>NC_142437.1:21900000-23150000 GCF_059453495.1 Arachis ipaensis
CCTTTCCTATCTCCACGTTTAAGCTTCAGTTTAACCTTAAACTGAAGCTTAAACGTGTTCGACTAAGTCACCCTCCAGGGCTGCCTTCTTCCATTTCCACGTTTAAGCTTCAGTTTAACCTTAAACTGAAGCTTAAACGTGCTTCCACAAAAGGCATCACTGGAAGTGTCTGGCGTTTAAGCTACAGTTTAAGCTTAAACTGCAACTTAAACGCCACTCTTGGAAAAGGTTTCTGGGCCAAAAATATTGCGGTTTAAGTTAGTATTTGAGCACAAACATTAACTTAAATATACTCTGGTATGAAACCCAATTGAATATCATAGTTTATGGGATTGGGCCTGAAGGATTGATGAGTCTGAAATTTCAATTTATTGAGTCATGTGTCATTATTTGATTATCACTAAGTTGGCTCAATGAATGTTACAGAATTTGGATCAACAGCCTCATCAAGATTATGGATCATAAACCCAAGGCAAAAGGAAAGCAGGGAGAGGCCTCAAAGCCCAAGAAACACAACAGAAGCTCAATATAGAAAGTGTATAAATAGGATAGAATTTAAGTTAGGAAGGATTTTTTTACCTTTTCATTTGGCTAGTTTTCATATCTTTGTAATTGAATTCAGAGCTATGACTCACTAAACCCTCTTTCATTGGGTTAGGGAGCTCTATTGTAATTCAATGAATCAATAATAGTTTATCTTCTTCTTCAATCTTTTCTCTTGAATTTTGTTAGAAAGCTTCTCGATCTAATTCCATTGGGTAGTTGTCTTGGGAAAGAAACTACCCATAATTGGAATCCTTCGGAACCTTGGGAAAGGAATGGAGGATTCATGCTAGAGAAGCTTTCTCACAGTGAATTGGATTGGGGTTTGGATGGATATTGTGACATGTAATCCTACCAAATTGTGGTTCATGAAACTGTGTGGTATAATCAGTGATCGAGCATCATCTCTTCTTATGAACATTTAAACCAAGGGATTGGGAATTTGTTTGTTTTTAGAGAGAATTGGTGAGCCAAGGGATTGGGATCCAATCATATAAGATTGCCAAGCAAAATTCAATGAACGCATTGCTTGAGGAAGAGATAAACATGTTTTGATTCGGAGATCTCAATATCTCCTATAACCCAATGAATTCCCCATTTCTGATTTCCACTTTCTCTTTACATTCTGCAATTACATTCATGCAATCACCCCCATTCCCTTTTAATTTCAGCAATCTAGCTTCTGCTCTTTAATTCATGCAATTTAAGATTCCGCCATTTAAATTTCTTGTCATTTACGTTTCCCGCCAATTTTACATTCCGCAATTCTCATCTAAATCTTGATTCCGCTCAACTAGAACATACTTCTAATCCGAATTGCTCACTCAACCAATCCTTGTGGGATTCGACCTCACTCTATTGTGAGTTTTTACTTGACGATAACCGGTGCACTTGCCGGAAGGAATTTTGCCGATCGTGCAATTTCCTAAATCGTAGCATAACAAGTTTATGCGCATCAAGTTTATGGCGCCGTTGCCGGGGATTGGTTTTCGATTGACAATTCTCAAATTGGAAGTTAACTAGATTGAGCATTTTTTTTGTTTTGATTAATTCAGTACACGTTACTTGTTGAATTTTAATTTCTGCACTCTGTTACATGCTATCTTTCTTTATGCCTTTAAATTCAAGCAACTAACTCACTGACTCACTAACTGTTTGAATTAATTCCTCAACTGCTCTAACCATACTCTTCCATTAACCAAGAGTATTTCACTTGTTTGTTGCCTGTGCTGTGTTCTTGTATAACAGGTAGGAGAGGAGAGACATCAACTCCTCCATATACCGAACCAGAGAGGACCCTTCATAGACTGAGAAGGGAAGCAAGAGGGAAGAGAGTACTGGGAGAAGAGGAATCTGAAGGAGAATCTGAGGACAATTTTGAGGAAGCTTTAGATCTCAACATGGATAGAGAAGTTCACAACCATGAGAGAGCTGATGGAAACAATGCCATTCCTGAGAGGAGGGTTCTTAGTTCATACATAAACCCAACCTCTGGGAATTGTGGTAGCAGCATCCAAAAACCACCCATTCAGGCCAACAATTTTGAGCTCAAACCACAGCTAATATCACTTGTGGAGAATCATTGTTCATTTGGTGGAAGTGCTAATGAAGACCCAAACCAACATCTCACAAAATTTCTAAGAATTTGCGACACTGTGAAGTCCAATGGAGTCCAGGAAGATGCATATAAACTGCTTTTGTTCCCATTTTCACTTAGGGACAAGGCAGCTAAGTGGTTGGAATCATTCCCAAGGGGGAGCCTAACAACCTGGGATGAGGTGGAAAGCAAGTTTCTGGCACGTTTCTACCCCCCACAAAAGGTCAATAGGCTTCGATCTGAGGTTCAGACGTTTAGACAACAAGATGGTGAAACTCTCTACGAGGCATGGGAGAGATTCAAGGATTTGACAAGGAAATGCCCACCAGACATGTTCCATGACTGGGTGCAATTGCATATTTTCTATGATGGACTGTCTTATGAATCAAGGAAGGCTGTGGACCATTCATCAGGAGGTTCATTGAACAGGAAAAGGACTGTGGAAGAAGCCATTGAAGTGATTGAGACAGTGGCTGAGAATGAGTACTACTATGCATCAGAGAGACACAACACTAAGGGAGTCATGGAGCTGAACCATGTTGATACAATTCTAGCCCAGAACAAGGTGTTTGCCAAGCAACTAGCAGAGCTCACCAGGAAATTAGAAACAAAACAAGTGGCTGCAATACACACACAAGATCAAGAGGAAGAAAGTACTGAAGGAGGTGATTGGGAAGAGGCTAATTATGTAGGAAATCAACAAAGGCAACCATATGATCCACATTCCAACACTTACAACCCAGGCTGGAAAAATCACCCAAACTTTGGGTGGGGAAACCAGCAAAACCAACATAACAAGTCCACATACCAAAACTCCAACCAAAGATCATACCAAGCCACACAAAACACTTACTCTCAACCACCATATCATAGCCAAAATAATCAACCTTCTCAACCTAATCCGAACCAACAATTTCAAGATCAATTAAACAGGATAGAAGGAATGCTTGCAACCATGAGTCAAGACATAACCGAATTGAAAGCTTTTAAGGAAGAAGTAAATTCTAACCTGCAAAACCAAGGAGCTGCCATCCAGAAGCTAGAAAATCAAATTGCGTATTTGTCTAAGCAAACCCCTGGGACAAGCGTTTCTCATGCTGCCAAGGCTATTGCAAGGGAAGAATGTAAGGCCATAACCCTCAGAAGCGGAAAGAATCTAAAGGAGATCTCAAAGGAAACCACAGAGGATGAAGCAAAGGAAAATGTGAGAGATAAGGAACAAGGACAATCTTTTACATCGTTTGCAACAAAAGAAAAAGAAAAAGAGGTCCTGAAGCCTTATACACCTAAAGCACCATATCCTCAACGTTTGATGAAAAGTGAAAAGGATGGCCAATTCTCCAGGTTCTTGGAGATTTTCAAGAAGCTTCAAATCAACATTCCGTTTGCTGAGGCAATAGAGCAAATGCCACTCTATGCAAAATTCTTAAAGGAATTAATGACCAAGAAAAGAAGCTGGAGAAACGAGGAAACTGTGTTGTTAACTGAAGAATGCAGTGCCATCATCCAGCACAAATTGCCTCAGAAATTGAAGGATCCAGGCAGTTTCCAAATCCCCTGCATCATAGGAGAAGTCATGGTGGAGAAGGCCTTGTGTGACTTAGGGGCCAGTATCAATTTGATGTCTCTAACAATGATGAGAAGAATGAAGATTGAGGAAGCCAAACCAACAAGAATGGCCCTCCAATTGGCAGATCGAACTTTTAAATTCCCTCATGGGATAGTTGAGGATTTGTTGGTGAAGGTGGGAGATTTTATATTTCCTGCCGATTTTGTGGTGTTAGATATGGAGGAAGAAGCCAAAGCTTCAATAATCCTGGGAAGACCCTTCCTGGCTACTGCTGGAGCCATCATAGATGTACAAAAGGGTGAACTCACTCTTAGACTACATGATGAGAAATTGGTGTTTAACGTATTCAAAGCAATGAGCTATCCATCAGAATCACTAAGGGAATGCATGAGGGTGGATGTAGTGGACATTGCAGTACAAGAAACTTTTGAGGAAACAACAAAGGAAGTGGCAGAGGAGGAGTTCACCAAAGACATAGAAGTTAGTGACATCAAGGCTGCTGAAACAACCATGCCAAACATGCCAGAGATAGTGAAAGAAGAGAAGGAAGCACCAAAACCTGAGCTCAAAGCATTGCCCCCTAATCTCAAGTATGCATACTTGGGTAGTGATGAGAGTCATCCTGTTATCATTAGCTCTGCCCTGAGTCAAGAACAGGAAGAAGAATTGATCAAGGTGCTACAAACTCATCAAGATGCCATTGGATGGACCCTAGCTGATTTGAAGGGGATAAGTTCATCCATATGCATGTATAAAATCTTGTTAGAAGAGGATGCTAGACCATCCATCCAAGCTCAGAGAAGATTGAATCTCGTCATGAAAGAAATGGTACAAAAGGAGGTCATGAAGTTATGGCAGGCAGGGGTAATCTACCCCATTTCTGATAGCCCATGGGTTAGTCCCATCCATGTAGTTCCCAAGAAAGGTGGCATAACTGTGGTGCCAAATGAGAGGAACGAACTCATACCCACAAGAACTGTCACTGGGTGGAGGATGTGCATAGACTACAGGAAGCTCAATGAAGCCACCAGAAAAGATCATTTCCCACTCCCATTCATGGATCAGATGCTTGAAAGGCTTGCAGGACATGCTTACTATTGCTTCTTGGATGGATACTCAGGCTATAATCAGATAGTAGTTGATCCTAGAGATCAAGAGAAAACATCATTTGTTTGTCCATATGGAGTTTTTGCTTATAGACGCATGCCCTTTGGATTGTGCAATGCACCTGCCACTTTCCAAAGATGCATGCTGTCCATCTTTTCGGACATGATTGAAAAATTTATTGAGGTCTTCATGGATGATTTTTCTGTGTTTGGAGATTCTTTTCCCAGCTGCCTACACCACCTTGCCTTGGTGCTTAAGAGGTGCCAAGAGACTAACCTAGTATTAAACTGGGAAAAATGTCATTTCATGGTCACAGAAGGAATAGTCCTTGGCCACAAAATCTCTAATAGAGGCATGGAGGTGGACAGAGCTAAGGTGGAAATCATTGAAAAACTACCTCCACCAAGTAATGTCAAGGCAGTTAGGAGTTTTTTGGGACACGCTGGGTTTTACAGAAGGTTTATTAGAGACTTTTCTAAAATAGCCAAACCTTTGAGTAACTTGCTTGTCTCTGATACACCCTTTGTATTTGATAAAAATTGCATGCTAGCCTATGAACTTTTGAAGCAAAAACTTTCCTCTGCACCTATCATTGCCCCACCTGATTGGAACTTACCTTTTGAACTGATGTGTGATGCATTAGACCTTGCTATTGAGGCAGTGTTAGGACAAAGGAAAGACAATTTGGTACATGTGATTTATTATGCCAGTAAAGTCTTGAATGCTAACCAAAGGAATTACACAACCACTGAAAAAGAACTCTTGGCAATAGTCTTTGCATTTGACAAATTTAGATCCTATCTCATTGGATCTAAAGTCATTGTCTTCACTGATCATTCAGCTTTAAAATACTTACTTGCTAAACAAGAATCCAAACCAAGACTTATTAGATGGGTTCTTTTGTTGCAGGAATTTGACATTGAAATCAAAGACAAGAAGGGTGTAGAGAACAAGGTGGCAGACCATTTATCAAGGATACCATGTGAAGAAGGAAGCGCACAAAGCACACATATAAATGAGTGCTTTCCTGATGAACAACTCATGGTAATTCACAAAGCACCCTGGTTTGCAGACATAGCAAACTTCAAGGCCACTGGGAGTTTGCCGTTGGAATTTAACAAGCATCAAAGGAAGAAATTGGTAAATGATGCCAAATACTTCATCTGGGACGAACCATACTTGTTCAAAAAATGTTCCGATGGCATACTCAGAAGATGCATATCAGAGGAAGAAGGAAGGGAAGTCTTATGGGACTGCCATGGCTCCACTTATGGAGGACATTTTGCAGGAGAAAGAACAGCAGCTAAGGTGTTGCAGTGTGGTTTTTATTGGCCCACTATCTTCAAAGATGCAAAGGAACTAGTGAAGCACTGCCATGAATGCCAGAAAGCAGGGAACCTGCCAAGAAGAAATGAAATGCCACAACAATTCATTCTGGAACTTGAATTGTTTGATGTATGGGGGATAGATTTCATGGGACCCTTTCCCTCCTCATACTCAAATAATTACATTCTTGTGGCAGTAGACTATGTCTCCAAATGGGTTGAAGCAATAGCAACTCCAACCAATGATAATAAGGTAGTCATGAACTTCCTCAGAAAACACATTTTTTGCCATTTTGGGGTTCCAAGAGCAATCATCAGTGATGGAGGAAGCCACTTCTGCAACAAACCATTAGAGGCATTGCTTCTAAAATATGGAGTCAAACACAAGGTAGCCACACCATACCATCCACAAACAAGTGGGCAAGCCGAAATATCTAACAGAGAACTCAAAAGGATCCTGGAAAAGACTGTGGGAACTTCAAGGAAGGACTGGTCGATTAAGCTAGATGATGCTCTTTGGGCATATAGGACAGCTTTCAAAACACCAATTGGAATGTCTCCTTACCAACTAGTATACGGAAAAGCTTGCCATTTGCCACTGGAGTTGGAGCACAAGGCATACTGGGCCTTGAAACTTTTGAACTTGGACAGCAAAGCTGCTGGAGAAAGAAGGATGTTGCAAATTCAAGAGTTGGAAGAGTTCAGAGCTGAAGCTTATGAGAATGCCAAAATTTACAAAGAAAGAGCAAAGAAGAAGCATGACAGCAACATAGCCCCAAGGAAATTTGAAGAAGGACAAAAAGTATTGCTCTACAATTCTAGGCTGAAGCTATTTCCAGGGAAGCTAAAATCAAGGTGGTCTGGACCATTCCTTGTCACCAAGGTCTCCAAATATGGACAAGTAGAAATCATGGAAGAAAAGTCACAACGAACCTTCATTGTGAACGGTCAAAGACTCAAACATTACTTGGGAGATGTGGAGGAGAAGGACAAGGTTAAATATCACCTCAACTGAGGAAGCTGACCGTCAAGCTAATGACGTTAAAGAAGCGCTTGTTGGGAGGCAACCCAACCTGAGGTAATACCCTTTTGCTGTTTCTTTTATTTGTTTCAATAAAAAGGGTGAAGTAGTTTCTGTGCATTGCAAAGAATTTAGTTTGGTGTTTCACACCAAACAATGAATTCGTGGATCAATAATTCAAAGGGGAATGTGTGACTCTAAGTTTGGTGTTCCACCATAAAGATCAACTGAACACAACAACCTTTGAATTATATGAAAGGAACAACCATTCTAAGCAGTCACAGAAATGCTTAAAACCCTTAGCAGCAACTTCATTCCAAAGAGAACTCAAAGATTCAAAGAACAGAGAAGTAAGTGGGAGACTAAGTTTGGTGTTCACACACCAACTTAAGACTCAGATACTTACCCACACATAGTTGAGCTAACCACTCAAGTGCTTGAGAAGCAAGCAACTTCATCACTCTTTGCAGGAAAGGAAACAAGGATCTTAAAACATGAAGCAACAATTAGGAGAAGAAGAAGAAATCAAAGTGTTTCCTGGCAACAAAGAGAAAACAAGGAATTTCACAAGGTGGTATTGTTCCTTGATAATTCTTTAAAAAGGGCAAACAAAAGCATGCTTGTTCTGGTTTAAACTGTAAATGTTGAACCTTTCTGGAATGTGAAGTTTTTAGTATATTTGTCTGTTTATCGCTTTGAATAAAGTGAACGCCTAGATGTTTGGATATAACTTCACTTTCTTAAACAAGTGCTTGCCATGCTTGTTCTGTTTCCAAAAATAAAAGAAAAGTTTGAACAAAAGTAACTTGGCTCAATTAGTGACAAATCAAGTAGAATTAAGTGGTGGTATGCATGCTTGATTGTTTAGTCAGATCACTGGAATTAGAGTGTAGAATTATCATTTTTTGTGTAGAAATTGAAAACTGTCTATGGATCTTGATGAATAAATGTCTTTGGCCATGAAAAAGAAAGAAAAAGAAGAAGAAAAAGCCACTGAAAAAGGGCAACCAAAAAGCAAGAAAATTGAGAAAATAAGCTAGGCACCAATGGTTTGAACTTCTGAGACAAATGCCTGTGGTGTTTATGTATTAAGGATATGCTTGGATGAATAGGTTCTAAGGAGTGTTTCAACACTTGGTAACTTGGGTTAACTAACCCGGGATTATCAACCAAAAGTCCATTATCAAGAGCAACCTAAATACAAAACATTTAGTCACACAAAGAGGTGCTGGGCACCAATGTCTCAAGAAGAAATGTGAACTAAAATGCCTGAAGTGGATATGTGTAGTGCACTGATAAGAAAAAGAAAATGCCAAAGGCTTGTGCAACACATGACACCAAGCAAACAAGGAGCAAAGGAGCTCTAAGAAAAAGAAAAGAAAAACAAAGAAGAGAAAAGTGCCAAGGACATAAGAATAACAAGAGGCCATAGCAGTGTTTGATGGATGCAATGAAAAAGTGATAATCTTACCTGATAAGAATGAAAAAGTGATGCTGCAACTTTCTGCATAAAACCCTTCTGATGAACTTCAAATGCTTGCTAATATAGCCAATGTAATTGCTTTCTGTTTCATACTTTCTTCTCAAATAACTCAGGACTTGCTTAGGGACAAGCAAGTATTAAGTTTGGTGTTGTGATACCAAGGCATCTTAGGCTAGTTTCACTAGTTTTTTTTTGATAGTTTTAGTTGTTTTATGCATTTTCTTGAGCTTAAAGTAACCAAGAATGTTTAAAAGAATAACAAAGCAATGAACCATCCAAACAATATGATTTTGATGCAAATTCCATGAGTTTTAATTATATTACTTGAATGCTATGAATGGAAGATTTCTCATGAAATTTTGCAAGACTTTGATGCAATTGTTTGGATGATTTCAGGGAAGAAGAGGCTAGGCAAGGAAGCAACAAAATCAATAAAGGAAGCTTGAATATCACATGTGGAGTTTAAGTTCCAGTTTAAGCCTAAACTGGAGCTTAAACGCCAGAATCATAAAGGCTAAGAAATGCTGAAACTGACGTTTAACCTCCAGTTTAACCTTAAACTGGAGGTTAAACGCCAGAATGGAAGTCTCACCAAAGAAGCATTTCCACGTTTAACCTCCAGTTTAACCTTAAACTGGAGGTTAAACGCCAGAATGAGAATGCCACTCAGGAAGCATTTCCACGTTTAACCTCCAGTTTAACCTTAAACTGGAGGTTAAACGCCAGAAATGGGAATGCACCAGGGAGCCATTTCCACGTTTAAGCTCCAGTTTAACCTTAAACTGGAGCTTAAACGTGTTCGACCAAGTTTTCTCCTCCAGGGTTGCTTTCTCCATTTCCACGTTTAAGCTCCAGTTTAACCTTAAACTGGAGCTTAAACGTGTTCGACACCTCCAGGGCTACCTTTCTCAGCTTCCACGTTTAAGCTCCAGTTTAACCTTAAACTGGAGCTTAAACGTGTTCGACCTCCCAGATGGCTTTCTCTATTTCCACGTTTAAGCTCCAGTTTAACCTTAAACTGGAGCTTAAACGTGTTCGACCTCCAGGGCTGCCTTTCCTATCTCCACGTTTAACCTTAAACTGAAGCTTAAACGTGGAGATAGGAAAGGCAGCCCTGGAGGTCGAACACGTTTAAGCTCCAGTTTAAGGTTAAACTGGAGCTTAAACGTGGAAATAGAGAAAGCCATCTGGGAGGTCGAACACGTTTAAGCTCCAGTTTAAGGTTAAACTGGAGCTTAAACGTGGAAGCTGAGAAAGGTAGCCCTGGAGGTGTCGAACACGTTTAAGCTCCAGTTTAAGGTTAAACTGGAGCTTAAACGTGGAAATGGAGAAAGCAACCCTGGAGGAGAAAACTTGGTCGAACACGTTTAAGCTCCAGTTTAAGGTTAAACTGGAGCTTAAATGTGGAAATGGCTCCCTGGTGCATTCCCATTTCTGGCGTTTAACCTCCAGTTTAAGGTTAAACTGGAGGTTAAACGTGGAAATGCTTCCTGAGTGGCATTCTCATTCTGGCGTTTAACCTCCAGTTTAAGGTTAAACTGGAGGTTAAACGTGGAAATGCTTCTTTGGTGAGACTTCCATTCTGGCGTTTAACCTCCAGTTTAAGGTTAAACTGGAGGTTAAACTTCAGTTTCAGCATTTCTTAGCCTTCATGATTCTGGCGTTTAAGCTCCAGTTTAGGCTTAAACTGGAACTTAAACTCCACATGTGATATTCAAGCTTCCTTTATTGATTTTGTTGCTTCCTTGCCTAGCCTCTTCTTCCCTGAAATCATCCAAACAATTGCATCAAAGTCTTGCAAAATTTCATGAGAAATCTTCCATTCATAGCATTCAAGTAATATAACTAAAACTCATGGAATTTGCATCAAAATCATATTGTTTGGATGGTTCATTGCTTTGTTATTCTTTTAACCATTCTTGGTTACTTTAAGCTCAAGAAAATGCATAAAACAACTAAAACTGTAAAAAAAAAACTAGTGAAACTAGCCTAAGATGCCTTGGTATCACAACACCAAACTTAATACTTGCTTGTCCCTAAGCAAGTCCTGAGTTATTTGAGAAGAAAGTATGAAACAGAAAGCAATTACATTGGCTATATTAGCAAGCATTTGAAGTTCATCAGAAGGGTTTTATGCAGAAAGTTGCAGCATCACTTTTTCATTCTTATCAGGTAAGATTATCACTTTTTCATTGCATCCATCAAACACTGCTATGGCCTCTTGTTACTCTTATGTCCTTGGCACTTTTCTCTTCTTTGTTTTTCTTTTCTTTTTCTTAGAGCTTCTTTGCTCCTTGTTTGCTTAGTGTCATGTGTTGCACCAGCCTTTGGCATTTTCTTTTTCTTATCAGTGCACTACACATATCCACTTCAGGCATTTTAGTTCACATTTCTTCTTGAGACATTGGTGCCCAGCACCTCTTTGTGTGACTAAATGTTTTGTATTTAGGTTGCTCTTGATAATGGACTTTTGGTTGATAATCCCGGGTTAGTTAACCCAAGTTACCAAGTGTTGAAACACTCCTCAGAACCTATTCATCCAAGCATATCCTTAATACATAAACACCACAGGCATTTGTCTCAGAAGTTCAAACCATTGGTGCCTAGCTTATTTTCTTAATTTTTTTGCTTTTTGGTTGCCCTTTTTCAGTGGCTTTTTCTTCTTCTTTTTCTTTCTTTTTCATGGCCAAAGACATTTATTCATCAAGATCCATAGACAGTTTTCAATTTCTACATAAAAAATGATAATTCTACACTCTATTTCCAGTGATCTGACTTAAACAATCAAGCATGCATACCACCACTTAATTCCACTTGATTTGTCACTAATTGAGCCAAGTTACTTTTGTTCAAACTTTTATTTTATTTTTGGAAACAGAACAAGCATGGCAAGCACTTGTTTAAGAAGGTGAAGTTATATCCAAACATCTAGGCATTCACTTTATTCAAAGCAATAAACAGACACTCATACTAAAAAAAAAACTCCACAAAACACTTAAATGACTTATGATGAAAGAAAGCTCATAAAGACAATTCACCAATTATCATTTGATTATTAAGGAACGAGACCACCTCTTATTTATTGCTTGGTTCTTCTTAATTCTTGGGATCCTGCTTCTTCTTGTTCTGCTTCTTGCTCGGCTTCCACTTGTTGCCCTTCTTCATTTCTTCTTCTTGTATGTCTTGGAGCAGTTGGGCCAAGAGTCATTCTGTACGCAGTTATGGCCAATCCAGGATATAGCCAATTAGGTCTTTCATCTTCAAGTGGTACTTGGGCATCGATGCATAGTCTAATGATGGTGCTAGGGATGTGGAGCCAGGATTCAGGGTCACTTTTCTCACTAAACTCTTGTATCTGTTCAGCAATGAGTTTATGAACTTTGATCTCCCCTCCCACCATAATGCAATGTAGCAAGATGGCTCTTTTAGGGACTATTTCTGAAGAGTTTGCAGTGGGTAGGATGGATCTCCTAACTATTGCATACCACCCTTTAGCTTCAGGTGTTAGGTCTCCCCTTCTCAAGACTCTTGGAGCCCCTCTTGTTTTTCTCACCCATTCAGCTCTGATGGCACAAAGATCTTCAGCAATAGTCGTGTAGTCAGGTTCTCCTATCATCCTTTCCTCATAACTTGCTTGGCTGAAATGTATGTTTTTCAGGCCAAGAGTTTTCATGATTGCCTTGGGGCTGAAGTCAACTTCCACCCCTCTCACATAGCTTTTGTATGTGGGTTTCTTGGTTGAGTCTTCCCTCACTGCATTTGCATAGAACTCCTTCACCAAGTTGATGTTGATTTTAGTGATTGGCTTAGTCAGGAGCTCCCACTTCCTCTTTTTGATCTTCTCCCAAACACCTGGGAACTCATCCTTTTCAAGGTCAAAGGGAACCTCAGCTAGTACCCTTTTAGGTCTCATCCATTCGGCTTGAATCTCATGGAAAACTGATTTGTATCTCCTTGCATCGAATTCCCTGTTCTCCTCCATTGGTTGCTTGTCTTTTCTTCTTTTGTGGCTAGATGAAGCTGCCATTGGTTCTTTAGTTTTGGGGTAAGTGACAAGTTAAAGTTGACAAGGTGAAGCAAGAAGTGTTGTTGGAAGTGTGGGGAGGTTGGTTTCGGCAAGAGATAGTTTATGCTATGATGAAGGAAATGTGCATGAAGGAGATTTGGTGGTGTTGAACTCGTTCCCCAAGTGGTTCTTTATAGTGCCCGTAAGTGAAAAATGGACGGCTAGGGTGGTTTGTGAAGGGTGGCTTGATGGTAAATATATGAATTAGGGAGAAGGACGAATTGCTTTTCATTTTCTTGGAAGTATTCTGGGTGCATTAGGTTGTACATGTAGCAATCTTTTCTTGCAGAACTTCCTTTTCCCATGTGTTAGCTTCAAAGACTTGTGAACTTTCTTTTTGACCAAGCACCGTACCTCCCTTTGTCTTTTTCCTCCATTTTTGTCTTTTCTTTTGTACCTGCACAAGCAAACAAGTTTGCTATCATTTTTCGGTCCATGTGAATGATGAATAGTACTTGCACATGTAAATCAATGATTGACTTCATGAGCTTATAGCCGTGACTTGTGTATGTATGCACACTTATTACTGGACACCAAACTTAGTGTTTGGTAAAGTCTCCTGATGACATGAAATCCATATTGGTTGTCCTTAATGAATGTGCATAATTCTAATAAATCATAGTCACTTTGGCTCTTTGATTCTAAACAAATTTACTACCCTAAGTAATTGAAACCAAAGTATTAAAACATGCGAATGGTCTACTTGTCATGAATTTCGAAATCCAGAGGAACTTCTTGCTTTTCATGAACCGTGTTCAAAGAGGAACACCAAACTTAATGTTTGGTTGTGCACTTTGCATGAAAAATTGAATGCATTTTGAATAAAATTTGGGTGCCTTCAGGCACACCAAACTTAGAGACAAATTGTATTTTACATGCAATGTTTAGTGCACTCTTTCAGCAGTTGTCCTGAGGATTCAAGTTCATGCATAAGAAACCATGCTTTATTAGATGCAAAACAAAACAATAAAGAGTAAGGATATTAAAAACATGGGTTGCCTCCCATGAAGCGCTTCTTTAACGTCACTAGCTTGACGGTTGTCCCTTGTTAGGGTGGATTGTAGTGCTTGACGTCTTCTCCTCTCACTATGCAAACGTCCCCACTTGATTCCTTCATGACCTCTAAATGTTCCATAGAAAGAACTTTCCTGATTGTGAACACTTGAGGGAGCTGGGAAGGAATGGTTTTGAGGCCAGGTGGGATTGGCAGATAATGACTTGATATCACTTTATCTCCCGGAGAAAAACCTTCAGTGGGAATTTTCTTGTTTCTCCACCCTCTTGGCAATTTCCCTATCATTCTTCCCTTTCTCTTGAGGATTTCTTCATTGACCCTTATGCTAGGAAGATCCTTCTGATCTGTTTTCATTGATTCTTGTGGCTTTAACTCTTGCAACTCTTGTTTGCCTTCCAAGGACTGTTTTAGAGTTTCAGCTGCTGGATTACTTTCCTCCAAACACAGATGGCTACTATCATCCTTAGGCTTTTCAGGTTCTGGTTCAGGCTCAGATGCAGGTTTGAAAACTTTGAAAATGAGCTGTTCATCATGTATTCTCAGAATTAGCTCTCCTTGTTCTACATCTATGAGCGCTCTAGTAGTGGCTAGAAATGGTCTGCCCAGAATGATAGGGTGTAAGTAGCTTTCCTCCATGTCCAAAATGACAAAGTCTGTGGGGAAGTAATAATCTCCCACTTTCACCAGCACATTCTCAACTACCCCTTCAGCTTGCTTCTGAGTTTTGTCAGCCAGTTGTATGATTACATCAGTGGATCTCACCTCATTCAATTGTAGCCTCTTCATAAGAGTTAGAGGCATCACATTTATGCTAGCTCCTAGATCACAGAATCCTCTGTCAATTTTTGTTTCCCCTATGATGCAAGGAATATGAAAACTTCCTGGGTCTGTTTTCTTAGAGACTGTGTCCTTCTTGATGAGGGCACTGCATTCTTTGTTCATTGTTACCGTTTGTCCTCCCTTCAAAACTCTTTTCTTGCTCAACAATTCCTTTAAATACTTGATGTGTGTAGGCATTTGATGGAGAATCTCAAGAAAGGGAATATTGATATGGAGAGACTTAAATGTCTCTAAAAACCTTGAATAGGTTTTCCCTTTTTCACCTCCTCCTAACCTCTGAGGAAATGGTGCTTTTGGTTGGTATGTTTCCATCGTGCCTTTTTGCAGTTCCTTGGCTTGCTCAGTTTCACTTTCCTGCTTAGCTTCCTCCACACCTTCCTTCAAGATTTCTGGCTCCTGTTCTGAGGATCTGATTCCTTCTTCTTCTGAGACTTCTTTCAATATGGTGATGGCTTTGCATTCTTCCCATCTCACTCCCTTTTGTTCCCCTTTAGGATTCTTTTCTGTGTCACTAGGGAATACTGCAGTTGATTTGGGGGCCTGTTGAGATAGCTCTCCTACTTGAGACTCCATCCTCTTGAGTTTTTCACCATGGTTTCTTAAGGTAGATCTCACATCATCTCTGAAGCTTTTCAATTCAATTATGTCCTGACCCATGTGTGCCAGCATTCCTTCTATCCTGTTTAATTGATCTTGAAATTGTTGGTTCGGGTTAGGTTGGGTAGGTTGATTATTTTGGCCATGATATGGTGGTTGAGAGTAAGTGTTTTGTGTGGCTTGGTATGATCTTTGGTTGGAGTTTTGGTATGTGGACTTGTTATGTTGGTTTTGCTGGTTTCCCCACCCAAGGTTTGGGTGGTTTTTCCATCCTGGGTTGTAAGTGTTGGAATGTGGATCATATGGTTGCCTTTGTTGATTTCCTACATAATTGGCCTCTTCCCAATCACCTCCTTCAGTGCTTTCTTCCTCTTGATCTTGTGTGTGTATTGCAGCCACTTGTTTTGTTTCTAATTTCCTGGTGAGCTCTGCTAGTTGCTTGGCAAACACCTTGTTTTGGGCTAGAATTGTATCAACATGGTTCAGCTCCATGACTCCCTTAGTGTTGTGTCTCTCTGATGCATAGTAGTACTCATTCTCAGCCACTGTCTCAATCACTTCAATGGCTTCTTCCACAGTCTTTTTCCTGTTCAATGAACCTCCTGATGAATGGTCCACAGCCTTCCTTGATTCATAAGACAGTCCATCATAGAAAATATGCAATTGCACCCAGTCATGGAACATGTCTGGTGGGCATTTCCTTGTCAAATCCTTGAATCTCTCCCATGCCTCGTAGAGAGTTTCACCATCTTGTTGTCTAAACGTCTGAACCTCAGATCGAAGCCTATTGACCTTTTGTGGGGGGTAGAAACGTGCCAGAAACTTGCTTTCCACCTCATCCCAGGTTGTTAGGCTCCCCCTTGGGAATGATTCCAGCCACTTAGCTGCCTTGTCCCTAAGTGAAAATGGGAACAAAAGCAGTTTATATGCATCTTCCTGGACTCCATTGGACTTCACAGTGTCGCAAATTCTCAGAAATTTTGTGAGATGTTGGTTTGGGTCTTTATTAGCACTTCCACCAAATGAACAATGATTCTCCACAAGTGATATTAGCTGTGGTTTGAGCTCAAAATTGTTGGCCTGAATGGGTGGTTTTTGGATGCTGCTACCACAATTCCCAGAGGTTGGGTTTATGTATGAACTAAGAACCCTCCTCTCAGGAATGGCATTGTTTCCATCAGCTCTCTCATGGTTGTGAACTTCTCTATCCATGTTGAGATCTAAAGCTTCCTCAAAATTGTCCTCAGATTCTCCTTCAGATTCCTCTTCTCCCAGTACTCTCTTCCCTCTTGCTTCCCTTCTCAGTCTATAAAGGGTCCTCTCTGGTTCGGTATATGGAGGAGTTGATGTCTCTCCTCTCCTACCTGTCATACAAGAACACAGCACAGGCAACAAACAAGTGAAATACTCTTGGTTAATGGAAGAGTATGGTTAGAGCAGTTGAGGAATTAATTCAAACAGTTAGTGAGTCAGTGAGTTAGTTGCTTGAATTTAAAGGCATAAAGAAAGATAGCATGTAACAGAGTGCAGAAATTAAAATTCAACAAGTAACGTGTACTGAATTAATCAAAACAAAAAAATGCTCAATCTAGTTAACTTCCAATTTGAGAATTGTCAATCGAAAACCAATCCCCGGCAACGGCGCCATAAACTTGATGCGCATAAACTTGTTATGCTACGATTTAGGAAATTACACGATCGGCAAAATTCCTTCCGGCAAGTGCACCGGTTATCGTCAAGTAAAAAACTCACAATAGAGTGAGGTCGAATCCCACAAGGATTGGTTGAGTGAGCAATTCGGATTAGAAGTTTGTTCTAGTTGAGCGGAATCAAGATTTAGATGAGAATTGCGGAATGTAAAATTGGCGGGAAACGTAAATGACAAGAAATTTAAATGGCGGAATCTTAAATTGCATGAATTAAAGAGCAGAAGCTAGATTGCTGAAATTAAAAGGGAATGGGGGTGATTGCATGAATGTAATTGCAGAATGTAAAGAGAAAGTGGAAATCAGAAATGGGGAATTCATTGGGTTATAGGAGATATTGAGATCTCCGAATCAAAACATGTTTATCTCTTCCTCAAGCAATGCGTTCATTGAATTTTGCTTGGCAATCTTATATGATTGGATCCCAATCCCTTGGCTCACCAATTCTCTCTAAAAACAAACAAATTCCCAATCCCTTGGTTTAAATGTTCATAAGAAGAGATGATGCTCGATCACTGATTATACCACACAGTTTCATGAACCACAATTTGGTAGGATTACATGTCACAATATCCATCCAAACCCCAATCCAATTCACTGTGAGAAAGCTTCTCTAGCATGAATCCTCCATTCCTTTCCCAAGGTTCCGAAGGATTCCAATTATGGGTAGTTTCTTTCCCAAGACAACTACCCAATGGAATTAGATCGAGAAGCTTTCTAACAAAATTCAAGAGAAAAGATTGAAGAAGAAGATAAACTATTATTGATTCATTGAATTACAATAGAGCTCCCTAACCCAATGAAAGAGGGTTTAGTGAGTCATAGCTCTGAATTCAATTACAAAGATATGAAAACTAGCCAAATGAAAAGGTAAAAAAATCCTTCCTAACTTAAATTCTATCCTATTTATACACTTTCTATATTGAGCTTCTGTTGTGTTTCTTGGGCTTTGAGGCCTCTCCCTGCTTTCCTTTTGCCTTGGGTTTATGATCCATAATCTTGATGAGGCTGTTGATCCAAATTCTGTAACATTCATTGAGCCAACTTAGTGATAATCAAATAATGACACATGACTCAATAAATTGAAATTTCAGACTCATCAATCCTTCAGGCCCAATCCCATAAACCATGATATTCAATTGGGTTTCATACCAGAGTATATTTAAGTTAATGTTTGTGCTCAAATACTAACTTAAACCGCAATATTTTTGGCCCAGAAACCTTTTCCAAGAGTGGCGTTTAAGTTGCAGTTTAAGCTTAAACTGTAGCTTAAACGCCAGACACTTCCAGTGATGCCTTTTGTGGAAGCACGTTTAAGCTTCAGTTTAAGGTTAAACTGAAGCTTAAACGTGGAAATGGAAGAAGGCAGCCCTGGAGGGTGACTTAGTCGAACACGTTTAAGCTTCAGTTTAAGGTTAAACTGAAGCTTAAACGTGGAGATAGGAAAGGCAGCCCTGGAGGTCGAACACGTTTAAGCTCCAGTTTAAGGTTAAACTGGAGCTTAAACGTGGAAATAGAGAAAGCCATCTGGGAGGTCGAACACGTTTAAGCTCCAGTTTAAGGTTAAACTGGAGCTTAAACGTGGAAGCTGAGAAAGGTAGCCCTGGAGGTGTCGAACACGTTTAAGCTCCAGTTTAAGGTTAAACTGGAGCTTAAACGTGGAAATGGAGAAAGCAACCCTGGAGGAGAAAACTTGGTCGAACACGTTTAAGCTCCAGTTTAAGGTTAAACTGGAACTTAAACGTGGAATGCTCCTGGTGCCTTTCTTACTTCTGGCGTTTAACCTCCAGTTTAAGGTTAAACTGGAGGTTAAACGTGGAAATGCTTCCTGAGTGGCATTCTCATTCTGGCGTTTAACCTCCAGTTTAAGGTTAAACTGGAGGTTAAACGTGGAAATGCTTCTTTGGTGAGACTTTCATTCTGGCGTTTAACCTCCAGTTTAAGGTTAAACTGGAGGTTAAACTTCAGTTTCAGCATTTCTTAGCCTTCATGATTCTGGCGTTTAAGCTCCAGTTTAGGCTTAAACTGGAACTTAAACTCCACATGTGATATTCAAGCTTCCTTTATTGACTTTGTTGCTTCCTTGCCTAGCCTCTTCTTCCCTGAAATCATCCAAACAATTGCATCAAAGTCTTGCAAAATTTCATGAGAAATCTTCCATTCATAGCATTCAAGTAATATAACTAAAAACTCATGGAATTTGCATCAAAATCATACTGTTTGGATGGTTCATTGCTTTGTTATTCATTTAACCATTCTTGGTTACTTTAAGCTCAAGAAAATGCATAAAACCACTAAAACTAACAGAAAAATACTAGTGAAACTAGCCTAAGATGCCTTGGCATCACAACACCAAACTTAATACTTGCTTGTCCCTAAGCAAGTCCTGAGTTATTTGAGAAAAAAAAAAAGCATGAACAGAAAGCAATCCCATTGGCTATATTAGTAAGCCCTTTAAGTACATCAGAAGGGTTTTATGCAGAAAGTTGCAGCATCACTTTTTCATTCTTATCAGGTAAGATTATCACTTTTTCATTGCATCCATCAAACACTGCTATGGCCTCTTGTTACTCCTATGTCCTTGGCACTTTTCTCTTCTTTGTTTTTCTTTTCTTTTTCTTAGAGCTTCTTTGCTCCTTGTTTGCTTAGTGTCATGTGTTGCACCAGCCTTTGGCATTTTCTTTTTCTTATCAGTGCACTACACATATCCACTTCAGGCATTTTAGTTCACATTTCTTCTTGAGACATTGGTGCCCAGCACCTCTTTGTGTGACTAAATGTTTTGTATTTAGGTTGCTCTTGATAATGGACTTTTGGTTGATAATCCCGGGTTAGTTAACCCAAGTTACCAAGTGTTGAAACACTCCTCAGAACCTATTCATCCAAGCATATCCTTAATACATAAACACCACAGGCATTTGTCTCAGAAGTTCAAACCATTGGTGCCTAGCTTATTTTCTTAATTTTTTTGCTTTTTGGTTGCCCTTTTTCAGTGGCTTTTTCTTCTTCTTTTTCTTTCTTTTTCATGGCCAAAGACATTCATTCATCAAGATCCATAGACAGTTTTCAATTTCTACATAAAAAATGATAATTCTACACTCTATTTCCAGTGATCTGACTTAAACAATCAAGCATGCATACCACCACTTAATTCTACTTGATTTGTCACTAATTGAGCCAAGTTACTTTTGTTCAAACTTTTATTTTATTTTTGGAAACAGAACAAGCATGGCAAGCACTTGTTTAAGAAGGTGAAGTTATATCCAAACATCTAGGCATTCACTTTATTCAAAGCAATAAACAGACACTCATACTAAAAAAAAACTCCACATAACACTTAAATGACTTATGATGAAAGAAAGCTCATAAAGACAATTCACCAATTATCATTTGATTATTAAGGAACGAGACCACCTCTTATTTATTGCTTGGTTCTTCTTAATTCTTGGGATCCTGCTTCTTCTTGCTTCCTGCCTCTTTTTGACCACTTGTGCTTCCTTTGTCTTTTCTTATGAGCTTTTTCCAGAATCCAGCCTTTTTCATCGTTTCTTCTACTCCTTTTTCAAGGATCATTGCCTTGTTTATTTCTCCTTCTTTCCTCCCTTTGAAATACTCATCAAAAGCTGGGAATGCTGGGTCCATCTTGTGTAGATGTTCCCCTATGTAGTTAAGCTTGATTTGCGAACTGATGTTGTAATCAGCTTGGACTGAGTATCTTGCATTCTGTAAAGTGGTGGCTTCCTTGATTGCCAAGACATTGGCATCTTGGTGTTGGCATATGTGGCTGAAGGATTCCTGTAAGTGTAAATTCTGTTCCCTTTGCAGATCTAAGAATCTTGATTCAAAGTTCCTTTGCATATCCATCATTTTTAGGTGAAAGTCCTCTTGTCTCTCCTGAGACCTCATGTATTGTTGAGACATTCCTTCCATGATTTCCTGCATTCTGCTCATATCCATGGGGTCTCTGGGAATTCGTTGTCTTCTTTCTGGAATTGCTTGCTCTTCTTGCTCTTCTTCTCTGTCTTCTCCTTCCTGTCCTTCTTGTTCTGCTTCTTGCTCGGCTTCCGCTTGTTGCCCTTCTTCATTTCTTCTTCTTGTATGTCTTGGAGCAGTTGGGCCAAGAGTCATTCTGTACGCAGTTATGGCCAATCCAGGATATAGCCAATTAGGTCTTTCATCTTCAAGTGGTACTTGGGCATCGATGCATAGTCTAATGATGGTGCTAGGGAAGTGGAGCCAGGATTCAGGGTCACTTTTCTCACTAAACTCTTGTATCTGTTCAGCAATGAGTTTATGAACTTTGATCTCCCCTCCCACCATAATGCAATGTAGCAAGATGGCTCTTTTAGGGACTATTTCTGAAGAGTTTGCAGTGGGTAGGATGGATCTCCTAACTATTGCATACCACCCTTTAGCTTCAGGTGTTAGGTCTCCCCTTCTCAAGACTCTTGGAGCCCCTCTTGTTTTTCTCACCCATTCAGCTCTGATGGCACAAAGATCTTCAGCAATAGTCGTGTAGTCAGGTTCTCCTATCATCCTTTCCTCATAACTTGCTTGGCTGAAATGTATGTTTTTCAGGCCAAGAGTTTTCATGATTGCCTTGGGGCTGAAGTCAACTTCCACCCCTCTCACATAGCTTTTGTATGTGGGTTTCTTGGTTGAGTCTTCCCTCACTGCATTTGCATAGAACTCCTTCACCAAGTTGATGTTGATTTTAGTGATTGGCTTAGTCAGGAGCTCCCACTTCCTCTTTTTGGTCTTCTCCCAAACACCTGGGAACTCATCCTTTTCAAGGTCAAAGGGAACCTCAGCTAGTACCCTTTTAGGTCTCATCCATTCGGCTTGAATCTCATGGAAAACTGATTTGTATCTCCTTGCATCGAATTCCCTGTTCTCCTCCATTGGTTGCTTGTCTTTTCTTCTTTTGTGGCTAGATGAAGCTGCCATTGGTTCTTTAGTTTTGGGGTAAGTGACAAGCTAAAGTTGACAAGGTGAAGCAAGAAGTGTTGTTGGAAGTGTGGGGAGGTTGTTTTTGGCAAGAGATAGTTTATGCTATGATGAAGGAAATGTGCATGAAGGAGATTTGGTGGTGTTGAACTCGTTCCCCAAGTGGTTCTTTATAGTGCCCGTAAGTGAAAAATGGACGGCTAGGGTGGTTTGTGAAGGGTGGCTTGATGGTAAATATATGAATTAGGGAGAAGGACGAATTGCTTTTCATTTTCTTGGAAGTATTCTGGGTGCATTAGGTTGTACATGTAGCAATCTTTTCTTGCAGAACTTCCTTTTCCCATGTGTTAGCTTCAAAGACTTGTGAACTTTCTTTTTGACCAAGCACCGTACCTCCCTTTGTCTTTTTCCTCCATTTTTGTCTTTTCTTTTGTACCTGCACAAGCAAACAAGTTTGCTATCATTTTTCGGTCCATGTGAATGATGAATAGTACTTGCACATGTAAATCAATGATTGACTTCATGAGCTTATAGCCGTGACTTGTGTATGTATGCACACTTATTACTGGACACCAAACTTAGTGTTTGGTAAAGTCTCCTGATGACATGAAATCCATATTGGTTGTCCTTAATGAATGTGCATAATTCTAATAAATCATAGTCACTTTGGCTCTTTGATTCTAAACAAATTTACTACCCTAAGTAATTGAAACCAAAGTATTAAAACATGCGAATGGTCTACTTGTCATGAATTTCGAAATCCAGAGGAACTTCTTGCTTTTCATGAACCGTGTTCAAAGAGGAACACCAAACTTAATGTTTGGTTGTGCACTTTGCATGAAAAATTGAATGCATTTTGAATAAAATTTGGGTGCCTTCAGGCACACCAAACTTAGAGACAAATTGTATTTTACATGCAATGTTTAGTGCACTCTTTCAGCAGTTGTCCTGAGGATTCAAGTTCATGCATAAGAAACCATGCTTTATTAGATGCAAAACAAAACAATAAAGAGTAAGGATATTAAAAACATGGGTTGCCTCCCATGAAGCGCTTCTTTAACGTCACTAGCTTGACGGTTGTCCCTTGTTAGGGTGGATTGTAGTGCTTGACGTCTTCTCCTCTCACTATGCAAACGTCCCCACTTGATTCCTTCATGACCTCTAAATGTTCCATAGAAAGAACTTTCCTGATTGTGAACACTTGAGGGAGCTGGGAAGGAATGGTTTTGAGGCCAGGTGGGATTGGCAGATAATGACTTGATATCACTTTATCTCCCGGAGAAAAACCTTCAGTGGGAATTTTCTTGTTTCTCCACCCTCTTGGCAATTTCCCTATCATTCTTCCCTTTCTCTTGAGGATTTCTTCATTGACCCTTATGCTAGGAAGATCCTTCTGATCTGTTTCCATTGATTCTTGTGGCTTTAACTCTTGCAACTCTTGTTTGCCTTCCAAGGACTGTTTTAGAGTTTCAGCTGCTGGATTACTTTCCTCCAAACACAGATGGCTACTATCATCCTTAGGTTTTTCAGGTTCTGGTTCAGGCTCAGATGCAGGTTTGAAAACTTTGAAAATGAGCTGTTCATCATGTATTCTCAGAATTAGCTCTCCTTGTTCTACATCTATGAGCGCTCTAGTAGTGGCTAGAAATGGTCTGCCCAGAATGATAGGGTGTAAGTAGCTTTCCTCTATGTCCAAAATGACAAAGTCTGTGGGGAAGTAATAATCTCCCACTTTCACCAGCACATTCTCAACTACCCCTTCAGCTTGCTTCTGAGTTTTGTCAGCCAGTTGTATGATTACATCAGTGGATCTCACCTCATTCAATTGTAGCCTCTTCATAAGAGTTAGAGGCATCACATTTATGCTAGCTCCTAGATCACAGAATCCTCTGTCAATTTTTGTTTCCCCTATGATGCAAGGAATATGAAAACTTCCTGGGTCTGTTTTCTTAGAGACTGTGTCCTTCTTGATGAGGGCACTGCATTCTTTGTTCATTGTTATCGTTTGTCCTCCCTTCAAAACTCTTTTCTTGCTCAACAATTCCTTTAAATACTTGATGTGTGTAGGCATTTGATGGAGAATCTCAAGAAAGGGAATATTGATATGGAGAGACTTAAATGTCTCTAAAAACCTTGAATAGGTTTTCCCTTTTTCACCTCCTCCTAACCTCTGAGGAAATGGTGCTTTTGGTTGGTATGTTTCCATCGTGCCTTTTTGCAGTTCCTTGGCTTGCTCAGTTTCACTTTCCTGCTTAGCTTCCACCACACCTTCCTTCAAGATTTCTGGCTCCTGTTCTGAGGATCTGATTCCTTCTTCTTCTGAGACTTCTTTCAATATGGTGATGGCTTTGCAATCTTCCCATCTCACTCCCTTTTGTTCCCCTTTAGGATTCTTTTCTGTGTCACTAGGGAATACTGCAGTTGATTTGGGGGCCTGTTGAGATAGCTCTCCTACTTGAGACTCCATCCTCTTGAGTTTTTCACCATGGTTTCTTAAGGTAGATCTCACATCATCTCTGAAGCTTTTCAATTCAATTATGTCCTGACCCATGTGTGCCAGCATTCCTTCTATCCTGTTTAATTGATCTTGAAATTGTTGGTTCGGGTTAGGTTGGGTAGGTTGATTATTTTGGCCATGATATGGTGGTTGAGAGTAAGTGTTTTGTGTGGCTTGGTATGATCTTTGGTTGGAGTTTTGGTATGTGGACTTGTTATGTTGGTTTTGCTGGTTTCCCCACCCAAGGTTTGGGTGGTTTTTCCAGCCTGGGTTGTAAGTGTTGGAATGTGGATCATATGGTTGCCTTTGTTGATTTCCTACATAATTGGCCTCTTCCCAATCACCTCCTTCAGTGCTTTCTTCCTCTTGATCTTGTGTGTGTATTGCAGCCACTTGTTTTGTTTCTAATTTCCTGGTGAGCTCTGCTAGTTGCTTGGCAAACACCTTGTTTTGGGCTAGAATTGTATCAACATGGTTCAGCTCCATGACTCCCTTAGTGTTGTGTCTCTCTGATGCATAGTAGTACTCATTCTTAGCCACTGTTTCAATCACTTCAATGGCTTCTTCCACAGTCTTTTTCCTGTTCAATGAACCTCCTGATGAATGGTCCACAGCCTTCCTTGATTCATAAGACAGTCCATCATAGAAAATATGCAATTGCACCCAGTCATGGAACATGTCTGGTGGGCATTTCCTTGTCAAATCCTTGAATCTCTCCCATGCCTCGTAGAGAGTTTCACCATCTTGTTGTCTAAAAGTCTGAACCTCAGATCGAAGCCTATTGACCTTTTGTGGGGGGTAGAAACGTGCCAGAAACTTGCTTTCCACCTCGTCCCAGGTTGTTAGGCTCCCCCTTGGGAATGATTCCAGCCACTTAGCTGCCTTGTCCCTAAGTGAAAATGGGAACAAAAGCAGTTTATATGCATCTTCCTGGACTCCATTGGACTTCACAGTGTCGCAAATTCTCAGAAATTTTGTGAGATGTTGGTTTGGGTCTTCATTAGCACTTCCACCAAATGAACAATGATTCTCCACAAGTGATATTAGCTGTGGTTTGAGCTCAAAATTGTTGGCCTGAATGGGTGGTTTTTGGATGCTGCTACCACAATTCCCAGAGGTTGGGTTTATGTATGAACTAAGAACCCTCCTCTCAGGAATGGCATTGTTTCCATCTGCTCTCTCATGGTTGTGAACTTCTCTATCCATGTTGAGATCTAAAGCTTCCTCAAAATTGTCCTCAGATTCTCCTTCAGATTCCTCTTCTCCCAGTACTCTCTTCCCTCTTGCTTCCCTTCTCAGTCTATGAAGGGTCCTCTCTGGTTCGGTATATGGAGGAGTTGATGTCTCTCCTCTCCTACCTGTCATACAAGAACACAGCACAGGCAACAAACAAGTGAAATACTCTTGGTTAATGGAAGAGTATGGTTAGAGCAGTTGAGGAATTAATTCAAACAGTTAGTGAGTCAGTGAGTTAGTTGCTTGAATTTAAAGGCATAAAGAAAGATAGCATGTAACAGAGTGCAGAAATTAAAATTCAACAAGTAACGTGTACTGAATTAATCAAAACAAAAAAAATGCTCAATCTAGTTAACTTCCAATTTGAGAATTGTCAATCGAAAACCAATCCCCGGCAACGGCACCATAAACTTGATGCGCATAAACTTGTTATGCTACGATTTAGGAAATTGCACGATCGGCAAAATTCCTTCCGGCAAGTGCACCGGTTATCGTCAAGTAAAAACTCACAATAGAGTGAGGTCGAATCCCACAAGGATTGGTTGAGTGAGCAATTCGGATTAGAAGTTTGTTCTAGTTGAGCGGAATCAAGATTTAGATGAGAATTGCGGAATGTAAAATTGGCGGGAAACGTAAATGACAAGAAATTTAAATGGCGGAATCTTAAATTGCATGAATTAAAGAGCAGAAGCTAGATTGCTGAAATTAAAAGGGAATGGGGGTGATTGCATGAATGTAATTGCAGAATGTAAAGAGAAAGTGGAAATCAAATATGGGGAATTCATTGGGTTATAGGAGATATTGAGATCTCCGAATCAAAACATGTTTATCTCTTCCTCAAGCAATGCGTTCATTGAATTTTGCTTGGCAATCTTATATGATTGGATCCCAATCCCTTGGCTCACCAATTCTCTCTAAAAACAAACAAATTCCCAATCCCTTGGTTTAAATGTTCATAAGAAGAGATGATGCTCGATCACTGATTATACCACACAGTTTCATGAACCACAATTTGGTAGGATTACATGTCACAATATCCATCCAAACCCCAATCCAATTCACTGTGAGAAAGCTTCTCTAGCATGAATCCTCCATTCCTTTCCCAAGGTTCCGAAGGATTCCAATTATGGGTAGTTTCTTTCCCAAGACAACTACCCAATGGAATTAGATCGAGAAGCTTTCTAACAAAATTCAAGAGAAAAGATTGAAGAAGAAGATAAACTATTATTGATTCATTGAATTACAATAGAGCTCCCTAACCCAATGAAAGAGGGTTTAGTGAGTCATAGCTCTGAATTCAATTACAAAGATATGAAAACTAGCCAAATGAAAAGGTAAAGTCCTTCCTAACTTAAATTCTATCCTATTTATACACTTTCTATATTGAGCTTCTGTTGTGTTTCTTGGGATTTGAGGCCTCTCCCTGCTTTCCTTTTGCCTTGGGTTTATGATCCATAATCTTGATGAGGCTGTTGATCCAAATTCTGTAACATTCATTGAGCCAACTTAGTGATAATCAAATAATGACACATGACTCAATAAATTGAAATTTCAGACTCATCAATCCTTCAGGCCCAATCCCATAAACCATGATATTCAATTGGGTTTCATACCAGAGTATATTTAAGTTAATGTTTGTGCTCAAATACTAACTTAAACCGCAATATTTTTGGCCCAGAAACCTTTTCCAAGAGTGGCGTTTAAGTTGCAGTTTAAGCTTAAACTGTAGCTTAAACGCCAGACACTTCCAGTGATGCCTTTTGTGGAAGCACGTTTAAGCTCCAGTTTAAGGTTAAACTGAAGCTTAAACGTGGAAATGGAAGAAGGCAGCCCTGGAGGAGAAAACTTGGTCGAACACGTTTAAGCTCCAGTTTAAGGTTAAACTGGAACTTAAACGTGGAATGCTCCTGGTGCCTTTCTTACTTCTGGCGTTTAACCTCCAGTTTAAGGTTAAACTGGAGGTTAAACGTGGAAATGCTTCCTGAGTGGCATTCTCATTCTGGCGTTTAACCTCCAGTTTAAGGTTAAACTGGAGGTTAAACGTGGAAATGCTTCTTTGGTGAGACTTTCATTCTGGCGTTTAACCTCCAGTTTAAGGTTAAACTGGAGGTTAAACTTCAGTTTCAGCATTTCTTAGCCTTCATGATTCTGGCGTTTAAGCTACAGTTTAAGCTTAAACTGCAACTTAAACTCCACATGTGATATTCAAGCTTCCTTTATTGACTTTGTTGCTTCCTTGCCTAGCCTCTTCTTCCCTGAAATCATCCAAACAATTGCATCAAAGTCTTGCAAAATTTCATGAGAAATCTTCCATTCATAGCATTCAAGTAATATAACTAAAAACTCATGGAATTTGCATCAAAATCATACTGTTTGGATGGTTCATTGCTTTGTTATTCATTTAACCATTCTTGGTTACTTTAAGCTCAAGAAAATGCATAAAACCACTAAAACTAACAGAAAAATACTAGTGAAACTAGCCTAAGATGCCTTGGCATCATCCTTGAATTCAGCTAACTGCTTTGTTAGAAAATCCAATTGCTGATTGAATTCAGCAGCTTGTTTTACAGAACTGAATTCAACAGTTACTGTTTTAACCTCTTCATTCATGGAAGGGTTGCTGCTTAGATACAGATGCTGATTCCTGGCAACTGTATCAATGAGATCTTGAGCCTCTTCAATTGTCTTTCTCATATGAATAGATCCACCAGCTGAGTAATCTAGAGACATCTGAGCTCCTTCTACAAGCCCATAGTAGAAGATGTCTAACTGAACCCACTCTGAAAACATTTCAGAGGGGCATTTTCGTAGCATCTCTCTGTATCTCTCCCAGGCATCATAAAGAGATTCATTATCTCCTTATTTAAAGCCTTGGATGTCCAGCCTTAGCTGTGTCATCCTTTTTGGAGGAAAATACTAATTCAGGAATTTTTCTGTCAGCTGTTTCCATGTTCTTATGCTGGCCTTAGGTTGGTTATTTAACCACCTCTTAGCTTGATCTTTTACAGCAAATGGAAACAGTAATAGTCTGTAGACATCCTGATCTATTTCCTTATCATGTACTGTGTCAGCAATTTGTAGAAATTGTGCCAGAAACTCTGTAGGTTCTTCCTGTGGAAGACCGGAATACTGGCAACTTTGCTGCACCATGATAATGAGCTGAGGATTCAACTCAAAGCTACTAACTCCAATGGAGGGTATGCATATGCTACTCCCATATGAAGCAGTAGAGGGGTTAGAATATGACCCCAGAGTCCTCCTGGACTGTTCATTTCCACTTATGTCCATGATGGATAAAGGGATATAACTTGGATTGATTTACCTTTTTATTTATTTTATTTTATTTATTTATTTATTTATTTTATTTATTTATTTATTTATTTCGAAAATAAATCAAAATAAAATAAATAAAAATTGAGTGAAGATTTTCGAAAAACTGAGGAGAGAGAAAGTGGTTAGGAAATTTTGAAAAGGATATGATGATTTTTTTTTTTTTTGAAAAAAGGTTTTAAATTTTAAAAAAAAAATCTGAATTTTTGAAATAGATTTCAAAAATTTGCTTTTAAAACAGAGAGAAAAGATATTTTTGAATTTAAAGAGGAGAGAGAAAAACAATAAGATAGCATAAGATTTAAAATTTTTAGATCTAATGCTCCTTGTTTTTGAAAATTTTGGAGGGAAAACACCAAGGAACACCAAACTTGAAAAATTTTAAGATCAAGACACAAGGAAAACTCAAGAACACTTTGAAGACTCACAAGAACACAAGAACATGAAGAAAGAACACCAAACTTAAAATTTTTAGAAAACCAAACCAAAATTTTCGAAAACCAAAGGGAATTTAACAAGAAAACACCAAACTTAAAGTTTGGCACACAATTTAATAGAGAAATTATTATTTATGAAAAAGGTTTTGAAAAGAATATAAAATATTCTAACCCAATTACCAAGAACACAGATTAACGCTCTAACCAAATGAGTTATGAATGTAACACTTGTTTTGAAAAAGAAAATTTTTTTTTTTTTTTTTGAAAAATCAACAAGAAAACACCAAACTTAAAGTTTGGCACAGGATTTAATAGAAAAAATTATTTTTGAAAAAGATTTTAAAAAATATGATAGCCAATTACCATGAACATAAACACCACGTTCTAACTAATTGAGCTATAAATTTAAAGTGTTTTAACAAGGGATAAATAATAAAAGACTCTAAACCAAACAAAAGAAAAAAAAATTTTTCCTAATCTAAGCAACAAAATAAACCGTTAGTTGTCCAAACACGAACAATCCCCGGCAACGGCGCCAAAAACTTGGTGCACGAATTGTGAATCACACTTTTCACAACGCGTACCACTAACCAACAAGTGCACTGGGTCGTCCAAGTAATACCTCACGTGAGTAAGGGTCGAATCCCACGGAGATTGTTGGTTTGAAGCAATCTATGGTTATCTTGTAAATCTTAGTCAGGAAGTCAATTATGTTTATCAGTTGAATTGCGAATAACCAAGAGAGCATAAATTAAAGGTTACTTGTTGTGCAGTAATGGAGAATATGTTGGAGTTTTGGAGATGCTTTGTCTTCTGAATCTCTGCTTTCCTCTGTCTTCTGATTCACGCACGCACGTCCTCCTATGGCAAGCTGTGTGTTGGTGGATCACCGTTGTCAATGGCTACCTTCCATCCTTCCAGTGAAAACTACGCTCACGCGCTCTGTCACAGCACGGCTAATCACCGGTTGGTTCTCGATCCGGTTGGAATAGGATTTACTATCCCTTTGCGTCTGTCACTAACGCCAGCCTTCAGGAGTTTGAAGCTCGTCACAGTCATTCAATCCTTGAATCCTACTCGGAATATCACAGACAAGGTTTAGACTTTCCGGATTCTCATGAATGCCGCCATCAGTTCTAGCTTATACCACGGAGATTCTGATTAAGGAATCTAAGAGATCCTCATTCAATCGTATATAGAACGGAGGTGGTTGTCAGGCACACGTTCATGATTTGAGGAAGGTGATGAGTGTCACAGATCATCACCTCCATCACAGTTAAGCGTGAATGAACATCTTAGATAGGAACAAGCATGTTTGAATGGAAAACAGAAATACTTGCATTAATTCATCGAGACACAGCAGAGCTCCTCACCCCCAACAATGGGGTTTAGAGACTCATGCCATCAGAGAATACAAAGTTTAGATCTGAAATGTCATGAGATATAAAATAAGTCTCTAAGAGTTGTTTAAATACTAAACTAGTAGCCTAGGGTTACAAAATATGAGTGGATTATGATGGATGATGCAGAGATCCACTTCTGGGGCCCACTTGGTGTGTGCTGGGGCTGAGATTTAAGTGAGTCACGTGCAGAGGCCATTTGTGGAGTTGAACGCCAGTTTTTGTGCCAGTTTGGGCGTTCAACTCCAGCTTTTGATCCTTTTCTGGCGCTGGACGCCAGAATTGGGCAGAGAACTGGCGTTGAACGCCAGTTTACGTCGTCTTTCCTTGTACAAAGTATGAACTATTATATATTGCTGGAAAGCCCTGGATGTCTACTTTCTAACGCAATTGGAAGCATGCCATTTCCAGTTCTGTAGCTCCAGAAAATCCACTTTGAGTGCAGGGAGGTCAGAATCCAACAGCATCAGCAGTCCTTTTTCAGCCTGAATAAGATTTTTGCTCAGCTCCTTCAATTTCAGCCAGAAAAATACCTGAAATTACAGAAAAACACACAACTCATAGTAAAGTCCAGAAATATGAATTTTTCCTAAAAACTAATGGAAATAAACTAAAAACTAACTAGAACATACTCAAAACTATATGAAATTAACCCCAAAAAGCGTATAAAATATCCGCTCATCAATCCACTTTGTAAAGTAGTCTACCCCTACTATGAGGAATTTAACTTATCCCGATCCCTGAGGAAAGGGTCCGAGAAGGTCGAGTCCCCATTTTGCAAATGGCCAAGGTGAGGTTACGCTGATAAGCTCTTCTGGCGGAGCGATGTGAAAGTTGGCATGTTTCTGGCATGGTGGGCATGTCCTTACAAACTCTGTAGCTTCCTTTTGTAGAGTTGGCCAATAAAATCCCGCCCGGAGTACTTTTTTGGTGAGAGCTTGTGCTCCGAGATGATTACCGTAAATGCCACTGTGTACTTCCTCTAAAACTTTCCTTGTGTTAGAGGTCGGCACACATTTTAATAGTGGTATTGAAATCCCTCTTTTGTATAGGGTGTTGTTTATGATAGTGTAGTACTGTGCCTCCCGTTTTAATCTCTTTGCCTCCTTTTCATCTGTGGGGAGTGTTTCTATTTTGAGGTAATTAATTATGGGGGTCATCCATCCTTGATCCTGACCTGTTATGGCTAGAACTTTTTCCTCTTCCGAGACTGACGGGTTTTGTAGCATTTCCTGGATGAGGCTTCTATTGTTGCCCCCTGGTTTGGTGCTGGCTAGCTTTGAGAGTGCGTCAGCTCAGGCATTTTGTTCGTGGGGTATGTGGTGGATCTTATATTCCCCGAGTTATCCGAGTTGTTCCTTGGTCTTATCCAAATACTTTCTCATGATGGGATCTTTGGCTTGGTAGCTCCTTGTTATTTGTGAGGTAACTATTTGTGAATCACTGAAGATGTTGAGTCTTTGAGCTCCCACCTCCTTAGCCAGCTTCAAACCAGCTAGTAATGCTTCATATTCTGCCTAGTTGTTTGAGGCCGGGAACCCAAATTTGAGGGAAGCTCAACTTGTGTTCCTTGGTTGCTTTCTATTATCACACCTGCGCCGCTTCTAGTCTTATTCGAGGAACCGTCCACGTAGAGATTCCATTATGTGGGGGTTTCCAGAGTATCTGTGAATTCTGCAATGAAGTCGGCTAAGTACTGTGATTTGATAGCTGTCCAAGCTTCATATTGGAGGTCGAACTCAGATAATTCGACTGCCCATTGTAAAATTCTGCCTGCTAGATCTGTTTTCTGCAATACCCCTTTTATGGGCTGGTTAGTCCGAACCTTAATGGTGTGAGCCTGGAAGTACGGGCGAAGTCGTCGAGATGTCAGTATGAGAGCATAGGCAAACTTTTCTATTTTTTGGTAGTTCAACTCAGATCCCTGCAGCGCTTTACTGATGAAGTATACAGGTTGTTGCCCTTTGTCGTCTTCTCGAACCAGTGCTGAGGCTACTGCCCGACTTCCTACCGCGAGGTATAATACGAGTGGCTCTTCCTTTCGTGGTCGAGTTAGAATAGGTGGTCGTCCCAGGAAACTTTTGAAATCCTGGAAGGCTTGCTCGCACTCCATTGTCCATTCGAACTTCTTTCCTTTCCTTAAAGTAGCATAGAAAGGGAGAGATCTTATCGCTAATCCTGCAAAGAATCTGGATAAGGCTGCTAATCTCCTGTTGAGTTGTTGCACTTCTTTGACGCAAGTTGGGCTCTTCATGTTGAGTATGGCCTGGCATTTATCCGGATTTACCTCAATTCCTCTTTGTGTGAGCATAAAACCTAAGAATTTGCCTACTTCTACTGCAAAGGTGCATTTTGCAGGATTGAGTCGCATGTCATGCTTCCTTATAGTGTCGAACACTTGGGCCAGGTCGGACAATAATGTCTCTTCACTTTGTGTCTTTATTAACATGTCGTCCACGTAGACTTCCATGATTTTTCCGATATGATCTGAAAAGACTTTATTCATTAGCCTTTGATAAGTAGCTCCTGCATTCTTGAGACCAAAAGGCATCACGATGTAGCAGTAATTTGCTTTTGGTGTTAAAAACGAGGTCTTTTCTTGATCTGGTGGATACATGGGGATTTGATTGTATCCGGAATATGCATCCATAAACGAGAGGTATTTATATCCGGATGAGGCATCCATAAACGAGAGGTATTTATATCCGATGTGTTTCCGATCTGAACTTTCTCTACTTCACCTTCGGGATGTGGACAGAGTTCTTCTCGTCTCTGAGCTCCACCAAGCTTAATTGTATGGAACTCTTCTCCTCTGCCTCTGAGGTTTAAACTTTTGTTATAACAGCGGCGTGCCATCTTTTGATCTGCTTTTATTGTAGCTATCCCTTCTGCAGTTGGGAATTTCATGCACAGATGTGGAGTTGAGACTATTGCGCCGAGTTGATTCAGCATACGGTGGAGATTTGCGTTTGCTAGTATGATGGTGATGACCATGGGATCGTCGTGTCCTGAGATAATACCGGATGCATCTTCTTTGGTGAACATAATTGCAGGGATGTCGGGTTCTCCTTCCTTCCCCTCGACATGATATACTTCTTTGAGATATCTTTTGCGAGATAATTTGGAGATTCCTCCTCCTGCAAATCCGCCGTGTATCATGTGGACGTGTCTTTCTGGTGTACGAGGTGATCGCTCAGCTCGTCTGACATCTTCATCCCTTCTTCTTTTTCTTTGCTCATCATCTCGGGTGGCCAGAAACCGATCTAGTTTTCCTTCCCTCACTAATTTTTCTGTGACATTTTTTAAGTCGAAGCATTCGTTGGTGGAATGTCCTCAGACTCGATGATATTCACAGTATTCGTTCTGATTTCCTCCTCCTCTCTTGCCTTTGAGTGGTCGAGCTGGGGGTATCTTTTCTGTGTTACAGACTTCTTTGTAAATATCCACAAGGGACACCCGAAGAGGGGTGTAATTATGATATTTTTTATTTTCTCCCCCGTTCGATCTTCTTTCCTCTTGGATTCTTTATCTTTATCTCGGTAGGCGAAACCAGATCTCGAGGCTTCTCCAAGTCGGGAATTTTCTTCCATGTTGATGTACTTCTCAGCCCGCTCTTGCACCTCATCCAGAGATGCTGGGTATTTCTTTGATATGGATTGGCTAAAGGGTCCCTCCCGTAGGCCGTTGATGAGACCCATGATAGCGGCCTCTGTTGGTAGGCTTTGTATGTCTAGGCATGTTTTGTTGAATCTTTCCATGTAGTTGCGAAGGCTTTCCCGATCTCCTTGCTTGATTCCTAAGAGACTGGGGGCGTGCTTAGCCTTATCTTTTTGGATTGAAAATCTGGCCAGGAACTTTTTGGCTAAGTCATCAAAGCTTGAGATAGATTTTGGAGGTAGGTTGTCGAACCATCTAATGGCAGTTTTGGTAAGGGTTGTTGGAAAAGCTTTGCAACGAACTGCATCTGAGGTGTCGGTGAGGTACATTCTACTTCTGAAATTGCTGAGGTGATAGTTGGGGTCTGTGGTGCCATCGTACAAAGTCATATCTGGAAGTTTGAAGTCTTTTGGGATTTTGGTCTTCATGATCTCCCTATTGAATGGATCTTGATCCTTGCAAGAGTTGTCCTCAGGGGTGGATCGAGTAGTTTTGGCTTTGAGATCGGCTTCGATTTTTAGAAGTTTATCCTCCAATTCCCAGCGTCGCCTTATCTCTCTTTGTAGATCCTTTCCTGCTGCTCGCTGGTGTTAGGCTTCTTTCTCAAGTAGCTTTAAACGATCTTGAAGCGCCTCTAACGGATTTGATGAGTTTTTGTCCCCGTTAGATTCTGGGGTATCTTTCAGTGTATTGCCCGTATTTTTGTGCGGTGTTCTATCTTCTAGATCTGAGTCATGGTCATTGTCATGGTCATCCGCCATGGTGATGGGATGACTTCCAGGTCCCCGGCAACAGCGCCAATGTTCTGAGGGTTACCTGAAACTGTAAGTTGATCTCGGACGAGATCTTCTGTACTGGTCGGAGATGACGTGTCCGGCTGGTGGGTGGCGCCCGGAGCGGTCGTGTCCGACTTGTTGGACTGGCTACACTTCTGATCCTTGGACACCGGAGGGTGGGGGGTACCTGCAAGAGACTTCGATGCTTAAGTTAGCACGGGTATTAAGCAGGTTTTTAGTAGAATCAGAGTATGAGTTATACCTAGGTGCTCCAGTGTATTTATAGTAGTGTGGGCTGACCTTTTTGATAAGATAAGTTAGTTATCTTATCTTATCTTATCTTATTTTGAGTGAAGTCAGCTTATCTTCAAGGGAACCGCCTTTATCTCTATAGGCTTGGATTGCCTTTGGATTTGGGTCGTGTTCCTTTATTTGGGCCCTTTATTGGGCTTTCTTGTCGATTTGGCCGACCTCTTTGAGAAGAGGTCGGATAGCCTGACCTGAAGAGGTCGGTCGCTTTGTCACTGAACATCTCGGGTCGGATAGCTCGACCCAGGGTGTGAACAGGATATAAAGAGATTTCTAGGAGATCCTTCCCTCTCCGTGCCGAACTAGGTAGTGTCCGACTTCTTTCTTTGTAGAAGTGGTTTTCTTTTTTCTATTCATGGTATTTGTCCTTTTTTCTACTGTGTAATTGTTTTCCTGGCTTCTTTTCAGAGATGGTGAAATCTTCAGATTCTATGAAGTGTTTTCGGAAGGCCAAGAAAGTGGTGGCTACCCAAAATCTGTCAAGTAAGACTTTGGGGGAGGGGTCTTCGACACAGCTGCCTCCGAAGAAGTCGGTGGCTGAGTCCCAGGGTCCGAGGAAGATTATCCCGACCTCGAGAGTTCGGATAGTTCCATCTGACCCGTCTCAGGCGACTTCTGGTCCTACTTCCTCTCCTCCTGCTGCTGGTCCTCCTCCCAAGAAGCAAAAGACTGTTGGGACTTATGACCTGAATGATAAAGAGTTTGATGGTGTGGGTTTCGCCACAGAATTGATAGCTCCTTACGGTATGGTTCCTTTGGATGATGTGTCGATCCTTCATCATCTCGACTTTATTGCAAGTAATAGTATTTGGATGGCCAACCTTGGTGCGACCTTATCTCGAGTTGTCCGGGATTCCCTGGTTCATGTGACCAAGGCCTTTATGGAGGATGCCAAATATGAGTATGAGAGAATTAAAGGTCTGAAGGACGAGCTCAACGCTAGGGTGGCCAAGTTAGAGATTGATGTGGAAAAGGAGAAGGATCGTGCTACAGTGGCAGAGGCAGCTGCTAACATAGCCGAGGAAAGTGCTAAAAAGTATAAAGAGAGCTATACTCGGACTTACGGCGAGCTGCTGGAAATTAAGGAGAGGCTTCATTCTGCCCAAGATGATTATGCCGAGCTTAAGGGACATATGGTGAATAGTATGACCGACATGTTTGAGATCCTGAAGGCCTAGGTCCGAGTTCTTGCTCCCGAGGCCGATCTCTCCTTATTCAGCATGGATAATGTTGTGGAGGATGGCAAGATTGTGCCTGCTCTAGATGATGATCATGAGGGTCCTCCCCCTGTGCCACCGGCCAAGGCTTCTGTAGCGTCAGTAACGATCAGATTCCTGCCGGTAAATAATTTTATAAATATAATCGCGTTGTAAGTATAGTTTCTAAACCAACAGAGAATCCTTTCGTATAAAAATTTGGTTGTCACAAGTAACAAAACCCAATAAAATTTGTAACCGAAGTGTTTAAACCTCGGGTTGTCTCTCAAGAAATTGTAGGGAAGTATGATTTATTATTGGTTATGGAAAAGGTATAATTTTTTTTGGGTTTTTAAAATAAGGAACAAGTAATTTAAATGACAAGAAAAATAAATTAATAATTAGAAAATCTCTTGGCAAGGTATGAGAACTCGAAATCCTATCCTAGTTATCCTTATCAGGTGTGATGAGAATTGGATTTTGCTCCCACTTAGTTAACCCTTACTAAATAAAGGAAAATCAAGTGGACTAATTAACTTGATTCCTCAAGTCCTAGTCAACTCCTATGGAAAGACTAGCTTTAGAGGGATCCAAATCAATCAGCAATCCCAATTTCCAATCAACTGCTGAGTTTGATAACTCAAGTGTCACCAATTACTTAACCAAAGTAAAAAGGGAAAAAATATAAATTAAATTGAAAGCATCATAAATAGAATAAAACAATCATAAATCTGAAATACCTCAAATTGTATTTAAATAAAGATATCAATTCTAACATAAGAAAGTTCATAAGCCAAATTGAAAAGATAAATAACAATTAAAGTAATAGAATAAATAAAAGTAGAAAATAAATTAAAGGAACATTGAACCTGGAATGAAGAGAAGTAGCCTAATCATAATAGAAATCCTAAATCCTAATCCTAATCCTAAATCCTAAGAGAGAGGAGAGAGCCTCTCTCTCTCTAAAACTACATCTAAGACCTAAAATTGCCAAATCTAAATGTTGTGTTATGTTGTCTCAATGAATAGATTGATTCTTCCACTTTATAGCCTCTAATCTGTGTTTTCTGAGCCAAGAACTGGGCCAAAAATAGCCCAGAAATTGCTGGGGACGAAATCTGCCACGCTGGTTTTTCTGCAGAACGACGCATCCGCGTGATTCACGTGTGCGCGTTGTTTTTTTGTATGGCCACTATAGCGAATTATATATCATTTCGAAGTCCCGGACGTTAGCTTTCCAAAGCAACTGGAGCCGCATCATTTGGATCTGTGTAGCTCAAGTTATGATCGATTTAGTACCAAGAGGTCAGGCTGGACAACTTTAGCAGTTCCTTCAGTTTCTTGTATTCCTTCCACTTTTGATGCTTCCTTTCTATCCTCTAAGCCATTCCTGCCCTGTAATCTCTGAAAACACTTAGCACACAGATCAAGGCATCGAATGGTAATAAGAGAGGATTTAAGCATAGCAAATTTAAGGCCAAAGAAGCATGTTTTCAATCATAGCACAAAATCAGGAAGGAAATTGTAAAGCCATGCAAATCATATGAATAAGTGAGTAAAGAATTGATATAAACCACTCAATTGAGCATAAGATAAACCATAAAATAGTGGTTTATCAGTCAACCTCTTCAACTCCTTCTGGCGAGATGGTCCCTCCTGAGCCCGAGCCAGACGTGGAGATTTTGAACGGTCCAGATGGAGTTGTCAATGCTACCCCAATCCTTACCCTGCCTCCTTCTCCTAAGGATGCCGCTGTTGATGCGACTTCAGATCCTTGATGATTCCTTATTATGTCTTTGTTTTTGTATTTGGTGTAGTCCGACTTGTGGACTTTTGAACTCGTTTGGTTTTTTTGTAAGTTTCTATGGCTGACTTTGACATTTGGTTGCTTCTTAGCAACTTTTATTTTAAAAAACAAAACACTTTAAACTCTTGGTCTGTCCTTTAGGCAGCCTTTGAGTCTTTAATGCTTTAATTTGAAGGATGCGTTTTGCTAATACGTCTGTCAGACCTTTAGTTTTTGGAGGTTTACTTTTGCAACCCTTGCGGATAGTGGTTAGGTACTTCCCAATCCGACGTCCTTTTTTCGTCCCTTGCCTTTTGGATCATGCCTTGCTTTGAGTTTGTGTTGTCAACCCTCTGCTTTGGTGAAGTTATCCTTGCGGCTTGGTGTCCGGGCTTTTAGTAACTTTTCCGACAACTTTTTAGTGTTCTTTACATAGAACCTTTTTAGTTTGTTCGAACGACTTTTGTAGCCCTATTTTGAGATCGTGCTTTCTTTGAACGGAGTTGTACCCTTTTAGCTAAGCACTTTTGAGCCTTAAGTCATTTTTCAACCTTTTTTGGCTTTTTACTTGTTCTTTTCTCGAAGTCGTACTTGTTTCTTTGGGTCGCGCCTCTTCTTAGCTGATGTCGACCTATGTAGCTTTGTCGCCCGAGCTTTTAGTCATATTCCAACAACTTTTTAGGTAGTGTTCCAAAAGGGAACCTTTTCTTTATAGTTTGTTTGGATGACATTTTAACTCTGTTTTTGTGCTCTTGCTTTAAGAAGGACTTTGTACCTTTTTAGCTGAGATCGTTGGTGGCGAAGCTTCGCTAGATTACCTTCCGATTATACCTTAGAGCCATTCGACGCTTTAGGGCTTCCTCTCTAATCTGAGCTCTTTCTCGGACTTCTGGAAGTAGGTCGAGCTCTTTCCTTTAAGCTTGGGAGTTAATATCTTCATTATAGAGGATCATTCTGGGAGATCCTTCTTCCATTTCCACGGGAATCATTGCCTCTATTCCATATGCAAGTCGAAAGGGTGATTCTCTAGTGGTGGAATGTGGTGTTGTTCGATATGCCCATAGGACTTGTGGGAACTCTTCATCCCAAGCTCCCTTTGCGTCCTGTATCCTCCGCTTTAACCCGGCCAATATGACTTTGTTGGCAGCTTCTGCTTGTCCGTTGGCCTGTGGGTGTTCTACAGAGGTGAATTGGTGCTTTATTTTCAGGTCAGCTACCAAGTTCCTGAAACCCGTGTCGGTAAACTGGGTGCCATTATCTATGGTGATGGAGTGAGGAACCCCAAACTTACGATAATGTTTCTATATAGAAATTTTCGACTTCTTTGGGTGGTGGCTGTGGCCAATGGCTCTGCTTCAATCCATTTTGTGAAGTAATCTATTCCTACAATGAGGAACTTAACTTGTCCTGATCCCTGGGGGAAGGGTCCGAGGAGGTCGAGCCCCCATTTTGCAAATGGCCAAGGTGAAGTAATGCAGATGAGCTCTTTGGGTGGAGCTATATGGAAGTGGGCATGCTTCTGGCATGGTGGGCATGACTTGACAAACTCTGTTGCTTTCTTTTGCAAGGTCGGCCAATAAAAACCAGCTCGGAGTACCTTTTTGGCAAGAGCTCTTGCCCCAAGGTGGTTGCCAGACATGCCTCCGTGGACTTCCTCCAGGACGTCCCTTGTAGCAGAGGTTGGGACACATTTTAGGAGAGGTGTTGAGATCCCTCTCCTATATAGGATGTCGTCCACTATAGTGTAGTACTGTGCTTCCCGTACTAGCCTTTTTGCCTCCTTTTTATCTGCGTGGAGTGTGTCAGTCTTTAGGTAGTTCATTATGGGAGTTGTCCATACTTGATCCTGTCCTGATATGGTTAGGATCTTTTCTTCCTCTAAGATTGATGGATTTTGCAGTGTTTCTTGGATGAGGCTTCTATTATTTCCCCTAGTTTGGTGCTGGCTAGTTTTGACAGGGCATCAGCTCGGGCATTTTGTTCCCGAGGTATATATCGGACCTCATATCGCCTAAAATGTCCGAGCTGTTCTTTGGTTTTGTCTAGGTATTTCTTCATGATGGGATCCTTAGCCTGGTAGCTCCCTTCTATTTGTGAGGTGACTACATGTGAATCGCTGAAAACGGTAAGCTTCTGAGCTCCTACTTCCCTAGCCAGCTTTAAACCAACTAGTACGGCCTCGTATTCGGCTTGGTTATTTGAGGCGGGGAACTCGAACTTTAACGAGAGCTCAATTTGGGTTCCCTGATCACTCTCTAAAATGACGCATGTGCCACTCCCGGTTTTGTTCGAGGAGCCAACCACGTAAAGGCTCCACTCTGTGGGGGTTCCTGGGGTGTCAGTATATTCCGCGATGAAGTCGGCCAGGTACTGAGACTTGATAGCTGTCCTGGCTTCATACTTGAGGTCAAATTCGGATAACTCGACTGTCCATTGTATGATTCTTCCTGCTAAATCTGTTTTCTGTAGGATACCCTTTATGGGTTGGTTGGTTCGTACTCTGATTGTGTGAGCTTGAAAGTATGGTCGGAGTCGTCGGGAAGTAAGTATAAGGGCGTAGGCGAACTTTTCTATCTTTTGATAGTTCAATTCAGCCCCTTGCAAAGCCTTACTGATGAAGTAGATAGGTTGTTGTCCATTTTTCATCTTCTTTGACTATTGCTGAAGCTATTGCCCGACTTCCTACGACAAGGTATAGGATTAGCTCTTCGCCTTCCCTGGGTCGGGTTAGGATGGGTGGTTGCCCCAGGATTGTCTTGAAGTCTTGGAAGGCTTGTTCACATTCTGGGGTCCATTCAAACCTTTTTCCTTTCCTTAGTGTTGCGTAAAAAGGGAGAGATCTTAACGCTGATCCAGCTAGGAATCTGGGCAGAGCCACTAGTCTTCCGTTATGCTGCTGGACTTCTTTAACACAGGTCAGACTTTTCATTCTAAGTATGGCCTGGCATTTATCCGGGTTTGCTTCGATCCCTCTTTGAGTTCGCATGAAGCCTAGGAATTTTGCCAGCTTCTACTGCGAAGGTGCACTTTGTGGGGTCAAGTCTCTTTCCATGCTTTCTTATGGTGTTGAACACTTTAGTTAGGTCGGATAACAACGTTTCCTCCCTTTGTGTCTTTACCAGCATGTTCTCTACATAAACCTCCATTAGCTTTCCGATGTGATTGGCGAATACTTTGTTCATCAGTCTTTGATATGTAGCCCCTGCGCTTGAGTCCGAAGGGCATGACTTTGTAGCAGTAGTTTGCTTTGGGGGTTAGGAATGAGGTTTTATCCTGGTCGGGTTGATACATCGGAATTTGATTGTATCCCGAGTAAGCGTCCATGAAGGAGAGGTACTTATATCCCGATGAAGCATCGACTAGTGTGCCTATGTTCGGGAGTGGGTAGGGGTCCTTTGGGCAGGCTTTGTTGAGGTCGATGTAGTTAGTGCACATCCACCACTTCCCATTTCACTTCTTGACCAATACTACATTGGCTAGCCATAATGGGTATTTTACTCCCTTATGAACCCTGCCTCAAGCAAGGCCTAGACCTGTTCCTCTACAGCTTGCGATCTCTCTGGGCCAAGTTTCCTACGCTTTTGTTGTACTAGCCAAGACCCAGGATATACGACTAACTTATGACACATTAGTGCAGGATCAATACCGGGCATGTCAGCGGTCTTCCATGAAAAGAGGTCGAAATTATCCTTTAGGAGCTTGTCCTCCAACTCTCGACGCCATCTTGTTTCTCTCTGGAGGTCTCTCTGGGCTTCTCGCTGCCGCTCAGCTTCCTGTTCGAGCTGTTTAAGGTGACACTATTGTTCACAGATTGCATCTAAGATCTCTGTGTTTGGGGTTTACTTGTCTCCCTGTGGTTGAGGTGTTTCCTTTGATGCAGCATTCGTGTTTTTATTCAGCATTTTTTCTTCCAAGCCGGAGTCATGATCGTTGTTAGGATTGTCTGCCATGATGGTGGGATGACTTCCTGGTCCCCGGCAATGGCGCCAATATTCCGAGGATTACCTGAAACTGAAGGTCGATCTCGGATGAGATCTTCGGGTATGATCGGAGCTATCTGGTCTGACTTGCTGAATCTTGAGATGCAGCTGATCCTTGATCACCGGAGGGTGGTGGTACCTGCAAGAGTCTCCGATGCTTAAGTTAGCACGGGCTTTAGGGAGGTTTTTTGTATGGAATCAGAGTGTGTATTATACCTGGGTGCTCCAGCGTATTTAAAGTAATAGGGAGTGACCTTCCTTGAGATAAGTTTGTTATCTTATCTTATCTTTTGTGGAGGAGATCTTTATCCTTTAGTCCACCGTCTTTTGGTGAGCGGTGATCCTTTGCTTTGGGCCTACATGGTGATATGGCCGAGCTCCTTAGGAAGAGGTCAGTGACGAACCAGTCTTGTAAGAGGTCGGTTATTCTGGTCTTCGTCCAACCCGGATCGCATAGCTCGACCCAGGGTATGAACACTAACCATGATTAAAGCCCTAAATTACTTCATCCTTTCTTTGAAAAATGAAACAGAGAGAAATCCCCAACCAAGGTTACACCTCTTGGTTTTCTCATGTGATGATGGTCCTTGGTTAGGTGTTCTCTTGAGGAGGAACCACACAACTCTCTTTATCACCTCATCCCACTTATTCTTCTCCTATTTATACATCCATCGCTTCTTCTGGTTCTTCTTCTTCAAATGCAAAAAAAAAAGGAATCAGGAACGAGAGAGCAGGAATAAAGGTAGTAGAGGAGACGCCAAAAGAAAGTCAAGGAGGAGTCTTTCCAATTCTTCTTGTTCTCCATAAATCAGAGAAGCAAGAGGAGTAGAGTGATAGCATGAGATGGGGCTGACCGAAGCTGAAGGGGCTAACCAAAACTGAGGAGGCATACCCATCTATTTTTCATTTTTATCTGCTGATTCGGTTATGACAATTGCAAATCACAAGCAAGGAAGGATTCTTGTTCAGTGTAGCAAGCGAGCAGAATTCCTCTATTTGTGTTTATCAAATAAAGTAAGGGTAGAATATATAGAATATTATGTTTGCTGCTGTGTGTACTTGTGATGATTGATGGTTTATTATATGTTTGATTGATAAGGAGTGCATATTGAATTTCTATTATGATAAGATGCAGAAAAGTGAGTGTTTAATTATGTATGTGCATTTTTAAAAAGGTGTATTGATGAGTCTAAACTCTTGGAGCTATGATAATCATTCTAGTAACTTTGGTTAGTCAAAATAAAGATAGAATTATAGTTGTAGAGGGATTTTAGGCTTAAATATAAGTTTTGGTATTTGAGGTTGTGGGAATTGCATTATGCAGAATTTCTACATAATTAGTAGCAGAATGAATGAATATCTGGGAGCAGTCCAAACCAAAATTTTGTATGAAATTATTTTTATATGAAATTTTAATTTTTTTAATGTCTTATAAAAATTTCAGAATTAATTGATAAGTGGATTGGGAGAAATGAATTTTTGAAGATTGATGGTTTCTGCAGAAAATTCTGTTCTCTTACTGCAGAAGCACCAAACTCCAACCCACTTAAGCTTTAATTCTGATAAGGGATTAAGTTAAAACTAGCAGAAATTTAAAGTTTTGTATGTCTATATTCTCCAATTTAAATTTCATATGAATACCACGTTTAGCCAATTAAATATGATGTAGGGAAGGTGGCTAACTCCCTGAATTCTGAAAACCATTTTCAAAAGAACAGGGGAACGTTCCTGATTAAATAACTTTTTCATACGGCCTGATATTGATCCAAAATTTGTTTTGTTTGAAATATAAATGAGTCTTATTTGATTTTGCCAATTTTGAAAGTTAATGGGTAAAATTTAGATTTTTAATGAATTTATCAAGTTTACTGCTTCCTACTATTTTTATGCAATGATAGTAGAATTTTGAAAGATTTGTACAAGTTTCAATTATGGTCGGATTGTCCCAAAACCAAGTTTTATTTTCTAAACCAGTGATTTTGCAATAACTAAGGGAATTATAGAGAGTCTAATGACCAATTAAGGATGTCTACATGATAAATTGTTAAGGAGGGTTTGAAAGTGTTAAGATTAAAGGAACCCGTAAGGGTGGCGCTAGTACCATTCTAAGGAAGGATATGCCCAATTTTCTTTTTGTAAGAATATATGAACTTAGTTAAATGAAAGAGTGTAGAATATTCCCAAAGTAACTAAAGTTAAAAGGTGATGCGGAGGTATGCTTAGTAACATGGTGATGTGGAGGTATACTTAGTAATATGGTGATGCGGGGTATGCATATTTATAAGATGATGCGAAGGCATGAAGAAAAGAAAGAAAATGAGAAACCATGAATGAATAATGATTCATAAGAACTGTTTTTTTGAATGGGCCTTTGTGCCAAATTGCTAACACGGAAGCGCCTGCCTAACAGATAGCCTAAGGTTGCTAATGCAGGAATATTCACCTAACTGATAGTACTATTTCTTACCGTGATGCCAAGAGATCCTAACTTACATGGTAAAGATACCACATTCAGGGTTCGCCCCGAGTAACGTCAGATTGCGGGTAGACAACCGACGCATGAGCTCATGGCCTGCAGTAGTGTTCATATCCTGGGTCGAGCTGTCCGACCCGGGATGAATCAACTGACCTCTTCGGGTCAGGACTATCTGACCTCTTCTCAAAGATTTCGGCCAAATCACCAGGAAAGCCCAAAAAGGGCCCAAACAGAGGAACACGACCCAAATCCAAAGGTAGCCCAAGCCTAGAGAGATAAAAAGAAGTTATAAAAAGTAACCCATAAAAAGTGACCTGACGAGGTCTAACTAAAAATGGATTACTAAAATAACTTAATAAGGCCCGGCAGAGAAGTCGGACCAAAGAAATGATCACTAAAAAGGGACAAAGACACCTCCAGAAGGTCAGAGCTGCTTCGCTATAAAGGTACAAGTCTTGCAAAAAAGACACTACCTAGAAAGCAAAAGCACAAGTCGAGACGGCGCTAAAAAGTCATCCAAACAAACTATAAAGAAAAGGTTCCTAATTAGAACACTACCTAAAAAGTTCTTGGAATGTGACTAAAAATCCCGGATAACGAAGTCCTACAGGTTGACGTCAGCCAAGAAAAGGCGTAAAGCACGATCTCAAAGAACAAGTCAGAAGGTTGAGAAACAACTTAAGGCTCAAAAGGGGAACAGCTCCGCTCAAACAAAGAAACAGGGCTACAAGGAATTCGATGACTAAAAAGGTTCTATAAGAACACTAAAAAGTCATCGGACAAGTCAGCCCGGACACCGAATAATCGGTCGATGAATTTGATTTTCACCTTGCTGACCTCTTCGTAATCGGACGATGAATTTTGTTTTCACCTTGCCGACCTTCTCGTAATCGGACGATGAATTTGGTTTTCACCTTGCCAACCTCTTCGTAATCGGACGATGAATTTGGTTTTCACCTTGCCGACCTCTTCGTAATCGGCCGATAAATTTTTGCATTTTATGAGGTTAGATTAATGCGTCATGGTAGGAAACTTTTTAGGGAATCTGAAAACTTTATTCAAATGATAATAAAAGATAGAAATATGAACAAGAGTGTATACATATGAGTGCTTACCCTTCTAGATCTCGGCCTGGCGCCTCATTAAAAAACCTTTTCAGGAAAAAGAGTGCACCTTGACCCAAGATCTTTTATTATTTTCTAACCATAGTACCTTCTTAGATTACAGGCGTTCCATGACCTGGGTAGCTCTCGTCCCTCGAGGTCAGACACCTTGTAGTAACCTTTTTCCAGTACTTCTGTTACTCGGTATGGTCCTTTCCAGTTAACTGCTAGCTTCCCTTCTCCTGACCGACCTGCTCTGATATCATTTCGGATTAAGATGAGATCATTGGTGGTGAACCTTCACTGGACTACCTTCCGATTATATCTCAGAGCCATTTGACACTTTAAGGCTTCCTCTTTAATCTGGATTCTTTCTTGGACTTCTGGAAGTAGGTCGAGCTCTTCCCTTTGAGCCTGGGAGTTGGTATCTTCATTATAGAAGATCATTCTAGGAGATCCTTCTTCTATCTCTACGGGGATCATTGCCTCCATTCCAAAAGTAAGTCGGAATGGTGATTCTCCAGTAGTTGAGTGTGGTGTTGTCCGATATGCCCATAGGACTTGTGGGAAATCTTCATCCCAAGCTCCCTTGGAGTCCTGTAACCTTCATTTTAACCCGGCCAGTATGACTTTGTTGGTGGCTTCCACTTGTCCATTGGTTTGTGGGTGCTCTACAGAGGTGAACTGGTGCTTGATTTTTAGATCAGCTACCAGATTTCTAAAGCCTGTGTTGGTGAATTGAGTACCATTATCTGTGGTGATGGAGCATGGGATCCCAAATCTTGTGATAATATTTCTGTATAGAAATTTCTGACTCCTTTGGGCTGTGGCCTAAGCTAATGGTTCTGCTTCAATCCATTTTGTGAAGTAGTCTATGCCTATAATGAGGAACTTGACTTGTCCAGACCCCTGGGGGAAGGGTCCAAGGAGGTTGAACCTCCACTTTGCGAATCGCCAGGGTGAAGTAGCCCAGATGAGCTCCTCGGGTGGAGCTATGTGGAAGTTAGCATGCTTTTGGCATGGTGGACATGTCTTGACAAACTCTGTAGCTTCCCTTTGCAAGGTCGGCCAGTAGAAACCAGCTCGGAGTACCTTTTTAGCAAGGGCTCGTGCTCCGAGGTAATTGCCGCACATGCCACTGTAGACTTCTTTGAGAACTTCCTTTGTAGCGGAGGTCGGGATGCATTTTAGGAGAGTTTAGAGATTCCTCTTTTATATAGGGCGTCCTGTAATATGGTGTAGTACTGAGCTTCTCGTAGTAGCCTCTTTGCCTCCTTTTTGTCTGCCGGGAGCATTTCTGACTTAAGGTAGTTGATTATAGGAGTCATCCATCCTTGATCCTGTCCTGATATGGCTAAGATATTTTCTTCCTCCAAGGTTGATGGATTTTGGAGAGTTTATTGGATGAGGCTTCTATTGTTGTCCCCTGGTTTGGTGCTGGCTAGTTTTGAAACTGTATCAGCTCGGGCATTCTGTTCTCGAGGTATCTGTTGGACCTCATATCCCTTAAATTGTCCAAGCTATTCTTTGGTTTTGTCAAGGTATTTTTTCATAGTGGGATCCTTAGCCTAATAGTTTCCCTCTATTTGCGAAGTGCTACTTGGGAGTCGCTAAAGATGGTAAGTCTTTAAGCTCCCACTTCCCTAGCCAGCCTCAAGCCAGCTAGTAATGCTTCAAGGAGAGCTCGATTTGGGTTCCCTGATCGCTCTCTAAAATGACGCCTGTGCCACTCCTGGCTTTGTTTGAGGAGTCATCTACATAAAGGTTCTACTTTGTGGGGGTGCCCGGGGTGTCAGTATACTCTGCGATGAAGTCGGCCAGGTACTGGGATTTAATGGTTGTCCGGGCTTCATACTTGATGTCGAATTTGGACAACTGAACTACCCATTGTAGGATTCTTCCAGCTAAGTCTGTTTTTTGTAAGATCCCCTTTATGGGTTGGTTGGTCCATACTCTGATGGTGTGAGCTTGAAAGTATCGAGTCATCGGGAAGTGAGTATGAGGGCGTAGGCAAACTTTTCTATCTTTTGATAGTTTAGTTCAGCCCTTTGTAGAGCCTTACTGATGAAGTAGATGGGTTGTTGCCCACTTTCATCCTCTCTGACCACCGCTAAGGCTATTGCCCGACTCTGCACGGTGAGGTATAGTATGAGCTCTTCACCTTCCCAAGGTCGAGTAAGGACAGGTGGTTGCCCCAGAAATTTCTTGAGATCTTGGAAGGCTTGTTCGCATTCTAGGGTCTACTCGAACCTCTTTCCCTTCCTTAATGTTGCATAGAGGGAAGACATCTTAAGGCTAATCCATCTAGGAACCTAGACAGAGGCGCTAGTCTTCCATTAAGCTGCTGGACCTCTTTGACATAGGTCAGACTTTTCATGTGAAGTATGGCCTGGCACTTATCTGGGTTTGCTTCGATTCTTTTTTGGGTGAGCATGAAGCCCGGGAATTTTCTAGCTTATACCACAAAGGTACACTTTGCGGGGTTAAGTCACATGCCATGCTCTCTTATGGTGTCAAACACTTTAGCGAGGTTAGGTAACAACGATTCCTCACTTTGCATTTTTACCAGCATGTCATCTACATAAACTTCCATTAGCTTTCCAATGTGATCGGCGAAGACTTTGTTCATCAGTCTTTGGTAGGTAGCCCCTGCATTCTTGAGTCCGAAAGGCATAACTACATAGCAATAGTTTGCCTTTGGGGTTAGGAACGATGTCTTCTCTTGGTCGGGTTGATACATTGGGATTTGGTTGTATCCTGAGTAAGCATCCATGAAGGAGAGTTATTGATAGCCTGACGAAGCGTCGACTAGTGTGTCAATATTTGGGAGTGAGTAGGGATCCTTTGGACAGGCTTTGTTGAGGTCGGTGTAATCGGTGCACATCCGCCACTTCCCATTTGACTTTTTAACCAATACCACATTGGCTAGCCATAGTGGGTATTTTACGTCCCTTATGAACCCTGCCTCCAGCAAGGCCTGTACCTGCTCCTCAATAGCCTGCGACCTTTCCGGGCTGAGCTTCCTACGCCTTTGCTGTACTGGCTGAGACCCTGGATATACGGCTAACTTATGGCACATTAGTCCGGGATCGATACCAGGAATGTCAGCGGCCTTCCATGCAAAGAGGTCAGAATTGTCTTGTAGGAGCTTGATTAGCAGTTCCTTTAAGTCATCTCTCAGATTTGCTCCTATATTTGTTGTTTTGCTTGGATCGTCTCCAATTTGAACTTCTTGAGTCTCACCTTCTGGCTGAGGATGGAGTTCTTCACGAGCTCAGATTCCCCCGAGTTCTATAGTGTTGGTTTCTTTTCCTCTGGGGTCTCCTTTAAGGTTCAAACTTTCATTGTAACAATGTCACACGAGTTTCTGATCTCCTTTTATGGTAGCGATCCCTTCTGAAGTAGGGAACTTCATGCATAGGTGTGGAGTGGAGACCACGGCGGCGAGCTGGTTTAACATTGTCCGACCTATTAGCACGTTGTAGGCCAAGCTTACGTCGACTGCAATATAGTCTATACTCAATGTCCTAAACCGAGTTCCTTTCCCAAAGGTTGTATGCAGGGAGATGTATCCTAGTGGTTGAATCAGGATGTCTCCCAGTCCGAATAAGCTATTCGGATATGCTCTGAGCTCTTTTTCTTGTAGGCCGAGCTTGTCGAAGGCGTATTTGAACAAGATGTCCGCAGAACTTCCCTGTTCGATTAGTGTTCTGTGGAGGTTGGCATTGGCCAGTATTATGGTAATGACCATGGGGTCATCATGCTCTGGGATGACGCCCACGGCGTCTTCTTGGGTGAAGGTGATATTGGGGAGGTCGACTGACCTGTCCCCTCCTCCAACATGGTACACCTCTTTGAGGTGTCTTTTGCGTGATGACTTAGAGATCCCACCTCCTGCGAATCCCCCATTTATCATATGAAGATGTCTTTCAAGAGTGTGAGGTGGGCGTTTGACTCGTCTGACCTCTTCATCCCTTCTTCTTTTTCTTGGCTCGTCTGTTTTATTAGCTAGAAACCGATCTAGTCTTCCTTCTCTTGCAAGTTTTTCAATGACAGTCTTTAGATCAAAGCAGTCGTTGGTAGAATGCCCATAGATTTGGTGATATTTGCAATACTCTGTCTGATTTTCCCCTCCTCTTTTATGTTTAATAGTTTGAGGGGGCAGGATCTTTTCAGTGTTGCATATCTCTCTGTACACATCCACAAGTGACACTTTGAACGGAGTGTAGTGTGGTACTTTCAGGGTTTCTCAGCGGGCTGATCCTCCTTTTTTCTGGGGTGATCCTCCTTTTTTCTCGAGGTGGGTAGGAGAATTTGGATTTTGATGTTTCTCCTAACCGAGAATTCTCCTCCATATTGATATACTTTTCTGCCCGTTCTTGTATCTCGTTCAGGGACGTTGGATGTTTTTTGGATATTGAGTGGCTAAAAGGTCTCTCTCTCAGGCGGTTAATGAGCCCCATGATGGCTGCTTCTGTTGGGAGGCTTTGTATGTCGAGACATGCTTTGTTGAACCTTTCCATGTAGCTGCGGAGGCTTTCCCGATCTCCTTGTTTAATTCCTAATAAGTTTGGGGCGTGTTTGGTCTTGTCCTTCTGGATGGAGAACCTGGCAAGGAACTTTTTGGCTAGGTAGTCGAAACTTGTGATTGATCTTGGAGGCAAACTGTCGAACCACTTTATTGCTATTTTAGTTAGGGTAGTCGGGAAAGCTTTGCATCGAATTGCATTTGAGGCATCTGTGAGATACATCCTGCTTCTGAAATTGCTGAGATGATGACTTGGATCAGATGTACCATCATATGGGGTCATGCCAGGAGCTTTGAAGTCCTTTGGGACTTTAGTTTTCATTATCTCTTTAGTGAATGGATCTTGATCCTTGTGGGAGTTATCCTCATGACTGGAATGAGTAGTTTTGGTTTTGAGATCTGCCTCGAGCTTTGTGAGTTTGTCCTCTAGCTCTCGGCGATGTATTGTTTCCCTCTGGAGGTCTCTCTCGGCTTCCCTCTGATGTTCGGCCTCCTATTCGAGGAGGGCATCTAAGATTTCGGTGTTTGGATATTGCTTGTCTCCCTTAGTTTGAGGCACATCTTTTGATGTGGCATCCGTATTTTTAAGCGGGGTTCTTTCTTTCAAACTGGAGTTGTGATCATTGTCAAGGTTGTCCACCATGATGATGGGATGACTTCCAAGTTCCCCGGTAACGGCGCTAATGTTCCGAGGGTTACCCAGCCATCGCCACAGATCTCATCCGAGATCGACATTCAGTTTCAGGTAACCTTCGGAACATTAGCACCGTTGCCGGGGAACCTAGAAGTCATCCCATCATCATGGTGGACAGCCTTGACAACGATCACAACTCTGGTTTGGAAGAAAGAACTCCGCTTAAAAATACGGATGCCACATCAAAAGATGTACCTCAAAACAATGGGGATAAACAACCCTCCAACACAAACACATAAATCTTGGAAGCTATCCAAGAACAACAAGATCGCCTAAAATAGCTCGAACAAGAGACCGAACATCAGCGAGAAGCTGAAAAAGACCTCTGCAGAGAAACTAGGTGACGACGAGATCTAGAGGATAAGCTGCTGAAGCTTGAAGCTGACTTCAAAACCAGAAATACTCATTCCAACCATGAGGATAACTCCCACAAAGACCAAGATCCTTTCAGCAAAGAGATCATGAAAGCTAAAGTTCCAAAAGATTTCAAATCTCCCGACATGACGTCATATGACGGTACCTCGGATCCCAACCATCATCTCAGCAATTTCAGAAGTAGAATGTATCTCACCGACGCCTCGGATGCCGTTTAATGCAAAGCCTTCCCGACAACCCTGACAAAAACAGCAATAAAGTGGTTCGACAGTTTGCCTTCCAAGTCCATCACAAGTTTTGACGACTTAGCCGAAAAATTCCTTGCCAGATTCTCCATTCAGAAGGACAAAGCCAAACACGCCCCGAGCTTGTTAGGGATCAAGCAAGGAGAACGGGAAAGTCTCTGCAACTACATGGAAAGATTCAACAAAGCGTGTCTGGACATACAAACTCTGCCAACAGAAGCTGCCATCATGGGTCTCATCAATGGCCTAAGAGAAGGACCCTTTAGCCACTCCATATCAAAAAAGCATCTGACGTCCTTGAACGAGGTACAAGAGCAGGCAGAAAAGTACATTAACATGGAGGAAAACTCACGACTAGGAGAGGCCTCAAAATCTGGATTCTCCTACCCATCTAGGGACAAGGACAAAGAGTCCAAGAAAAAAGAAGATCAAACCAGTGGGAAGCCAAGAAAATACCACAACTACACCCCACTTCGAGTATCCCTTGTAGATGTTTATCGAGAAATATGCAACACTGAGAAGATCCCTCTACCTCGACCAATCAAAAGCAAAAAAGGGGAGAAATCGGACAGAGTATTGTGAGTACCACCGAATTTATGGACATCCCACTAATGAATACTTCGACCTGAAGAATGTCATAGAGAAATTGGCAAGAGAAGGTCGACTAGATCGGTACTTAGCTAACAAGATGGAGGAGCCAAGAAAAAGAAGAAAGGATGAAGAGGTCGGGCGGACTGAACGACCACCTTACACTCCCGAGAGACATGTTCACATGATAAATGGAGGATTCGCAGGAGGAAGAATCTCTAAATCATCTCGCAAAAGACACCTTAAAGAGGTATATTATGTCGGGGAAGGAGAGAGGTCAACTGACCTCCCCACAATTACCTTTACTAAAGAGGATGCAATAGGTGTCATCCCAACGCAAATCTTCATAGAACACTAGTAGACCAAGGAAGCTCCGCGGACATCTTGTTCAAATCCGCCTTCAATAAACTTGGCCTACAAGAAAAAGAGCTCAGAGCATATCCGAATAGCTTATTCGGGCTAGGAGATACTCTAATCCAACCACTTAGATATATCTCGATACATACAACCTTCGAAAAGGGAACCTGGTCAAGGACACTTAACATAGACTACATAGAGGTCGACGTGAGCTCAGCCTACAATGCCCTGATAGGTCAGACAACATTGAACCAGTTCGCAGCAGTATTTTCAACTCCACATTGTGTATGAAGTTCCCAACTCCGGAAGGGATCGCCACGATAAAAAAAGACCAAAAAATTGCGCGACGCTGTTACAATGAAAGTCTAAACCTCAAAGGAAACTCCAAAGGAGAGGAATTCAACACCATTGAACTCGGGGGAGTACGAGTTCGCGAAGAATCCCGCCCACAACTTGAAGGCGAGACTAAAGAGGTCTAAATCGGTGACGCTCAGGATAAAATGACAAATATCGGGGGATCCTTGAAAAGAGACTTGAAGGAGTCCCTAATAAAATTCCTAAAGGATAACATCAATCTCTTTGCATGGAAGGCCACAGACATGCCCGGCATAGATCCCAAACTAATGTGCCATAAACTGGCAGTATACCCAGGATCTCGGCCAGTGCAGTAAAAGCGTAGGAAGCTCAGACCAGAAAAGTCCCAAGCTGTGGAAGAGCAGGTGCAAGCCTTACTGGAGGCAGGATTCATAAGAGAAGTCAAATACCCACTTTGGCTAGCCAACGTTGTCTTGGTAAAGAAGTCAAACGGGAAGTGGCGGATGTGCACTGACTACACCGACCTCAATAAAGTTTGCCCAAAAGATCCCTATCCACTACCAAGTATAGACGCTCTACTGGATGCATCTTCGGGGTACAAGTACCTCTCCTTCATGGATGCTTATTCCGGATACAACCAAATCCTGATGTATCCACCCGACCAAGAAAAGACCTCGTTCTTAACTCCCAAAGCAAATTACTGTTACATCGTCATGCCGTTCAGACTCAAGAACGCAGGAGCTACCTACCAAAGATTAATGAATAAAGTCTTCGCCGAGCACATCGGAAAACTGATGGAGGTCTACGTCGACGATATGCTGGTAAAAACACAAAGTGAGGAATCCTTGTTGACCGACCTCACAAAATTGTTCGACACCATCAGAAAGCATGGTATGCAGCTTAATCCTGCAAAATGTACCTTCGCAGTAGAAGCTGGCAAATTCCTGGGGTTCATGCTCACACAGAGAGTAATTGAGGCAAACCCAGATAAATGTCGGGCTATACTCAACATGAAAAGTCTGACCTGCGTTAAAGAAGTACAACAGCTCAACAGAAGACTGGCAGCTCTGTCCAGGTTCTTAGCCGGTTCGGCCATAAGATCCCTCCCCTTTTACGCCATATTAAGGAAGGGAAAGAGGTTTGAATGGACTGAAGAGTGCGAAAAAGCCTTCCAAGATTTCAAAATTTTCTTGGGGCAACCACCCATTCTTACCTGGTCACGGTAGGGAGAAGCACTCGTACTATACCTGGCAGTAGGAAATCGGGCAATAGCTTCAGCACTAGTTAGAGAAGACGAAAGCGGGCAACAACCCATCTACTTCATCAGCAAAGCCCTACAATGGGCCAAGCTAAACTATCAAAAGATAGAGAAGTTACGCCCTCATACTCACTTCTCGACGACTTCGCCCATACTTTCAAGCACACACTATCAAGGTTCGGACTAGTCAGCCCATAAAAGGCATTCTTCAAAAGACAGACTTAGCTGGGAGAATACTGCAGTTGGCAGTTGAGCTGTCCGAATTCGATTTGCAATATGAAGCTCGAACGTAATCAAATCACAGTATCTGGCCGACTTCATTGCCGAGTACACTGATACCCCGGGAACTCCCACAAAATGGAATCTTTACGTGGACGGATCCTAAAACAAAGCTGGGAGTGGGGTAGGAGTAATAATAGAAAGCGATCAGGGAACCTAAATCAAACTCTCGCTAAAGTTCGAATTCCCTGCTTCAAATAATCAAGCCGAATACGAAGCTTTATTGGCTGGTTTGAGGCTAGCTAAGGAGGTAGGAGTTCAAAAGCTCACCATCTTCAGTGATTCTCAAATAGTTACCTCACAAATAGAAGGAATGTATCAAGCTAAAGATCCCACCATGAAGAAATATCTGGACAAGACCAGAGAACAGCTCAGACAACTCGGGGAATATGAGATCCAACATATACCTCGGGAACAGAATGCTCGAGCTGATGCACTCTCAAAACTAGCCAGCACCAAACCAGGGGGCAATAATAGAAGCCTCATCCCAGAAACATTGCAAAGCCCATCAATCTTAGAGGAAGAAAAGTTTCTAACCATATCAGGTGAGGAACAGGGGTGGATGACCCCCATAATCAAATACCTCAAAACAGAAACACTCCCCACAGACAAGAAAGAGGCAAAGCGTCTAATACGAGAAGCACAATATTACACCATGATGGGCGACATCTTGTACAGGAGAGGGTTCTCAACACCCCTCCTAAAATGTGTATCGACTTCCAATACAAAAAAGAGGTCCTGGAAGAAGTACACAGTGTCATGTGTGAAACCACCTAGGGGCACGAGCTCTTTCCAAAAAGGTACTCCGAGCTGGATTCTTTTGGCCGACCTTGCAAAAGGAAGCAACAGAGTTCGTCAAGAGATGTTCACCATGTCAAAAGCATGCTAACTTCCACATCGCCCCACCAGAAGAGCTCATCAGGGTGACGTCACCCTGGCCGTTCGCAAAATAGGGACTAGACTTCCTTGGACCCTTTCCCCAAGGATCGGGACAAGTAAAATTCCTCATTGTAGGGGTGGACTATTTCACAAAATGGATTGAGGCAAAGCCCCTAGCCAATGCCACTACTCAAAGAAGTCAGAAATTTCTATATAGGAATATTATTACAAGATTTGGAGTCCCTTACTCCATCACCACAGACAATGGCACTCAATTTACTGATACGGGTTTCAGAAACTTGGTAGCCGACTTAAAAATAAAGTGCCAATTCACATCTGTAGAACACCCACAAGCTAATAGACAGGCAGAAGCTGCCAACAAAGTCATACTAGCGGGGTTAAAGCAAAGACTACAAGGTGCAAAGGGAGCTTGGGCCGAAGAGCTCCCACAAGTCCTATGGGCGTATCGAATAACTCCACACTCCACCACAAGAGAGTTACCCTTCCGACTTGCTTACGGAATAGAGGCAATGATCCCAGTAGAGATCGAGGAAAGATCCCCTAGAATAATCCTCTATAATGAAAATACTAATTCCCAAACTCAAAGGGAAGAGCTCGACCTACTTCCAGAAGTCCGAGAAAGAATTCGGATTAAAGAGGAAGCGCTAAAGCGTCGAATAGCTCCAAGGTATAACCGGAGAGTAGTCCAGCGAAGCTTCACGGCCAATGATCTCATCTTAATCCGAAATGACATTGGAGTAGGCCGATCAGGAGAAGGGAAGCTAGCAGCTAACTAGAAAGGACCTTACCGAGTTGTGGAAGTACTGGGAAAAGGTTACTACAAGGTGTCCGATCTGGAAAGGCGAGAGCTACCAAGGTCATGGCATGCATGTAACCTGAGAAGGTACTATAGTTAGAAAGAGATAATGATCTTGTGTCAAGGTGCACTCTTTTCCTGAAAAGGTTTTTTAATGAGGCACCAAACCAAGATCTACAAAATTGCCCGATTTAGAAGGGTAACCACTTATATGTATATACTCCTATCTATTTTATATTTTCTACCTGAATAAAGCTTTTCAGATTCCATAAAAAGGTTATCTGCCAAGACGCATTAATCTGAATGCAGGAATTCACCGCCCAAATATGACAAGGTCGGCAAGATGTAAACCAAATTCATCATCCGATTACGACAAAATTAGCAAGATGAGAACCAAACTCATCGCCCGATTAAAAGGAAGTCGGCAAGGTGAAAGCAACAAAAACAGATTAATGCAGGAAGTTATAAAAAGTAATCCATAGAAAGTCACCTGACAAGGCCTGACTAAAAATGGACTACTAAAAATAACTTAAGAAGTACCGACACAGAAGTCGGACAAGGCGATCAACAAAAAGTTATAAAAAGTAAATCCATAAAAAGTGGCCTGACGAGGTCTTACTAAAAATAGATTACTAAAAATAACTTAAGAGGATTCGACAAGAAGAAGTCGGACCCAACCAATCAACGCCAAAAGTTATAAAAAGTAATCCATAAAAAGTGGCCGACGAGGTCTTACTAAAAATGGATTACTAAAAATAACTTAAGAGGATTCGACAAGAAGAAGTCGAACCCAACCCATCAACACAAAAAGTTATAAGAAGTAATCCATAGAAAGAGGCCTGGCGAAGTCCGAATAGAAATAGATTACTAAAAATAACTTAAGGATTCGATAAGAAGAAGTCGAACCAAACCCATCAACGTAAAAAGTTATAAAAAGTAAATCCATAGAAAGAGGCCTAGCAAGGTCTGAGTAAAATGGATTACTAAAAATAACTTAGAAGGGTTCAACAAGAGAAGTCGGCCAATGAAAATGGTATCTCAAACCAACAAAGTCAACCATCCAAAGCATGCGCTAAAAGAAACGCAACCCTGTCCAAAAAGCCATAACACACAACAAGGCTATCAAAATTGTTCAAAGACTAACTAAAAAGGTTCTGCCAGAACACTAAAAAGTTATCAAGCAAGTTAACCCCAAGGGTCATCTAGCCTAACCAGAAGACAGATAAAAGAACTAATCAAAAAGAGGTCAGACAAGCAGAGTACCAACACTCTATAAAGATCTACAAAAGTTACGAAGTTTGCAAAAGAACAATCAGCAATCACTAAAAAGACTCAGAAGGTGACCTGAAAGAGGGCCTCAAGAGTTCAAAAGCATTTTTGTTTATCTACTAAGTTGCATAGAAGCAACTAAATAGTCAAAGGAACAAAGCTATAATCAAAGTTACAAAAACTAGAGTTCAAAAGCCCACAAGTCGGGCTGTGGAGATAAAAACACATAAATTATAAGGGGTGCAAGGTCTCCCCAGTAGCAGCATTAGTGGCAGAAGGAGGAGGAATGATATTCACAGGAACGGCATCCACGATCCCATCCTCATGGTTAAGAATTTCACAATCCGGATCAGGTTGGGAATGGTCGACCTCAGCAGAAGGATTTGAAAAAGTCGCGGCAGCAGAAGCCTTAGCTGACGGGGCAGGAGGAGGCTCGTCATCTTCATCATCTGGAGCAAGCACTATCTTGCCCTCCTCCACTATGTTGTCCAAGCTAAAGAGAGTTAGGTCAAGTTCAGGAGCAAGAACTCGGACCTGCGCCTTTAGATTTTCATAAGCGGCCGTCACATTATCTACTAGATGACTCTGGAGATCGGCATAATCCATGTTAGCAGTCTCAAGCCTCCCCTTCAACTCCAGCACCTCGGCAAAAGTGCAATTATAACTCTCCTTGTGTTTTTTAGCCCCCTCCTTTGCCAAATTTGCAGCTGCCTCAGCCTTGATAGCTCGTGACTTCTCCTTCTCCAAGTCCAACTCCAGTTTAATCACCCTGACGTCCAGCTCATCCTTCAAACCCTTCACCCTGTCAAACTCTGACTTGGAATCCTCCAGAAAAGCCTTAGTTGCATGAATTGGGGAACCCTGGATAGTTCGAGACAAAGCTGCACCCATATGGGCCATCTGAATGCTACTAGTAGTAATAAAATTCAAATGACGAAGAATGGACACATCGTCCATGGGAAGTCGACCAAAGGGGGCAATCTAATTATCAACAAAACCCATTGCATCAAAATCGGGGGCATCCAAGTCAAAAGGCTCAACAGTTTTTTGTTTTTTAGGAGGAGGGCCAATAGTAGGAGAAGAGGCAGCACCAATAGATGGTCGAGCTGGGTTAGAATGAATAATTCAGACCTGAGGGGTTGGAATAACCTTCCTCGGCCCAGAAGCACTCGACACCGATTTCTGAGGAGGAACTTGAGAAGACTCTCCCTCCGCAGTTGTTCATGCCCTGGGTCGAGCTGTATGACCCGGGCTGATTGACAACACATCGACCGACCTCTTCAGGTCAGGATTATCCGATCTCTTCTTAAAGAGTTCAGCCAAATCACCAGGAGAGGCCCAAAAGGGGCCCAAACAGAGGAACACGACTTAAGTCCAAAGACAGCCGAAGCTCAGAAAGATAAGGGTGGTTCCCTTAAAGATAAGATAACTCCACTCAAAGATAATAACTATCTTATCTCTAGAAAAGATCACTCTACAATATTATAAATACACTGGAGTACCCAGGTATAACTCATACTCTGATTCTACATAAAAAACTGCTTAAAGCCCATGCTAACTTAAGCATCGGAGTCTCTTGCAGGTACCACCACCCTCCGGTGACGAAGGATCAGCACCATCTCCAACTCCACCAGTTCCACCAGGTCAGACACGACAGCTCCGGCCACCAGATCCAACAAGTTAGACACGACAGCTCCGGCCACCAGGTCTAACAAGTCGGTCACGGCCGCTCCGGCCACCACCGCAGATCTCATCCGAGATCGACCTATAGTTTCAGGTAACCCTCGGAACATTGGCGCCGTTGCCGGGGAAATTGGAAGTCATCCCATCACCATGGCGGACGACCATGACAACGATCACAACTCTGGTTTGGTGGACAAAATGCCAAACAAAGACACGGACGCCACCTCTAAAGACACACCTCAAAATGGGGGAGATAAGCAACCCCCAAACACAGAAATTTTGGAAGCTATCCGTGAGCAACAGAATCGCCTTAAACAGCTGGAACAAGAAGCTGAACATCAATGGGAAGCCGACAGAGACCTTCGGAGAGAAACAAGATGATGTCGAAAGCTAGAGGACAAGCTCTTAAAGCTCGAAGCCGATCTCAAAACCAAGACCGCTCGATCCAGTCATGAAGATAGTCCCCACAAAGATCAAGACCCATTCACCAAAGAGATCATGAAAGCTAAAGTCCTAAAGGACTTCAAAGCTCCCGACATGACCCCGTACGATGGCACATCAGATCCAAGCCATCATCTTAGCAGTTTCAGAAGCAGGATGTATCTCACGGAGGCCTCAGATGCAATCCGTTGTAAAGCTTTCCCAACCACCCTAATAAAGACAACAATCAAGTGGTTCGACACTTTACCCCCCAAATCCATCACAAGTTTTGACGACCTGGACAAGAAATTTCTTGCCGGATTTTCCATCCAGAAGGACAAAGCGAAACACGCCCCAAGCCTCTTAGGAATCAAGCAGGGAGATCGGGAGAATCTTCGTAGCTACATGGAGAGGTTCAACAGCATGCTTGGACATACAAAGCCTACCAACGGAAGTAGCCATTATGGGTCTCATCAATTTCCTGCGAGAAGGACCTTTTAGTCACTCCATATCAAAGAAACATCCAACATCTCTGAATAAAGTGCAGGAACGAGCTAAAAAGTACATCAACATGGAGGAAAACTCTTAGTTAGGAGTGACCTCAAAATCCAGATTCTCCTACTCCTCCCGGGATAAGGATAAAGAGTCCAAGAAAAAAGAAGATCAATACGGCGAGAAGCCTAAAAAATACAACTATACCCCTCTCCGGGTGTCTCTTGAGGATGTTTACCGAGAAGTATGCCATACTGAAAAGATACCACCACCTCGCCCACACAAAAGCAAGAAAGAAGGAGGAAATCGGACAGAATACTTTGAATATCACCGAATCTACGGACATCCTACCAATGATTGCTTCGACTTGAAAAATGTTATTGAGAAATTGGTAAGAGAAGGACGACTAGATCAGTATTTAGCCAAAAAATTGAATGAGCCTCGAAAAAGAAGAAGAGACGAAGAAGTCGGACGAAGAGAACGACCACCTCACACCTGGTGCACGAAATTGTGATCTCTGGTAATGGATCCAAAAACTTGGTGCTCTAATTTCTATTCATAATTTGTCACAACTTTGATACAACTAACCAGCAAGTGCACTGGGTCGTCCAAGTAATAAACCTTACGTGAGTAAGGTCGATCCCACAGAGATTGTTGGTTTGAAGCAAGCTATGGTCACCTTGTAAATCTCAGTCAGGCGGATATAAAATAATTATGGAGTTTTTGAAATTTAATAATAAAGGAAGGTAAAGATAGAAATACTTATGTAATTCATTGGTGAGAATTTCAGATAAGCGCATGGAGATGCTTTCGTTCCTCTGAACCTCTGCTTTCCTGCTGTCTTCATCCAATCAATCCTACTCCTTTCCATGGCTGGCTTTTTGTAAGGATGTCACCGTTGTCAATGGCTACTTTTAATCCTCTCGGGAAAATGGTCCAAATGCTCTGTCACAGCACGGCTAATCGTCTGGAGGCATCACCCTTGTCGATGGCTGCATCCTATTCCTCTCTGTGAAAATGGTCCGATGCGCTGTCACTACATGGCTAATCATCTTGGAGGTTCTCGATCATACTGGAATAGAATTTACTATCCTTTTGCATCTGTCACTACGCCCAGCACTCGCGAGTTTGAAGTTCGTCACAGTCATTCAATCCCAGAGTCCTACTCAGAATACCACAGACAAGGTTTAGACTTTTCGGACTCTCATGAATGCCGCCATCAATCTAGCTTATACCACAAAGATTCTGATTAAGAGATCCAAGAGATACTCATTCAATCTAAGGTAGGACGGAAGTGGTTGTCAGGCACGCGTTCATAGGGAATGATGATGATTGTCACGTTCATCACATTCAAGTTGAAGTGCGAATGAATATCTTAGAAGCGGAATAAGTTGAATTGAATAGAAAACAGTAGTACTTTACATTAATCTTTGAGGAACAGCAGAGCTCCACACCTTAATCTATGGAGTGTAGAAACTCTACCGTTAAAAATACATAAGTGAAAGGTCCAGGCATGGCCGAATGGCCAGCCCCTAAAACGTGATCACAGGATCAGAATACAATCCAGGATGTCAAATACAATAGTAAAAAGTCCTATTTATAATAAACTAGCTACTAGGGTTTACAGAAGGAAGTAATTGATGCATAAATCCACTTCCGGGGCCCACTTGGTGTGTTCTTGGGCTGAGCTTGAAGTCTACACGTGGAGAGGTCATTCTTGGAGTTGAACGCCAGCTTTTGTGCCATTTTGGGCGTTGAACTCCACTTTGCAACTTGTTTCTGGCGCTGGACGCCAGAATTGGGCAGAGAGCTGGCGTTGAACGCCAGTTTGCGTCGTCTAAACTTGGGCAAAGTATGGACTATTATATATTGCTGGAAAGCCCTGGATGTCTACTTTCCAACTCAATTAGAAGCGTGCCAGTTTGAGTTCTGTAGCTCCAGAAAATCCATTTTGAGTGCAGGGAGGTCAGAATCCAACAACATCAGCAGTCCTTCTTCAACCTCTGAATCTGATTTTTGCTCAAGTCCCTCAATTTCAGCCAGAAAATACCTGAAATCACAGAAAAATACACAAACTCATAGTAAAGTCCAGAAATGTGAATTTAACATAAAAACTAATGAAAACATCCCTAAAAGTAACTAGATTCTACTAAAAACATACTAAAAGCAATGCCAAAAAGCGTATAAATTATCCGCTCATCACAATACCAAACTTAAATTGTTGCTTGTCTCTAAGCAACTGAAAATCAAATAGGATAAAAAGAAGAGAATATACTATAAATTCCAAACTATCAATGAAACATAGCTCCAATCAGATGAGCTGGACTTGTAGCTTTTTGCCTCTTGAATAGTTTTGGCATCTCACTTTATCCATTGAGGTTCAGAATGATTGGCATCTATAGGAACTCAGAGTTCAGATAGTGTTATTGATTCTCCTAGTTCAGTATGATGATTCTTGAACACAGCTATTTTATGAGTCTTGGCCGTGGCCCTAAGCACTTTGTTTTCCAGTATTACCACCGGATACATAAATGCCACAGACACATAATTGGGTGAACCCTTTCAGATTGTGACTCAGCTTTGCTAAAGTCCCCAATTAGAGGTGTCCAGGGTTCTTAAGCACACTCTTTTTTTTTTCTTTAGACCTTGACTTTAACCGCTCAGTCTCAAGTTTTCACTTGACACCTTCACGCCATAAGCACATGGTTAGGGACAGCTTGGTTTAGCCGCTTAGGCCAGGATTTTATTCCTTTAGGCCCTCCTGTCCACTGATGCTCAAAGCCTTGGGATCCTTTTTATTACCCTTGCCTTTTGGTTTTAAGGGTTATTGGCTTTTTGCTCTTGCCTCTTGGTTTTAAGAGCTTTGGCTTTTTCTGCTTGCTTTTTCTTTTTCTTTCTATTTTTTTTTCGCCTATTTTTTTTTTCTGCCAGCTTTGTTCTTTGCTGCTTTTTCTTGCTTCAGGAATCATTTTTATGATTTTTCAGATTATCAACTAACATGTCTCCTTGTCATCATTCTTTCAAGTGCCAACATATTTAACATTCTAAAACAACAACTTCAAAAGACATATGCACTGTTCAAGCATTCATTCAGAAAACAAGAAGCATTGTCACCACATCAATATAATTAAACTAAGTTTAAGGATAAATTCGAAACTCATGTACTTCTTGTTCTTTTGAATTAAAACATTTTTCATTTAAGAGAGGTGATGGATTCATAGGACATTCATAAAATTAAGACAAAGTTACTAACTACTAATGATCATGTAATGAAGACACAAACATAGATAAGCACTTTAACATAGAGAAAACGAAAACAGAGAATGTAAGAACAAGGAATGAGTCCACCTTAGTGATGGTGGCGTTTTCTTCTTGAGGAACCAATGATGTCCTTGAGCTCTTGATGCCAAGGCATCTTAGGCTAGTTTCACTAGCCTTTTTCTTTTATTTTTAGTTGTTTTATGCATTTTCTTGAGCCTTAAGTAATCATTTGGGCCAAATAGTCATGCTTGTCTTAAATCATTCAACATGAAGATTTTGATGCAAATTCCATGAGTTTTTAGTTATATTACTTGAATGCTATGAATGGAAGATTTCTCATGAAATTTTGCAAGACTTTGATGCAATTGTTTGGATGATTTCAGGGAAGAAGAGGCTAGGCAAGGAAGCAACAAAATCAATAAAGGAAGCTTGAATATCACATGTGGAGTTTAAGTTCCAGTTTAAGCTTAAACTGGAACTTAAACTACCAAGCCATATAATGCTGGAATTGAAGTTTAACCTCCAGTTTAACCTTAAACTGGAGGTTAAACGCCAGAAGTGAGAATCTCACCAGGGGAGCATTTCCACGTTTAACCTCCAGTTTAACCTTAAACTGGAGGTTAAACGCCAGAAGTAAGAAAGGCACCAGGAGCATTCCACGTTTAAGCTCCAGTTTAACCTTAAACTGGAGCTTAAACGTGTTCGACTATTTTTCTCCTCCAGGGTTGCTTTCTCATTTCCACGTTTAAGCTTCAGTTTAACCTTAAACTGAAGCTTAAACGTGCTCGAGCTTGTGCCTCCAGGGAGTGCCAGCGTTTAAGCTCCAGTTTAAGCTTAAACTGGAGCTTAAACGTGTTATATGGAACAGCTTGACCATGCCTTCTTCAAACATAAATAACTTGAGCTACAAAACTCCAAATGAGGTGATTCAAAATGCATTGGAAAGAAGACATCTAGAGCTTTCCAAGCATATATGGCATGCATGGTGGATACTAAAAATTGAGGGAAAAAACAGCCCCGTAATGTGCATAGAAGAGCATAGTACCAACATGCAATCAGGCCAGCTGACCTCTTCACCTTCCATGGAGTATAACTCGAGTTGTAGAAATCCAATTGAGGTGCTTCCAGTTGCGTTAGAAAGCTGACATTCATAGCTTTCCAACGAGGTATAATAGTCTATATTTGGCATCAAATTGGCAAGGTTGACAAGAGAACAAAGTGACGACTCAAGAAAGGGGGGTGCAACGTTTGAGTGTAGTTTAATGGATCATTATCCTTTTTGGATCAATTATGTCACTCTACCCTTCAAGCAAGCAAGGCCCATCAACAACACCAAATCAAGGCCACAAGAATCATCTAGAATAGTTTATTTTCATTTGATTGTAATTTGCTTTGAATTTCATTTTCATTTTGTAATTTAGGGAGCCTATTTAAAGGCCTTAGTTCCGGCATTTGAAAGGGACTGGATGAAAGGGGAATCCAGCCCCTGAAGGGGCATCGGGGAACTTTGGATCATTTTCTTTTAGTTTTGTAATTGAATTCAGAGCTATGACTCACTAAACCCCTTTCATTGGGTTAGGGAGCTCTATTGTAATTCAATGAATCAATAATAGTCTTATCTTCTTCTTCAATCTTTTCTCTTGAATTTTGTTAGAAAGCTTCTCGATCTAATTCCATTGGTTAGTTGTCTTGGGAAAGAGACTATCCATAATTGGAATCCTTCGGAACCTTGGGAAAGGAATGGAGGATTCATGCTAGAGAAGCTTTCTCACAGTGAATTGGATTGGGATTTGGATGGATATTGTGACATGTAATCCTACCAAATTGTGGTTCATGAAACTGTGTTGTATAATCAGTGATCGAGCATCATCTCTTCTTACAAACATTTAAACCAAGGGATTGGGAATTTGTTTGTTTTTAGAGAGAATTGGTGAGCCAAGGGATTGGGATCCAATCATATAAGATTGCCAAGCAAAATTCAATGAACGCATTGGTTGAGGAAGAGATAAACATGTTTTGATTCGGAGATCTCAATATCTCCTAAAACCCAATGAATTCCCCATCTCCGATTTCCACTTTCTCTTTACATTCTGCAATTAAATTCATGCAATCACCCCCATCCCTTTTAATTTCAGCAATTTAGCTTCTCGCTCTTTAATTCATGCAATTTTACATTCCGCAATTCTCATCTAAATTTTGATTCCGCTCAACTAGAACATACTTCTAATCCGAATTGCTCACTCAACCAATCCTTGTGGGATTCGACCTCACTCTATTGTGAGTTTTTACTTGACGATAACCGGTGCACTTGCCGGAAGGAATTTTGCCGATCGTGCAATTTCCTAAATCGTAGCATAACAAGTTTATGCGCATCAAGTTTATGGCGCCGTTGCCGGGGATTGGTTTTCGATTGACAATTCTCCAATTGGAAGTTAACTAGATTGAGCAATTTTTCTTTTCTTTTGTTAATAGTTTTTGTTTCAGTTTATTACTGCTAATTTCTGCAAATTTTAATTTGTTTTCTTTGCTTATTCACTTGTTAGCATACTAACCACTAGCTGTTTGTGATATTGCCTCACTATGGAATTTCCACTATCTTTGGATGAGTATTGTTTGAGACTGAGCACATTGCAAAAAAGAAAGGAGTATCCATCATCTTTTGGTCAATCAAAATTCATGAGAAACTCTCCACCACCACAGAATGATTCATGTTATTATGCTCATGGTGGGTGGGAGTATCAGGAACAGGAAACGGGGTACTTCCCAGAGCCACAAAATGGTCCATGTTTTGGTGAATTTGATCACTACTCAAGTTGTGGCTGGGAAGATCAAAACCAAAGAGATTTCACTTATTCACACCCCATTCATCAAGAGCCATCACCTCTGAATTATCCAACCTCACCTCCTAGTTGTACATATCCAAATTCTTCATCACTTGAGCATTTCTCAGCACAAAATTCCTTCTCAAATTCATACAATTCATTTCACTATCCACAAGACTCATCCCACTACACACAAGAGTCATACCACTACCAACACTCCAACCAAAGACTCTATCAGCCCACACAAAACACATACTCCCAGCCACCATATCACAGCCAAGATAATCAACCTCATCAACCCAATCCGAACCAACAATTTCAAGATCAATTAAACAGGATAGAAGGAATGATTGCAACTATGAGCAGAGATGTGGCCGATTTGAAAAGCTTTAAGGAAGAAGTGATATCCAACTTACAAAATCATGGTGCTGCCATTCAAAAGCTAGAAGCACAAATTGGATATCTATCAAAGCAAATCCCTACCCACAATTCTTCTAGTGATACCATGGCAAACCCAAGGGAGGAATCAGAAGAACAAGAAAGGGAGAAAGTCAATCAAGGGAGATCACACTCCAATGACACAGAGAGTTGCAAAGAGGAAGGGTTCATTGAACCACAAATTCAGGAAGCTTTTGATGAACAGGATACTCCAACTGTCCAACAACAACCAAGTTCTGAGATCAAGGATGTGAAGGCAGTAGAAACAAGCACCAAAATGAGGATTGTGACCGAGAAACAAAGGATCATATCCATGAAGAAGAGAAGGTCGAAGAACAATCCAACTCCTGAGCCAACAAGCAAGTTCACTCAAGCCAATCACAAGGGAAAGCTTGCTGGAAAGAAGCATTCACAACAAGGGGCACTAACTAGCTCCTTTATCCACTTGAAGTCATTCCTCTTAACAAACTGGAAGAAGAGGAAGAAAGTCAGGAACAGCATGTCAAGCTAATGACGTTAAAGAAGCGCTTGTTGGGAGGCAACCCAACCAAAGGTAGTTTTTCTTTTCTAGTTATTTCAATAAAAGAGTTAAGTAGATTTATCTGTATTGCAAGGAGCTAAGTTTGGTGTTGCACACCAAAACAATTCAAGGGTGAATGTGAGATTCTAAGTTTGGTGTTCCACCAAAAAAACTTCATTAAAAGCACATTTCCACTTCAGCATGACTAGTCACTAGCTCCAACCAATCAGGGAAACTACTTAAACAATAGTTTAATTTCTAGTTCATAGTTTCTTTTTCTAGTTCATAGTTATTTTCTTAATAAAAGCACATGAGGTTTTCTGCATATGATCCCAATTGCTGCATATGGCAAGGAACTAAGTTTCGTGTTCACACACCAATCTAAGTTCAGAGGCCTACAAACATCCATGCATGCTAACCTATTCTCAAAGTGCTTGGGGAACAAGCAACTTCTAATAGCTTTACAGGAAGACAATCAATCTTATGGAAGGAATATACATCATCATCAAAGAGAACACCAAGGCTAGGAAGGATAATGAACAACAAAGAAGATGCTAAAAGGTTGTATTGTCACTTAATTACTTGTACTTTGAATTGCTGATATTTGAAGTTTGCATGCACCCCTGCTTTAAGTTTGAGTCATTGCAGTTTTTGTTTGTCTGTTTGTTTAAATTTCAAATAAGTGATAGTCTAAGTGTCTGGATAACTTCATCTTCTTAAACAAATGCTTGCCATGCTTGTTCTGTTTCCATAAAATAAAAGAAATGTTTGAACAAAAGTAACTCAATTCCATTTGGTAAGAAATCAAATAAGATTAAGTGGTGGTATGCATGTTTGATTGAATAGTCAGCTCACTAAGAAATAAAGTTAGAATTGTCACTTTTAGTGGAAATTAGGATGCTGTCTATGGATCTTGATGAATAAATGTCTTTGGCCATGAAAAAGAAAGAAAAAGAAGAAGAAAAAGCCACTGAAAAAGGGCAACTAAAAAGCAAAAAAAAAAATTGAGAAAATAAGCTAGGCACCAATGGTTTGAACTTCTGAGACAAATGCCTGTGGTGTTTATGTATTAAGGATATGCTTGGATGAATAGGTTCTGAGGAGTGTTTCAACACTTGGTAACTTGGGTTAACTAACCCGGGATTATCAACCAAAAGTCCATTATCAAGAGCAACCTAAATACAAAACATTTAGTCACACAAAGAGGTGCTGGGCACCAATGTCTCAAGAAGAAATGTGAACTAAAATGCCTGTAGTGGATATGTGTAGTGCACTAATAAGAAAAAGAAAATGCCAAAGGCTTGAGCAACACATGACACTGAGCAACAAGGAGCAAATAAGCTCAAAGAAAAAGAAAAACAAAGAAAAGAAACTTGCCAAGGATATGTGAATAACAAGAGGCCATAAGCAGTGTTTTAGTGAAAACATAAAAAGTGACATTCTTACCTAAGAAACAATAAAGTGATGCTGCAACAACTTTCTGCATGAACACGCCATTAATCAATGTCAATTACTTACTGATATGGCTAATGAATTTACTTTCTGTTTCATTCTTTCTTCTCAATAATTCAGAACTTGCTTGGGGACAAGCAAGGATTAAGTTTGGTGTTGTGATGCCAAGGCATCTTAGGCTAGTTTCACTAGCCTTTTTCTTTTATTTTTAGTTGTTTTATGCATTTTCTTGAGCCTTAAGTAATCATTTGGGCCAAATAGTCATGCTTGTCTTAAATCATTCAACATGAAGATTTTGATGCAAATTCCATGAGTTTTTAGTTATATTACTTGAATGCTATGAATGGAAGATTTCTCATGAAATTTTGCAAGACTTTGATGCAATTGTTTGGATGATTTCAGGGAAGAAGAGGCTAGGCAAGGAAGCAACAAAATCAATAAAGGAAGCTTGAATATCACATGTGGAGTTTAAGTTCCAGTTTAAGCTTAAACTGGAACTTAAACTACCAAGCCATATAATGCTGGAATTGAAGTTTAACCTCCAGTTTAACCTTAAACTGGAGGTTAAACGCCATAAGTGAGAATCTCACCAGGGGAGCATTTCCACGTTTAACCTCCAGTTTAACCTTAAACTGGAGGTTAAACGCCAGAAGTAAGAAAGGCACCAGGAGCATTCCACGTTTAAGCTCCAGTTTAACCTTAAACTGGAGCTTAAACGTGTTCGACTATTTTTCTCCTCCAGGGTTGCTTTCTCATTTCCACGTTTAAGCTTCAGTTTAACCTTAAACTGAAGCTTAAACGTGCTCGAGCTTGTGCCTCCAGGGAGTGCCAGCGTTTAAGCTCCAGTTTAAGCTTAAACTGGAGCTTAAACGTGTTATATGGAACAGCTTGACCATGCCTTCTTCAAACATAAATAACTTGAGCTACAAAACTCCAAATGAGGTGATTCAAAATGCATTGGAAAGAAGACATCTAGAGCTTTCCAAGCATATATGGCATGCATGGTGGATACTAAAAATTGAGGGAGAAAACAGCCCCGTAATGTGCATAGAAGAGCATAGTACCAACATGCAATCAGGCCAGCTGACCTCTTCACCTTCCATGGAGTATAACTCGAGTTGTAGAAATCCAATTGAGGTGCTTCCAGTTGCGTTAGAAAGCTGACATCCATAGCTTTCCAACGAGGTATAATAGTCTATATTTGGCATCAAATTGGCAAGGTTGACAAGAGAACAAAGTGACGACTCAAGAAAGGGGGGTGCAACGTTTGAGTGTAGTTTAATGGATCATTATCCTTTTTGGATCAATTATGTCACTCTACCCTTCAAGCAAGCAAGGCCCATCAACAACACCAAATCAAGGCCACAAGAATCATCTAGAATAGTTTATTTTCATTTGATTGTAATTTGCTTTGAATTTCATTTTCATTTTGTAATTTAGGGAGCCTATTTAAAGGCCTTAGTTCCGGCATTTGAAAGGGACTGGATGAAAGGGGAATCCAGCCCCTGAGGGGGCATCGGGGAACTTTGGATCATTTTCTTTTAGTTTTGTAATTGAATTCAGAGCTATGACTCACTAAACCCCTTTCATTGGGTTAGGGAGCTCTATTGTAATTCAATGAATCAATAATAGTCTTATCTTCTTCTTCAATCTTTTCTCTTGAATTTTGTTAGAAAGCTTCTCGATCTAATTCCATTGGTTAGTTGTCTTGGGAAAGAGACTATCCATAATTGGAATCCTTCGGAACCTTGGGAAAGGAATGGAGGATTCATGCTAGAGAAGCTTTCTCACAGTGAATTGGATTGGGATTTGGATGGATATTGTGACATGTAATCCTACCAAATTGTGGTTCATGAAACTGTGTGGTATAATCAGTGATCGAGCATCATCTCTTCTTACAAACATTTAAACCAAGGGATTGGGAATTTGTTTGTTTTTAGAGAGAATTGGTGAGCCAAGGGATTGGGATCCAATCATATAAGATTGCCAAGCAAAATTCAATGAACGCATTGGTTGAGGAAGAGATAAACATGTTTTGATTCGGAGATCTCAATATCTCCTAAAACCCAATGAATTCCCCATCTCCGATTTCCACTTTCTCTTTACATTCTGCAATTAAATTCATGCAATCACCCCCATCCCTTTTAATTTCAGCAATTTAGCTTCTCGCTCTTTAATTCATGCAATTTTACATTCTGCAATTCTCATCTAAATTTTGATTCCGCTCAACTAGAACATACTTCTAATCCGAATTGCTCACTCAACCAATCCTTGTGGGATTCGACCTCACTCTATTGTGAGTTTTTACTTGACGATAACCGGTGCACTTGCCGGAAGGAATTTTGCCGATCGTGCAATTTCCTAAATCGTAGCATAACAAGTTTATGCGCATCAGCTCTTCTATGTCTCTTCCTTGTCTTTGTTGCTCCTCCCTCATTGCTTTTTGATCTTCTCTGATTTCATGAAGGATGATGGAGTGCTCTTGATGTTCCACCCTTAATCGTCCCATGTTGGAACTTAATTCTCCTAGGGAGGTATTGATTTGCTCCCAATAGTTTTGTGGAGGAAAATGCATTTGAGGCATCTTCGGGATCTCATGGTGATGAGCTTCCTGCGCCTCTTGAGCTCCATGAATGGGCTCTCTTGCTTGCTCCATCTTTTTCTTAGTGATGGGCTTTTCTTCCTCAATGTGAATGTCTCCTTCTATGAAAGCTTCATGAGTAACATAGATGGCAAATAAGATGAGGAAAAGCTAGCCTTGCCCCAGTGGAGGACTTTCCAGCTATTTTATAGAGTTCAAGGGAGATGACTTTATGAATTCTACTTCCTCTCCAATCATGATGCTATGGATCATGATGGCCCAATCCACAGTAACTTCAGATCGGTTGCTAGTGGGGATGATGGAGCGTTGGATGAACTCCAACCATCCTCTAGCTACAGGATTGAGGTCCAGCCTTTTTAGTTGAACCGGCTTGCCTTTGGAGTCAATCTTCCATTGAGCTCCTTCCACACATATGCCCATAAGGACTTAGTCCAACCTTTGATTAAAGTTGACCCTTCTAGTGTAGGGGCGCTCATCTCCTTGCATCATAGGCAGGTTAAACGCCAACCTCACATTCTCCGGACTAAAATCTAAGTATTTCCCCCGAACCATTGTAACATAATTCTTTGGATTCGGGTTCTTACTTTGATCATGGTTCCTAGTGATCCATGCATTGGCATAGAACTCTTGAACCATTAGGATGCCGACTTGTTGGATGGGGTTTGTTAGGACTTCCCAACCTCTTCTTTGGATTTCATGTCGGATCTCCGGATACTCATTTTTCTTGAGTTTGAAAGGGACCTCGGGGATCACCTTCTTCTTGGCCACAACATCATAGAAGTGGTCTTGATGAGATTTGGAGATGAACCTTTCCATCTCCCATGACTCGGAGGTGGAAGCTTTTGTCTTCCCTTTCCCTTTTCTAGAGGATTCTTCGGTCTTGGGTGCCATCAATGGTAATGGAAAAACAAAAAAAGCTTATGCTTTTACCATACCAAACTTAGAATTCTGCTCGCCCTCGAGCAAGAGAAGAAAGAATAGATGAAGAAGAAGAAGAAATGGAGGAGAGGAGGGGGAAGGTGTATTTCGGCCAAGAAGAGAAAAGAGGGTTGTGTTGTATGAAAATGAGGAAGAATGGAGGGCTATATATAGGGAAAGGAGGGGGGGTATGTTCGGCCATTTAGGGTGGGTTTGGGTGGGAAATTGATTTTGAATTTTGTAGGTAGGTGGAGTTTATGAGGTAGGTTCATGGGGAAGAGTGGATGGATGTGAGTGGTGAAGGGTTTTAGGGAAGAGTGTTTATGGGATTGTGTGAAAGAGGGGTGAGAAGAAGTGAGTGGAGGTAGGTGGGGATCCTGTGGGGTCCACAGATCCTGAGGTGATCCTGTGGGATCCACAGATCCTGAGGTGATCCTGTGGGGTCCACAGATCCTGAGGTGTTCAAGGATTTACAACCTTGCACTAAATTAGGCATGCAAAATGCCCTTGCACACAACTCTGGGCGTTCAACGCCAGATTGGTGCTTGTTCTGGGCATTGAACGCCCATTTGTGGCCCATTTGTGGCGTTGAACGCCAGAACCATGCTTGTTCTGGGCGTTCAGCGCCAGCTCTTCTCCAGGGTGCATTTCTGGCGTTCAAACGCCCAGATGCTGCCCATTTCTGGCGTTCAGCGCCAGAACCATGCTCTGTTCTGGCGTTGAACGCCCAAAACATGCTTCTTACTGGCGTTTAAATGCCAGTAAGGTCTTCCTCCAGGGTGTGATTTTTTTTTTCTGCTGTTTTTGATTCTGTTTTCAATTTTTTGATTTATTTTGTGACTCCACATGATCATGAACCTAATAAAACATGAAAAACAATAAAGATTAGATAAATAAACATTGGGTTGCCTCCCAACAAGCGCTTCTTTAATGTCAATAGCTTGACAGTGGGCTCTCATGGAGCCTCACAGATGTGCAGAGCTTTGTTGAGACCTCCCAACACCAAACTTAGAGTTTGGATATGGGGGTTTGACACCAAACTTAGAGTTTGGTTGTGGCCTCCCAACACCAAACTTAGAGTTTGACTGTGGGGGCTTTGTTTGACTCTGCTTTGAGAGAAGTTTTTTATGCTTCCTCTCCATGGATGCAGAGAGAGATCCTTGAGTTGTAAACACAAGGTTGTCCTTATTTATTTGAAGGATCAATTCTCCTCTGTCCACATCAATCACAGCTCTTGCTGTGGCTAGGAAAGGTCTTCCTAGGATGATGGAGTCATCCTCATCCTTCCCAGTATCTAGGACTATGAAATCAGCAGGGATGTAAAGGCCTTCAACCTTTACTAACACATCCTCTACTTGTCCATAAGCCTGTTTTCTTGAATTGTCTGCCATCTCTAATGAGATTTTAGCAGCTTGCACCCCAAAGATTCCCAGTTTCTCTATTACAGAGAGGGGCATGAGGTTTATTCCTGAACTAAGGTCACACAGAGCCTTAAATCATGGTGCCTATAGTACAAGGTATTAAGAACTTTCCAGGATCCTGTTTCTTCTGAGGCAATGTCAGTTGATCTAGATCACTTAGTTCATTGGTGAACAAGGGAGGTTCATCTTCCCAAGTATCAATGCCAAATAATTTGGCATTCAGCTTCATGATTGCACCAAGGAACTTGGCAGCTTGCTCTTCAGTAACATCCTCATTCTCTTCAGAAGAGAAATACTCATCAGAGCTCATGAATGGTATAAGGAGGTTCAATGGAATCTCTATGGTCTCTAGATGAGTCTCTGATTCCTTTGGTTCCTCAAAGGGAAACTCCTTATTGATCACTGGACGTCCCAGGAGGTCTTCCTCCTTGGGATTCACGTCCTCTCCTTCCCTTACAGGTTCGGCCATGGTAATTAATTCAATGGCCTTGCATTCTCCTTTTGGATTTTCTTCTGTATTGCTTGGGAGAGTACTAGGAGGGATTTCAGTGATCTTTTTACTCAGCTGGCCCACTTGTGCTTCCAAATTTCTAATGGAAGACCTTGTTTCATTCATGAAACTCACAGTGGCCTTAGATAGATCAGAGACTAAGTTTGCTAAATTAGAGGTATTTTGTTCAGAGTTCTCTGTCTGTTGCTGAGTGGATGATGGAAAAGGTTTACTGTTGTTAAACCTATTTCTTCCACCATTATTAAAGCCTTGTTGAGGCTTTTGTTGATCCTTCCATGAGAGATTTGGATGATTTCTCCATGATGGATTATAGGTGTTTCCATAAGGTTCACCTAAGTAATTCACCTCTGCTATTGTAGGGTTCTCAGGATCATAAGCTTCTTCTTCAGAAGATGCCTCTTGAGTACTGTTGGATGCAGCTTGCATTCCATTCAGATTCTGAGAAATCATATTGACTTGCTGAGTCAATATTTTGTTCTGAGCCAATATGGCATTCAGAGTATCAATTTCAAGAACTCCCTTCTTCATAGGCGTCCCATTACTCACAGGATTCCTCTCAGAAGTGTACATGAACTGGTTATTAGCAACCATGTCAATGAGTTCTTGAGCTTCTGCAGGTATTTTCTTTAGGTGAATGGATCCACCTACAGAAGTATCCAATGACATCTTTGATAGCTCAGATAAACCATCATAGAATATATCCAGGATGGTCCATTCTGAAAGCATGTCAGAAGGACACTTTTTGGTCAGTTGCTTGTATCTCTCCCAAGCTTCATAGAGGGATTCACCTTCCTTCTATCTGAAGGTCTGAACATCCACTCTAAGCTTGCTCAGCTTTTGAGGAGGAAAGAACTTGGCTAAGAAAGCCGTGACCAGCTTATCCCAAGAGTTCAGGCTGTCTTTGGGTTGAGAGTCCAACCATATTCTAGCTCTGTCTCTTACAGCAAAAGGGAAAAGCATGAGCCTGTAGACTTCAGGATCTACTCCATTAGTCTTAACAGTATCACAGATCTGCAAAAATTCAGTCAAGAACTGAAAGGGATCTTCAGATGGAAGTCCATGAAACTTGCAGTTCTGCTGCATCAGAGAAACTAGCTGAGATTTCAGCTCAAAATTGTTTGCTCCAATGGTAGGGATGGAGATGCTTCTTCCATGTAAATTGGAATTAGGTGCAGTAAAGTCACCAAGCATCCTCCTTGCATTATTGTTGTTGGGTTTGGCTGCCATCTCCTTTACTTGTTCAAAATTTTCAATAAGGTTGTCTCTGGATTGTTGTAATTTAGCTTCTCTTAGTTTCCTCTTCAGAGTCCTTTCAGGTTCTGGGTCAGCTTCAACAAGAATGCCTTTTTCTTTGTTCTTGCTCATAAGAAAGAGAAGAGAACAAGAAAAGAAGAGGAATCCTCTATGTCATAGTAAAGAGGTTCCTTATTGTTAGTAGAAGAAGAAAAGGAATAGGGGTGGAGAAGAGTGAAGAATCCAAACACAAGGGTAAGGATAGGAGCAGTGATGTGAGATGAGGAGATGTTAGTAGATGAATAAATAAATAGAATAAGATGAGAGAGGAAAAATTTCGAAAATAATTTTTGAAAAAGAGTTAGTGATTTTCGAAAATAATTTTTTTTTTTGAAAAAGGTTAGTAGTTTTTTCGAAAATAGAAATCAAAAATTAAAATAATTAGTTAATTAAAAAGAAATTTTGAAAAAGGGGGAAGATATTTTCGAAAATTAGAGAGAGAGAGAGTTAGTTAGGTGGTTTTGAAAAAGATAGGAAACAAACAAAGAGTTAGTTAGTTAGTTGAGACAAATTTGAAAATCAATTTTGAAAAGATAAGAAGATAAGAAGTTAGAGAAGATATTTTAAAATCAAATTTTTGAAAAAGATAAGATAAGAAGATATTTTTGAAAAGATATGATTGAAATTAGTTTTGAAAAAGATTTGATTTTTAAAATCACAATTAATGACTTGATTCACAAGAAATCACAAGATATGATTCTATAACTTAAAGTTTGAATCTTTCTTAATAAGCAAGTAACAAACTTGAAATTTTTGAATCAAAATATTAATTGGTGGTGTTATTTTCGAAAATTAAGAGATAAAGATAAGAAAAAGATTTTTGAAAAATATTTTTATAATTTTCGAAAATAACTAAGAAAAGTAAAAAAGATTTGATTTTTGAAAAAGATTTTGAAGAAGATAAGATTTTTAAATTGAAAATTTGATTTGACTCATAAAAACAACTAGATTTTAAAAATTTTTGAAAAAGTTAAATCTAATTTTTGAAATTTTGAGAGAGAAAAAGGGGAAGATATTTTTTTTATTTTTTTGAATTTTTATGATGAGAGAGAAAAACATTAAAATGATGCAATGCATGAAATTTTTAGATCAAAACAATGAATGCATGCAAGAATGCTATGAATGTCAAGATGAACACCAAGAACACTATGAAGAACATGATGAACACTATGAATGCATGAATTTTCGAAAAATGCAATATGAATATGTAATTGACACCAAACTTATAACATGACTCAAGACTCAAACAAGAAACACAAAATATTTTTTATTTTTATGATTTTCTAAATTTTTTTGTATTTTCTTTTAATTAGTTTTTTTTTTGAAAATCATTTTGAAAAAGAAAAATAAGGATTCCAAAATTTTTAACATGAATTCCAGGAATCTTATGCTCTTTAGACTAAAGCTCCAATCAAAGGGGTCAGGCATGGCTTAATAGCCAGCCAAGCTTTAGTATGTAACTCAGATATGACACGCCTGACATACCCTATCCAGTAGGATTAGACATGGCTTTACAGCCAGCCAGGCTTCAACATACTTCATGAAACACTAGAATTCATTCTTAAAAACTCTGAAAAAAAATATATTTTTGAAAACATTTTTATTTTTTAAAAAATTTTTTTTTTCGAAAACAAAGGACAAATTTTTTTGAAAGATTTTTGAAAAATTTTTGAAAATAAAACAAAAAGAAAATTACCTAATCTGAGCAACAAGATGAACCGTCAGTTGTCCAAACTCGAACAATCCCCGGCAACGGCGCCAAAAACATGGTGCACGAAATTGTGATCTCTGGTAATGGCTCCAAAATCTTGGTGCTCTAATTTCTATTCATAATTTGTCACAACTTCGATACAACTAACCAGCAAGTGCACTGGGTCGTCCAAGTAATAAACCTTACGTGAGTAAGGGTCGATCCCACGGAGATTGTTGGTATGAAGCAAGCTATGGTCACCTTGTAAATCTCAGTCAGGCGGATATAAAATAATTATGGAGTTTTCGAAATTTAATAATAAAGGAAGGTAAAGATAGAAATACTTATGTAATTCATTGGTGAGAATTTCAGATAAGCGCATGGAGATGCTTTCGTTCCTCTGAACCTCTTCTTTCCTGCTGTCTTCATCCAATCAACCCTACTCCTTTCCATGGCTGGCTTTTTGTAAGGATGTCACCGTTGTCAATGGCTACTTTTAATCCTCTCGGGAAAATGCTCCAAATGCTCTGTCACAGCACGGTTAATCGTCTGGAGGCATCACCCTTGTCGATGGCTGCATCCTATTCCTCTCTGTGAAAATGGTCCGATGCGCTGTCACTGCATGGCTAATCATCTTGGAGGTTCTCGATCATACTGGAATAGAATTTACTATCCTTTTGCGTCTGTCACTACGCCCAGCACTCGCGAGTTTGAAGTTCGTCACAGTCATTCAATCCCAGAGTCCTACTCGGAATACCACAGATAAGGTTTACACTTTCCGGACTCTCATGAATGCCGCCATCAATCTAGCTTATACCACGAAGATTCTGATTAAGAGATCCAAGAGATACTCATTCAATCTAAGGTAGGACGGAAGTGGTTGTCAGGCACGCGTTCATAGGGAATGATGATGATTGTCACGTTCATCACATTCAAGTTAAAGTGCGAATGAATATCTTAGAAGTGGAATAAGTTGAATTGAATAGAAAACAGTAGTACTTTGCATTAATCTTTGAGGAACAGCAGAGCTCCACACCTTAATCTATGGAGTGTAGAAACTCTACCGTTAAAAATACATAAGTGAAAGGTCTAGGCATGGCCGAATGGCCAGCCCCCTAAAACGTGATCACAGGATCAGAATACAATCCAGGATGTCAAATACAATAGTAAAAAGTCCTATTTATAATAAACTAGCTACTAGGGTTTACAGAAGTAAGTAATTGATGCATAAATCCACTTCCGGCGCCCACTTGGTGTGTGCTTGGGCTGAGCTTGAAGTCTACACGTGGAGAGGTCATTCTTGGAGTTTAACGCCAGCTTTTGTGCCATTTTGGGCGTTGAACTTCACTTTGCAACTTGTTTCTGGCGCTGGACGCCAGAATTGGGCAGAGAGCTGGCGTTGAACGCCAGTTTGCGTCGTCTAAACTTGGGCAAAGTATGGACTATTATATATTGCTAGAAAGCCCTGGATGTCTACTTTCTAATGCAATTAGAGGCGCGCCATTTTGTGTGCAGGGAGGTCAGAATCCAACAGCATCAACAGTCCTTCTTCAACCTCTGAATCTGATTTTTGCTCAAGTCCCTCAATTTCAGCCAGAAAATACCTGAAATCACAGAAAAATACACAAACTCATAGTAAAGTCCAGAAATGTGAATTTAACATAAAAACTAATGAAAACATCCCTAAAAGTAACTAGATTCTACTAAAAACATACTAAAAGCAATGCCAAAAAGCGTATAAATTATCCGCTCATCAACACCCCAGAGAGACATGTTCACATGATAAATGGAGGATTCGCAGGAGGGGGGATCTCAAAATTATCTCACAAACGGCACCGTAAAGAAGTATATCATGTCGAGGGAGGAGAAGGATCAACCGACCTCCCCACTATTACTTTCACACAAGAAGACGTGGCAGGCATCATCCCAGGACATGATGATCCCATGATCATCACTATCATATTGGCCAATGCTAACCTCTATCGCACGCTGGGTGACCAAGGAAGCTCAGCGGATATCTTGTTCAAACCCGCCTTCGATAAACTTGGCCTACAGGAAAAAGAGATCAGAGAATATCCAAACAGCTTGTTTGGACTAGGAGACACTCCAATCCAACCGCTTGGATATATCTCCCTACACACAACCTTCGGAAAAGGAACCCGATCAAGGACACTCAAAATAGATTACATTGTAGTCGACGTAAGCTCAGCCTACAACGCCCTGATAGGTCGGGCAACACTAAACCAGCTCGCCGCAGTAGTTTCAACTCCACATCTATGCATGAAGTTCTCAACTCCAGAAGGGATCACAACGATAAAAGGAGACCAGAAAATAGCGCGATGCTGCTACAATAAAAGTCTGAACCTCAAAGGCAAAGGGGAAGAAGTCCACACCATCGAACTCGTGAGAGTTTGAGGTCGGGAAGAACTCCATCCCCAACCTGAAGGCGAGTGGTGCACAAAATTGTGATCATCAACAATGGCGCCAAAGACTTGGAGCTCTCAAACGTGAATCACACTTTGTCACAATTCCGCACAACTAACCAGCAAGTGCACTGGGTTGTCCAAGTAATAAACCTTACGTGAGTAAGGGTCGATCCCACGGAGATTGTCGGCTTGAAGCAAGCTATGGTCATCTTGTAAATCTCAGTCAGGCGGATTCAAATGGTTATGGAGTTTAAGGTGATGAAAATAAACATAAAATAAAGATAGAGATACTTATGTAATTCATTGGTGGATTTCAGATAAGCGTATGAAGATGCTTTGTTCCCCTTGAACCTCTGCTTTCCTATTGCCTTCTTCCAATCATTCATACTCCTTTCCATGGCAAGCTTTATGTTGGGCATCACCGTTGTCAATGGCTACATCCCGTCCTCTATGTGAAAATGGTCCTGATGCTCTGTCACAACATCGGCTAATCAGCTGTCGGTTCTCGATCATGTCGGAATAGGATCCATTGATCCTTTTGCGTCTGTCACACGCCCCACAATCACGAGTTTGAAGCTCGTCACAGTCATCCCTTCCTAGATCCTACTCGGAATACCACAGACAAGGTTTAGACTTTCTGGATCTCAGGAATGGCTGCCATTAATTCTAGCCTATACCACGAAGGTTCCAATCTTAGATTAGAAACCCAAGAGATACACATTCAAGCCATTGCTAGTAGAACAGAGGTGGTTGTCAGGCACATGTTCATAGGTGAGAATGATGATGAGTGTCACGGATCATCACATTCATCAAGTTGAAGAACGAATGAATATCTTGGAGAAGAAATAGACTTGAGTTAAATAGAAAAACAATAGTACTTGTATTAATTCATGAAGAACAGCAGAGCTCCACACCTTAATCTATGGTGTGTGAAAACTCCACCGTTGAAAATACATAAGAACAAGGGTCAGGCATGGCTGTGAGGCCAGCCTCCCAAAACGTGATCAAGTGTATGAAAGTATGAGTAAAAGATCTGAAGTGTGTCAAAATGCAATAGCAAAAGGTCCTATTTATAGAAAACTAGTAGCCTAGGGTTACAGAAATCAGTAATTAATTCAGAAATCTTCTTCTGGGCCCACTTGGTGTGTGCTTGGGCTGAGCATTGAAGCATTTTCGTGTAGAGACTTTTCTTGGAGTTAAACGCCAGTTTTTGTGCCAGTTTGGGCATTTAACTCCAGCTTTTGTGCTAGTTTTGGAGTTAAACGCCAGAATTCTTAAGCTGACTTGGAATGCCTGTTTGGGCCATCAAATCTCAAGCAAAGTATGGACTATTATATATTACTGGAAAGCCCAGGATGTCTACTTTCCAACGCAATTGAGAGGGTGCCAATTGGGCTTCTGTAGCTCCGGAAAATCCACTTTGAGTGCAGGGAGGACAGAATCAAACAACATCTGCAGTCCTTTTTTAGCCTCTAAATCAGATTTTTGCTCAGGTCCCTCAATTTCAGCCAGAAAATACCTGAAATCACAGAAAAACACATAAACTCATAGTAAAGTCCAGAAGAGTAATTTTTATTTAAAAACTAATAAAAATATAATAAAAACTAATTAAAATATACTAAAAACATACTAAAAACAATGCCAAAAAGCGTATAAATTATCCGCTCATCAGCGAGATCGAAGAAGTCCAAATCGGAGATGACCAGGACAAAACAACAAATATCGGGGAAACCTTAAATGAGTACATAAAGAAACCTCTAATTCAGCTCTTAAGGAACAATGTCGACCTCTTTGCATGGAAGGCTGCAGACATGCCGGGCATAGACCCCAAACTAATGTGCCACAAACTGGCAGTATATCCAAGATCTCGACCAGTACAACAGAAGCGTCGAAAACTCGGACCCTAAAGATCTCAGGCTATGGAAGAGCAGGTACAAGCTCTACTGGAGGCAGGATTTATAAGAGAAGTCAAATATCCGCTATGGCTTGCTAATGTTGTCTTAGTGAAAAAATCAAATGGAAAGTGGCGGATGTGCACCGACTACACTGATCTCAACAAAGCTTGTCCAAAAGATCCCTATCCACTCCCAAGTATCGACACTCTAGTGGATGCCTCCTCCGAATACAAATACCTCTCATTTATGGACGCTTATTCAGGATACAATTAAATCCCAATGTATCCACCTGATCAGGAAAAAACCTCATTCCTAACTCCTAAAGCAAACTACTACTATGTCATCATACCATTCGGACTCAAAAATGCAAGAGCTACCTACCAGAGATTGATGAACAAAGTCTTTTCAGACCATATCGGGAAACTCATGGAGGTATATGTGGATGACATGTTGGTGAAAACACAAAGCAAGGAGACATTACTGTCTGACCTTGCCCAAATGTTCGATACCATCAGAAAGCATGACATGCGTCTTAACCCTGCAAAGTGCACCTTTGCAGTAGAAGCTGGCAAATTCCTGGGTTTTATGCTAACACAACGAGGAATTGAGGCAAATCTGGATAAATGCCGGGCTATACTCGACATGAAAAGTCCAACCTGTGTCAAAGAGGTACAACAACTCAACGGAAGACTGGCAGCCTTATCCAAATTTTAAGCTGGATCAGCCATAAGATCCCTCCCCTTCTATGCCACTCTAAGGAAGGAAAAGAAGTTTGAATGGACAACGGAGTGTGAACAGACTTTCCAGGATTTCAAAAGATTCCTGGGATGACCACCTATTCTAACTCGACCACGGGAAGGAGAACCACTCGTATTGTACCTCGCAGAAGGAAATCGAGCAATAGCCTCAACCCTAGTCAGAGAAGATGAGAGTGGACAACAGCCCATCTACTTCATCAGCAAAGCCCTGCAAGGGGCCGAACTAAACTATCAAAAGATAGAAAAGTTCGCCTACGCTCTTATACTAACTTCTCGACAACTTCGACCATATTTTCAAGCTCACACGATCAAAGTCCGGACTAATCAGCCCATGAAAGGCATTCTCCAAAAGACAGACTTAGCAGGAAGAATTCTACAATGGGTAGTCGAGCTATCTGAGTTCGATCTTCAATACGAAACTTGAACGGTCATCAAGTCCCAATATTTGGCCAACTTCATTGCTAAGTACACTGACACTCTGGGAACTCCCATAGAATGGATTCTCTACATAGACGGCTCTTCAAACAAAATCGGAAGTGGTGTAGGCATGATAATAAAAAGAGATCAGGGAACCCAAATCGAACTTTCCCTCAAATTCGGGTTCCCTGCTTCAAACAATCAGGCCGAATATGAGGCACTACTAGCTGGTTTGAAGCTGGCCAAGGAGGTTGGAGCTCAAAAGCTTATCATCTTCAGCGACTCACAAGTAGTTACCTCACAAATAGCGGGGAGCTACCAAGCCAAGGATCCCACCATAAAAAGGTACTTGGACAAAACCAGGGAACAGCTCAGACAACTCAGGGAATATGAGGTCTGCTACATACCTCGGGAACAGAATGCTCGAGCTGATGCACTCTCAAAACTAGCCAGCACCAAACCAGGGGGCAACAATAGAAGCCTCATCCAAGAAATACTGTAAAACCCGTTGTTCATACCCCGACCTGGGATGATTGGTGACAAAGCGACCGATCTCTTCAGGTCAGACTATCCGACCTCTTCCTAAAAGAGCTCGGCCAAATCGATAGGAAAGCCCAAAAAAGGGCCCAACCCAAGGAATACGACCCAGATCCAAAGGCAGCCCAAAGTCGATAGAGATTAGGGCGGTTCCATAGAAGATAAGCTGACCTCGCCAAAAGATAAGATAAGATAAGATAACTAACTTATCTTATCTAAAAAGGTCACTCTACAACTACTATAAATACACTGGAGCACCCAGGTATAACTCATACTCTGATTCTACTAAAAACCTGTTTAATACCCATGCTAACTTAAGCATCGGAGTCTCTTGCAGGTACCTCCCACCCTCCGGTGACGAAGGATCAGCAGTGCAGCTAGATCAACGAGTCGAACGCAACCGTTTCGGCCGCCACTCACCAGCCGTACACGTCGGCACCGACCCATACAGAAGATCTCGACTGAGATCGACCTCCAGTTTCAGGTAACCCTCGGAACATTGGCGCCATTTCCGGGGACCTGGAAGTCATCCCATCATCATGGCGGACGACCATGACAACGACCATGATTCAGATCTAGAGGACAGAACGCCGCACAAAAACGCGGACGCTACACCAAAAGATACTCCGGTATCAAACAGAGACAAAAACTCATTACATCGGGGAGTAATAGAAGCGCTTCAAGATCGCCTAAAGCAACTTGAAAAAGAAAGCCAACATCAACAAGAAGTTGGCAAGGATCTACAAAGAGAGGTAAGGCGACGTCGAGAATTAGAAGATAAACTACTGCAACTTGAAGTCGATCTTAAAGCAAAGGCTACCCGGACCACCCCTGAGGACAACCCACGCAAAGATCAAGATCCATTCACTAGGAAAATCATGAAAACTAAAATTTCTAAGGACTTCAAGCTCCCAGATATGACTTTGTATGATGGCACTGATGCCAGGGCATTTTGGCCAGTTTCACTGACCTTTTCTTTACTGTTTTAGGGTACTTTCATGCATTTTCTTAGGAAATAAGCAAGTTTTGGTTAGAATTTCACTTACATCTTGATTCAAGCAAACATTGTGAATTTTATATAATTTCATGAGAATAATGCATGAATTGAATGAGAAAATGAATGATGCATGATATCATGGGTTAGAACCTAGCTTTGATGCACTTTATTTGCTTGATTTCAGGACAAAGGAAGCAAGGAAGATGCCACGTTAATAGCCACGTTAGTCTAACTAACGTGACCATTAATGTGGAATGGAGGATAGCTTGCAATGTTAATAAGAAAAGTGATCGCCAATAACGCCTGCATGAGCCATCATAGCCCATGTTAGTTGCCACGTTAACTACATTAACGTGGAAGCTAACGTAGAAGAGAAGTAAAACTCCAACGTTAGTGGTAAAAGTGAATGCCACTAACGTTGGAAAAGGGGGGCACACCTAGCCACGTTAAGAGTCACGTTAAGTGCATTAACGTGAACTCTAACGTGGAAGGAAAGAAGTGCCAACGTTAGTGACACTCACCTTTGTCACTAACGTTGGACTAAGCCACCATAAGCCACGTTAGTTGTCATGTTAATTGCACTAACGTGGAAGCTAACATGGAGGAAAAGAATGATGAACCAACGATAGTGACACTCACCTTTGTCACTAACGTTGGAGATGGCTATCACTACCACGTTAGAAGTCACGTTAACCTAAGTAACATGAACTCTAACGTGGGAAGAAGGGTGTTTGGAGCGTTAGTGACAAAGGTAAGTGTCACTAATGCTCTCGAAGATTTGGCAAGCCTACGTTAAAGGTCACGTTAACTATACTAACGTGAACTCTAACGTAGGGAGAAAGGGGTACTCTCAACGTTATTGGGAAAGGTAAACCCCAATAACGTTTGCGAAGGGCCAAGAGGCAACGTTAGTGGTCACGTTAGTGCCACTAACGTTGAAGTTAACATGGACCATTTTGGGTTAGGAACGTTAGTAAAAAAGGTGATTGTCACTAACGTTCTCGACCCCATACTTTCACTTAACGTTAACACCACTAACGCCCTAAGCTAAAGTCCATGCCTACTGCACACTTTCTCTACAAGTGAAGCTGAGCCCACTAAAGATGATAACTGCTTCAACTCAAGATCCAAAGGCCCATATCCAAAACTTGAAGAGCCAATTAGAAGATCAGAAGAGTAGGATAAATAGGAGTAGTTTTGAACTAGAGAGAAAGCTTTTTGGGCTTGGGAGAACTACTCTCTATAGAATTTTACTTTCTCTGCAACTTCTAGTTTTACTTTCGAAATGCATTCTCCATCTTTGTTTTCCATTCTGAGAGCTATGAATAACTAAACCCCTTTCATTGGGTTAGGGAGCTCTGTTGTAATTTGATGGATCACTAACAGTTTTCATTATTCTTCCTCTTTCTTTTCTCTTGATTTTACTAGAAAGCTTTCAATCTTCATCCAATTGGGTAGTTATCTTAGAAAAGAAGCTATTCATACTTGGATCTCTTCGGAACCTTGGAAGAGGAATGAAGAGATCATGCTAGAAATGCTTTCTCATGTGGGACCAAATTGGGGTTTGGATGGATATAGTGACATATAATCCTACCAATATTTTGATTTGGAAATACATGTGGTATAATCAGTGACCACACTTCATCTCTTCTTATGAGCAATTAGACCAAGGAATTGGCTATTAATCAAGATTTAAGAGATTGAATTACCAAGGAATTGGAATTCAATCACTTAAGATTGCCAAGGAGATCAATGAATGCATTGATTGAGGAAGAGATGAAGATGAACTTGATCCAGAGAATACAACATCTCCTGAGCCCAATGAACTCCTCATTTCCTATCTCACCCATTCTCTTTAATTTCTACAATTTACTTTTATGATCATCTTCCCAAATCCCCATTTAACATTTTGCAATTTACTTTCCGCCATTTATATTCAGCTCTTTATTTCCAGTATTTACATTCTCTGCTATTTACTTTTCCGTCATTTAATTTCCTGCAACTCTCACATTAAATTTTGCTTAGCTCAGCTAGAACATTCCTCTAATTAAAGTTGATTGACCAATCAATCCCTGTGGGATTCGACCTCACTCTATTGTGAATTTTTACTTGACGACAATTCGGTATACTTGCCGAGGGGAATTTGTTGAGTGACAAGTTTCTGTGCATCAAGTTTATGGCGCCGTTGCCAGGAATTGATTTTGTATCAACAATGATTAAATTGGTGGATAACTAGATTGAGCAATGTTTTTTATTTTGTTTGATTTCATTTGAGTAATTCACTTTCAGTTTAGCTATTTTCTTCTCTTTTTTTCCCTACCTTTTTCTTAGTTGTTTATAATTCAGTTCACTAACCCACTAACTGTTTGATATATTGCATCACTCACACTAACAGCATTTTTAACAAGAACATTCTCTATCTCCCTTTTGCTTTGGCCTTGTTGGTTGTATGACAGGTAGAAGAAGCGAGACTTCAACTTCCTTTGATTCTGAACCTGAGAGGACCTTCCTTAGACTAAGGAGGAAAGCAAGAGGAAAGAGAATTGTTGGTGCTGAAGAAGAGGAGGAGTATTTTGAACCAAACATTGATGAGAATATGGAGAACCACCATGAAGAAGAGGCTCACAACCATGGCAGAGAAGGTCCAGTGAATCATGCTAGGCAAGAGAGAAGAGTTTTAGGCTCTTATATAAATCCAAACCCAGGAAACTGTGGAAGTAGCATCCAAAAGCCAACCATACATGCCAACAACTTTGAACTGAAGCCACAACTCATCACTCTTGTTCAGAACAACTGTTCATTCGGAGGGAGTGTCCAAGAAGACCTCAATCAACACCTAACCACCTTCCTGAGGATATGCGACACTGTGAAGTCTAATGGTGTTCATCCTGACACCTATAGACTGCTTCTATTTCCCTTCCCACTCAAGGACAAAGCATCTAAATGGCTGGAATCCTTCCCGAAGGAGAGTTTAACAACCTGGGAAGATGTGGTGAACAAATTCTTGGCGAGATTCTATCCTCCTCAAAGAATCAACAGGTTGAGAGCTGAGGTACAAACCTTCAGGCAGCAAGATGGTGAGACTCTATATGAAGCATGGGAGAGGTTTAAGGATCTGACAAGAAGGTTCCCACCAGATATGTTCAATAAATGGGTATAGCTACACATTTTCTATGAAGGCCTTTCTTATGAATCAAAGAAGCAGTAGACCACTCATCCGGGGGATCTCTGAACAAGAAGAAGACCATTGAAGAAGCCATAGATGTCATTGAGACTGTAGCTGAGAATGACTACTTATATGCTTCTGAAAGAGGCAACACTAGAGGAGTAATGGAGCTAAAAATGTGGATGCATTGCTGGCCCAGAACAAGCTGATTATCAAGCAGCTGGCTGACCTTACCAAGAAGATGGAGAGGAACCAAGTAGCAGCAATCACCACCTCATCAGCAATCCAAGAAGGAGTGAATGCAGAAGCAGAGGGTGAGCAGGAACAAGCCAACTACATTGGAAACTCACCTAGGCAGACCCATGATCCATACTCCAAAACTTACAATCCTGGTTGGAGGAACCACCCAAACTTTGGGTGGGGAAATCAACAAGATCAAGGCCAAACTTTGGAGGAACCACCCAAACTTTGGGTGGGGAAATCAACAAGATCAAGGCCAAGATCAAAGACGTCACAACCCCAACAACAATGCAGCTCACCAACACTTCACACAGAGATCATATCAGCACCCACCTAACAACACCTCTCAACATCCATATCAAAACCAAAATGGCCATTCTCATCCCTCCAACTCCAACTCGCCATCATCCGAGGATAGACTCTCAAGGATTGAGACCCTACTTGAAGGCATATGCAATGAGATTCAAGATAACAAGGTGTTCAAAGAGGAGTTGCGAGCTAATCTCAAAAACCAGGGAGACACCATTCAGAGGCTAGAATTTCAAGTGGGATACCTCTCTGAGAAGATTCCCAAACCCACTGACAGCTTCCCAAGTGACACAGAGAAAAACCCAAGAGGTGAAACAAAGAAAGTAAGATGGGAAAACTGCAAGATGGTCACCACAAGTGATAAAGGGACTGAGGAAGAGCCGAAAAAACCATTAGAACAACCTGGAGACATATTAGCAGAGAAACAGGAAGAGGATCACCAAGAAACCAAAATTACACAGAAGGAGCTGCTGAGGCTCTATGCACCTTTTCCCCAAAGACTCAAGGGTGGTGTAGAAAAGAGAATATACTCAAAGTTCCTTGACACATTTGCATTTCTCCATGTGAAAATACCATTCATCAAGGCTCTCCAACAAATGCCCTCATACATTAAGTGTATGAAAGAATTGCTGACCAGGAAAAGCTCACTCAAGGGAGGGCAAACAATAGTGATGAATAAGGAGTGCAGTGCTCTCATTCAACCAGAGTTGCCTACAAAAAGGAAGGACCCAGGGAGTTTTCACATCCCTTGTGCCATAGGAGAAATAATGTTTGACAAAGGACTCTGTGACCTGGGAGCAAGCATCAACTTAATTCCTTTATCCCTTATGAAGAAGTTGCAGATCAATAAGCTAGTGCCCACAGACGTAGTCATCAGGCTGGCTGACAAAACTCAGAAACAAGCAGTAGGAGTGGTTGAAAACGTGTTGGTAAAGGTTGGGAACTACTTCCTTCCTACAGACTTTGTCATTATTGGAAATGGAAGAGAGTCACCTTCACCCAATCATATTGGGAAGACCATTCCTAGCTACAGCCAGAACGCTCATAGATGTGGAGCAAGGAGAGATAATATTGAGGATACATGACGAACAACTGGCATTCAATGTCTTTAAACCCTCACAAGAAGCAGACCAAGAAAGCAAGGAACCAAGGAAAGAGTACAACAAGGTGGAAGAAACAAGCATTGAAGCACAGAAAATTCCTTTGGTTGATGAACAAGATAATCATCAACTGTCACAGCTCAAGGAAAATCAGGAGGAACCTAAACCACCAGAGTCATACGAGACTAACAACAAAATTTCCTTGAAAGAAGAGGTCACAAAGAACAGGGCAACATCAAAAGGAACAAAGAAGAAGGCACCAAGGGGATGGAGGAACAAGAAGATTCCACAGAGGATTTCTCTCCAGGGGATAAAGTGATCTCAGCTTATTTCTCAATTATCCCACCTCATCTCCCCACCATCCCATCTCAGCTACCTAAAGTCTTCACCATCAACAAAGTTCTCTCCCTAGAGCATGTAGAGATCCTTGATGAAGCCAATGGATATAGGTTTACTGCAAGAGATGAAGATCTGAAGCATTACCAACCACCCTGACAAAGGGCAGAACGTCAAGCTAGTGACGCTAAAGAAGCGCTTCATGGGAGGCAACCCATGTTTTATATGCTTTTAAAGTAATTAATAATGCAAGGTTCATGAATTCCAAATCAGCTTTGACATATCCTTGAATGAATTTTTTTATGCAACATATAGTGGAGGACAAGTTTGGTGTTCAAGGCATGCTAAGAGAACATGAATGCAACTCATAGCACGTCACTCTTAGCACCTTGAACAATTCCTTTTACACTACATGGCCACAAATTAAGTTTGGTGTCACCAATGTTGCATACATGGACATTCAATTAGTCAATTGATTTGCACTCATGAATAGCACTTAGTGAGTTAAAAACAAAAATTTTAAAAAGTAGTTACTCTTTCTTTTCTTTTAAATTTTGCCGCCACTTCCCACAATTTCATTAATCACATCCCTTTTGTTTTGTAGGAAAATTGATGGGAAAATTGAAGGAGGAATTTTCGGCCACTTCAAAAAGAAGAGGACTATACACGTGTTTTCAAGGGGAATGCATTGGGAAATGTTGCCATGCAACATTGAAAGAATGACACGCTTGGAAATCGAACCAACCCCCCTTCATAAAGTTGATGATCCTTGTGCCCATCCCATACTACACCCCATCCGCTCATCATAAGCCTACACATTCAATCCACACCTTTCATCTACTCATCATTTCTCTATATAAGAGATTCTTACCCAACTTCCTTTTACCCATCAAAAACACTCTCACCCATTCCTTTCACTACACCCCATCTTAACCGACCGAAGCCAATTATCCACACCCTTTACACCTTCACATCTCAAAAATCACTTATGGCATCATCAAGCTCCAAGAGGCAAAAGTGGCAGGAACCGGTGGAGAGTGTCCCCTTCGATGAAGGGAGATTTAAAATTGCATTCCATGGACTCAAATTTGAACGGATAAAGCTCAAAAAGATATTGCTTGAATTAACATTCTAGTTCAATGAGGATGAGTGCCCACAGATTCGAGAGAAGATTGAACAAAGGGATTGGCAAAGGCTCACAAACCCAGAAGCAAAGATAAATGCAAACCTCATTAAGGAGTTCTATACAAATGTGGTCAGAGAAGACAAAACCAAGGCCCCCACCTTCAAAAGTTATGTGAGAGGAACAGAGGTGGACTTCAGCCCCAATGCCATAACAAGGATTCTTCAGCTGAAATCGCCACATTTTGATGAACCCAGTTATCATGTGAGAATAAGTAATGGCCCCGACGATGATGAACTTGAAGAGATTGTGAACGATATGTGTGTTATAGAATCTGACTGGGAAAGGTATTCGGATAGGAGACCCTTCATCAGGAGAGGAGACCTCATCCCGGAAGCTAAGGGATGGTTTGAGCTCGTGAGGAGATCTATCCTCCCAGCCGCAAACAATTCTAAGGTCAACATTACTCGAGCTACTATGGTACATTGCTTAATAAAGGGTGGAGGCATCAATGTGCACGAAATTATAGCTGAGGAGATTCAAGAATCAGCCGAGAAGAATAATTCAGGTGCTAGACTTTGGTACCCTAGTACTATCCTTAGGCTGTGTACAAAAGCCAAAGTAGTCTTCGAGGACAGCAATCCAACTTGGGTAAACCCCGGACGAATGGTTACACACCAGCGTATAACTTATGTGGCACCCGCCCAACAACAAAGAAGGCCTCAAATAGGGAAAAGAACATCACAAGAAGGACCTCACCAAGAAGAATCCCATCAGGAAGAATACCAGCAAGAAGAGTACTATGATCCAACCAATATAAATCTGGGCCACATTAAAGGAGCCATTGAGGACTTGGCAAGGAGATATATGGAAGGGCAAGAACAACAACTACACATTCAATCCCAGAGGATGGATCGTCAAAAAGAACTCCTGTCTAATTGGATGAATCAACAAGGGGAGTGGCAGAAACAACAAATGGAACACTACTCCCAGCTCACTCAAGCCATCAATCAAGTGACTGAAAGGCAAGAGCGTCAAGACAAACGCCTTTAAGAACTCAACCAACGTCAGCTAGCTCAGACAAAGGCATTCAATAAGTTCAGCGTACTTAATGAAGGACGACAACTACATAGGGAGGAGTTCAATATAAACACTCAAGCCAAGTTGAACTATATGTCTGGTCATATGCATAATCTGCACTCTGCAATCCCTAGGTATGATGCAGTCCAAAAAGAGCTAACAGAACAAGAGGAAAGGAAGGTGAAATAGCAGAAGGAAACATTGAAAAAGAAGATGGAAGATGCTGGCTTCTGGAAAAAGTTGATTGGAAAAGGCAAGGGAAGTGGGAGTTCAAGCACTCAAGAAAAACACAAAGGGGACAAATAAGAGGGAGAGCATGAGCAACCCCATGAGTAAAAGGTGGTGGAGTTCCCCCTTTGTTCCATCTTTTTCAAGTTTTTAAATAAGGAAAATCATGTATGAAATAGAACATGCTTCCATAATAGTTTAGGATTTTAAATTCTGCCTTTAAGTTTTCATTGCTTAGGTCTATGCTTGCTAGTCCAAGTTACCTGCTGCATTTTCACCATACTTGCTTGTATGCTTGTCCTTTTGAATCAAATAAAAAGAGAATGTATGCTATGAAAGACCAGAGTGAAGTTCATATTGTGGAGTAGGTTCCTAAACTTGTGGTGTAGTAATTACTTAGCTAAGTTGGTTCACCAACAAGGTAGGAAGGCAACTATCTGTCCTGAAGTCATATGCTTGAAGCACACCCCATGAGACCAGTTAATTAACAAGATCCTAATAAGAAAAAGGAAAAGAACAATAAGAGTTAAAAAAGAAAGAAAAGTAATAAGAAATAAGGCTAGGCACCAAGGGCTTGAATCTTGAGGGATGTGTTTGTGGTGCTCTTGTACCAAGGATCTGCTTGGATGAATAAGTTCTTAGGAGTGCTTCATCACTTGGTAACTTAGTCTAACTAACCCGGGATTATCAACTGAAAACCCACTATCAAGAGCAACCTTGCTACAGAATATTTAGTAACCCAAAGAGGTGCTGGACACCAAGGCCTCAAGGAAAGAAAATAACAAACCATGTGCCTGTGGTGTGCATGTATGGGGGAGAGAGACTTGAGGGAGTAAGTCCTTAGGGGTGTTTCAACACCTAGCACCTTGAACCAACTGATTCGGGAGTGTTGGCTGAAAGCTTATTTTAAAAAGTCACCCCCTCACAGAACACTTAGCCTAAGGATGCAATAAACCTTGAAAATACAAAGGGATTAATAAATAAAAGTCTCAAAGGGTGCAATCAAGTGAGTATTCCAGGGCATGATAAAGGTCTGAAAGCCAATAAAGGAATGAACCTAAGTTGCTATGCATGAAACTCCATAAAACCAAGAACATGACTTCCACAATAATGATTCATTTCTCTTGTCATTTCATTCATCATTCTCTTGTTCCAGTACATGCTTAGGGACAAGCAAGCTTTAAGTTTGGTGTTGTGATGCCAGGGCATTTTGGCCAGTTTTACTGACCTTTTCTTTACTGTTTTAGGGTAGTTTCATGCATTTTCTTAGGAAATAAGCAAGTTTTTGTTAGAATTTCACTTACATCTTGATTCAAGCAAACATTGTGAATTTTATATGATTTCATGAGAATTATGCATGAATTGAATGATAAAATGAATGATGCATGATATCATGGGTTAGAACCTAGCTTTGATGCACTTTATTTGCTTGATTTCAGGACAAAGGAAGCAAGGAAGATGCCACGTTAATAGCCACGTTAGTCTAACTAACGTGACAATTAACGTGGAATGAAGGATAGCTTGCAACGTTAATGAGAAAAGTGATCGCCAATAACGCCTGCATGAGCCATCATAGCCCATGTTAGTTGCCACGTTAACTACGTTAACATGGAAGCTAACGTAGAAGAGAAGTAAAACTCCAACGTTAGTGGTAAAAGTGAATGCCACTAACGTTGGAAAAGGGGGGCACACCTAGCCACGTTAAGAGTCACGTTAAGTGCATTAACGTGAACTCTAACGTGGAAGGAAAGAAGTGCCAACGTTAGTGACACTCACCTTTGTCACTAACGTTGGACTAAGCCACCATTAACCACGTTAGTTGCCATGTTAATTGCACTAACGTGGAAGCTAACGTGGAGGAAAGGATTGATGAACCAACGTTAGTGACACTCACCTTTGTCACTAACGTTGGAGATGGCTATCACTACCACGTTAGAAGTCACGTTAACCTAAGTAACGTGAACTCTAACGTGGGAAGAAGGGTGTTTGGAGTGTTAGTGACAAAGGTAAGTGTCACTAACGCTCTCGAAGATTTGGCAAGCCTACGTTAAAGGTCACGTTAACTATACTAACGTGAACTCTAACGTAGGGAGAAAGGGGTACTCTCAACATTATTGGGAAAGGTAAACCCCAATAACGTTTGTAAAGGGCCAAGAGGCAACGTTAGTGGTCACGTTAGTGTCACTAATGTTGAAGTTAATGTGGACCATTTTGGGTTAGGAACGTTAGTGAAAAAGGTGATTGTCACTAACGTTCTCGACCTCATACTTTCACTTAACGTTAACACCACTAACGTCCTAAGCTAAAGTCCATGCCTACTGCACACTTTCTCTACAAGTGAAGCTGAGCCCACTAAAGATGATAACTGCTTCAACTTAAGATCCAAAGGCCCATATCCAAAACTTGAAGAGCCAATTAGAAGATCAGAAGAGTAGGATAAATAGGAGTAGTTTTGAACTAGAGAGAAAGCTTTTTGGGCTTAGGAGAACTACTCTCTATAGAATTTTACTTTCTCTGCAACTTCTAGTTTTACTTTCAAAATGCATTCTCCATCTTCGTTTTCCATTCCGAGAGCTATGAATAACTAAACCCCTTTCATTGGGTTAGGGAGCTCTGTTGTAATTTGATGGATCACTAACAGTTTTCATTATTCTTCCTCTTTCTTTTCTCTTGATTTTACTAGAAAGCTTTCAATCTTCATCCAATTGGGTAGTTATCTTAGAAAAGAAGCTATTCATACTTGGATCTCTTCGGAACCTTGGAAGAGGAATGAAGAGATCATACTAGAAATGCTTTCTCATGTGGGACCAAATTGGGGTTTGGATGGATATAGTGACATATAATCCTACCAACATTTTGATTTGGAAATACATGTGGTATAATCAGTGACCACACTTCATCTCTTCTCATGAGCAATTAGACCAAGGAATTGGCTATTGATCAAGATTTGAGAGATTGAATTACCAAGGAATTGGAATTCAATCACTTAAGATTGCCAAGGAGATCAATGAATGCATTGATTGAGGAAGAGATGAAGATGAACTTGATCCAGAGAATACAATATCTCCTGAGCGCAATGAACTCCTCATTTCCTATCTCACCCATTCTCTTTAATTTCTGCAATTTACTTTTATGATCATCTTCCCAAATCCCCATTTAACATTTTGCAATTTACATTCCGCCATTTACATTCAGCTCTTTATTTCCAGTATTTACATTCTCTGCTATTTACTTTCCCGCCATTTAATTTCCTTCAACTCTCACATTAAATTCTGCTTAGCTCAACTAGAACATTCCTCTAATTAAAGTTGATTGACCAATCAATCCCTGTGGGATTCGACCTCACTCTATTGTGAGTTTTTACTTGACGACAATTCGGTATACTTGCCGAGGGGAATTTGTTGAGAGACAAGTTTCCGTGCATTAGGCACTATAGATTCCAACCATCACCTCAGCAACTTCAGAAGCAGAATGTACCTCACCGATGCCTCAGACGCTGTTCGCTGCAAAGCTTTTCCAACAACTCTCACGAAGACAGCGATCAGATGGTTCGACAATTTACCTCCTAAGTCCATCTCAAGCTTTGATGACCTAGCCAAAAAATTTCTGGCCAGATTCTCCATCCAAAAAGACAAGACTAAGCACGCCCCCAGCCTATTAGGAATCAAGCAAGGAGATCGGGAAAGTCTTCGTAACTACATGAAAAGATTCAACAGAACATGCCTAGACATACAAAGCTTACCAACAGAGGCCACGATCATGGGCCTTATCAACGGCTTACGGGAGGGACCTTTTAGCCAATCTACTTCAAAGAAATACCCCACATCTCTGGACGAGGTGCAAGAACAGACGGAGAAGTACATCAACATGGAAGAAAATTGCTGACTTGGAGAAGCCTCGAGATCCGGTTTTGCCTACCGAGATAAAAATAAAGAATCCAAGAGGAAGGAAGATCGAACGGGGGAAAAAAATAAAAAATATCATAATTACACCCTTCTTCGGGTGTCCCTTGTGGATATTTACAAAGAAGTCTGTAACACAGAAAAGATACCCCCAGCTCGACCACTCAAAGGAAAAAGAGAAGGAGGAAATCGGAACGAATACTGTGAATATCATCGAGTTCAAGGGCATTCCACCAACGAATGTTTCGACTTAAAAAATGTCATAGAAAAATTAGTGAGAGAAGAAAAACTAGATCGGTTTCTGGCCACCCGAGATGATGAGCAAAGAAAGAGAAGAAGGGATGAAGATGTCGGACGAACCGAGCGATCACCTCGTACACCAGAAAGACAGGTCCACATGATACACGGCAGATTTGCAGGAGGAGGAATCTCCAAGTCATCTCGCAAAAGATATCTCAAAGAAGTATATCATGTCGAAGGGAAGGAGGAAGCACCCGACATCCCTGCAATCACATTCACCAAAGAAAATGCATCTGGAGTCATCTCAGGACACGACGATCCCATGGTCATCACCGTTATACTGGCAAATGCCAATATCCACCGCACATTAATAGACGAAGGGAGCTCCGCCGATATCTTATTCAAAATTGCCTTCGACAAGCTCGGCTTAGAAGAAAAGGATCTTAGAGCATACCCGAACAGCCTATTCGGACTGGGAGATACCCCAGTACAACCACTGGGATACGTGTCACTACATACAACCTTCGAAAAAGGAAACCAATCCAGAACACTCAAGATAGACTACATCGTGGTCGATGTGAGTTCATCCTACAACGCCCTAATAGGTCGGACAACACTAAATCAACTCGGCGCAATAGTCTCAACTCCACATCTATGCATGAAATTCCCAACTACAGAAGGGATAGCTACAATAAAAGCAGATCAAAAGACGGCATGCCGCTGTTATAACGAAAGTCTAAACCTCAGAGGCAGAGGAGAAGAGTTCCATACAATTGAGCTTGGTAGAATTCAGAGACGTGAATAACTCCGTCCGCAGCCCGAGGGTGAAGTAAAGAAAGTTCAGATCGGAGACACCTCAGACAAAACAACTAATATTGGCACGATCCTGACGGGAGATGTAAAAGAATTACTAGTACATTTTTTACGAGATAATGTCGATCTCTTCGCATGGAAAGCTGCAGACATGCAGGCATAGACCCCAAGCTAATGTGTCACAAGTTGGCGGTCTATCCAGGATCTCGGCCGGTACAGCAGAGACGAAGAAAACTTGGGCCAGAACGATCCCAAGCTGTGGAAGAACAGGTACAAGCACTACTGGAGGCAGGATTTATAAGAGAAGTCAAGTACCCACTATGGCTAGCTAACGTCGTCTTGGTGAAAAAATCAAATGGAAAGTGCCGAATGTGCACCGACTACACCGATCTCAACAAAGCTTGCCCAAAAGATCCTTACCCACTCCCAAGTATCGACGCCCTAGTAGATGCTTCATCCGGATATAGATACCTCTCGTTTATGGATGCATATTCGGGATACAACCAAATCTACATGTATCCACCAGATCAAGAAAAGACCTCTTTTTTAACATCAAAAGCGAATTACTGCTACATTGTAATGCCTTTCGGTCTCAAGAATGCGGGAGCTACTTATCAAAGGCTAATGAATAAGGTCTTTTCAGATCATATCGGAAAAATCATGGAAGTCTACGTGGACGACATGTTAAAGAGACATTATTGTCCAACCTGGCCCAAGTGTTCGACACTAAAAGGAAGCATGACATGTGCCTCAATCCGGCAAAATGCACTTTTGCAGTAGAAGCAGGCAAGTTCTTGGGTTTTATGCTCACACAAAGAGGAATTGAGGCAAATCCGGATAAATGCTAGGCCATACTCAACATGAAGAGCCTAACTTGTGTCAAAGAAGTACAACAACTCAATGGGAGGTTGGCAGCCTTGTCCAGGTTCTTAGCGGAATCAGCGATAAGATCCCTTCCTTTCTATGCCACTCTAAGGAAAGGAAAGAACTTCAAATGGACAATAGAATGCGAGCAAGCCTTCCAGGATTTCAAAAGTTTCCTGGGACGACCACCTATCCTAACTCAACCACGAAAGGAAGAACCACTCGTATTGTACCTTGCAGTAGGAAGTCGGGCAGTAGCCTCAGCACTAGTTCGAGAGGACGACAAAGGGCAACAACCTGTATACTTCATTAGTAAAGTGCTGCAGGGATCTGAGCTGAACTACCAAAAAATAGAAAAGTTTGCCTATGCTCTCATAATGACATCTCGACGACTTCGCCCGTACTTTCAGGCTCACACCATTAAGGTTCAAACCGACCAGCCCATAAAAGGGATATTGCAGAAAACAGATTTAGCAGGCAGAATTTTACAATGGGCAGTCGAGTTATCCGAGTTCGACCTCCAATATGAAGCTCGGACAGCCATCAAATCGCAATACTTGGCCAACTTCATTGCAGAATTCACAGATACCCTGGAAACCCCCACAGAATAGAATCTCTACGTGGACGGGTCCTCGAATAAGACTGGAAGCGGCGCAGGTGTGATAATAGAAAGCAACCAAGGAACCCAAGTTGAGCTTTTCCTTAAATTTGGGTTCCCGGCTTCAAACAACCAGGCAGAATATGAAGCGTTACTAGCTGGTTTGAAGCTAACTAAGGAGGTTGGAGCTCAAAAACTCAACATCTTCAGCGATTCATAAGTAGTCACCTCACAAATAACAGGGAGCTATCAAGCCAAAGATCCCACCATGAAAAAGTATTTGGATAAAACCAAGGAACAGCTCGGACAACTCGGAGAATATAAGATCTGCCACATACCCCGCGAACAAAATGCCCGAGCTGATGCACTCTCAAAGCTAGCCAGCACCAAACCAGGGGGCAACAATAGAAGCCTCATCCAGGAAATGCTACAGAACCTGTCAATCTCAGAAGCAAAAAAAGTCCTAGCCATAACAGGTCAGAATCAAGGATGGATGAACCCCATAATTAATTACCTCAAAACAGAAACACTCCCCACAGATGAAAAGGAGGCAAAGAGATTAAAGCGGGAGGCACAGTACTATACTATCATAAACAACACCCTATACAAAAGAGGGATTTCAATACCATTGTTAAAATGTGTGCCGACCTCTAACACAAGGGAAGTTTTAGAGGAAGTACACATCGGCATTTGTGGCAATCATCTCGGGGCACAAGCTCTCACCAAAAAGTACTTCGGGCGGGATTTTACTGGCCAACTCTACAAAAAGAAGCTACAAAATTTGTAAAGACATGTCCCCCATGCCAGAAACATACCAACTTTCACATCGCCCTGCCAGAAGAGCTCATCAACGTAACTTCGCCTTGGCCATTTGCAAAATGGGGACACGATCTTCTCGGACCCTTTTCCCAGGGATCAGGACAAGTCAAATTCCTCATAGTCAGAGTAGACTATTTCACAAAGTGGATTAAGGCAGAGCCCCTAGCCAACGCCACTGCTCAAAGAAGCCAGAAATTCCTATATAGGAACATTGTCACGAGGTTCGGGGTTCCATACTCCATCACCACAGACAATGGCACTCAATTCACAGATGCAGGCTTCAGAAAATTAGTAGCCGACTTGAACATAAAGCACCAGTTCACCTCCGTCGAACATCCTCAAGCCAATGGGCAAGCCGAAGCTGCCAACAAAGTCATATTGGCTGGGTTGAAATGGAGACTGCAAGATGCGAAGGGAGCTTGGGCTGAAGAACTTCCACAGGTCCTATGGGCATATCGAACTACGCCACATTCCACCACAAACGAATCACCGTTTCGATTAGCGTACGGAGTGGAGGCAATGATCCCAGTAGAAGTCGAGGAAGGGTCGCCTAGAGTAGTCCACTACAATGAAGAAGCCAACTCTCAACTTCAAAGAGAAGAGCTCGACCTACTTCCAGAAATCCAAGAAAGAGCTCGAATCAGGGAAGAAGCGCTAAAGCGCCGAATGGCTTCAAGATATAATCAAAAGGTAGTGCCAAGAGGTTTCGCGGAGAATGATCTCATCCTAATCCGAAATGATATTGGAACAACTCGACCCGGAGAAGGAAAGTTCAGCAAACTGGAAAGGACCCTACCGAGTCATAGAAGTACTTGGGAAGGGCTACTACAGACTGTCTGAACTCGATGGACGAGAGCTTCCCAGATTGTGGCACGCCTGCAACCTAAGAAGGTACTGTAGCTAGAGAAGATAAAAGATCTCATCATAGGATGCACTCTTTTTCCTGAAAAGATTTTTTAATGAGGCACCAAGTTGAGATCCAGAAATTATCCGACTTAAAAGGATAAAAAACTCCAACATGTATATATTTGCACTTTCTTTTGAATAAAATATATTTTAGATATTCTACAAATTCTCAAGACGCATTAATCTGAAGCATTCATCGTCCGATTATAAAGCAATAGATTGGCAGAAAGTGAAAAACAGATTCACTGCACGATCAAGATAAAAGACCAATAAAGATGAAAATGCGATTCATCTAACGGTCGACCAAAGAAAGATAGAAACCACCTTCTACAAATTGGCAAAGATGAACATAGAATAATGCAAGAAGTTATCGAAAGTGATCCGAAAAAAGAACTTGACGAGGTCTTATGGATTGCTAAATAATAACTAAAAGACTGGCCGACGTTGAGAAGTCGGACCAAGTCAACCCAAGTTATCAGCAAATCCCTGAAAAGAGGTCTGGCCAACCCTATAAAAGAGAAATTGCTATAACTTAGAAGAGATCGACGTGACGAAGTCGGTCTCCTACAAAAAACAAGTTATAAAAGTAATCCCTGAAAGAGACCTGACAAAGGTCCAAGAAAGAGGATTACAAAAAATAATTTAGAAGAGGACGACATAAAGAAGTCGACCTCCTACAAACAAGTTATAAAAGTAATCCCTGAAAGAGACCTGACAAAAGTCCAAGAAAGAGGATTACAAAATAACTTAGAAGATATCGACCTGACGAAGTCGGTCTCCTACAAAAAACAAGTTATAAAAGTAATCCCTGAAAGAGACCTGACAAAGGTCCAAGAAAGAGGATTACAAAATAACTCGGAAAGAACGACGCAAAGAAGTCGGTCTCCCAAAAATAAGTTATAAAAGTAGTTCCGGAAAGAGACCTGACAAGGGTCCAAGAAAGAAGATTACAAAAATAACTGGAAAGCGGACCAACGTGAAGAAATTGGTTACGGAGTGCTAGAAATAAATACAAGTAAAAGCAAAAAAACCGAAATACAAGTTGGACCCACATATCCATAACCTCAAAAGATTCAAGCTACAAGCAATAAGTACAAAGCAATCCAAAGAGGCCGAGCAGCAAGGCTCTAACACTCTCAAAACCCAGAAAGGTGTCAAGACAAGTGCAAACAAGCATAATATAAAATACAATATTATAACAAACCTCAGGGTCAGGCCCAAAAAGCTTGAAAGCTACTTGTTGTTTTTTCAAAATCAAAAGGTGCTAAACAAGAAACCAAAAGGAGTATCAACAGTCAGCATAATATTCAAGACTACAAAATAAAGAGTTTAAAAGCCCACAAGTCGGGCTATCCACACAAATATCCAAGAAAATTCAGCTAAGATTATAAGACTTCTCGGCAGCATCAGTCTGAGGTGAAGGAGGACGAGCCTGGAGAGGCACTGCATCCACTGTACCGTCGTCCCTATTCAGAATTTGACAATCGGGGTCTGACTCCAGACGAATGATCCCAGCGGGAGGAGCTATAGAAGTCGACACTTTAGCAGCAGGTAGAGGGGGAGGCCCGACGTCATCATCATCCTGGTCGTCTGGGACAATCTTACCATCCCTTACAACGTTGTCCAAGCTGAAGAGAGTAAGGTCAACCTCAGGAGCAAGAACTTGAACCTGCTCCTTTAAATTATCATAAGCAGTATTTACGCTGCCGACAAGATGACCTTGGAGCTCGGAGTAGTCAACTCGGGCAAACTCCAACACCTCCCTCAGACGCATTACCTCGAAATAAGATGTGACGTAACTGTCCTTATGCCTCAACGCAGTGTCCTCGGCCAACCTTACAGAGGCCACCAGGGCAAGTGAGCTAGCCTTCTCGTTCTCCAGATCCTTCTCCAGTTTGGCTACTTTCACCTCAAGCTCCTCCTCCAAGCCCTTCATCCGATCAAACTCTTGTTTGGCCTCCTCCATGAAGGCTTTGGTGGCATGAAGAGGAAGATTTTGAGCAGTCCGATATAGGGCAGCCCCCATATAGGCCATCTTGATGCTACTCTGAGTTATGAAGTCCAAATGGTGAAGGAGAGAGGTGTCGTCAGTAGGGACGACACCATAAGGACCGATCTGTTGGTCAACAAACTCCACCGCATCAAAGTCAGGAGCGTCAAGGTTGAAAGGCTCAATTGTTTTTTGTTTTTTGTTGGGAGGAGCACCAGAAGTAGCGACAGAAGTCTGTGGAAGGTCAACCAGACGAACTCGAGGAGTGGGGATCACCTTCTTCGGCCAAGGAGAACTCGGCACGGGCGGCTTCATTGGAACTTGAGAAGATTCCTCTCCCGCCACCTTGGCCGAGATATTTTGAGCAGCAGCAGCCTTCTTTGCCTTTTTGTATGCCTTCATGGAATCATTATTTTTATACATCTCTGAAAGTACAGAATCAACCATAGTGATGAGTTACAATCTAGAAGAAGCAAAACTAAGAAACAAGTATAGAAACAAGTCGGACAGTACCCAAAGTAGTTCGAACCAAAGACGGGTCACTCAAAAACTTTTTTGTATCAAGATAGGGTGGTTTCCCCCATAAATCTTCAAGAACAATTACAAAAGCTCGCTCAACCTTGTCAAACATCTCCCATGTATAGCGAGACACTCTCACATTCTTTTGCCATTCTAGAGGAAAGGCAGGCTCATCATTTTCATCAAGAAAAAAAAGGGCGGGCCCCCTCAACATCACGAACGTGGAAGAAATAATTCTTAAAATCTTTAAAAGACTCATCATACATGGAAAAAATTTTATGCCCCTGGGCCGACCTGAAAGAAACCCAGGAAGCTTTCTTTTTGGAAAAACCTCCAGGCTTGGCAGAAACAAAAGGATAGAGGAAAAGAGTTTGAGAAGGCATCACGCCTAACTCTTGGCAAAGCAACTGAAATATCTTGATAAAACCCCAGGAATTTAGATGAAGCTGGGATGGAGCAATGTTACACGACCACAACAAGTCGGTCTCGAAAGCAGTAAACAGAAAAGTAATATCCAATTGGCTAAAGAAATATTCATAGGCATAGAAGAAGGGATACTCCCTCTCGACCGAAGTAGGAAAACAAACCCTCTCGTCAGAGTCGGGCGCTACAAGCTCATAATCCCTCTCCCGAGTGCTGCTACCACAAATTCTATGACGTTTCCTCAGCTCTACACAAAAATCAGCGTCCACCACAGAGACACACATCAAGACAAGGGAGTCCAGCTAATCAAACATCCCCTCGGAAATTTTAGAAGATATCTCTACAATGTTATTGCGAGAAGACTTGAGGCCAACTAATCCTACAAAAAGAAAAGAAGATGGGATTACTAAGAAACATCTCGGATGAGGGGCAAAATAACTCGACTAATATACAGAAGAACAAACAGAAAAGGAAAACCCCAAGACTCAAACCAAAGTCCTGGGGCATCCTTTGGAGGCAGTAACAAAGGAAGATTTCAGGAAAAATCCACAGCTTACGTCCCGGCATCTCTCAAACAAGAAAAGATTTCAAATAACAGACATTTCGGAAAAGAAAGTCAGAACACAAAAAGTCACTATCTTTTTACAGTCTATCAGCAAAAAGCATCGCCAAACATCAAACATGCCAAGCAGAAATCGTCAAAGGCGCAACCTTTTCTCAGAATCAAACAAAAACCAAAACAAATATCACAGCAAACAGGGAAAGCTATCAACAGGGCAAAAAACCAAGGAGCAATCTTCGATTAAGTGAGCAAAGATGCAGTTTTTCTAGGTATCAGACAGAAGCGACAGTAGAACATGCAAATCCCTAGAAGCATCAAACAACAGGAAAGGCGAAAAGGTTCATGCAAAGGACGAAGAAACTCCCAGAACACACACTACAACAGCAAGCAGGCGCAACAAAAAAAAAAGAAAGATCCAAACTTTCTCTCAGCAAAATCAAAACTTCACCACAAAACTAAAGACAAAGCAACAAAGACGAGAAAAAATTGCAAATGGAACCAACCTGGAAAAAAGCAGAGCCTCAGAAGGGTTGAAGATGGAAAGACGGAATTGTCGGATCGCTGAATGATGCCGCAAAGGCAAAATGTAGGCGAAAAGCAGAAGGTGAGAGAATGAAGGGAGAAGTTACAAAGAAAGATAAAGGAGAGAAACCGTTTTCTGAGTGCAGAAATTCAAAATAAAGCCAAAGGAAACGGGGCAATTAATACCAATTAATGAAGGTATTAAACCCTCGCACGTTCCCAAAAACAAAGCGCTAATACATGAGCACGCGCTTTTAGAAGAAAAACGTTCCACATTCAAAAAGGTTCTACAAAAGAAGGAATCGACTAAATGCTTGAGTTCGGCTTCACTAGAGAAGGACCGAAGTCAAGGACTCGGCCTCAAAAAAGAAGACCGAGCTCAAGCAGGGGCACTGTTCATACCCTGGGTCGAGCTACCCGACCTGGGATGATTGGCGACAAAGCGACCGACCTCTTCAGGTTAGACTATCCGACCTCTTCCTAAAAGATCTCGGCCAAATCGACAGGAAAGTCCAAAAAAGGGCCCAACCCAAGGAATACGATCCAGATCCAAAGGCAGCCCAAAGCCGAGAGAGATAAGGGCGGTTCCATAGAAGATAAGCTGACCTCGCCAAAAGATAAGATAAGATAAGATAACTAACTTATCTTATCTAAAAAGGTCACTCTACAACTACTATAAATACACTGGAGCACCCAGGTATAACTCATACTCTGATTCTACTAAAAACCTGTTTAATACCCATGCTAACTTAAGCATCGGAGTCTCTTGCGGGTACCCCCCACCCTCCGATGACGAAGGATCAGCAGTGCAGCTAGATCAACAAGTCGGACGCAACCGTTCCGGCCGCCACTCACCAGTCGTACACGTCGGCACCGACCCGTACAGAAGATCTCGACCGAGATCGACCTCCAGTTTCAGGTAACCCTCGGAACACCCGTCAATTTTGGAAAAAGAAAAAGTCCTAGCCATAGCAGGACAGGATCAAGGATGGACAACTCCTATAACCAGCTACCTCAAATCAGAGATACTCCCTACAGATAAGAAGGAGGCAAAGAGGTTAAAGCGAGAGGCACAATACTACTCCATCATAAATAACATCTTATACAGGAGAGGGATCTCAACACCCCTATTAAAATGTGTGCCGACCTCCAACACAAAAGAGGTTTTAGAAGAAGTACACAGTGGCATCTGTGACAACCATCTCGGAGCACGAGCTCTCACCAAAAAGGTACTCCGAGCTGGATTCTTTTGGCCGACTTTGCAAAAGGAAGCAACAGAGTTCGTAAAGACATGTCCACCATGTCAAAAACATGCTAATTTCCACATCGCCTCACCAGAGGAACTCATCAGTGTAACCTCACCCTGGCCATTTGCAAAATGGGGACTCGACCTCCTCGGGCCCTTCCCTTAAGGATCGGTTCAGGTCAAGTTCCTCATCGTAGGGGTAGACTATTTCACAAAGTGGATTGAAGCAGAACCCCTAGCCAAGGCCACTGCTCAAAGAAGTCGAAAATTCCTATATAGAAATATTGTCTTAAGGTTTGGGCTTCCTTACTCCATTACCACAGACAATGGCACTCAATTCACAGACGCAGGCTTTAGAAAATTGGTGGCCGACTTGAAAATAAAACACCAATTCACATCCGTAGAACACCCCCAGGCTAATGGACAGGCAAAAGCCGCCAATAAAGTCATATTAGCCGGGCTAAAACGGAGATTACGGGATGCAAAGGGAGCCTGGGATGAAGAGCTCCCACAAGTCCTAGGGGCATATCGAACAACCCTGCACTCCACGACCAAGGAGTCACCTTTCCGACTAGCTTATGGAATGGAGGCAATGATCCCAGTGGAAATCGACGAAGGATCCCTGACGTTAGGATTTTTGCCAGTAAAGAATTTTATAAAAATAGTCGCGTTGTAGATATAGTCTCTAAACCAACAGAAATCCCTTCGTACAAACGTTTTGGTTGTCACAAGTAACAAACCCCTAAATAAATTGATAACCAAAGTATTCAAACCTCGGGTCGTCTTCTCAAGGAATTGCAGGGAGGTGTTCTTATTATTGGTTATGAGTCTTGTAAATTGGGGATTTTGGAAAGAAGGAGCAAGTAATGTAAGATAACAAGTCGTTAAAATAATAAATAACAAAGCTCTTGGCAAGGTATAAGAACTGGAAGTCCTATCCTAGTTATCCTTATCAATTGTGATGAGAATTAGATTTTTCTCCCACTTTGTTAACCTCTAACTATGAAGGTAAGTTAAGTGGATGAATTAATTTTTATTCCTCAGATCCTAGTCTTTCCTTGAGAAAAGTTAGAGTTATTGAAACTCGAATTAATTCTTGAAGAATTCCAATTTTCAATCAACAATGAGTTTGATAACTCAAGTGTCTCCAATGACTCAACCAAAGCCAAGAGGGAAAATTCTAAATTAAATTAAAAGCATCAATATAAATAAAGCAAAGCAAAATTAAATCTGAAAATACCTCGAATTGCATTCACAAAAGAACTTAAATCTGACATGGATATTCATAAATTAAATTGGAGAAATAAATAAAAGAAACATTGAACCTGTGATCACAAAAGATGAAATAATCATAAAGTGAAAAGAATCCTAATTCTAAATCCTAAGAGAGAGGAGAGAACCTCTCTCTCTAAAAACTACATCTACTCCTAAAATTGTGAATATGAAAGCTTCTTTGATGAATGAATGGATTCCCCCACTTTATAGCCTCTAATCTGTGTTTTCTGGGCCGCAAACTGGGTCAGAAACAGCCCAGAATTCGCTGGTTCCGAATTCAAACACGCTGATTTTTGTCACTGCGACGTATCCGCGTGAATGACGCGTTCGCATCGCCTAGCGTCAATGCAACTATGGCATATTATATATCAAATCGAAGCCCCGGACGTTAGCTTTCCAACACAACTGGAAATGCATTGTTTGGACCTCTGTAGCTCAAGTTATGACCGTTTTAATGCAAGAGGGTCAGGCTGACAGCTTTGCAATTTCTTCAACTTCTTGTATTCCTTCCACTTTTGCATGCTTCCTTTCCATCCTCCAAGCCATGCCCTGTAATCTCTGAAAACACTTAACACACATATCAAGGCATCTAATGGTAATAAGAGAGGATTAATATTAGCAATTGTAAGATCAAAGAAGCTTGTTTTCAATCATAGCACATAATTAGGAAGGCAAATGTAAAACCATGTAAATAGTATGAATAAGTGGGTAAAGAGTTGATAAAAACCACTCAGTTGAGCACAAGATAAACCATAAAATAGTGGTTTATCAACTTCCCCACACTTAAACATTAGCATGTCCTCATGCTAAGCTCAAGAGAAACTATAAAGGGGTGAAGAGGAATGGTAGAATGTATGAAATGCAACCTATCTATATGAATGCAACTACATGCAAAATGTTTCTACCTACTTGGTTTAAAAGTAAATAAATTCTCCAAGAATAAATATGAACTGTATTTCACTAATTCAAATCATAAAAATGAAGTACAAATAGACATGTAGAGGAAAATAGCTCATGAAAGCTGGGAACAAAGAATCGAGCATCGAACCCTCACTGGTAGTGTATACACTCCAATCACTCAAGTGTTTTAGGTTCGATTCTCTCAATTCTCTACTAACTTTTCTTTCTATGGCTTGCTCTTCATCTAACAATCAACATAAATTTAATGCACAGATACACATATCAAGAGGTCTTTTAAGGGTTGTAATGGGGTTAGGGTCAAGGTAGGATTGTATTTGGCCAAGTGGACTAAAATCTGAATCCTTAATTAACTTAAACTTTTCCCACCTAACTTAAGACAATCCATGTAATCATAATACCACATCTAACTATCCATTAGCCATGTTTTCCACATATTCATGCATTCTAATTTCTAGTACAATACATATGTATTGCTTTCACCACTTACTTTGGGGCATTTTGTCCCCTTTTTGCTTAATTGCTCTTTTTTCTTTTTTTTTTCTAGTACAGTATATATATATATATATATATTTTTTTTTCTTTTCTTTTTATTTTTCTCAATGTATATGATTAAATTATTGGATGCATGAATCATGTCCTAAATATTTTTTTCACATTTTCAGAAAATTCTAACATACTCAATTCTCAAACTAAATGTTTCGAAACCCACTTTTCCCCACACTTAATTCATAAGCACTCTCACTAGTCTAAGCTAACCAAGGATTCAAATTAAGGACATTATTATTTTCTGCTTAGAGTTAATGATGTGCTAAAGTAAAGAACAAAGGGGTAAAATAGGTTCAAAATTGGTTTGCAAAGGATAATGAAAGGTTAGGCCATATGGGTATGTAAGCTCAGTGAAATAAGGCCTCAATCATGTAAGTGTATGCATACATTAAACAATGGAAATATAGAATCAAGCAAGACAAAGATCACAATTTTAGAGAGAAAAACACACACCAAGAATAAAATATTGGTTGGTAAATGCAACCAATTCAAATTGGCTCAAAAATCTCACAGGTTTTGTGTGTTCGAGTTCTAAACCATGTTCCAGTATAATATTTCTTCAAACAAGTGTAACATTAAATTTTATTCAAATTAGTGAAATGCTCTAAAAATTTTCTTGAAAAATAAAATATTACTTCAACCAAGTGGTAAAATATGCAAAAAAAATCAAACAAATATGCAATTAAACATGCAAATGCAACAACTAACAAGGAAAATAAACCATTGGTGTTGAGATAGAAAGGTACTAACCCACGGAGATTGGTATCGACCTCCCCACACTGAAAGATTGCACCGTCCTCGGTGCATGCTAAGATGTGCGAGTGGACGGGTTGTTCCAGCTGATGATGTTCTTCAAGGATTGTGCAGATGGACTTGTTTGTCTCCTCTTATAAAAGTTTCTCCCTTTTCCGTCTTCGGTGGCCAGCCTGAAAGAAGAGAAAAAGAAGAACAGTAACCCCGGAATAAAGATAAAATAAAATATGATTGGGTTAATGCCAGATAATGAGGGTCTCAATTACATGGTAGCTACAACATGCAAATGAAAAAACAGTAGGAGTACATGGCAAATCAAGAGTGCAAAAATTTGCAAAAATAGGGAAGAGAGTGTGGGTAAGGAGAGATAATATAAATTCATGTCAATGTAAAAGTAATATAGGTATAAAAGGTTGGCATTGATATAAATAATATTACCTATCCAGAATAAAACAAGTCACTAAGCACCCAAAATAATTCAAGAGAAGATGCAACAGATAAATAAGAAAATTTTAACACCAAAGGAAAAATAATGAATTTAGAAAAGATAACAAAAATATGCACAAAATTAAGATGCAATGAATGAAATATGCAAATAAATTAAGTAAAATAAAATAAAAGATAAGAAGAATGAGAAGGGAAAGAAGGGAAGAAGAAGTAAGTAAGAAAGGAGGGAGGAAAAATTAGGATTGGGAGAGAAAAGATAAGATATTTGGCAAACTAGGATAAGCTGTGCGGTGCAAGCGACGCAGTCGCGTGGGGCACGCGGTCGCGCGGCTTGCGCTTAAACTGATTGACGCGGTCGCGTGACCCGTTTTATGCTACTGGCGCGAGGGCAGCCTCACTCTCGCACAACTCTCTGTTCAAAAATCATTAATTGCCAAATATTAGGTGACGCGATCGCATGAGGCATGCGATCGCGCGAGTAGCCACTTAGTAGGATGTGACGCGGCCGCGTGGGGCACGCGGTCGCGTGAGATGGACTGCGCGTCCAGCGCCAGTCCAGAACCACTCTGGCACAACTTTTGGCTGTGCACCATTATTACGTCGAAATCCTGGTCACGTGGCCGCGTCGGGCACGCGGTCGCGTGGGAGGCCATAATTCCCATATGACGTGGTCGCGTCAGCGACGCGGTCGTGTGGGACGATTTGTGCCACTGGCACGCCTCTAGCCACGCTCTCGCATGACTCTCTGTTCATTTTCTTATTCTCTCCCACACCTGCGACGCGGACGCGTCGCATGAAAATTTTTTTTTAATCTGGAAAGAAAATGCAGAATGCAGTGTTAATATGAAACTGATGCAAAACTCCAGGTTCAATAAAATAAAATAAAACTCGAAAACAAATAAAACTAAATAAAAATGAAAAAGGAACGATCGTACCATGGTGGGTTGTCTCCCACCTAGAACTTTTAGTTAAAGTCCTTAAGTTGGACATTTGGTGAGCTCCCTGTTATGGTGGCTTGTGTTTGAACTCATCCAGGAATCTCCACCAATGTTTGTAATTCCAATGGCCTCCGGGATCCCAAACTAGGCACAGAAAGCCTTCAAGTAAGTTAAAGCAAGTGACAAGGCCCCAAGAGTGTTGATTTCTAGACTGAATTCTGGGGTCCCAAACCTTGCTTTTACACCCATCTTTGTGTTGATCATTATGATTCCATCCGGGTAGCAAATAATCTGAATTCTTACTAAGGCGGCCAAACAACTTCCTAGACCCATTCAGTTGTGCTTTACACCAACCTTTGCGTTTAAACTGAAAGCTTCCAACCATAATGAACCTTGCCGGACAATTCTTACCACTGACCATCTTCCTCTTACTCTTAATGCCACAAAGAGCTCTAAGTTGACCATCCGTCTCCAGTAGCCCATATTCAAGTGGAATTAGAAAGCTAAGGGATATGAATTTTACCCACTTGAATGTTGTGAAGGATGTTGGCAACTTAGGGGGAGGAGTCTCCAATAACTTTGGCAAGGTGATTTCAAGCTCCACTCCCTTGTGCTCTTTGACAACTTCCACCTCTTTGCAAGTTTCTTCAATATCAACCTCTTCCTCTTGGTAGCTTTCTTCCAATTCAATCTCTTTTTCATTGCTCACCAAGGGCATGGGACGCTGTGCTTCTTCTTCTTTAGTCTCCATCTCTTGATCGGCCTCTTCTAAGTCCTTAACCATGATATGCCTTGGAGGTTGTACACCCTCCTCAACATCAAATGCAACCATCTTGGAAGGAGGCTCTATGTCTTGACTTTCCCATGGAGGTTCAGCATCTCCCAATTCTTCAACCAATTCTTCTTCTTCAATAATTACAGCTTCCTCCACTTGTTCCAGTACAAAGTCATGTTCCGTACTGTCCACTGGAGTTTCTAGTATCTCCTTCATACTGCGTTCTTTATTAGATTGCCCACATAAATCCATGGGAGTTCCTTGAGTGTCCGAACGTCGGGAAGGTAGTCTATTTATTGCCTGATTCAATTGGTGAAGGGTTGCTTGAAATTTTGCACATGTTTCTGTGAGACGATCCGTTGATTCTTGTTGCGCTCGGCTATCAATAGTAGGATCATAGTGCTCTTGGGTTGATGGATATGGAGATGGCAAATATTGAGGTGGTAGTTCTTGGGAGTAATTGGGTTGGAATTGGGGTGGTTCTATATATGGTTCATATGGCTCATAAGGTGGTTGGTATGGTGGTTGAGGGTTAGGGTCATATGGAGGTAAATGGCGGAAAGGGGCTTGTGAGTTTGGTGGTTCAAAGTTGTGTTGAGGAAAGGGTTCATAGGCATATGGTGGTGGTTGTTGATAGTCCATTGGAGGTGGTTGTCGCCAAGAGGGTTGATCAAATCCTTGTGGCTCCTCCCATCTTTGATTGTTCCAACCTTGATGCTTGTTCTCATTGTAATTTCTTCTTCCTGCAACATAATTGTAACCAGACTCATAGCGATGGGGTGAGAGTTCATAGTAGCAAATAAAAATTAAAAATGAAAATAAAAACAAATTGAAATTAAAAGGTTATTGAAATTTAAATTTTTAAATTTGAAATCTGAAATTTGAAATTTTCAATTTTAAATTTTTGAAATTTGAATTTTGAAATTTAAAATTTGAAATTTGAAATTTAAATATTGAAATTTGATAAGATAAGATAAGATTTTGAAAAAGATATGATTTTTTTTTTGAAAAAGATTTGAATTTTGAAAATTGAAATTTGAAATTTTGAAATTTGAGTTTAAAAAAATTTTTTAATTTGAATTTTGAAAATTGAAATTTGAAATTTGAAATTTGAGTTTTAAATTTTGAATTTTTGAATTTTAATGACGAAAAAGAAAAACAATAAAATGACACCAAACTTAAAATTTTTAAATCAAAACGAAGAAAACAACTAAGAACAACTTGAAGATCAAGATGAACACGACATGAAGAAGTCAGACCAATCGACCAAAGCAACAAAAAGTTATAAAAAGCAATCCATAGAAAGAGGCCTGACGAGGTCTGAGAAAAATGGATTGCTATAACTTGGGATGGACCGACATGAAGAAATTGGACCAGCTGACCAAAGCGACAAAGAGTTATAAAAAGTAAATCCATGTCAAGAGGCCTGGCCAGCCCTGCCCAAAAATGGATTACTAAGAAATAACTTAGAAGCAACCGACATGAAGAATTTGGCCCAAACCAATTAAAACTACAAAGTTATAAAAAGTAATCCATAAAAAAGAGATCCGGTGAGGTCTAATTAAAAATGGATTACTAGAAATAACTTAGAAGCAACCGACATGAAGAAGTCGGCCCAAGACGATTAAAGCTACAAAGTTATAAAAAGTAAATCCATAAAAAAGAGATCCGGTGAGATCCAAATTAAAGATGGATTGCTAGAAATAACTCGAGAAGATTCAACAAGAAAAATCGACCAACAGAAGGCGTGCGCTATAAGGGGTAGACTATTTCACAAAGTGGATCGAGGCAGAACCTCTAGCTAACGCCACTACTCAAAGAAGTCAAAAATTCCTATATAGAAATATTGTCACAAGGTTCGGGGTTCCATACTCTATCACCACAGACAATGGCACCCAATTCACAGATGCATGCTTCAGAAAGTTAGTGGCCGACTTGAACATAAAATAACAATTCACCTCCGTAGAACATCCCTAAGCTAATGGACAAGCCGAAGCTGCCAACAAAGTCATATTGGCTGGGCTAAAACGGAGATTACAGGACGCAAAGGGAGCCTCGGCTAAGGAGCTCCCACAAGTCCTATGGGCATATCGAACAACACCACATTCCACCACAAAGGAATCACCCTTCCGATTAGCGTACGGAACGGAGGCAATGATCCCAGTGGAGATTGAAGAAGGATCGCCTAGAGTAATCTACTATAATGAAGAAGCCAACTCCCAACTTCAAAGGGAAGAACTCGACCTACTTCCAGAAGTCCAAGAAAGAGCTCGGATCAGGGAAGAGGCATTAAAACATTGAATGGCTTCAAGATATAATCAAAGGGTAGTGCCGCGAGGTTATTCTTAGAACGACCTCATCCTAATCCGAAATGATATCGGAACGACTTGACCTGGAGAAGGAAAGCTGGCAGCAAACTGGAATGGACCCTACCGAGTTATAGAAGTACTTGGAAAGGGCTACTACAGACTGTCCGAACTCGATGGGCGAGAGCTTCCTAGGTCATGGCACGCCTGCAACCTAAGAAGGTACTATAGTTAGGGATGATAAAGGATCTTAGGATAAGGCGCACTCTTTTTCCTGAAAAGGTTTTTTAATGAGGCGCCAAGCCAAGACCTATGAATCGCCCAACTTAGAGGGGTAAAGCTACCACATATATATATTTGCATTTTCTTTTGAATAAAGTTTGTTTAGATCTTCTACAAATTTGCAAGCCACATTAATCTGAAACATTCATCGTCCGATTATAAAGCTACAGATCGGCAGAAAGTGAAAACCAAATTCACTGCACGATCACGATAAAGACCAACATAGATGAAAACCAAATTCATGAAAAGGTCGACCAAACGTGGATTAAACCCAATTTCTACAAATTGACAAAGATGAAAATAGAATAATGCAAGAAGTTATCGAAAGTCATCCATAGAAAGGACCTGACGAGGTCTTAATAAAATGGATTGCTAAAAAATAACTTAAAGACTGGCCAACATAAAGAAGTCGGACCAGTTGCAATAACCAAAGTTATAAGTAAATCCATGGAAAGAGGTCTGACCAACTGTATAAAAGAGGATTACTATAAGTTAGAAGGGCCCAACATGATGAAGTCGGCCCAAAACATAAAAGTTATAGAAGTAATCCCTGAAAGAGACCTGAACAAGGTCCAAGAAAGAGGATTACAAAAATAACTTAGAAGGGCCCGACATGATGAAGTCGGCCCAAAACAGAAAAGTTATAGAAGTAATCCCTGAAAGAGACCTGAACAAGGTCCAAGAAAGAGGATTACAAAAATAACTTAGAAGGGCCCGACATGATGAAGTCGGCCCAAAACATAAAAGTTATAGAAGTAATCTGATAAACCACTATTTTATGGTTTATCTTGTACTCAATTGAGTGGTTTTTATCAACTATTTACCCACTTATTCATACTATTTGCATGGTTTTACATTTGCCTTCCTAATTATGTGCTATGATTGAAAACAAGCTTCTTTGATCTTACAATTGCTAATATTAATCCTCTCTTATTACCATTAGATGCCTTGATATGTGTGTTAAGTGTTTTCAGAGATTACAGGGCAGGAATGGCTTGGAGGATAGAAAGGAAGCATGCAAAAGTGGAAGGAATACAAGAAGTTGGAGAAATTGCTAAGCTGTCCAGCCTGACCTCTTCGCACTCAAACGGCTATAACTTTAGCTACAGAGGTCCAAATGATGCGGTTCTAGTTGCATTGGAAAGCTAACGTCTGGTGCTTCAATTTGATATATAATATGCCATAGTTTCCCTGACGATAGGTGATGCGAACGCGTGCTCCACGCGGACGCATCGCAGTGACGAAAAATCAGCGTGTGTAAATTCGCAACCAGCGAATTCTGGGCTGTTTCTGACCCAGTTTGTGGCTCAGAAAACACAGATTAGAGACTATAAAGTGGGAAAATGCATCCATTCAAGAACAAGCTTTCACATTCACAATTTTAGGAGTAGATATAGTTTTTAGAGAGAGAGGTTCTCTCCCCTCTCTCTCTTAGGATTTAGTTTTAGGATTTAGGATTATTTCTTCTTCATCACAGCTTCAATGTTCCTTTTATTTATTTTTTCAATTTAATTTATGAATATCCATGTTAGATTTAATTTCTTTTGTGAATGCAATTCGAGGTATTTTCAGATTTAATTTTGCTTTGCTTTATTTATATGAATGCTTTTAATTTAATTTAGATATTTTCCCTTTTGGCTTTGGTTAAATAATTGGTGACTCTTGAGTTATCAAACTCATTGTTGATTGAAAATTAGAATTCTTCAAGAATTAATTCGAATTCCAATAACTCTGACTTTTTCCAAGGAAAGACTAGGACCTGAGGAATAAAAATTAATTCATCCACTTAACTTACCTTCATAGTTAGAGGTTAACAAGGTGGGAGAAAAATTCAATTCTCATTACAATTGATAAGGATAACCAGGATAGGACTTCCAGTTTTAATACCTTGCCAAGAGTTTATTTTATTATTACTATTTTTCTTATTGTTCAACATACTGCTTCCTTACTTTCAAAACCCTCAATTTACAAACTCAACCAATAATACGAACATACCTCCCTGCAATTCCTTGAGAAGACGACCCGAGGTTTAAATACTCAGTTATCAATTTTAAAGGGGTTTGTTACTTGTGACAACCAAACGTTTGTAAGAAATGTTGATTGTTTGGTTTAGTAACTATACTTGCAACAAGAGTTTACTATAACTTCTAAACCATCAATCTTCCGTCTCTTTCAAAATGGCGCCGTTGCTGGGGAATTGCAAACGTGTGCCTTATTATTGGTTATTGTAAATATTTGCTTTTTGCTTGTTTATTTATTTTTATTTTTGTTTTTTCGTAAATTAAGAGGTTATTGGTTTTTATTTAGTTTTTAAAAATTTTTCAAAAAATTTTTTTTCTTGGTGTTCATCTTGATCTTCAAGTTGTTCTTCGTGTTCATCTTGACCTTCAAGTTGTTCTTAGTTGTTTTCTTCGTTCTGATCTAAAAATTTTAAGTTTGGTGTCATTTAATTATTTTTCTCTTTCCTCATTAAATTCAAAAATTCAAAATTTAAAACTCAAATTTCAAAATTTCAAATTTCAATTTTCAAAATTCAAATTTAAAAATTTCAAAATTCAAATATTTTTCAAAAAAAAAAATCATATCTTTTTTTTAAAATCTTATCTTATCTTATTTCAAAAAAAATCAAATTTCAAAATCTAATATTCAAAATTCAAATTTCAGATTTGAATTTTCAAATTTCAAAATTCAAAATTCGAAAATTTAAAATTCAAAATTTCAAAATTTCAAATTTCAAAATTTAAAATTCAGATTTCAAAATTTAATTTTCAAATTCAAAATTTAAATAACCTTTTAATTTAAATTTGTTTTTATTTTTGTTTTTAATTTTTATTTGCTACTATGAACTCTTACCCCTTTGCCTATGAGTTTGGTTACAATTATGTTGCAGGAAAAAGAAATTACAATGAGAACAAGCATCAAGGTTGGAACAATCAAAGATGGGAGGAGCCACAAAGATTTGATCAACCCTCATGGCAACAACCACCTCCAATGGACTATCAACAACTACCACCATATGCCTATAAACTACCTCCTCAACACAATTTTGAACCACCACACTCACAAGCCAACTACCACCATTCACCTTCATATGATCCTAACCCTCATCCACCATACCAACCACCTTATGAACCATATGAACCATATATAGAACCACCCCAATTCCAACCCAATTACTCCCAAGAACCACCACCTCCCTACGCATCATGTCCATATCCATCACCCCAAGCATCAACGGAGTAACTCAAGGAAACATGTGAAAAATTTAATGCCACACTTCATCAATTGAATCAAGCAATAAATCAATTAGCTTCCCGACGTTCGGACACTCAAGGAACCCCCATGGGTTCATGTGGACAATCTAATGAAGAACGTAGCATGAAGGAGATACTAGAAACTCCAGTGGACAGTATGGAGCATGACTTTGTACTAAAACAAGTGGAGGAAACTGTAATTATTGAAGAGGAAGAAGTGGTTGCAGACTTAGGAGATGCTGAACCTCCATGGGAAAGTCAGGTTATGGAACCTCCTTCCAAGGCAATTGAAATTGATGCTAAGGAGGGTGTACAACCTCCAAGGCATATCATGGTTGAAGACTTGGAAGAGGTTGGTCAAGAGATGGAAATTAAAGAAGAAAAAGCACTACCTCCCATGCCCTTGGTAAGTAATGAAGAAGAGATTGAATTGGAAGAAAGCTACCAAGAGGAAGAGGTTGAAATTAAAGAAGTTTGCAAAGAGGTGGAAGTTGTCAAAAAGCACAAGGGAGTGGAGCTTGAAATCATTTTGCCAAAGTTATTGGAGACCCCTCCCCCTAAGTTGCCATCATCCTTCACAACATTCAAGTGGGTAAAATTCATATCCCTTAGCTTTCTAATTTCACTTGAATATGAGCTACTGGAGACGGATGGTCAACTTAGAGCTCTTTGTGGCATAAAAAGTAAGAGGAAGATGGTCAGTGGTAAGAATTGTCCTGCAAGGTTCATTATGGTTGAAAGCTTTAAGTTTAAACGCAAAGGTTGGTGTAAAGCTCAACTGAATGGGTCTAGGAAGTTGGTTGGCCGCTTTAGTGAGAATTCAGATTGCTTGCTACCCGGATGGAATCATAATGATCATCACAAAGACGGGTGTAAAAGCAAAGTTTGGGACCCCGGAATTCATTCCAGCAATCAACACTCATGGGGCCTTGTCACTTGCTTCAACTTGCTTGAAGACTTTCTACGCCTAATTTGGGACCCCAGAGGCTACTGGAATTACAAACATTGGTGGAGATTCCTGGATGAGTTCAAGCACAAGCCACCATAACGGGGAGCTCACCAAATGTCCAACTTAAGGACTTTAACTAAAAGTGCTAGGTGGGAGACAACCCACCATGGTATGATCGTTCCTTTTTCATTTTTATTTAGTTTTATTTTTTTCAAGTTTTATTTTATTTTGTTATATTGAACCTGGAGTTTTGCATCACATTCATATTAACACTGCATTCTACATTTTTTCAGATTTAAAAAAAAAACAAGCACGCGACGCGGCAGCGTCGCTGACGCGTCCGCGCCACCAGTGCGCTTTGGAAGAAAAGAATTCAACAGAGAGTCACGCGAGAGCATGGCTGGAGGCGTGCCTTTCGCATAATTTCACCCCACGTGACCGCGTCGCTGACGCGTCTGCGTCATTTGCAAAATAGCTTCCCCACGCGTCCGCGTCACCCACACGACCGCGTGGCCCTGTAAATCGACGTAACAAGGGTGTATGGCCGAACGTTGAGCTGAAATTAGGCTGGACTCGTGCTAGAGGCACCAGCCCTACCACGCGACCGCGTCACCCACGCGTCCGCGTCGCCTGCGCCACACAACTTATCCAGATCAGCACCAATTATCTTGTCTTTTCTTTTCTAATCCTAATCTCTTCTATCTTTTCTTTCTTCTTCTTTCTTTCTTACTTTATTTCTTTCACTTCTCATCCCTCTTATCTTTCATTTTATTTTACTTAATTTACATATTTCATTCATTGCATTTTAATTTTATGCATATTTTTATTTTCTTTTCTAAATTTATTATTTTTTTCGTTGGTGTTAAAAATTTTCTTATTTAAATGTTGCATCTTTTCTTGAATTTACTTTGGTGCTTAGTAACTTGTTTTACACTGTGGGATGATATTAATTATCTGCCAATGCCAATCTTTTCTGATACTTGCACTTTATTTGCATTGATATTAATTTATATTGTCTTGCACTCTCTTCTCCATTGTTACAAATTTTGTACCACTGGTATGCCATGGCTTCTATTGTTTTCTCACGTACATGTTGAAGCTTCCATGTAAATGACACCCTTTTTATTTGGCATTAACCCACCCATACTTCACTTATTTTCTTATCTCTATTACTGGGTTACCTTTCTTCCCTTTTTCTTTCAGGATGGCCACCCGAAAGGGAAGCGGAAGATGTTTACATGGGGAGACAAACAAGTCCATCTGCACAATCCTTGAAGAAAAGCATCAGTTGGAACAACCCGTCCACCTGCACATCTCAGCATGCACCGAGGACGGTGCAATCTTTAAGTGTGGGGAGGTCGATACCGACTTCCAGGGGTTAGTTACCTTCTTTTCAACACCAATACTCTTATTTTCTTTATTTGTTCATTGTTGTATCTGCATATTTGATTGCATGTTTATTTGATTTTGTGCATTTAGTTACTACTTGGTTAAAGTAATAAATTTCTTTTTAGGACTCTATTTTTTTGAAAAATTTCACTAATTAAAATTGAAAATTTTTTTTTATTATGTTAAAAATTGTTTGGAAGTTGTATTTGGAACATGGTTTTTGAGCTAAAGAACACACAACTTGTGAGATTTGAGCTTATTTATATGGTTACATTATTTAACCATAAATATTTTATTCCTGTGTGTTTCCTTCTCTATAATTGTAATCTATATTTTGTTCTAATCTATATCTCCATTACTTAGTGTATTTACATGCTTGCATATGATTGAGGCCATTATTTGATTTTAGCTCACTTATCCCAAATAAGCCTACCCTTTACATCACCCTTGTTAGCCACTTTGAGCTTTTTAATCCCCATTTGTTCTATATTTTACCACATCACTAGCCTTAAGCAGAAAAACAAGTAATCACCCCAATTGAATCTTTGGTTAGCTTAAGATAGAGATTGCGCATCAACTAAGTGTGGGAAAATTGTGGGAACATGGGTTAATAAGGGAATGTATCATATTTCTAATTTATTTGAATATTGGGAATTTGGGAACCTACTCATGAAAAACCAAAAATAGAAAAATAATGGAAAATCCATGTGCATTGATAAGTTATGTTTATTTCTCTACAAAAAAAAGAGAAAAATCTAAAAATATTCAATAAATAAATAAATAAGGGGACAAAATTACCCCAATGCTAAGTTAATGAAAAGATCAATGCACATGTGATAAAAGTAACAAAAATATCAAAAATTTGATACATGAGTATGTAATGCAAAAGTGAAGACTATGGGTAGCTAGGCGTGAATTAGAATTATGTAAAGTATATGTATGTTAGGTGAAAGTTCAAGTTAATTAAAGATTCATATTATAGCTCACTTGGCCATACATGTACCCTTACCTTTACCTCAGCCCCATTACAACTTTGAAAAGACCTCATGATGTTTGCATTAGTATGCTAAATATTTGTTGATTGGTTAGATGAAGAACAATGTTTAGAAAGCATGATTAGAGAAGAATAGAGTGATTAACCCTAGACACTTGAGAGATTAGAGTGATATACACTACCAGTAAGGGTTCAATGCTTGATTCTATGTTCCCTGCTTTCATGAGCTATCTTCTTACAAGTTTACTTATACTTTATTTTGTATGATTTGAATTAGTGGAATCTGATTTATATTTGTCTTGGAGAACTTATTTATTTTTAACCAAGTAGGTAGAAACATTTTTGCATTTAGTTGCATTCATATAGATAGGTTGCATTTTATATTAATCTACTATTCCTCTTCATCTTTATAGCTTCTCTTGAGCTTAGCATGAGGACATGCTAGTGTTTAAGTGTGGGGAGGCTAATAAACCACTATTTTATGGTTTATCTTGTACTCAATTGAATGGTTTTTATCAACTATTTACCCACTTATTCATACTATTTGCATGGTTTTATATTTGCCTTCCTAATTATGTGCTTTGATTGAAAACATGCTTCTTTGGCCTTAAGTTCCCTATGTTTAATCCTCTTTTATTACCATTATATGCCTTGATATGTGTGTTAAGTGATTTTAGAGATTACAGGGCAGGAATGACTCAGAGGATGGAAAGGAAGCATGCAAAAGTGGAAGGAATACAAGAAGTTGGAGAAATTGCTAAGCTGTCCAGCCTGACCTCTTCGCACTCAAACGGCTATAACTTTAGCTATAGAGGTCCAAATGATACGATTCTAGTTGCGTTGGAAAGCTAACATCCGGGGCTTCGATTTGATATATAATATGCCATAGTTTCTCTAACGCTAGGCGACGCGAATGCGTGCTCCACGCGGACACATCGCAGTGACAAAAAATCAGCGTGTGTAAATTCGCAACCAGCGAATTTTGGGTTGTTTCCGACCCATTTTGCGGCCCAGAAAATACAGATTAGAGACTATAAAGTGAGGAAATGCATCCATTCATAAACAAGCTTTCACATTCACAATTTTAGGAGTAGATGTAGTTTTTAGAGAGAGAGGTTCTCTCCTCTCTCTTAGGATTTAGTTTTAGGATTTAGGATTATTTCTTCTTCATCCCAGCTTCAATGTTCCTTTTATTTATTTTTCCAATTTAATTTATGAATATCCATGTTAGATTTAATTTTTTTTGTGAATGCGATTCGAGGTATTTTCAGATTTAATTTTTCTTTGCTTTATTTATATGAATGCTTTTAATTTAAGTTAGATATTTTTCCTTTTGGCTTTGGTTAAATAATTGGTGACTCTTGAGTTATCAAACTCATTGTTGATTGAAAATTGGAATTCTTCAAGAATTAATTCGTATTCCAATAACTCTGACTTTTCCCAAGGAAAGACTAGGACCTAAGGAATAAAAATTAATTCATCCACTTAACTTACCTTCATAGTTAGAGGTTAACAAGGTGGGAGAAAAATCCAATTCTCATTACAATTGATAAGGATAACCAGGATAGGACTTCCAGTTTTAATACCTTGCCAAGAGTTTATTTTATTATTACTATTTTTCTTATTGTTCAACATACTGCTTCCTTACTTTCAAAACCCCCAATTTACAAACTCATAACCAATAATAAGAACATACATTCCTGCAATTCCTTGAGAAGACGACCCGAGGTTTAAATACTCGGTGTTCATACCCTGGGTCAAGCTGTCTGAACTGGGATGTTCAGTAGCAAAGCGACCGACCTGTTTAGGCCAAGCGGACCGACTTCTTTACGAAGAACTCGGCCAAATCGACCGGAAAGCCCAGTAAAGGGCCCAAATGAAGGAACACAGCCCAATCCAAAGGCAGCCCAAGCCTACAGAGAGAAGGGCGGTTCTGTTGAAGATAAGCTGACCTCACCCAAAGATAGGATAAGATAAGATAACTAACTTATCTTATCTAAAAAGGTCACTCTACATCACTATAAATACACTGGAGCACCCAGGTATAACTCATACTCTGATTCTACATAAAACCTGCTTAATGCCCATGCTAACTTAAGCATCGGAGTCTCTTGCAGGTACCCCCCCACCCTCCAGTGACCAAGGATCAGAGGTGCAGTCAGTCCAACAAGTCAGACACAACAGCTCCGGCCGCAACCAGCCAGCCGGACACGTCATCTCCGACTAGTACAGAAAATCTCATCCGAGATCGACCTCCAGTTTCAAGTAACCCTCAGAACACTCGGTTATCAATTTTAAAGGGGTTTGTTACTACTGACAACCAAGCATTTGTAAGAAAGGTTGATTGTTTGGTTTAGTAACTATACTTTCAATGAGAGTTTACTATAATTTCTAAACCATCAATCTTCCGTCTCTTTCATAATCCCTGAAAGAGACCTGAACAAGGTCCAAGAAAGAGGATTACAAAAATAACTTAGAAGGGTCCGACATGATGAAGTCGGCCCAAAATATAAAGTTATAAAAGTAATTCCTGAAAGAGACCTGAACAAGGTCCAAGAAAGAGGATTACAAAAATAACTTTGAAGGGTCCGACATGATGAATTCGGCCCAAAATATAAAGTTATAAAAGTAATCCCTGAAAGAGACCTGAACAAGGTCTAGAAGGGCCCGACATGATGAAGTCGGCCCAAAATATAAAGTTATAAAATTAATCCCTGAAAAAGACCTGAACAAGGTCCAAGAAAGAGGATTACAAAAATAACTTAGAAGGACCCGACATGACGAAGTCGGCCTCCCAAAAATCCTAACGTTATAAAAAGTAATTCCTAGCAGAGACCTCACAAAGGTCCAAACAAAACAGGATTACTAGAAATAACTTCAGAAGCCGACATAACATCCACAACCTCAAAGGAATCAAGCCACAAGTATGAAACACAAAGGCAATCCAAAGAGGTCGAGCAACAAGGCTCCAACACTACCAAAAAACCTAAAAAAGGTACCAAGATAAATGAAAACTGACATGATATGAAAAACATAAAGTTATAATAATAACAAAGCTCAAGAGGCTACCAAAACCAGCCCCAAAAGCTTGGAAACCATTTTGTTTTTCAAAATTAAGTTGCTAAACAAGCAACTAAGGCAGTGTCAACGGCCAGAAATCACCATTTTCAAAAAGAAAGTTTAAAAGCCCACAGGCCAGGCTATCTACACAAAACATCTAAATAATTAGGGAATATTCGAAGGCTTCTCGGCAGCATCAACACGAGGTGAAGGAGGGCAAGTCTGAAGGGGCATAGCATCCACTGTCCCATCATCCCGGTATAAGATTTGACAATCAGGTTCCGACACGGAATGACCAACCTCAGCTAAAGGAACTAAAGAAGTCGGCACCACAGAGGCTTTGGCAACAAGCACAGAGGGAGGTTTAACATCATCGTCTTCAGGGTCGTCAGGGAAAATCTTGCCATCCTTTACAATATTGCCCAGGCTGAAGAGAGTAAGGTCGACCTCGGGTGCAAGAACTCGAACCTGCTCCTTCAGGTTCTCATAAGCAGCATTTACGCTGCCTACAAGGTGACCCTGGAGCTTGGCATAATCAACCCGGGCAGACTCCAACTCCTTCCTGAGACACATCACTTCCCTATAGGTCGTGACATAGCTATCCCTGTGCCTCAAGGCCGTGTCTTCAGCCAACCTCACAGAAGCCGCCAAGGAACAGAACTAGCTTTTTTGCCCTCTAACTCCTTCTCCAGCTTGGTCACCTTCACTTGGAGCTCCTCCTTCAAACCCTTCATTCTGTCGAACTCCCGCTTAGCCTCCTCCATAAAGGCCTTAGTAGCATGAAGGGGAAGATCTTGGACAGTTCGGTACATGGCAGCTCCCATGTGTGCCATCTTGATGCTGCTCTGAGTAATAAAATCTAAATGGTGAAGGAGAGAGACATCGTCAGTAGGGATGGTACCATAAGAACCAATCTGCTGATCGACAAACTCAACTGTGTCAAAGTCAGGGGCATCAAGGTTAAAAGGCTCAGTTATCTTTTGTTTTTTGTTTGGAGGAGTGCCAGAGGTAGCAATAGAAGCTTGCGGAGGATCAACTAAACGAACCCGGGGAGTTGGGATTACCTTCCTCGCCCCTGGTAAGCTCGGTACGACCGGCTTCGACTGAACCTGAGATGACCCCTTTTAAAGGCCTTCATGGATTCATTATTTTTAATCATCTCTGCAAACAAACATCACAGTGGGAAACCAAGCTATGAATCAGAAAAGATCTTATATGAAATAAACTTAACAAAAATAAGCAAAACCAAAAGAGAAAATGACCGCTACCCAACTCAGCTCGGAAGAGATGGGGGTTTGCTAAGAATTTCTTTGTGTCAAGATGGGGTGGCTGCCCCTAATTTTTTTCCAGCACAGTCACAAAGGCTTGTCCAGCCTCATCCAACATCTCCCAAGTGTACTTAGACACCATTACATTCTTTTGCCATTCCAAAGGAAAGGCGGGCTCATCATTCTCATCCAGAAAAAAGGGCCGAGCTCCTTCAACAGCTCGGACCCTGAAAAAGTAATTTTTGAAGTCGCAAAAAGATTCATCAAACATAGAGAAAACCTTCTTCCCTTGAGAAGCTCGGAAAGAAACCCAGGTGGCCTTCTTCTTAACCACCCCGGGCTTTGTCAAAATAAAAAGATAAAAGAAGAGGGATTGTGAAGCGGGGATAGACAGGTCATGACACAGCAACTGAAAATTTTTTATAAAACCCCAGGAGTTGGGGTGAAGTTGGGATGGAGCTACATTACATGACCACAAGAGGTTGGTCTCAAAAGGAGTAAAAGGAAGAGTAACATTCATCTGGCTAAAAAAGAAGTCGTACGCATAGAAAAAAGGGCGCTCTCCAACAATTCGGGTAGAAAAACAAACCCTTTCCTCAGAATTGGGAGACACAAGCTCATAGTTCTTTTAATCACTACCACTACTACAAATCCTATGAAACTGCCTAAGCTGCTGACAAAACTCGGAGTCAACCAATGAAACACACAGAAGAACCAGAGAATGCACCCAATCAGCCATGCCCTCAGGGACTTGGGAAGAGGTCTCAACAACATTTTTACAAGAAGACACGAGGTCAACTAGTCCTACAGCAAAAAGAGAAAACAAATTACTAGCCAAAACATCTCGAGCAAAAGCCAAAATCAACTCATAGTAGAGCATGACTTAAAGCAAACACACAAGAAAAAGGAAAAACCTAAGACATAGTCCAGGGGCATCCTTTGGAGGCAGTGACAGAGTAAGGACTCAGAAAAATCTACAAGACTAACATCCCAGCAAAACTCCCAGCAAGGAAAAACCCCTTTTCCAAAAAGCAACATTCCGAGAAGAAAGAAGATAAAACAAAAGTCACCAAAGGAGCAACAAAATAGCAATTCAATCAAGAAGCAAACAAAACACACCAATCAGAGGACGTTGAAGACCCAACCTTTTTCCAAAAGAATCAAACAAAGATATTTACCTCAGAAAGTTACAATATCAAATAAAGAGGCAACAAAACGTGCAAAACCCAAAAAACCCTCAAGCACCAGTAGAAATACCAGAAACACGCATCACAGCAACGATTGAACATCACAACGAAGAAAGGTTCTAACTTTCAAGCATGCAAACGAAAAAGAACAGAAAAACCGAAGGCAAAGCAACGAAAAAAGAGGCAAAAAGTAGAACCAACCTGAAAAAGCAGAAAGCCTCAAAGAAGTTGAAAATGGAAGACGGAATCCGGAGTCGCCCTTTCACAGTAAGGAAAGCACTAATAATCGCCAAGCAAACGTCGTAGGGAGAAGCACAAAAAACTGCAAACTTCAGGCGAAAACAGAAAGAGAGAAAGAAAAGGGAAGTTACGGAGAAGAGAAACCTTTTTTTAGTGTGAAATTCAAAATAGAGAGGCTAAGAGAAACGGGGCAATTAAAAACCAATTAATGAGGGTATTAAAACCTCACACATTCCCAAGGCAAAGAGCGCTAATGCAAAAGCGCGCGCTTTTAAGAAGAGAAAAGGAAAACGTTCCATATTCAAAAAGGAAGTCTCCACAAAGATGAAGTCGACAAAATGCTCGAGTTCGGCTTCACCAGAGAAGGATCGAAGTCCTAAAACAAAGACTCGACCTCAAAAGAAAAACCAAGCTCGAGCAGGGGTACTGTTCATACCCTGGGTCGAGCTATCCGACCCGGGATGTTTAGCGACAAGACAACCGACCTCTTCAGGTCAGACTACCCGACCTCTTCTACAAAAGCTCGGCCAAATTACTAGGAAAGCCCAATAAAGGGCCCGAATGGAGGAACACGACCCAAATCCAAAGGCAGCCCAAAGCCTATAGAGATAAGGGCAGTTCCTTTGAAGATAAGATGACCTCACTCAAAGATAAAGATAAGATAAGATAACTAACTTATCTTATCTAAAAGGGTCACTCCACACCATTATAAATACACTGGAGCACCCAGGTATAACTCATACTCTGATTTTACAAAAAACCTGCTTAATACCCTTGCTAACTTAAGCATCGAAGTCCCTTGCAGGTACCACCACCCTCCGGTGACAAAGGATCAGCAGCATTACCAGTCCAACAAGTTGGACACGACAGCTCCGGCCGCCACCCACCATCCAGACACGTCAGCTCCGACCCGTACAGAATATCTCGTCCAAGATCGACCTACAGTTTCAGGTAACTCTCGGAACAGGTGCCAAGAAACCAACCTGGTTTTGAACTGGAAGAAGTGCCACTTTATGGTAACTGAAGGGGTGGTTCTTGGTCACAAGATTTCAAAAAATGGCATAGAAGTGGACAAGACAAAAGTGGAAGTAATTAAGAAATTACCTCCACCTTGCAATGTCAAGGCAATCAGAAGCTTTTTGGGACACGCTGGGTTCTATAGGAGGTTTATCAAAGACTTTTTAAAGATTGCAAAACCTCTTAGCAACCTACTTGTCTCAAATACTCTCTTTGTTTTTTATAGAGAATGCATGGTAGCCTTTGATGAGCTTAAGAAGAGACTCTCCTCTGCACCTATTGTAGCACCACCAAGCTGGGATCTTCCCTTTGAACTAATGTGTGATGCATCTGATTTTGCTGTTGGTGCTGTTTTAGGACAGAGGAAAGACTAGCTAGTACATGTTATTTACTATGCTAGCAAGGTCCTTAATGAGAATCAAAGGAACTATACCACCACGGAGAAAGAACTTTTAGCCATAGTCTTTGCTTTTGATAAGTTAATATCATATCTTATTGGCTCAAAAGTAATTGTGTTCACTGATCATGCAGCACTCAAATACTTGCTTACCAAACAAGAATCTAAGCCCAGACTAATAAGATGGATTCTGCTGCCCCAAGAATTTGACATTGAAATTAAAGATAGGAGTGGAGCAGAGAACAAGGTAGCTGACCACCTCTCAAGGATCCCACAAGAAGAAGAAATGCATCAAGTATCAGTAAACGAAAGCTTCCCTGATGAGCAATTGATGATGATTCGAGTAGCCCCTTTGGTTTGCAGACATAGCTAACTTCAAGGCTACTGGGGAACTATCAACTAACATCAACAAACACATGAGGAGAAAGCTAATCAAGGATGCCAAACACTACATCTGGGATAACCCCTATTTGTTCAAAAAGTGTGCTGACGGAATCTTGAGAAGGTGTATATCCTATGAAGAAGGGCATGAAGTGTTGTGGCAGTGCCATGGATCCGCATATGGAGGTCACTTCAGTGGAGAAAGAACAGCAGCAAAAGTGCTTCAATCCGGATTTTACTGGCCAACAATGTTTAAGGATGCTAAGAAATTAGTGTCAAGATGTGATGAGTGCCAAAGAGCTAGTAATCTAACCAAGAGAAATGAGATACCACAGCAATTCATACTAGAGCTGGAACTATTTGATGTATGGGGGATTGACTTCATGGGACCCTTCCCAACTTCCTACTCAAATAGCTACATATTGGTGGCTATTGATTATATCTCAAGATGGGTAGAAGCCATAGCCACTGCAACAAATGACAACAAAGTTGTGATAAGCTTCTTGAGAAGGAACATCTTCAGCGGATTTGGAGTTTCTAGAGCTCTCATTAGTGATGGAGGGACACACTTCTGCAACAAACAACTTGAGACACTCCTTCTCAGGTATGGAGTCAAGCACAAGGTGGCAACTCCATACCACCCACAGACCAATGGGCAAGTTGAAATTTCCAACAGAGAGCTAAAACGAATCCTTGAAAAAAATGTTGGAAGCTCAAGAAAGGATTGGTCTAAGAAGCTGGATGATGTATTATGGGCCTACAGGACAGCCTACAAGACACCCATTGGGATGTCTCCATACCAACTGGTGTATGGCAAGGCTTGTCACCTACCAGTTGAACTTGAGCATAGAGCGTTTTGGGCTCTAAAAATGCTAAACTATGATGAGCAAGCTGCTGAAGAAAGAAGATTAATGCAACTCAATCAGCTGGAGGAATTTAGAAATCAAGCATATGAGAATGAAAAAAATCTACAAAGAGAACAATAAAAGGTGGCATGATCAAAAGATAACAAGAAGGGAGTTCACTGAAGGACAAAAGGTGCTACTCTACAATTCAAGGCTCAAGTTCTTCCCTGGGAAACTTAAGTCTCGATGGTCAGGCCCTTCACCATACTCAAGGTGTTTCCCTATGGTCATGTAGAGCTCATGGAGGACAAGACTCAGAGAACCTTTACTGTCAATGGCCATAGACTCAAACACTACTTGGGAGGCTCCTTAGAAGAGCAAAGAGTGATCTACAAGCCTAACTAAAGATGGAGGAGTGTCAAGCTAGTGACAATAAAGAAGCGCTAGTTGGGAGGCACTGACGTTAGGATTTTTGCCAGTAAATAATTTTATAAAAACAATCGCGTTGTAGATATAGTCTCTAAACCAACAGAAATCCCTTCGTACAAAAGTTTCGGTTGTCACAAGTAACAAACCCCTAAATAAATTGATAATCGAAGTATTCAAACCTCGGGTCGTCTTCTCAAGGAATTGCAGGGAAGTATGTTCTTATTATTGGTTATGAGTTTGTAAATTGGGGTTTTGGAGTTTGGGCAATGGGCACAGGTATATTTTCGAAGCAATAAAAATAAATAAATAACTATAAAATAAAATCTTGGCAAGGTATGAGAATCAGAATTCCTATCCTAGTTATCCTTATCAATTGTGATGAGAATTAGATTTTTCTCCCACTTTGTTAACCTCTAACTATGAAGGTAAGTTAAGTGGATGAATTAATTTTTATTCCTCAGGTCCTAGTCTTTCCTTGGGAAAGGCTAGAGTTATTGGAACTCGAATTAATTCTTGAAAAATTTCAATTTTCAGTCAACAATGAGTTTGATAACTCAAGTGTCTCCAATCACTCAACCAAAGCCAAAAGGGAAGAGAATCTACTTGAATGAAAATAATTTGAATACATAAATTAAAGAGCATTAATAAATTAAAGAGAACAATCGTAAATCTGAAATACTTCAATTAGCACTAATAAAGATATCAAATGTAACATGGAAGAGTTCATAAATTAAATCAGGAAAATAAATAAAAATAAAGAACCTGTGATTGAGAGTCGCTCCTAAAACTAAGAGAAATCCTAAATCCTAATCCTAAGAGAGAGGAGAGAACCCCTCTCTCTAAAAACTACATCTAAATCTTAAAATTGTAAATATGAGAGCATGATTATGAATGGATGCATTCCCCCACTTTATAGCCTCTAATCTGTGTTTTCTGGGCCGCAAACTGGGTCGGAAACAGCCCAGAATTCGCTGGTTGCGAATTCAAACACGCTGATTTTCGTCACTGCGACGCGTCCGCATGGAGCACGCGGTTGTGTCACCTAGCGTCAGGGCAACTATGGCATATTATATATCAAATCGAAGCCCCAGACATTAGCTTTCCAACACAACTAAAACCGCGTTGTTTGGACCTCTGTAGCTAAAGTTATAGTCGTTTGAATGCGAAGAGGTTAGGCTGGACAACTTAGCAATTTCTCCAACTTCTTGTATTCCTTCCACTTTTGCATGCTTCCTTTCCATCCTCTAAGCCATTCCTGCCTTGTAATCTCTGAAATTACTTAACACACATATCAAGGCATCTAATGGTGATAAGAGAGGATTAATATTAGAAATTATAAGTCCAAAGAAGCATGTTTTCAATCATAGCACAAAATCAGGAAGAAGAATGTAAACTCATGCAAATAGTATGAATAAGTGGGTAAAGAGTTAATAAAAACCACTCAATTGAGCATAAGATAAACCATAAAATAGTGGTTTATCAACCTTCCCACACTTAAACAATAGCATCTCCTCATGCTAAGCTCAAGAGAAGCTATAAAGATGAAGAGGAATGTAAGAAAGTATGAAATGCAACCTATCTATATGAATGCAACTACATGCAAAATGATTCTACCTACTTAGTTAAAAGTAAACAAATCCTTCAAGAAGAAATATGAACTGGATTTCACTAATTCAAATTATGAAAATGAAGTACAAATAGACTTGCAAGAAGAAAATAGCTCATGAAAGCAGGGAACAAGGAATTGAGCATCGAACCCTCACTGGTAGTGTATACACTCTAATCACTCAAGTGTTTAAGGTTCGATTCTCTCAACTCTCTACTAACCTTGCTTTCTAAGGCTTGCTCTTCATCTAACAATCAACATAAATTTAATGCACAGATACACATATCAAGAGGTCTTTTAAGGGTTGTAATGGGGTTAGGGTCAAGGTAGGATTGTATTTGGCTAAGTGGACTAAAATTTGAATCCTTAATTAACTTAAACTTTACACCTAACTTTAGACAATCCATGTAATCATAATACCACATCTAACTATCTATTAACCATGTTTTCCACATATTCATGCATTCTAATTTCAAGTACAGTACATATGCATTATTTTCACCATTTGCTTTGGGGCATTTTGTCCCCTTTATGCTTAATTGCTCTTCTTCTTTTTTTTTATATATTTATTTTTTTTTATTTTTCTCAATGCATATGATTAAGATATTGAATGCATGAATCATGTTCTAAACATTTCTTTCACATTTTCATAAAGATATATAATACCCAATTCTTAAACCAATTGTTTCCAAATCCACTTTTCCCCACACTTAATTTATGAGCACTTTCACTAGTCTAAGCTAACCAAGGATTCAAATTAAGGACATTATTATTTTTTGCTTAGAGTTAATGATGTGCTAAAGTAAAGAACAAAGGGGTAAAATAGGCTCAAATTGGTTTGCAAAGGATAATGAAAGGTAAGGCCATATGGGTATGTAAGCTTAGTGAAACAAAGGCCTCAATCATGTAAGTGCATGCATACATCAAACCATGGAAATATAGAATTAAGCAAGACAAAGATCACAATTTTAGAGAGAAAAACACACACTAAAAATAAAATATTGGTTGGTAAAATACAACTAATTCACATAGGCTCAAAAATCTCACAGGTTTTGTGTGCTCGAGCTCTAAACCATGTTCTAGTATAATATTTCTTCAAACAAGTGTAACATTAAATTTTTATTTACATTAGTGAAATTCTCTAAAAGATTTCTTGAAAAAGAAAATATTACTTCAACCAAGTGGTAAAATATGCACAAAATCAATCTAATATGCAATCAAACATGAAAATGTAACAACTAACAAGGAAAATAAACCATTGGTGTTGAGATAGAAGGTAACTAACCCCTGGAAGTCGGTAGCGACCTCCCCACACTTAAAGATTGCACCGTCCTCGGTGCATGCTGGGATGTGCAGGTAGACGGGTTGTTCCAACTGATGCTTTTCTCATCAAGGAATGTGCGTAGGAACTTGTTTGTCTCTCCCATGTAAACATCTTCCGGTTCTCTTCCTGGTGGCCATCCTGAAAGAAAAAGGGAAGAAAGGTAACCCAATAATAGAGATAAGAAAATAAATGAAGTATGATTGGGTTAATGCCAAATGATAAGGGTCTCAATTACATGGTAGCTACAACATACAAATGAGAAAACAATAGAAGTACATGGCAAATCAAGAGTGCAAAAATTTGCAAAAATAGGGGAGAGAGTGTCGGTAAGGAGAGATAATAAAAAATCATGTCAATGTAAAAGTAATACAGGTATAAAAGATTGGCATTGATATAAATAATATTATCTATCCAAAATAAAACAAGTCACTAAGCACTCAAAATGATTCAAGAGAAGATGCAACAGTTAAATAGGAAAATTGTAACACCAAAGGAAAAATAAGTAATTTAGAAAAGAAAACAAAAATATGCACAAAATGAAAATGTAATGAATGAAATATGTAAATAAATTAAGTAAAATAAAATAAAAGATAAGAAGAATGAGAAGGAAAAGAAGGGAAGAAGAAGTAAGTAAGAAAGGAGGGAGGAAAAATTAGGATTGGGGGAGAAAAGATAAGATATTTGGCAAATTAGGATAAGCTGTGCAGCGCAATCGACGCGGTCGCGTGGGGCACGCGGTCGCGTGACTTGCGCTTAAACTGATTGACGCGGTCGCGTCGGTCACGCGGTCGCGTGGCCCGTTTTATGCCACTGGCGCGAGGGCAGCCTCGCGCTCGCACAACTCTTTGTTCAAAGTCATATTAGTGCCAAATTTTGGGTGACTCGATCGCGTGGGGCATGCGATCGCGCGAGTGGCCACTTAGTAGGATGTGACGTGGCCGCGTGGGGCACGCGGTTGCGTAAGATGGACTGCGCGTCCATCGCCAGTCCAGCACCACTCTAGCACAACTTTCGGCTGTGCACCATTATTACGTCGAAATCCTGGTCACGTGGCCGCGTGGGACACGTGGTCGCGTGGGAGACCATGATTTCCATATGACGCGGTTGCGTGGGACGATTTTTGCCATTGGCACGCCTCCAGCCACGCTCCAGCGTGACTCTCTGTTCGTTTTTATTTTTTTTCCTCTCCTTGCGACGCGGACGCGTCGCTGGTGCGGTCGCGTCGCGTGGAACTTTTTTTTTATGCATGAAAAATGCAGAATGCAGTATTAATATGAATGTGATGCAAAACTCCAGGTTCAATATAATAAAATAAAATAAAACTCGAAAACAAATAAAACTAAATAAAAATGAAAAAGGAACGATCATACCATGGTAGGTTGTCTCCCACCTAGCACTTTTAGTTAAAGTCCTTAAGTTGGACATTTGGTGAGCTCCCTGTTATGGTGGCTTGTGTTTGAACTCATCCAGGAATCTCCACCATTGTTTTTAATTCCAATAGCCTCCAGGATCCCAAACTAGGCACGTAAAGCCCTTGAGCAGCTTCAAACAGATTCTTAGGCTCCCGGGGTGTTGGATGTCAGAACAGATTCCAGGATCCCAAATCTTGCTTTTACACCCGTCTTCAAGTTGATTATCATGATTCCATCCGGGTGGATCAGCTTTAGAATTCTCACTAAAGCGTCCAAACAACTTCCTAGACCCATTCAATTGAGCTTTACACCAACCCTTGCATTTAAACTTAAAGCTTCCAACCATAATGAACCTTGCAGGACAATTCTTACCACTGACCATCTTCCTCTTACTCTTAATGTTACAAAGAACTCTAAGTTGACCATCCGTCTCCAGTAGCCCATATTCAAGTGGAATTAGAAAGCTAAGGGATATGAATTTTACCCACTTGAATGTTGTGAAGGATGATGGCAACTTAGGGGGAGGTATTTTTAATGAAATTGCAAGCTCCACTCCCTTGTGCTTTTCTCTGATAATTACCACCTCTTTGCAAGCTTCTTCAATTTCAACCTCTTCCTCTTGGTAGCTTTATTCTAATTCAATCTTCTCTTCATTGCTTTCCAAGGGCATGGGAGGTTGTGCTTCTTTTTCTCGAATCTCCATCTCTTGATCAACCTCTTCCAAGTCTTCAACTGTGATATGCCTTGGAGGTTGTACACCCTCCTCAGCATCAATTTCAAACGTCTTGAAAGGGGGTTCTATGACTGGACTTTTCCATGGAGGTTCTGCATCTCCTAAGTCTTCAACCACTTCTTCTTCTTTGATAATTACAGCTTCCTCCACTTGTTCCAGTACAAAGTCATGCTCCGTACTGTCCACTGGATTTTCTAATATCTCGTTCATGCTACGTTCTTCATTAGATTGCCCACATGAAGCCATGGGAGCACTTTGAGTGTCCGAGCGTCGGGAACCTAATTGACTTATCGCTTGATTTAGTTGATATAGAGTTGCATGAAATCGTTTCGCTGCTTCCTTGAGATGATCCCTTGATTCTTCCTTCACTAATTCTTCAACCACTCCTTCGACTTCAAGGGTTTTTATTACCTTCACCCTTAGGGCCTCCTCTAGCTCCTTATGAAGTATGAATTCGCGAAGATGATCCCTTCTCTCTTGTTTCATGTCAATAGCATCATTGGGATCATGTTGCTCTTGGATTGATGGATGTGGGTGCTCTTCCATGGATGGTGGTGATGGGATGGAGTGATCATTCTGTGGTTGAAAAGGAAGTGCACTAGAGCTTGAGGGTTGATTGTTGAAGGTGTTTGGTGGTCCGATTTGGGCGACAAGAGCTTGTATAGTAGAGTTTAGATCGGTAAGTGCTTTCTCCATGGAGGTTTGGGATGGATAGGAGGGTTCATTTGGCTCATAAGGTGGTTGGTATGGTGGATACAGGTTAGGGTCATATGGAGGTGAATGGTGGAAAGGGGTTTGTGAGTATGGTGGTCCAAAGTCATGTTGAGGAAAGGATTCATAGGCATATGGTGGTGGTTGTTGATAGTCCATTGGAGGTTGTTGTTGCCATGAGGGTTGATCAAATCCTTGTGGCTCCTCCCATCTTTGATTGTTCCAACCTTGATGCCTGTTCTCATTGTAATTTCTTCTTCCTGCAACATAATTGTAACCAGACTCATAGCCAAAGCGGTGAGAGTTCATAGTAACAAATAAAAATTAAAAACAAAAATAAAAGTAATTTTAAATCAAAAGGTTATTGAAATTTAGATTTTGAAATTGAAAATTAAATTTTGAATTTTGAATTTTAAATTTTGAAATTTGAAATTTGAAAATTTGAAATTTGGATTTTAAATTTTGAATTTTGATTTTTGAATTTTGAAAATTGGAATTTGAAATTTGAAATTTGAGTTTTAAATTTTGAATTTTTGAATTTAATGAGGAAAGAGAAAAATAATAAAATGACACCAAACTTAAAATTTTTAGATCAAAACGAAGAAAACAACTAAGAACAACTTGAAGGTCAAGATGAACACGAAGAACAACTTGAAGATCAAGATGAACACGAAAAAAATTTTTTCGAAAAAATTTTTAATAACTAAATAAAAACCAATAACCTCTTAATTTATGAAAAAAAGCAAAAATAAAAACAAAAATAAAAACAAATAAACAAGTAAAAAAGCAAATATTTACAATAACCAATAATAAGGCACACGTTTGCAATTCCCCGGCAACGGCGCCATTTTGACGTTAGGATTTTTGCTAGTAAAGAATTTTATAAAAATAGTCGCGTGGTAGATATAGTCTCTAAACCAACAGAAATCCCTTCGTACAAACGTTTTGGTTGTCACAAGTAACAAACCCCTAAATAAATTGATAACCGAAGTATTCAAACCTCGGGTCGTCTTCTCAAGGAATTGCAGGGAAGTATGTTCTTATTATTGGTTATGAGTTTGTAAATTGGGGTTTTGGAGTTTGGGCAATGGGCACAGGTATATTTTCGAAGCAATAAAAATAAATAAATAACTGTAAAATAAAATCTTGGCAAGGTATGAGAATCAGAATTCCTATCCTAGTTATCCTTATCAATTGTGATGAGAATTAGATTTTTCTCCCACTTTGTTAACCTCTAACTATGAAGGTAAGTTAAGTGGATGAATTAATTTTTATTCCTCAGGTCCTAGTCTTTCCTTAGGAAAGGCTAGAGTTATTGGAACTCGAATTAATTCTTGAAAAATTCCAATTTTCAGTCAACAATAAGTTTGATAACTCAAGTGTCTCCAATGACTCAACCAAAGCCAAAAGGAAAGAGAATCTACTTGAATGAAAATAATTTGAATACATAAATTAAAGAGCATTAATAAATTAAAGAGAACAATCGTAAATCTGAAATACTTCAATTTGCACTAATAAAGATATCAAATGTAACATGGAAGAGTTCATAAATTAAATCAGGAAAATAAATAAAAATAAAGAACCTGTGATTGAGAGTCGCTCCTAAAACTAAGAGAAATCCTAAATCCTAATCCTAAGAGAGAGGAGAGAACCTCTCTCTCTAAAAACTACATCTAAATCTTAAAATTGTAAATATGAGAGCATGATTATGAATGGATGCATTCCTCCACTTTATAGCCTCTAATATGTGTTTTCTGGGCCACAGACTGGGTCGGAAACAGCCCAGAATTCGCTGGTTGCGAATTCAAGCACGCTGATTTTCGTCACTGCGATGCGTCCGCATGGAGCACGCGGTCGCATCGCCTAGCGTTAGAGCAACTATGACATATTATATATGAACTTGAAGCCCTAGACGTTAGCTTTCCAACGCAACTGGAACCGCATCGTTTGGACCTCTGTAGCTCAAGTTATAGCCGTTTGAATGCAAAGAGGTCAGGCTGGAGAGTTTAGCAATTTCTCCAACTTCTTGTATTCCTTCCACTTTTGCATGCTTCCTTTCCATCCTCTAAGCCATTCCTGCCCTGTAATCTCTGAAATTACTTAACACACATATCAAGGCATCTAATGGTGATAAGAGAGGATTAATATTAGAAATTATAAGTCCAAAGAAGCATGTTTTCAATCATAGCACAAAATCAGGAAGGAGAATGTAAACTCATGCAAATAGTATGAATAAGTGGGTAAAGAGTTAATAAAAACTACTCAATTGAGCACAAGATAAACTATAAAATAGTGGTTTATCAAGCACCCCAACACTTTATCTTTTTTTTTTTATTATTGTTTTTCTTAGAAGTAGTTTAAAATCTAGTGCTTTAGATAGTTTAAGGAGAAAGTAATTTCAGGAGAAAAGATGGGGCCCACATGATGAACAACTCACAAAGCAAAGAAGTCAAAGTGTACTTGTACTTTGGAACTCAACACATGCAAAAGGCACAGTGAGACAAGAGTTGGCGCCTCTTCCCACGCTAGGCGCCACTCCCCAAGTGGGAAAACATTTAACCCTTTTTATTTCCCACCTTTCAAATCACACCATTCACTCCTTATAAAAGCTTCACCTTCCTAACTCTTCTCCCACTTCAAAACCCCAATCACACAAGAAGAGAATCCATACACACTTCTTCTTCCTTTCTCTTTTCGCCTTCTACTATCTCTCTTTCCCTACTTTCTTTCTTCTTTTTCTTGATTGGGACAATCAAGTTCTAAGTTTGGTGTTAGAGCAAAATCTTGTTTTGCTTGCCCTCTCTTTCAATCTTCCCCCATTTTTTTACAACCTCAAACACACTCTCTCAACCAAATGGCACCACCGAAAAATTCAGCCTCAAAGAAAAGAAAAACCAAGGAACCAACCTCTGGATCGTCAAGCTCTTTCAACGAATACAAGTTCCTCTCTGCATTCAACCAAAATCAATTCTATGGTTGGGTGAGTGAGAGGAAAATCATTCCAGAGGTTGGGTTCCAACTAGCGATGAATGAGCATCTTGAGATCAACATTGAGATCAACAATAGGGGCTGGTCACTCCTATGCAACCCACCAAGGAAGCTAGTAGAGAGCTTGGTGAGGGAGTTTTATGCTAACGCTGTGCCTCAACCAGGACAACACTATGGCTACATTAGCTATGTGAGGGAGAAGTCCATTGACTATAGCCCCTCCAGCATAGAGAGGATGCTAATGGTGAAGAGGACAAGCTCCACTCGGAGCTATGAAGAAAGAATGAAGCAACAAGACCCTGGATTTGAGAAAATTCTGAACGAAATTTGTGTGCTGAATGTGCATTGGATAAATGATAAGGATGGGATACCCAACCAATTGAGAAGAAGGGATTTGAGCCCCCAAGCTAGTGGATGGCTAGAATTTGTGAGGAGGTCCCTAATCCCCACATCCAACACTTCAGAGGTGACCAAGGAGAGAGCTGTGCTCATATACAACATCATGAAAGGTGAGAATGTCAATGTGGGGGAGATGATTGCCAACAACATTAATAAAGTACTAAAAAGCACCAGTGACAATACAAGGTTGGCATTCTCCAGCATCATACAGAGGCTATGTGATGAGGTTGGAGTTGAAAAGATCATTGATGAGGTGCTAGTGAAGCAAGACAAATTCATAACTGCCAAGAAGATGGCCAAAGTGGTAGCTGTTAACCCACTTTAGAGGGCCAGAGAACAAAGAGCTCATGCTCATGGGCCACATATGCAACAACAACAAGAAGAGGAAGAGGGAGAAGAGTAACCTCACTTTCTAGCACTTCAACCACCGCCACCACACTACCAATATCAACAATTTCCAGAAGGATTCAACTGGGAACAATTGCAAGGATATGTACACCAAATGAAGGGAGACCTACACCACTTAAGGGAAGATGTCAATCAACTAAAGGAGACTCAGCAACAACAATGGAACCAAGTCAACCAGAACATCCAACAACTCCAAGGGGGTTTTGAGAACCTCAAGGAGCAACAAGAACAATTTGACTAGGGAGAGGTGCGAAGTGCACTGGACAAAATAGTAGAGCAAGGCAAATGGCAACAGAGAAACTTGGCTAAATTCAGAAATCTTTATAATGCCAGAACCATATCCAGGAGGCAGTATGACATCAATACACAAGCGAAGCTGAATCACTTGTGCAATGCCGTGGCCGCTCTAAACCCAGGATACCCAACCTTCATGCAAAGAATGGAGAAGCTGAGTGCAAGACAAGAGGAAATTCTAGCCAAACATAAGGAGGATGAAAGGAATTATATGAGGAGGCTAGGATTCTAGAAGCCCAAGGATGCCAAGGCACAAGAAGGGTCCTCCAAGCAAGATAAAGGTGGCTCCTCCCCTTCCAAGAAGAAGGACAAAGGAAAAGGGTCAATGAACTAAAGATGAAGCTGCCCAAGGTTGTTGAGTCCCATGGTTGACACTCTCTAATTTCTAAAATCCTGTTTTAAGCTTTTGTTCGATTTACTTTTTGAATAAATAATCAAGCTAGGATAGTTTATGTTTTCTGCTTAGTTTTATTTCATGTCTGGAGTCTTTATGAGTCCTTTAGATTACAAGAAAGAAAATGCAATGTATTTCAAGTCTTCTTCAACATAAACAAAGTAGAGTTTGTTTCCATAAGAGTTACTGTGAGTTGTGCAAAAAAAAAAGAGTAAGAGAAACCAAGGCCAAGATAGATCATCCAACAAACTAAGAAATAAGAAACTAAGTGTAGAACCTTGAATGAACTAAAAAGAAAATGAGTCATGGAAATTAACTAGTCTTAGAAGGTATAACAAGAAAAGGTAAAAGGGTGTTCCTTGAATATCCATAGAACCAAGAAGTAGTAAGCAATAAAGACCCAAGGCTCTGAGCATCAACAACTGGGATGGAAAAGAAACATTAAAAAGCTCGAAAAAGGGAGTTAAGGATCCTAGTAGATGCTTGTGGTGAAGATGTGTCAAGAAGAGGCCTGGGCAAGTAGATTCTTAGGGGTGTTTCAACACCAGTACCCTAAAACCAACTGGTTTGGGAGTGCTAATTGAAACTTAATTAAAGGGTTGTCTTGAGACAAAACACTTAGAGTCGTGGTCAAGAAAGCATAACCAACGAGAAAGCAAAACAACTCTTACTACTTCAAGGTAACAATCAATAGAAAGGACCGCTAATGCCTGATGCACGGAAACTTGTCTCTCAACAAATTTTCCTCGGCAAGTATACTGAATTGTCGTCAAGTAAAAACTCACAATAGAGTGAGGTCGAATCCCACAGGGATTGATTGGTCAATCAACTTTAATTAGAGGAATGTTCTAGTTGAGCTAAGCAGAATTTAATGTGAGAGTTGCAGGAAATTAAATGGCGGGAAAGTAAATAGCAGAGAATGTAAATACTGGAAATAAAGAGCTAAATGTAAATGGCGGAAAGTAAATTGCAGAATATTAAATGGGTATTTGGGAAGATGATCATAAAAGTAAATTACAGAAATTAAAGAGAATGGGTGAGATAGAAAATGGGGAGTTCATTGGGCTCAGGAGATGTTGTATTCTCCGGATCAAGTTCATCTTCATCTCTTTCTCAATCAATGCATTCATTGATCTCCTTGTCAATCTTAAGTGATTGAATTCCAATTCCTTGGTAATTCAATCTCTCAAATCTTGATCAATAGCCAATTCCTTGGTCTAATTGCTCATGAAAAGAGATGAAGTATGGTCACTGATTATACCACATGTATTTCCAAATCAAAATATTGGTAGGATTATATGTCACTATATCCATCCAAACCCCAATTTGGTTCCACATGAGAAAGCATTTCTAGCATGATCTCTTCATTCCTCTTCCATAGTTCCGAAGAGATCCAAGTATGGATAGCTTCTTTTCCAAGATAACTACCCAATTGGATGAAGGTTGAAAGCTTTCTAGTAAAATTAAGAGAAAAGAAAGAGGAAGAATAATGAAAACTATTATTGATCCATCAAATTACAACAGAGCTCCCTAACCCAATGAAAGGGGTTTAGTTGTTCATAGCTCTCGGAATAGAAAACGAAGATGGAGAATGCATTTTGAAAGTAAAACTAGAAGTTGCAGAGAAAGTAAAATTCTACAGAAAGTAGTTCTCCCAATCCCCCCCCCCAAAGCTTTTTCTCTAGTTCAAAACTACTCCTATTTATCCTATTCTTCTGATCTTCTAGTTGGCTCTTCAAGTTTTGGATATGGGCCTTTAGATCTTGAGTTGAAGCAGTTATCATCTTTAGTGGGCTCAGCTTCACTTGCAGAGAAAATGTGCTGTAGGCATGGACTTTAGCTTAGGGCGTTAGTGGTGTTAACGTTAAGTGAAAATATGGGGTCGAGAACGTTAGTGACAATCACCTTTTTCACTAACGTTCCTAACCCAAAATAGTCCACGTTAACTTCAACGTTAGTGGCACTAACGTGACCACTAACGTTGCCTTTTGGCCATTCGCAAACGTTATTGGGGTTTACCTTTCCCAATAATGTTGAGAGTACCCCTTTCTCCCTACGTTAGAGTTCACGTTAGTGTAGTTAACGTGACCTTTAACGTAGGCTTGCCAAATCTTCGGGAGCGTTAGTGACACTTACCTTTGTCACTAACGCTCCAAACACCCTTCTTCCCACGTTAGAGTTCACGTTACTTAGGTTAACGTGACTTCTAACATGGTAGTGATAGCCATCTCCAACGTTAGTGACAAAGGTGAGTGTCACTAACGTTGGTTCATCATTCCTTCCCTCCACATTAGCTTCCACGTTAGTGCAATTAACGTGGCTAATGGTGGCTTAGTCCAACGTTAGTGACAAAGGTGAGTGTCACTAACGTTGGCACTTCTTTCCTTCCACGTTAGAGTTCACGTTAATGTACTTAACGTGACTCTTAACATGGCTAGGTGTGCCCCCCTTTTCCAATGTTAGTGGCATTCACTTTTACCACTAACGTTGGAGTTTTACTTCTCTTCTACATTAGCTTCCACGTTAACGTAGTTAACGTGGCAACTAACGTGGGCTATGATGGCTCATGTAGGCATTATTGGCGATCACTTTTCTCATTAACGTTGCAAGCTATCCCCCATTCCACGTTAATGGTCACGTTAGTTAGACTAACGTGGCATCTTCCTTGCTTCCTTTGTCTTGAAATCAAGCAAATAAAGTGCATCAAAGCTAGGTTCTAACCCATGATATCATGCATCATTCATTTTATCATTCATTCATGCATAATTCTCATGAAATCATATAAAATTCACAATGTTTGCTTGAATCAAGATGTAAGTGAAATTCTAACCAAAACTTGCTTATTTCCTAAGAAAATGCATGAAACTATCCTAAAACAGTAAAGAAAAGGTCAGTGAAACTGGCCAAAATGCCCTGGCATCACAACATCAAACTTAAAGCTTGCTTATTCCTAAGCAAGTACTGGAACAAGAGAATGATGAATGAAATGACAAGAGAAATGAATCATTATTGTGAAAGTCATGTTCTTGGTTTTATGGAGTTTCATGCATAGCAACTTAGGTTCATTCCTTTATTGGCTTTCAGACCTTTATCATGCCCTGGAATACTCACTTGATTGCACCCTTTGAGACTTTTATTTATTGATCCCTTTGTATTTTCACGGTTTATTGCATCCTTAGGCTAAGTGTTCTGTGAGAGGGCGACTTTTTAAAAAAAGCTTTCAGCCAACACTCCCGAACCAGTTAGTTCAAGGTGCTAGGTGTTGAAACACCTCTAAGGACTTACTCCCTCAAGTCTCTCTCCCCCATACATGCACACCACAGGCACATGGTTTGTTATTTTCTTTCCTTGAGGCCTTGGTGTCCAGCACCTCTTTGGGTTACTAAATGTTCTGTAGCAAGGTTGCTCTTGATAGTGAATTTTAAGTTGATAATCTTGGGTTAGTTAGCCCAAGTTACCAAGTGATGAAGCACTCCTAAGAACTTATTCATCCAAGCAGATCCTTGGTACAAGAGCACCACAGACACATCCCTCAAGATTCAAGCCCTTGGTGCCTAGCCTTATTTCTTATTACTTTTCTTTCTTTTTCAACTCTTATTGTTCTTTTCCTTTTTCTTATTAGGATCTTATTAATTAACTGGTCTCATGGGGTGTGCTTCAAGCATATGACTTCAGGACAGATAGTTGCCTTCCTACCTTGTTGGTGAACCAACTTAGCTAAGTAATTACTACACCACAAGTTTAGGAACCTACTCCACAATATGAACTTCACTCTGGTATTTCATAGCATACATTCTCTTTTTATTTGATTCAAAAGGACAAGCATACAAGCAAGTATGGTGAAAATGCAGCAGGTAACTTGGACTAGCAAGCATAGACCTAAGCAATGAAAACTTAAAGGCAGAATTTAAAATCCTAAACTACTATGGAAGCATGTTTTATTTCATACATGATTTTCCTTATTTAAAAACTTGAAAAAGATGGAACAAAGGGGGAACTCCACCACCTTTTACTCATGGGGTTGCTCATGCTCTCCCTCTTGTTTGTCCCCTTTGTGTTTTTCTTGAGTGCTTGAACTCCCACTTCCCTTGCCTTTTCCAATCAACTTTTTCCAGAAGCCAGCATCTTCCATCTTCTTTTTCAATGTTTCCTTCTACTGTTTCACCTTCTTTTCCTCTTGTTCTATTAGCTCTTTTTGGACTGCATCATACTTAGGGATTGCAGAGTGCAGATTATGCATATGACCAGACATATAGTTCAACTTGGCTTGAGTGTTTATATTGAACTCCTCCCTATGTAGTTGCCATCCTTCATTAAGTACGCTGAACTCATTGAATGCCTTTATCTGAGCTAGCTGACGTTGGTTGAGTTCTTGAAGGCGTTTGTCTTGACGCTCTTGCCTTTCAGTCACTTGATTGATGGCTTGAGTGAGCTGGGAGTAGTGTTCCATTTGCTGTTTCTGCCACTCCCCTTGTTGATTCATCCAATTAGACAAGAGCTCTTCTTGACGATCCATCCTTTTGGATTGAATGTGTAATTGTTGTTCTTGCCTTTCCATATATCTCCTTGCCAAGTCCTCAATGGTTCCTTGAATGTGGCCCAAATTTATATTGGTTGGATCATAGTACTCTTCTTGCTGGTATTCTTCCTGATGGGATTCTTCTTAGTGAGGTCCTTCTTGTGATGTTCTTTTCCCTATTTGAGGCCTTCTTATTGTTGGGCGGGTGCCACATAAGTTATACGCTGGAGTGTAACCATTCGTCTGGGGTTTACCCAAGTTGGATTGCTGTCCTCGAAGACTACCTTGGCTTTCGTACACAGCCTAAGGATGGTGCTGGGGTACCAAAGTCTAGCACCTGGATCATTCTTCTTGGCTGATTCTTAAATCCCCTCAGCTATAATTTCGTGCACATTGATGCCTCCACCCTTCATTAAGCAATGTACTATAGTAGCTCGAGTAATGTTGACCTCAGAATTATTTGCGGCTGGGAGGATAGATCTCCTCACAAGCTCAAACCATCCCTTGGCTTCCGAGATGAGGTCTCCTCTCCTGATGAACCAGGGTCTCCTATCCGAATACCTTTCCCAGTCAGATCCTATAACACACATATCGTTCACAATCTCTTCAAGTTCATCATTGTCGGGGCCATTACTTATTCTCACATGATAACTGGGTTCATCAAAATGTGGCGATTTCAGCTGAAGAATCCTTGTTATGGCATTGGGGCTGAAGTCTACCTATGTTCCTCTCACATAACTTTTGAAGGTGGGGGCCTTGGTTTTATCTTCTCTGACCACATTTGTATAGAACTCCTTGATGAGGTTTGCATTTATCTTTGCTTCTGGGTTTGTGAGCCTTTGCCAACCCCTTTGTTCAATCTTCTCTCGAATCTGTGGGCACTCATCCTCATTGAACTGGAATGTTAATTCAGGTAATATCTTCTTGACCTTTATCCGTTCAAATTCGAGTTCATGGAATGCAGTTTTGAATCTCCCTTCATCGAAGGGGACACTCTCCACCGGTTCCTTCCTCTTTTGCCTCTTGGAGCTTGATGATGCCATAAGTGATTTTTAAGATGTGAAGGTGTAAAGGGTGTGGATAATTGGCTTCGGCCGGTTAAGATGGGGTGTAGTGAAGAGAATGGGTGAGAGTGTTTTTGATGGGTAAAAAGGGGTTAGGTGCCGAGAGTGGGAAGTGTAACGGATTAAAATTGGAATGTGAAAGGGAGTATGGAATAAGAACCACTTATATAGGGAATTGGTGGGTGAATGAAAGGTGTGGATTGATGGAGTAGGTGTATGATGAACGGATGGGGTGTAGTATGGGATGGGCACAAGGATCATCAACTTTATGATGGGGTTGGTTCAGTTTCCAAGCGTGTTCTTCTTCCAATGTTGCATGGCAACATTTCCCCATGCATCCCTGGTGCACGAAATTGTGATCTCCAGGCTCGAACAAATCCTGGTAATGGCTTCAAAGCTTGGTGCTCTGATCTTAATTCATGATTGTCACAACTTCGATACAACTAACCAGCAAGTGCACTGGGTCGTCCAAGTAATACCTTACGTGAGTAAGGGTCGAATCCCACGGAGATTGTTGGTATGAAGCAAGCTATGGTCACCTTGTAAATCTCAGTCAGGCGGATATAAAATAATTATGGAGTTTTCGAATAATAAATAAAAGAATAGGGATAGAGGTACTTATGTAAATCATTGGTAGGAATTTCAGATAAGCGAATGGAGATGCTTTTCGTTCCTCTGAACCTCTGCTTTCCTACTATCTTCATCCAATCAGTCTTACTCCTTTCCATGGCTGGCTTTATGTGATACATCACCACTGTCAATGGCTACTTTCGGTCATCTCACGGGAAAATGATCCAATGCCCTGTCACGGCACAGCTAATCGTCTGGAGGCATCACCCTTGTCAATGGCTTCATCTTATCCTCTCAGTGAATAATATGCTCACGCACCCTGTCACGGCACGGCTATTCATCTGTCGGTTCTCGATCATGCTGGAATAGGATTTACTATCCTTTTGCGTCTGTCACTAACGCCCTGCAATCGCGAGTTCGGAGCTCGTCACAGTCATTCAATCATTGAATCCTACTCGGAATACCACAGACAAGGTTTAGACCTTCCGGATTCTCTTGAATGCCGCCATCATTCTAGCTTACGCCACGAAGATTCTGGTTAGGAGATCTAAGAGATACTCATTCTAGCTTATTTCATGTAGAACAGAAGTGTTTGTCAGGCACGCGTTCATAAGGGAGAAGGATGATGAGCGTCACACATAATCATCACCTTTATCACGTTCTTGGGTGCGAATGGATATCTTAGAAGCGAAATAAGAAGAATTGAATAGAAAACAGTAGTACTTTGCATTAATCTTTGAGGGACAGCAGAGCTCCACACCTTAATCTATGGAGTGTAGAAACTCTACCGTTAAAAATACATAAGTGAAGGTCCAGGCATGGCCGAGATGGCCAGCCCCCTAAAACGTGATCAAAGGATCATAAGGTAATCCAAAGATACCAAATACAATAGTAAAAGGTCCTATTTATAATAAACTAGCTACTAGGGTTTACATGAGTAAGTAATTGATGTACAAATCCACTTCCGGGGCCCACTTGGTGTGTGCTTGGGCTTGGGCTTGAGTGTTACACGTGTAGAGGTCCTTTCTGGAGTTGAACGCCAGCTTTTGTGCCAGTTTGGGCGTTCAACTCTGGTTTTGGCTCCTTTTCTGGCGCTGGACGCCAGATTTGGGTAGAAGGCTGGCGTTGAACGCCAGTTTACGTCATCTATTCTTGGCCAAAGTATGGACTATTATATATTGCTGGAAAGCCCTGGATGTCTACTTTCCAACGCAATTGGAAGGGCGCCATTTCGAGTTCGGTAGCTCCAGAAAATCCACTTTGAGTGCAGGGAGGTCAGAATCCAACAGCATCAGCAGTCCTTCTTCAACCTCTGAATCTGATTTTTGCTCAAGTCCCTCAATTTCAGCCAGAAAATACCTGAAATCACAGAAAAATACACAAACTCATAGTAAAGTCCAGAAATGTGAATTTAACACAAAATCTATTAAAAACATCCCTAAAAGTAACTAGATCCTACTAAAAACATACTAAAAACAATGTCAAAAAGCGTATAAATTATCCGCTCATCACAACACCAAACTTAAATTGTTGCTTGTCCCCAAGCAACTAAAAATCAAAATAGGATAAAAAGAATAGAATATACTATAAATTCCAAACTATCAATGAAACAGAGCTTCAATCATATGAGCGGGACTTATAGCTTTTTGCCTCTTGAATAGTTTTGGCATCTCACTTTATTCATTGAGGTTCAGAATGATTGGCATCTATAGGAACTTCAGATTTCGAATAGTGTTATTGACTCTCTTAGTTCAGTATGATGATTCTTGAACACAGCTTCTTTATGAGTCTTGGCCGTGGCCCTAAGCATTTTGTTTTCCAGTATTACCACCGGATACATAAATGCCACAGACACATAATTGGGTGAACCTTTTCAGATTGTGACTCAGCTTTGCTAAAGTCCCCAATTAGAGGTGTCCAGGGTTCTTAAGCACACTCTTTTTTTTTTGCTTTGGACCTTGACTTTAACCGCTCAGTCTCAAGTTTTCACTTGACACCTACACGCCACAAGCACATGGTTAGGGACAGCTTGGTTTAGCCGCTTAGACCAGGATTTTATTCCTTTAGGCCCTCCTATCCACTGATGCTCAAAGCCTTGGGATCCTTTTTATTTGCCCTTGCCTTTTGGTTTTAAGGGTTATTGGCTTTTTGCTCTTGCCTCTTGGTTTTAAGAGCTTTTGGCTTTTTCTGCTTGCTTTTTTTTTTTTTCTTTCTTATTTTTTTTTTTCGCCTATTTTTTTTCTATTTTTTTTTTCGGCAAGCTTTGTTCTTTGCTGCTTTTTCTTGCTTCAAGAATCATTTTTATGATTTTTCAGATTATCAAATAACATGTCTCCTAGTCATCATTCTTTCAAGAGCCAACATATTTAACATTCTTAAACAACAACTTCAAAAGACATATGCACTGTTCAAGCATACATTCAGAAAACAAGAAGCATTGTCACCACATCAATATAATTAAACTAAGTTCAAGGATAAATTCAAAACTCATGTACTTCTTGTTCTTTTGAATTAAAACATTTTTTTTAAGAGAGGTGATGGATTCATAGGACATTTATAACTTTAAGACATAGTTACTACTACTAATGATCATGTAATGAAGACACAAACATAGATAAGCACATAACATAGAAAATGAAAAACAAAGAAAGTAAGAACAAGGAATGAGTCCACCTTAGTGATGTCCTTGAGCTCTTCTATGTCTCTTCCTTGTCTTTGCTGCTCCTCCTTCATTGCTTTTAGATCTTCTCTGATTTCATGAAGGATGATGGAGTGCTCTTGATGTTCCACCCTTAGTTGCTTCCAATAATTATGTGGAAGAAAATGTATCCCCTGAGGTATCTCAGGGATCTCTTGATTTGCAGTCAAATGTTCTACCACTGAGCTATAGACCCTTGATGGAAGCTTTTGTCTTCCCTTTCCTCTTTCTAGAGGCTTCTCTGGCCTTAGGTGCCATCAATGGTTATGGAAAAAAACAAAAAAGCTATGCTTTTTACCACACCAAACTTAGAATGTTGCTCGCCCTCGAGCAAAAGAAGAAAGAATAGAAGAATAAGAAGAAGATATGGAGGAGATGGATGGGAGTGTGTATTCGGCCATATGGGTGGGATTGGGTGGGAGAGAGATGTTGAATTTTTTAAGGTAGTGGGCGTATGGATGTGAGTGGTAAATGGAAAGTAGAAGGGATGATCATGAATGGGAAGAGAGATGATGAGGTAGGTGGGGATACTGTGGGGTCCACAGATCCTGAGGTGTCATGGCATTTACATCCCTGCACCAATTTAGGCATGTAAAATGCCCTTGCACACAACTCTGGGCGTTTAGCGCCAGGTTGGTGCCCTTTTTGGGCGTTCAACGCCCCTTTGCTGCCATTTCTGGCGTTGAACGCCAGAACCATGCTTGTTCTGGGCGTTCAGCGCCAGGATGCTCCCATTCTGGGCGTTCAGCGCCAGAACTATGCTCTGTTCTGGCGTTTGAACGCCAGACAGATGCTCCTCCAGGGTGTGATTTTTCTTCTGCTGTTTTTGATTCCGTTTTCAATTTTTATATTTATTTTGTGACTCCACATGATCATGAACCTAAGAAAACATGAAAAATAATAAAAATAAGAATTAGATAAACATTGGGTTGCCTCCCAACAAGCGCTTCTTTAATGTCAATAGCTTGACAGTGGGCTCTCATGGAGCCTCACAGATGTGCAGAGCTTTGTTGAGACTCTCCAACACCAAACTTAGAGTTTGGATATGGGAGTTCAACACCAACTTAGAGTTTGGTTGTGGCCTCCCAACACCAAACTTGGAGTTTGACTGTGGGGGCTCTGGTTGACTCTGCTTGGAGAGAAGCTTTTCATGCTTCCTCTTCATGGTTGCAGAGGGAGATCCTTGAGTTTTAAACACAAGAGAGTTCTCATTCCATTGAAGGACTATTTCACCTCTGTCAACATCAATCACAGCTCTTGCTGTGGCCAGGAAAGGTCTTCCTAGGATGATGGATTCATTCTCTTCCTTTCCAGTATCCAGGACTATGAAATCAGCAGGGATGTAAAGGCCCTCAACCTTTACTAATACATCCTCTACTTGTCCATAAGCCTATTTTCTTGAGCTGTCTGCCATCTCTAGTGAGATTTTAGCAGCTTGCACCCCATAGATTCCCAGTTTCTCTATTACAGAGAGGGGCATGAGGTTTATTCCTGAACCAAGGTCACACAGAGCCTTAAAGATCATGGTGCCTATGGTACAGGGTATTATGAACTTTCCAGGATCCTGTCTCTTTTGAGGCAATGTCAGTTGATCCAGATCACTTAGTTCATTGATGAACAAGGGAGGTTCAACTTCCCAAGCATCAATGCCAAATAATTTGGCATTCAGCTTCATGATTGCACCAAGAAACTTGGAAGTTTTCTCTTCAGTAACATCCTCATTCTCTTCAGAAGAGGAATACTCATCAGAGCTCATGAAGGGCATAAGGAGGTTCAATGGAATCTCTATGGTCTCTAGATGAGCCTCAGAGTCCTTTGGTTCCTCAGAGGGAAGCTCCTTATTGATCACTAGACGTCCCAGGAGGTCTTCCTCCTTGGAATTCACGTCCTCTCCTTCCCTTACAGGTTCGGCCATGGCGCTTATGTCAATGGCCTTGTACTCTCCTTTTGGATTCTCTTCTGTATTGCTTGGGAGAGTACTAGGAGGGATTTCAGTGATCCTTTTACTCAGCTGGCCCACTTGTGCTTCCAGATTTCTAATGGAAGACCTTGTTTCATTCATGAAACTCACAGTGGCCTTGGATAGATCAGAGACTAGATTTGCTAAATTAGAAGCATTTTGTTTAGTGTTCTCTGTCTGTTGCTGAGTGGATGATGGAAAAGGTTTATTATTGTTAAACCTGTTTCTTCCACCATTATTAAAGCCTTGTTGGGGCTTTTGATCCTTCCATGAGAAATTTGGATGATTTCTCCATGTTGAGTTATAGGTGTTTCCATAAGGTTCACCTAAGTAATTTACCTCTGCTATTGCAGGGTTCTCAGGATCATAAGCTTCTTCTTCAGAAGATGCCTCTTGAGTATTGTTGGATGCAGCTTGCATTCCATGCAGACTCTGAGAGATCATATTGACTTGCTGAGTCAATATTTTATTCTGAGCCAATATGGCATTCAGAGTATCAACTTCAAGAACTCCCTTCTTCATAGGCGTCCCATTACTCACAGGATTCCTTTCAGAAGTGTACATGAACTGGTTATTAGCAACCATGTCAATGAGTTCTTGAGCTTCTGCAGGCATTTTCTTTAGGTGAATGGATCCACCTGCAGAAGTGTCCAGTGACATTTTTGATAACTCAGATAAACCATCATAGAATATATCCAGGATGGTCCATTCTGAAAGCATGTCAGAAGGACACTTTTTGGTCAACTGTTTGTATCTTTCCCAAGCTTCATAGAGGTATTCACCTTCTTTCTGTCTGAAGGTTTGAACATCAGCTCTAAGCTTGCTCAGCTTTTGAGGAGGAAAGTACTTGGCTAAGAAAGCCGTGACCAGCTTATCCCAAGAGTTCAGGCTATCTTTGGGTTGAGAATCCGACCATAATCTAGCTCTGTCTCTTACAGCAAAAGGGAAAAGCATGAGCCTGTAGACTTCAGGATCTACTCCATTAGTCTTAACAGTATCACATATCTGCAAGAATTCAGTTAAGAACTGAAAAGGATCTTCAGATGGAAGTCCATGAAACTTGCAGTTCTGCTGCATCAGAGAAACTAATTGAGGTTTCAGCTCAAAGTTGTTTGCTCCAATGGCAGGAATGGAGATGCTTCTTCCATGTAAATTGGAATTAGGTGCAGTAAAGTCACCAAGCATCTTCCTTACATTATTATTATTTTCGGCTGCCATCTCCTCTGCCTGTTCGAAAATTTCTGAAAGGTTATCTCTGGATTGTTGTATTTTAGCTTCTCTTAATTTTCTCTTCAGAGTCCTTTCAGGTTCTGGATCTGCTTCTACAAGAATGTTCTTATCCTTGCTCCTGCTCATATGACAAAGAAGAAGGCACAGAAAAATAATAATAATAATAGAGATCCTTTATACCACAGTATAGAGATCCCTGTGTGAGTAGAAGAAGAGAAGAAAAGAAAATTTGAACTCAGAGAGAGAGGGGGTTCGGATTTTTGGTGAGTTGAAGGAAAGATGTTAGTATATCAATAAACAAATAGAAGAAGATGAGAGGGGGAAGTGAATTTTCGAAAACAATTTTTGAAAATGAGTTAGTGATTTTCGAAAATAGTTTTTGAAAAAGGTTAGTATTTTTTTTCGAATTTTTTTTTAAATCAAAAATAAAAATAATTAGTTAATAAAAAAGAAATTTTTGAAAAAGATGGAAGATATTTTCGAAAATTAGAGAGACAAAGTTAGTTAGGTAGTTTTGAAAAAGTTAAGAAACAAACAAAAAGTTAGTTAGTTAGTTGAAACAAATTTTGAAAAGATAAGAAGTTAGGAAGTTAGAAAAGATATTTTGAAATCAATTTTTTGAAAAAGATAAGATGAGAAGATATTTTTGAAAAGATATGATAGAAATTAGTTTTTGAAAAAGATTTGATTTTTAAAATCACAATTAATGACTTGATTCACAAGAAATCACAAGATATGATTCTAGAACTTAAAGTTTGAATCTTTCTTAACAAGTAAGTAACAAACTTGAAATTTTTTGAATCAAAACATTAATTGATTAGTTATTTTCGAAAATTTTATATAAAAATAAGAAAAAAATTTTTGAAAAATATTTTTTTTTTGAATTTTCGAAAATAACTAAGAATTTTGAAAAAGATTTGATTTTTGAAAAAGATTTTGAAAAAGATAAGATTTTCAAATTGAAAATTTGATTTGACTCATAAAAAAAACAATTTGATTTTGAAAATTTTTGAAAAAGTCAACTCAAATTTTCGAATTTGATGAGAGAAAAAGGGAAAGATATTTTTTTTATTTTTGAATTTTTATGATGCAAGAGGAAAAACACTAAAAAGATGCAATGCATGAAATTTTTAGATCAAAACATGTGATGCATGCAAGAATGCTATGAATGTCAAGATGAACACCAAGAACACTATGAATGTCAAGATGAACATTATAGACACATTTTTGAAAAATTTTTAATGCAAAGAAACATGCAAGACACCAAACTTAGAATTCTTTAATGCTTAGACACTAAGAATTCAAGAATGCATATGATAAACATGAAAAGACACAAAATAAAAAATCATCAAGATCAAACAAGAAGACTTACCAAGAACATCTTGAAGATCATGAAGAACACCATGAATGTATGAAATTTTCGAAAAATGCAAGATGCATATGCAAGTGACACCAAACTTATGATATGACTCAAGACTCAAACAAGAAACACAAAAATATTTTTGATTTTTATGATTTTCTAATTTTTTTTTTTTTGAATTTTTATTTTATATTTTTCGAAAAATTCTTTTGAAAAAGAAAATAAGGATTCCAAAATTTTTAATATGAATTCCAGGAATCTTGCCATGTTAGTCTTAAAGCTCCAATCAAAGGGTCTGGCATGGCTTAACAGCCAGCCAAGCTTTAGCATATAATTACATGGGCTGGAGTGATTAGTTGAATACCAATCCCAAAGTAGTTTGGGTATGGCTTTACAGCCAGATATGATTCAACATATTTCATGAAACACTAGAATTCATTCTTAAAAATTTTGAAGCCATAGAATAATTTATTTTTGAAAACATTTTATTTTATTTTATATTAATTTTTTTTTTCGAAAACAAAGGAAGAGTTTTTGAAAGATTTTTGAAAAATTTTTGAAAACAAAACAAAAAGAAAATTACCTAATCTGAGCAACAAGATGAACCGTCAGTTGTCCAAACTCGAACAATCCCCGGCAACGGCGCCAAAAACTTGGTGCACGAAATTGTGATCTCCAAGCTCGAACAAATCCTGGTAATGGCTTCAAAGCTTGGTGCTCTGATCTTAATTCATGATTGTCACAACTTCGATACAACTAACCAGCAAGTGCACTGGGTCGTCCAAGTAATACCTTACGTGAGTAAGGGTCGAATCCCACGGAGATTGTTGGTATGAAGCAAGCTATGGTCACCTTGTAAATCTCAGTCAGGCGGATATAAAATAATTATGGAGTTTTCGAATAATAAATAAAAGAATAGGGATAGAGGTACTTATGTAAATCATTGGTAGGAATTTCAGATAAGCGAATGGAGATGCTTTTCGTTCCTCTGAACCTCTGCTTTCCTACTATCTTCATCCAATCAGTCTTACTCCTTTCCATGGCTGGCTTTATGTGATACATCACCACTGTCAATGGCTACTTTCGGTCATCTCACGGGAAAATGATCCAATGCCCTGTCACGGCACGGCTAATCGTCTGGAGGCATCACCGTTGTCAATGGCTTCATCTTATCCTCTCAGTGAATAATATGCTCACGCACCCTGTCACGGCACGGCTATTCATCTGTCGGTTCTCGATCATGCTGGAATAGGATTTACTATCCTTTTGCGTCTGTCACTAACGCCCTGCAATCGCGAGTTCGGAGCTCGTCACAGTCATTCAATCATTGAATCCTACTCGGAATACCACAGACAAGGTTTAGACCTTCCGGATTCTCTTGAATGCCGCCATCATTCTAGCTTACGCCACGAAGATTCTGGTTAGGAGATCTAAGAGATACTCATTCTAGCTTATTTCATGTAGAACAGAAGTGTTTGTCAGGCACGCGTTCATAAGGGAGAAGGATGATGAGCGTCACACATAATCATCACCTTCATCACGTTCTTGGGTGCGAATGGATATCTTAGAAGCGAAATAAGAAGAATTGAATAGAAAACAGTAGTACTTTGCATTAATCTTTGAGGGACAGCAGAGCTCCACACCTTAATCTAAGGAGTGTAGAAACTCTACCGTTAAAAATACATAAGTGAAGGTCCAGGCATGGCCGAGATGGCCAGCCCCCTAAAACGTGATCAAAGGATCATAAGGTAATCCAAAGATACCAAATACAATAGTAAAAGGTCCTATTTATAATAAACTAGCTACTAGGGTTTACATGAGTAAGTAATTGATGTACAAATCCACTTCCGGGGCCCACTTGGTGTGTGCTTGGGCTTGGGCTTGAGTGTTACACGTGTAGAGGTCCTTTCTGGAGTTGAACGCCAGCTTTTGTGCCAGTTTGGGCGTTCAACTCTGGTTTTGGCTCCTTTTCTAGCGCTGGACGCCAGATTTGGGTAGAAGGCTGGCGTTGAACGCCAGTTTACGTCATCTATTCTTGGCCAAAGTATGGACTATTATATATTGCTGGAAAGCCCTGGATGTCTACTTTCCAACGCAATTGGAAGCGCACCATTTCGAGTTCTGTAGCTCCAGCAAATCCACTTTGAGTACAGGGAGGTCAGAATCCAACAGCATCAGCAGTCCTTCTTTAACCTCTGAATCTGATTTTTGCTCAAGTCCCTCAATTTCAGCCAGAAAATACCTGAAATCACAGAAAAACACACAAACTCATAGTAAAGTCTAGAAATATGAATTTAACACAAAATCTATTAAAAACATCCCTAAAAGTAACTAGATCCTACTAAAAACATACTAAAAACAATGTCAAAAAGCGTATAAATTATCCGCTCATCAATCCCCTTTGAAAACACGTGTATAGTCCTCTCCTTTTTGAAGTGGCCGAAACTTCCTCCTTCAATTGTCCCATCAATTTTCCTACAAAACAAAAGGGATGTGATTAATGAAATTGTGGGAAGTGGCGGCAAAATTTAAAAGAAAAGAGTAACTACTTTTTAAAATTTTTGTTTTTAACTAACTAAGTGCTATTCATCAGTGCAAATCAATTGACTAATTGAATGTCCATGTATGCAACATTGGTGACACCAAACTTAATTTGTGGCCATGTGGTGTAAAAGGAATTGTTCAAGGTGCTAAGAGTGACGTGCTATGAGTTACATTCATGTTCTCTTAGCATGCCTTGAACACCAAACTTGTCCTCCACTATATGTTGCATAAAAAAATTCATTCAAGGATATGTCAAAGCTGATTTGGAATTCATGAACCTTGCATTATTAATTACTTTAAAAGCATATAAAACATGGGTTGCCTCCCATGAAGCGCTTCTTTAGCGTCACTAGCTTGACGTTCTGCCCTTTGTCAGGGTGGTTGGTGATGCTTCAGATCTTCCCCTCTTGCAATAAACCTATATCCATTGGCTTCATCAAGGATCTCTACATGCTCTAGGGAAAGAACTTTGTTGATGGTGAAGACTTTAGGTAGCTGAGATGGGATGGTGGGGAGATGAGGTGGGATAACTGGAAAATAAGCTGAGATCACTTTATCCCCTGGAGAGAAATCCTCTGTGGGGATCTTCTTGTTCCTCCACCCCCTTGGTGCCTTCTTCTTTGTTCCTTTTGATGTTTCTCTGTTCTTTGTGACCTCTTCTTTTCAAGGAAATTTTGTTGCTGGTCTCGTATGACTCTGGTGGTTTAGGTTCCTCCTGATTTTCCTTGAGCTGTGATAGTTGCTGATTATCTTGTTCATCAACCAAAGGAATTCCCTGTGCTTCAATGCTTGTTTCTTCCACCTTGTTGTACTCTTTCCTTGGTTCCTTGCTTTCTTGATCTGCTTCTTGTGAGGGTTTAAAGATATTGAATGCGAGTTGTTCGTCATGTATCCTCAATATTAGCTCTCCTTGCTCCACATCTATGAGCGCTCTGGCTGTAGCTAGGAATGGTCTTCCCAATATGATTGGGTGAAGGTGACTCTCTTCCATTTCCAATATGACAAAGTCTGTAGGAAGGAAATATTTCCCAACCAACCTTTACCAACACGTTTTCAACCACTCCTACTGCTTGTTTCTGAGTTTTGTCAGCCAGCCTGATGACTACGTCTGTGGGCACTAGCTCATTGATCTGCAACTTCTTCATAAGGGATAAAGGCATTAAGTTGATGCTTGCTCCCAGGTCACAGAGTCCTTTGTCAAATATTGTTTCTCCTATGGCATAGGGGATGTGAAAACTCCCTGGGTCCTTCCTTTTTGTAGGCAACTCTGGTTGAATGAGAGCACTACACTCCTTATTCATCACTATTGTTTGCCCTCCCTTGAGTGAGCTTTTCCTGGCCAGCAATTCTTTCAAATACTTAATGTATGGGGGCATTTGTTGGAGAGCCTTGATGAATGGTATGTTCACATGGAGAGGTGCAAATGTGTCAAGGAACTTTGAGTATATTCTCTTTTCTACACCACCCTTGAGTCTTTGGGGAAAAGGTGCATAGAGCCTCAGCAGCTCCTTCTGTGTAATTTTGGTTTCTTGGTGATCCTCTTCCTGTTTCTCTGCTGATATGTCTCCAGGTTATTCTAATGGTTTGTTCGGCTCTTCCTCAGTCTCTTTATCACTTGTGGTGACCATCTTGTAGTCTTCCCATCTTACTTTCTTTGTTTCACCTCTCGGGTTTTTCTCTGTGTCACTTGGGAGGCTGTCGTGGGTTTGGGAATCTTCTCAGAGAGGTATCCCACTTGAAATTCTAGCCTCTGAATGGTGTCTCCCTGGTTTTTGAGATTAGCTCGCACCTCCTCTTTGAACACCTTGTTATCTTGAATCTCTTTGCATATGCCTTCAAGTAGGGTCTCAATCCTTGAGAGTCTATCCTCGGATGATGGTGAGTTGGAGTTGGAGGGATGAGAATGGCCATTTTGGTTTTAATATGGATGTTGAGAGGTGTTGTTAGGTGGGTGCTGATATAATCTCTGTGTGAAGTGTTGGTGAGCTGCATTGTTATTGGGGTTGTGATGTCTCTGATCTTGGCCTTGATCTTGTTAATTTCCCCACCAAAAGTTTGGGTGGTTCCTCTAACTAGGATTGTAAGTTTTGGAGTATGGATCATGGGTCTACCTAGGTGAGTTTCCAATGTAGTTGGCTTGTTCCTGCTCACCCTCTACTTCTGTATTCACTCCTTCTTGGGTTGCTAATGAGGTGGTGATTGCTGCTACTTGGTTCCTCTCCATCTTCTTGGAAAGGTCAGCCAGCTGCTTGGTAATCAGCTTGTTCTGGGCCAGCAATACATCCACATTGTTTAGCTCCATTACTCCTCTAGTATTGCCTCTTTTAGAAGCATAGAAGTAGCCATTCTCAGCTACAGTCTCAATGACATCTATGACTTCTTCTATGGTCTTCTTCTTGTTCAGAGATCCCCTGGATGAGTGGTCTACTGCCTTCTTTGATTCATAAGAAAGGCCTTCATAAAAGATGTGTAGCTGCACCCATTCATTGAACATATCTGGTGGGCACCTTCTTATCAGATCCTTAAACCTCTCCCATGCTTCATATAGAGTCTCACCATCTTGCTGCTTGAAGGTTTGTACCTCAACTCTCAACCTGTTGATTCTTTGAGGAGGATAGAATCTCGCCAAGTATTTGTTCACCACATCTTCCCAGGTTGTTAAACTCTCCTTCGGGAAGGAATCCAGCCATTTAGATGTTTTGTCCTTGAGTGAGAAGGGAAACAGAAGCAGTCTATAGGTGTCAGGATGAACACCATTAGACTTCACAAGAGTGGGGTCTTCTTGGACGGTGGTTAGGTGTTGATTGGGGTCTTCTTGGACACTCCCTCCGAATGAACAGTTGTTCTGAACAAGAGTGATGAGTTGTGTCTTCAGTTCAAAGTTGTTGGCATGTATGGTTGGCTTTTGGATGCTACTTCCACAGTTTCCCGGGTTTGGATTCATATAAGAGCCCAAAACTCTTCTCTCTTGCACAGCATGATTCACTGGACCTTCTCTGCCATGGTTGTGAGCCTCTTCTTCATGGTGGTTCTCCATATTCTCATCCATGTTTGGTTCAAAATACTCCTCCTCTTCTTCAGCACCCACAATTCTCTTTCCTCTTGCTTCCCTCCTTAGTCTAAGGAAGGTCCTATCAGGTTCAGAATCAAAGGAAGTTGAAGCCTCGCTTCTTCTACCTGTCATACAACCAACAAGGCCAAAACAAAAGGGAGATAGAGAATGTTCTTGTTAAAAATGCTGTTAGTGTGAGTGATGCAATATATCAAATAGTTAGTGGGTTAGTGAACTGAATTGTAAACAACTAAGAAAAAGGTAAGGGAAAAAAAAGAGAAGAAAATAGCTAAACTGAAAGTGAATTACTCAAATGAAATCAAACAAAATGAAAAACATTGCTCAATCTAGTTATCCACCAATTTAATCATTGTTGATACAAAATCAATCCCCGGCAACGGCGCCATAAACTTGATGCACGGAAACTTGTCTCTCAACAAATTTCCCGCGGCAAGTATACCGAATTGTCGTCAAGTAAAAACTCACAATAGAGTGAGGTCGAATCCCACAGGGATTGATTGGTCAATCAACTTTAATTAGAGGAATGTTCTAGTTGAGCTAAGTAGAATTTAATGTGAGAGTTATAGGAAATTAAATGGCGGGAAAGTAAATAGCAGAGAATGTAAATACTGGAAATAAAGAGCTGAATGTAAATGGCGGAAAGTAAATTGCAGAATGTTAAATGGGGATTTGGAAAGATGATCATAAAAGTAAATTGCAGAAATTAAAGAGAATGGGTGAGATAGGAAATGGGGAGTTCATTGGGCTCAAGAGATGTTGTATTCTCCGGATCAAGTTCATCTTCATCTCTTCCTCAATCAATGCATTCATTGATCTCCTTGTCAATCTTAAGTGATTGAATTCCAATTTCTTGGTAATTCAATCTCTCAAATCTTGATCAATAGCCAATTCCTTGGTCTAATTGCTCATGAGAAGAAATGAAGTGTGGTCACTGATTATACCACATGTATTTCCAAATCAAAATATTGGTAGGATTATATGTCACTATATCCATCCAAACCCCAACTTGGTTCCACATGAGAAAGCATTTCCAGCATGATCTCTTTATTCCTCTTCCATGGTTCCGAAGAGATCCAAGTATAAATAGCTTCTTTTCCAAGATAACTACCCAATTGGATGAAGGTTGAAAGCTTTCTAGTAAAATCAAGAGAAAAGAAAGAGGAAGAATAATGAAAACTATTATTGATCCATCAAATTACAACAGAGCTCCCTAACCCAATGAAAGGGGTTTAGTTGTTCATAGCTCTCGGAATAGAAAATGAAGATGGAGAATGCATTTTGAAAGTAAAACTAGAAGTTGCAGAGAAAGTAAAATTCTACAGAGAGTAGTTCTCCCAATCCCCCCCCCCAAAAGCTTTTTCTCTAGTTCAAAACTACTCCTATTTATCCTATTCTTCTGATCTTCTAGTTGGCTCTTCAAGTTTTGGATATGGGCCTTTGGATCTTGAGTTGAAGCAGTTATCATCTTTAGTGGGCTCAGCTTCACTTGCAGAGAAAATGTGCAGTAGGCATGGACTTTAGCTTAGGGCGTTAGTGGTGTTAATGTTAAGTGAAAGTATGGGGTCGAGAACGTTAGTGACAATCACCTTTTTCACTAATGTTCCTAACCCAAAATGGTCCACATTAACTTCAACGTTAGTGGCACTAATGTGACCACTAACGTTGCCTCTTGGCCATTTGCAAACGTTATTGGGGTTTACCTTTCCCAATAACGTTGAGAGTACCCCTTTCTCCCTACGTTATAGTTCACGTTAGTGTAGTTAACGTGACCTTTAACGTAAGCTTGCCAAATCTTCGAGAGCGTTAGTGACACTTACCTTTGTCACTAACGCTCCAAACACCCTTTTTCCCACGTTAGAGTTCACGTTACTTAGGTTAATGTGACTTCTAACGTGGTAGTGATAGCCATCTCCAACGTTAGTGACAAAGGTGAGTGTCACTAACGTTGGTTCATCATTCCTTCCCTCCACGTTAGCTTCCACGTTAGTGCAATTAACGTGGCAACTAACGTGGCTAATGGTGGCTTAGTCCAACGTTAGTGACAAAGGTGAGTGTCACTAACGTTGGCACTTCTTTCCTTCCACGTTAGAGTTCACGTTAATGTACTTAACGTGACTCTTAACGTGGCTGGGTGTGCTCCCCTTTTCCAACGTTAGTGGCATTCACTTTTACCACTAACGTTGGAGTTTTACTTCTCTTCTACGTTAGCTTACGTTAACATGGCAACTAACGTGGGCTATGATGGCTCATGTAGGCGTTATTAGCGATCACTTTTCTCATTAACGTTGCAAGCTATCCCCCATTCCACGTTAATGGTCACGTTAGTTAAACTAACATGGCTATTAATGTGGCATCTTCCTTGCTTCCTTTGTCCTAAAATCAAGCAAATAAAGTGCATCAAAGCTAGGTTCTAACCCATGATATCATGCATCATTCATTTTATCATTCAATTCATGCATAATTCTCATGAAATCATATAAAATTCACAATGTTTTCTTGAATCAAGATGTAAGTGAAATTCTAACCAAAACTTGCTTATTTCCTAAGAAAATTCATGAAACTACCCTAAAACAGTAAAGAAAAGGTCAGTGAAACTGGCCAAAATGCCCTGGCATCAAAGCCTATACTTGAAAGAACCCTCAAGGATCTAAGAGTTTTTCATGACATTAAAACATTCATACATGTGTTGAATACTTAGTCCTACCCTTAGTTATGTTGCAATCATTCAAGGCCAAGGCCTCAAGTTATAAAGGTTTACTCACATTGATTTGCTTGGGACAAGCAAAGCTTAAGTTTGGTGTTGTGATGACTTGCATCATCTACCCTTCTTTCTTGCATAAAGAGGACTATAAAAGAGCATAAATCTCATTTGATCAGTACAATTCATGCATTATTTGATGAATATTATGGTACACTACTTTGAGATGAGTTGTGCTGAATTCCGGGTGAAAAAGGCATCAAAAATGGGAAGAAAGCAACAAGAAGCTGGGCGTATGAAACTGGCGTGCCACTTGGGTGCAAACGCCACAAAAATGCATTGGCGTGGCACACCAAGAGCTAGGCGTGGCATGCCAGTACTAAATTCCAGAGGAGAAGTTCAAGCATGCATGTGGGCGTGGCACGCCAGAGACTGGGCGTGGCACGCTAGTATAAAGTTTCAGAGAGTAACAATGGAGGACACAAAAGGCGCATGGCACGCCAGGTTGGGCGTGGCACGCCTAACCCATCAGCTACTATGGGCGTGCCACTTGAGCCAAAGGGCATGGCAGGCCAACTCACCACTCTAGGAGGAACCTTCACTATGGCGTGCCACTTGGTATCGAAGGCGTGGCACGCCAGCTCCAGAAAGTCACTTGGGCGTGCCACTTGAGGATCCAGGCGTGGCACGCCAAGATTGAAGAGTCCACAAATGTATAGGCGTGCCACTTGAGCAACATGGCGTGGCACGCTGGTATAATAATCCAGAGAAGGGGTTGAAGGCAATTGAAGACTGGGCATGCCACTTGAAGTCGAAGGCATGGCACGCCAGGCTCTCAATCTCACTTGGGCGTGCCACTTGAGCAACCAGGCATGGCACGCCAATGGACAAAGAGGCCAAAGCAAGAGCTGGGCGTGCCACGTGATATCGAAGGCGTGGCACGCCAACCCAAGAATCTCACAATGGCGTGCCACTTGAAGGCTGAGGCGTGGCACGCCAGCTACTGGAACCAAGGTAAGATCATGGGCGTGGCACGCTGGTATAAATTTCTAGAGAGGATGAAGGAGGCCAAATACATAGGGCGTGCCACTTGGTGTCGAAAGCGTGGCACGCCATCCACTATTCCTCACTTGGGCGTGCCACTTGAACCCCAGGCGTGGCACGCCAATGTTATTTAAAGAGCAAAGAACCATTGGGGCGTGCCACTTGAGTTCGTGGCGTGGCACGCCAAACAGAGCAATCACTTGTTCACAAAGGGGCGTGGCACGCCAGACCCTGGGCGTGCCATGCTAGTTCAACTTTCCAGAGAAGCTTGGCCAAGCATGCAGCAAGGGCGTGGCATGCCATACCCTTGGCGTGCCACGCTAGTTCAAGTTTCCAGAAGCAAGAGAAGTGGAAAAGGGCTAGGGCGTGCCACTTGAGCTCGAAGGCGTGGCACGCCAAGGTTGTTATGAAGACGAGCGTGCCACTTGAGGCACTGGGCATGGCACGCCAAGCCAGAATTGAGGGAGCACGTGACACGCCCCTGGAGCGCCAACCACACGCCAGCTGGGAAGTCACACTTATTGAGCTTCTTTTCCCTCCAAAATGTAATTTTCCTTTTTCACTTTTGTAATTCTCTTATTTTTGCTAGAGGTAGTATAAGTACCCCCAAGGAGTACTAAAGAGGGGGTTAAGCAGTTAGAGAGATTAGTTTTAGATCCACTTTTATACTTCACTTTTGAGTACTTTTCTTTGAGCTATGAGTAGCTAAATTCCCTCTCATTGTGAGAGGGAGCTCTGTTGTACTTGATGGATTGATGATAGTGAAATTCTTCTTCTCTTCATCTTCTCTTTGATTTGCTAGAAGAAATTTCGTTCTTAATGCTTAGTGTTCAATTATCTTGGGAAAGAGATTGAATGGAAAATGGGTTTCATGGGAACCTTGGGAAAGGAAACATGAAACCATGCTTGAAATCCCTTCTCACACTTGAATAGAATCTGGGTTTTGGTGTTTGGATATGTGACATATAATCCTCCCTCTACTTGGACCTATGATGGTGTGTGGTATAATCAGGGACCAAGCATATCTCTCTTCATGAGCAATTAGACCAAGAAATTGGCTATTGATCAAGATTTGAGAGATTGAGTCACCAAGGGATTAGGGCTCAATCAATCATGATTGCCAAGAGGTCAATGAATTGCATGATTGAAGAGGATATAAGCTAGAATTGATCCAAAGAGACAACATCTCCTGATCTCAATGAATTTCCTCATTCTTACCTATCCCTTTCTTTATAGCTTAATTTTACATTCAGCAATTCCCCACTCCCATTTACATTCAAGTCATTTATGATTCTGCACTTTACATTCTGCCATTTCTATTTCTGCACTTTATTGCTTTCCTTTATATTCTAGCCATTTACATTTCCGTCATTTATAATTATACAATTCACAATCTACTTGCTCTGCTTGACTAATTCATCAATCGATTAAAACTGCTTGAATTTGCCAATCTCTGTAGATACGATCCCACTCCACTGTGGGTTATTACTTGATGATAATTTTGGTGCGCTTGCCAAAAGAATGATTCACCATATTTTTTGAATGGGGGTGTAAATTGGACTCATCAATCGACCTACAGTTTCAGGTAACCCTCAGAACAGCAGTATTGGCCGAGATGTTGGAGGCAGCTGTCGCCTTCTTAGCCCGACGATAAGCCTTCATGGAATCTACAAACTTCACCATTTCTGAAATAGGTAGACAAGCAAAATAAAGTTACAATTAAGAAAGGGATATATTGACAAACAAACAAGCAAAAGCTACAAATAAAGTCGGCGACTACCCAATTCAGTCTGGAGAAGGGAAGGATCTCCCAAAAATTTCTTTGTATCAAGATGGGGAGGCTCTCCCCAAATTTCCTCTAACACATGTACAAAGGCATGCTCGACCTCATCCAAACTTTCCCAGGAATACCTGGATACTACTACGTTCTTCTACCAAAACAAAGGGAAGGAAGGCTCATCATTCTCATCCAAAAAGAAGGGTCGCGCTCCCTCAACAGCTCGGACCTTGAAATAATAGTTTTTAAAGTCCCTAAAGGACTCGTCATACATGGAGAAAACCTTCTTGCCCTGAGCAGATCGGAAAGAAACCCAAGAGGCTTTTTTCTTTACTACCCCTGGCTTCGTCAATACAAAAAGATAGAGGAAAAGAGTCTGGGTAGGTCGGATATCTAGTTCTTGACATAACAACTGGAAGATTTTAATGAAGCCCCAAGAGTTCGGGTGAAGCTGGGAAGGAGCTACATTGCAAGACCACAATAACTCTGTCTCAAAGGGGGTAAAAGGAATGGTAATATTCAATTTACTAAAGAAATAGTCGTAAGCATAGAAGAAGGGACGTTCCCCTTGAACCAAAGAGGAAAAACTAACTCTTTCCTCATGATCGGGTGACACTAATTCATAATTCATCTCTTGATCCCTATCGCTACAAATCCTATGCTGCCTCCTAAGTCGCACACAATACTCAGAATCAGCAACTGTGACACACATCAACACAATAGAGTCCAGCCAGTCAAACATGCCTTCCGGGATCTTGGTAGACATTTCAACAATGTTCTTGCGAAGAGACATGGGTCAACTATTCCTACAGAAAGAAAAAGAAAAATGGGGTTACTACCAAACATCCCGAGCAGATAAGGAAACAACTCGGATGATAATATATAATCACCAAGAATCAGAAGCAGCAATAAAAGGGAAACCCCAGGATTCACACTAGATTCTAGGGGCACCCTTTGGAGGCAATAACAAGGAAAGAACCAGGAAAAAGGAAATCGACAACATACGCCCTAAACATCTTGCAAACAAGAATCGACACTCCACGAAGCAAAAATCATCATCACCGACAAAAAGCATCAAAAGTCACAACTTCTCCTACTGACAGTTCATCATCAAAAGATTGTTAAGCTAGAAACGAAAACCCTAAAACGAGAACCCTAAACAAGGTCACCAGAAGGCGAATATTCTTCGCAAAAAAAGCAAGCAACAAGGAAAAATCACAAGTCGTGGATCAAGACACAAAAAGAGACAATCTTTTCACAGAAAGAAACAAAGTTTTTCAAAGAGCAAAAGCGAGATACAAAGTCAAAGCCCTACATCAAAAGTGATGAGCGGATAATTTATACACTTTTTGGTATTGTTTTTAGTATGTTTTTAGTATATTTTAGTTAGTTTTTATTATGTTTTTATTAGTTTTTAAATAAAAAGCATAATTCTGGACTTTACTATGAGTTTGTGTGTTTTTCTGTGATTTCAGGTATTTTCTGGCTGAAATTGAGGGACCTGAGCAAAAATCTGATTCAGAGGCTGAAAAAGGACTGCACTCGAAGTAGATTTTCTGGAGCTATAGAAGCCCAATTGGCGCGCTCTCAATTGCGTTGGAAAGTAGACATCCTGGGTTTTCCAGCAATATATAATAGTTCATACTTTGCTCAAGATTTGATGGCCCAAACTGGCGTTGCAATTCAGCATAGGAATTCTGGCGTCAAAACGCCAGAACTGGCACAAAAGCTGGAGTTAAATGCCCAAACTGGCACAAAAGCTGGCGTTTAACTCCAAGAAAAGTCTCTACACATGGAAGTTTAAATGCTCAGCCCAAGCACACACCAAGTGGGCCCGGAAGAAGATTTCTGCAGTAATTATTTATTTCTGTAAACCCTAGGCTACTAGTTCTCTATAAATAGGACCTTTTACTATTGTATTATCAATCTTTGATAAGTCTTATGCTATCTTAGATGCTTTTGGAGGCTTGCCTCATGGCCATGCCTAGACCTTGTTCTTATGTATTTTTAACAGTGGAGTTTCTACACACCATAGATTAAGGTGTGGAGCTCTGCTGTTCTTCATGAATTAATGCAAAGTACTATTGTTTTTCTATTCAACTCAAGTCTATTTCTTCTCCAAGATATTTATTCGCACCCAAGAACATGATGAATGTGATGATTATGTGACACTCATCACCATTCTCACCTATGAACGCGTGACTGACAACCACTTCCGTTCTACATGCAAACAAGCTTGAATGTGTATCTCTTGGGTTTCTAATCTAAGATTAGAACCTTCGTGGTATAGGCTAAAATTATTGGCGGCCATTCCTGAGATCCGAAATGTCTAAACCTTGTCTGTGGTATTCTGAGTAGGATCTGGGAAGGGATGACTGTGACGAGCTTCAAACTCGCGAGTGTTGGGCGTGTGACAGACACAAAAGGATCAATGGATCCTATTCCAACATGATCGAGAACCGACAGATGATTAGCCGTGCGGTGACAGCGTGCGTAGAACATTTTCACTGAGAGGACGGGAAGTAGCCATTAACAACGGTGATGCCCAACATAAAGCTTACCATGGAAAGGAGTATGAATAATTGGAAGAAGGCAATAGGAAAGCAGAGGTTCAGGAAGAACAAAGCATCTTCATACGCTTATCTGAAATTCCTACCAATGAATTACATAAGTATCTCTATCTCTATCTTTATTTTATGTTTTATTTATCTTTAATTATCAATCCTCCATAACCATTTGAATCTGCCTGACTGAGATTTACAAGATGACCATAGCTTGCTTCAAGCCGACAGTCTCCGTGGGATCGACCCTTACTCACGTAAGGTATTACTTGGACGACCCAGTGCACTTGCTGGTTAGTTGTGTGGAATTGTGACAAAGTGTGATTCACGTTTGAGAGCTCCAAGTCTTTGGCGCCGTTTTTGATGATCACAATTTCGTGCACCAAGTTTTTGGCGCCGTTGCTAGGGATTGTTCAAGTTTGGTCAACTGACGGTTCATCTTGTTGCTTAGATTAGGTAATTTTATTTTATGTTTAAGCTTTTTGCTTCTTGTTTTCGAAAAAGAATTTCAAAAATAAAAAAAATTTCTATTATGTTCTTTAGAGTTTTTAAGAATGAATTCTAGAGTTTCATGATGATTTGTTGAAGTCTGGCTGGCTCTGAAGCCATGTCTAATCTTTTGGACCGAGGTTTCAACTTATCATCACAAGAGCTTGATGATTTCTATCAATCTTGCTATTGAAAGTAATGATCTGCTAAAGCTTGGCTGGCCATTGGCCATGTCTAGTGTTTTGGACTGGAGCTTCCACTGAAAGCTTGGCTGGCTAGTATGCCATGTCTAATTCCTGGACCGGAGTCTTAGACTAACATTGCAATGATTCCTGGAATTCTTGTTAAAAATTTTGAACCCCTTTATTTTCATCTCCACTCAATTTTCAAAAAAAATCACAAAAAATTTTTATAAAATCATAAAAATCAAAAATATTTTTATGTCTCTTGTTTGAGTCTAGTGTCTAATTTTTAAGTTTGGTGTCTTGCATGCATTGTTTATTTGATCTTAGTTGCATTTTTATTGTTTCTCATCATTAAAAATTCAAAAATATTTTCAAAATTGTGTCTTTTCAAGTCAATAATACAGAGAATTGAAGATTCAGAACATTCAGCAGAGGAATTAAACAGAAAAAGCAGGGCGTTCAAAATGCCCAGTGAAGAAGAAAAACTGGCGTTTAAACGCCAGCCAGGGTACCTGGCTGGGCGTTTAACGCCAGAAGGACACTAAAAGGAAGATTTTGTTTTTAATTCAAATTTTTTTCAAATCATATCTTTTCAAAATCAATTTCTTTCCATTTTTTTAATTATTATTATTTTCAAAAATTCTTGTTACAATTAGTGATTTAATTCAAAATTTTCAAGTTGTTACTTGCCTATTAAGAAAGGATCAAATTTTAAATTCTAGAATCATATCTTTTAAATTTCTTGTTAGTCAAGTAATCAACTTTAATTTTAAAACTTTTTTCTTTTAAATTCGATTCTCAATCATATCTTCTCAATCATATCTTTTCAATCACATCTTTTTCAAAATTAAGTTTCAATCATATCTTTTTGATTTCTAATTTCAAAATCTTTTTCAAAAATCACTTGATTTCTTTCCAAACCTTAGTTTTCGAAAATCAATTACCAAATTTTCAAAAATTCTTTTAATTATTTCAAAATCTTTTACTTTAATTTCGAAAATTCTTCCCCTCTTCTCACATCCTTCTATTTAAGGACTAACACTCCTCCACTATCAACAATTCGAACTCTATCCCTCTTGATAAGTTCAAATTTTTCTCTTTCTACCTTCTCCTTCTATTCTTCTTTTCCTCTAACACTTCAAGGAATCTCTATACTGTAACATAGAGGATTCCATACTTTCTTGTTCTCTTCTCTTTCATATGAGCAAGACAAGGACAAAAATATTCTTGTTGAGGCTGATCCTGAACCTGAAAGTACCTTGAAGCGAAAGCTAAGAGAAGCTAAAGTACAACTCTCTATAGAGGACCTAACAGAGCTTTTCAAACAAGAAGAAGCCATGGCAGCCGAAAACAACAATGTCAACAATGCAAGGAAGGTGCTTGGTGACTTTACTGCACCTACTCCTGACTTCTATGGGAGAAGCATCTCAATCCCTGCCATTGGAGCAAACAACTTTGAGCTTAAGCCTCAATTAGTTTCTCTAATGCAACAGAATTGCAAGTTTCATGGACTTCTATTGGAAGATCCTCATCAGTTCTTAGCTGAATTCTTACAAATCTGTGACACTGTCAAGACCAATGGGGTTGACCCTGAAGTCTACAGACTTATGCTCTTCCCTTTTGCTGTAAGAGACAAAGCTAGAACATGGTTGGATTCACAACCTAAAGAAAGCCTGAACTCTTGGAAAAAGCTAGTCAATGCCTTCTTGGCAAAGTTCTTTCCACATCAAAAATTGAGCAAGCGTAGAGTGGAAGTCCAAACCTTCAGACAGAAGGAAGGTGAATCCCTCTATGAAGCCTGGGAAAGATACAACCAATTGATCAGAAGGTGTCCTTCTGACATGCTTTCAGAATGGAGCATCATAGGTATTTTCTATGATGGTCTATCTGAACTGTCCAAGATGTCATTGGACAGCTCTGCTGGAGGATCTCTTCATCTGAAGAAGACGCCTGTAGAAGCTCAGGAACTCATTGAAATGGTTGCAAATAACCAATTCATGTACACTTCTGAAAGGAATCCTGTGAATAATGGGATAAATCAGAAGAAATGAGTTCTTGAGATTGATACTCTGAATGCCATATTGGCTCAGAACAAAATATTGACTCAACAAGTCAATATGATTTCTCAAAGTCTGTCTGGAATGCAAGCAGTAATAGGCAGTACCAAAGAAGCTTCATCTGAAGAAGAAGCTTATGATCCTGAGAACCCAGCAATGGAAGAGGTGAATTACATGGGAAAACCCTATGGAAACACCTATAATCCTTCATGGAGAAATCATCCAAACCTCTCATGGAAGGATCAACAGAGGCCTCAACAAGGCTTCAACAACAATAATGGTGGAAGAAATAGGTTTAGCAATAGCAAGCCCTTTCCATCATCTTCTCAGCAACAGACAGAGAATTCTAAGCAGAGCCACTCTGACTTAGCAACTGTAGTCTCTGATCTAATTAAAATCACTCAAAGTTTCATGACTGAAACAAGGTCCTCCATTAGAAATTTGGAGGCACAAGTGGGTCAGCTGAGTAAGAAAGTTACTGAACTCCCTCCTAGTACTCTCCCAAGCAATACAGAAAAGAATCCAAAGAGAGAGTACAAGGTCATAAACACATCTCACATGGCCGAACCTGGAAAGGAGGAAGAGGCAGTGATCTCCACTGAGGAAGACCTCAATGGACGTCCACTAGCCTCCATGGAATTCCCTGATAAGAAACCATTGGAATCTGAGGCTCACATTGAGACCATAGAGATTCCATTGAATCTACTTCTACCATTCATGAGCTCTGATGAGTATTCTTCCTCTGAAGAGGATGAAGATGTTACTGAAGAACAAATTGCTAAGTACCTTGGAGCAATCATGAAGCTAAATGCCAAGCTATTTGGTAATGAGACTTGGGAGAATGAACCTCCATTGCTCACTAAAGAACTGGATGACTTGACTAGGCAGAGATTACCTCTGAAGAGACAAGATCCAGGAAAGTTCTCAATACCTTGTACCATAGGCACCATGACCTTTGAAAAAGCTCTGTGTGACCTAGGGTCAAGTATAAACCTCATGCCTCTCTCTGTAATGGAGAAACTAGGAATTTTTGAGATGCAAGCTATAAGAATCTCATTAGAGATGGCAGACAATTCAAGGAAACAAGCTTATGGACTTGTAGAGGATGTCTTGGTAAAGGTTGAAGCCCATTACATCCCTGCTGATTTCATAATCTTAGAGACTGGGAAGTGTGTGGATGAAGCCATCATCCTTAGCAGACCCTTCCTAGCCACAGCAAAAGCTATGATTGATGTTGACAGAGGAGAATTAGTCCTTCAAGTGAATGAGGACTCCCTTGTGTTTAAAGCTCAAGGATCTCCCTCTGTAATCATGGAGAAGAAACATGAAAAGCTTCTCTCAATGCAGAGTCTAACAAAATCCCCACACTCAAACTCTAAGTTTGGTGTTGGGAGGCCACAACCAAACTCTAAGTTTGGTGTTGAGAGGCCATCATCATGCTCTGAGTATATGTGAGGCTCCATGAGAGCCCACTGTCAAGCTACTGACACTAAAGAAGCGCTTGTTGGGAGGCAACCCAATTTTTCTTATCTATGTTATATTTCTATCATTTTATGTTTTCTGTAGGTTGATGATCATGGGAAGTCACAAAAATAATTAAAAAAGAAAAAACAAACTGAAAAACAGAATGAAAAATAGAACACCCTGGAGGAAAAGGCTACTGGCGTTTAAACGCCAGTAAGGGCAGCAGAATGGGCGTTAAACGCCCAGTCTGGCACCATTCTGGGCGTTTAACGCCAGAAATGGGCACCAGATTAGCGTTTAATTCCAGAAAAGGGCAAGAAGCTGGCGTTAAACGCCAGAAATGGGCAGCAGCCTAGCGTTTAACGCCAGGATTGGCAGAGAAGGGCGTTTTGTACGCCACTTGGTGCAGGGATGAAAAATCCTTGACACCTCAGGATCTGTGGACCCTACAAGATCTCCACCTACCCCACCTCTCTCTCTTTTCTTCACCCATTCACCAATCACCTCAATACCTCTTCCCCAAAAATCTCTCACCTATCAAATCCCACCATTCTCTTCACCACTCACATCCATCCTTCATAAAACCCCACCTACCTCACCATTCAAATTCAAACCACTTTTCCACCCAAACCCACCCATAATGGCCGAACCATACCCCCCTCTCCACTCCTATATAAACCCATCTTCACTCCTTCATTTTCACACAACATACACACTACTTCTCCCCCTTGGCCGAAACACTAAGCCCCCTCCATCTCCTCTATTTCTTCTTCTTCTACTCTCTTCTTTCTTCTTTTGCTCGAGGACGAGCAAACCTTCTAAGTTTGGTGTGGTAAAAGCGTTGCTTTTTGTTTTTCCATAACCATTCATGGCACCTAAGGCCGGAGAAACCTCTAGAAAGAGAAAAGGGAAGGCAAAAGCTTCCACCTCCGAGTCATGGGAGATGGAGAGATTCATCTCAAGGGTGCACCAAGACCACTTCTATGAAGTTGTGGCTAAGAAGAAGGTGATCCCCGAGGTCCCTTTCAAACTCAAAAAGGGTGAATATCTAGAGATCCGACATGAGATTCAAAGAAGAGGTTGGGAAGTTCTTACCAACCCGATTTAACAAGTCGGAATCTCAATGGTTCAAGAGTTCTATGCCAATGCATGGATCACCAAGAACCATGATCAAAGTGTGAACCCAGACCCAAAGAATTGGCTTACAATGGTTCGGGGAAAATGCTTAGACTTTAGTCCAGAGAATGTAAGGTTGGCGTTCAACTTGTCCATGATGCAAGGAGATGCACACCCTTACACTAGAAGGGTCAACTTTGATCAAAGGTTGGACCAAGTCCTCATAGACATCTGTGAAGAGGGCGCTCAATGGAAGAGAGATTCAAGAAGGAAGCCGGTTCAACTAAGAAGGCATGACCTCAAGCCCGTGGCTAGGGGATGGTTGGAGTTCATCCAACGCTCAATCATTCCCACTAGCAACCGGTCTAAAGTTACTATAGACCGGGCTATCATGATCCATAGCATCATGATTAGGGAGGAAGTAGAAGTTCATGAAGTTATATCCCAAGAACTCTATAAGGTGGCGGACAAGTCCTCTACTTTGGCAAGGTTAGCCTTCTCTCATCTCATTTGTCACCTCTGCAATTCAGCTGGAAATTACATAGAGGAAGACATCCTCATTGATGAGGATAAGCCCATCACTAAGAAAAGGATGGAGCAAACAAGAGATCCCACTCATGGACATGAGGAAATTCCTCACCATGAAATCCCTGAGATGCCTCAAGGGATGAATTTCCTCCACAAAACTATTGGGAGCAAATCAACACCTCCCTAGGAGAATTAAGTTCCAACATGGGACAACTAAGGGTGGAGCACCAAGAGCATTCCACTCTCCTCCATGAAATTAGAGAAGACCAAAGAGTCATGAGAGAGGAGCAACAAAGGCAAGGAAGAGACATTGAGGAGCTCAAGCACTCCATAAGATCTTCAAGAGGAAGAACTAGTCGCCATCACTAAGGTGGACCCGTTCTTTAATTTCCTTATTCTTTATTTCTCTGTTTTTTGAAAATTATGCTTTATGTTTATCTATGTTTGTGTCTTTATTACATGATCATTAGTGTCTATGCCTTGAAGCTATGAAAATGAATCCATCACCTTTCTTAAATGAAAAATGTTTTTAATTGAAAAAGAAAAAGAAATACATGAATTTCAAATTTTAAAACAGTTTAGTTATTTTGATGTGGTGGCAATACTATTGTTTTTCTGAATGAATGCTTGAACAGTGCATATTTTTTTGAATTTGTTGATTCATGAATGTTAAAATTATTGGCTCTTGAAAGAATGATGAAAAAGGAGAAATGTTATTTGATAATCTGAAAAATCATAAAATTGATTCTTGAAGCAAGAAAAAGCAGTGAAAAGCTTGCAAAAAAAAAATACATATATGCGAAAAAAAAGAGAAAAAGAAAGAGAAGCAAGTAGAAAAAGCCAGTAACCCTTTAAACCAAAAGGCAAGGGTAAAATAAAAAGGATCCAAGGCTTTGAGCATCAGCGGATAGGAGGGCCCACAGGAATAAAATCCTGGCCTAAGCGGCTAAACCAAGCTGTCCCTAACCATGTGCTTGTGGCGTGAAGGTGTCAAGTGAAAACTTGAGACTGAGCGGTTAAAGTCGTGGTCCAAAATCAAAAAGAGTGTGCTTAAGAGCTCTGGACACCTCTAATTGGGGACTCTAGGAAAGCTGAGTTACAATCTGAAAAGGTTCACCCAGTTATGTGTCTGTGGCATTTATGTATCTGGTGGTAATACTGGAAAACAAAATGTTTAGGGTCACGGCCAAGACTCATAAAGTAGCTGTATTCAAGAATCAACATACTTAACTAGGAGAATCAATAACACTATCTGGATTCTGAGTTCCTATAGAAGCCAATCATTCTGAACTTCAAAGGATAAAGTGAGATGCCAAAACTGTTCAGAAGCAAAAAGCTAAAAGCCCCGCTCATCTAATTAATACTGATCTTCATAGGTGTTTTTGGAATTTATTGTATATTCTCGTCTTTTTATCCTATTTGATTTTCAGTTTCTTGGGGACAAGCAACAATTTAAGTTTGGTGTTGTGATGAGCGGATAATTTATACGCTTTTTGGCATTATTTTTAGTATGTTTTTAGTATATTTTAGTTAGTTTTTATTATGTTTTTATTAGTTTTTAAATAAAAATTACAATTCTGGACTTTACTATGAGTTTGTGTGTTTTTCTGTGATTTCAGGTATTTTCTGGCTGAAATTAAGGGACCTGAGCAAAAATCTGATTCAGAGGCTGAAAAAGGACTGCAGATGCTGTTGGATTCTGACCTCCCTGCACTTGAAGTGGATTTTCTAGAGCTACAGAAGCCCAATTGGCGCGCTCTCAATTGTGTTGGAAAGTAGACATCCTGGGCTTTCCATCAATATATCATAGTTCATACTTTGCCCAAGATTTGATGGGCCAAACCGGTGTTGCAAGTCAGCATAGGAATTCTGGCGTCAAAACGCCAGAACTGGCACAAAAGCTGGAGTTAAACGCCCAAACTGGCACAAAAGATGGCGTTTAACTCCAAGAAAAGTCTCTACACATGGAAGCTTCAATGCTCAGCCCAAGCACACACCAAGTGGGCCCGGAAGAAGATTTCTGCAGTAATTACTTATTTCTGTAAACCCTAGGCTACTAGTTCTCTATAAATAGGACCTTTTACTATTGTATTATCAATCTTTGATAAGTCTTATGCTATCCTAGATGCTTTTGGAGGCTGGCCTCACGGCCATGCCTAGACCTTATTCTTATGTATTTTCAACGGTGGAGTTTCTACACACCATAGATTAAGGTGTGGAGCTCTACTGTTCTTCATGAATGAATGAAAAGTACTATTGTTTTTCTATTCAACTCAAGTCTATTTCTTCTCCAAGATATTCATTCGCACCCAAGAACATGATGAATGTGATGATTATGTGACACTCATCACCATTCTCACCTATGAACGCGTGACTGACAACCACTTCCGTTCTACATGCAAACAAGCTTGAATGTGTATCTCTTGGGTTTCTAATCTAAGATTAGAACCTTCGTGGTATAGGCTAGAATTATTCGCAGACATTCTTGAGATCCGGAACGTCTAAACCTTGTCTGTGATATTTTGAGTAGGATCTGGGAAGGGATGACTGTGATGAGCTTCAAACTCGCGAGTGTTGGGCGTGTGACAGACGCAAAAGGATCAATGGATCCTATTCCAACATGATCGAGAACCAACAGATGATTAGCCGTGCGGTGACAGCGTGCGTAGAACATTTTCACTGAGAGGATGGGAAGTAGCCATTGACAACGGTGGTGCCCAACATAAAGCTTGCCATGGAAAGGAGTATGAATAATTGGAAGAAAGCAATAGGAAAGCAGAGGTTCAGGAGGAACAAAGCATCTTCATACGCTTATCTGAAATTCCTACCAATGAATTATATAAGTATCTCTATCTCTATCTTTATTTTATGTTTTATTTATCTTTAATTATCAATCCTCTATAACCATTTGAATCTGCCTGACTGAGATTTACAAGATGACCATAGCTTGCTTCAAGCCGACAGTCTCTGTGGGATCGACCCTTACTCACGTAAGGTATTACTTGGACGACCCAGTGCACTTGCTGGTTAGTTGTGCGGAATTGTGACAAAGTGTGATTCACGTTTGAGAGCTCCAAGTCTTTGGCGCCATTGTTGATGATCACAATTTCGTGCACTAAAAAGCATGCACAGTTGTCGAAAGCGAAAAGAGAAAAGATAGAAAACACTAACCTGCAGGGAAGAAAAGTAGTAACGAAGAACGGCGTAAAGTCCACACCAAGCAGTCACTCTAAAGCAGGGAAAGATAGAAGGCTTGAAAAACGTGAAGATACAAAGCACAATAGCAAGCAAAGAGTTAGGGGCAAGTCCAGGAAAGCACAGCACTAATTAAAAAATGCAACCTTTAGCAAAAAGGATCCAGCCTTTCAAAACGGATTCTTCGCGGACATAAAGTACCAAGACAAATCATCAAAATGAAAAAAATGGAGAAAGAAAATACCAACCTAAGGAAGAAGAAGAAAGCAACAACCATTTCAAAGATTGTCCAGAAGATTAGAAAGAGACGACAACAGACCCACGCCAAACAAACTTCTTCGAAAAGAGATGTGAAAACAGGAGGGTGCAACGTCATGAGCAAGAGAAGAGCGAAAAGAAAGGGGAAGAGAAACTGAAAAAGGGCTTAAAAGTTCAAAATAAAATGAAAAGAGGGAAACGGCAAAAGGATTTAATGAGCATTTAATCCTCACACATTCCCAAGAAAAGCGCAACGCGCACTACAATTAAAAAGAGGAGGAAAACGCTTCGCATTTAAGAGAGCCCAGCAGGAGTTATATAGAGATCGACAAGAAAGGCAAGATGCTCGAGCTCAACTTCTCCAAAAGAATCGAAGTTTGAAGACATGACCCTAAAAAAGTAAAGATCGAGCTCAAGCAGGGGCACTGTTCATATCCTGGGTCGAGCTATCCGACCTAGGGAGATCGAGGACAAAGTAGCCGACCTCTTTAGGTCAGGATCTCTGACCTCTTTTTTAAAAGAGTTCGACCAAATCGATATGAGGGGGCCAAACAGGCCCAAGTAAGGGGACACAACCCAATCTAAAGGCAGTTAAAGCCTAGAAAGACAAGGGCGGTTCACCAAAAGATAAAGATGACCTCACGTAAAGATAAGATAAGATAACTAACTTATCTTATCTGAAAAGGTTAGCCCACTCTAGTATAAATACACTGGAGTACCTAGGTATAACTCATACTCTGATTCTACAAAAAACCTGCTTAAAGCCCATGCTGACTTAGGCATTGGAGTCTCTTGCAGGTACCACCACCCCCCGGTGACGAAGGATCAGCTCCACCACCAGATCCAACAAGTCGAACACGACAGCTCCGGCCATCGCCGCAGATCTCATCCGAGATCAACTTTCAGTTTCAGGTAACCCTCAGAACAATTGGCTTTTTACTAAAATAAAAAAATGAGTTAGCGATGTAATGGCTCAGTATTAAGTAGTTAATATTAAGCGTGGTCACTTAATGTTCTTTCTAGTAGAAATACCATGACTTAAGTAAACTATTTTGTTGGAAGAGAAGTTACATTATTTAAATACCATAACTTAAACAAGGTATTTTGTTGGAAGGAACATTACATTGTACTTGCACTTGCATCTGAAACTACACCTTTTTGTACACCACTTCCTCTACCAAGTTTAGGTCTAATGGTGGAGTTATTGTAGAGGTTGAAACATCTTTATGGAGGATGGAGAAATGGTGGCAAATTGTGAGCGAGAAAACCCTCATAGGTGGTTTGTACATGGTTGGGATCATCCAGGTACCGCTCCACTCTCTTGTTCGGCTAGCAACCAATTGCAGTGCAACGATAGTAGCTCCAGCAAAAGAAGCCACACTGGTATTGTAAGAGATAAAATTATTCATGTGTCTTTATTTGATATTTTAAACACTACTGGAGATTTTGCTGTGGTAGTATCGTAGCTAGATCTTCACCTTTGAAAAGGGCTATTTTTAGTGATTTTTTTCCATACTTGCACCATTTATAACCATCTTCAAGGTTTTTAGATTCTCTCTCTGTCAAGAAAGCAAATTTTGAAAGACAATTTGTATTCATTTTGTTGTTCATGATCATGATATCTACAATCGATGGCATTGTAGATGCTCGAAGTTTTAACTTGAGAAAATAGATAGCAAAAAAAAATATATTAGTATAAAGACCCCCACATTCTAAGGTTTTTGTTTCTCACTCATCATGTTGTGTATGATGAACCCTTTCATGGCATTCTCTCTTTCTATAACTACTTTTTTCCCTTTTTTATTTTTTAATTATTTGATATTTTTAAAATAATATCTGTTACAACAATAAATAAAAGTGGTAAAAATTTTCAAATGGAAGAGTAAATCACAACAGGGAAAGGTATGCCATTAGAAAGAGTAAACGAAGAAAATAATGGTAATTTAATTGAATTATTGATAGAACGTCGATCAATATTCAGTCAATCCCCACCTCAACAACATCTCAAGTTCCTTCTTAGGGGTAGGATTCTTATAATTAGGGGAACGACTACCTTCGTCCCACTTGTTGGTGTTTGGATATCCCCTATTCTGCGTAATCCCTGAAAAGGTCATTTAACATGGAAGGCCGCTCGGATCAATTATCCTTATTCAATCAAATTGATTAATTGAAGTTAGCAGCATGTCAATTACACACCAGAGTGCTAAGAGCATATCCCTTAGCTTAAAAGTGATTTTTAGTGATCTGAGGGTGAATAGATAGAATATCAAAATTTGTATATAGACTATGAATTGCAAACACTTTGTTGAGTTTCAATGTATGTATGTAAAACATATTTTGAGCACGACACTCATCTGACATTCAACTAACACGTGTCTTTCGTATCCAATTGTGTCTTAATAAAACATAAAAAATATTTCTTCGAACATATTTGGATACACCTAAATACCATCACGTGTCAGTGTGTCCATCCTTACTCAATATATATTTTTGAAATAAGTTTAGAAATAATACATAGTATTATTTATTAAGAGAAAAATTGTTTCAAATACTTTATGTAATTAAAAATAGACATTAAAATAACTAAAAAATGGACTTATATTTTAATACTAATAAAATACCAAAATATTATTATAATTCATTTAATGAAATTTTATATATCTTATGAAAATTCAACAATTCAACATTTCTATGTCTGTGTGTCTGGTGTTATATTATGCTCTATGTCCGTTTCAATGTCTATACATCATAACATATCGGTTTTAATTTGATGCAGTGACTAAGTGTATAAAATTCTGAAAATTTACAAGATACAGAGATACGATACATATATAAATCCGATATAGTTGTACACAGTGTTCGCATTATAAAATTATTATGCAAGGAACAATGATCTCTATCCAAAAGAAAATTCTAGCTATAGATATTCATGGCGGTTTTAAAATTATTGTTAATGATTGTACACATGCCGACTAAGCCTGGTTTGAGGGTCATTCTGACATCATGTTTGAGATTCGAATTTATCTGACTATTTTATAAACATGGATAAAAATTAATTGAAATAATTGTTTATAAATAATTAAGTAATTTAAATTTTCTATAATTTTTGTTATGTTTATGTTTATTAACAAATACTTTCATGAATTCCATTTTTCAGAAACCCTACATTTAGTACTATGTTGACTATTTTAAAGTAGGAATAAATAAAAATATACAATAGTTTAAGTTTTTCATGTAAAAAATTTAATGATAAAAATATCAGACATATATAATTGATTTCATAATACTTATAATTTACAAAATTTAACATTAATTGCTGCTATTAAATATCATCAATTCTGTTACCTTTTAAAACACAATATTTAATCTAAAGATTTGATCATTTTCAAATATAAATACACCTCAATACACATAATTATGATAATTAAATAGTAAATTCAAACTATTATCATATATATACAATTATATAGAATATGTAAGCATTTATACCTTATAAACTTTCCTTTTTATGTTTTTTATTGCAAATTAATTGCTATGATTATAATACATGGCCACTAGATTTTTTTTATTGCCTAACAATCAATAAAGAAAAAGATAAGACAAAACGAAAAAATACTAAAATTATTGTTTGCCTATTTTAAAATACTCAAAATGGCTAAAATATTAAACATGACTGTTGAGAATATCTAAGAATTATTTGTTATACTTTCTTCAGCTATAGAGATGTTGGTTGATGATGTTGATGATGAGGTGCTATTGATGACAAATTAACAATATCCTCAAGCAATCCGGTACCAGTATCCTCAATCGTGCCAATGTCATTAACACAACTATCACTGTCAGTTTTAACATTAACATTAGTAATAGTGTTATTGCCATGCTTTCTTTCCCTTGCACCGGCACTTGCATCTGAAAGTACAGGTTTTTGTACATCGCTTCCTTTATCAGGGCTAACGGTGGAGTTATTGTAGAGGTTGAAAGATCTTGATGGAGGAGGGAGGATTGGTGGCAAATCATGAGCGTGCAAACCCACATAGGTGGTTAGTACATGGGTGGGATCATCCACGTACCGCTCCACTCTCTTCTTCGCATTGCAACCAATTGCAGTGCAACGATAGTAGCTCCTGCAAAAGAAGCCACAATAGTATTATTAGAGGTAAAGCTATTCATGTGTCTTTATTTAATATTTTAAACAACACCATAGATTTTGATGTGGTAGTACGGTAGTTATATCATCACCTTGGGAAAGGGCTCTTTTTGAGTGATTTTTTGCCGTACTTGCGCCATTTATAACCATCTTCGAGGTTTTCAGACTCGCTCTTTGTCAAGTAAGTAATTTTTGAAAGATTATTTTTATTCCTTTTGTTGTTCATGCTCATGGTATCAGCAACCGATGCCATCGTCGATGCTCGAAGTTTCAACCTAAGAAAACAGAGAGCAAAAAAGAAAATATTAATACAAAGACCCCATATTCTAAGGTTTTTATTTCTCACTCATCATGCTATGTATGATGAACCCTTTCCTGGCCTTCTCTCTTTCTATAACTACTTTTTTTTCTCGTTTTTTCTTTTTTATTATTTGATATTTTTCAAAAAATATATGTTACAACAGTAAATAAAAGTGGTAAAAATTTTCAAATAGAAGACTAAATCATAACAGCGAAAAGTATACCATTAGAAAGAGTAAACAAGGAAAATAATAGTCATTTAATTGTATTATTTGTTTTGTTCAGTACTATTACTATTATTTTTTTTTCTTCTTACCTAGTTATAATATTATCTTCTTCATCATCTGGTTCATCGCCTCTCAGATTTCCATTTCCACCAACAATTGATTTTTCTAAACGTTTAGCCCCTCCAACTCTGTTGTTGGTGATGTTATTGTTAGAAACGACCACCTCAGGATTGGATGGGATTATGGAAAGGATTGGATTTTGTGACTCTGCAACTACTTCAGTAAATTCTAGAATAACTACGTATGGAGACAAAGAAGGAATAGGATGCTTTATTGGCGTCTCAGTTGGTGCAGCATCTTCTTCAGCTATGTCTAACCACTCATATAAGGAAGGACCAAAGTCTCCAACGTTTACCAAGCCAGAAAGTGACTTTTCAAAGAAGGTATCGTTGAAAAAGCTGAAATCTTGGGTGATGGTGGTTGGTATAGACAATAAAGATGGGGGTGGCGGTAGTGATAGTGGAGAAAGTAATGATGTATTATGTTCTTCCATTGAATTATTTTATTATTGATACTGATTCGACCGTCCTATGATTCTATTCTTGTACATACTATCACATTTCTAACACTGTGTCAACTCTCCCTTTATTTTTTTTATTTTTCTTAGATCGGTGCTCTTACTTACAATTTTGTTATACTACTAAAGGAAAAAACAGAGAGAGAGGAGCTACTAAAGCAGATATACATGAAAGGGATACTCTAGGAATTACAATTTTTATTCTTTTACAATTTTTTTTGTTGTTATTTTAATAACAGTGATGATGTATGCTCTTAAGTTATCAAAAACTGAAATATGATAAGAAAATATTAGGTACTATTTTTTATTTTAATATTTTTAATTATTAATTTGATATGTTGATCTGCGAATTGAATCTGCCGATACAAATCTCAAATTTGCATTTTGATCCTATTTATCTACAAATTGGATAATATCCAGAAATTTTAGATCGGATGCGGATAAATACTGCATATCTGCGGATCAGATCTGATCCATGAACACTCCTAAGCAGGTTACAAGAAGCACATTGACTGTAAAACACACTCGTCCCTTTGATTTTGTTCAGTGTAGATCTATTATTTTATTTAATGATTCATTCTTACAATTTTTTAAGGATTGAAAATTTTTTTTATAAAATAATATTGCTAATCTCAAATTTAAAATTTAAGAAAAAGAAATATATAGTACCTAGATAGAAAAAGAATGAGAAAAAAAATATTTTCTATATAGAAGAGACATAATTTTTTTTTAATTAATTTGATACTTTTCAGTGCTATTCCACTACGTATTTTAACATACACCATGAATATAATTACATATACAATGAAAATATTTGTGTCTTTATTTTGATTTATACATCCAATTAAAGACATATCTTTTGAAGTATTTATTATTACATATTTACGTTATTCAATTAAAGTTTGACAATCTATTCATGTTGTAACATCCTAATTACCCTAAACCTTACCTCATGCCATAAAGCAAAGGCTAGTCAAAGGTTGCGACAATCCTAAGGCTTATATATATATAAAGAATAATAATTATAGAAGCCCGATAAAGAAATAAGCTCAAAAACAAAGTTACAAAGTGCAAACGTTCACACGAAGCTACACAAAATAAGACACAAGATATAGATGTAATAGCCCAGACCACCCGCTAGCACAATATTGTCCGCTTTGGCACACAATGCCTCACGGTTTTGCCTTTGACGATAGGGATGACAGCCAAAGTCCCCACACTCACTCGTCAAAACGGGTCATGCTAGGGAGAGGTATCCTGATACAAGGGATTTACACCGGTTCGGAATTCTACAAAATAATCTCGTTGTCAGTATAGTCCAAACCAATAGTTATTCCTCAAATCAAATTAAATTTTTTTAGGTTGTCACAAAGAACAAACCCCAATTAAGAAATAATTGAAGTATTTAGACTCCGGGTCGTCTCCCTAGGAAACAATGAAGTGCATGCGTATTGGCTATGATGGGATAAAAGGGGGGTTTGGGTTATGAGATGGCAAGAAAGTAAACTGAGTGAGTAAATAGAGAAAACAAAATAAATAACTCTTAGCTAAGACTTGGGTACTTGAGATCACCATCTTCGTCAACAAACCAATTATCGACAATTATGAGAGGCCAACCCATTAAGTCTACTTCTCGAAACCTTAAGTACGTAACATTTACTCCTAGACTTGAAGTATGTCAAATAGGCTTGATCACATCCACCCTTAAGTCCTAACCTACCTACTAATTGGCTTAGTAGTGGGTTAGCGTCAATGGGCTTCAAATTGATCACCAAGGGTTCTCAAATCACCAAATCCATTATGTCCAAAAACTCAAGATCGCTCAAGTCCCTCGGCTTAGGCCAAGAGTTGACAAAACTACTCAAAAACTAAAGAGAGCATTTCATCGAACACTTAGAATGCAATAAAAGTCAACATCATAAATTACAAGAATACTAAAATCTATCACTATTAATTGCAAGAAAAGTGAGATCACAACTCAATTCATCAATTAAAGAAACATCAACATCAAAATTGCATTAAATGTAAACAAATCCAACATGAGTCATCATCACAAAAGAGAGCAAAATGGGAAATTAACCTAAAAACTAAGAGAATCAAGATGTAGAAATGAGAAATTATCAAAGAAACAAGATGAGATCAAGTAATTAAACATGAAATTAAGATAATCTAACCTAATCCTAACCTAATTCTAGAGAGAAGAAGGAGCTTCTCTCTCTAGAAAACTAACTAAAGGTTCATGTTGGCTAAACTAATTGCTCCCCCTTTTCTTGGACTTCAATTCTGCATGAAATACACTCAGAAACAAGTTGGATTTGGGCCTGGGCAGCTCAGAAATCGCCCCTAGCGTTTTGCCTTCAAGTTGGCCACGTGAGAGTATCGGTGCGTGCGCGCCATGTGCGCGTGCGCGTCGACTGGCAAATTCTCAACCCGCGCGGACGCGGCGTGTACGCGTGCGCGTCTATTAGCGAAACCACTTTTGTGCGTACGCGCTTGGTGCGCGTGCGCGTCCTTTGGTGCATTTCCAATCTTGTTTCTTCATGTATTCTCCCTTTTTGTATGCTTTTCTCCTCATTTCTTCCATCCAATACTTGCCTTATGAACCTGAAATCACTCATCAAACACATCAAGGCATCGAATGGAATTAAAGTGAATTAAAATCACCAATTTAGAGCCTAAAAGGCATGTTTTTATACTTAAGCAAAATTCAAGGGAAAATTACAAAACCATGCTATTTCATTGAATAAATGTGAGAAAAGGTGACAAAATCCCCCAAAATAAGCACAAGATAAATCACGAAATCGGGGTTTATCAAATCTCTCCACACTTAAACTAAGCATGTCCTCATGCTAAAATCAAAAAGAAGCAAAGGGTATTAACATTTATTCAATGCAACTACTAAATGCAACTATTTACATGGAATCTATTTACATGATGCAATGGCTCAGTCAAAATAAATCAATCTCCAAGAATACGCATACAAGCACAAGGGCCAAGGTATTAGCAATCAAGCAAACAACAATTGGATTGAATCCTTGAAAGAGTTCACAAACTTGCAAGAAAAGATGATCATGGGTGGAAACATGTAATTGAGCGATCGAACCCTCGCCGGATGTGTATCCGCTCTAGGCACTCAAGTGTATGGGGTTGATTCACTCAATTCTCCCCTACTCATGCTTTCCAAGATTTGTTTTTCATCTAACAATCAACAATTAATTTATGCATGCATACAAATATCATGAGGTCTTTCCCATAGGTTGTAATGGGGCTAAGGTCAAGGTAGGATGCATATGGTCAAGTGAGTTAGAAATTCGAATCTTTGATTAACTTAAACTTCCCACCTAACCTATGACAACCCATACAATTCTAAACAAACCTAACTACCCATTCTTCACTTTTCTCACACACTCATGTATTCTCTTTTTGATCACCACACATATGCATTGACTTTTATTGCACTTCACTTTGGGGCATTTTGTCCCTTTTTTATTGTAATTCTTTTTCTTTCTTTTTCTTTTGTTTTTCTCTTTTTTTTATTATTTTTTTCAACTAAAATATATACAAGAACATCAATGCATATGGTTTACACATGATTAATACATGAGTATGTACCCAATTCCCAAGATTTTTCAACAAACACACTTTTATCTCTACCCCATGTTCCCAACTTCCCAAAATCAATTGATGAACACTCTCACTAGTCTAAGCTAATCAAAGATCCAAATTAAGGACATTTATTATTTTTCACTTAGGCTTGTAATGTGCTACAATTAAGAACAAATGGGTTAAACATAGGCTCAAAATTGGCTAGCAATGGAAGATAAAAGGTAGGCTTATTTGGGTAAGTGAGCTATTTGAACAATGGCCTCAGCCATATAAATGCATGTATACACAAGATAATGGACATAAAGAATCAAACAAATCAAGGATTACAATCATAGGAGGAGAATAATGCACACAAGAATGGAAGTAGGTGGTTATGTATGATGTAACCACACAATTAAGCTCAATTCTCACATACTTGTGTTCTTAGCTCAAAACATGATCCACAACGTGTATAACTCAAGCAAGTTCTAAAAAAAATTTTTAACCAATTGGGGTGGTGCCCTAAAAATGAGTTTCTTGGAAATTTTCATCATATTGACTAAGCTTATTCTAATGCAATATTGTGATTTAGAAAATTTTAAAAATTTTGCTAGTTTACCCCCTTTTTCAATCAAAACACATTTCTTATATAAAAAGGGTTGACTAGATTTTTAGCAATCCAGAAATTTTCTAATCACAATCAACAACTAAGATGTAAAACACACACACACACACACACACACACACACACACACACACACACACACACACACACACACACACACATATATATATATATATACTAAAAGTGTGCAACAACGAAAACAAGAGTATCTACAATAGCAAATATGTACAGTAATCCCAAAATGATCCAAAACATAAAGTGCGGAATAAAACAAAATAAAGTAGTAGCGAATAGAAATGGAAGTCTGAAAGTTCACCACATAAATGTAAACACCGGTCACGAATGGTGACCTCCCCACACTTTAGAATCAAGCATCGTCCTCGATGCTACTACTGAAGTTCGGGATGGGGGTCAACAATCGCACTAGGCTGTGGCTCATGCTCAGGTTGTAGGACTGGAGGTGGTACTGGCTGTGGCTCAGGTATGTCATGCTGGACCTCAGGAGGCTGCTGGACCTCAGTGGTGGTCTGCGTCTCTGGTGGTACCTCCTGCTGTGTCGGCTCCTCGCTATGCTCCTCCTCCTGATCCTGCTCGTCAGAGGTGGAAGAGTCTGGAAGTGGAGGAAGCTCAATGCCCTGTGATGCGAATACCTGGTCTATGCGGTCAAGACGTCGCATGACATGACGCTCGAAGCGCATCATGAAGCGAAGAAGGTGCTGCACTAACAGATAAGTCAGTCAGGTGCTGGTGGTAGTGGTGGTAAGGATGATGCGGCTGCTGTGGAGGAAGAGGGTTTTGCTGCTGCTGTGGAGGAAGAGGGTCTGGCTGCCTCAACTACCGCTCTAGCCCGAGAACGACGTCTGGTCGGGGGCTTCTCGTGCACCCATCCACCCCATGGAATAGTAACTTCCTTGTCGTCATCATTTGGGGGTGGTGGTGTCACGTCATCGTCCTCCCACGGGACATCAGCTAGCTCAGCTAAACTAGTAACCAGTGTAGGAAACGGTAGCAAGCCGCGAATATGAGCTCTCCACATGCAATGCCTAATCAGCCGAGGGAAATACACCTCTTTTCCTTCCATGACACACCCAATCAGAACTAGCATATCCATCGGAATCTCTGAGAAGTGAGTGGTAGGCAGGACATAGTGGGAAAATATCTGCTGCCAGGTCCTAGCCTCCTTAGACAGATATGTAGATAGCATCCCCTTAGGCTTCTTGTTGTTCGAATCCATCACCCAGGGAGCGTCTGGTGTAGCAATCACGCGCTTAAGTGCCTCATAGTCAAAAGTTATGGAGAGAAGAGCTACCTCTGCCTGCTGGTAGGCACAAGTGTCAGGAGTACCAACTCTGCAAAGTAGTACATCCCCTATAGCATCCTCAGTGATCATAATCTCTCTACCCCTTAAGTGCACTAAATCCAAGTTCGCTCGAAAGAAGTTACAGTAAAACTCCTTAACCCATGAGATGTTAATCCTTCCTAAGTCTCTATCAACGAAATCCAATTCCAACTCCGAGATGCGGGTGTTTATGGTACGCTTCACTTTATTAGGAAGGTTCAACTTCTTCTCAATGTTCAGATTTTTCTTCTTATAACTGGAGAAGCGTAGCTCGCAATAGAGGTTTGGGAATTTGGTTGAATCAGTGGATGGGAGTAGCTAATTTTCTTTGTCTTCTTCGTTTAGCGGATTCTTGGCATAGTTAGCATATGGTGAGGGGGTAGAGGTCTTAGAGCACTTCCTCTTTTTGGAAGTAGTGGCTATAGCTTTTCCTTTATCCGACATCCTGAAAAATAGAGATAATACAATATAAGCAGATAGCCAAATAGATATAAAGCGCTCAAAGCAAAGCATACTTATGAAGTGAATAAAAAAAGGAGATTTCTTGGAATGCAAGCAAACATAATTCAGAATTCAAACCAAACTGCAAACCAAGAATTCAAACCACATTTGCACATTACTCGTTTACTAAGCCTAGGAAACACCATATCCAAAAAAATGATCAAAAGAGTTAAGTTAAAAACCAAAAGAAGTTAGTTGGTTAAATAGGTTAAAGTTAGAAATCAGTTTGAAAATCAGTGATATGGTGATTACTAGCTCAATTCGAAAGGAATGCACAAAATAGGGATGTAAGCACGTTCACAATCATGAAATGAAACAAGTCATTGATGATGAAATATGATATAGCTAGAAAGCAACTAATATGGTACAAACCATCAATCAATGCAATGATCATTAGAGTCAAATGAATTTGTGTTGGTGAAGTCAAATCATTAAAGAAAGAATCAATCAAGGAGTATCCAACATTAAATTCAATAATGCATAAAAGTTACAAGTTGAGAAAAGAGTGAAAAACCTTACGGTCTATGTGGCTTAATGTCAATCATGCATGAACATGTGAATCAAATTAGCCTCACAGATTAAAAACTTTCAACTTGTATGTTTATGCCAAAGAGGCCTGACATTTTAAGGAAATCATAAGTGATGGTCAATTAGAAAATTCATTCAAACTATTCAATGCCTATACGCAAATCATCATGCATAACAAGCAAAGAGTATAAGCAAGACTAAAACTTGTCCCTGAAGATTTTCCAAAACCATTTAGGTAACAAAATGCTAATTGAACAGAAATCATCAACTAGAAGTTGCTACACCCATCAAACAAGGTCAATTCAAGTACTATGGTTAAAAAATCCGGCAACATTTCAGCAGCAAATTAGCTATTTTCCAAATTCAAACAGTCAAATTAGATTCCATATGAGTTCATCAACAATTAGAAACACAAAATCGTATATATGAATTCATATGGATGTAACAGACAGCCAATAGTTCAGCAGCAAAGCAAATCAAACAGCACAAAGAATAGCAGCAGTTGCTTCAATCAACATTTCCTTCACCAATCAATCACAAGTAAGCAGCATCAACAGATTAAATGAACACAGAGTAATGCAACAAAATAAAGCAATTTCACATAGCAGCAGAAATTCAAACAAGCCTAAATCCACTACTCAACCCAGATTCGCTAACCACCTAAATCAAACTAAACTAACTAACTAAGCTAACCTAACTAAACTAATGTAATTAACAATAAGCAGTAAAAAGGAGGTAGAATAGGGGAGGGTATGGAACCTGGAATGCAGAAACTGAACGGGGCAAATGAAGGGAAGGTGAAGTGGAGCGATAGTTCGACGTCACCGTGGAGCTCGCGCCGGCGACAATGGGGTCGCGACGGTGCTTGGGGCGGCACTGAGGCTGGCTGTGAGAGAGGGCAGAGACAGAGAGGGTCGAGTGGAAGAGAGGGAGTGAGGAAGAGGGGGTTAGGTGGTGACGGCGGCGGCGATGGTTGCGGGCCGCTCGCCGGAGGGCAGCCGGTGGTTGGTTGCTCAGAGGTGAGAGGTTGAAGATGGAGGGAGAGAAGAAATGGAACGTTGGAGAGGAGAAGAGGGTTATTGCACAAATGCGCTAGGGCTTCGCGTCCCTGGGGTAAGTAAAAATTCGAATCCACGCGTGCGCGCACCATGTGCGTCCGCGTGGGTGGAGGTAATTAAGGATTGGTGCGGAAGCGCCATACGCGCCTACGCGTAAATGGGGAATTAGGGATCGGCGCGGACGCGTACGGTGCGCGTCCGCGTAGGTGTGCTGGGCTAGAGGCACAAAAGAGGCCTAGAGTTGGAACAACTCTCGGGTCCTTTGGCCTGGGTGATGCTAAGACGCATCGACGCGCGCACGCATTGTGCGCGTTTGCGTGGATGGGTTGAGCTTATGGAATGGACGCGGAGGCGCGGAGTACACCAACACGTAAGCGGAGAAACAGGGAGTGGCGCGGACGCGTACAGCGTGCGTCTGCGTGGGTTGAGACACAGAGTTGGCCCAAAAGTGGCACAACTCTCTGGTCCTTGGCCCAGATAGTTGAAATGAGCAGCCTACGCACGCGCGCGCTTTGCGCTTACGCGTGGCTTGGTTTTTTTTTTTTCAAAGAGCATCAAAAGACCTCATAACTTTCTATCCTTCTCTAAAACTCTAGAACTAGCTAAGATACAAGATTAAGCACATTTTGTAACATAGGGGATTTTTCAAACAACTTGAGAAAACTTGCAATTCAAGCAAAAACTCAAATTCAAAGAATTATCCCTAATTAAAGCATAGGACGTATAAACACCTTAGCAATCAAAGCAAATACACTACAAAGTAAAGAAACTCTATACAATGGAACTCAATTCATTCATTCATTATATCTACAAGAGAATGGAAAGAGTTTACCATGGTGGGGTGTCTCCCACCAAGCACTTTTAGTTTAAGTCCTTAAGTTGGACATTGGGAGGCTTCTTGTCAAGGTGGCTTATGCTTGTATCCATCCTTGAATCTCCAAGAGTGCTTGTCCTTCAATCGGTTGTCAGAAGTTCCAACCTTCTTCATTAAGCTTTGGTGAGGTCCTCTCCAAGACATGAGCTCCCGAAATTGACTATCATAGGATAATCCAGGATCCCATATCTTGTCCTCGCACCCATCTTCCAGTTGATTGCCTTGACTTTGTCCGGGCGACAAGAAAGCAGAATTCTCATGGAAGCACCAAACTACGCTCCTAGACCCGTTTAATTGAGCATTACACCAATCCATACTCTTCAATTTTGAGCTTCCAACCATAATGAGCCTAGATTTAGAACGCCAACCACTAAACATCCTCTTCTTTCGCTTAATTTCACAAAGCACCCTAAGTTGGCCATCCTTCTCAAGCAAACCATACTCAAGTGGGATAATAAAGCTAAGAGTTAGAAGTTTTACCCACTCAAGCGAAGGATTGGATGACGAACTAGGTGGAGGGGTTCCCAAAGATCTTGATAAAGCGTACTTTACTCCCGTCCATCCTTTTCTAGAGGTTTCCACCACTTGGCAAGGTTCTTCAAGTTTCTCCTCATGCCAAGCTTTCTCAAGTTCACATTCTTCTTCACCAATTTCTTCTATTTCTTCCCCATCACTCTCATCATAGATAGGAGGTATAGTGAAATCTACCTCATCATCAAGTCTAGGCATTTTGGGGAAGGACTCTTCAAACTCGAAAGGATCATATGTTGATTCAGAATCATCATAGATAGGAGCGCTTGTTGCTTGGAATACTTCTCCCAGTTCTTCATCCTCAGTAGGTCTTGGATGTTTCACGTCTTCCTCAACCTTGCTTTCTAATCCACTGGGGGAAGGTTCAACAAGATCGTCAAGGGGATTGATCAACATGGGCAAAAAATCACTAGTGATGGAATCCACTTCTTGATCAATTTCCTTCAACTCTCTGTTTACTTCCGCAACATTACTCTTCTCTTCAATATCCCCTCCAAACTTCTAGGAAGAGGGTTCTTCAATTCGAGATTCCTTTATGTGCTCAACGTATCCTAAACATCCATTCACTACTTCCTTTTGTTCGCTAATCTCTATCTTCTCCTCTTGTTGCCCTTCTTGCTTCAACTCTTCTTCCTCACCATGGAGCTTCAAGTTCATATCCTCACTAAGCTCCTTGATTGTTCCTCCACATTCAACAATGGGGGTACTTATGGTGCATGAACTTAGGTGGGATGTTAGGTGATTCACGGCTTCTACCATGCTAGCTATCTTTGCTCTTAGCTCCTTAAACTTAGTTTCATCCTCCTCTTGCCGCCTTAAGATGCGAGATTGAAGGTCTCTCAATTCTACTATAAAGGCTTCGTCGGGAGGTGGTGATGGGAGAAGGAATTCATCGGTTAAGGAAAGATTGTTGTAATCGAAAGGTGGTTCATATTGGTGGAGTTCTTGAGGTGGTGTATGTGAAATTTGTGGTTCTTGGGAATATTGGTATTGGGATGGTGGTTGTTCTATATGTGATTCGAATGGTGGTTGATATGGTGTGTATGAGTTATGGTCATATAGAGTTGAATGGTGATGTGAGGCTTGTGAGTATGGTGTGTGGCTATATTGAGGAATGGAGTCACATGCATATGATGATTGTGGTTGACAACCACAATAAGGGTCATTACACACATTGGATTGATATACATTATGATCAGGATTATACCCATAGGAGTTCGTAGGAAGTTGTTGCCATGAAGGTTGTTCATAAGCTTGAGGTTCCTCCCATCCTTGATTCCCAAATTCTTGATGTATATTCTCATTAGAGCTTCCATTTCCTACAACATAGTTTGAACTATGCTCATAGCCAAAAGGATGAGAATTCATAGTAAGAGAGAAAATAAAAACAAAGAGCAATAAGAAACAAAGAAGATAAAATCCTAACTAGTAAAAACTAGCAAACAAACCAAAATTCAATCTATTCACAATATATACAATAGCCAATAACATATCACCATCGAGCTCCCTGGCAACGGCGCCATTAATTTGATACAAGGGATTTACACTGGTTCGGAATTCCACAAAATAATCCCGTTGTCAGTATAGTCCAAACCAATAGTTAATCCTCAAATCAAATTAAATTTTTTTAGGTTGTCACAAAGAACAAACCCCAATTAAGAAATAACCGAAGTATTTAGACTCCGGGTCGTCTCCCTAGAAAATAATGAAGTGCATGCGTATTGGCTATGATGGGGTAAAAGGGGGGTTTGGGTTATGAGATGGCAAGAAAGTAAACTGAGTGAGTAAATAGAGAAAGCAAAATAAAGAACTCTTAGCTAAGACATGAGTAATTGAGATCACCATCCTCATCAACAAACCAATTATCGATAATTATGAGAGGCCAACCCATTAAATCTACTTCTCGAAGCCTTAAGTACGTAATATTTACTCCTAGACTTGAAGTATGTCAAATAGGCTTGATCACATCCACCCTTAAGTCCTAACCTACCTACTAATTGGCTTAGTAGTGGGTTAGCGTCAATGGGCTTCAAATTGATCACCAAGGGTTCTCAAATCACCAAATCCATTATGTCCAAAAACTCAAGATCGCTCAAGTCCCTCGGCTTAGGCCAAGAGTTGACAAAACTACTCAAAAACTAAAGAGAGCATTTCATCGAACACTTAGAATGCAATAAAAGTCAACATCATAAATTACAAGAATACTAAAATCTATCACTATTAATTGCAAGAAAAGTGAGATCACAACTCAATTCATCAATTAAAGAAACATCAATATCAAAATTGCATTAAATGTAAACAAATCCAACATGAGTCATCATCACAAAAGAGAGCAAAATGGGAAATTAACCTAAAAACTAAGAGAATCAAGATGTAGAAATGAGAAATTATCAAAGAAACAAGATGAGATCAAGTAATTAAACATGAAATTAAGATAATCTAACCTAATCCTAACCTAATTCTAGAGAGAAGAGGGAGCTTCTCTCTCTAGAAAACTAACTAAAGGTTCATGTTGGCTAAACTAATTGCTCCCCCTTTGCTTGGACTTCAATTCTGCATGAAATACACTCAGAAACAAGTTGGATTTGGGCCTGGGCAGCTCAGAAATCGTCCCTAGAATTTTGCCTTCAAGTGGGCCACGTGAGAGTATCGGCGCGTGCGCACCATGTGCGCGTGCACGTTGACTGGCAAATTCTGAACCCGCGCGGACGCGGCATGTATGCGTGCGCGTCTATTAGTGAAACCACTTTTGTGCGTACGCGCTTGGTGCGCGTGCGCGTCCTTTGGTGCATTCCCAATCTTTGTTTCTTCATGCATTCTCCCTTTTTGTATGCTTTTCTCCTCATTTCTTCCATCCAATACTTGCCTTATGAACCTGAAATCACTCATCAAACACATCAAGGCATCGAATGGAATTAAAGTGAATTAAAATCACCAATTTAGAGCCTAAAAAGCATGTTTTTACACTTAAGCAAAATTCAAAGGAGAATTACAAAACCATGCTATTTCATTGAATAAATGTGAGAAAAGGTGACAAAATCCCCCAAAATAAGCACAAGATAAATTACGAAATCGGGGTTTATCATATACACAGCCTTATAAGGCATTCTTCGTTCCCCTTCCCAACCGATGTGGGACCTTACAATCCACCCTCTTAAGGGAGTCCAGCGCTCTCGCTGGCACATCGATCTGGCCTCTGGCTCTTATACCATCTGTAACAGCCCAGACCACCCGCTAGTACGATATTGTCCGCTTTGGCACACAAGGCCTCACGGTTTTGCCTTTGACGATAGGGATGATAGCCGAAGTCCCCTACACTCACCCGTCAAAACACGTCATACTAGGGAGAGGTATCCACACTCTTATAAGGCATGCTTTGTTCCCCTCCCCAACCGATGTGGGACCTTACAATCTACCCCCTAAGGGAGCCCAGCGCCCTCGCTGGCACATTGATCCGGGCTCCGGCTCTGATACCATAATGTAACAACCTAACTACCAAAGCTCACACTTCCGGCTGTGCGACTCTGATAGCTCGGACATTACGTCGACTCTTATACTATTTAATACTAAAATATGAGCCTGTTTAAAACTTTAAACCGCAACACCGCTCCAAAGTACTTTTATTATGTAACGTACATCCATACATACAATACAACTTACAAAACTCGCAAAGAGTACATACATATATTTCTGTATGACTAATTACTTAGTGAAAGACTAACGTCAATGGAAACCAAACCAATTAACTATTCTCACACAATGCGGAATGGACATCCACAACTCAATTCCATCCAAACACCCAATTTCTCAACCAAGAGTGTGAAAACTAAACATGTAAGAAATTAAACATCAAAATAATAAAAGTCAAAGTAATTAAATGCAAGGAAAGAAAACTTAAAATGTAAGAAAACCTCTTGGCAAGTAATTGAGAGCTAAGATTACCTATCCTAGTCATTGACCACAAACACATGATGATTATGAAGAGTTAATCCTACTTAGTCAACCTTACATCGAAGATAAGTCAAATAGGCATAGTTAATTTCAATCCCTAAGTCCTATGTCAACACTATGGGTCACATAAAGTCAAGGAAAACCAAATCAACTAACGACTCTAATGTATCAAACAAGAATGGACATCAATAACTCAAGGATCACCAAAGTCATCAAATTCAAGCCAAGAGTGAGGAAAAACTAAGTGAAAACTAAGCCAAGCATTTTATCAAACACTTGGTGTGCATGAAAATAAAATAATATTAAAAATGTACTAAAAATAAATTCTAACTACCAAAAGCAAGAAAATCATAACAACAACTAAGGAAAGCAATAAATGAACATAAAATATAAAGTGCATTAATTGAAATTAAAGAAATACAAGAGTGTTCATAAAATAAAAAATTGACACAATAAAGGAAATGAGAAGAGAAATGAAGAAGAACAAAGATGCAATAATAATAAATGATAAGAAAAAATAAATAAAAAAAATTAAAAGTAGAAATTACAAGAAATTAAACTAACAAACCCTAATTCTAGAGACAGGGGGAGCTTCTCTCTCTAGAAAATAACCTACATAATACTAATCTAACCCTAATTTCTCCCCCCTTCACATGGAGTGAGGCCTTCCTTCATATAGCACCCAATCAGCTTCAGAAAGTACCAAAATTGGGCTCTGCATGCCCAAAAATCGCCCCCAGCGATTTGCAATAAATGAGTCACGCGCTGGGACGTGTGCGTACGCACAGGTGTGTGCGTACGCACAGGTTGTTGTGCGCACACACACTCCAATGTGTGCTTCTCCTTTGTTTTCTTCATGTTTTCTCCCTTTGTCCTTGCTTCCTTCCACTTTTGCCTTGCCAAACTTGTCTCTAGGACCTAAAATCACTCAACAAACATGTCATGGCATCGAATGTCATAAAAGTGGGATTAAAATTACTAATTTAAGCTCAAAATAGCATGTTTTCACAATTAGGTTCAATTTAGGGAGAAAACACAAAAGCATGCTATTTGTATGAATAAATGTGGATTTATGTGATGAAATCCACTCAAATCAAACTAAAATATACCAAAAAATATGGACTCATCAATGATCCATCACCCGAAAGACTTCTGGTTGCCTCCATATTGCATAGAGAGCTGCTTCCAACATTCCAAAACTAAATTTTTGATCAGCCAATAACCTTCCAATCAAACTCCTATTGCACTTCTCAATACTCTCCTGAATGTCCTCGTCTTCAAATTTCAATACCTCATTCTCTTCTTCTTCAATTGCATGCATATCATGTCTCTGAAAGGCAGCATTGTTCAACCAAAAGCACTCATAAAAATGAGAAGAGCTCACAATTAGGATTTCTCCTAACTCTAGCAGAGCAGAGCAGACGACAACCCTATTAACAGAGTTTCAGATATGAAGGTTGAGGTTGAAGTATTTTGAGTTAGAAGTCATGTTTTAAGAAGAAAAAACTGATGAAAAAAGAAAGAGTTGCTGATAAGAAAGGGAAAAATTTTTTTGTAATTTGTATTAATTTTAATAAACAAAAATATTTAACCATAGTTAATCATATATGATTAAAATATATACGAATTTGTATTTGTATACAAATAATATTTAATATATTTTTAAAATATATTAAATTTTAATTTTTTAAAATTATTAAATTATTAATTGACTGAAATTAATGATGCCACATGTCTATATTATATTAGTCCATATAAATAGAGTATAAATTTAATCACAAATATTAAGATATGAGAACAACCACATGCTAACAGAACGAATTATTTCTTTTTTTTTAAAACAAAAAAAATATGATAATATCAATAATAGTAATAACAAAAATATTGACAATCAAATAAAATAAAAAAAAAAAAGTAAGAGAGGAAACAGATATGCTCTGAAACATATAAAAGGTGCAAATAAAATAAATAAAATTATAATAAAACAAATGAAAATAAAAGTTTAAATAGTAAATAATCATCTCTTGGAAATTGAAACAATTCAATGGTTGCATGCATGTAAACGTGGCAAATGCACACACATACAAAAATTCCATTCAGGTATTAAACTCTTTGGAAATTGAAACAATTCAATGGTTGCATGCATCTAAACGTGGCAAATGCACACACATGCAAAAATTCCATTCAAGTATTAAATTCTTTATCTTAATGTTGGTTCCTCTTTTTCATATTAATGGCATGTGCTTTCATTTCATTCAAGGTTCTAATATACTACATACTAAGCCTAGTTCCAGATTTTGTTTAACTCCATATTGAAATACTACTTTTACCTTTTTTTTTTTTTGTAATCGTCGTAAATACCAACACTTTTTAACCATATATTTGATCGTTTGATGCTATTTTTATTTGATCCTATTTTTTGACGAGGATTAAAAAATATCATTTGAGGTTGTTTTCTCTTATTTCTTTTTTTCTATATGATTTTATTTCAATAAATAAATCTTTTCTTTTTGTTTTTTGTTTTGTTTAATAAAGCACAAAATATATAGCAATTACAAATTTTCTTGTATTTATTACTGTATATCTTTATATCTCAACAAATATATTTGACCATGTGAGTACAAGAATGAAATAAATATGAATTAACATTATGAGAGAAAAACTTGATAATGCTATTCCCTTATTCTGCCTTAGCTATTAACTGTGATCTTTACTTCAGAAATAGAATAAAAATATTATTGCTTGCAGGAATTCTTTTTTTTTTTTTTTTCTAGCCCCTCTTTTTTTCAGTTGTATCTCTTCAAATTTATTATAAAATAGGAGATGATTAACATAATTGTATTTTTCTAAAATTATTTTTTTCACGATGTCTCGAGCAGTGATATTTAGTTAATCATTCCAAAGATTTTTTGCTGGCCACTAAAACATGTTTTGTACCATCTTCGTTACTCTACTCTTCATCATCATCCAATATTATCGCACTTTGATTTATTGACTTACTTCTTCTTTTTTTTATTATTTTTATTTTTCAATTAAGTTGATATGAGAGTTTATTATTTTTATTTTTTATTTTATTTGTAAAATATTTATAAAAAAAGACACTTAAAATTTTGTTTAAGTTGCAAAAAAAAAAAAGATTTTTTATAAAGAAATAATAAATTAAATAAAGACTAAACGATGTGAGTGTTGTTTCGTTTTTGTTTTAAAATTTTATTTTGTGTTCAATTTTTATTTTATAGAAAATTATTTGAAATATATAAGAATTAAGAAAAAAAATTATCCCAATAGCTATTCTATTGATTGATTTTAGTCCTCCTATAAACTTGAACATAGAATAAAATTGAAGAGATGAATTCTTCATTATTTTATCATTGATTTGTTTATGTCATTACATATTATTGTAGTTTGTTTGTTTGTTTATTCATTGAACTTTCACAAAACCAATTGTTTATAATTCTCTTTTGTCCAGAATAAATAATTCTTGAGTCTTTGCTTAACTTTATGTCACATAGATTATGTGTTGTTAAGTTGTTAAAAACATAAGATTTTTTCTTGAATATAATAGATGCAGTCTAATTCTAATTTCATGAATCAGTATTTAGTAAAGCAAAGCCATCTAACTTTGTGCTATAACTATACCACAAAATTATACCAAAAAAATTGGATTGGTAAAAAGATATTTACCAAAAACTATAATTATATTTTAGGATATATATTTAAAATTTATTTATTATTTTATTTTAAAATAATTTTTTGGTTAGATCATAATTAGACTAATTAGATCAATAAATTAATAAATTAATGACTAAAATAATTCAATAATCGATCTTATTCTCAGAACCTTAGGTAATATATCATAATCATAACCGTTAGTAATAACAGATAACAAAGAATATTTATAAGGTATAAATGCTTATGTACTCAATATAATTGTATATGTATGATAATATTTCATATTTACTGTTGGATAATCATAATTATGTGTATTGTGGTTCATTTGTATTTGAAAATGGTCAAATATTTAGAGTAAATATTGTATTTTAAAAGATAATAAAAATGATGATATTTAATAACAACAATTAATATTAAACTTTATAAATTATAAGTATTTATGTGTGATCGTTATTATCATTAAATTTTTTACATGAAAAACTTAAACTTACATATATTTGTATTTATTCCTCTTTAAAAATGGTCCACCTATACTACGGCAGAGGCCAGTAATTGTGTCACCCTCGTTTAGCGGCGGTTTTTTGAACGAACGCCGCGAAATACTTATTTGGCGGCGGTTATGCCAGCGGTTATTAAAAACCGACGCCGAATATAACCCCGCGCCCATAATCGTGGCAGTTGGGAGAGCCGCTGGTCTTTAATTTTGCGGCGGTTTAAAACCGCCGCTAATCATTTTAAAAAACGCCGCTATGCTCCGCCTCTGCTGTAGTGCTAGTATTAAATATAAATGGAATTCATGAATGTATATGTTAATAAATATAAATGAAAGTAAAATTATAAAAAAAATTAAATAATTAATTTATTATTGATAACAGTTATTTCAATTAGTTCTTATCCATATTTAGAAAATAGTCAAATAATCTTCAACGTGAATACTGATTCTGTATATAATATAATTATGAATATTTATGCGTTCCAAAAACAAAAGTAAAGAATACAAAAATTTTTAAAAGTTCTTTTTGTTTTTTATTCTATCTCCCAGTCTAGTATAGTTATTAAAATCGAACCGATAATTAATTCGATCATATGATTGGATTACTAGGTTATTAATTCAACCGATGGGTCACTAATTCACTCGATTAATCCAGTCATAACTAAAAAAAATAAAATTATATAAATAAAATTAAAATAATATTTTAAAACTTAAAATACAAGTCTTACAAACATTAATAATCTAATATCAAGTCTTAAACATAACTAATAATCTAAAAGAAGAGTTAATAAATTAGTCTCTAGTATAAAATATGTTCTCAATTTAAATCAATAAGAGCAAGTTAAAGATAACTCAATCATTAAATCAAGTCCAAGGGATGAGTTCAAAGTCGACATCAACATCTTCATAGGACAAATTAGGAGTTTGATCAACATTTCCCTCATTTTGATTTGCATCCATATCTTCCATAGCATTGTTACTTGGTTCATCATTATCTTAGTCATCTTCCAAATTAAATTGATCTACATTTGTGTATTTTTGACAAATCAATATCAAGAATAATTCGTAATAGCAACTGACAATTAAAATATTCAAGCAATTGAAGAATTTACCAAGATCATCCAAAATTGGTTGAATGGACATATTTGTCAAATCATTTCGTAGAGCATCAACTTCTTCCCTTTCCTAGCTGCAGGTGGTAGCAACCTTGTCCTTGAATGTTGTTGTTGTTGCTGTCGTGTTTCAAGCTCTTCCATTCTATCAAATTCTCTTTCAACCTCATCACATGCTAGCTCCATAACTTTCTACATAATTTTCTTGAGTTTTCCTTTTCTTATTCATAAATTCTTCAATATTTTGCCCAAATTGATGAGCAACATAGCAACCACCACCATTCCACCAAAGTTCACTGATTCAATAAACAGCAACTCTAAACAAACCAATAACAAACAACGAATGCTCTAAAAAATACAGTAAATACAACAGCAGCAACCAGTAACAACTCTATACCAAGTACCAACACAGCAACCAGCAATAAACAACCCTAAAAACCTAAATACAAGAGCAGCAACCACCAAATTCAAGAACAATTCTAACTAAAATTCGCCCAGATTCAAGTCATTCAACAACTACTCCAGAAAATCAAATGCAACAGTAATATCTAGTATCCACCACATTAAAAATATGCTCAGGTTCAACAACTCTAAAAATCAAATACAACAGCAACTGACTTAAGGGAGCAGAGGCACTGAGACAGAGATGTTTCTTGATGAACACTTTCTGAGCTTTCTGACGATCACCACTACCACCCAGCTGACCCGAGAGAGCAGAGGCAGAGATGCTTCTTGATGAACACGAGCTGTCGCTGATGAGGTGAGGCCGAGACTGAGAGTGACGACGAGGTGAGGCCGAGACTGAGAGTGATGACGAGGTGAAGCCGAGACTGAGTGACGACGTGAGGGGAGAGATGACGGAGTGACGAGGTGAGGCCGTGAGGGTGAGGGTGAGGCTGTGAGGGACTGCCGATTGTTGAGCTCGAACAACGGAGAGCCGACGGAGAGACGAGGTTGGCTGGGGTGTTTCGGCAGTCACATTGGAAGTCTGGAACTCAGACTCTCATGTCTCATCTCAGATGCCATTAGCCATTAGGGGCAATGGGGGGAAGGGGGATTAGCCGATCAGGATTTCACTTCAACGAAGAAAGGGGGGAATATGATGCCGTTTTAGCGCCCAAAAAAAATTTTTTTTCACTAGCCAGACCGGGTCAAATCAACCGGTCGGGTCACCGATTTTCATTAAAATTTGTCGGGTCGAACCGGATTTTACCGGGTTCATTGCATGGCCGGTTCAGCGATGGTTCGGCCCGGCCAGATGACCGGGTGACCGGGTTTCCAGTCGAACTGGCCGAGTCGAGCCGAGTTTGATAACTATGATGTTAAGAACTAATCCGTTACAGATTTGAGCTTCAATTATAGTTTTGTTGCTAGCTAATGGATTGCTACATGCATAAAATAGAATTCAAACTTCTAACATACACTTATTTACATAGATTAGTAAGTTAACCACTACACTAATTCCAATTGGTTAGAGAATAATCTATTATTAGAAGTAACAAATAAATTAGCATATTTTGAACTTTTTTTATAATCTTGCTTAAAGAAGTGGTTAACCTAATTAACAGGAGGTTACCCTATTAATTTGAAATATTGATATAAAATATAACATATTAAAAATTAATATTTACTTAATTAACAAGAACTGTGGTATTTTTATTTTTATTTAATTAAATTACTTTTATTTCTTTGTATTGATTACTTTTTCGGTGTCTTGTATGGGTTATTATTATCAGTATTTAGACATAAAATTTAAAAATATATTTTATAAAATTCTATATAGTTTTGTAACAATAATTAAATGATATTTTAAGCATGAAAATTGATATTTGATTATTTCACCATTTCAATATTCCACACTGCATGTATGGTAAGAAGACAATATTAATTGGGCCAAAATATATTAATAATTACAACACTTTGCTTTTGAAGTTTACCCAAAAAATTCACATAACTAACTCTATAACCCAAAGGGTAAATGATGAGCGGATAATTTATACGCTTTTTGGCATTGTTTTTAATATGTTTTTAGTAGGATCTAGTTACTTTTAGGGATGTTTTTATTAGTTTTTATGTTAAATTCACATTTCTGGACTTTACTATGAGTTCGTGTGTTTTTCTGTGATTTCAGGTATTTTCTGGCTGAAATTGAGGGAATTGAGCAAAAATCAGATTCAGAGGTTGAAGAAGGACTGCTGATGCTGTTGGATTCTGACCTCCCTGCACTCAAAGTGAATTTTCTGAAGCTACAGAACTTAAAATGGCGCGCTTCTAATTGCGTTGGAAAGTAGACATCCAGGGCTTTCCAGCAATATATAATAGTCCATACTTTGGCCGAGTTTAGATGACGCAAAAGGGCGTTAAACGCCAGTTCTACGCTGCAGTCTGGAGTTAAACGCCAGAAACACGTCACGAACCAAAGTTGAACGCCAAAAACACGTTACAACTTGGCGTTCAACTCTAGAAGAAGCCTCTGCACATGTAAACTTCAAGCTCAGTCCAAGCACACACCAAGTGGGCCCCGGAAGTGGATTTATGCATCAATTACTTACTTCTGTAAACCCTAGTAGCTAGTTTAGTATAAATAGGACTTTTTACTATTGTATTATCATCATCTTATGATTTTTAGTTCATCTTTGGATCATATTGATCACGTTTGGGGGCTGGCCTCTCAGCCATGCCTGAACCTTCATCACTTATGTATTTTCAACGGTAGAGTTTCTACACTCCATAGATTAAGGTGTGGAGCTCTACTGTTCCTCATGAATTAATGCAAAGTACTACTATTTTTTTATTCAATTCAACTTATTCTGCTTCTATGATATTCATTTGCACTTCAATATGAATGTGATGAACGTGACAATCATCATCATTCCCCCACGAACGCATGCCTGACAACCACTTCCGTTCCACCTTAGATTGAATGAATATCTCTTGGATCTTTTAATCAGAATCTTCGTGGTATAAGCTAGATTGATGGCGGCATTCATGAGAGTCCGGAAAGTCTAAACCTTATCTGTGGTATTCCGAGTAGGATTCAGGGATTGAATGACTGTGACGAACTTCAAACTCGCGAGTGCTGGGCGTAGTGACAGACGCAAAAGGAGGGTGAATCCTATTCCAGTATGATCGAGAACCTCAGATGATTAGCCGTGCTGTGACAGAGCATTTGGACCTTTTTCACAAGAGGATGGGATGTAGCCATTGACAACGGTGATGCCCTTACATAAAATTTGCCATGGAAAGGAGTAGGACTGATTGGATGAAGACAGCAGGAAAGCAGAAGTTCAGAAGAATGAAGGCATCTCTATACGCTTATCTGAAATTCTCACCAATGAATTACATAAGTATTTCTATCTTTATTTTCTATTTATTTATTATTAATTTTCGAAAACTCCATAACTATTTGATATCCGCTTGACTGAGATTTACAAGGTGACCATAGCTTGCTTCATACCAACAATCTCCGTGGGATCGACCCTTACTCATGTAAGGTTTTATTTCTTGGACGACCCAGTGCACTTGCTGGTTAGTTGTATCGAAGTTGTGACAAATTATGAATTAAGATTAGAGCACCAAGTTTTTAGAGCCATTACCAGGGATCACAATTTCGTGCACCAAGTTTTTGGCGCCGTTGCTGGGGATTTATTTCGCATTTATTTCCGGTAACACTAGTGCCAAGTTTGATCCGGCAACAACACCAAGTTTTTGGCGCCGTTGCCGGGGATTGTTTTGAGTTTGGACAACTGACAGTTCATCTTGTTGCTCAGATTAGGTAATTTTCTTTTCAAAAAGTTTTCAAAAAATCTTTCAAAAAAAATTTTTTATATTATGTTCTTTAGAATTTTTAAGAATGAATTCTAGAGTTTCATGAAGCATGTGAAGCCTGGCTGACTGTAAAGCCATGTCTAAATTCTTTTGGACTGAGGCTTCCAAACCATCTTCATAGAGGCAAGTTAATTTGATAATTAATGAGCAGCATATCTGAGTTACATGCTGAAGCTTGGCTGGCCATTGGCCATGTCTAGTGTTTTGGACCGGAGCTTTCACTGAAAGCTTGGCTGGCTAGTGAGCCATGTCTAATTCCTGGACTGATGCTTTAGACTAAGAATGCAAGATTCCTGAAATTCATATTAAAAATTTTGGAATCCTTATTTTTCTTTTTCAAATTAATTTTCAAAAAATCCAAAAAAATTATAAAATCATAAAAATCAAAAATATTTTTGTGTTGCTTGTTTGAGTCTTGAGTCAATTTTAAGTTTGGTGTCAATTGCATGTTTTAAAGTTTGCATAACATTTTCGAAAAATTCATGCATTCATAGTGTTCTTCATGATCTTCAAGTTGTTCTTGGTAAATCTTCTTGTTTGATCTTGATGTTTTCTTGTTTTGTGTCTTTTCTTGTTTTTCATGTACATTTTTGCATTCATAGTGTCTGAACATGAAAGATTTCTAAGTTTGGTGTCTTGCATGTTTTTTTTGCATATACAATTTTCAAAAATAAGTTCTTGATGTTCATCATGATCTTCAAAGTGTTCTTGGTGTTCATCTTGACATTCATAGCATTCTTGCATGCATTCATTGTTTTGATCCCTAACTTTCATGCATTGAGTCCTTTTCATGTTTTTCTCTTTCATCATTAAAAATTCAAAAATAAAAAAAAAAATCTTTCCCTTTTTCTCTCATAAATTTCAAAAATTTGGATTGACTTTTTCAAAATTTTTAAAATTCAATTGTTTCTTATGAGTCAAATCAAATTTTCAATTTAAAAATCTTATCTTTTTCAAAATCTTTTTCAAAAATCAAATCTTTTTCATTTTTCTTATTTATTTTTGAAAATTTTAAAAATCTTTTTCAAAAATCTTTTTCTTAATTTTATATCATATTTTCGAAAATATCATCAACAATTAATGTTTTGATTCAAAAATTTCAAGTTTGTTACTTACTTGTTAAGAAAGATTCAAACTTTAAGTTCTAGAATCATATCTTGTGATTTCTTGTGAATCAAGTCATTAATTGTGATTTTAAAAATCAAATCTTTTTCAAAACTAATTTCAATCATATCTTTTCAAAATTATTTTTTTATCTTACCTTTTTCAAAATCATATCTTTTTAATCATACCTTTTCATATCATATCTTTTTCAAATATCTTTTCTAACTTCTTATCTTCTTATCTTTTCAAAAATTAATTTTCAAAACTTTTTCAACTAACTAATTGACTTTTTGTTTGTTTCTTATCTTTTTCAAAACTACCTAACTAACTCTCTCTCTCTAATTTTCGAAAATCTCTTCCCTCTTTTTCAAAAATTCTTTTTAATTAACTAATTGTTTCAATTTTTAATTTTAATTTGATTTCATTCCTAATTTTCGAAAATCACTAACCCCTTTTCAAAATTTTATTTTCGAAAATCCTCCTTCTCTCTCATCTCCTTCTATTTATTTATTCATCTACTAACACTTCATCTCACCCAAATTTTGAGCTGAAACCTCAATTAGTTTCTCTGATGCAACAAAACTGCAAGTTTCATGGACTTCCATCTGAAGATTCCTTTCAGTTCTTAACTGAATTCTTGCAGATCTGTGATACTGTTAAGACTAATGGAGTAGATCCTGAAGTCTACAGGCTCATGCTTTTCCCTTTTGCTGTAAGAGACAGAGCTAGAGTGTGGTTGGACTCTCAACCCAAAGATAGCCTGAACTCTTGGGATAAGCTGGTCACGGCTTTCTTAGCCAAGTTCTTTCCTCCTCAAAAGCTAAGCAAGCTTAGAGTGGATGTTCAAGCCTTCAGACAGAAAGAAGGTGAATCCCTCTATGAAGCTTGGGAGAGATACAATCAACTGACCAAAAAGTGTCCTTCTGACATGCTTTCAGAATGGACCATCTTGGGTATATTCTATGATGGTCTGTCTGAATTAGCTAAGATGTCATTGGATACTTCTGCAGGTGGATCCATTCACCTAAAGCAAACACCTGCAGAAGCTCAAGAACTCATTGACATGGTTGCTAGTAACCAGTTCATGTACACTTCTGAGAGGAATCCTGTGAGTAATGGGACGCCTCAGAAGAAGGGAGATCTTGAAATTGATACTCTGAATGCCATATTGGCCCAGAATAAAATATTGACTCAGCAAGTCAATATGATTTCTCAGAGTCTGAATGGAATGCAAGCTGCATCCAACAGTACTCAAGAGGCATCTTCTGAAGAAGAAGCTTATGATCCTGAGAACCCTGCAATAGCAGAGGTGAATTACATGGGTGAACCATATGGAAACACCTATAATCCCTCATGGAGAAATCACCCAAATCTCTCATGGAAGGATCAACAAAAGCCTCAACAAGGCTTTAATAATGGTGGAAGAAACAGGTTTAGCAATAGCAAGCCTTTTCCATCATCCACTCAGCAACAGACAGAGAATTCTGAGCAGAATCCATCTAGCTTAGCAAATTTAGTCTCTGATCTATCTAAGGCCACTGTGAGTTTCATGAATGAAACAAGGTCCTCCATTAGAAATTTGGAAGCACAAGTGGGCCAGCTGAGTAAAAGAATCACTGAAACCCCTCCTAGTACTCTCCCAAGCAATACAGAAGAAAATCCAAAAGGAGACTGCAAGGCCATTGATATAACCATCATGGCCGAATCCAAGGAAGAAGGGGAGGACATGAATCCCAAGGAGGAAGACCTCCTAGGACGTCCAGTGATCAATAAGGAGTTTCCCTCTGAGAAACCAAAGGAATCTGAGACTCATCTAGAGACCATAGAGATTCCATTGAACCTCCTTATGCCATTCATGAGTTCTGATGAGTATTCTTCTTCTGAAGAGAATGAGGATGTCACTGAAGAACAAGTTGCCAAGTTTCTTGGTGCAATCATGAAGCTGAATGCCAATTTATTTGGTAATGAGACTTGGGGAGATGAACCTCCCCTGTTCACCAATGAACTAAATGCATTAGATCAACTGAGATTGCCTCAGAAGAAACAGGATCCTGGAAAGTTCCTAATACCTTGTACCAGGCACAATGACCTTTGAGAAGGCTCTATGTGACCTGGGGTCAGGAATAAATTTCATGCCACTCTCTGTAATGGAGAAATTGGGAATCTTTGAGGTACAAGCTGCTAAAATCTCATTAGAGATGGCAGACAATTCCAGAAAATAGGCTTATGGACAAGTAGAGGACATGTTAGTAAAGGTTGAAGGCCTTTACATCCCTGCTGATTTCATAATCCTAGATACTGGGAAGGATGAGGATGAATCCATCATCCTTGGAAGACCCTTCCTAGCCACAGCAAGAGCTGTGATTGATGTTGACAGAGGTGAATTAGTCCTTCAATTGAATGAGGACTCCCTTGTGTTTAAAACTCAAGATCATCCTTCTGTAAACATGGAAAAGAGGCACGGTAAGCTTCTCTCAAAACAGAGTCAACCAGAGCCCCCACAGTCAAACTCTAAGTTTGGTGTTGGGAAGTCTCAACAATGCTTTGAACATCTGTGTGGAGCCATGAGAGCCCACTGTCAAGCTATTGACATTAAAGAAGCGCTTGTTGGGAGGCAACCCAATTTTTATTTATCTAATTTTAATTTATTTTTATTGTTATTTCATGTTTTATTAGGTTCATGATCATGTGGAGTCACAAAATAAATATAAAAATTGAAAACAGAATCAAAAACAGCAGAAGAAAAATCACACCCTAGAGGAGGATCTTACTGGCGTTTAAACGCCAGTAAGGAGCATCTGGCATTGAACGCCAGAAACAAGCAGCATCCTGGCGTTCAGACGCTAGAAATGCACAGTGAGGAAAGCTGGCGCTGAACGTCAGAAACAAGCATAGAACTGGCGTTCAACGCCAGAAACATGCTGCATCTGGGCGCTGAACGCCCAGAACAAGCATCAATTCGGCGTTTAAACGCTAGAATTGCATGCAAAGGCAATTTACATGCCTAATTGGTGCAGGGATGCAAATTCTTGACACCTCAGGATCTGTGGACCCCACAAGATCAACTCAGCATCTGTGGACCCCACAGGATCCCCACCTACCACCACTCACTCTCTTCCCTCTTCTCAATATTCATCCTCTCTTCCCAATAAACACTCTTCCCCATAAACCTACCTCATAAACTCCACCTACCTTCAAAATTCAAAATCAATTTCCCACCCAAACCCACCCTATATGGCCAAAACTAACCCCCCTCCCCTCCCTATATAAAGCCCTCCATTCTTCCTCATTTTCACACAACACAACCCTCTCTTCCCCTTCTTGGCCGAATACACCTCTCCCTCCTCTCCTCCATATTTCCTTCTCTTCTTCATCTATTCTTTCTTCTCTTGCTCGAGGGCGAGCAATATTCTAAGTTTGGTGTGGTAAAAGCATAAGCTTTTTGTTTTTCCATTACCATTGATGGCACCTAAGACCGGAGAATCCTCTAAGAAAGGGAAAGGGAAGACAAAAGCTTCCACCTCCGAGTCATGGGAGATGGAAAGATTCATCTCCAAAGCTCATCAAGACCACTTCTATGATGTTGTGGCCAAGAAGAAGGTGATCCCCGAGGTCCCTTTCAAGCTCAAGAGAAATGAGTATCCGAAGATCCGACATGAAATCCAAAGAAGAGGTTGGGAAGTTCTAACAAACCCCATCCAACAAGTCGACATCCTAATGGTTCAAGAGTTCTATGCCAATGCATGGATCACTAAGAACCATGATCAAAGTAAGAACCCAAATCCAAAGAATTATATTACAATGGTTCGGGGGAAATACTTAGATTTTAGTCCGAAAAATGTGAGGTTGGCGTTCAACTTGCCTATGATGCAAGGAGATGCACGCCCCTACACTAGAAGGGTCAACTTTGATCAAAGGTTGGACCAAGTCCTCATGGACATATGTGTGGAAAGAGCTCAATGGAAGATTGACTCAAAAGGCAAATCGGTTCAACTTAGAAGACTGGACCTTAAGCCTGTGGCTAGAGGATGGTTGGAGTTCATTGGTGCACGAAATTGTGATGTCCAGGCTCAAACAATCCCTGGCAACGTGAGCAACTTGGTACGCGCAATCGTGATTACACTTTGATTATGTAAAATTCATGGCTCTTTCTTTCCCTGGCAATGGCGCCAAGAACATGGTGCTAATACCATGGTTCACAACTTCGATACAACTAACCAGCAAGTGCACTGGGTCGTCCAAGTAATACCTTACGTGAGTAAGGGTCAAATCCCACGGAGATTGTTAGTATGAAGCAAGCTATGGTCACCTTGCAAATCTCAGTTAGGCAGATATAAATTGATAATGGTGTTTTCGAATTTAATATAATAAAATAGGGATAGAAATACTTATGTAATTCATTGGTGAGAATTTCAGATAAGCAAATGGAGATGCCTTCGTTCCTCTGAACCTCTGCTTTCCTGCTATCTTCATCCAATCAGTCTTACTCCTTTCCATGGCTGGCTTTATGCAAGGGCATCACCGTTGTCAGTGGCTACATCCCCTCCTCTCAGTGAAAAATATGCTCACATGCTCTGTCACAGCACGGCTAATCATCTGTCGGTTCTCGATCATGCTGGAATAGGATTCACCCTCCTTTTGCGTCTGTCACTAACGGCCAGCACTCGCGAGTTTGAAGCTCGTCACAGTCATTCAATCATTGAATCCTACTCGGAATACCACAGACAAGGTTTAGACTTTCCGGATTCTCTTGAATGCCGCCATCATTCTAGCTTACGCCACGAAGATTCTGGTTAGGAGATCTAAGAGATATTCATTCTAGCTTATTTCATGTAGAACGGAAGTGTTTGTCAGGCACGTGTTCATAGGGGAGAATGGTGATGAGCGTCACACATAATCATCACCTTCATCACGTTCTTGGGTGCGAATGGATATCTTAGAAGCGAAATAAGATGAATTGAATAGAAAACAGCAGTACTTTGTATTAATCCTTGAGGAACAGCAGAGCTCCACACCTTAATCTATGGAGTGTAGAAACTCTACCGTTGAAAATACATAAGTGAAAGTCCAGGCATGGCCGAGATGGCCAGCCCTCAAACGTGATCTAAGATAGCATACAACTGATCAAAAATGGTCAAAAAGACCAGTAAAAGGTCCTATTTATAATAAACTAGCTACTAGGGTTTACAGAAGTAAGTAATTGATGCATAAATCCACTTCTGGGGTCCACTTGGTGTGTGTTTGGGCTGAGCTTGAGTGTGACACGTGTAGAGGTCCTTCTTGGAGTTGAACGCCAGTATTTGTGCCAGTTTGGGCGTTCAGCTCTGGTTTTGGCTCCTTTTCTGGCGCTGGACGCCAGATTTGGGTAGAAAGCTGGCGTTGAACGCTAGTTTACGTCGTCTATTCTTGGCCAAAGTATGGACTATTATACATTGTTGGAAAGCCCTGGATGTCTAATTTTCAACGCAATTAAAAGCGCGCCATTTCGAGTTCTGTAGCTCCAGAAAATCCACTTTGAGTGCAGGGATGTCAGAATCCAACAACATCAGCAGTCCTTCTTCAACCTCTGAATCTGATTTCTGCTCAAGTCCCTCAATTTCAGCCAGAAAATACCTGAAATCACAAAAAAACACACAAACTCATAGTAAAGTCCAGAAATGTGAATTTAACATAAAAACTAATGAAAACATCCCTAAAAGTAACTAGATCCTACTAAAAACATACTAAAAACAATGTCAAAAAGCGTATAAATTATCCGCTCATCACAACACCAAACTTAAATTGTTGCTTGTCCCCAAGCAACTGAAAATCAATTAGGATGAAAAGAAGAAAGGAAGAGAATATACTATAAATTCCAAACTATCAATGAAACATAGCTTCAATCAAATGAGCGGGACTTATAGCTTTTTTGCCTCTTGAATAGTTTTGGCATCTCACTTTATCCATTGAGGTTCAGAATGATTGGCATCTATAGGAACTTCAGATTTCGGATAGTGTTATTGACTCTCCTAGTTCAGTATGATGATTCTTGAACACAGCTTCTTTATGAGTCTTGGCCGTGGCCCTAAGCACTTTGTTTTCCAATATTACTACCGGATACATAAATGCCACAGACACATAATTGGGTGAACCTTTTCAGATTGTGACTCAGCTTTGCTAAAGTCCCCAATTAGAGGTGTCCAGGGTTCTTAAGCACACTCTTTGTTTTTGCTTTGGACCTTGACTTTAACCGCTCAGTCTCAAGTTTTCACTTGACACCTACACGCCACAAGCACATGGTTAGGGACAGCTTGGTTTAGCCACTTAGACCAGGATTTTATTCCTTTAGGCCCTCCTATCCACTGATGCTCAAAGCCTTGGGATCCTTTTTTATTTACCCTTGCCTTTTGGTTTTAAGGGTTATTGGCTTTTTCTGCTTTTTTTTTCTTTTTCTTTCTATTTTTTTTTCTATTTTTTTCGCCCCCTTTTTTTTTTGCAAGCTTTGTTCTTTGCTGCTTTTCCTTACTTCAAGAATCATTTTTATGATTTTTCAGATTATCAAATAACATGTCTCCTAGTCATCATTCTTTCAAGAGCCAACATATTTAACATTCTTAAACAACAACTTCAAAAGACATATGCACTGTTCAAGCATACATTCAGAAAACAAGAAGCATTGTCACCACATCAATATAATTAAGCTAAGTTCAAGGATAAATTCGAAACTCATGTACTTCTTGTTCTTTTGAATTAAAACATTTTTCATTTAAGAGAGGTGATGGATTCATAGGACATTCATAACTTTTAAGACATAGTTACTACTACTAATGATCATGTAATGAAGACACAAACATTGATAAGCACACAACATAGAAAATGAAAAACAGAAGAAATAAGAACAAGGAATGAATCCACCTTAGTGATGGTGGCGTTTCCTTCTTGAGGAACCAATGATGTCCTTGAGCTCTTCTATGTCTCTTCCTTGTCTTTGTTGCTCCTCCCTCATTGCTTTTTGATCTTCTCTTATTTCATGAAGCATGATGGAGTGCTCTTGATGTTCCACCCTTAGTTGTCCCATATTGGAACTCAATTCTCCTAGGGAGGTGTTGATTTGCTCCCAATAATTTTGTGGAGGAAAGTGCATTTGAGGCATCTTCGGGATCTCATGGAAATGAGTTTCTTGCGCCTCTTGAGCTCCATGACTGGGCTCTCTTGCTTGCTCCATCTTTTTCTTAGTGATGGGCTTGTCCTCTTTAATGAGGATATCTCCCTCTATGTCAATCCCAACCGAATTGCATAGGTGGCAAATGAGGTGAGGAAAGGCTAACCTTGCCATGGTGGAGGACTTGTCAGCCACCTTGTAGAGTTCTTGAGGTATAATCTCATGAACTTCCACCTCTTCTCCAATCATGATGCTATGGATCATGATGGCCCGGTCTATAGTAACTTCAGACCGGTTGCTAGTGGGAATGATTGAGCATTGAATAAACTCCAACCATCCTCTAGCTATAGGCTTGAGGTCCAATCTTCTTAGTTGAACCGGCTTGCCTTTGGAGTCAATCTTCCATTGAGCTCCTTCCACGCATATGTCCATAAGGACTTGGTCCAACCTTTGATTAAAGTTAACCCTTCTAGTGTAAGGGCGTTCATCTCCTTGCATCATGGGCAAGTTAAACGCCAACCTCACATTCTTCGGACTAAAATCTAAGTATTTCCCCCCAACCATTGTAACATAGTTCTTTGGATCCGGGTTCTTACTTTGATCATGGTTCTTGGTGATCCATGCATTAGCATAGAACTCTTGAACCATTAGGATGCCGACTTGTTGGATGGGATTTGTTAGAACTTCCCAACCTCTTCTTTGAATTTCATGTCGGATCTCCGGATACTCATTTCTTTTGAGTTTGAAAGGGACCTCGGGGATCACTTTCTTCTTGGCCACAACATCATAGAAGTGGTCTTGATGGGCTTTGGAGATGAACCTTTCCATCTCCCATGACTCGGATGTGGAAGCTTTTGTCTTTCCTTTCCCCTTTCTAGAGGATTCTCTGGTCTTAGGTGCCATCAATGGTAATGGAAAAACAAAAAGCTTATGCTTTTACCACACCAAACTTAGAATATTGCTCGCCCTCGAGCAATAAACAAAAGAATAGAAGAAGAAGAAGAAATATGGAGAGGGAGAGGGAGATGTGGTTTCGGCCAAGAGGAGTGTAGAGGGATGTGTTGTGTGAATTTGATGAAGAATGGAGGTCTTTATATAGGGAAGGGAGGGGGGGAAAGGTTCGGCCATATGGGTGGGTTTGGGTGGGAAATTGGTTTTGAATTTTTGAAGGTAGGTGGAGTTTATGAGGTAGGTTTATGGGGAAGAGTGGATGGATGTGAGTGGTGAAGAGGTGATGGGGAAGAGGGTTTGAGGTGATTGGTGAAGGGTTTTTGGGGAAGAGTGTTTATGGGGTTGTGTGAAAGAGAGTGGTGAGAAGAAGTGAGTGGAGGTAGGTGGGGATCCTGTGGGATCCACAGATCCTGAGTGGATCCTGTGGGGTCCACAGATTCTGAGTCGATCCTGTGGGGTCCACAGATCCTGAGGTGTTCAAGGATTTACATCCCTGCACCCATTAGGCATGTAAAAAATGCCTTTGCACACAACTCTGGGCGTTCAGCGCCAGGTTGGTGGCCATTTTGGGCGTTCAACGCCCATTTGTGTGCCATGTCTGGCGTTGAACGCCAGAACCATGCCTGTTCTGGCGTTCAGCGCCCAGAAGCTGCCCATTTTGGGCGTTCAGCGCCAGCACCATGCTCTGTTTTGGCGCTGAACGCCACACAGATGCTCCTCCAGGGTGTGATTTTTTTCTTCTGCTGTTTTTTGATTCCGTTTTTAATTTTTATATTTATTTTGTGACTCCACATGATTATGAACCTACAAAGACATATAACTAAGAAAAATATAGTTAGATAAAGAATTGGGTTGCCTCCCAACAAGCGCTTCTTTAATGTCAATAGCTTGACAGTGGGCTCTCATGGAGCCTCACAAATGTGCAGAGCTTTGTTGAGACTCTCCAACACCAAACTTAGAGTTTGGATATGGGAGTTCAACACCAAACTTATAGTTTGGTTGTGGCCTCCCAACACCAAACTTAGAGTTTGACTGTGGGGGCTCTGGTTGACTCTGCTTTGAGAGAAGCTTTTTCTGCTTCCTCTCCATGGTTGCAGAGGGAGATCCTTGAGTTTTAAACACAAGGGAGTCCTCATTCCATTGAAGGACTATTTCACCTCTGTCAACATCAATCACAGCTCTTGCTGTGGCCAGGAAAGGTCTTCCTAGGATGATGGATTCATCCTCTTCCTTTCCAGTATCCAGGACTATAAAATCAGCAGGGATGTAAAGGCCTTCAACCTTTACTAACACGTCCTCTACTTGTCCATAAGCCTGTTTTCTTGAACTGTCTGCCATCTCTAATGAGATTTTAGCAGCTTGCACCCCATAGATTCCCAGTTTCTCTATTACAGAGAGGGGCATGAGGTTTATTCCTGAACCAAGGTTACATAGAGCCTTAAAGATCATGGTGCCTATGGTACAGGGTATTATGAACTTTCCAGGATCCTGTCTCTTCTGAGACAATGTCAGTTGATCCAGATCACTTAGTTCATTGATGAACAGGGGAGGTTCAACTTCCCAAGTATCAATGCCAAATAATTTGGCATTCAGCTTCATGATTGCACCAAGAAACTTGGCAGTTTGCTCTTCAGTAACATCCTCATTCTCTTCAGAAGAGGAATACTCATCAGAGCTCATAAAGGGCATAAGGAGGTTCAATGGAATCTCTATGGTCTCTAGATGAGCCTCAGAGTCCTTTGGTTCCTTAGAGGGAAGCTCCTTATTGACCACTGAACGTCCCAGGAGGTCTTCCTCCTTAGGATTCACGTCCTCCTCTCCCTCATTGGGTTCGGCCATTTTGCTTATGTCAATGGCCTTGCACTCTCCTTTTGGATTCTCTTCTGTATTGCTTGGGAGAGTACTGGGAGGGATTTCAGTGATCCTTTTACTCAACTGGCCCACTTGTGCTTCCAAATTTCTAATGGAAGACCTTGTTTCATTCATGAAGCTCACAGTGGCCTTGGATAGATCAGAGACTAGATTTGCTAAATTAAAAGCATTTTGTTCAGAGTTCTCTGTCTGTTGCTGAGTGGATGATGGGAAAGGTTTATTATTGTTAAACCTGTTTCTTCCACCATTATTAAAGCCTTGTTGAGGCTTTTGATCCTTCCATGAGAAATTTGGATGATTTCTCCATGATGAGTTATAGGTGTTTCCATAAGGTTCACCTAAGTAATTCACCTCTGCTATTGCAGGGTTCTCAGGATCATAAGCTTCTTCTTCATAAGAAGCCTCTTGAGTACTGTCGGATGCAGCTTGCATTCCATGCAGACTCTGAGAGATCATATTGACTTGCTGAGTCAATATTTTATTCTGAGCCAATATGGCATTCAAAGTATCAACTTCAAGAACTCTCTTCTTCATAGGCGTCCCATTACTCACAGGATTCCTTTCAAAAGTGTACATGAACTGGTTATTAGCAACCATATCAATGAGTTCTTGAGCTTCTGCAGGCGTTTTCTTTAGGTGAATGGATCCACCTGCAGAAGTGTCCAGTGACATCTTTGATAGCTCAGATAAACCATCATAGAATATATCCAGGATGGTCCATTCTGAAAGCATGTCAGAAGGACACTTTTTGGTCAAATGTTTGTATCTTTCCCAAGCTTCATAGAGGGATTCACCTTCTTTCTGTCTGAAGGTTTGAACATCAGCTCTAAGCTTGCTCAGCTTTTGAGGAGGAAAGTACTTGGCTAAGAAAGCCGTGACCAGCTTATCCCAAGAGTTCAGGCTGTCTTTGGGTTGAGAATCCAACCATAATCTAGCTCTGTCTCTTACAGCAAAAGGGAAAAGCATGAGCCTGTAGACTTCAGGATCTACTCCATTAGTCTTAACAGTATCACATATCTGCAAGAATTCAGTTAAGAACTGAAAAGGATCTTCAGATGGAAGTCCATGGAACTTGCAGTTCTGCTGCATCAGAGAAACTAATTGAGGTTTCAGCTCAAAGTTGTTTGCTCCAATGGCAGGAATGGAGATGCTTCTTCCATGTAAATTGGAATTAGGTGCAGTAAAGTCACCAAGCATCTTCCTTACATTATTATTATTTTCGGCTGCCATCTCCTCTTCCTGTTCGAAAATTTCTGAAAGGTTATCTCTGGATTGTTGTAATTTAGCTTCTCTTAATTTTCTCTTCAGAGTCCTTTTAGGTTCTGGATCTGCTTCAACAAGAATACTCTTGTCCTTGCTCCTGCTCATATGACAAAGAAGAGGGCACAGAAAAAATAATAATAATAATATGGATCCTTTATACCACAGTATAGGGATTCCTTTGTGAGTGAAAGAAAAGAGGGAGATAAAGAATGTAATGGAATGGAAGAAACACAACTGTGAGGAGGGTAGAGATGTGAGATGAGATGTTAGTAGATGAATAAATAAATAGAATAAGATGGGAGAGGGAGAATTTTCGAAATTAATTTTTGAAAAAGGGTTAGTGATTTTCGAAAATGGTTTTTGAAAAATGTTAGTATTTTTCGAAAATTTTTAAAATCAAAAATAAAAATAATTAGTTAATTAAAAAGAAATTTTTGAAAAAGAGGGAAGATATTTTCGAAAATTAGAGAGAGAGAGAGTTAGTTAGTTTTGAAAAAGTTAAGAAACAAACAAAAAGTTAGTTAGTTAGTTGAAACAAATTTTTGAGAAGATAAGAAGTTAGGAGGTTAGAAAAGATACTTTGAAATTAGATTTTTGAAAAAGATAAGATGAGAAGATATTTTAGAAATTAGTTTTGAAAAATATTTGATTTTTAAAATCTCAATTAATGACTTGATTCATAAGAAATTACTAGATATGATTTTAGAACTTAAAGTTTGAATCTTTCTTAACAAGCAAGTAACAAACTTCAAATTTTTGAATCAAAACATTAATTGATTATGTTATTTTCGAAAATTTGATATAAAAATAAGAAAAAAATTTTTGAAATTTATTTTTGGAATTTTCGAAAATAACCAAGAATTTTGAAAAAGATTTGATTTTTGAAAAAGATTTTGAAAAAGATAAGATTTTCAAATTGAAAATTTGATTTGACTCATAATAAAACAACTTGATTTTAAAAATTTTTGAAAAAGTCAACTCAAATTTTCGAATTTGATGAGAGAAAAAGGGAAAGATATTTTTTTGATTTTTGAATTTTTATGATGAGAGAGAAAAACACTAAAAAGATGCAATGCATGAAATTTTTAGATCAAAACAATGAATGCATGCAAGAATGCTATGAATGTCAAGATGAACACCAAGAACACTATGAAGATCATGATGAACATCAAGAACACAATTTTGAAAAATTTTTAATGCAAAGAAAACATGCAAGACACCAAACTTAGAATTCTTTAATGCTTAGACACTAAGAATTCAAGAATGCATATGAAAAATAAGAAAAGACACAAAACAAAAAATCATCAAGATCAAACAAGAAGACTTACCAAGAACAACTTGAAGATCATGAAGAACACTATGAATGCATGAAATTTTCGAAAATGCAAGATGCATATGCAAGTGACACCAAACTTATAACATGACTCAAGACTCAAACAAGAAACAGAGAAATATTTTTTATTTTTGTGATTTTCTAATTTTTTTGGATTTTTTTCGAAAATTATATGAAAAAGAAAAAATAAGGATTCCAAAATTTTTAACATGAATTCCAGGAATCTTGCATTCTTAGTCTAAAGCTTCAGTCCAGAAATTAGACATGGCTCACTAGCCAGCCAAGCTTTCAATGAAAGCTCCAGTCCAAAACACTAGACATGGCCAATGGCCAGCCAAGCTTCAGCATTTAACACCAGAGTATATTGCTCTTGATAACAAATTGCAAGCCTCAGTCCAAATAAATTTAGACATGGCTTTACAGCCAGCCAGGCTTCACATGCTTCATGAAACACTAGAATTCATTCTTAAAAATTTTGAATCTAAAAATTTTTTTTTTCGAAAACAGGTGAGAAAATTTTGAAATATTTTTGAAAAATTTTTGAAAAGAAAACAAAAAGAAAATTACCTAATCTGAGCAACAGGATGAACCGTTAGTTGTCCAAACTCAAACAATCCCCGGCAACGGCGCCAAAAACTTGGTGCACGAAATTGTGATGTCCAGGCTCAAACAATCCCTGGCAACCTGAGCAACTTGGTACGCGCAATCGTGATTACACTTTGATTATGTAAAATTCATGGCTCTCTCTTTCCCTGGCAATGGCGCCAAGAACATGGTGCCAATACCATGGTTCACAACTTCGATACAACTAACCAGCAAGTGCACTGGGTCGTCCAAGTAATACCTTACGTGAGTAAGGGTCGAATCCCACGAAGATTGTTGGTATGAAGCAAGCTATGGTCACCTTGCAAATCTCAGTTAGGCAGATATAAATTGATAATGGTGTTTTTGAATTTAATATAATAAAATAGGGATAGAAATACTTATGTAATTCATTGGTGAGAATTTCAGATAAGCGAATGGAGATGCCTTCGTTCCTCTGAACCTATGCTTTCCTGCTATCTTCATCCAATCAGTCTTACTCCTTTCCATGGCTGGCTTTATGCAAGGGCATCACCGTTGTCAGTGGCTACATCCCCTCCTCTCAGTGAAAAATATGCTCACATGCTCTGTCACAGCACGGCTAATCATCTGTCGGTTCTCGATCATGCTGGAATAGGATTCACCCTCTTTTTGCGTCTGTCACTAACGCCAGCACTCGCGAGTTTGAAGCTCGTCACAGTCATTCAATCATTGAATCCTACTCGGAATACCACAGACAAGGTTTAGACTTTCCGGATTCTCTTGAATGCCGCCATCATTCTAGCTTACGCCACGAAGATTCTGGTTAGGAGATCTAAGAGATATTCATTCTAGCTTATTTCATGTAGAACGGAAGTGTTTGTCAGGCACGTGTTCATAGGGGAGAATGGTGATGAGCGTCACACATAATCATCACCTTCATCACGTTCTTGGGTGCGAATGGATATCTTAGAAGCGAAATAAGATGAATTGAATAGAAAACAGTAGTACTTTGTATTAATCCTTGAGGAACAGCAGAGCTCCACACCTTAATCTATGGAGTGTAGAAACTCTACCGTTGAAAATACATAAGTGAAAGTCCAGGCATGGCCGAGATGGCCAGCCCTCAAACGTGATCTAAGATAGCATACAACTGATCAAAAATGGTCAAAAAGACCAGTAAAAGGTCCTATTTATAATAAACTAGCTACTAGGGTTTACAGAAGTAAGTAATTGATGCATAAATCCACTTCCAGGGCCCACTTGGTGTGTGTTTGGGCTGAGCTTAAGTGTGGCACGTGTAGAGGTCCTTCTTGGAGTTGAACGCCAGTATTTGTGCCAGTTTGGGCGTTCAGCTCTGGTTTTGGCTCCTTTTCTGGCGCTGGACGCCAGATTTGGGTAGAAAGCTGGCGTTGAATGCCAGTTTACGTCGTCTATTCTTGGCCAAAGTATGGACTATTATACATTGCTGGAAAGCCCTGGATGTCTACTTTCCAACGCAATTGGAATCGCGCCATTTTAAGTTTTGTAGCTTCAGAAAATCCACTTTGAGTGCAGGGAGGTTAGAATCCAACAGCATCAGCAGTCCTTCTTCAACCTCTGAATCTGATTTCTGCTCAAGTCCCTCAATTTCAGCCAGAAAATACCTGAAATCACAGAAAAACACACAAACTCATAGTAAAGTCCAGAAATGTGAATTTAACATAAAAACTACTGAAAACATCCCTAAAAGTAACTAGATCCTACTAAACACATACTAAAAACAATGTCAAAAAGCGTATAAATTATCCGCTCATCATTCATCCAACGCTCTATCATCCCCACTAGCAACCGATCTGAAGTTACTGTGGATCGGGCCATCATGATTCATAGCATCATGATTGATGAGGAAGTAGAAGTTCATGAAGTCATCTCCCTTGAACTCTACAAAATAGCCGAAAAGTCCTCTCCCTTGGCAAGGCTAGCTTTTCCTCATCTTATTTGCCATCTATGTTACTCAGCCTGAGCTTTCATAGAAGGAGACATTCCCATTGAGGAAGAGAAGCCCATCACTAAGAAAAGGATGGAGCAAACAAGAGAGCCCACTCATGGAGCTCAAGAAACGCATGAGGAAGCTCACCATCAAGAAATCCCTAAGATACCTCAAGGGATGCACTTTCCTCCACAGAGTTTTTGGGAGAAAATCAACACCTCCCTAGGAGAATTAAGTTCCAACATGGGACAATTAAAGGTGGAACATCAAGAGCATTCCATCATCCTTCATGAAATTAGAGAAGATCAAAAAGCAATGAGGGAAGAGCAATAAAGACAAGGAAGAGACATAGAAGAGCTCAAGGACATCATTGGTTCCTCAAGAAGAAAACGCCACCATCACTAAGGTGGACTCATTCCTTGTTCTTAAATTTTCTGTTTTTCGTTATGTTAAATGCTTATCTATGTTTGTGTCTTATTACATGATCATTAGTATTTAGTAACTATGTCTTAAAGTTATGAATGTCCTATGAATCCATCACCTCTCTTAAATAAAAAAAATGTTTTAATTCAAAAGAACAAGAAGTACATGAGTTTCGAATTTATCCTTGAACTTAGTTTAATTATATTGATGTGGTGACAATGCTTCTTGTTTTCTAAATGAATGCTTGAACAGTGCATATGTCTTTTGAAGTTGTTGTTTAAGAATGTTAAATATGTTGGCTCGTGAAAGAATGATGACAAGGAGACATGTTATTTGATAATCTGAAAAATCATAAAAATGATTCTTGAAGCAAGAAAAAGTAGCAAAGAACAAAGCTTGCAGAAAAAAAAAAGAGAAAAAAAATAGCGAAAAAAAAGAGAGAGCAAAAGCAAGCAGAAAAAGCCAAAAGCTCTTAAAACCAAAAGGCAAGAGCAAAAAGCCAATAACCCTTAAAACCAAAAGGCAAGGGTAAATAAAAAGGATCCCAAGGCTTTGAGCATCAGTGGATAGGAGGGCCTAAAGGAATAAAATTCTGGCCTAAGCGGCTAAACCAAGCTGTCCCTAACCATGTGCTTGTGGCGTGAAGGTGTCAAGTGAAAACTTGAGACTGAGCGGTTAAAGTCAAGGTCCACAGGAAAAACAGAGTGTGCTTAAGAACCCTGGACACCTCTAATTGGGGACTTTAGCAAAGCTGAGTCACAATCTGAAAAGGTTCACCCAATTATGTGTCTGTGGCATTTATGTATCCGGTGGTAATACTGGAAAGCAATGTGCTTAGGGCCAGGGCCAAGACTCATAAAGTAGCTGTGTTCAAGAATCAATATACTGAACTAGGAGAATCAATAACACTATCTGAACTCTGAGTTCCTATAGATGCCAATCATTCTAAACTTCAATGGATAAAGTGAGATGCCAAAACTATTCAAGAGGCAAAAAGCTACAAGCCCTGCTCATCTGATTGGAGCTATGTTTCATTGATAGTTTGGACTTTAAAGTATATTCTCTTCTTTTTATCCTATTTGATTTTCAGTTGCTTGGGGACAAGCAACAATTTAAGTTTGGTGTTGTGATGAGTGGATAATTTATACGCTTTTTGGCATTGTTTTTAGTATGTTTTTAGTAGGATCTAGTTACTTTTATGGATGTTTTTAGTATGTTTTTTCTGGCTGAAATTGAGGGACTTGAGCAAAAATCAGATTCAGAGGTTGAAGAAGGACTGCTGATGCTGTTGGATTCTGACCTCCCTGCACTCAAAGTGGATTTTCTGGAGCTACAGAACTCAAATTGGCGCGCTTCCAATTGCGTTGGAAAGTAGACATCCAGGGCTTTCCAGCAATATATAATAGCTCATACTTTGGCCGAGTTTAGATGACGCAAAAGGGTGTTAAACGCCAGTTCTACACTGTAGTCTGGAGTTAAACGCCAGAAACACGTCACGAACCAGAGTTGAACGCCAAAAACACGTTACAACTTGGCGTTCAACTCCAGAAGAAGCCTCTGCACGTGTAAACTTCAAGCTCAGCCCAAGCACACACCAAGTGGGCCCCGGAAGTGGATTTATGCATCAATTACTTACTTCTGTAAACCCTAGTAGCTAGTTTAGTATAAATAGGACTTTTTACTATTGTATTATCATCATCTTATGATTTTTAGTTCATCTTTGGATCATATTGATCACGTTTGGGGGCTGGCCTCTCGGCCATTCCTGAACCTTCATCACTTATGTATTTTCAACGGTAGAGTTTCTACACTCCATAGATTAAGGTGTGGAGCTCTGCTGTTCCTCATGAATTAATGCAAAGTACTACTGTTTTTTTATTCAATTCAACTTATTCCGCTTCTAAGATATTCATTCGCACTTCAATATGAATGTGATGAACGTGACAATCATCATCATTCCCCCACGAACATGTGGCTGACAACCACTTCCGTTCCACCTTAGATTGAATGAATATCTCTTGGATCTCTTAATCAGAATCTTCGTGGTATAAGCTAGATTGATGGCGGCATTCATGAGAGTCTGGAAAGTCTAAACCTTGTCTGTGGTATTCCGAGTAGGATTCAGGGATTGAATGACTATGACGAACTTCAAACTCGCGAGTGCTGGGCGTAGTGACAGACGCAAAAGGAGGGTGAATCCTATTCCAGTATGATCGAGAACCTCAGATGATTAGCCGTGCTGTGACAGAGCATTTGGAACTTTTTCACAAGAGGATGGGATGTAGCCATTGACAACGGTGATGCCCTTACATAAAGTTTACCATGGAAAGGAGTAGGACTGATTGGATGAAGACAGCAGGAAAGCAGAAGTTCAGAAGAACGAAGGCATCTCTATACGCTTATCTGAAATTCTCACCAACGAATTACATAAGTATTTCTATCTTTATTTTCTATTTATTTATTATTAATTTTCGAAAACTCCATAACTATTTGATATCCGCCTGACTGAGATTTACAAGGTGACCATAGCTTGCTTCATACCAACAATCTCTGTGGGATCGACCCTTACTCACGTAAGGTTTTATTACTTGGACGACCCAGTGCACTTACTGGTTAGTTGTATCGAAGTTGTGACAAATTATGAATTAAGATTAGAGCACCAAGTTTTTGGAGCCATTACCAGGGATCACAATTTCGGGCACCAGTAAATAAAAGAAATCGAAAAACTATGTGACACAACAAACTCACCAGCCAGTTACCCGAAAAAATATTTTGTTTTAAAAAAAAGAAAAGAAAAAAGCAAAACAGTGTATTTTATGAGATAGAAATGGATTATATTTTACTTATTCATATATCAAATATCAAGTTAACATTTTTTATTCTTCCCTTCATTTTATGAGGATATAGAAATATCTTATTTTCTACTTATTTCTGTATTAGATATCAAGTTAACATTTTTTATTACTCCCTTCATTTTTGTGGTATAGAAATGTATTATGTTCTACTCATTTTTACATCAAATATCAAGTTGATTAATATTTTTTTATTACTCTCTTATTTTTAAATAAAATTTATTTTTGAAATGTTTTTCTTTCACTAATAAATATCAATTTAGCAAATATAATAATAGATGTAGGGAACAAAAGTAATAGAATAATTAAAAAGTAACTATTTGTTCATACTTTGGGTCAAGCTGTCCAAACCGGGATGTTCAGTAGCAAAGCGACCGACCTCTTTAGGTCAAGCGGACCGACTTCTTTACGAAGAACTCGGCCAAATCGACAGAAAAGCCCAAAGAAGGGTCCAACTCAAGGGATACGACCCAGATCCAGAGGCAGCCCACGCCTATAGAGATGAGGACGGTTCCATGGAAGATAAGCTGACCTCACCCAAAGATAAGATAAGATAAGATAACTAATTTATCTTATCTAAAAAGGTCACTCTACACCATTATAAATACACTGGAGCACCCAGGTATAACTCATACTCTGATTCTACAATAAACCTGCTTAATACCCGTGCTAACATAGGCATCGGAGTCTCTTGCAGGTACCCCCCACCCTCCGGTGACCAAGGATCAGAAGTGTAGCCAATCCAACAAGTCGGACACAACAGCTCCGACCGCAACCAGCCAACCGGACACGTCATCTCTGATCAGTACAGAAGATCTCATCCGAGATCGACCTACAGTTTTAGGTAACCCTCGGAACATTGGCGTCGTTGCTGGGGACCTGGAAGTCATCCCAACACCATGGCGGACGGTCATGACAACGACCATGATTCAGATCTGGAAAACAGAAAACCGCACAAGAACGCGGACACTACGCTAAAGGATACTCCGCAATCCAACGGGGACAAAAACTCATCAAATCCAGGGGTAATAGAAGCACTTCAAGACCGCTTAAAGCAACTTGAAAAAGAAACCCAATAACAACGAGAGGTCGGAAAGGATCTACAAAGAGAGGTACGGCGGCGTCGAGAGAAGATAAACTACTGCAATTAGAAGCCGATCTCAAATCAAAAGCTCCTCGGACCACTCCTGAGGAAAATTCACGCAAAGAGCATGATCCATTCACCAGGGAAATCATGAAAACCAAAATTTTAAAAGACTTCAAACTCCTAGATATGACTTTGTATGATGGCACCACAGATCCCAACCATCATCTCAGCAATTTCAGAAGCAAAATGTACCTCACCGACGCCTCAGATGCCGTTCGCTGCAAAGCTTTTCCAACAACTCTCACGAAGACAGCAATCAGATGGTTCGACAACCTACCTCCAAAATCCATCTCAAACTTTGACGACTTGGCCAAAAAATTCCTAGCCAGATTCTACATCCAGAAAGATAAGGCCAAGCACGCCCCCAGTTTACTGGGGATCAAGCAAGGAGATCGGGAGAGCCCCCGCAACTACATGGAAAGATTCAACAAAACATGCATGGACATACAAAGCTTGCCAACAGAGGCCGCTATCATGGGACTCATCAATGGCCTACGAGAAGGACCTTTTAGCCAATCCATATCAAAGAAGTACCCTACCTCCTTAGACGAAGTGCAGGACCGAGTAGAAAAATACATCAACATGGAAAAAAATGCTCGGTTGGGAGAAACCTCAAAATCTGGGGTCCCCTGCCGAGATAAAGATAAGGAATCCAAAAGGAAAGAAGATCGACAAGGGAAAAAAATCAAAAAATATCGCAATTACACCCCCTCTCTGGGCATCCCTAGTCGACGTATACAAAGAAGTCTGCCATACGGAGAAAATACCCCCAGCTTGGCCACTCAAAGGCAAAAGAGGAGGAGAAAACCGGAATGAATATTGCGAATATCATCGAGTGCGAGGGCACTCCACCAATAAGTGCTTCGATCTAAAGAACATCATAGAAAAATTGGTGAGGGAAGGAAAACTAGATCAGTTTCTAGCCACCCGAGATGATGACCAAAGAAAGAGACGAAGGGACGAAGATATCGGACGAACCGCGCGATCACCCCGTACACCAGAAAGACACGTCCACATGATATACGGTGGATTCACAGGGGGAGGAATCTCCAAATCATCTCGCAAAAGATATCTCAAAGAAGTATATCATGTCGAGGGAACGGAGGAAGCACCCGACATCCCTGCAATCACATTCACTAAAGAGGACGCATCCAGTATCATCTCGGGACACGACGACCCCATGGTCATCACCATCATACTGGCAAACGCCAATCTCCACCGCACATTAATAGACTAAGGAAGCTCTGCCGACATCTTATTCAAAACTGCCTTCGACAAGCTCGGCCTAGAAGACAAGGAGCTTAGGGCATACCCGAACAGTCTGTTCGGACTGGGAGATACCCCGGTACAACCACTGGGATACGTATCACTACATACAACCTTCGAAAAAGGGAACCAATCCAGGACACTCAAAATAGACTACATTGTGGTCAACGTGAGTTCAGCCTACAATGCTCTAATAGGTCAAACAACACTAAATCAACTCGGCGTAATAGTCTCGACTCCACATCTATGCATGAAATTCCCAACTACAGAGGGGATAGCCACAATAAAAGCATATCAAAAGATGGCACGCCACTGTTATAACGAAAGTCTAAACCTCAGAGGCAGAAGAGAAGAGTTTCATACAATTGAGCTTGGCAGAGTTCAGAGACAAGAAGAACTCCGTCCGCAGCCAGAAGGTGAGATAGAGAAGGTTCAGATCGGAGACACCTCGGACAAAATGACTAATATCGGCACGATCCTGAGAGGAGACTCAAAAGAATTACTGGTACAATTCTTACGAGATAATGTCGATCTCTTCGCATGGAAAGCCGCAGACATGCCAGGCATAGACCCCAAGCTAATGTGCCACAAGTTGGCGGTCTATCCAGGATCTCGACCGGTACAACAAAGACGAAGAAAACTTGGGCCAGAGCGATCCCAAGTTGTGGAAGAATAGGTACAAGCATTACTGGAGGCAGGATTCATAAGAGAAGTCAAGTACCCACTATGGCTAGCCAACGTCGTCTTGGTGAGAAAACCAAATGGGAAGTGGCGAATGTGCACCGATTACACCGATCTCAACAAAGCCTGCCCAAAAGATCCTTACCCACTCCCAAGTATTGACGCTCTGGTAGATGCTTCCTCCAGATATAGATACCTCTTGTTTATGGACGCATACTCGGGATACAACCAAATCCCCATGTATCCACCAGATCAAGAAAATACCTCATTTTTAACGCCGAAAGCGAATTACTGCTACATTGTGATGCCTTTCAGTCTCAAGAATGCGGGAGCTACTTATCAAAGGCTAATGAATAAAGTCTTCTTAGATCACATCGGAAAAATTATGAAAGTCTATGTGGACGACATGTTGATAAAGACACAAAGCGAAGAGACATTATTGTCCGACCTGGCTCAAGTGTTCGACACTATAAGGAAGCATGACATGCGACTCAATCCCGCAAAATGCACCTTTACAGTAGAAGCGGGCAAATTTTTAGGTTTCATGCTCGCACAAAGAGGAATTGAAGCAAATCCGGATAAATGTCAAGCCATACTCAACATGAAGAGCCCAACCTGTGTCAAAGAAGTACAGCAACTCAACGGGAGATTGGCCGCCCTATCCAGGTTCTTAGCAGGATCAGCGATAAGATCTCTCCCCTTCTATGCTACTTTAAGGAAGGAAAAGCAGTTCGAATGGACAACGGAATGTGAACAAGCCTTCCAAGACTTCAAGGAATTCTTAGGACGGCCACCTATCCTATCTTGGCCACGAAAAGGAGAACCGCTCATATTATATCTCGCAGTAGGAAGTCGGGCAATAGCCTCAGCACTAGTCAGAGAAGACAAAAGTGGGCAACAACCCGTCTACTTCATTAGTAAAGCGCTACAGGGATCCGAGTTCAACTACCAAAAAATAGAAAAGTTTGCCTATACTGTCATTCTAACATCTCGACGACTTCGCCCGTACTTCCAGACTCACACCATTAAGGTTCGAACTAACCAGCCCATAATAGGAATATTACAGAAAATAGATTTAGCAGGCAGAATTTTACAATGGGCAGTCGAGTTATCCGAGTTCGACCTCTAATATAAAGCTCGGACGGCCATCAAATCACAGTATCTGGCCGACTTCATCGTAGAATTCACAGATGCCCTGGAAATCCCCACAGAATGGAATCTCTATGTGGACGGTTCTTCAAATAAGACTAGAAGCGGTGCAGGTGTGATAATAGAAAGCAACCAAGGAACCCAAGTTGAGCTCTCCCTCAAGTTCGGGTTCCCAGCCTCAAACAACCAGGCGGAATATGAAGAGTTATGATCTGGTTTGAAGCTGGCTAAAGAGGTTGGAGCTTAAAAACTCAACATTTACAGCGATTCACAAATAATCACCTCACAGATAATAGGGAGCTACCAAGCCAAAGATCCCACCATGAAAAAGTATTTGGATAAAACCAAAGAACAGCTCGGACAACTCGGGGAATATAAGATCTGCCACATACCCCGCGAATAAAATGCCCGAGTTGACGCACTCTCGAAACTAGCCAGCACCAAACCAGGGGGCAACAATAGAAGCCTCATCCAGGAAATGCTACAGAACCCGTCAATCTCGGAAGAGGAAAAAGTCCTAGCCATAACAAATCAGGACCAAGGATGGATGACCCCCCATAATTAACTACCTCAAACCAGAAACACTCCCCACAGAAGAAAAGGAGGCAAAGAGGTTAAAAAGGGAGGCACAGTACTACACTATCATAAACAACATCCTGTACAAAAGAGGGATCTCAATACCATTACTAAAATACGTGCCGACCTCCAACACAAGGGAAGTGCTAGAAGAAGTACACGGCGGCATTTGCGGCAATCATCTCGGAGCACGAGCTCTCACCAAAAAAGTACTCCAGGCGGGATTTTATTGGCCAACTTTACAGAAAGAAGCTATAGAATTTGTAAAGACATGTCCACCATGTCAGAAACATGCCAACTTTCACATCGCCCCGCCAGAAGAGCTCATCAGCGTAACTTCGCCTTGGCCGTTTGCAAAATGGGGACTTGATCTTCTCGGACCCTTCCCCCAGGGATCAGGACAAGTTAAATTCCTTATAGTAGGGGTAGACTATTTCACAAAGTAGATCGAGGCAGAGCCCCTAGCCAACGCCACTGCTCAAAAAAGCCGAAAATTCCTATAAAGAAACATTGTCACAAGGTTCGGGGTTCCACACTCCATCACCACAGACAATGGTACTCAATTCACAGATGCAGGCTTCAGAAAATTAGTAGCTGACTTGAACATAAAGCACCAGTACACCTCCGTTGAACACCCGCAAGCCAATGGACAGGCCGAAGCCGCCAACAAAGTGATATTGGCCGGGTTAAAATGGAGATTACAAGACGCAAAAGGAGCTTGGGCAGAAGAGTTTCCACAAGTTCTATGGACATATCGAACAATGCCACATTCCACCATAAAGGAATCCCCTTCCGGTTAGCATACGGAATAGAAGCAATGATCCCAGTAGAGATTGAGGAAGGATCGCCTAGAGTGGTTCATTACAATGAGGGAGCAAACTCCCAACTTCAGAGGGAAGAGCTCGACCTACTACCTGAAATCCAAGAAAGAGCTCGGATCAGGGAAGAAGCACTAAAACGTCGAATGGCTTCCATATATAATCAATGGGTAGTGCTGAGAAGTTTCGCGGAGAATGATCTCACCCTAATTCGAAATGATATTGGAACAACTCGACCGGGAGAAGGAAAGTTGGCAGCAAACTGGAAAGGACCCTACCGAGTTGTAGAAGTACTTGGGAAGGGCTACTACAGACTGTCCGAACTCGATAGACGAGAGCTTCCCAGATCATGGCACGCCTGCAACCTTAGAAGGTACTACAGCTAGAAAAGGTAAAAGATCTCATTATTGGATGCACTCTTTTTCCTGAAAAGGTTTTTTAATGAGGCACCAAATGAGACTCAGACACTATCCGACTTAAAGGGATGAAAAATTCCCACATGTATATATTTGCACTTTCCTTTGAATAAAATATATTTTAGATATTCTACAAGTTTTCAAGACGCATTAATCTGAAGCATTCATCGTCCGATTATAAAGCAACAGATCGGCAGAAAGTGAAAAACAATTTTACTGCACGATCACGATAAAGATAATCGTCCGATAAAGGTGAAAACGCGATTCACCTAAAAGACGATCTAAAGATAGCAACCACCTTCTACAAATCGGCAAAGATAAACACAGAATAATGTAAGAAGTTATCGAAAGTGATCCGGAAAAAGAACCTGACGAGGTCTTATGGATTGCTAAATAATAACTTAAAGACTGGCCGACGTTAAGAAGTCGGACCAAGTCAACCCAAGTTATAAGTAAACCCTGGAAAGAGGTCTGGCCAATCCTATTAAATAGGATTACTTTAACTTAGAAGGGCCCGACATGACAAAGTCAGCGCAAAATGAAAAAGTTATAAAAGTAGTCCCTGAAAGAGATCTGACAAAGGTCTAAAAAAGAGGATTACAAAAATAACTTAGAAAGAGGACGACGCAAAGAAGTCAACCTCCTACGAACAAGTTATAAAAGTAATCCCTGAAAGAGATCTGACAAAGATCCAAGAAAGAGGATTACAAAAATAACTTAGAAGAGATCGACCTAACGAAGTCGGTCTCCTACAAAAAAAGTTATATAAGTAATCCCTGAAAGAGACCCGACAAAGGTCCAAGAAAGAGGATTACAAAATAACTTAGAAGAGGACGACGCAAAGAAGTTGATCTCCTACAACTAAATAAGTAATCCCTGAAAGAGACCTGACAAAGGTCCAAGAAAGAGGATTACAAAATAACTAAGACGAGGACCAACGTAAAGAAATCGGCTATGGGTTGCTAGAAATACAAGTAAGAGCAAGAAAACCGAGAAACAAGTTGGACCCGCCCATTCACGACCTCAAGCAATAGGTGCAAAGCTATCCAAAGAGGCCGAGAAGTAAGGCTCCAACATCTCCAAAAAGTGCTAAGACAAGCGCAAACGAGCAGGATATAAAATACAATATTATAACGAGCTTCAGGGTCAGCCCCAAAAGCCTGAAAACTACTTGTTGTTTTTCAAAAACAAAGTTGCTAAACAAGCAACCCAAAAGAGTATCTACAATCGAGCAAAATATTCAAACTACAAAAAAGAGTTCAGAAGCCCACAAGCCGGGCTATTTGCACAAAATATCCAAGAGAAATCAGCAAAGATCGGGAGCCTTTCTGACAGCATCAGTACAAGTAGAAGGAAGGCGAGTCTGAATAGGCACAACATCCACGGTTCCATCATCCCGGTTCAGAATCTGGCAGTCCGGATCAGACACAACTGGAGGAACTAAAGATGTTGACACTTTGGCAGAAGACACAGGGGGAGGTTCAACATCATCATCATCCTGGTCATCAGGGACAATCTTACCATCCTTTACAACATTATCCAGGCTGAAAAGAGTAAGGTCGGCCTCAGGAGCAATAATCCGAACCTGCTCCCTCAAACTCTCATAGGCAGCAGTTACACTACCAACAAGATGACCTTGGAGCTCGGAGTAATCAGCTCGGGCATTCTCCAACTCCTCCCTCAGGCGCACCACCTCCCGATAAGATGTCACATAACTGTCCTTATGCCTCAATGCCGTGTCCTTGGCCAATCGCACAGAAGCCGCCAGAGCAAGGGAACTCGCCTTTTCGTTCTCTAGATCCTTCTCCAACTTGGCTACCTTTACCTCAAGCTCTTCCTTCAGGCCCTTTATCCAGTCGAACTCCTGTTTAGCCTCCTCCATAAATTCCTTGGTGGCATGGAGAGGAAGATTCTGTGCAGTTCGGTACAGGGCAGCCCTCATATATGCCATTTTAATACTGTTTCGGGTCATAAAATCCAGATGGCGAAGGATTGACACATCATCCATGGGGAGGGTACCGTAGGGACCGATTTGCTGATCTACGAATTCGATTGCATTAAAATCAGGGGCGTCAAGGTTAAAGGCCTCAATTGTTTTCTGTTTCTTGTTGGGAGGAGCACCAGAAGCAATGGCAGAAGTCTGTGGAGGATCAGTCAGACGAACTCGAGGAGTGGGGATCACCTTCCTTGGCCCAGAGAACTTGGCACGGGCGGCTTCACTAGAACTTGAGAAGATCCCTCTCCGGCCGCCTTGGCCGAGATGTTTTGAGCAGCAGCAGCCTTCTTCGCCTTCTTGTAGGCCTTTATGGAATCATTGTTTTTCGACATCTCTGAAAATACAGAATCAACCATAAATGACGAGTTACAACATAGGAGAAGAAAAGCTCAGAAACAAGTATAAAAACAAGCCAGACAGTACCTAAAGTAGTTCGAACCAAAGATGGATCACTCAAGAATCTTTTTGTATCCAGATGGGGTGGTTTTCCTCCACAAATCTTCAAGAACAACTACAAAAGCCCGCTCAACCTCATTAAGCATATCCCATGTATAACGTGGCACTCTCACATTCTTTTGCCACTCTAGAGGAAAAGGAGGCTCGTCATTCTCATCAAGAAAAAAGGGGCGGACCCCCTCAACAGCACAGACTTGGAAGAAATAATTCTTAAAATCTTTAAAAGATCATCATACATGGCAAAAACTTTATGCCCCTGGGCCGATCTGAAAGAAACCCAGGAAGCTTTCTTTTTGGAAGAACCTCCGGGCTTGGCCGAGGCAAAAAGTTAGAGGAAAAGAGTTTCAGAAGGTGTTATGCCTAACTCTTGGCAAAGCAGTTGAAATATCTTGATAAAACCCCAGAAATTTGGATGAAGCTGGGATGGAGCAATGTTACATGACCACAACAAGTCGGTCTCGAAAGCAGTAAAAGGAAAAGTAACGTCCAACTGGCTTAAGAAATATTCATAGGCGTAGAAGAAGGGACGCTCCCCCTTGATGAAAGTAGGAAAATAAACCCTCTCATCAGAATCAGGAGCAACAAGCTCATAATCCCTCTCCCAGGCACTGTTACCACAAATCCTACGATGCTTCTTCAGCTCTATGCAAAATTCAGCATCCACAACAGAAACACACATCAAGACAAGGGAGTCCAGCTAATCGGACATCCCCTCAGGAACTTTGGAAGACATCTCTACAATGTTATGGCGAGAAGACATGAGGCCAACTAATCCTACAATAAGAAAAAGAGATGGGATTACTAAAAATATCTCGGACGAGGGATAAAACAACTCGATCAAAACGATACAGGCGAACAAACAGAAAAGGAAAACCCCAAGACTCAAACCAAAGTCTCGGGGCATCCTTTGGAAGCAGTAACAAAGCAAGGTTTTCAGGAAAAATCTATAGCTCGCACCCCAGCACCTCTCAAACAAGAAAAGAAGACTGCAAACAACAAGCATTTTTTATCAAAGCAAAAAAAAGTCATCAAAATTATTGCCTCACGGTCTACCAGCAAAAAGCATGCACCCCCAAACATCAAGGCACGCCAACCTTTTTCAGAATCAGACAAAAAGCAATCTTCAAACAAAGCGAGGAAAAGATGCAGATTTTCTGGGTATTGGTATCAGACAGAAACAACAGAACATGCAAAAGCCCTAAAAAGCATCAAGCAATAGGAAATGCAAAAAGATCATGCAGAAGATGAAGAAACTCCTAGAACACACATTTCAACAACAATTACGCGCGACAAAAACAGAAAGTTCTAAACTTTCTCTAAAGCAAAATCAAAACTTCATCACAAAGCCAAAGCAACGAAAGAAAAAGAAAATACGAATGGAACTCACCTGGAGAAGGAAGAAGCTTCAAAGGAAAAAAGGAGACGTAAAAATGAAAGCTACCCAGAAAATCGTCGAGCGACGTCGCAACGCAAGAAAAGCAGAAATGTGGGCGAAAGACAGAGAGCGAGAGAACAAAGGAAGAAATTGCGAAGAAGTTACAAAAAGAGTGAAGAAGAGAAACCGTTTCTGGGTTTTCGAAAATAAAAATAAAGAGCCAAAGGTAAACGGGGCAATTAATACTAATTAATGAAAGTATTAAAACCTCACACGTTCCCAAAGTGCTGATATACAAGCGCGCGCTTTTAGAGGAAAACATTCTACATTCAAAAGCCGCTACAAAGGAATCGACGAAATGCTTGAGTTTGGCTTCATTAGAGAAGGACCGAAGTCAAGGACTCGCCCAAAACAAAGAAGTCCGAGCTCAAGCAGGGGCACTGTTCATACCCTGGGTCGAGCTGTCCAAACCGGGATGTTCAGTAGCAAAGCGACCGACCTCTTTAGGTCAAGCGGACCGACTTCTTTACGAAGTACTCGGCCAAATCGACAGGAAAGCCCAAAGAAGGGTCCAACTCAAGGGATACAACCTAGATCCAGAGGCAGCCCACGCCTATAGAGATGAGGACGGTTCCATGGAAGATAAGCTGACCTCACCCAAAGATAAGATAAGATAAGATAACTAACATATCTTATCTAAAAAGGTCACTCCACACCATTATAAATACACTGGAGCACCCATGTATAACTCATACTCTGATTCTACAATAAACCTGCTTAATACCCGTGCTAACTTAAGCATCGGAGTCTCGTGCAGGTACCCCCCCACCCTCCGGTGACCAAGGATCAAAAGTGCAGCCAGTCCAACAAGTCGGACACAACAGCTCCGGCCGCAACCAGCCAGCCGGACACGTCATCTCCGATCAGTACAAAAGATCTCATTCGAGATCGACCTACAGTTTCAGGTAACCCTCGGAACACTATTCATATTTGAGAACTTACTTTATACTGTAATTTGTATTACTTCAAAATATTTCAATTATTTTTTAATTTATATGAAAAGTAAAAAATGAACACTAGTTTCAAAATCGAGAAAGTATGGGTAAGAATTGGAAAATAACTAACTGATTAATTAACGGAAAATAATGATTAATTAAAAAAATTTAAATATGATTTTTAGACTCAATAGATTTTTTTGAGTTGGAAAATATAATTTTCTTTGAAAAATTGCGTAAAAACGCATACCGATAAATTAACCGGCAGTATCAACTCAAATCTGTCCGGTACTGTGTAAGAGCAGTAAAAACTATAGAAAAACTTAGGAAAATAATTAAAGTTAAAAACTGGACACTAATTTAAAAGGTTTGGCCCAAAGTTAGGCCAAACGAGCCAAAAAAGCTAACGGATGGGACCGGACGACCCAACTTATATAAGTTCATTAATGAAGGCCATTTAGCCTCATTTATCATCAAACACAGTCATAGAAGCTACAAGTGAGAAGAGAGGAGAAGAGAGAAAAGCACTATTCACATACAACTTCCGGTGACCATAACTCGAGCTACGGTGCTTCGATTTGCATGTCATCAGCAGCTATGCGAAGCTCTCACTGAGCCTGTTAGTTCTTTCTAACCTTTGTAGGTAAGATTTCAAAATTTTCTCTCCTTTTCTCTGTCCTTAAGAAATTTGAATTTTTGGGTTTTGGCGTTGAGTGAAATTTTATGTTTTGGTTGTTAGGTACTAATTATTAGTAAGGGATTGTTGGGTTCTATCCCAAATTTCAGTGGATAAGGTAAAGTTTCTCAATAACTGATAAACCCATATTTTATGATATATTTTGTACTTAATTTGAGTGATTTATTCAATCCTTCACCCACTTATTCATATTAATTGCATGGTTTTACTTTTCCTTCCTTATTATGTGATGTATGTGAAAAGCATGTTTTCTATGCTTTAAAATTAATTATTTTAATTACCTTTATTTCCATTCGATGCCGTGATTAGTGTGTTGAGTAGTTTCAGATCTTCTAAGGCAAGAATGACTTAAAGGATGGAAAGGAAACATACAAAAATGGAAGAAAAGTGCAAAACGGAGTTCTGAAGAAACTGGCATCCGCGCGATTGCATGGACAACGCGATCGCGTGCCAAGCGCGAATCAGCAGCGACGTGGCCACATGACTGACGCGACCGCGTGACAAGAAAAGCTCCGAATGACGCGACCGCGTGACCCACGCGGACGCGTGACAGAGGTCACGCACCAGAAATTGCAGAAAATGCTCATAGCGAATTCTGAAGCCCTTTTTGGCCCAAATCCAAGTTCAGAAGGCATAGACCAGAGGTTATGAAGTGAGGGAATGCATCCATTCAGGGAGAGCTCGCCAATTTTTACTTTCCATGATTTAGATTTAGTTTTGAGAGCGGTTCTCTCCTCTCTCTTTAGGATTAGGATTTAGATTTAGGATTTTTATTCACTTTCAGGATTATCTCTTTTAATCAGGTACAATATTCCTTTTATTTACTTTTGCAAGCTACTTTATGAATCCTTTCATGTTACAGATTATTTGAATTAATGTTATTTGAGGTATTTCAGTTTAATATTGATTTCTCTTATTCATGCTATTGTTACTTTTACTCTGAAGACATTTTTATTCCAAGTAGATTTATTTTTCTCCTTTTGGTCTTGGTTAAGGAATCAGTAACTCAGGAGTTATCCAATTCAACAGTATAATTGATAATTGTTATCTTTGTTAATTGAATTGAACTTCCATAATCCCAATCTTTTCTTAGGAAATAAATAGGATTCGAAGATCAAACCAATTAATCCCTTGACCTTCCTTTATCTGAGTAAAGGTTAACAAAGTGGAATTAAGATTCAACTTTCATTGTTATTGATAAGGATAACTAAGGTTGGACTTCCAATTTCTCATACCTTGCCAAAAGTTTGCTTTGCAGTTATTTATTTATTTTAATTGCCATTTAATTTAACCGTCATCAAGTTACTTGTTCCTCATTCTTGAAACCCCAATCTACAATCTCCATAATCAATAATAAGAACATACTTTCCTGCAGTTCCTTGAGAAGATGACCCGAGGTTTAAATAGTCGGTTATCAATTTTAAGGGGTTTGTTACTTGTGAAAACCAAAACATTTGTACGAAAGGGATTTTTGTTGGTTTAGAAACTATATCTACAACACGACTATTTTTATGACATTCTTTACTGGCAAAATCTCCCTAACGTTAAAATGGCGCCGTTGCAGATTTTGCCAATTCATTTTGATGTTAGGGAGATTTTGCCAGTAAAGAATGTCATAAAAACAGTTGCGTTGTAGATATAGTTTCTAAACCAACAAAAATCCCTTTCGTACAAACGTTTTGGTTGTCACAGGTAACAAACCCCTTAAAATTGATAACCGAGTATTTAAACCTCGGGTCGTCTTCTCAAGGAACTACAGGGAAGTATGTTCTTATTATTGATTATAGAGATTGTAGATTGGGGTTTCAAGAATGAGGAACAAGTAACTTGATGGCGGTTAAATTAAATGGCAATTAAAATAAATAAATAACTGCAAAGCAAACTTTTGGCAAGGTATGAGAAATTGGAAGTCCAACCTTAGTTATCCTTATCAATAACAATGAAAGTTGAATCTTAATTCCACTTTGTTAACCTTTACTCAGATAAAGGAAGGTCAAGAGATTAATTGGTTTGATCTTCGAATCCTATTTATTTCCTAAGAAAAGATTGGGATTATGGAAGTTCAATTCAATTAACAAAGATAACAATTATCAATTATGCTGTTGAATTGGATAACTCCTGAGTTACTGATTCCTTAACCAAGACCAAAAGAAGAAAAATAAATCTACTTGGAATAAAAATGTCTTCAGAGTAAAAGTAACAATAGCATGAATAAGAGAAATCAATATTAAACTGAAATACCTCAAATAACATTAATTCAAATAATCTGTAGCAGGAAAGGATTCATAAAGTAGCTTGCAAAAGTAAATAAAAGGAATATTGTACCTGATCAAAAGAGATAATCCTGAAAGTGAATAAAAATCCTAAATCTAAATCCTAATCCTAAAGAGAGAGGAGAGAACCGCTCTCAAAACTAAATCTAAATCATGGAAAGTAAAAATTGGCAAGCTCTCCCTGAATGGATGCATTCCCTCACTTCATAACCTCTGGTCTATGCCTTCTGGACTTGGATTTGGGCCAAAAAGGGCTTCAGAATTCGCTATGAGCATTTTCTGCAATTTCTGGTGCGTGGCCTCTGTCACGTGTCCGCGTGGGTCACGCGGTCGCATCATTCGGAGCTTTTCTTGTCACGCGGTCGCGTTAGTCATGCGCCCGCGTCGTATGCGATTTACTCAAGTCGCGCGGTCGCGTCAGTTATGCAGCCGCGTCGCTGCTGATTCGCGCTTGGCACGCGATCGCGTGGATGCCAGTTTCTTCAGAGCTCCGTTTTGCACTTTCCTTCCATTTTTGTTTGTTTCCTTTCCATCCTTTAAGTCATTCCTGCCTTAGAAGATCTGAAACTACTCAACACACTAATCACGGCATCGAATGGAAATAAAGGTAATTAAAATAATTAATTTTAAAGCATAGAAAACATGCTTTTCACATACATCACATAATAAGGAAGGGAAAGTAAAACCATGCAATTAATATGAATAAGTGGGTGAAGGATTGAATAAATCACTCAAATTAAGCACAAAATATATCATAAAATATGGGTTTATCAATAACCCTTGTAAATTGATATATTGTAAATATTAGATTTTGATTTTAATGAAATATATGATGTTAGTTTGAATATTGGAGCTTGTTGAAGTTGCCTTGGATATTTGGAAGCATTTGGATTGGGATTGGTGATTTGATTTTGTTGGAAACTTGGTTTGTACTCAATTTTGGTATTTTGCACATGTTGGAAATCGATCAATGTATGATTTCAGTTTTCTCTATGTAATATGTAATATTTATGGACACTTAGGCTAGTGGACCATAGAATAGGATTGAAATTGATTGTTGATAATTGTGATGTATGATGAATTTGATGATTTTGATGATTATGGTGAATGATAATGTTGATGTATGATGTGGGATTTGGATAATGATGATTTTGAATATTGTTAATGAAGGATGATGTTTGTTGATGTTAATAGAGGATGGCGGAATGATATTTTGTGATGCAAATGGTTGAGATTGAGTTTACGAGTTGAATATGGTGTATGGAATGGGTGATTTTATGTATTGCTAACTTATGGAATGAATAAAAGGTGTATGACTATAATTTAGGTACATTAGGACTATTTTGAATATAGAATAAGTAATTTTGGATTGAGAGTTTGGTAAAATTGAGGTTTAGAGATTTTTGGTAAAAATGGATTTTTAGTGAATTTTAACGGATCATATCTTGAGTTAGCATTTTTTAAATTGAATAATTTTTGTATTAAATTAAAAATAATTCAAAGAGCTTTAAAATGGTACAGATTTCGTAGAAATCGAAATTTTGTAGAAAAAGATATGACCGTCGGAAGTTGTTGTCAAAAATCTGAATTCTGTGATGTTGCAGAATTTATGATTTCTGGTTTGTGTGCGCACGCACACTGCTATGCCCGCGCTCTAAACAACGGCTATATTTTGACTTGTCCGTACGCACAGCCTTGTGCGCACGCACACCCTGTAAATTTTTGAAAACGTCCGTACACACAGGGAGATGCCTACTATTGAGAGCGATCGCACACTCTGGTGCAGACACACAGCCTTGTGCGCATGCACATGCTGGGAAGTGCATTCTGTTGAGGGCGTTCGCACGTATCTATGCGTGCATTTAAAATGAAAACTTTTATCTTCTATGCGTACGCACACCTCTATGCATATGCACACTTTGTGAAAATTCTTTTGGGAGTGCGTACGCACAACCCTATGCGTACGCATACTGTCCTATTTTTCAATGAAAACCTTGTTTCTCACTGTTTTACCTTTCCGGCAAGCTTTTAAACTTCCGTAACACTTATATAAGATTCTTTAACTTTTTTTAGGCTTTGAAACATAGAGAATACCATAAGTAAGTTAACTAGGTAATTTGAAGTAAAAATTTAGAAGACAGAGCCTTAGGATTCTGGAGTATTGAGGGTGGATTAGTTGAGTGAAGTGGTAGAGTACTGTAAAGACGATTGGTATGATGAAATTGTAGAGTTGTGGATTTGATGATGCTTGAGACGAGTCTAGGACTCGGAGTGGACTGAATATTAAAAATGATTTCTGAAAACCACCGAATTACTGTTTTATAATGAGATTATTGAGACACTATGCGCCTGGCAGAGACGATAGGTTAATTTTGCCTGTCAAGGTCGCTGCAGCGACGTAATGACTGTGGTTAGTCTCGCTTACGATGAGATGTGAGGTCCGTGGCAAGAGTTTCTCGCTCGCATCCTTTCGGAATCACAAGAGTGTGCAGGCACTATATCCTAAAGACCGAAAAGGGACATCTCCATGGAGATGTGTCGGGTTGGCAGTTGAACCAGTAATGTGATATCACAGTCAAATAGGACAGGCATTCATCATATGCATCTTCTATCTGTTTGTTTGTTTTGCCGACTTGAATTGTTTGCCTAATTGTATAACATGATTAATTGCTTCTTGAATTTCTTGATATACATGCTATACTTGTGCTTTACTTGCGTTGTTATTACTTGTGTTTTCTACTGGGATTGAGGAGGATCGGAAGGCAGTGGCGATGGGATCGCATGGCGGTTAGGCTGGTGAAGGCTGTAGGACAGCGGTGTATCTATTAGTTTAGAAATCCCTTAAGATAGAATACCTCATTTTATTATGGTTTTAAAGTTATTTAATTTTAGTTATGCTTTAAGTTGAATCTTGTGTGGATATGAGGTTCTAGGATTGCCTCTGGCATCTCGGAGTCTTATATCTTACATTACGAGGCACTGTCACCATACTGAGAACCTCTAGTTCTCATTCCATAGCTGTAGGTCGCAACCCACCTCGGTGAGTTGTTTGATGGTGACAGAGCGGGGGACCTTTATCCTGATTTGGAGTTTTTTGGTTATTTTGATTTGTTCTCTCACTTTTGTATTTATATTGCCTTAGAGGCTTACTTTGAGAGAGATATTTTGTATATGCTGTTTTAACTTTCAAAATTCTGTATGTCAGTATATACTAGTCGACTTAAACTCTGCGGGCTGCAGCTAGTTCTTTATGTCTATTCTACTTATATATCTATATATGCCTTGATATCTCGTATCTATATCTTGTGCCTCATTTTGTGTAGCTTTGTGTGAATGTTTGCACTTTATAATTCTGTTTTTGAGCTTATTTCTTCATCGGGTATGTATAAGCCTTAGGATTGTCGTAACCTTTGATTAACCTTTGCTTTACGGCATGAGGTAAGGCTTAGGGTAATTAGGGTGTTACATTTAGTGGTATCAGCACGGTTTTTCCTCATGAGCCTAAAGGATGGACCGATTGTACTTCATTGCATACTCTGGATCATTTTTCTTTCATGCTATTTATCTGCTTGATATATGTATAGCATGCTTGTTTGTGAGTGCCTTTTTGGGATAATTGAAGCACTAGGCTCTTGATATTGAGACTGATCACCTTGATATTGAGACTGATCACCTTGATATCAATTGTTTGGTGTGGACAAGACCCTAAATGGTGACTCACAAGCAAGGTCAGACACGTACTCAAAGAGAGAATAGGGGTAAACCATCGATGGACAATCACGCTGAACTCATGGCAGGGATAACTAACTTAGTTAACACGATTCAAGCAAGCACTGCTATAACTACTCATGCTATGCGGCAGACAAGGCAATCAGCCCGAAATAAAAATGGTGAAGGTGCTGGGAACAATTTAGGTGGTCTTATAAGAACTCTAGCTACCTTTCTGAAAGTTGACCCACCGGTTTTCAATGGATTGACAAACCCTACTGAAGCAGACAACTGGTTCCAAGCTGTGCAGCGTGCATTGCGAACTCAACATGTACCGTATGACTAGTTCGTGGAATATGCGGCTTATCAACTAGTGGGAGAATCTCAACAATGGTGGCAAGGAGAGCGTCGACGGCTACACTGATGAGCGGATATTTTATACGCTTTTTGGCATTGTTTCCTTAGTATTTTTAGTACATTTGACTAAGTTTTATTATGTTTTAGTCGGTTTTACTGCAAAAATCACTTTTTGGTTGTTACTTTGAGTTTTTGTGGTATTCCTGTGATTTTTGGTGACTTTTGGGTGATTCTGGCAAGTTTTGGAAAAGCCTGATTCAGAGACAGAGAAAGGACTGCAGATTCTGTCAGATTCTGAGCTCTGTGCATTTCAAACAAGCATTTCTGGAGCTACAGAGATCCAAATAGTGCGCTCTCAATGTCATTGGAAAGCTAACTTCTAGGGCTTTCCAGCAATATATAATGGTCTATACTTATCTTTAGAAATGATGGCACAAAACGGGCGTTGAACGCCCATCTGACCCTTGCCTGGCGTTTGGAGGCCCCAGAAAGACCAAGATGGTGTTTGGATGCCCAAAAGGGAGCAAGCCAGGCATTCAACGCTCCAAGAGGAGTCTAAGCACGTGGATTCACCCAAAGCTCAGCCCAAACACTCACCAAGTGGGCCCAAAAGTCGATTTTCGCACCCTTTAGCTTAGTTTATCACATTTTTGTAATTTTTTAATTAATAGTAACATCTTTTAGGTCTAGTATTTTGATTATAAATAAGAAACTTCCTTCCTCCTGAGGATCATGCCTCCCAGGAGGGTTGAATCATAGACACTATTTCTCTGGTTCTTACTGTAAAGCATGAGCAACTAAACCTCCTAGGTTAAGGTTAGGAGCTCTGTTGATTCTCATGGATTAATAATATTACTGTTTCTATTTCAATCTATGTTTGATTCCATTCTAAGATGTATATTCATTCTTCAAACTAATGGAACCGGGTGGAACGAGCGTATGACCCCTTTTCTACATGGGTTCTTGCAAGTCCCTAGCGGGATAGCATTGAATCACAAGCTTGATTATACATCTCTTAGACGGCTAATCCACGACTTCGTTGGGGACATGGGAACATTTGTTCAGCTGAGGTACGGGGCGATTAGGGTCTTTGTGGTATAGACTAGAATCATAAATCTTCATTCTCCGATCCGGAAGATCCGACCTTGTCTGTGGCGTTTTGAGTAGGATCACCAGGGATGGAATTGCTAGAGCTTCACCCTCGTTCAAATTGGATGACCATTAGCACCGGTGTGTGATCTGAAGCAGAGGAGATTAATGACCACTAGCCCCAGCGTTAATCACTTACAATTTTCCGTTGAATGATTCATCCATTGTTGGAGTAGACAGTAAGAAAAGTTGATTAAGAAAGAAAAAGCATCTCCGAAGCCTCAGCTGATTTCTTATCAATGTTTTCACACCAATTCAGTAATTCTTTCCTTAATCTATTTTTATGCATTTTTCACAACCACTATCTTTTCTCTTCGCCTGACTAAGATTTGCAAGATAGCCATTGCTTGCTCAATCCGACAATTCTCGTGGGATTCAACCCTCCCTCACCTGAGGTATTACTTAGACGACCCGGTGCACTTGCCAGTTCATCTGTGCGGAATTTGCGAAGTTCAATTTTGTGCACCAAGTTTTTGGTGCCGTTGCTGGGGATTGTTCTGAGATTGACAAACTACCGGACTATCTTGCTTCTTAGATTAGGTTCTTTTTGAGGTTTAATTGTTCTTTAAGTTGTGTTTCTTGTTTTCTTTTTCAAAAATTTTTCAAAATATTTTCTTCTCCTTAGTAATCTTTTTCTTTCGTTTGAGTCTTGTTTTAGTTCTTAAGTTTGGAACCTTTTCTTAGTTTTCTATTGGTCTGTCTTTTCTTGAGTTTTTGGAAAATTGTTCTTGTTTTTCTTCTTGGTATTCAAATTGTTCTTGGTGTTTTTCTATGTTTGATCTTAAAAATTTTAAGTTTGGTGTCTCTTAGTTGTTTGTCTTCTTAATTTTCGAAAAATTAGTGTTTTAGATCTTAAAACTTTTAAGTTTAGTGTCTCTTAGTTGTTTTTCTTTAAAAGTTATTTGAAAATCCAAAAAAATATTTATATTATCTTTCTTCAAATTTTCAAAAATCTTGCTACCTTTTCTTATCTTGATTTAAAAATTTTAAGTTTGGTATTTTCTTGTTGGTAAAGTTTCAAATTTTTATTTTAATTTTAAAATCTAATCTTTTCAAATCTTTATCATATCTTTTCTTTCAAAAATTTTTCAAATCTTTATCATATCTTATCTTTTCAAATCTTTTTCAAATCTTTATCTTAACTTTAAATCAATTTCAAATTTCAAAATCAAATCTTTTCAAATCTTTTCAATTCTTATCTTATCTTGTTTGACTTATTCTTTCAAATTTTAATTTTCAAAATCTTTCTTTAACTCTCTTTTTTAAATTTTCAAAATCAAATCTTTTACTTTATTTTCAAATCTCATTGATTAGTTGGTTACTTATTTTATCTTATTCTCTTCTCTAGTCTTCTTTCTCTTTCCTCTTTTTCAAAACTTCCTAACTAATTTCTCTCTTTTATTTTCGAAAATCACCATTTAATTTTCAAATCTCCTTTTTTTAGTTAATTGGTTGTCATATCTTTTCTTAATCTTTCCTTTTCTTATTTTTTTCAATTTTTTAATTAAATTTTTTATTTTATTTTTCGAATTAGTTCTTATTTTATTTATTTATTTTCGATATTTGAAAAAAAATAATTCATTTTATTTCTTGGTTTTTTTGGGTATCTCACTGGGAGCTCTCTATACTTTGACATAGAGACTCCCACTTTTTTGTCTCTTGCTTGTGCAGGAATACCAAAAATCACTATGGATCCAAATCAGGATGCACAACCCAGAAGAACTTTGGAGTCTTATACAGCTCTCACTCCTGACTTCTATGGAAGGAGTATTAGTACACCTCCTATTGGAGTAGACAATTTTGAGCTCAACCCACAGTTGATCATCCTGGTACAACAAACTTGCCTATTTCATGAACTTTCGCAGGAAGACCCCAACAAGTTTATATCAGATTTCTTGTAGATCTGTGACACTGTAAAGACTGATGGAGTGGATCCTAAAGTCTACAGAATGACGCTCTTCCCATTTGCTTTGAGAGATCAGGCAAAATATTGGTTGGACGTCCAACCCAAGAAGAGCTTGAATACCTGGAGTGAGGTAGTTAGCAAATTCTAAATAAGTACTTTGCGCCAAGGAAGATGACTAAGCTACGAAGGGATATTTAGACTTTTAAGTAGGAAGAGAGCGAGTCTCTCTATGACGCCTGAGAACGTTACAAGTTGATGCTCAGAAAATGTCTCATTGAAATGTTCACAGAGTGGGTCAAGTAGGATATCTTCTATGACGGACTCTCTGAAAGAGCCAAGGTATCCCTGGATAATTCTGTAGGTGGCTCTTTACACATGAAGAAGACTCTAGAGGAGGCTAATGAACTCATTGAGATGGTGGTTAACAACCAATACCTATACTTGTCAGAGAAGACCTCAATGAAAAGGGAGGACAACGGAGTGTCAACCGAATTTGCTATCCATGAACAAAATGACTCTTTAGTCCAGCAGCTGAACTTTCTCACATAACAAGTGTTGAGCCTGCAAAGTTCAGTTAACAACACTCCTCCTCAGCCTCGACAGCCTCAGAGTACTCTTGACCTGGCACCTGCAATAGCAGAACTTGTAAAGAGCCAGCAAGGCTTCATACAAAAGACCAAAGCCTCCATAAGGAATATGGAAGCACGGTTGAACCAGGCTAAATAGCACTTGTCTGAACAGATAAGAGAAGAGTGCCAAGCTCTTCAATTAAGGAGTACCGTGAACACCCAGCCTCAAAACAGTAAGAGGCAGGGAGAAGAGCTGGCAGAATATGAACAAGGTGTAGTTCAAGGCACTCATGAGAGTGCTGAACACCCAGAAGGGTGCAGCCCAGGCATCCAAAGTCCAAAAAGGGGCAGCCCAGGCATTGAACGCCAATCCAAGGGAGGCCAGACACGTGTAAGTGCTGAGAACACCTCTCCTAAGCAAGCTGGTAGCCCTTCTATAGGCACCATAGACACTCACCCTATACCACTCATGGCCCTTGAGTACAAGGCCAAGTTACCATACCCTCAAAGACTCTAGAAAGCAGAAAAGGATAGGCAATTTGCCAAATTCTTAGAAGCTTTCAAGAAACTAGAGATCAAAATCTCCTTTGCAGAGGCTCTTGAACAAATGCCTTCATGTGCTAAGTTCTTGAAGGAAATACTGAATAACAAGAGGGATTGGAGGGAAGTAGAGACAATGGTGCTTACTAAGGAGTGCAGTGCAGTCATTCAGAAGAACCTTCCTCAGAAACTTCAGAGACCTCCTAACACTCTTTCTAGAAACACAGAAGTGAATCTAAGAGAAGAGTGTAAGACCCTCACTAATACCAAGGAGGCTGAGTCTAAAATGGTACACACTGTTGTGGAACTAGGTGAAGAAGAGACTCAAAGAGAGGCTGGAAGCATACTGTTACACGCCCCTTTTGTGAGAAGAAAGCCTGAAGTACCACACCCTTAGAAGACCCAAAAGGAGACCAAGGACACGCACTACTCACAATCCTTGGAAGGCTCTAAGAAGCTGCAAATCAATACTCCTTTTGTTGAGGTTTTAGAGCAATGGTCTCTATCTACTAGAAGAAACCTCTCTGATGCTGAGAGAGGCAAATTGGTAATGAGGTTATAGAAGGATTACATGATTATCAAGGTCTTTAAACCTCCACTACCCCCTGACAAAGGAGGTACTTCCATGCAGAGTACAATACTGAAGCCTCCCCCTTGGTGAAAACTCGTACAGTTTCCCCAGACATTAAACTTAAGTTTGGTGTTGGACAGTCACCACCCACCAAGGAGGAAGGTCCCAAGAGGAAGAAAGTCAGCAATCGAATGTCAAGCTAATGACATTAAAGAAGCGCTTCTTGGTAGGCAACCCAACCATGAGTAGAGTATTTCTGTCCTTATTTCTTCTGTATATTTTCATTTGAGTTTATTTTAGTTTATTTTCAGAAATTTCCCTTGCTTTTTAACGTTTGTGATCATGCGTAGCACTCAGAACAAAGGCAGAGACATTTAGGATGGAAAACAGAACACCCTGGAGAGAACTCTTTGCTGGCGTTGAACGCCAGACAAGGAGGGAGGCTGGGCATTCAATGCCCATTGAGGAGTAAGGTGCTAGAATTGAATGACAGAGAAGGAGTATTCTGGGTGTCCAACGCCCTTCAAAGAGCAGGAAGTTGGTGTTGAACGCTAAGGAAGGAGTACCCTGGGCATCCAATGCCATTGAGGACAGAAGAGCTGGCGTTGAATGCCAGAAAATGAGTCTTCTAGGTGTTCAACGCCCACACAGGGGCAGTGGAGCTCAAGTTTCAAAGCCTCTCAGGCCAGTGGATCCCTCCCAAAACCCTACCCACTTCAAATTCAACCCTTTTCTACCCATTCTTCCCTCTCATATTCTCTTTGCTTGGGGACAAGCAAACCTGTTAAGTTTGGTGTTGCAGAGCAAGCTCTGGGTTTATGCTATCATCAATAGCACCAAAGGAAGGTGAATTATCTTCATGGAAGATCAGCAGCCGCCATAACTGAGGTGGTTAAGTTTTATTTCCCCTTTCTTTACCTTATTTCCTGTTTTCTATTTCTGGTGCATGATCATGTTTAGTATTTTGTCCTTTCTTAGTTTTGTTTTGTCTTAAGCTATAAAATATCCTATGTATCCTTCACCATGCTTAAAAGAAAATTTTTATTGAAAAGGAATAATGAGATACATAAGCTCGAGTTATATAATAAGAGTAGTCCAACTATTTTGATGTGGTGGCCCTTGCTTTTACTTTCTAAATGCATGAATTAACAGTGCATATTTGATGTTGAAGTTAAGTGTATTAGCTCTTGAAATAATGATGAAAAATGAGAAGTATTATTGGTAATCTGAAAAATAAAAAAATTGATTCTTGAAGCAAGAAAAAGCAGCAAAAAGAAAAGAAAAAGAAAAAGAAAAAGAAAAAGAAAAAGAAAAAGCGAAAAAAAATCAAGTAGAAGAAAAAGCCAAAAGCTCTTAAAACCAAAAGACAAGAGCAAGGATCCAAGGCTTTGAGCATCAATGGTTAGGAGGGTCTAAACAAACAAAATCTTGGCCTAAAAAGTTCAAATGAGCTGCTTCCCCTAACTAAATGCTTGTGGTGTGAAGGTGTCAAGTGAAAAGCTTGAAACTAAACAGTTAAAGTCGTGATCTCAAAAGCAAAAGAGTGTGCCTAAGAACTCTGGACACAACTGTCTGGGACTTTAAGCAAAGCTAAAGTCGAATCCAAGGGTTCCCCCAGTTAAGTGTCTGTGGCATTTATGTATCCGGTGGTAATACGGGAAAACAAAACGCTTAGGGTCACGACCAGGATAAAAAAGAAGCTATGTTCAAGAATCAAGAAAAGCTAAACTAAGAGAATCAATAATATCATTTGGATTCTAGTTCCAAGGGATGCCAATACTTCTGAGCTTCAAAGGAAAGTGAGATGCCAAAACTGTTCAGAAGTAAAGAGCTACTAGCCCCGCTCATCAATTGGTACTAAGCTTCATCAAAAACTTTGAGACTTATTGTATCTTTTTTCTTTTTTTAATCCTACTTGTTTTTGGTTGCTTGGGGACAAGCAATAGTTTAAGTTTGGTGTTCTGATGAGTGGATATTTTATACGCTTTTTGGCATTGTTTCCTTAGTATATTTAGCACATTTGATTAAGTTTTATTATGTTTTAGTAGGTTTTAGTGAAAAAATCACTTTTTGGATGCTACTTTGAGCTTTTGTGATTTTCCTATAATTTTAGGTGATTTTTGGGTGATTCTGGAAAGTTTTGGAAAAGCCTAATTCAGAGACAAAGAAAGGACTGCAGATGCTGTCAGATTCTGACCTCCGTGCATTCAAAGAAGCATTTCTGGAGCTACTGAGATCCAAATGGTGCTCTCTCAACGGCATTGGAAAGCTAACGTCCCGGGCTTTCGTAATATATAATAGTCTATACTTATCTTTGGAAATGATAGCCCGAAACGGGCGTTGAACGCCCATCTGACCCCCCACCTGGGGTTTGGACGCCCCAGAAGGACCAAGATGGTGTTTGGACACCCAAAAGGGAGCAAGCCTGGCGTCCAATGCCCCAAGAGGAGTCTAAGCACGTGGATTCACCCAAAGCTCAGCCCAAACACTCACCAAGTGGGCCCAGAAGTCAATTTTTGCACTCTTTAGCTTAGTTTATCACATTTTTGTAATTTTTTAATTAATAGGAACATCTTTTAAGTCTAGTATTTTGATTATAAATAAGAAACTTCCTTCCTCCTGAGGATCATGCCTCCCAGGAGGGTTGAATCATAGACACTATTTCTCTGGTTCTTACTGTAAAGCATGAGCAACTAAACCTCCTAGGTTAAGGTTAGGAGCTCTGTTGATTCTCATGGATTAATAATATTACTATTTCTATTTCAATTTATGTTTGATTCCATTCTAAGATGTATATTCATTCTTCAAACTAATGGAACCGGGTGGAACGAGCGTATGACCCATTTTCTACATGGGTTCTTGCGAGTCCCTAGCGGGATAGCATTGAATCACAAGCTTGATTATACATCTCTTAGACGGCTAATCCACGACTTCGTTGGGGACATGGGAACATCTGTTCGGCCGAGGTACGGTGCGATTAGGGTATTTGTGGTATAGACTAGAATCATAAAGCTTTATTCTCTGATCTGAAAGATCCGACCTTGTCTGTGGTGTTTTGTGTAGGATCACCAAGGATTGAACTGCTAGAGCTTCACCCTCGCTCAGATTGGATGAACATTAGTATCGGCGTGTGATCTGAAGCAAAGGAGATTAATGACCACTAGCTCTGGCATTAATCACTTACAGTTTGCCATGGAATGATTCATCCTTTGTTGGAGTAGACAGTAAGAAAAGTTGATTCAGAAAGAAGAAGCATCTCCGAAGCCTTAACCGATTTTTATCACTATTTTCACACCAATTCAGTAATTCTTTCCTTATTCTATTTTTATGCGTTTTTCACAACCACTATCTTTTCTATCCGCCTGACTAAGATTTGCAAGATAGCCATTGCTTGCTTAACCGACAATCCTCGTGGGATTCGACCCTCACTCACCTGAGGTATTACTTTGATGGCCCGGTGCACTTGCCGGTTCATCTGTGCAGAGGTCAATTTCGCGCACCATACACCAACAGAATATGGAAATTACATAGGCATTTTCCAAGCAGATTTCTACAAGAAGTACCTTCATGAGTCAATAAGGGAGGCAATAGAGTTGGAGCTCTTACAGCTGAAACATGGGTCCATGAATGTAGCTGAATACACCAACAAGTTTGAGGAATTCTATAGGTTCTCGAGAATAGGTCAGGGTGCCCATGAGTCTTGTGAGGGCTCGAAATGCATCAAATACCAAGTAGGAGTGAGGGAAGATATCATGTGTATTGTGGGTCCATTGGAGATTAGGAGATTCTCAGAATTGGAGAATGAGGCAAGAGATGTGGAAGATTGCATTAAGAAGACGACTTTGAGGAGAGTTACTCATGGGGGTACCAGTAGCAGAGGTCATGAAAAGTATTTTCCAGCAAGATGCCAGATCTTTAAAAGGGACGGACATGCCACTTAGCATCCTCATGGTCAAAGAAACTTTCGAAGAAACAACAATGTCCAGTTTCACCGGGTGAAAGGAAATGGTCGATGCTATACTCGTGGACTATTTGGACACATTGCCAAGGATCGCCATCGTGGAAAAAACCAGGATGCGAGTCAGAACCAACAGTAAGGTCATGTATTTGCTATGAATGCCCTATGTGGGAGCCTGAGAAAAGAGGTAGGTGTATAATTGGTTATAAAGTTTTAACTACATTGTGTGATATTGGAACACGACGTTACACATAGCTTGTGACGGAGAGAAAGGTTTGAGAATAAAGGTGTCAAACTTAGTATCAAAAATTTAGGACCAAACTCACTTGTGCCGCATAAAGTATTGCCGCTAGAGCTAATAGAACTTAGGGACATTTTTTGTTGACGTGAGCAAATAACCCAATTCTTAAAGACCAACGAGTCAGAGTAACGATGCGGAAGTACGATGATCTTAACGATGGTGTGAGGTTTTGTACAATTGAGAGCATCAATACATCCTTGTGAACCGACCTATTTTTCCCTTGTAAATTGCATTGGAGTTCTTTATTCCAGAATCCCTCTTGGTGAAGAAATTGAACTTTGCCCAATCCTGTTCTTTGTTTTCACATATCCTCATGCAAATCTTGTACTCCTTGATGTAATCCTGAACGTGCACTGTTAGGTTGAACCACCTTTATTAAAGGGCTTGTAATCCTCTTAAAACCAGTACAAACATATTTAATTCAATTTGACTTATTGTTTCTTCCAAAGACTCTTAGTTTGGAATTCCTTTCTTGAGGTGCACTCTAATTCTCTTTCTGGTGCATTTTCTTATTTTCTACAATCTTGTCTGATTACAACACAATGCATCTTTTCAATTTCTTATGGATACTGTTTGAAATTGATTGCTTTCTTTTGAGCTTGGTATCCCTTCAGATAACTTGAGCTTATTTTGAGATCACATGCAATCCTTAGATGCAACCCTCAATATGTTATTTCCTTAGGACGCGAATTATAAACATGATGGACAAAATTTGTGAGCCTGCGACCTTACGAGGAGTTGTAAAACTTCACTTTTGCAAATGACGTTACCGATGACTGAGTCGACACACAAAGGTGCCCATTGGTGTAAATGTCAGATTATGGGAGAAATTCTTCAAAACATAAAAGAAAGATTAACTACGGCACTAGTGTTTGAATTACTTGAACCCCATAGACCATTAAGGATCTACTGGTACGTTTCATAGAAAAATCTTGGAGTGCGTTCTAATGTAACATCAGGATGTAGTTGTTTATGCATCTCGATAGTAGAGGCCACATGAAGTGAAATCTCTGACTAACGATCAGGAGCCTGTTGTGTTTATGCTTTGTGTTAAAGATGTGGAGCAAGGAGGAACTACCTCCATGGAGATGGATGTAATTACTAAAGGACTACGATTTTACGTTAAGCTATCATCCAGGGATTTCCGTGCTTGACTTTGGTTTTTATATGTAGATTATAGGGTGGTTAATATAACATTTGGTACATGGTGAATTATTGAAGGCAGAAGTAAGTAGAAAAGGAGAAAAATAAGTGAGACTAAATTTAGGCTTGAATTTTTGGCTGAGTTTAACATTTGATTTTAGTTATGATAAGTAGAAATTCATTAGTTGTTTAGTATGTCTAAGGGAGGTTAAATTGTATACATTGATGAAATTTTCAATGAATTGGATAATTAGATGCGGAATAAACGGTATGATGGTATTGTGGACCTTGGGATTTTGTCAAATGAGTAAAGAAAATAGAGAATAGAATATCTTAGGAGTTGGAATGGTTGAGTGTGTTATGAGTGTGATTGAGTGGCATTGATTTTAGTTATGATGATTGAAAATTCATGGGTTGTTTGGTATGTCGAGTTGTAGTGTTGCTCTTAAGGATGAATAACAGGAGTAGGTATTCTAGTTGTTGTTGTTGTTGTTATTGAGGTCCTAGGTAATACAATTATTGAGATTGAGGATTTAATATGATCTTGAGTTAGGCATAAAGATGCTATAAGGCCTTGAGTTATGACTTCATTTTAGGATGAGTGTAAACCCTATTTAGGTCAAGTTGAGGAAGTTCAGAAGTAAGCCTAGGTTTTGTAATCCAATAATGATGTATGACTTGACTGAATAATTGGATTAGAGGTAGTAAGCCTAGGTTTTACAATAGTACATGATAATTGTGAATAGAGGTAGTAGAATAGTGAATAGACGTATCTTTGGCTTGAATACTTGAAGAGTTTAGTGGGTTAAGGTAAGTAAGGATTTCTAAGAAACTAAGTTTAATTGTGGCTGTAAGATTGAATTGCTTCGGGGTAGGTTTTGGAGATGATTACAGGCGTAATTGGATTTGTGTATAGATAGTAATGGATAAATTATTGGTGTTACAAGATAGACTTGAAGAACAATGAATTGAAATGTTGATGTAGTATTGAGGTTGACTGAAGGGAGCTAAGAGTAAGAAGGATGAGTACAACATAAGTTTGAATTCGGTTAAGATATGGCATTATAAATAGGAATAAAGGATGTAAATAGGAAATTGAGTTAACGTGGAGGTATGGAAAGGTGAATAATAAGAGATAGCTTTAAGTTAAGGGAATATTTCATCAAGATGATGGGTTAACCAAATTTTGGGACAAAATTTCTTATTTGGTGGGGAGAATGTAAGAATCGAAAAATAACTAACTGATTAATTAACGTAGAATAATAATAATTTAATTGCCCAAAATAGGATCAAAAATTTAGAATATTAATTATAAAATTTAAATATGATTTTTAGACTCAGTAGATTTTTCTGAGTTGAAAATGTAATTTTCTTCGGAAAATTGTGTAAAAACATTTACCGGTAAATTAACCAGCAGTATCGGCTTAAATTTGTCCGGTACTGTGTAAAAGCAGTAAAAACTATAGAAAAACTTAGGAAAATAATTAAATTTGAAAACCGGACGCTAATTTAAAAGGTTTGGCCCAAAGTTGGGTCAAACAGGTCAAAAACGGTAACGGGTTGGACCGGATCCAAGTTCGGTATATAAGTTCATCAATGAAGGCCATTCAGCCTCATTTATCATCAAACACAGCCATAGCAGCTGCAAGTGAGAAGAGGGGAGATGAGAGAAAAGCACTATTCACATACAACTTCCGGTGGCCACAACTCCAGCTACAGTGCTCCGATTCACGTGTCATCAGTGGCTACGTGAAACTCTCACTGAGTCCCTTAGTTCTATCTAACCTTTATAGGTAAGATTTCAAAAATTTCTCTCCTTTTCTCTGCCCTAAGAGATTCAAATTTTTGGGTTTAGTTGTTGAGTGAAATTTTATGTTTTGGTTGTTACGTACTAACTATTAGTGAGAGATTGTTAGGTTCTATCCCAAATTTCAGTGAATAAGGTAAGGTTTCTCACGCACCCTTGTAAATTGATATATTGTAAAAATTAGATTTTGATTTTTATGAAATATATTATGTTAGTTTGAATATTGGAGCTTGTTGGAGTTGCCTTGGATATTTGGAAGCATTTGGATTAGGATTGGTGATTTGATTTGGTTGGAAGCTTGGTTTGGACTCAATTTTGGTATTTTGCACATATCGGGAATGGGCCAAGGTATGGTTTCAGTTTTCTCTATGTAATATGTAATATTTCTGGACACATAGGCTAGTGGACCATAGGATAGGATTGAAATTGATTGTTGATAATTGTGATGTATGATGATTTTGATGATTTTGATGATTATGGTGGATCATAATGTTGATGTATGATGTGGGATTTGGATAATGATGATTTTGAGGATTGTTAATGAAGGATGAGGTTTGTTGATGTTGATAGAAGATGGTGGAATGATATTTGGTGATGCAAATTGTTGAGATTTGAGTTTAAAAGTAGAATTTGGTGTATGGAATGGGTGATTTTTATGTGTTGCTAAGTTATGGAATGAATAAAAGGTGTATGAATATGATTTAGGTACATTAGGAATATTTTGAATATGTAATTTTGGATTGAGAGTTTGGTAAAATTGAGGTTTAGAGATTTTTGGTAAAAATAGATTTTTGGTGAACTTTGACGGATCATATCTTGAGCTATGGATTTTGAAATTGAATAATTTTTGTATTAAATTAAAGATAATTTATAGAGCTTTAAAATGGTATAGATTTCGTAGAAATCGGATTTTGTACAAAAAGATATGATCGTCAGAAGTTGATATAAAAAATCTGAATTCTTTGATGTTGCAAAATTTGTAATTTCTAGTTTGTGTGCGTACGCACACTGTTGTGCGCACGATCTGAACAGTAGCTATATTTTGACTTGTGCGTATGCACAGTCCTATGCGCATGCACACCCTGTAAATTTTTAAAAACGTGCGTATGCACACACTGGTGCGCACACACACACAGGGAGATACCTACTGTTGAGAGTGATTGCACACTTTGGTGCGCACGCACACGCTGGAAAGTGCATTCTATTGATGGCATTCGCATGTATCTATGCGTGCATTTAAAATGAAAACTTTTATCTTCTGTGCGTACGCAGACTTTGTGAAAATTCTTCTAGGAGTGCGTACACACAACCCTATGCGTACGCACACTGGCCTGTTTTTCAATGAAAACCTTGTTTCTAACTATTTTATCTTCCCGGCAAGCTTGTAAACTTCTGTAACACTTATATAAGATTCTTTAACTTGTTTTTAGACTTTAAAACATAGAGAATATCATAAGTAAGTTAACTAGGTAATTCAGGTAAAAAGTTTAGAAGACGGAGCCTTAGGATTCTGGAGTGCTGAGGGTGGATTAGTTCAGTGAAGTGGTAGAGTACTGTAAAGATGATTGGTATGATGAAATTGTGGAGTTATGGATTTGATGATGCTTGAGACGAGTCTAGGACTCGGAGTGGACTAAATACTAAAAATGATTTCTGAAAACCATTGAATTACTATTTTATACTGAGATTATTGAGATGCTATGCGCCTGGCATGGACGGTAGGTTAATTTCGCCTGTCGAGGACATGGTGGCGGCGTAAGGGCTGTGGTTAGTCCCACTTACATTGGGATGTGAATTCCGTGGCAAGAGTATCCCACTCACATTCTTTCGGAATCACAAGAGTGTGCAAGCACTATATCCTGGACTGTATTCCGGGCACGATATCTCAGGGGTTCCCATTCTGAGATCGAAAGGCGACATCTCCATGGAGATGTATCGGGTTGGCAGTTGAACCGACAATGTGATATCACAGCCAAATATGACAGGCATTCATCATGTGCATCTTCTATCTGCTTTGCCGACTTGAATTGTTTGCCTAATTGTATAACATGATTAATTGCTTCTTGAATTTCTTGATATACATGCTATACTTGTGCTTTACTTGCATTGTTATTACTCGTATTTTCTACTGGGATTGAGAAGGATCAGAAGGCGGTGGTGGTGGGATCGCATGGCGGTTAGGCTGGTGAAGGCTGGGGGACAGCGGTGTATCTGTTAGTTTAGAAATCCCTTAATATAGAATACCTCATTTTATTATGGTTTTAAAGTTATGGTTTTAATTTTAGTTATGCTTTAAGTTGAATCTTGTATGGATATGTGGTTCTAGGATTGTCTCTAGCATCTCGGAGTCTTATATCTTACATTACTGGGCACTGTTACCATACTGAGAACCTTCGGTTCTCATTCTATACTCTATTGTTATTTTTCAGATGCAGGTCGCAACCCACCTCGGTAAGTTGCTTGATGGTGACAGAGCAGAGGACCTGTATCCTATTTTGGAGTCTTTTGGTTATTTTGATTAGTTCTCTAACTTTTGTAATTACATTACCTTAGAGGCTTACTTTGAGAGAGATATAATGTTTTAACTTTCAAAATTCTGTATTTCTGTACATACTAGCCAGTTTAAACTCCGGGGATGCGGCTAGTTCTTTATGACTATTCTACTTATATATCTATATATGCCTTGATATCTCGTATCTATATCTTGTGCCTCATTTTGTGTAGCTTCGTATGAACGTTTGCGCTTTGTAAGTCTGTTTTTGAGCTTATTTCTTCATCAGGATTCTAGAATTATTATTTCTTATATATATATAAGCCTTAGGATTATTGTAACCTTTGATTAACCTTTACTTTACGGCATGAGGTAAGGCTTAGCGTAATTAGGGTGTTACAGTATGAATAGATTGTGAAACTTTAATTGAATAACGCAAATATGTAATAATAAATACTTCAAAAGAAATGTCTTTAACTGGATGTATAAATCAATCTAAAGACAAAAATATTTTCATTGTATATGTAATTATATTCATGGGGTATGTTCAAATACGTGGTGGAATAGCACTAAAAAGTATCAAATTAATTAAAGAAAAAAATTATGTCTCTTCTATGTAGAAAATATTTTTATTCCTCATTCTTTTTCCATCTAGATACTATCTATTTCTTTTTCTGAAATTTTAAATTTGATTAACAATATTATTTTATGAAAAAAATTTTCAATCCTTAAAAAAATATAAGAATGAATCATTAAATAAAATAATAGATGCTACACTGAACAAAACCAAAGGGACGAGTGTGTTTTACAGTCAATGTGCTTCTTGTAACCTGCTTAGGAGTATTCATGGATTGGATCTGATCCGCAGATATGCAGTATTTATCTGCATCTAATTTGAAATTTTTGGATATTATCCAATTTGCAGATAAATAGGATCAAAATGCGAATTTGAGATATGTATCGGCAGACTCAATTCGCAGATCAACATATCAAATTAATAATTAAAAATATTAATAACAACATATCATATTTCAGTTTTTGATAACCTAGGAACATACATCATCACTGTTATTACAATAACAACAAAAAAAATTGTAAAAGAATAAAAATTGTAATTTCTAGAGTATCCCTTTCATGTATATTTGCTTTAGTAGCTCCCCTCTCTCTGTTTTTTTTTTTCTTAAGTAGTATAACAAAATTATAACTAAGAGGCACCGATCCGAGAAAAACAAAAAAATAAAGGGAGAGTTGACACAGTGTTGGAAATGTAATAGTATGTCCAAGAATAGAATCATAGGATAGTCGAATCAGTATCAATAATAAAATAATTCAATGGAAGAACATAATACATCATTACTTTCTCCACTATCACCACTGCCACCACCATCTTTATTGTCTATACCCACCACCATCAGTCCATCACCCAAGATTTCAGTTTTTTCAATGATACCTTCTTTGAAAAGTCACTGTCTGGCTTGGTAAACGTTGGAGACTTCGGTCCTTCCTTATATAAGTGGTTAAACATAGCTGAAGAAGATGCCCCATCAACCGAAATGTCAATAAAGCATCCTTTTCCTTCTCTGTCTCCATACGTAGTTATTCTAGAATAATCTGAAGTAGTTGCACAGTCGCAAAATCTAGTCCTTTCTATAATCCCATCCAATCCTGAAGTGGTCATTTCTAACAACAACATCACCAACAAAAGAGTTGCAGGGTCTAAATGTTCAGCAGAATCAAATGTTGGTGGAAATGGAAATTTGATAGGCGATGAACCAGATTATGAAGAAGATAATATTATAACTAGGTAAGAAGAAAAAAAATAATAGTAATAGTACTGAAATAAATAAATAATACAATTAAATTACTATTATTTTCCTTGTTTACTCTTTATAATGGTATACTTTTAGCTGTTATGATTTAGTCTTCCATTTGAAAATTTCCACCACTTTTATTTATTGTTGTAATAGATATTTTTTTAAAAAATATCAAATAATAAAAAAGAAAAAAATTAGTTATAGAAAGAGAGAAGGCCAGGAAAGGGTTCATCATACATAGCATGATGAGTGAGAAATAAAAAACCTTAGAATATGGGAGTCTTTGTACTAATATTTTCTTTTTTGCTCTCTGTTTTCTTAGGTTGAAACTTCGAGCATTGACGATGGCATCGGTTGCTAATACCATGAGCATGAACAACAAAAGGAATAAAAATAATCTTTCGAAAATTACTTACTTGACAGAGAGCGAGTCTAAAAACCTCGAAGATGGTTATAAATGGCGCAAGTACGACAAAAAATCATTCAAAAAGAGCCCTTTCCTAAGGTAATGATCTAACTACCATACTACCGCAGCAAAATCTGCGGTGTTATTTAAAATATTAAATAAAGACACATGAATAACTTTACCTCTAACCATACTAGTATGCCTTCTTTTGTAGAAGCTACTATCGTTGCACTGCAATTGGTTGTAATGCAAAGAAGAGAATGGAGCGGTACGTGGATGATCCCACCCATGTCCTAACCACCTATGTGGGTTTGCACGCTCACGATTTGCCACCAATCCTCACCCCTCTATCAAGATCTTTCAACCTCTACAATAGCTCCACCGTTAGCCCCAAATTTAGCAGAGGAAGCGGTGTACAAAAACTTGTACTTTCAGATGCAAGTGCAGGTGCAAGGAAAAGAAAGCATGCCAATAACATTATTACTAGTGTTAATGTTAGAACTGACAGTGATAGTTGTGTTAATGACATTGGCTCAAATGAGGATATTGGTACCGGACTGCTTGAGGATATTGTTAATTTGTCATCAATAGCACCTCATTATCAACATCATCAACCAACATCTCTATAGCCGAAGAAAGTATAATAAATCTTCTTAGATATTCTCAACAATCTTGTTTAATATTTTAGCCATCTTGAGTATTTTGAAATATGCAAACAATAATTTCAGTATTTTTCCTTTTTTTCTTATCTTTTTCTTTATTGATTATTAGGTAATAAAAAAATATAATGGCAATGTATTATAATCATAGCCATTAATTAGAAATAAGAAAGATAAAAAAGAAATTTTATAAGGTATAAACACTTACATATTAAAAAAAATTGTATATATATATATGATAATAGTTTGAATTTACTATTTAATTATCATAATTATGTATATTTAGGTGTATTTATATTTGAAAAAGGTTAAATCTTTAGATTAAATATTGTGTTTTAAAAGGTAACAAAATTGATGATATTTAATAGCAGCAATTAATGTTAAATTTTGTAAATTATAAGTATTATGAAATAAATTATATATGCCTCATATTTTTATCATTAATTTTTTTGCGTGAAAAACTTAAACTATTGTATATTTTTATTTATTCCTACTTTAAAATAGTCAACATAGTATTGAATGTAGTGTTTCCGAGAAATGGAATTCATGAAAGTATTTGTTAATAAATATAAACTTAAATAAAATTATAGAAATTTTAAATTACTTAATTATTTATAGTCAATTATTTCAATTAATTTTAATCCATGTTTATAAAATAGTCAGATAAATTCCAATCTCAAATGTGATGTCAGAATGACCGTCAAACCAGGCTTAGTCAGCATGTGTACAACCATTAACAATAATTTTAAAACCGCCATAAATATCTATAGCTGGAATTTTCTTTTGGATAGAGATAATTGTTCTTTGCATAATCATTTTATAATGGGAACACTATGTATAATTATATTGGATTTATATATGTATCTTATATCTATATTTTGTAAATTTTCAAAATTGTATACACTTAGTCATGGCATCGAATTAAAGCATCCTCTTCCTTCTCTGTCTCCATACGTAGTTATTCTAGAATCTTCTGAAGTAGTTGCACAGTCACAAAATCCAGTCCTTTCCACAATCCCATCCAATCCTGAGGTGACCGTTTCTAACAATAACATCACCAACAAGAGAGTTGGAGGGCTTAAACATTCAGCAGAATCAATTGTTAGTGGAAATGGAAATCTGAGAGGCGATGAAACAGATGATGAAGAAGATAATATTATAACTAGGTAAGAAGAAAACAAATAATAGTAATAGTAATGAAAAAAACAAATAATACAATTAAATAACTATTATTTTCCTTGTTTACTCTTTCTAATGGTATACTTTTCGCTGTTATGATTTAGTCTTCCATTTGAAAATTTTTACTACTTTTATTTATTGTTGTAACAAATATTTTTTGAAAAATATCAAATAATAAAAGAGAAAAATGAGAAAAAAAAGTAGTTACAGAAAGAGAGAAGGCCAGGAAAGGGTTCATCATACATAGCATGATGAGTGAGAAATAAAAACTTAGAATATGGGGTCTTTGTACTAATATTTTCTTTTTTGCCCTCTGTTTTCTTAGGTTGAAACTTCGAGCATCGACGATAGCATCGGTTGCTGATACCATGAGCATGAACAACAAAAGGAATAAAAATAATCTTTCAAAAATTACTTACTTGACAGAGAGCGAGTCTGAAAACCTCGAAGATGGTTATAAATGGCACAAGTATGGCAAAAAATCACTCAAAAAGAGCCCTTTCCCAAGGTGATGATCTAACTACCATTCTACCGCAGCAAAATCTGCGGTGTTATTTAAAATATTAAATAAAGACACATGAATAGCTTTACCTCTAACAATACTATTGTGTCTTCTTATGCAAGAGCTACTATCGTTGCAGTGCAATTGGTTGCAATGCGAAGAAGAGAGTGGAGCGGTACATGGATGATCCCACCCATGTACTAACCACCTATGTGGGTTTGCATGCTCACAATTTGCCACCAATCTTCCTTCCTCCATCAAGATCTTTCAACTTCTACAATAACTCCACCGTTAGTCCCAACCTTTGTAAAGGAAGCAGTGTAAAAAAATCTGTACTTTCAGATGCAGGTGCAAGTGCAAGGGAAAGAAAGCATGCCAATAACACTATCACTAGTGTTAATGTTAGAACTGACAGTGATAGTTGTGTTAATGACGTTGGCTCGATTGAGGATATTGGTACCGGACTGCTTGAGGATATTGTTAATTTGTCATCAATATCACCTCATTATCAACATTATCAACCAACATCTCTATAGCTGAAGAAAATATAACAAATAAATCTTAGATATTCTCAACAGTGTTGTTTAATATTTAGCCATTTTAAGTATTATGAAATAGGCAAACAATAATTTCAGTATTTTTCCTTTTTGTCTTATCTTTTTCTTTATTGATTGTTAGGCAATAAAAAAAATCTAGTGGCAATGTATTATAATCATAACCATTAATTAGCAATAAAAAACAAAAAAAAAGGAAAGTTTATAAGGTATAAACGCTTACATATTCTATATAATTGTATATATATATGATAATAGTTTGAATTTACTAATAATTATGTGTATTGAGGTGTATTTAGATTAAATATTGTGTTTTAAAAGGTAAGAGAATTGAGTAATTAATGTTAAATTTTGTAAATTATAAGTATTATGAAATCAATTATATATGTCTGATATTTTTATCATTAAATTTTTTACATGAAAAACTTAAACTATTGTATATTTTTATTTATTCCTACCTTAAAATAGTCAACATAGTACTAAATGTAGGGTTTATGAGAAATGGAATTCTCGAAAGTATTTGTTAATAAATATAAACATAACAAAAATTATAGAAAATTTAAATTACTTAATTATTGATAAACATTTATTTCAATTATTTTTTATCCATGTTTATAAAATAGTTAGATAAATTCAAATCTCAAATGTGATGTTAGAATGACCTTCAAACCAGGCTTTATCGGCACGTGTACAATCATTAACAATAGTTTTAAAACCACCATGAATACCTTTAGCTGTAATTTTCTTTTGCATAGAGATCATTGTTCCTTGCATAATAATTTCATAATGGGAACATGATGAGCGGATAATTTATATGCTTTTTGGCATTGTTTTTAGTATGTTTTTCTTATATTTTAGTTAGTTTTTATTATGTTTTTATTAGTTTTTAAATAAAAATCACATTTCTGGACTTTACTATGAGTTTGTGTGTTTTTCTATGATTTCAGGTATTTTCTGGTTGAAATTGAGAGACCTGAGCAAAAATCTGATTCAGAGGCTGAAAAAGGACTGCAGATGCTGTTGGATTCTGACCTCCCTGCACTTGAAGTGTATTTTCTAGAGCTACAAAAGCTCAATTGGCGTGCTCTTAATTGCGTTGGAAAGTAGACATCTTGGGCTTTCCAGCAATATATAATAGTCCATACTTTGCCTGAGATTTCATGGCACAAACCGGTGTTCCAAGTCAGCATAGAAATTCTGGCGTCAAAACGCCAGAACTGGCATAAAAGCTGGAGTTAAACGCCCAAACTGGCACAAAAGCTGCGGTTTAACTCCAAGAAAAGTCTCTACATGTGAAAGCTTCAATGCTCAGCCCAAGCACACACCAAGTGGGCCCGGAAGTGGATTTCTGCATCATTTACTCATTTCTGTAAACCCTAGGTTACTAGTTCTCTATAAATAGGACCTTTTGCTATTGTATTTTGAATCTTTTAATCCATCTTTGATTAGTCTTATGCTATATTAGACCTTTATGGGGGCTGGCCATTCGGCCATGCGTGGACCTTCATTACTTTTGTATTTTCAACGGTGGAGTTTCTACACACAATAGATTAAGGTGTGGAGCTCTACTGTTCTTCATGAATTAATGCAAAGTACTATTGTTTTTCTATTCAACTCAAGCCTATTTCTTCTCTAAGATATACACTCGTTCTTCAACCTGACGAATGTGATGATCCGTGACACTCATCATCATTCTCACCTATGAACGCGTGCCTGACAACCACTTCCGTTCTACTTGCAATAGCTTTAGTGCATATCTCTTAGCCTCCTGGTTCATGACGCATGCTTGCCTCGCCTGACAACCGAGCCTTCCATTCCATGAGATCAGAGTCTTCGTGGTATAGGCTAGAATCAATTGGCAGTATTCTTGAGATCCGAAAAGTCTAAACCTTGTCTGTGGTATTTGATGCCAAGGCATCGTAGGCTAGTTTCACTAGCATTTTTCTGTTAGTTTTAGTTGTTTTATGCATTTTCTTGAGCTTAAAGTAACCAAAAATGGTTAAATGAATAACAAAGCAATGAACCATCCAAACAGTATGATTTTAATGCAAATTCCATGAGTTTTAGTTATATTACTTGAATGCTATGAATGGAAGAATTCTCATGAAATTTTGCAAGACTTTGATGCAATTGTTTGGATGATTTCAGGGAAGAAGAGGCTAAGCAAGGAAGCAACAAAAACAATAAAGGAAGCTTGAATATCACATGTGGAGTTTAAGTTCCAGTTTAAGCCTAAACTGGAGTTTAAACACCAGAATCAGGAAGGCTAAGAAATGCTGGAATTGAAGTTTAACCTCCAGTTTAACCTTAAACTGGAGGTTAAACGCCAGAATGAAAGACTCACCAAAGAAGCATTTCCACGTTTAACCTCCAGTTTAACCTTAAACTGGAGGTTAAACGCCAGAATGATAATGCCACCCAGGAAGGAGTTCCACGTTTAACCTCCAGTTTGACCTCAAACTGGAGGTTAAACGCCAGAATGGGGAAAGCACCAGGGAGCCATTTCCACGTTTAAGCTCCAGTTTGACCTCAAACTGGAGCTTGTTCGACCAAGTTTTCTCCTCCAGGGTTGCTCTCTCCATTTCCACGTTTAAGCTTCAGTTTGACCTCAAACTGGAGCTTAAACGTGTTCGACACCTCCAGGGCTACCCTTCTAAGCTTCCACGTTTAACCTCCAGTTTAACCTTAAACTGGAGGTTAAACGTGTTCGACCTCCAGGATGCCTCCTTCCATTCCCACGTTTAACCTCCAGTTTAACCTTAAACTGGAGGTTAAACGTGTTTGACCTCCAGGGCTGCCCTTCCTATATCCACGTTTAAGCTTCAGTTTGACCTCAAACTGGAGCTTAAACGTGTTCGACTACATTACTCTCCAGGGCTGCCTTCTTCCATTTCCACGTTTAAGCTTCAGTTTAACCTTAAACTGAAGCTTAAACGTGCTTCTACAAAAGGCCTCACTGGAAGTATCTGGCGTTTAAGCTGCAGTTTAAGCTTAAACTGCAACTTAAACGCCACTCTTGGAAAAGGTTTCTGGGCCAATAATATTGCGGTTTAAGTTAGTCTTTGAGCACAAACAATAACTTAAACTTACTCTGGTATGAAACCCAATTGAATATCATGGTTTATGGGATTGGGCCTGAAGGATTGATGAGTTTGAAATCTCAATTTATTGAGTCATGTGTCATTATTTGATTATCACTAAGTTGGCTCAATGAATGTTACAGAATTTGGATCAACAGCCTCATCAAGATTATGGATCATAAACCCAAGGCAAAAGGAAAGCATGGAGAGGCCTCAAAGCCCAAGAAATACAACAGAAGCTCAATATAGAAAGTGTATAAATAGGATAGAATTTAAGTTAGAAAGGACTTTTACCTTCACTTTTAGCTAGTTTTCATTTTTCTTTGTAATTGAATTCAGAGCTATGACTCACTAAACCCCCTTTCATTGGGTTAGGGAGCTCTATTGTAATTCAATGAATCAATAATAGTTTATCTTCTTCTTCAATCTTTTCTCTTGAATTTTGTTAGAAAGCTTCTCGATCTAATTCCATTGAGTAGTTGTCTTGGGAAAGAAACTACCCATACTTGGAATCCTTCGGAACCTTGGGAAAGGAATGGAGGATTCATGCTAGAGAAGCTTTCTCACAGTGAATTGGATTGGGGTTTGGATGGATATTGTGACATGTAATCCTACCAAATTGTGGTTCATGAAACTGTGTGGTATAATCAGTGATCGAGCATCATCTCTTCTTATGAACATTTAAACCAAGGGATTGGGAATTTGTTTGTTTTTAGAGAGAATTGGTGAGCCAAGGGATTGGGATCCAATCATATAAGATTGCCAAGCAAAATTTAATGAACGCATTGGTTGAGGAAGAGATATACATGTTTTGATTCGGAGATCTCAATATCTCCTAACACCCAATGAATTCCCCATTTCTGATTTCCAATTTCTCTTTACATTCTGCAACTCAATTCATGCAATCACCCCATTCCCTTTTAATTTCAGCAATTTAGTTTCTGCTCTTTAATTCATGCAATTTAAGATTCCGTCATTTCAATTTCTTGTCATTTACTTTTCCCGCCAATTTTACATTCCGCAATTCTCATCTCAATCTTGATTCCGCTCAACTAGAACACACTTCTAATCCGAATTGCTCACTCAACCAATCCTTGTGGGATTCGACCTCACTCTATTGTGAGTTTTTACTTGACGATAACCGGTGCACTTGCCGGAAGGAATTTTGCCAATCGTGCAATTTCCTAAATCGTAGCATAACTAGTTTATGCGCATCAAGTTTATGGCGCCGTTGCCGGGGATTGGTTTTCGATTGACAATTCTCAAATTGGAAGTTAACTAGATTGAGCAATTTTCTCTTGCTTTGTTAATTCTGTTCAAGTTACTTGTTGAATTTTAATTTCTGCACTCAGTTACATGCTTTCTTTCTTTATGCCTTTAAATTCAAGCAACTAACTCACTGACTCACTAACTGTTTGAATTAATTCCTCAATTGCTCTAACCATACTCTTCCATTAACCAAGAGTATTTCACTTGTTTGTGCCTGTGCTGTGTTCTTGTATGACAGGTAGGAGAGGAGAGACATCAACTCCTCCATATACCGAACCAGAGAGGACCCTTCATAGACTGAGAAGGGAAGCAAGAGGGAAGAGAGTAGTGGGAGAAGAGGAATCTGAAGGAGAATCTGAGGACAATTTTGAGGAAGCTTTAGATCTCAACATGGATAGAGAAGTTCACAACCATGAGAGAGCTGATGGAAACCATGCCATTCCTGAGAGGAGGGTTCTTAGTTCATACATAAACCCAACCTCTGGGAATTGTGGTAGTAGCATCCAGAAACCACCAATTCAGGCCAACAATTTTGAGCTCAAACCACAGCTAATATCACTTGTGGAGAATCATTGTTCTTTTGGAGGAAGTGCTAATGAAGACCCAAACCAACATCTCACAAAATTCCTGAGAATTTGTGACACTGTGAAGTCCAATGGAGTTCAGGAAGATGCCTATAAACTGCTTTTGTTCCCATTTTCACTTAGGGACAAAGCAGCTAAGTGGCTGGAATCATTCCCAAGGGGGAGTCTAACAACATGGGATGAGGTGGAAAGCAAGTTTCTGGCACGTTTCTACCCCCCACAAAAGGTCAATAGGCTTCGATCTGAGGTTCAAACTTTTAGACAACAAGATGGTGAAACTCTCTACGAGGCATGGGAGAGATTCAAGGACTTGACAAGGAAATGCCCACCAGACATGTTCCATGATTGGGTGCAATTGCATATTTTCTATGATGGACTCTCTTATGAATCAAGGAAGGCTGTAGACCATTCATCAGGAGGTTCATTGAACAGGAAAAAGACTGTGGAAGAAGCCATTGAAGTGATTGAGACAGTGGCTGAGAATGAGTACTACTATGCATCAGAGAGGCACAACACTAAGGGAGTCATGGAGCTGAACCATGTTGATACAATTCTAGCACAAAACAAGGTGTTTGCCAAGCAACTAGCAGAGCTTACCAGGCAATTAGAAACAAAGCAAGTGGCTGCAATACACACACAGGATCAAGAGGAAGTAAGCATTGAAGGAGGTGATTGGGAAGAGGCCAACTATGTGGGAAACCAACAAAGGCAATCATATGATCCACATTCCAACACTTACAACCCAGGCTGGAGAAACCACCCAAACTTTGGGTGGGGAAACCAACAAACCCAACCACAAAACCACAAACCTTACAACCACAACCAACATAACAATTCCACATACCAAAACTCCAACCAAAGATCATACCAAGCCACACAAAACACTTACTCCCAACCATCATATCATGGCCAAAATAATCAACCTACCCAACCTAATCCGAACCAACAATTTCAAGATCAATTGAACCGGATAGAAGGAATGCTTGCAACCATGAGTCAAGACATAACCGAATTGAAAGCTTTTAAGGAAGAAGTAAATTCTAACCTGCAAAACCAAGGAGCTGCCATCCTGAAGCTCGAAAATCAAATTGTGTATTTGTCTAAGCAAAACCCTGGGACAAGCGTTTCTCATGCTGCCAAGGCTATTGCAAGGGAAGAATGTAAGGCCATAACCCTTAGAAGCGGAAAGAATCTAAAGGAGATCTCAAAGGAAACCATAGAGGATGAAGCAAGGGAACATGTGAGAGACAAGGAACAAGGACAATCTTTTACACAGTCCGCAACAAAAGAAAAAGAAAAAGAGGTCCTGAAGCCTTATACACCTAAAGCACCATATCCTCAACGTTTGATGAAAAGTGAAAAGGATGGTCAATTCTCCAGGTTCTTGGAGATTTTCAAGAAGCTCCAAATCAACATTCCGTTTGCTGAGGCAATAGAGCAAATGCAACTCTATGCAAAATTCTTAAAAGAATTAATGACCAAGAAGAGAAGCTGGAGAAATGAGGAAACTGTGTTATTAACTGAAGAATGCAGTGCCATCATCCAGCACAAATTGCCTCAGAAATTGAAGGATCCAGGCAGTTTCCAAATCCCCTGCATCATAGGAGAAGTCATGGTGGAGAAGGCCTTGTGTGACTTAGGGGCCAGTATCAATTTGATGTCTCTAACAATGATGAGAAGAATGAAGATTGAGGAAGCTAAACCCACAAGAATGGCCCTCCAATTGGCAGATCGAACTTTTAAATTCCCTCATGGGATAGTTGAGGATTTGTTGGTGAAAGTGGGAGATTTTATATTTCCTGCTGATTTTGTGGTGTTAGATATGGAGGAAGAAACCAAAGCTTCAATAATTCTGGGAAGACCCTTCCTAGCTACTGCTGGAGCCATCATAGATGTACAAAAGGGTGAACTCACTCTTAGACTACATGATGAGAAATTGGTGTTTAACGTATTCAAGGCAATGAGCTATCCATCAGAATCACTAAGGGAATGCATGAGGGTTGATGTAGTGGACATTGCAGTACAAGAAACTTTTGAGGAAACAATAAAGGAAGTGGCAGAGGAGGAGTTCACCAAGGATATTGAAGATAGTGACATCAAGGCTGCTGAAACAACCATGCTAAGCATGCCAGAGAGAGTGAAAGAAGAGAAGGAAGCACCAAAACCTGAGCTCAAAGCATTGCCCCCTAATCTCAAGTATGCATACTTGGGTAGTGATGAGAGTCACCCTGTTATCATTAGCTCTGCCCTGAGCCAAGAACAGGAAGAAGAATTGATCAAGGTGCTGCAAACTCATCAAGATGCCATTGGATGGACCCTAGCTGATTTGAAGGGGATAAGTTCATCCATATGCATGCATAAAATCTTGTTAGAAGAGGATGCTAGACCCTCCATTCAAGCTCAGAGAAGATTGAATCCCGTCATGAAAGAAGTGGTACAAAAGGAAGTCATGAAGTTATGGCAGGTAGGGGTAATCTACCCCATTTCTGATAGCCCATGGGTTAGTCCCATCCATGTAGTTCCCAAGAAAGGTGGCATAACTGTGGTGCCAAATGAGAAGAACGAACTCATACCCACAAGAACCGTAACTGGGTGGAGGATGTGCATAGACTACAGGAAGCTCAATGAAGCCACCAGAAAGGATCATTTCCCACTCCCATTCATGGATCAGATGCTTGAAAGGCTTGCCGGACATGCTTACTATTGCTTCTTGGATGGATATTCAGGCTACAACCAAATAGTAGTTGATCCTAGTGATCGAGAGAAAACATCATTTGTTTGTCCATATGGAGTTTTTGCTTATAGACGCATGCCCTTTGGATTGTGCAATGCACCTGCCACTTTCCAAAGATGCATGCTGTCCATCTTTTCGGACATGATTGAAAAATTTATTGAGGTCTTCATGGACGATTTTTCTGTGTTTGGAGATTCTTTTCCCAGCTGCCTACACCACCTTGCCTTGGTGCTTAAGAGGTGCCAAGAGACTAACCTAGTATTAAACTGGGAGAAGTGTCATTTCATGGTCACAGAAGGAATAGTCCTTGGCCACAAAATCTCTAATAGAGGCATGGAGGTGGACAGAGCTAAGGTGGAAATCATTGAAAAACTACCTCCACCAAGTAATGTCAAGGCAGTTAGGAGTTTTTTGGGACACGCTGGGTTTTACAGAAGGTTTATTAGAGACTTTTCTAAAATAGCCAAACCTTTGAGTAACTTGCTTGTCTCTGATACACCCTTTGTATTTGATAAAAATTGCATGCTAGCCTATGAACTTTTGAAGCAAAAACTTTCCTCTGCACCTATCATTGCCCCACCTGATTGGAACTTACCTTTTGAACTGATGTGTGATGCATCAGACCTTGCTATTAGGGCAGTGTTAGGACAAAGGAAAGATAATTTGGTACATGTGATTTACTATGCCAGTAAAGTCTTGAATGCTAACCAAAGGAATTACACAACCACTGAAAAAGAACTCTTAGCAATAGTCTTTGCATTTGACAAATTTAGATCCTATCTCATTGGATCTAAAGTCATTGTCTTCACTGATCATTCAGCTTTAAAATACTTACTTGCTAAACAAGAATCCAAGCCAAGACTTATTAGATGGGTTCTTTTATTACAGGAATTTGACATTGAAATCAAAGACAAGAAGGGTGTAGAGAACAAGGTGGCAGACCATTTATCAAGGATACCATGTGAAGAAGGAAGAGCACAAAGCACACATATAAATGAGTGCTTCCCTGATGAACAACTCATGGTAATTCACAAAGCACCCTGGTTTGCAGACATAGCAAACTTCAAGGCCACTGGGAGTTGGCCGTTGGAATTTAACAAGCATCAAAGGAAGAAATTGGTAAATGATGCCAAATACTTCATCTGGGACGAACCATACTTGTTCAAAAAATGTTCCGATGGCATACTCAGAAGATGCATATCAGAGGAAGAAGGAAGGGAAGTCTTATGGGACTGCCATAGCTCCACTTATGGAGGACATTTTGCAGGAGAAAGAACAGCAGCTAAGGTGTTGCAGTGTGGTTTTTATTGGCCCACTATCTTCAAAGATGCAAAGGAACTAGTGAAGCACTGCCATGAATGCCAGAAAGCGGGGAACCTGCCAAGAAGAAATGAAATGCCACAACAATTTATTCTGGAACTTGAATTGTTTGATGTATGGGGGATAGATTTCATGGGACCTTTTCCCTCCTCATACTCAAATAATTACATTCTTGTGGCAGTAGACTATGTCTCCAAATGGGTTGAAGCAATAGCAACTCCAACCAATGATAATAAGGTAGTCATGAACTTCCTCAGAAAACACATTTTTTGCCGTTTTGGAGTTCCAAGAGCAATCATCAGTGATGGAGGAAGCCACTTCTGCAACAAACCATTAGAGGCATTGCTTCTAAAATATGGAGTCAAACACAAGGTAGCCACACCATACCATCCACAAACAAGTGGGCAAGCCGAAATATCTAACAGAGAACTCAAAAGGATCCTGGAAAAGACTGTGGGAACTTCAAGGAAGGACTGGTCGATTAAGCTAGATGATGCTCTTTGGGCATATAGGACAGCTTTCAAAACACCAATTGGAATGTCTCCTTACCAACTAGTATACGGAAAAGCTTGCCATTTGCCACTGGAGTTGGAGCACAAGGCATACTGGGCCTTGAAACTTTTGAACTTGGACAGCAAAGCTGCTGGAGAAAGAAGGATGTTGCAAATTCAAGAGTTGGAAGAATTTAGAGCTGAAGCTTATGAGAATGCCAAAATTTACAAAGAAAGAGCAAAGAAGAAGCATGACAGCAACATAGCCCCAAGGAAATTTGAAGAAGGACAAAAAGTATTGCTCTACAATTCTAGGCTGAAGCTATTTCCAGGGAAGCTAAAATCAAGGTGGTCTGGACCATTCCTTGTCACCAAGGTCTCCAAATATGGACAAGTAGAAATCATGGAAGAAAAGTCACAACGAACCTTCATTGTGAATGGTCAAAGACTCAAACATTACTTGGGAGATGTGGAGGAGAAGGACAAGGTTAAATATCACCTCAACTGAGGAAGCTGACCGTCAAGCTAATGACGTTAAAGAAGCGCTTGTTGGGAGGCAACCCAACCTGAGGTAATACCCTTTTGCTGTTTCTTTTATTTGTTTCAATAAAAAGGGTGAAGTAGTTTCTGTGCATTGCAAAGAAATAAGTTTGGTGTTTCAAACCAAACAATGAATTCGTAGATCAATAATTCAAAGGGGAATGTGTGACTCTAAGTTTGGTGTTCCACCATAAAGATCAACTGAACACAACAACCTTTGAATTATATGAAAGGAACAACCATTCTAAGCAGTCACAGAAATGCTTAGAACCCTTAGCAGCAACTTCATTCCAAAGAGAACTCAAGGACTCAAAGAATAGAGAAGTAAGTGGGAGTCTAAGTTTGGTGTTCGCACACCAAAACTCGGATACTTACCCACACATAGTTGAGCTAACCACTCAAGTGCTTGAGAAGCAAGCAACTTCATCACTCTTTGCAGGAAAGGAAACAAGGATCTTAAAGCATGAAGCAACAATTAGGAGAAGAAGGAGAAATCAAATTGTTTCCTGGCAACAAAGAGAAATCAAGGAATTTCACAAGGTGGTATTATTCCTTGATAATTCTTTAAAAAGGGCAAACAAAAGCATGCTTGTTCTGGTTTAGACTGTAAATGTTGAATCTTTCTGGAATGGGAAGTTGTTAGTATATGTGTCTGTTTATTGCTTTGAATAAAGTGAATACCTAGATGTTTGGATATAACTTCACCCTCTTAAACAAGTGCTTGCCAGGCTTGTTCTGTTTCTAGAAATAAAAGAAAAGTTTGAACAAAAGTAACTTGGCTCAATTAGTGACAATTCAAGTAGAATTAAGTGGTGGTATGCATGCTTGATTGTTTAGTCAGATCACTGGAATTAGAGTGTAGAATTATCATTTTTTGTGTAGAAATTGAAAACTGTCTATGGATCTTGATGAATAAATGTCTTTGGCCATGAAAAAGAAAGAAAAAGTAGAAGAAAAAGCCACTGAAAAAGGGCAACCAAAAAGCAAGAAAATTGAAAAAAAAAAATAAGCTAGGCACCAATGGTTTGAACTTCTGAGACAAATGCCTGTGGTGTTTATGTATTAAGGATATGCTTGGATGAATAGGTTCTGAGGAGTGTTTCAACACTTGGTAACTTGGGTTAACTAACCCGGGATTATCAACCAAAAGTCCATTATCAAGAGCAACCTAAATACAAAACATTTAGTCACACAAAGAGGTGCTGGGCACCAATGTCTCAAGAAGAAATGTGAACTAAATGCCTGGAGTGGATATGTGTAGTGCACTGATAAGAAAAAGAAAATGCCAAAGGCTTGTGCAACACATGACACCAAGCAAACAAGGAGCAAGGGAGCTCTAAGAAAAAGAAAAGAAAAACAAAGAAGAGAAAAGTGCCAAGGACATAAGAATAACAAGAGGCCATAGCAGTGTTTGATGGATGCAATGAAAAGTGATAATCTTACCTGATAAGAATGAAAAAGTGATGCTGCAACTTTCTGCATAAAACCCTTCTGATGAACTTCAAATGCTTGCTAATATAGCCAATATAATTGCTTTCTGTTTCATACTCTCTTCTCAAATAACTCAGGACTTGCTTAGGGACAAGCAAGTATTAAGTTTGGTGTTGTGATGCCAAGGCATCGTAGGCTAGTTTCACTAGCATTTTTCTGTTAGTTTTAGTTGTTTTATGCATTTTCTTGAGCTTAAAGTAACCAAAAATGGTTAAATGAATAACAAAGCAATGAACCATCCAAACAGTATGATTTTAATGCAAATTCCATGAGTTTTAGTTATATTACTTGAATGCTATGAATGGAAGAATTCTCATGAAATTTTGCAAGACTTTGATGCAATTGTTTGGATGATTTCAGGGAAGAAGAGGCTAAGCAAGGAAGCAACAAAAACAATAAAGGAAGCTTGAATATCACATGTGGAGTTTAAGTTCCAGTTTAAGCCTAAACTGGAGCTTTTCCGAGTAGGATCTGGGAAGGGATGACTGTGACGAGCTTCAAACTCGCGATTGTTGGGCGTAGTGACAGACGTAAAAGGATCAATGGATCCTATTCCAACATGATCGAGAACCAACAGTTGATTAGCCGTGCGGTGACAGTGCAGTTCGACCATTTTCACTGAGAGGATGGGAGGTAGCCATTGACAACGGTGAAACCCAACATAAGCTTGCCATGGAAAGGAGTATGAATGATTGGAAGAAGGCAATAGGAAAGCAGAGGTTCAGAAGGAACAAAGCATCTTCATACGCTTATCTGAAATTCTCACCAATGAGTTACATAAGTATCTCTATCCTATTTTATATTTTGTTCATCTTTTAATTATCAATTCTCCATAACCATTTGAATCCGCTTGACTGAGATTTGCAAGATGACCATAGCTTACTTCAAGCCGACAATCTCCGTGGGATCGACCCTTACTCACATAAGTTTCATTACTTGGACGACCCAGTGCACTTGCTGGTTAGTTATGCGGAGTTGTGACAAAGATTTAAGATTACAATTGTGCGTACCAAGATATTGGCGCCATTGATGATCACAATTTCATGCACCAAATTTTTGGCGCCGTTGCCGGGGATTGTTCGAGTTTGAACAACTGACGGTTCATCTTGTTGCTCAGATTAGGTAATTTTATTTTATGTTTAAGCTTTTTACCTTTTAATTTTCAAAAAATTTCAAAATTTTTTTTTATATTATTTATTTTTCAGAACTTTTAAGAATGAATTCTAGAGTTTCATGATGATTTGTTGAAGTCTGGCTGGCTGAGAAGCCATGTCTAATCTTTTGGATCGAGGTTTCAACTTATCATCACAAGGGCTTGTTGATCTCTATCAATCTTGCTGTTGAACGTAATGATTTGCTAAAGCTTGGCTGGCCATTGGCCATGTCTAGTGTTTTGGACCGAAGCTTTCACTGAAAGCTTGGCTGGCTAGTAAGCCATGTCTAATTCCTGGACCGGAGTTTTAGACTAACATTGCATGATTCCTGGAATTCTCATTAAGAATTTTGAATTCCTTTTTCTCTTTTTCCACTTAATTTTCGAAAAATTACAAAAAATAATAATTTTTTTTTTTAAATCATAAAAACCAAAAATATTCTATGTTTCTTGTTTGAATCAAGTGTCAATTTTTAAGTTTGGTGTCAATTGCATGTCTTTATTCTTCTTTCATTTTTCGAATATATGCATTATGTTCTTCATTGATCTTCAAGTTGTTCTTGATGATTTCATTGCTCTGATCTTTAATTTCTCTTGTTTTGTGTCTTTTGTTGTTTCTCATATGCATGTTCAAATTGTTATAGTCCTTAGTATACAAACTTCTAAGTTTGGTGTCTTTCATGCATTGTTTGTTTAATCTTAGTTTTCCATGATTAGTTGCATTTTGGTTGTTTCTCATCATTCAAAAAAAAATTTCAAAATTGTGTCTTTTCAAGTCAATAATACAGAGAATTGAAGATTTAGAATATTCAGCAGAGGAATTACAGAGAAAAAGCTGGGCGTTCAAAACGCCCAGTGAGGAAGGAAAACTGGCGTTTAAACGCCAACCAGGGTACCTGACTAGGCGTTAAACGCCCAAAAAGGTAGAATTTTGGGCATTAAATGCTAGAATGGATGCCATTCTGGGCGTTTAACGCCAGGAGGACACTAGAGGGAAGATTTTGTTTTTAATTCAAATCTTTTTCAAATATTCATAATTTTTCAAAATCAAATCTTTTTCAAATCATATATTTTCAAACATATCTTTTCAAAATCAATTTCTTTACATTTTTTATTTATTAATATTTTCGAAAATTCTTGCTATAATTAATGATTTAATTCAAAAGTTTTCAAGTTGTTACTTGCATTTTAAGAAAGGATCAAATTTTAATTCTAGAATCATATCTTTTAATTTCTTGTTGGTCAAGTAATCAACTTTAATTTTAAAAAATTTCTTTTTAAATTGATTTTCAATCATATCTTATCAATCATATCTTCTCAATCACATCTTTTTCAAAATAATTTTCTCAATCATATCTTTTTAATTTTTAATTTCAAAATCTTTTTCAAAATCACTTAACTACCTTCTCAATTTTAGTTTTCGAAAATCATCAATCAATTTTTCAAAATTTCTTTTAATTATTTCAAAATTTTTTTAATTAATTTTCGAAAATTCTTCCCTCTTTTAACATTTAAAGGACCAACACTCCTTCTCAAAGTGCAATTCGAACTCTATCCCTCTTGATAAGTTCGAATTCTCTCTTCTCTACCTCATCCTTCTATTTTTATTTTCCTCTGACACCTCAAGAAATCTCTATACTGTGACATAGAGGATTCCATATTTTCTTCTCATCTCTTTTCATATGAGCAGGAGCAAGGACAAAGGCATTCTTGTTGAAGCTGACCCTGAACCTGAAAGGACCTTGAAGAGAAAGCTAAGAGAAGCTAAAGTACAACTCTCTGTAGAGGACCTAACAGAAATTTTCAAACAAGAAGAAGCCATGGCAGCCGAAAACAACAACAATGCCAACAATGCAAGGAAGGTGCTTGGTGACTTTACTGCACCTACTCCCGACTTCTATGGGAGAAGCATCTCAATCCCTGCCATTGGAGCAAACAACTTTGAGCTTAAGACTCAATTAGTTTCTCTAATGCAACAGAAGTGCAAGTTTCATGGACTTCCATTAGAAGATCCTCATCAGTTCTTAGCTGAATTTTTGCAAGTCTGTGACACTGTCAAGACCAATGGGGTTGATCCTAAGGTCTACAAGCTTATGCTCTTTCCCTTTGCTGTAAGAGACAGAGCTAGAATATGGTTGGATTCACAACCTAAAGAAAGCCTGAACTCTTGGGAAAAGCTAGTCAACGCCTTCTTGGCAAAGTTTTTTCCACCTCAAAAATTGAGTAAGCTTAGAGTGGAAGTCCAAACCTTCAGACAGAAGGAAGGTGAATCCCTCTATGAAGCTTGGGAAAAGTACAAGCAATTGATCAGAAGGTGTCCTTCTGACATACTTTCAGAGTGGAGCATCATAGGTATCTTCTATGATGGTCTGTCTGAATTGTCCAAGATGTCATTGGACAGCTCTACTGGAGGATCTCTTCATCTGAAGAAGACGCCTGCAGAAGCTCAGGAACTCATTGAAATGGTTGCAAATAACCAATTCATGTACACTTCTGAAAGGAATCCTGTGAATAATGGGACAAATCAGAAGAAAGGAGTTCTTGAGATTGATACTCTGAATGCCATATTGGCTCAGAACAAAATATTGACTCAGCAAGTCAATATGATTTCTTAGAGTCTGTCTGAAATGCAAGCAGCAACAGGCAGTACCAAAGAAGCTTCATCTGAAGAAGAAGCTTATGATCCTGAGAACCCAGCAATGGAAGAGGTGAATTACATAGGAGAATCCTATGGAAACACCAATAATCCTTCATGGAGAAATCATCCAAATCTCTCATGGAAGGATCAACAGAGGCCTCAACAAGGCTTCAACAACAATAATGGTGGAAGAAATAGGTTTAGCAATAGTAAGCCTTTTCCATCATCTTCTCAGTAACAGACAAAGAATCCTAAGCAGAGCCACTCTGACTTAGCAAATGTAGTCTCTGATCTAATTAAAATCACTCAAAGTTTCATGACTGAAACAAGGTCCTCCATTAGAAATTTGGAGGCACAAGTGGGTCAGCTGAGTAAGAAAGTTACTGAACTCCCTCCTAGTACTCTTCCAAGCAATACAGAAGAGAACCCAAAGGGAGAATGTAAGGCCATAAACACGTCCTACATGGCCGAATGCATAGAGGAGGAAAAGGCAGTAATCTCCACTGAGAAAGACCTCAATGGACGTCCACTGGCCTCCAAGGAGTTCCCTAATGAGGAACCATGGGAATCTGAGGCTCACACTGAGACCATAGAGATTCCATTGAATTTACTTCTGCCATTCATGAGCTCTGATGAGTATTTTTCCTCTGAAGAGGATGAAGATGTTACTGAAGAGCAAGTTGCTAAATACCTTGGAGCAATCATGAAACTAAATGCCAAGTTATTTGGTAATGAGACTTGGGAGGATGAACCCCCCTTGCTCACCAAAGAACTGGATGACTTGACTAGGCAGAGATTACCTCAAAAGAGACAGGATCTTGGAAAATTCTCATTACCTTGTACCATAGGCACCATGACCTTTGAGAAGGCTCTGTGTGACCTAGGGTCAAGCATAAACCTCATGTCTCTCTCTGTAATGGAGAAGCTAGGAATCCTTGAGGTACAAGCTGCAAGAATCTCACTAGAGATGGCATACAATTCAAGGAAACAGGCTTATGGACTTGTAGAGGATGTCTTGGTAAAGGTTGAAGGCCACTACATCCCTGCTGATTTCATAATCCTAGACACTGGGAAGTGTATGGATGAATCCATTATCCTTGGCAGACCCTTTCTAGCCACAGCAAAAGCTGTGATTGATGTAGACAGAGGAGAATTGGTCCTCCAAGCGAATGAGGACTCCCTTGTGTTTAAGGCTCAAGGATCCCCCTCTGTAACCATGGAGAGGAAGCATGAAAAGCTTCTCTCAATACAAAGTCAAACAAAACCCCCACATTCAAACTCTAAGTTTTGTGTTGGGAGGCCACAACCAAACTCTAAGTTTGGTGTTGAGGGGCCACAACCAAACTCTAAGTTTGGTGCATGCTCTGATTATCTGTGAGGCTCCATGAGAGCCCACTGTCAAGCTACTGACATTAAAGAAGCGCTTGTTGGGAGGCAATCCAATTTTAAATTATCTATATTAAATTTCTATTTCCATTGTTATTTTATGTTTTCTGTAGGTTGATGATCATGAGAAGTCACAAAAATAACTAAAAAAGCAAAAACAGAATGAAAAATAGTATTAAAAATAGCACACCCTGGAGGAGAAGCCTACTGGCGTTTAAACGCCAGTAAGGGCAGCAGAATGGGCGTTAAACGCCCAGTCTGCACCATTCTGGGAGTTTAACGGCAGAAATGGGCACCAGACTGGCGTTTAACGCTAGAAAAGGGTAAGAAGCTGGCGTTAAACGCCAGAAATGGGCAGCAATCTGGCGTTTAACGCCAGCATTGGTAGCAAAGGGCGTTTTGCAAGCCTAATTGGTGCAAGGATGAGAAATCCTTGACACCTCAGGATCTGTGGACCCCACAAGATCCCCACCAACCTCAACTCACTCTCTCACTTCTTCACACCTTTTCATAATACTCTTCCCCAAATACCCTTCACCAATCACCTCAATACCTCTTCCCCAAAAACCCCTCACCTATCAAATCCTACCTTCTTCTCCATAATCTCTTCACCAATCCATATTCACCATTCAAATTCAAACCACTTCCCTCCCAAACCCACCCATACATGGCCGAACCCTACCCCTCTCCCCACTCCTATATAAACCCATCTTCACTCTTTCATTTTCACACATCATACACCCTACTTACCCCCTTGGCCGAAACACTAACCCCCCTCCATCTCCTCTATTTCTTCTTCTTCTACTCTTTTCTTTCTTCTTTTGCTCGAGGACGAGTAAACCTTCTAAGTTTGGTGTGGTAAAAGCATTGTTTTTTGTGTTTCCATAACCATTTATGACACCAAAGGCCAGAAAAACCTCTAGAAAGAGAAAAGGGAAGGCAAAAGCTTCCACCTCTGAGTCATGGAAGATGGAGAGATTCCTCTCAAGGGTGCATTAAGACCACTTCTATGAAGTTGTGGCCAAGAAGAAGGTGATCCCCGAGGTCCCTTTCAAGCTCAAAAAGGATGAATATCCGGAGATCCGACATGAGATTCGAAGAAGAGGTTAGGAAATTCTTACCAACCCCATTCAACAAGTCGGGATCCTAATGGTTCAAGAGTTCTATACCAATGCATGGATCACCAAGAACCATGATCAAAGTGTGAACCCGAACACAAAGAATTGGCTTATAATGGTTCGGGGGCAATACTTAGATTTCAGTCCGGAAAATGTAAGGTTAGCATTCAACTTGCCCATGATGTAAGAAGATGCACGCCCCTACACTAGAAGGGTCAACTTTGATCAAAGGTTGGACCAAGTCCTCATAGACATTTGTGAAGAGGGCGCTCAATGGAAGAGAGATTCAAGAGGGAAGCCGGTTCAATTAAGAAGGCATGACCTCAAGCCCGTGGCTAGGGGATGGTTGGAGTTCATCCAACGCTCAATCATTCCCACTAGCAACCGGTCTGAAGTTACTATAGACTAGGCTATCATGATCCATAGCATCATGATTGGAGAGGAAGTAGAAGTTCATGAGGTTATATCTCTAGAACTCTACAAAGTGGCGGACAAGTCCTCTACTTTGGCAAGGTTAGCCTTCCCTCATCTCATTTGTCACCTCTACAATTCAGCTAGAATTAACATAGAGGAAGACATCCTCATTGATGAGGACAAGCCCATCACTAAGAAAAGGATGGAGCAAACAAGAGATCCCACTCATGGGCAAGAGCATAAGGAAATTCCTCATCATGAAATCCCTGAAATGCCGCAAGGGATGCATTTTCCTCCACAAAACTATTGGGAGCAAATCAACACCTCCCTAGGAGAATTAAGTTCCAACATGGGACAACTAAGGGTGGAGCATCAAGAGCATTCTATCCTCCTCCATGAAATTAGAGAAGATCAAAGAATCATGAGGGAGGAGCAACAAAGGCAAGGAAGAGACATTGAGGAGCTCAAGCACTCCATAAGATCTTCAAGAGGAAGAACTAGCCCCCATCACTAAGGTAGACCCGTTCTTTAATTTCCTTGTTCTTTATTTTCTGTTTTTCGAAAAATTATGCTTTATGTTTTATCTATGTTTGTGTCTTTATTACATGGTCATTAGTGTCTTAGAGTCTATGCCTTAAAGATATGAATGTCCTATGAATCCATCACCTTTCTTAAATGAAAAATGTTTTTAATTGCAAAAGAAAAAGAAATACATGAATTTCGAATTTTAAATAGTTTAATTATTTTGATGTGGTGGCAATACTTTTTGTTTTCTGAATGAATGCTTGAACAGTGCATATTTTTGAATTTGTTGTTTATGAATGTTAAAATTGTTGGCTCTTGAAAGAATGATGGAAAAGGAGAAATGTTATTGATAATCTGAAAAAATCATAAAATTAATTCTTGAAGCAAGAAAAAGTAGTAAAAAGCTTGCGAAGAAAAAAAAAGAGAAAGAAAAAAATGGCAAAAAAAAATAAAAATAAAGAAAAAAAGAAAAAGAAAGAGCAAGTAGAAAAAGCCAATAGCCCTTTAAACTAAAAGGCAAGGGTAAAATAAAAAGGATCCAAGGCTTTGAGCATCAGTGGATAGGAGGGCCCACAGGAATAAAATCCTGGCCTAAGCGGCTAAACCAAGCTGTCCTTAACCATGTGCTTGTGGCGTGAAGGTGTCAAGTGAAAAGTTTGAGACTGAGCGGTTAAAGTCGTGGTCCAAAGCAAAAAGAGTGTGCTTAAGAGCTCTGGACACCTCTAATTGGGGACTCTAGCAAAGCTGAGTCACAATCTGAAAAGGTTCACCCAATTATATGTCTGTGGCATTTATGTATCCGGTGGTAATACTGGAAAACAAAATGCTTAGGGTCACGGCCAAGACTTATAAAGTAACTGTGTTCAAGAATCAACATACTGAACTAGGAGAATCAATAACACTATCTGAATTCTGAGCTCCTATAGATGCCAATCATTCTGAACTTTAAAGGATAAAGTGAGATGCCAAAACTGTTCAGAAGCAAAAAGATAATAGCCCCGCTCATCTAATTAAGACTGATCTTCATAGATGTTTTTGGAATTCATTATATATTCTATTCTTTTTATCCTATTTGATTTTTAGTTGCTTGGGGATAAGCAACAATTTAAGTTTGGTGTTGTGATGAGCGGATAATTTATACGCTTTTTGGCATTGTTTTTAGTATGTTTTTAGTATATTTTAGTTAGTTTTTATTATATTTTTATTAGTTTTTAAATAAAAATCACATTTATCGACTTTACTATGAGTTTGTGTGTTTTTCTATGATTTCAGGTATTTTCTGGCTGAAATTGAGGAACCTGAGCAAAAATCTGATTCAGAGGCTGAAAAAGGACTGCAGATGCTGTTGGATTCTGACCTCCCTTCACTCAAAATGGATTTTCTGGAGCTACAAAAGCCCAATTGGCGCGCTCTCAATTGCGTTGGAAAGTAGACATCCTGGGCTTTCCAGAAATATATAATAGTTTTTACTTTGCCCGAGATTTGATGGCCTAAACCGGCGTTTCAAGTAAGCATAGAAATTCTGGCGTCAAAATGCCAGAACTGGCATAAAAGCTGGAGTTAAACGCCCAAACTGGCACAAAAGCTGGCGTTTAACTCCAAGAAAAGTCTCTACATCTGAAAGTTTCAACGCTCAGCCCAAGCACACACCAAGTGGGCCCGAAAGTAGATTTCTGCATCATTTACTCATTTCTGTAAATCCTAGGTTACTAGTTCTCTATAAATAGGACCTTTTGCTATTGTATTTTGAATCTTTTAATCCATCTTTGATTAGTCTTATGCTATCTTAGACCTTTATGGGGGCTGGCCATTCGGTCATGCCTAGACCTTCATTACTTTTGTATTTTCAACGGTGGAGTTTCTACATACCATAGATTAAGGTGTGAAGCTTTGTTGTTCTTCATGAATTAATATAAAGTACTTTTGTTTTTCTATTCAACTCAAGCCTATTTCTTCTCTAAGATATACACTCGTTCTTCAACCTGACGAATGTGATGATCCATGACACTCATCATCATTCTCACCTATGAACGCATGCCTGACAACCACTTCCGTTCTACTTGCAATAGCTTGAGTGCGTATCTCTTAGCCTCATGGTTCTTGACGCATGGTTGCCTCGCCTGACAACCGAGCCTTCCATTCCATGAGATCAGAGTCTTCGTGGTATAGGCTAGAATCAATTGGCAGCATTCTTGAGATCCGGAAAGTCTAAACCTTGTCTGTGGTATTCCGAGTAGGATCTGGGAAGGGATGACTGTGACGAGCTTCAAACTCGCAATTGTTGGGCGTAGTGACAGACGCAAAAGGATCAATGGATCCTATTCCAACATGATCGAGAACCAACATCTGATTAGCCGTGCGGTGACAGCGCATTTCGACCATTTTCACTGAGAGGACGGGAGGTAGCCATTGACAACGGTGAAACCCAACATAAGCTTTCCATGGAAAGGAGTATGAATGATTGGAAGAAGGCAATAGGAAAGCAGAGGTTCAGAAGGAACAAAGCATCTTCATACGCTTATTTGAAATTCTCACCAATGAATTACATAAGTATCTCTATCCTGTTTTATATTTTATTCATCTTTTAATTATCAATTCTCCATAACCATTTGAATCCGCTTGACTGAGATTTGCAAGATGACCATAGCTTGCTTCAAGCTGATAATCTCCGTGGGATCAACCCTTACTCACGTAAGGTTTATTACTTGGACGACCCAGTGCACTTGCTGGTTAGTTGTGCGGAGTTGTAACAAAGAGTTGAGATTACAATTGTGCGTACCAAGATGTTGGCGCCATTGATTATCACAATTTTGTGCATCAGAACACTATGTACAAGTATATCAGATTTATATATGTATCTGATGAGCGGATATTTTATACGCTTTTTGGTGTTAATTTCATATAGTTTTTAGTATGTTTTAGTTTGTTTTTAGTTTATTGTCATTAGTTTCTAGGCAAAATTCATATTTCTGGACTTTGCTATGAGTTTGTGTGTTTTTTTGTAATTTCAGGTATTTTCTGGCTAAAATTGAGGGAGCTGAGCAAAAATCTGATTCAGGCTCAAAAAGGACTGCTGATGCTGTTGGATCCTGACCTCTCTGCACTCGGAATCAAATTTCTGGAGCTACAAGAGTCCAATTGACGCGATTCTAATTGAGTTGGAAAGTAGACATCTAGAGCTTTCTAGCAATATATAATAGTCCTTACTTTGCTCAAGGATAGATGATGTAAACTGGTGTTCAACGCCAGTTCTATGTTACAGTCTGGCGTCCAGCGCCAGAAACAGGTTACAAGTTGGAGTTCAACGCCAGAAACAGGTTACAACCTGGCGTTGAACACCCAAAACAGCCCAGGCACGTGAGAAGCTTTAGTCTCAGCCCCAGCACACACCAAGTGGGCCCCATAAGTGGATTTCTGCACTATCTATCATAGTTTACTCATTTTCTGTAAACCTAGGTTACTAGTTTAGTATTTAAACAACTTTTAGAGATTTATTTTGCATCTCATGACATTTTAGATCTGAAATTTTGTACCTTTTGGCATCATGAGTCTCTAAACCCCATTGTTGGGGGTGAGGAGCTCTGCAGCGTCTCGATGAATTAATGCAAGTACTTCTATTTTCCATTCAAACATGTGTGTTCCTATCTAAGATATTCATTCGCGCTTAATTATGGAGAAGGTGATGATCCATGACACTCATCAGCTTCCTCAACCCATGAACGTGTGCATGACAACCACCTCCGTTCTATATTAGATTGAATGAGTATCTCTTAGATTCCATAATCAGAATCTTCGTGGTATAAGTTAGAATTGATGGCGTCATTCAGGAGAATCCGGAAAGTCTAAACCTTGTCTGTGGTATTCCGAGTAGGATTCTGGGATTGGATGACTGTGACGGGCTTCAAACTCGCGAGTGCTGGGCGTAGTGATAGACGCAAAAGGATAGTAAATCCTATTCCAGTATGATTGAGAACCTCCAGATGATTAGCCGTGCTGTGACAGAGCATTTGGACCATTTTCACTGAGGAGATGGGAAGTAGCCATTGACAACGGTGACACCTTAAATAGAGCTTGCCATGGAAGGAACTTTGCACTTTTGCATGCATGAGGGAAGCGGAATACAAGAGAAAAGCTGAAAGTTAGAAGACAAAGCATCTCCCAAACCCCAACATATTCTCCATTACTGCATAATAAGTATTTATTTCATACTCTCTTATTTTTCGTAATTCAATTTGATAAGTGAATTGTTTTCCTGACTAAGAGTTACAAGATAACCATAGATTGCTTCAAGCCAACAATCTCCGTGGGATTCGACCCTTACTCACGTAAGGTATTACTTGGACGACCCAGTGCACTTGCTGGTTAGTTGTGCGGAATTACATAGTGTGAAGTAATTTTCATGCACCAAGTTTTTGGCGCCGTTGCCGGAGATTGTTCGAGTTTGGACAACTGACGGTTTATTTTATTGCTTAGATTAGGAAATTTTTTTTTCTTTTTGGTTTAGAGTCTTCTATTATTGTTTTTGGTTGAAATTTTCTTTTTAAAATCCTTATTTTCTTTTTTTAAATTTTTCAAAAAATTTTCCTAGTTATTAAAAATACTTCTTCAAAACAAGTGTTACATTTACTGCTCAATTGGCTAGAGCGTTGGTCTATGTTCTTGGTAATTGGGTATATTCTTTTCAAAATCTTCTTTTTCAAAAATAATTTGTCTATTAAATCTTGTGCCAAACTTTAAGTTTGGTGTTTTCTTGTTGATTTTTCTTTGGTTTTAGAAAATTTTATTTTGGTTTTCTAAAAATTTTATGTTTGGTGTTCTATCTTCATGTTCTTATTGTTCTTGTGATTTTTGAAAGTGTTCTTGAGTCTTCCTTGTGTTTTAATCTTAAAATTTTAAGTTTGGTGTTCCTTGGTGTTTTTCCTCCAAAATTTTCGAAAATAAGGAGTACTAAATCTAAAAATTTTAAGTTGTGTGTCTTTTGTGTGTTTTTCTCCTTTATCAAAAAATTTTCAAAAAAAAAATATCTTTTCTAACTATTTTTAAGCAAATATTTCGAAATTTTTCATAAAAATTCAGATTTCAAATTCAAAATTTTAGTTTATCATATCTTTTTCAAAACTCCCTAACCACTTTTTCTCTCTCTTCTTTTTTTCGAAAATCTTCATAAAATATTTTCAACTCTTTTCTATTTTATTTTTATTGTAGTTTTTATTTTATTTTATTTTATTATTTTGAAAATTATTTTTTTATAATAAAATAAATAAAATAAAGCCACATCATCTCCCTTTCTCCATCATGGACCTAAGCGAAAATGAACAGTCCAGAAGGACTCTGGAGTCATATGCTAACCCCACTACTGCTTCATATGGGAGTAGTATCTGCATACCCTCCATTGGAGTCAGTAGCTTTGAGTTGAATCCTCAGCTCATTATCATGGTGCAGCAAAGTTGCCAGTATTCAGGTCTTCCACAGGAAGAACCTACAGAGTTTCTGGCACAGTTTTTACAGATTGCTGACACAGTACATGATAAGGAAGTAGATCAGGATGTCTACAGATTATTACTATTTTCATTTGCTGTAAAAGACCAGCTAAGAGGTGGTTAAATAACCAGCCTAAGGCTAGCATAAAGACATGGAAACAGCTGACAAAAAAATTCCTGAATCAATACTTCCCTCCAAAAAGGATGACACAGCTAAGGCTGGACATCCAAGGCTTTAAACAAGGAGATAATGAATCTCTTTATGATGCTTGGGAGAGATACAGAGAGATGCTAAGAAAATGCCCCTCTGAAATATTTTCAGAGTGGGTTCAGCTAGACATCTTCTATAATGGGCTTACAGAAAGAGCTCAGATATCTCTAGACTACTCAGCTGGTGGATCTATCCACATGAGAAAGACAATTGAAGAAGCTCAAGAGCTCATTGATACCGTTGCCAGAAATCAGCATCTGTACTTAAGCAGCGAACCTTCCATGAAAGAAGAGGCTAAAACAGTGACTATTGAACTCAGTCCTGCTGAACAAGCTACTGAATTCAATCAGCAATTAGATTTTCTAACAAAACAGTTAGCCAAATTCAAGGAGAGACTACAAGAGACAAGGACGGCTAATATAAATATGGAAGAATAATTAAAGCAAACAAGGCAGCAGCTGTCAAAACAAATAACAGAAGAATGCCAAGCAGTTTAATTAAGAAGTGGGAAAACATTAAATACCCCACCTCAAGGCAGCAGAAGCCAAGAAATGAGCAAAATACCTAAATTCCATCTGAGGACAGTAAGAGCCCGGGGAAAAATGATTCTGGCACTAAAACGCCAGAAATTGGGTGGAAGGCTGGCGCTGAACGCCCAAACCATGCTCAGGACTGGCGTTCAACGCCAGAAACAAGCAAGGAACTGGCGTTGAACTCCCAAAGGAAGCACAATTCTGGCGTTCAGACGCCAGGAACAGATGAGGAGTTGGCGTCTAACGTCACTCCAGCTTCCAACCCTGGCACTCAATTGCCAGTGAGGGATCAGACACACATAAGTGCTGATGACAACCCCTCTAAAAAGGCTTCTTCAACCACTTCTGTAGGAAATAAACCTGCAGCAACCAAAGTTCAGGAATATAAAGCCAAGATACCTTATCCTCAAAGACTCTGCCAAGAGGAGCAGGATAAGCAATTTGCTCGCTTTGCAGATTATCTCAGGACTCTTGAAATAAAGATTCCGTTTGCAGAAGCACTTGAGCAAATACCTTCTTATGCCAAGTTCATGAAAGAGATCTTAAGTCATAAGAAGGATTGGAGAGAAACTGAAAAAGTTCTCCTCACTGAAGAATGCAGTGCAGTCATTCTGAAAAGCTTCCCTGAAAAGCTTAAAGATTCCGGAAGCTTTCTGATACCATGCATATTAGAGGGTAATTGCACCAAGACAGCATTATGTGATCTTGGGGCAAGCATCAACCTAATACCTGCATCCACCATCAGAAAGCTTGGTTTAACTGAAGAAGTTAAACCAACTCGGATATGTCTCCAACTTGCTGATGGCTCCATTAAATACCCATCAGGCGTGATTGAGGACATGATTGTCAGGGTTGGGCCATTCACCTTTCTCACTGACATTGTTGTGCTGGAAATGGAGGAGCACAAGAGTGCTACTTTCATTCTAGGAAGACCTTTCCTAGCAACTGGACGAACTCTCATTGATGTCCAAAAGGGGGAAGTCACCCTGAGACTCAATGAAGATGAGTTTAAGTTAAATGCTGTCAATGCCATGCAGCACCCAGACACACCAAAAGACTGCATGAAAGTTGATCTTATTGACTCTCTGGTGGAGGAGGTCAACATGGCTGAGAGTCTCGAATCAGAGCTGGAAAACATCTTTAAAGATGTTCCGCCTGATCTAGAGGATTCAGAGGAATTGAAAGAGCCTCTGAAATTTCCTCAGGAAGAGGAAAAACCTCATAAACCTGAGCTCAAACCATTACCACCATCCCTAAAATATGCATTTCTGGGAGAAGGTGATACTTTTCCAGTGATCATAAGCTCTGCTTTAAATCCACAGGAAGAGGAAGCACTAATTCAAGTGATGAGGACACACAAGACAGCTCTTGGGTGGTCCATAAGTGACCTTAAGGGCATAAGCCCAGCTAGATGCATACACAAAATCCTATTGAAGGATGATGCTAAACCAGTGGTTCAACGACAGAGGCGGCTAAATCCAGCCATGAAGGAAGTGGTACAGAAAGAGGTCAACAAATTACTGGAGGCTGGGATTATTTATCCTATTTCTGATAGCCCCTGGGTGAGCCTTGTTCAAGTTATCCCTAAAAAGGGCGGCATGACAGTGGTGCATAATGAAAAAAATGAACTGGTTCCTACAAGAACAGTTACAGGGTGGCACATGTGTATTGATTACAGAAGGCTCAATACAGCCACCAGAAAGGATCATTTTCCTTTACCATTCATAGACCAGATGCTAGAAAGACTGGCAGGTCATAATTATTACTGCTTTTTGGATGGTTATTCAGGCTACAACCAAATTGCAGTAGATCCACAGGATCAAGAGAAAACAGCATTCACATGTCCATCTGGAGTATTTGCTTACAGAAGGATGCCTTTTGGGCTGTGTAATACGCCTGCAACCTTTCAGAGATGCATGCTCTCTATTTTCTCTGATATGGTGGAAAAATTTCTGGAAGTTTTCATGGATGACTTCTCAGTATATGGAGACTCATTCAACTCCTGTCTTGATCACCTAACACTGGTTCTGAAAAGATGCCAAGAGACCAACCTGGTTTTAAACTGGGAAAAATGTCACTTTATGGTGACTGAAGGAATTGTCCTTGGGCATAAAATTTCAAACAAGGGAATAGAGGTGGATCAAGCTAAAATAGAGGTAATTGAAAAATTACCACCACCTGCCAATGTTAAGGCAATCAGAAGCTTTCTGGGGCATGCAGGATTCTATAGGAGGTTTATAAAGGATTTTTCAAAAATTGCAAAACCTCTAAGCAACTTGCTAGCTGTTGACACACCATTTGTGTTTGACACAGAGTGTCTGCAGGCGTTTGAAACTCTGAAAGCTAAGCTGGTCACAGCACCAGTTATCTCTGCACCAGATTGGACATTACCATTCGAATTAATGTGTGATGCCAGTGATCACGCCATTGGTGCAGTACTGGGGCAGAGGCATGACAAGCTTCTGCATGTCATTTATTATGCTAGCCTTGTTTTAAATGATGCCCAGAAAAATTACACAACCACAGAAAAGGAATTGCTTGCAGTGGTCTATGCCATTGACAAGTTTAGATCATACTTAGTAGGATCAAAAGTGATTTTGTACACTGACCATGCTGCTCTTAAATATCTACTCACAAAGCAGGATTCAAAACCCAGACTCATAAGATGGGTGTTGCTTCTGCAAGAGTTTGATATAGAAATAAGAGACCGAAAAGTGACAGAGAACCAAGTGGCTGACCATCTGTCCCAGATAGAACCAGTGGAAGGGGCGTCTTCCCCCTCTATTGAGATCTCTAACACCTTTCTAGATGAGCATTTGTTCGCCATTCAGAAAACACCATGGTTTGCAGACATTGCAAACTATAAGGCTGCAAGGTTCATACCCAAGGAGTACAGCAGGTAACAAAAGAAAAAATTAATTACTGATGCAAAGTACTACTTGTGGGATGAACCCTATCTCTTTAAGAGATGTGCAGACAGAATAATCTGTAGGTGTGTGCCTAGAGTAGAAGCACATAGCATCTTATGGCATTGCCATGGGTCACAATATGGAGGTCATTTCGGAGGTGAGCGAATAGCCACCAAGGTCCTCCAATGTGGTTTCTACTGGCCTACACTCTACAGAGACTCCCGAGAGTTTGTACGTAACTGTGACAGTTGCCAGAGAGCCGGTAATTTACCTCACAGTTACGCCATGCCTCAACAAGGAATCTTGGAGATTGAGTTGTTTGATGTATGGGGAATTGATTTCATGGGGCCTTTCCCACCTTCATACTCGAACACTTATATTCTGGTGGCAGTTAACTATGTATCAAAATGGGTAGAGGCCATTGCTACACCCACCAATGATACTAACATAGTACTGAAGTTCCTCCAGAAACATATATTCAGTAGGTTTGGTGTCCCTAGGGTACTAATCAGTGATGGGCACTCACTTCTGCAACAAACAGCTTTACTCTGCCATGGTCCGGTATGGGATTCGCCATAAGGTGGCGACTCCATATCATCCACAGACAAATGGGCAAGCTGAAGTCTCTAACAGAGAACTAAAAAAAAACCTGGAACGGACTGTAAGTACCCGTAGAAAGGATTGGGCACGAAGCTTGGATGATGCTCTGTGGGCTTACAGAACAGCATTCAAGACTCCTATAGGGACCTCTCCGTACTAACTTGTGTATGGTAAGGCTTGTCACCTGTCCGTGGAACTGGAACATAAGGCCTACTGGGCAACCAAACTCCTAAACTTTGATGCCAAACTAGCTGGAGAAAAAAGATTGCTCCAGCTGAATGAGCTAGAGGAATTCAGATTCACTGCTTTCGAAAATGCCAAGCTTTATAAAGAGAAATCAAAAAGATGGCATGACAGAAAGCTATCTTCTAGAATCTTTGAACCAGGACAAAGGTTCTGTTGTTTAACTCTAGGCTCAGGCTATTCCCCGGGAAACTGAAGTCTCGGTGGATGGGACCATATGTGATTACAAGTGTATCACCATATGGTTATGTGGAGCTTCAAGACATTGACTCTGATAGGAAGTTCATTGTTAATGGATAGAGAATCAAGCACTATCTTGAAGGTAATGTTGAGCAAGAATGCTCAAGGCTGAGGCTAGATTAAAAAGCTCAGCAAGGTCCAGCTAAAGACAATAAAGAAGCGCTTGCTGGGAGGCAACCCAGCCATTGGCATCACTTCCTCTAGCATGTTGTCCTATTCTTGATTTTATTTGTTTATATAAAGTTCATTTATACTAAGGTAAAGAGTCAATTGCATAAGTTTATAGGGTTACAGAAGGATTCAGCACACAAAACAGAGAAAAAGAGCTCACTGGCAAGAAAATGCCAGTAAGAGGCACAATTGGGCGTTCAACGCCCAAAAGAAGCATCCACTGGGCGTTGAACGCCAGTAAGGATAGCTATCTGGGTGTTAAACGCCAGAAAGAAGCTCCTTCTAGGCGTTTAACGCCAGATTTACAGCGTCCTGGGCGTTCAGAAAAACACCTAGTGACAAAGGAGTTCCTGGCGTTCAACGCCAGAAAGAAGCAGCAGCTGGGCGTTGAACGCCCAGGAGAAGCAGCAATTGGGCGTTAAACGCCCAAAACATGCAGTGTTTGGGCGTTTAACGCCAGGATGGTGGGGAGGAGGTAAATTCCTTTTTACTTCATATTTTTCATTTTAATTTTAATTCTCATGTTTCAATTCATGATTTCTTGCATAAACATGTTACAAACCCTGATTTCTAAAATCCCTAATTTCTAAAAACCCTACTTTAAAAATATCAAATGTATCTTAATCCATAACCACAAATTCTTTTTCAATCCAATCCAACACTTTTTTTTCAAATTTCCCAAAACAAATCTATCTCTTTTCCCTCTAAAATCTTTTCAACTCATCAATATCTTTTTCAAATCTCCACATTATCTTTTTCAAAATCCAAATCTATCTTTTTCAAATATCTTTCATATCTTTTCAATTTTAAATCACATATTTTCATATCATATTTTTTTAAATTATATCTTCTATCTTATCTTTTTAATATTTTCGAAAATCCTACCCCCTCCCTTTTTAAAACCACATTCGGCCCCCCCTCTCATCCACCATTCGACACAAGCTCTCCTTCTACACATCTCCTTTCTTTTCTTTTGCTTGAGGACAAACAAACCTCTAAGTTTGGTGTGTTTATCCGTGATCACTAAACCATACCCACTAAGATCATGGTTCCTAAAGGAAAATAACCCACTCCAATAGGCAAGAAAGAGAGTATTCCAAAACCACTTTGGAATCAAGGGAGGTTCTTAACCAAAGAACATTCAGACCATTACTACAAAATAATGGGTCTAAGATCAGTGATCCCGGAAGTCAAGTTCGATCTGAAAGAAGATGAATATCCGGAGATCCAAGAGCAGATTTAAAACAGGAACTGAGAAGTCCTAGCTAATCCTGAAACGAAAGTGGGAAGGAATATGGTTCAGGAATTCTATGCTAATCTGTGGCAAACAGACAGGCAGAGAATATCTAGAACTGCCCTCTATGACTATCGAACTTTGGTCAAAGGAAAGATTGTTCACATCCACCCTGACAAAATCATGGAGATCTTTAAGCTACCTCAGCTGAAAGATGACCCAGACTCCTTCAATAGGAGAATGATGAGAACAAACAAGGGCCTGGATAAGATTCTAGAGGATATATGCATCCCTGGAGCCAGGTGGACCACCAGCAGCAAGGGTGTCCCAAATCAACTCAAGAGAGAAGATCTCAAACCAGTCGCCAGAGGTTGGCTGGACTTCATTGGGCATTCTATATTGCCCACAAGCAACCGTTCTGAAGTCACTATTAAAAGAGCAGTGATGATCCATTGCATTATGTTGGGAAAAGAAGTAGAAGTTCATCAACTGATCCCATCTGAATTTTACATACTTGCTAACAAGAACTCCAAGGATGCCAGGTTGGCTTATCCAAGCTTAATCTCTATGCTCTGCAAAGATGCTGGAGTAAAGATGGGAATAACAGAGTATATCTCAGTGGAGCAACCAATCACTAAAATCACAATGGAAAAACAACAAGTGCAGGATGACCCCACCAAGAGGAGGGCGCAAGAATTCCTCCCAGAAGTCCCTCAATTTGAATATTGGGAACAGCTTGAAGCATCTGTTACCAAGTTGCAAGAATCTATGGACCAAAGAAAGGAAGAACAGCAAAATCAAAACAGTATGCTCTGCAAACTGCTCAGGGAACAAGAAGAACAAGGGCGTGACTTAAAGGAACTGAAGCGTCAGAAGTTATCTCTTGAAGGACCAAGCACTCCACAGACTAGAGGAACATCCACATCCCAAAATCAAGGTTGTTGAGCCCTAATCTTAGCCTTAACTCTGTGATAATTGTTCTTGTTTGAGTTTTACCGTAGTAGTTATAGTAGTAATTAGTAGTTATTTTATCTCCAATTAATCTATAATTTATTTTTCTCATCATCATTAAACATGAATAAAATAGAAGATTTTTTTTAGGATAAGGAGGCAATATTTTTCGAGTTTTTAGTACAAGAAATTCTAATTAATTACATGTGGTGGCAATGCTTTCTGCCTTCTGAATGAATGCCTGAACAGAGCATATGTCTTTGGAATTTGATGTTCTTGAATGTTAAATATGTTGGCTCTTAAAAGAATAATGAACATGAGACATGTTATTGATAATCTGAAAAATCATAAAAATGATTCTTGAAGCAAGAAAAAGCAGTGAATACAAAGCTTGCAAAAAAAAAAGCCAATAGCCCTTAAAACCAAAAGGCAAGGGTAATAAAAAGGATCCAAGGCTTTGAGCATCAGTGGATAAGAGGGCCTAAGGGAATCAAATCCTGGTCTAAGCGGCTAAACCAAGCTGTCCCTAACCATGTGCTTGTGGCGTGAAGGTGTCAAGTGAAAACTTGAGACTGAGCGGTTAAAGCCAAGGTCCAAAGCAAAAAGAAGAGTGTGCTTAAGAACCCTGGACACCTCTAATTGGGGACTTTAGCAAAGCTGAGTCACAATCTGAAAAGGTTCACCCAATCATGTGTCTGTGGCATTTATGTATCCGGTGGTAATACTGGAAAACAAAGTGCTTAGGGCCACGGCCAAGACTCATAAAGTAGCTGTGTTCAAGAATCAACATACTGAACTAGAAGAATCAATAGCACTATCTGAATTCTAAGTTCCTATAGATGCCAATCATTCTGAGCTTCAATGGATAAAGTGAGATGCCAAAACTGTTCGGAAGCAAAAAGCTACTAGTCCCGCTCATCTAATTAGAATCTGAGCTTCACTCAAAAACTCTGAGATATTATTACTTCTTGACTTATTTGTATTCTATTTTATTTGTCTAGTTGCTTGGGGACAAGCAACAGTTTAAGTTTGGTGTTGTGATGAGCGGATATTTTATACGCTTTTTGGGGTTAATTTCATATAGTTTTTAGTATGTTTTAGTTAGTTTTTAGTTTATTGTCATTAGTTTCTAGGCAAAATTCATATTTCTGGACTTTACTATGAGTTTTTGTGTTTTTCTATAATTTCAGATATTTTCTGGCTGAAATTGAGGGAGCTGAGCAAAAATCTGATTCAGGCTGAAAAAAGACTGCTGATGCTGTTGGATCCTGACCTCTCTGCACTCGGAATGGAATTTCCGGAGCTACAGAAGTCCAATTGATGCGCTTCTAATTGCGTTGGAAAGTCGACATCCAGGGCTTTCCAGAAATATATAATAGTTTATACTTTGCTCAAGAATAGATGACGTAAACTGGCGTTCAACGCCAGTTCCATGTTGCAGTCTGGCGTCCAGCGCCAGAAACAGGTTACAAGTTGGAGTTCAACGCCAAAAACAGGTTACAACCTGGCGTTGAACGCCCAAAACAGCCCAGGCACGTGAGAAGCTTTAGTCTCAGCCCCAGCACACACCAAGTGGGCCTCAGAAGTGGATTTCTGTACTATCTATCATAGTTAACTCATTTTCTGTAAACCTAGGTTACTAGTTTAGTATTTAAACAACTTTTAGAGATTTATTTTGCATCTCATGACATTTTAGATCTGAAATTTTGTACCTTTTGGCAGCATGAGTCTCTAAACCCCATTGTTGAGGGTGAGGAGCTCTGCAGCGTCTCAATGAATTAATGCAAGTACTTCTATTTTCCATTCAAACATGCGTGTTCCTATCTAAGATATTCATTCGCGCTTAATTATGGAGAAGGTGATGATCCGTGACTCATCACCTTTCTCAACCCATGAACGTGTGCATGACAACCACCTCCGTTCTATATTAGATTGAATGAGTATCTCTTAGATTCCATAATCAGAATCTTCGTGGTATAAGTTAGAATTGATGGCGTCATTCAGGAGAATCCGGAAAGTCTAAACCTTGTCTGTGGTATTCCGAGTAGGATTCTCAGATTGGATGACTGTGACGGGCTTCAAACTCGCGAATGTTGGGCCTAGTGACAGACGCAAAAGGATAGTAAATCCTATTCCAGTATGATCGAGAACCTCCAGATGATTAGCCGTGCTGTGACAGAGCATTTGGACCATTTTCACTGAGGAGATGGGAAGTAACCATTGACAACGATGACACCTTACATAGAGCTTGCCATGGAAGGAACTTTGCACTTTTGCATGCATGAGGGAAGAGGAATACAAGAGAAAAGCTGAAATTCAGAAGACAAAGCATCTCCAAAACCCCAACATATTCTCCATTACTGCATAATAAGTATTTATTTCATACTCTCTTATTTTTCGTAATTCAATTTGATAAGTGAATTGTTTTCCTGATTAAGAGTTACAAGATAACCATAGATTGCTTCAAGCCAACAATCTCCATGGGATTTGACCCTTACTCACGTAAGGTATTACTTGGATGACCCAGTGCACTTGCTGGTTAGTTGTGCGGAATTACATAGTGTGAAGTAATTTTCGTGCACCAGTATCGTATCTTTGTATCTTGTAAATTTTCAAAATTCTATACACTTAGTCATTGCATCGAATTAAAGCCGATATGTTATGATGCATAGACATTGAAGTGGTCACAAAGCATAATATAATACCGGACATGCAGACATAGAAATGTTGAATTATTGAATTTTCATGATATATTTCATTAAATGAATTATAATAATATTTTGGTATTTTATTAGTATTAAAATATAAATCCATTTTTTAGTTATTTTAATGTCTATTTTTAATTATATAAAGTATTTGAAACAATTTTTCTCTTAATAAATAATAATATGTATTATTTTTAAACTTATTTCAAAAATATATATTGAGAGTAAGGATGGACACACTAACACGTGATGGTATTTAGATGTGTTCAAATATGTTCGAAGAAATATTTTATATGTTTTATTAAGACACAATTGGACACAAAAGACACGTGTGTTAGATGAATGTCAGATGAGTGTCGTATTCAAAATGTGTTTGACATACATAAATTGAAGCTCAACAAAGTGTTTGCAATTCATAGTCTATATACAAATTCTGGTATTCTATATATTCACCCTCAGATCACTAAAACTCACTTTTAAGCTAAGGGATACGCTCTTAGTACTGTGGTGTGTAATCGACATGCTGCTAACTTCAATTAATCAATTCGATTGAATACGAATAATTGATCCGAGCAGCCTTCCGTGTTAAATGACCTTTTCAAGGATTACAAAGAATAGGGGATATCCAAACTCTAACAAGTGGGGCAAAGGTAGTCGTTTCCCTAATTATAAGAATCCTACCCCCAAGAAAGAACTTGAGATGTTGTTGAGGTGGGGATTGACTGAATATTGATCGATGTTCTATCAATAATTCAATTAAATTACCATTATTTTCCTTATTTACTCTTTCTAATGGTCTACTTTTCTCTGTTGTGATTTAGTCTTCCATTTGAAAATTTTCACCACTTTTATTTATTGTTGTAATAGATATTATTTTAAAAAATATCAAATAATAAAAAAATAAAAAATGGAAAAAAAGTTGTTATAGAAAGAGAAAAGGCCACGAAAGGGTTCATCATACACAACATGATGAGTGAGAAACAAAAACCTTAGAATGTGGGGGTCTTTGTACTAATATATATACTTTTTTGCTATCTATTTTCTCAGGTTGAAACTTCGAGCATCTACGATGCCATCAATTGTAGATATCATGAGCAAAACAACAAAAGGAATACAAATAGTCTTTCAAAATTTGCTTTCTTGACAGAAAGGGAATCTGAAAACCTTGAAGATGGTTTTGAATGGTGCAAGTATGGCAAAAAATCACTAAAAATAGCCCTTTTCAAAGGTGAAGATCTAGCTACCAACTACCATAACAAAATTTGTAGTAGTGTTTAAAATATTAAATAAAGACACATGAATAATTTTATCTCTTACAATACCAGTGTGGCTTCTTTTTTCGGAGCTACTATCGTTGCACTGCAATTAGTTGCTATCCGAACAAGAGAGTGGAGCGGTACTTGGATGATCCCAACCATGTACAAACCACCTATGAGGGTTTTCTCGCTCACAATTTGCCACCAATCCTCCGTCCTCCGTAAAGATCTTTCAACCTCTACAATAACTCCACTATTAGCCCTAAACTTGGTAGAGGAAGTGGTGTACAAAAAGGTGTAGTTTCAGATGCAAGTGCAGGTACAATGTAATGTTCCTTCCAACAAAATACCTTATTTAAGTCATGGTATTTAAATAATGTAACTTCTCTTCAAACAAAATACTTTACTTAAGTCATGGTATTTCTACTAGAAAGAACATTAAGTGACCATGCTTAATATTAACTACTTAATACTGAGCCATTACATCGCTAACTCATTTTTTATTTTAGTAAAAAGCCAATCAATTATATTTTTATTCATTAAAAATCATCCATTGTAGATCTCAAAACAATGTTATTCACATAATTATTAGTAATATATTATAGTTATTCAAATGAACAGCAAATACAAGTCTACCCCTCTTAAGGAAAATAAAATCTTTAAATAAAAAGAGTGGGGGAAAATAAATTCTTACAATAATGACTTAACTTGCAATTAAACGCTTCTATGCATCTGTAGCTTTGTTATAGGTCTTTGCATCTATAGCTGAAAGGGTGGAAAAAATTAGGGCAAGAACTAAACCACAAGTTCTTAGTAGGGAATACGAATGCTATAAAAATAAAAATCATCATCATCATCATCATCATCATCATCATCATCATCATCATCATTTAAATAATTATCTTAATAACGAAAGAATGAGGTTAAAATGATTAGTGAAAATAGAGTATTGATAAACGTAAGCATGACTGAGGATAGATTATTGATGACCGAAAAAGAAAAAATATTGTACAAGTTAGGAATTTAGAATTGAATGATTGGACTAAGTATTGAATGATTGACTGAGAATTGCGAAATGATTTAAGAAAATTGTATATGAGAACTGATTGTTTGATTTGGCCTTGGGCCGAAAACAGGAACGGGGACGCTCATAAATTGTGTACTGCTTTTCTGTTTGCCCTAGAGGTCTTATAGGCCGAAGTTCACCTACGGTGGATATCATTTGTGTACTTCAAGGTGTTGCTTCTGTAGGCCGAAGTTCACCTATAGGGAGTTGTCATTCCTGTAAGCCAAAGTTCACTTATAGGGGCATCATTTTTGTAGGCCAAAGTTCACCTACAGAAGGTAGCTATGTTGTGTTTAGTTTTGGAAAAGCCATATCCGACTAAGAATGTTGGATTATGTTGGGAGCGGGTAGAAACCAACACGTGAGCTTATCATGTCATGTAAAACTCGATAAATTAATAAATAATTAACTAATAAATTAATTATGAGCCAGAGAAATTAGAAAATTAAATTTTATAATTTGAAGAAGTAGAAATATTTAAAATACGAATTAAATAACTAATTTTAAAGATCAAGCCAACAGGCCAAACCGGTTGAACCGGGCCCGTATTGGGCCCAAGGCCCAACCTATATATAACTCATCTCAACCTTCTTCCCTTTCCTATCATCAAATCACATTGAAGAAGAAGCAAAATACAAGAACCCTAACCTCCTTTGTAATTCAATTTTCAATTCCTCCTAACTTTCAATCCGGAGCTCTAATTGCTACACCGCTTGCAGCCACGCAACCGTCTCGCCGAGCTCTTCAAATCTATTTGAAAAAATTGGTAAGAAATTTAAATTTATCACCCAGTTATCCACTCCCTTTATTTTTGTCATTTTGGTTTATCGGTATTGAGAAGTTTGGTGTTTTGATGGTTTAGGATCGAACTAGCTTGGGATAATCGCTGGATTTCATCCAATTGCTCAATGGGTAAGGCAAGAAACTACTAAATTCTTGTGAAATATTGATTTAGTAAAACCTAGTATTGATTTTCAGTGAATTGTATTAAATTAGAGTGAATTCATATGAAATTAGAGTCAAATTAATGAAGTAGAGTGCTTGAATTGGAACTCAAGTGGTTAGAAGCTTGTCAAGTGGGATTTGGAAGCTTGAAAACTTATGGAATAAAAAGGTCTTGAGGTGTTTTGGGGCTTTGGAAGGAAATCGGCCAATGTATGATTTTGGTTTCCTGTAGTTAATATTCAATATTGCGTGAAAACTTAGGCTAGTTTCCATAAGATAGGCCTAAATGCCTTGAATTGTTAGATTTGGTGGATTCAGTATGTAAAAATATGATGTTGATAATGATTGGTGAAACCAGTAATATTATGTGTGAGAACTGTTTGAATGAATTGATGAATTTAGGTTTTGGAATGATTGTAAAGTGACTTATATATGATAGTGTGTAGGGGTAATTGGTGTTTGTTTGATTGTGGTTTGGTTTGTTTTGGATTGAGAATTTTGGAAAACTAGAGGATTTGAACTTTTTGGAAAAACTAAATTTTTAACCAACTTTAGCGGGCCATAACTTGGCTTCTGGACACCCAAATCTTGTAAAACTTATTTTGAATAAAAATTGGGTCTGAGAATTTATAACATTTGAAGAACAAATAAAAAATGATTTTTAACAAAAAAGTTATGTGCATTTGAAATTTAGTGTGAAAAACTGAGTTTTCTGAACTTAACAACTTTTTAGGAAATCTGATACAGTTGTGCACGCAATAGTGTTACGCGACACGAGTTTTGGATCTGCGACATACTCATGTACACGAAAATTGGCTGCATATGCGACATTGTCATTTTTACACTTATGCATACACGATTTGTAGCATGCATACGTGACACTATCTTTTTCCAAATTCTCACGTATGCAGCAGGTTACTCGCGTATGCATGACTGCTGTTTTGCTAAAAAGTGTAATTTTTGAGTTTTTAACCATTCCTCTAGTTTTCTAAACCTCTGTAACCCCTATTTAAGGTCTGATAGCTAGTATTAGGTTGCAAAAGAAGAGCAAACCCATTGGGAAAAATAGTTTGATAATAAAGAAAAGTATTGAAGTGAATAACAGAACTAATAATGCATGATAATAATGAATCGTGATTGTACGAGTATGGATAAAGGTGATGATGATGTTGATGAATTGTGATGATGGTATTGATGATTGATATTGATAATATGAAAGATCCATCTGGCTTAGGCATTTAAAATTATCTAAGACACGAGTTTTCCTGGGTAAATGTAGTGGCTTGCCACCATTTGCTCAAAGTTGAGACTCAATACTCTATTGACCCTTTGTCACAAGATGTGATCGGGTACTTTAACTCTCCGGATTCTCCTAATGAGATGATAAATGATTGATTGATTATATATCTGCATAGACTCTTGGGGATGCGCACAGGCAAGGACTCTCCAGGGTTCGCTACCGGACATGTCGGGTTTGGATGGATAACTGACAAATGAGACTCATCGGCCGTAGGGCAGACATGCATCATATGCACTTGTATGTATTGTTTGAGTATGCATTTATTTTGGCTTGCCTAATTGCTTATCTGTAATTAACTGCTACCTGTTCTATTTGTTGTATCTGTTCCATATTTGTGTTTTCCATGTCTTTCTTGCTTGTGTTTGTTTCTAAGAGACCCCTCTGGCGGGTAAAGGAGGCGCTGAGGATTGTTCTACTTAGTGAATTGGAAATTCACAGAGAACGGGAAACGATGAGTTAGATTAGATTCCTTAGACATAATCACCATAATTTTGGTTTAGTGAAAACTTTAGGATATGAATATGGGTTGTTGGAGTTTTAGAATGCCTCTGGCTTTCTAGGATATTATTTATTATCTATATGGACACCATTACCATGTTGAGAACCTCCAGTTCTCATTTTATACATATTTTGTTATTTTTCAAATGCAGGATGTGAGGCACCTCACTGAGAGTATTGGAGGCTCTGCTGAAGCGAATATCAACTTTGGGGACTTTCATTTTATATCTAGTTTATATGTATATATAGGTTCTCCACTTTGTATATATTTGTATTTTGTCCTTCCTACAGGTTGACTTGGAGAAACAGGATTTATATTTTGTCTTTTGAAAAATATTTTGGGTTGTTTATGTATATGTATACTCTAGCTAGCCTTTGCTTTGCAGGTTGTGTCTGGAGCTTGATATATGTTTCTATGGAACTCTATATTCACATATATACTATCTTTTCCATGTGCTGTTATCTTTTTCCTTCTACGCTTAACCGTTTCAAGTGTGATGTGGCTTTCGAGTTTTGTTTTGCTCAACTTTTTCTGTAAGGCTCCTACTTAAATTTCTTTTTCTATATGCCTATGTACACATTTTTACTTTTAGAGGTCGTAATATCTCAGCACCTCTGATTTATGAACTTAAGCATAAAACTCTGTGTGGTAGGGTGTTAAATTATGGTATCAGAGCAGTTTGTTCCTTTAGAGCCTGAGGGACGGACTGACTATGCTTCTGGGCATACTGTGGGTGTGTATATGCTATTTAGGATTATCTAACTGATAAATGTAGCATACTTGTTCACAAGCATGTATTTGGGAGTTTGAAGCACTAGACTTGAGATATTGAGACTAGTCACCTTGATATCAATTGTTTGGTATGAACAGGAACCAAATGATGTCTCGTGGGCATGGATGTGGACGAGGAAGAGGTCAGAGAGTAAATGAAGAACCCAAAACGACTGAAAATAACCCAGTAAACTTAATGACTGCTTTAGAAAACATGGTTGCTGCTATACAGACCATAGCTGAGGTATTAGGAAATTAAGCTACTAATGAGAATGGTAGTAACGGTAGTAACAGACCGATGACTTTAGCAATATTTCTGAAGGTAAATCCATCAATTCTTTTGTGAAACAATGAATCCTACTAAGGCGGACAATTGGTTTCAGGATATGGAAAGAGCCTTACAAGTGCAACACGTACCTAAAGACCAATATGTCGAATTCGCCACTTATAACTCCAGAAAAGTGGCACAGTTTCACCTTTATATACTACTCACCTCCTCCAATATATATATATATATATATATATACACACACACACACACACACACACACACACACACACACACACACACACACACACACACACACACACACACACACACACACACACACACACACACACACACACACACACACACACTCATATGTATATATGTTACGAGTTCACTTTATTCAATGGAGAAAACTTATGTAATGCACTTAATGGGTTTGAACTTCAACCTCGACGAATTTCATAATAAAAATTCCCATCAAATTCTAAATCGACTAAAGTGTTCTTCTCATCTTCCTCTTCAATCTCATACAAATTTTGTTAAAGGAATTTGAGGTAGGATTATCGCTTTTTTCTTTTCTCCTTAATAGTTTTGGTTCTGAAGTAATGTACAGAGAAAATTTGATTTTATTTCTTAATTTTTTTAATTGAAAATTAGGTAAGAAATTGGTATTAGAAGTTTTAAGAAGAAAACTGAGTTTGAATCTAAAAAAAGGTAAAGGTTTAATTAAATTAACTTGTGTGAATTGTATTTTTGGATATATAATTTATGAATTTGATGTGTGATGACTGGAAATTTATGTTTAAGTACTTTTTTTAGATTAATTAACTATTGTATATAAAGTTAAAAAATTGATATTCTCAAGAATATTTTATTCAAGTCTTATATTCCTTTGAAAGAGGTAGAGTTAAGCTCATTTTAATTTTGTTCATAAAGTGAAACTAAAGATTAAAGTTAGAAGATTGAGTGAGTAAAGATTAAGAAAAATGTTTAAAAAAATATCAAGGAATAAAAGTTTAAAGTTTTAAGAAAATAAGGTTCAAGGTTTAAATTTAGAGTTTAAAGTTTAAGGTTAAAGGTATAAAGAATTAAATATCAAGGTTTAAGGAATTAAAAAATAAGGTTTAAGGGTTTAAAGGTTTAAAGAATAAATATTAAGGAAAAGACTCAGGAATATTGGATTATTTGAATTAAAGAAATATGATATTGAGCACAATCTCGTGAGGACGGAGATACGTAATGCTCACTTGAGATATTATGCTTGAGGCTAAGTGGGGACGGTGATATGCACTTGAGACTGGAAGGAAAGTTCCCAATGAGGACGGCAATACGTAACGCTCTTGGAAGGGACATTGGTTGAGGTAGGGATGGTGATACGTAATGCCTATCTCAGGACCACTGTTAGGTATCAGGAAACGAACTGACATGTGAGCTCACGGCCTGTATAGGAAGAGACATACATCATATTTGTTTGCTGCATAATTTTTCTTATGATACTGCTATGTGTGTGTTTATGTTTGTCTCTGTTTGTTTGAGATTTTGTGTGATATTCTATATTATCTCTAAAATTGGTGATTTCTTTTGAATGCGTCTTATTAGAACTAAAAAGGAAAAAAATAATGAATTGTTAATTTCAAGAAGGTAAAAGAAATACTATTGTGTGAAACCTTTACTAAGAACGCCCAAGTTCTTACCCCTCCCTTCCTCCCCTTCAGATGAAGACAGGAGTTCTGTTCTATGAGCTAGAGCACCCATATATTTTTTATATAGTAGTCACTGATCCTAGGGTACGTGTGTACTTGCTGAGTGATCATCTGATGAACGGATATTTTATACCCCTTTTTGGCACTGTTTTCTTAGTGTTTTTAGTTATATTTTATTAAGTTCTATTATGTTTTAGTAGGTTTTATTGCAAAATTCACCTTTTGGATGCTACTTTGAGTTTTTGTATCTTTCTTATGATTTTAGGTGATTTTTGGGTAAAATTGGCAAGTTTTGGCAAAGTCTGATTCAGAGGCAAAGAAAGGATAGCAGATGCTGACAAATTCTGACCTCCGTGCATTAAAATGAGCATTTCTGGGGCTACAAAGGTCCAATTAACGCGTTCTCAACCGCGTTGGAAAGCTAACTTTTAGGGCTTTCCAGAAATATATAATGGTCTAGCGTTCAACGCCCATGAAGGACCAAGGCCAACGTTGAACGTCCAAAACTGGCGTTCAACGCCACCACGGGAGCACAATGCAGCGTACTCACACCCCTAATTGGCGTTCAACACCCAAAAGCACATGTTGAACGGCAGGCATACGAAGCACATGACCAAAGTGGGTCCAAAGTGGATTTTAGCACTCCTTAGCTTGTTTAGTCTTATCTTTGTACTTTTTGATTTTAAGTTAACATCTTTAGGGTTAGCATCTCCTATTTAAATAGGAGATCACTTAGGAATTAGGGCATGCTTCTCAGGAGGAGAGTCAAACATTTTTCTATTTTCTCTGTAAATTATGAACAGCTAAACCTCCTAGGTTAAGGATAGGAGCTCTGCTCATTCATATGGATTAATATAATTACTTTTCTACTTTAATATATGTTTGATTCCATTCTATGATGCATTGTAGTTCTTCATCCTTATGAATCTGGGGTGGAACTGGCGTATTACTGCTTATTCTACATGAGTTCTTGCGAGTCCCTGGCAGGATAGTATTGAGCTACAGCTTGAGAATGCATCACAAGTTCCAACAAGTTATCTGGCTAATTGGGATAAGTGACATAAAATCTCGTTAGTCATGGGTAATTGAGATTTCTGTGGCACTAAGGCTAAAATCATAGAGCTTGATTCTCCTATCTGGAAGATCCGACCGTATCTGTGGCGTTTTTAGTAGGATCACCAGAGATTGAATTGCGTGAGCTTCACCCTCGTCCAGATTGAACGACCACTGCTAGTGTTTGGTTTGGATCAGAGGAGATTAATGACCACTGGCCCTGGCTTAATCACTTACAGCCTTGCCATTGAATGAATCACTCATTGTTAAAGTAGCCAGTAAGAAGTACTAATTCGGAAGAACAAGCTTCTCCGAGGCCTCAATTGATTTCTTACTATTGTTTTTCCGTTAATTCTTAATTGCTTTTGTTATTGTTTTGTTTATGCACCTACAACAACAACAATCAACTTTCTATTCGCTTGACTAAGATCTGTAGGATAACCACAGCTTGCTCAATCTGACAATCCTTGTGGGATCGACCCTCACTCACCTGAGGTATTACTTGGATGACCCGATGCACTTGCCAGTTCAGTTGTGCAAGTTTTATTTTCGTGCACCATCATCCCTTTCGACATCCGATTAACACTCTACTCTTTAACCTCAATATGCCTTACGAGTTTCCTTTAGAATGGCTTCACCAAGATGCCCCTCATCATCCATTCCACGATGGACCTGGACTTCATTATCATCCTGTTCAGCTTGAGGATCATGTTGTTCTTGAGCCTATACCTGAGGAGGATCTTCCTTTAAAAACAATTTCATCATCCTCATCTATGCTTTTGGCAGAGAATTAGCATATGACTTCTATCTGTGGGCCTGTGAGCATGGACCAGAGTAGTGATACTAGTGCTAGAATTTTCTCTGAGATAATTGAAATCTCTGACAACGATGATGAGGATCCCGAGGAGTATCCTAATATGATCAAGATTTCTTCCTTTGATGATGACCATTGATGATTATGTAGAACCTATGCACAATTACTCAAGAGGGGGGGTGAATTGAGTATTGCAACAACAATGAATCTTTTTGCGAAAGTTAGAGACAATATACAAAAGTGTTATTGTACTAGTATTTTTCCAAGAGCTTAATTCAATTGCTAAGCATTTATAAGGAGCTTTTACTTTCCAATAGACACCAACTCAAATAAATTGATCAAGCTTTTCACCAATCAGACTTAAGCTATTCCTTAAGTACTTACGAAGCTACTTTTCGATCACAATTTATTTGCTCAAAGGTAAAAGACAATAATATTGAAGAGATGAGTTTGGAGAGATGCAAATGCTATTTAGAGTGGTTCGGCACAATCCTTGTCCTACGTCCACTTTCTTTCTCAATCGCTATTGAGAAGTTCCACTATTGCCAAGCTTCAAGGTGCTCGCGCAAAACCTTTTACAATCCGAGTCCTTAGTTTCTAACACCTCACGGTATATGATCACCACTCGTATACTAACCTACTCCACTTAGAGATACCTTCTCTAAGATTTGCCTTGAGTACTTAGTATACTTCTTTGGTATCCTCACCGACTATAGTGTTTATAACTCTTGACTCAACCTTGGAGATCACACTCCAATTTACAAAGTGTACAAGAAAACAATTCTCAAAGAATTGTTGAGACGAAATGAGTACTCTCTAGAAGAGTGTATGATTACAATTTTAGCACTATTGAACCAATTGATATTGCTCTCTCAAATTGTGTATTATAACACCTTAAAAATGTGTAGAATGAAAGAATATGAACAAGATAGTTTGCAAATACTCACGTATATGAAATAAGGCTTCAATCCATCTATTTATAGACTCCCCAAACCTTAGAAACATCTTTGCATCGATGCAACAAGTCGTCGCATGCTTTGCATCGATGCAAGATGAGTGTGCATCGATGCAAACCTTAAAAAAATGGCTTAAAATCACTTCAAAATACTTAGGATTGATCTCAAACTTGTTGGAGTCAATTCCTATGCTTTTGTACCTTTGAAAATAAGTTTTTAAACCATTTGGCTAGCATCGAATTGCAAGATGTGCATCAAAACATTTTGTGAGTGTGTGTTGAGAGATTTAGCAATTGGTTCTTAACAAGAAGTTACCTAAGTCCTAAGACACTATACTTGTCTTCAAATGTTGTGGACTTGAGTTTCTTGTTGTTGTTGTGTTGCTTTCAACTCTTCATTCCTCAACGTTGAATGTTGGTTGATCTTTCAAGTCGTTTGTTGGTTTGTCATTCATCAAAACCTACGAATACAAACTTCGCATACAAGCAACATGATTTACAGATTAGAGTTAATGACATGATTTTAGGAGTTCTTTATGTTAGCCTAGATTTTGTATTTAGTCTCTCACTTTTGATTAGACTCACCAAGAGAGTAAGCTATGACTAGTTTGACTAGGCTAGTTTCATATGCCAACTTAAGGATTTTCTATATAGACCAGGGCCCGGAGTTTTGGTTGTGTCTATGCAAATAAGTTGTAAGGGTTGTACGCTAACTAATATTTTGTATGATAGTATGTATGTATGTATGTATGTATGTATGTATGTATGTATGTATGTAAATAGTGGACATGATGTATAATATGTTCATCCTTGATGTCCCTATTATTATTTTTCGTATTTAATTTTACATCATCATTTGTCTATGAGTAATTAGTTTTATTCCGACCCCTTTTTGTGTTAAAAAGAAAAAGTTTTTTTTTCTGAAACACAATTTCATACTAACTCGATTATAGGCTTAATAATAAATAGTAGTCAAGTATTTGGGTGGCAAGTTGGTGACACTCGATTTTCAGTACGATCATGACATACTGGAAATTGGATCATTACAATTTGGTATCAGAGCAGTTCATTCCGATAAAGCTTGGGGATTGTAATGAATCATTCTCCATTGCATGCTCTACTTATGTGTCTCATGCTGATAGAATATCTTAATGATATGTGTTGCATGATTGTTTGCGTACATTCATTTAGAAAATATTTATACTTAATCAGAAATATTAAGACTGATCACCCTAATGTTGATTGTTTGGTGTAAATAGGACCTAGATAGTTGCACGAGATGGGGTACTCGGGGAAGACCTCTTAGGACTGGCAGAGGGAATCCCAGTGACGTTTCGGTACTAGATACAGAAACTTTCATGGATACAATAAATACCATGGCTGAGGCTGTGCGTGCGACGGTGGCTACTACTACAAGGGCAGTTGACTGTTTAGGGGAACTGAACGGGAATAGCAATGGCGACAATAAAGCTAACCTGGTTGGTTATGATAGGCCTATGTCTCTGGCTACTTTTCTAAAGTGAATCCGCCTAAGTTTAAAGGAATAGTTATTGCAACAAAAGCTGATAATTGGTTTTACAGTATAGAAAGTTAGTTGCGGGCCCAGCATGTACCGGAAAGGCAATATGTGGAATTTGCATCCTATATGTTGGAAGGTGATGCCCATTGCTGGTGGTAGGGTATTCAAAGTCTGTTGCAACAAGAGGATGCAGATATCTCATGGACTATTTTTAAAACTTAGTTCTATAAAAAATACTTCCCACGAACAATGCGAGATGCTAAGGAGATGAAATTGATGCAATTGAGGTAAGGCAGTATGTCGGTGGCAGAATATACGCACAAATTTGAAGATTTGTGCCATTTTTTCAGAATCTGCCAAGGAGCCCCGACAGAGCTTCAAGAATGAAGTGCCTGAAGTTTGAAGGAGGACTTCGTGAATATTTGATGAACACTGTGGTTCCGATGGAGATATGGAACTTTGCCGAATTGGTTACTTAGAACCAATTGATAGAAGATTGTGCAAAAAAGGTAGCGTCGACAAGAATGAACCACTGAGAACTACCTCCAAGGAGTTTTAATAGATACATGGCCCCTCAGGGAAGGAATTTTAAGTCCATTGGATCACCACAATGTGGAAACCAACATGGTGGTAATGTTCTTGCTCGTCCAAATAGCGAGAATAGTGGTAAGCCAAGGTAGGATACCGGCAAACAGCCACAAGCGGCTCAGTCAAGTCCTGTCTATAGCCAGTGTGAGAGGAATCACGGTAACAGACCTTGTCAATAAGGAATGAATGTTTGTTATTATTGTAGTGGACCTGGGCATTTGGCCAAGAATTGTGCAAAAAACCTTTCTCGGGAAACATCCAGGCCTCAGTAACAAGGGCAGATTTTTGCTATGATGGCTAATGATGCTACACGTTTAGACACCCTAATCCAAGGTGAGTGTTGTGTCAAGACTCAACTTCTAACTGTACTGTATGATTCGGGTGCTATGTATTCTTTTATATCAATAACTGTTGTGCGTTGGTTGGGATTAAACTTTTTTGAGTTAGAATATGATTTAATTATTCACATACTCGCATCTCAAAATGTTGTGACCAATTTGGTCTACTGACAAGTGTCTTTTGCATCAAGGGTAGAACTTTTATACATGATTTGATTTGTCTGCCTTTACAAGGATTAAATATTATTTTAGGACTGGATTGGTTGTTTATACACCATATATTTCTTGATTATTTTGAGAAGACTACTATTATTCTATCTATTGATAAGTCTACTGGACCGATCATATCCCACAATTATTATTTAAATTATGTAAAAGTTACTTTTATTGAGGGTGAATGTGAGTGGTACATTTTATTAGCAACTGGCTTAAACGGTAATGAACAAGATGTGAAATGAATCCCAGTGGTAAAAGAATTTTCTGACGTGTTTTCAGAAGACATACCTAAGTTTCTCTCTCAACGGGAGATAGAATTCTCTATTGACTTAGTACTGGGAGCTGGACCAATTTCTATAGTGCCTTATTGAATATCATCACTGGAGCTTACGGAGTTAAAGAAGCAGTTGGATGAGTTACTAGGAAAGAAGTTCATTCGTCTGAGCGCATCACCATGGGGAGCCTCAGTGCTGTTAGTAAAGAAGAAAGATAGTGGGATGAGATTATGTGTAGATTATCGGCAGTTGAACAAAACTACCATCAAGAATAAGTATCCACTTCCTCAAATTGATGATCTCATGGATCGGTTAAAGGGGCTATGGCATTTTTGAAAATATATTTACAGTCGGGTTATCATCAGATTCGGGTAAGAGAATTAGACATACCTAAGACTGCTTTTAGGACTAGATATGGTCATTATGAGTATACGGTTATGTCCTTTGGACTAACTAATTCTCTTGCAGTATTTATGGATGATATGAATCGCATTTTTCACCTGTATCTAAACCAATTTATAATGGTCTTCATAGATGACATTCTCATTTATTTCAAGATGGAAAGGGAACACGAGGAGCACTTAAGGAATGTACTAATATTAAGGAAATGGAAATTATATGCAAAACTATCGAGGTGTGAATTTTGTGTAGGAGAAGTAATATTTCTGGGGCATGTTGTGAAGCAAGAAGGTACAACAGTAGATCTTTCTAAAGTTGAACCTGTGTTACAATGGGAACGACCTACGACTGGTACAGAGGTTCAAAGTTTTCTTGTATTAGTTGGGTATTACAAAGGGTTTATTAAGGATTTTCACAAATAGCGCTACCTTTGACTCATCTTACAAGAAAAGAAGTTCATTTTATTTGGACGGCTGAGTGCGAAAAGAGTTTCGAGACCTTGAGAGAAAAGTTGACAACGGTGCCAGTTCTAGCTTTGCTAGATTCACAAAAACCTTTTGAAGTATACTGTGATACTTCTCTAAAGGGATTGGGATGTGTGCTGATGTTGAATAGAAAAGTGGTGGCTTATGCTTTGTTGTAGTTGAGGCCTTATAAAAGAAACTACCCAACTCATGACCTGGAATTGGCTACAGTGGTATTTGCTCTTAAGATATGGAGGCATTATTTATACGGTGTTCAATTTGAGGTCTTTTCTGATCATAAGAGTTTAAAGTATATCTTTGATAAAAAAAATATCTTAATATGAGGCAACGTAGGTGGATGGAGTTTTTAAAGGATTATAATTTCAAGTTGAGTTATGATGTGTTTGCATCTTTGGTGTTTTTTACTTAGAATTTCATTCATTAAACTAAGAATTATTGCAAGATAAACAATGATTTCATGGTTAATTGAGCAATACTTTGAGTTAGTATGCATTCATTGATTATAAGAAAATATGGAAGAGAATTGGCAAAGATTAAAGAGAAAAAGGAGGCTAAGAATCACTTTGAGCAAGAAGAGCAATCCTGTTCCTTGATTTCACATATCTGATAAACCCATATTTTGTGAGTTATTTTGTGCTTAGTTTGAGTGATTTATTCAATCCTTCACCCACTTATTCATATTAATTGCATGGTTTTACTTTCCCATCGTTATTATGTGATGTATGTGAAAAAATGTTTCCTAAACTTTAAAATTAATTATTTTAATTACCTTTATTTCCATTCGATGTCGTGATTAGTGTGTTGAGTAGTTTCAGATTTTTTAAAGCAGAATGACTTAAAGGATGGAAAAGGAAACGTACAAAAATGGAAGGAAAGTGCGAAACGGAGTTTTGCAGAAACTGGTATCCACGCGATCGCATGGACGACGCGATCGCGTGCCAGAAGCGAAGAAGCAGTCACGCGGCCGCATGACTGACGCGACCGTGCGCCTTAAGTAGAACGCATACGACGCGGACGCGACTGACGTGACCGCGCCACAAGGAAAACTCCAGAGGACGCGACCGCGTGACCCACGCGGACGCATGACAGAGGCCACGTATCAGAATTTATAGAATACGCCCCCAGCGATTTCTGAAGCCCTTTTTGGCCCAGATCCAAGTATAGAACACATAGATTAGAGGTTATAAAGTGGAGGAATGCATCCATTCAAGGGGGAGCTCGCCAATTTTCACTTTCCATGATTTAGATTTAGTTTGAGAGAGGTTCTCTCCTCTCTCTCTTAGGATTAGGATTAGGATTTAGGACTTCTCTTAGTTTGTAAGTGATGCCAGGGCATTTTGGCCAGTTTCACTGACCTTTTCTTTACTGTTTTTAAGGTAGTTTCATGCATTTTCTTAGGAAATAAGCTAGTTTTGGGTAGATATTCACTTACATCTTGATTCAAGCATACATTGTGCACTTTACATGATTTCATGAGAATTTTGTATGAATTATATGATAAATTGGATGATGCATGATCCCATGATTAAGAGCAAAACTTTGATGCACTTTGTTTGATTGATTTCAGACCAAAAGAAGAAGAGAAGAGCCACGTTAGTGGCTACGTTAGTTACACTAACGTGGGCACTAACGTGGAAGGAAGGAAAGCCACAACGTTAGTGAGAAAAGTTAGTGGCATTAACTTTGAAGAAAGGAAATGGAGCCAACGTTAGTGACACTTAACATTATCACTAACGTTGGACCAAGCTCATAAGTGGCCACGTTAGTTGCCACGTTAACTTAGTTAACGTGGCCTCTAACGTTAAGAAGTAAAAGGGAAGCCAACGTTAGTGACATTCAACTTTATCACTAACGTTGGCCAAGTCACAATAAGCCACGTTAACTCCCACGTTAACCTAGTTAACGTGGAAGCTAACGTGAAGAAAGGAGGTGATTGCCAACGTTAGTGACACCCAACATTGTCACTAACGTTGGAATGAGCCCACATAAGCCACTATGAGCCACGTTAACTCCCACGTTAACTTAGTTAACGTGGTAGTTAACATGGACAAAAGTCCCACCTGGCAACCTGACCATGCCTTCTTCAAACACGCATAACTTGAGCCACAAAATTCCAAATGAGGTGATTCTAGTGGCATTGGAAAGTAGGATTCCAGAGCTTTCCAAGCATATATGGCACTACATGGTTGACACTAAATTTGAGGGAAAAAACCTGCCCCGAAGGTGCAATGATGAACATGGTACCAACCTGTATTAAGGCCAATTGACCTCTTCACCTTCCAAGAAGTATAACTCGAGTTGTAGAGCTCCAAATGATGCGCTTCCAAAGGCATTGGAAAGTAGACATCCAGGGCTTTCCAACGATATATAATAGTATGGAATGGACACTAAGTTTGAGCTTCAGAAACTGGAAATAATGAAGCCTTGATCGCTAGCGTTATTGGCACTCAAGTTTTCCATTAACGCTGGCAACTATGCCGGCGACCATGTCCACTTCAAAGGAGCATAACTTGAGCTACAGAGGTTCAATTGAGGTGATTCCAGTTGCGTTAGAAAGCTGACATTCAGAGCTTTCCAACGATATATAATACTCTATAGTGGGCATGAAATTAGAGCACAAACAAGAGGCATCTTTTAAGCCCCAAAAACACCAACTGGGCAGCAAGTGCAACGTTAGCCACAATAACTTTAGCACTAACGACACACTTGTAGCGTTAGTGTGGCTAACTTTGGCACTAACTTTAGCACCTGGACCTCAACTTGACTCCCTTCTCTCTCAAGCCCACTTCAAAGCTTAAGCAAGCAAGCCCACAATTGTCAATTAATCAAGACCACAAGAAGCATCTAGAATAGAAATTTTTATTTAATTGTAATTTACTTTTAATTTCATTTTGTAAATTAGGAGGGCCTATATAAAGGCCTTAGTCTTTACATTGAAAACAGCGGGGAAATGGGAGGCTGGAAATTCTAGAATGGGGGATTGAAGAGGGGTCTTCGAACTCCCTCCCCTCACACACTTTTCCTTCTCTTTCTTTTAGTTGTAATTTTCATTTATGAATGTTGAATTTTAAATTTCAGTTTGAATCTTCATCTTTATTTTTCTGCACTTTCTTTCTTTTTTATTTTTGTAGAGCAATGATCAACTAACTCTTTACATTGGGTTAGAGAGCTCTATTGTGATTCAATGGATTAAGTGTAGTTCTTATTCTTCTTCTTCTTTCTTTCCTCTTGATTTTACTAGAAAGATTTCAATCTTCATCCAATTGGGTAGTTATCTTGGAAAAGAAGCTATTCATACTTGGATCTCTTCTGAACCATGAAAGAGGAATGAAGAGATCATGCTAGAAATGCTTTCTCATGTTGGACCAAATTGGGTTTGGATGGATATGTGACTATAATCCACCAACACCTGATTTGGGAAATGCATGTGGTATAATCAGTGACCATACTTCATCTCTTCTCATGAGCAATTGACCAAGGAATTGGCTATTGATCAAGATTTGAGAGATTGAATTACAAGGAATTGTAATTCGATCACTTAAGATTGCCAAGGAGATCAATGAGTGCATTGATTGAGGAAGAGATGAGAATGAACTTGATCCGGAGGATTGCAATATCTCTTGATCCCAATGTTCATTTTATTTTTAATTCTTACATTTACTTTTCTTGCCATTTTACTTTTCTGCACTTTATTGCTTTCTTTACTTTTCTGTCAATTTACAATTCCTTGTTGCTTATCACTCCAATCTGATTCGTCTAACTAGGATAGTCAATTAACCATTGATTGCTTAATCCGTTAATCTCTGTGGGATTCGACCTCACTCTTTTGTGAGTTATTACTTGACAACAATTCGGTACACTTGCCGAAGGGAGATTTGTTGCGAGACAAGTTTTCCGTGCATCAGTAAGAGTGACTCTCGATCCAGGTTTAATATTTACTTTAATTTATGTTTCTATGCTAATTTTACTTTAATGCTTTTATTCGTATCTATAAATGTTGCCAACTTGACTTATGAACCCTTTCCATATTATGATTTGAATTAATGATTATTTGAGGTATTTCAGTTATTGATTGCTTTCTCTTTAATTTGTGTTACCTTTGCTTTCCATCTAAGGATATTTTATTCCAGCAATTTACTTTTTTTCCTTTTTGGTCTTGGTTAAGAAATCAGTAACTCAACAGTCACCAACTCAACATAACTGACAATCGCTATCTTGCTAATTGAACTGAACTTCAATAATCCCAACTTTTTTTTAGGAATTAAATAGGATTCGAAGGTCAAACTAATTAGTCCCTTGATTTTCCTTTACTTTAGTAAAGGTTAACTAAGTAGAATTTAGATTCAACTTTTATTATTGTTGAGAGAGATAACTAAGTTGGACTTCTAATTTCTCTTACCTTGCCAAGAGTTTGCTTTACAGTATTTATTTATTTTAATTGCCATTTACTTTACTTGTCATTCAAATCACTTGCTTTTCACCTTCTAAACCCCGATTACAACCTTTATAGCCAATAATAAGAACATACTTCCTTGCAGTTCCTTGAGAAGACGACCCGAGGTTTGAATACTCGGTTAACAATTTTTAAAGGGGTTTGTTACTTGTGACAACCAAAACGTTTGTATGAAGGGATTTTTGTTGGTTTAGAGACTATATCTGCAACGTAACTATTTTTATGAACTTCTTTACTGGCAAAAATCCCAACGTCAAAATGGCGCCGTTGCCGGGGAACTGTTAACGTGTGCCTTATTATTGGTTATTGTAAATATTTTTCTTTTGCTTGTTTATTTATTTTTGTTTTTCCTTTTTATCTTTATTTGCTACCATGAACTCTCACCCCTCTCGCTTTGAGTTTGGTTCTAACTTTGTTGAAGGAAATAGAAGTTACAGCAGGAATATGCATCAAGGTCAGACCAATCAAGGATGGATGGAGCCAAGAGGATCTAATCAACCCTTCAGGCAGCAACATCCTCCGAGATATCCTAGACAAAGACCATTCTACCGTGCATACCCAGCTGAAAGATATGGTGGACAACCTTGTAACTACCAACAAGCCTCACCCCGTGCATATAAACCATCCTTTCAACATAACCTCGAACCAGCACACTCACAAGTTTCTCTTCACCATTTGCCACCATATGATCCTTCCTTACCCCAGTACCAATCCAATCACTCCCAATCACCGCCACTTTTCTATGTGTCCTGTCCAAATCTAGCAACCCGAGAAGCAGAGGTTCGCCTAAAGGAAACAGTAAATAAACTTCAAACAACTATTCGACAACTGGAGCAAGCAGTAATTCAATGGGCTTCTAGACGCTCAAATATACAAGGGTCAGCCACAGCCCCATGTGGATAGTCTAATGAAGAGCGTAGCATGAAGGAGATACCAGAAACTCCAGTGGACAAGACAGAGCATGAATTTGTACTAAAACAAGTAGAAGAAGCTGTCATTGTACAAGAAGAAGAGTTGGTTGAGGATCTAGGAGATGCTGAACCTCCATGGGAATCTAGAACTGAGGAGAACTCCGTCAAGGACGTTACAGTTGATGCTAAGGAGGATAGTACACAATCTCCAAGGCAAGTTATTTATGAAGAATCAGACGGAATAACCTAGGACACAAATTCCCTTGATGATGATAGTCACAAGTCAAATTCTCTTAGTAATGAACTAGCATCCGCAAGTGAATTCTCTGAGGTCGAAGAATCTTCCCAAGTGAATATGAAGACGATGCGGAGGTAGATTTCTCTCAACCTCCAATCTATGACTCAAGTGATGAGGAAGACATAGAAGACTTTGACCAGGACACAGATACAATTGTAGAGCCTTGCAAGGAAGTGGAGGAATTCACAGAAGAGCATAAGGGAGTAGAACTTACAGAACCATCAGAAACACCTATCCCAAGGCCATTACCACCTAATACAAGCTTCAAGTGGGTATAATTCTTAACCTATAACTTTACTTATTCACTTGAATATGGTTTACTTGAAACAGATGGCCAGCTTAGAGCTCTCTGCGGCTTTAAGAGTAAGAGGGAAATGGCTCGCACTCAGAGCTGGTGCACAAGGTTTAATAAGGTTCCACGCTTCACCTCGAAGTACACGGATTGGTATCATGCTCAATTGCATGGATCAAAGAGAACGTTTGGTCACCATGGTGAGATTCTACTTTTTAAACCGCCCGGATAGAAATATATAGATCAAGACGGAGGCGGATTTAATAGAAAAGCTTGGGATCCTGGAATCTATTCTGACATTCGTCACCCCGGGAGCCTGAAAATTTGTCTGAAGCTGCTCAGAAGCTTTACATGCCTAGTTTGGGACCCCGAAGGCTATTGGCATTCCAAGCACTGGTGGAGATTTTTGGATGAATTTAAACATAAGCCGCCATAGCAGGAAGCTCCTCCAATGTCCAACTTAAGGACTTTAACTAAAAGTGCTAGGTGGGAGACAACCCACCATGGTATGGTCGCTTCTTTTTCAATTTAATTCTTGTTAATTGCTTTCATTTTTATTTTCTTTTCATTTTACTTCATTGAAGCTGGAATCATGCACAGCATTCATGTTAATCACTGCATTCTGCATTTATCATACACATAAAAAAAAGGGATGCACGACGCAACCGCATGCCCCATGCGATCGCGTCATATTGCGAAAACACTACCCACGCGACCGCGTCATCCACGTGGCCGCGTGCCTTGGAGATCGGCGTCAAAATCCAACGTCCAGAAAGTTAGGATGGAATCGTGCGGCCCTTGTGCGTTTTGCACAAATTGGCCCACGCGATCGCATGCCCCATGCGATCGCGTCACTTGCACAATACCAATCCCACGCGACCGCGTGAGCGACGCGATCGCGTCGCATGGATTGCACATCACCCCAGAAGGAGATAGAGAGTTGTGCTAAAACGGTGCTGGAGTCGTGTGTTTAGCACAATTTCCAGCGACGCGATCGCGCGACCCATGCGATCGCGTCATCCCCTCTTCCACCCCTCTCATGCGATCGCGCGAACCACGCGATCGCGTCACCCCATTATCACCCCCACCACGCGACCGCGTCCCCCACGCGATCGCGTGGATTTGAAAATATAACCCCCTAGCCATGCGAACCCTATCAGTCGCGCGCCCCCAACCCTCTTCTCCCTCTCTTCTTCTTCTACTCTCAACCACCACCCACCACCGCCGGCCATCCCAGCCACGCCACCCCCTGTCCCCTATCCAACCCCCTCCCCTATTTCACCCATTACCTTTCCCAAAGCCCCTACCCCCTAATAGCAGCAACCGCCGTTCCCACCGCCGCCAGCCGCCGCGCCGGACGTCACCGTCAGCCACCGTGCCAACCACCGGACGCCACCATCACCACCACCCAACCACCTTCCTACCTACTCTCCTTATTCAGCCTTCCAAGTTCCGCAGCACGCAAGCCCTTTTATCCATTCGTAGTTTTTTTATTTTTTCTCCGTTTATGTTCATACTTAGGATAGCTAGATATGCATGTTGTAGTGGATTTTAGGTTGTTAAGTAGATTAGGCTGTGGTTAGTGGATCTAGGTCTATTTACTTGCACTATTCATGCTTCTGTTTTATCAAAACTGTAATTCTGCTGTTCCTGTGACCTTGTTCATATGCTGTGATTTCCTGCATTTGCTGCTTGTTACTCTAAATTTTCCTGTTTCTATTAATTATAGGTAACTACAGCAAGTTTTTTTAATTCATATGAACTGCCTTGTTTGCTGTTTATTTTCCGGGACAATCCAACTTTAGCCGGAATGCTGCCCAAATTTTTTGTGAATTGTTTTCATTCATGTTTTGGTTTGGCAATCTGAACTCTGTTGTCCTCTGCTTTACCCAAACCATTTCATGAATGCTATGGCAGAATTTCTTATTCTCTTTGATTTCCTGGTTTATAAACTGCATCTGTGATATTCTGATTCCAATTCTTGCTTTCTTTATATCTGTTTGAATCAACATCACCCTGTTTTCCTTGTTAGGTTGTGAGTTATTTCTAGTCATAATTGTGAATCCTTGTTACATGGAATATTTTCTTTATGCCACTTACTTGAACCCACATTTTACTGCTTCACTAATTTTAATTTACTAACTCTTCTTTCAACTTCTAACCATACTAACCTTTTCAAAATCTCTTTTCTGATTTTTTTCACTTTCCTCTAACTTTCTAACCATGGCATTATGACAATTTCTCTATTTAACTTGGATTCTGATACATTTTGGATTGTTAATTCTTCCTTTCAAAATTTTAAACTACTATACAATCCTCAATACACCATTACTTAACTCATTTACCTATTTCCCATTTTCCCTTGCCACTTTGAGTTTTCTTTGTTTAATTGCCTATTTGCTTCCCTATCTTTATCCATATCCTAGTTTTCCATTTTTCAAGATATCTGCCTCACAAAGGAATGGAAAAGGCAAGGCTACTGGCAAGTGTAAGAGAGGAGATTCCTCCCAGTCCATCATTGCCCTCATGCATGATTCCTCGTGGCGGGAGAAGAACTTTACACAGCAGGAAAAAGCTGACCAGCTGTTCCCTGTAAATGACTCAATAAAATTTGCAAACCGATATTGTGAGCTGAAGTGTCCGGCATTTGCAAACTCCAGGAATCTATACCTGGAGAGAACTCTGAGGATTCCAGAAGCACTCCAGCAGTACACCACTGAGCAAATCAAGCAAAGAGGCTGGTTCTTTCTGGAGAGAGCACTGACAGAGGTCAATACATCTTGGGTCCGGGAATTCTACTGCAACTACTACATCACCACCCTAGATGCAGTGAACCTGAAAGGAAGGCAGATTCTGGTCACTGAGGAGGCCATAGAGGACATTCTCCGGCTCCCAGCCAAGTCCGATCAGCCTGATGGTTATTCAAAGGCTGAGGAGGACATGCACCTGATGCAGTTTGATTGGGATGCTGTAAAGGCACGAATAGCTCTCGACCCGACTGTTCCTTGGGAGATGGGTTAGGATACCACCATGCCTAGAGGGATCAAGAGGGCGTACTTAAATGATGAGGCTCGGTTATGGCACCAGATCTTGAGCAATTATGTGATGCCGAGTACTCATGAGACGGAGATCCCAGCTGCTATGATTACCCTCCTATGGTGTGTGATGGAGGGTAAGGACCTTTATCTGCCACGCTTTATCTGGCATTATATGGCCAGGGTCCACGTCCGAGGCACCCTCCCTTTTCCGTATCTGGTTACACAGCTAGGCCGTCGAGCTGACGTGCCATGGGAGGATGCCGATGAGAGACCACCAGCAGCGGACTGCAGGAAGATCATTCCTCATAGCAGGAACTTCCTAGCTTTGGGCTACAGACCACCACCCTTCACTACTACTGATGAGCTAGCCCCACCGTCTGCTGGACCCTCTTCATCCACGGCTGCCCCTGCTGCCCCTGCTGCCACCACTGCACCTCCACCTGCCTCTGAGCCTATATACCGCCTCGTGCACCGCCTATTCCGACAGCTTGATCAGATGGAGCGCCGTAACCGGCGCCGGTATGAGAGATTGGAGCGTCGCAACCAGCGACGCTATTCGCATCTGAAGCTGATGATCCGACAGGGTGGTGACATCTCCTCTGAGCCCGACACACCATCAGAGCCATCAGAGGAGGAGGAGGATGAGCACGAGGAAGAGACTCACTTCCAGGAGGAGACCCATCAGCAGGCAGACACAGAGCAGGCTGCACCACATCAGGAGGTTACGCATCAGATCGAGGCTGCAGATCCGGAGATCCCGATTCAGTCAGCACCGCCTCTACAACAGTCAGACTCTCAGCCCACCACCACCACAGAGCCTCCAGCTACCATCCCTACCAGTGATGACACCCCTTCACACCCGGCTTGACTGAGCATCAGGGACAATGCTTCATTTTAAGTGTGGGGAGGTCGCCATCTCTGGCGTTTTATTTTGGTGAACCACTACATCTCTTTTTTCTTTTATTTTGGATATTTTTCTGTATTTTTCTTTTTACTGTTATTTTCTGAGTACTTATACATTGCTACTTTTATGTATTTTTACTCTATTTTTGCATTTTGCATTTTTAGTTCATATTTTTAGTTATTTAGTTTAGTTTGCAATTCTGACTTAGTAGTGGATTAATTAGTATAGTTTACCCTTTTTAGCATAAGATAGCATAGTTAATTTGAAAAATATAAAAAGGAAGTAAGCTAGGAAATTGAACATAACAGATTTAAATCCATAAACCTTGTATATATAGCATTACATCATATAGTTAAGTTGACAACATTTCATCAAGGAGGAACATTAAAACTTTAAAGGCTACCCTAAATAATTTTTTTATGAGAATAATGGTAATTTTTAACTAAACCTGCATAACAGATATGAATGATATATGATGCTTGAGTTAGAGAACACATAGCCTGTGAGTTTTGAGCTTAATTGTATGGTTGCATTCAAACCATAATTTCATTCCTGTGTTTCACTTCTTTTTATTCTGATGTTTTTTACTTTGCTTTAATCTATATGTCCAATTATAGAATCTAGATACATACCAAAAGAATGATTAAGGCCATCATTTAATTTTAGCTCACTTACCCCAAAATAACCCACCTTTCACATCACCCTTGTTAGCCCCCTTGAGCCTTTAAAATCCCTTTTATTCTATTTAGCCACACTACTAGCCTTAAGCAGAAAAACAAAATAAAATCCCAAGTTGAATCCTTGGTTAGCTTAAGATAGAAAATTATGAATAGATTAAAATGTGGGAAACCTATTGGGAACATGGATGATAGAAACAAAAGGGTAGAAAAGTTAAAAGAAATAAAATAAAATTTGGGAAGCATGCTCATGAGAAATCAAAGTGATTCAATTACCATGTGTATTAAAAAAAAGTTATTTTTCATCATTTAATAAAAGGGGATACAAAAGAATTCCCTAATGCAAAATAAAAGCAAATGCACATGGGATAAAAATAAAATTAAAACATGAGCATGTAACAACAAGTGGGATAATATGGGAAAATTGGTAAAGAAATTTATTCTACTAAATATGTATGTTAGGTGAGATCTTAGTCTAATTAAGGATTCATTTATTAGCTCACTTAGCCTTATACATATATCCTTACCTTTACCTTGGCCCCATTACAACCTTAATTAAAGACCTCATGACTTTTGGTATGACTGTACTCTATAATTGTTGATTGGTTAGATAAAGAACAAAGTAATAGAAAGTAAGAATAAAAAGAAAAGTAGAGTGAATAAACCCAATAAACACTGAGTGACTAGAGGGTAAACACAAAATCTAATGAGGGTTCAATAACTCATCAACATATATCTGTACTTAATTTACTAATTGTTTTGCAAGTTTGTACAATATTTTTTATTTCCCATCTCATTTGCTAAAATGCTTTATTATTTAAGGGTTGGCTATATATATATATATATATATATATATATATATATATATATATATATATATATGACTCCTTGAGGATGTAAATTAATTTGACTACATGTAAGCTTTATATATGAGTGGATAAATTGGAATTGCATGACTCATTTAGGTAGATGCATTTAGAATAGGTTGCATTGCATAACATTCCACCACTTTAACCTTACCTTATTCTTTACCTTGGATTTAGCATGAGGACATGCTATTGTTTATGTGTGGGGAGGTTGATAAACCCATATTTCGTGAGTTATTTTGTGCTTAGTTTGAGTGATTTATTCAATCTTTCACCCACTTATTCATATTAATTGCATGGTTTTACTTTCCCTTCCTTATTATGTGATGTATGTGAAAAACATGTTTCCTAAGCTTTAAAATTAATTATTTTAATTACCTTTATTTCCATTCGATGCCGTGATTAGTGTGTTGAGTAGTTTCAGATTTTTTAAGGCAGAATGACTTAAAGGATGGAAAAGGAAACGTACAAAAATGGAAGGAAAGTGCGAAACGGAGTTTTACAGAAACTGGTATCCACGTGATCGCATGGAGGACGCGATCGCGTGCCAGAAGCGAAGAAGCAGCGACGCGGCCGCATGACTGACGCGACCGCGCACCTTAAGTAGAACGCATACGATGCGGACGCATGACTGACGTGACCGTGCCACAAGGAAAACTCCAAAGGACGCGACTGCGTGACCCACGCGGACACGTGACAGAGGCCAGTATCAGAATTTACAGAATACACCCCTAGCGATTTCTGAAGCCCTTTTTGGACCAGATCCAAGTACAGAACACACAGATTAGAGGTTATAAAGTGGAGGAATGCATCCATTCAAGGGGGAGCTCGCCAATTTTCACTTTCCATGATTTAGATTTAGTTTGAGAGAGGTTCTCTCCTCTCTCTCTTAGGATTAGGATTAGGATTTAGGACTTTTCTTAGTTTGTAAGAGTGACTCTCGATCCAGGTTTAATATTTACTTTAATTTATGTTTCTATGCTACTTTTACTTTAATGCTTTTATTCGTATCTATAAATGTTGCCAACTTGACTTATGAACCCTTTCCATGTTATGATTTGAATTAATGATTATTTGAGGTATTTCAGTTATTGATTGCTTTCTCTTTAATTTGTGTTACCATTGCTTTCCATCTAAGGATATTTTATTCCAGCAATTTACTTTTTTTCCTTTTTGGTCTTGGTTAAGAAATCAGTAACTTAACAGTCACCAACTCAACATAACTGACAATCGCTATCTTGCTAATTGAACTGAACTTCAATAATCCCAACTTTTTCTTAGGAATTAAATAGGATTCGAAGGTCAAACTAATTAGTCCCTTGACTTTCCTTTACTTTAGTAAAGGTTCACTAAGTGGAATTTAGATTCAACTTTCATTATTGTTGAGAGAGATAACTAAGTTGGACTTCTAATTTCTCTTACCTTGCCAAGAGTTTGCTTTACAGTATTTATTTATTTTAATTACCATTTACTTTACTTGTCATTCAAATCACTTGCTTCTCACCTTCTAAACCCCGATTACAACCTTTATAGCCAATAATAAGAACATACTTCCTTGCAGTTCCTTGAGAAGATGACCCGAGGTTTGAAAACTCGGTTAACAATTTTTAAAGGGGTTTGTTACTTGTGACAACAAAAACGTTTGTACGAAGGGATTTTTGCTGGTTTAGAGACTATATCTGCAACGCAACTGTTTTTATGAACTTCTTTACTGGCAAAAATCCCAACGTCAATATCCTCATGCAAATCTTGTACTCCTTGATGTAAGCCTAAACGTGCACTATTAAGTTGAACTACCTTTATTGAAGGGTTTGTAATCCTCTTAAAATCAATACAGACATATTTTAATTCAATTTGACTTATTGTTTCTTCAAAAGACTCTTAGTTTCGAATTCCTTTCTTGAGGTGCACTCTAATTCTCTTTCTGGTGCATTTTCTTATTTTCTACAATCTTGTCTGATCACAACACAATGTATCTTTTCAATTTCTTATGGATACCGTTCGAAATTGATTACTTTCTTTTGAGCTTGGTATCCCTTCAGATAACTTGAGCTTATTTCGAGATTGCATGCAATCCTTAGATGCAACCCTCGATATGTTAGTTCCTTAGGACGCGAATTATAAACATGATGGACAAAATTCGTGAGCGTGCAACCTTACGAGGAGTTGTGAAGCTTTGCTTTTACAAATGGCATTATCGATGACTGAGTCGACACATAAAGGTGCCCATTATTGCAAACGTCAGATTATGGGAGAAATTCTTCAAAACGTAAAAGAAAGATTAACTACAGCACTAGTATTTGCACTGCTTGAACCCCATAGACCATTAAAGATCTACTGGTAAGTTTCATAGAAAAATCTTGGAGTGCATTCTGATGTAACATCAGGATGTAGTTTATTATGCATCGCGATAGTAGAGGCCACACGAAGTGAAATCTCTAACTCACGATCAGGAGCCTGTTGTGTTTATGCTTTGTGTTAAAGATGTAGAATAAGGAGAAACTACCTCCATGGAGATGGATGTAATTACTAAAGAACTACGATTTTGAGTTAAGCTATCATCCAGGGATTTTCGCGCTTGACTTTAGTTTTTACGTGTAAATTATAGGGTGGTTAATATAACATTTGGTACATGGTGAATTATTGAAGGCAGAAGTAAGTAGAAAAGGAGAAAAATAAGTGAGACTAAATTTAGGCTTGAATTTTTGGTTGATTTTAACATTTGATTTTAGTTATGATAAGTAGAAATTTATTAGTTGTTTAGTATGTCTAAGGGAGGTTAAATTATTTACATTGATGAAATTGTCAATGAATTGGATAATTAGATGCGGAATAAAAGGTATGGTGGTATTGTGGACCTTGGGATTTTGTCAAATGAGTAAAGAAAATAGAGAATAGAATATCTTAGGAGTTGGAATGGTTGAGTATGTTATGAGTGTGATTAAGTGGTATTGATTTTAGTTATGATGATTGAAAATTCATGGGTTGTTTGGTATGTCGAGTTGTAGTGTTGCTCATAAGGATGAATAACAAGAGTAGGTACTCTAGTTGTTGTTGTTGTTGTTGTTGTTATTGAGGTCCTAGGTAATACAATTATTGAGATTGAGGATTTAATAGGATCTTGAGTTAGGCATAAAGATGCTATAAGGCCTTGAGTTATGACTTCATCTTAGGATGAGTGTAAACACTATTTAGGTCAAGTTGAGAAAGTTCAGAAGTAAGCCTAGGTTTTGTAATCCGATAATAATGTACGACTTGACTGCATAATTGGATTGGTTAATTAATTAGTGGCAGAAAAATTAGAGTGGCGCAGAAGAGGCTTGTGGAATTCAATAGTACATGATAATTATGAATAGAGGTAGTAGAATGGTGAATAGACATATCTTAGGCTTGAATACTTGAAGAGTTTAGTGGGTTAAGGTAAGTAAGGATTTCTATGAAACTAAGTTTAATTGTGGCTGTAAGATTAAATTGCTTCGGGGTAGGTTTTGGAGATGATTACAGGCGTAATTGGATTTGTGTATAGATAGTAATGGATAAATTGTTGGTGTTACAAGATAGACTTGAAGAACATTGAATTGAAATGTTGATGTAGTATTGAGGTTGACTGAAGGGAGCTAAGAGTGAGAAGGATGAGTACAACATAGGTTTGAATTTGGTTAAGATATGCATTATAAATAGGAATGAAGGATGTAAATAGGAAATTGAGTTAACGTAGAGGAATGGAAACGTGAATAATAAGAGATAGGTTTAAGTTAAGGGAACATTTAATCAAGATGATGGGTAAACCAAATTTTGGGGACAAAATTTCTTATTTGGTGGGGAGAATGTAAGAATCAGAAAATAACTAACTGATTAATTAATGTAAAATAATAATAATTTAATTGCCCAAAATAGGTTCAAAAATTTAGAATATTAATTATAAAATTTAAATATGATTTTTAGACTTAGTAGATTTTTCTGAGTTGAAAAATGTAATTTTCTTCGAAAAATTACATAAAAATGTGTACCGGTAAATTAACCGGCAGTATCCGCTTAAATTTGTCCGGTACTATGTAAAAGCCATAAAAACTATAGAAAAACTTAGGAAAATAATTAAAGTTGAAAACTGGACGTTAATTTAAAAAGTTTGGCCCAAAGTTGGGCCAAAAGGGTCAAAAACGCTAATGGGTTGGACCAGACTCAAGTTGGGTATATAAGTTCATTAATGAAGGCCATTCAGCCTTATTTATCATCAAACACAGCCATAACAGCTGCAAGTGAGAAGAGGGGAGAAGAGAGAAAAGCACTATTCACATACAACTTCCGGTGGCCATAACTCGAGCTACGGTACTCCGTTTCGCATGTCGTCAGTGGCTACGTGAAGCTCTCACTAAGTCCGTTAATTCTATCTAACCTTTGTAGGTAAGATTTCGAAATTTTCTCTCCTTTTATCTACCCTAAGAAATTCAACATTTCGAGTTTTGATGTTGAGTGAAATTTTGTGTTTTGGTTGTTAGGTACTAACCATTAGTGAGAGATTGTTGGGGTCTTTTCCAAATTTCAGTGGATAAGGTAAGGTTTCTCAAGAAACATTGTAAATTGATATATTGTAAATATTATATTTTGATTTTTATGAAATATATGATATTAGTTTGAATATTGGAGCTTTTTGGAGTTGCCTTAGATATTTGGAAGCATTTGGATTAGGATTGGTGATTTGATTTGGTTGGAAGCTTGGTTTGGACTCAATTTTGGTATTTTGCACATATTGGAAATGGGCCAAGGTATGGTTTCGGTTTTCTCTATGTAATATGTAATATTTCTCGACACATAAGCTAGTGGACCATAGGATAGGATTGAAATTGATTGTTGATAATTGTGATGTATGATGAATTTGATGATTTTGATGATTATGGCCTATGATAATGTTGACGTATGATGTGGGATTTGGATAATGATGATTTTGAGGATTGTTAATGAAGGATGAGGTTTGTTGATGTTGATAGAGGATGGTGGAATGATATTTTGTGATGCAAATTGTTGAGATTTGAGTTTACAAGTAGAATGTGGTGTATGGAATGGGTGATTTTATGTGTTGCTAAGTTATGGGATGAATAAAAGGTGTATGAATATGATTTAGGTAATTAGGATTATTTTGAATATGTAATTTTGGATTAAGAGTTTGGTATAATTGAGGTTTAGAGATTTTTGGTAAAAATGGATTTTTGGTGAACTTTGACGGATCATATCTTGAGCTACGGAATTTAAAATTGAATAATTTTTGTATTAAATTAAAGATAATTTAAAGAGATTTAAAATGGTATAAATTTCGTAGAAATCGGATTTTGTAGAAAAATATATGATCGTCAGAAGTTGATATAAAAAATCTGAATTCTGTGATGTTGCAAAATTTGTAATTTCTAGTTTGTGTGCGCACGCACACTGTTGTGTGCGCGCTCTAAACAGTAGCTATATTTTGACTTGGGCGTATGCACAACCTTATGTGCACGCACACCCTGTAAATTTTTGAAAACGTGCGTATGCACACACTGGTGCGCACGCACACACAACCTGCGAAATTTGCAAGTTATGCGTACGCACAACCTCGAGCGCATGCACATGTTGGAAAGTGCATTCTATTGATGGCGTTCGCATGTATCTATGCGTGCATTTAAAATAAAAACTTTTATCTTCTGTGCATACACACACCTCTATGCGTACGCACACTTTGTGAATATTCTTCTGGGAGTGCGTACGCACACTGGCCTTTTTCAATAAAAACCTTGTTTCTAACTATTTTATCTTCCCAGCAAGCTTGTAAACTTCCGTAACACTTATATAAGATTCTTTAACTTGTTTTTAGGCTTTGAAACATAGAGAATACCATAAGTAAGTTAACTAGGTAATTTTAGGTAAAAAGTTTAGAAGACAAAGCCTTAGGATTCTGGAGTGCTGAGGGTGGATTAGTTGAGTGAAGTGGTAGGGTACTGTAAAGACGATTGGTATGATAAAATTGTGCAATTGTGGATTTGATGATGCTTGACACGAGTCTAGGACTCGGAGTGGACTGAATACTAAAAATGATTTCTGAAAACCACTGAATTACTATTTTATACTGGTTTAATAACTCTGTTGGTCCCTATAGTTTCACGAAATTTTCAATTAGGTCCCTATACTTTTTTTCTTTTTAATTAAGTCCCTGCACTAATTTTTTTTTCAATTGAGTCCCTATACTTTTTTTTCCTTTTATTTTAGTCCTTGCACCAATGTTTTTTTTTCAGTTGAGTCCCTATACAATTAAGCCAATTACTACTAAGAAGGACCTAATTGAAAAAAAAATTGGTGCAGGGACCCAATTAAAAAGAAAAAAAGTATAGGGACCTAATTGAATATTTCGCGAAACTATAGGGATCCACAGAATAATTAAACCTTTATACTGAGATTATTGAGATGCTATGCGCTTGGCATGGACGGTAGGTTAATTTCGCCTGTCGAGGACACTGCGGCGACGTAAGGGCTGTGGTTAGTCCCGCTTACGTTGTGATGTGAATTCCGAGGCAAGAGTATCACACTCACATGCTTTCGGAATCACAAGAGTCTGCAAGCACTATATCCTGGACCGTGTTCCAGGCACGACATCTCGGGAGTTCCCATTCTGAGACCGAAAGGTGACATCTCCATGGAGATGTGTCGGGTTGGCAGTTGAACCGACAATGTGATATCACAGCCAAATAGAACAGGCAGTCATCATGTGCATCTTCTATCTGTTTGTTTGCTTTGTCGACTTGAATTGTTTGCCTAATTGTATAACATGATTAATTGCTTCTTGAATTTCTTGATATACATGCTATACATGTGCTTTACTTGCATTGTTATTACTTGTATTTTCTACTGGGATTGAGGAGGATCGGAAGGCGGTGGTAGTGGGATCGCATGGCGGTTAGGCTGGTGAAGGCTGTAGGACAGTGGTGTATCTGTTAGTTTAGAAATCCATTAAGATAGAATACCTCATTTTATTATGGTTTTAAAGTTATGGTTTTAATTTTAGTTATGCTTTAAGTTGAATCTTGTGTGGATATGAGGTTCTAGGATTGTCTCTGGCATCTCGGAGTCTTATATCTTAGATTACTGGGTACTATTACCATACTGAGAACCTCTGGTTCTCATTCCATACTCTGTTGTTGTTTTTCAGATGCAGGTCGCAACCTGATGAGCGGATAATTTATACGATTTTTGGCATTATTTTTAGTATGTTTTTTAGTAGGATCTAGTTACTTTTAGGGATGTTTTTATTAGTTTTTATGCTAAATTCACATTTCTGGACTTTACTATGAGTTTGTATATTTTTCTGTGAGTTCAGGTATTTTCTGGCTGAAATTGAGGGACATGAGCAAAAATCAGATTCAGAGGTTGAAGAAGGACTGCAGATGCTGTTGGATTCTGACCTCCATGCACTCAAACTGGATTTTCTAGAGCAACAGAACTTTAAATGGCGCGCTCTCAATTGCGTTGGAAAGTAGATATCCAGGGCTTTCCAGAAATATATAATAGTCCATACTTTTCTCGAGTTTAGATAACGCAAACTGGCATTGAACGCAAGTTCCATGCTGCATTCTGGAGTCAAACGCCAGAAACAGGTTGCAAAGTGGAGTTAAACGCCAGAAACACGTTACAAACTGGCGTTCAACTCCAAGAATGACCTCTCCATGTGAAATCTTCATGCTCAGTCCAAGCACACACCAAGTGGGCCCTGGAAGTGGATTTCTACATCATTTACTTATTTCTGTAAACCCTAGTAACTAGTTTAGTATAAATAGGACTTTTTAATATTCTATTTACATCTTCGGATCATCTTTGATCGGGAGTTTTATCTTTAGATCACTTTTGTGAGGGCTGTCCATTCGGCCATGCCTGAACATTTATCACTTGTTTATTTTCAACGGTAGAGTTTCTACACACCATAGATTAAGGTGTGGAGCTCCGCTGTTCCTCAAAGATTAATGTTCAGTGATTCTGTTTTTCTATTCAATTCAACTTATTCTGCTTGTAAGATATTTATTCGCACTTCAATATGATGGATGTGATGATCGTGACAGTCATCATCATTCTCAACTTATGAACGCGTGCCTGACAACCACTTCCGTTCTACTTTAGATTGAAGGGATATCTCTTGGATATCTAATACAGGGGACCGAGTCTGAGATATTAGAATCTTAGTGGTATAAGTTAGAACCCATGGATGGCCATTCCTAAGATCCGGAAAGTCTAAACCTTGTCTGTGGTATTCCGAGTAGGATCTGGGAAGGGATGGCTGTGACGAGCTTCAAACTCGCGAGTGTTGGGCGTAGTGACAGACGCAAAAGGATCAAGGGATCCTATTCCAGTATGATCGAGAACCAATAGATGAATAGCCGTGATGTGACAGAGCATCTTGGACCATTTTCACTGAGAGGACGGGAAGTAGCTATTGACAACGGTGATGCCCAACATATAGCTTGCCATGGAAAGGAATAGGAAGGATTGGATGAAGACAGCAGGAAAGCAGAGATTCAGAGGGACGAAAGCATCTCTATACACTTATCTGAAACTCTCACCAATGAATTACATAAGTATCTCTATCCTAGTTTATATTTTAATTATGTTTTAATTATTAAATTCACCATAACCATTTGAATCCGCCTAACTGAGATTTACAAGATGACCATAGCTTGCTTCATACCAACAATCTCTGTGGGATCGACCCTTACTCATGTAAGGTTTATTACTTGGATGACCCAGTGCACTTGCTGGTTAGTTGTACGAAGTTGTGAAACAGAATTAAGAACATGTACATGCGTATTGAGTTTCTAACGCTGTTACCAAGGAAGGAATAATCACGAACCAAGTTTTTGGCGCCGTTGCTGGAGATTTATTTCACATTTGTTTCCGGTAACAACAGTGCCATGCTCTTGGTCAGGCAACAATTTCGTGCACCAAGTTTTTGGCGCCGTTGCCGGGGATTGTTCGAGTTTGGACAACTGACGGTTCATTTTGTTGCTCAGATTAGGTAATTTTATTTTAATTTTAAGCTTTTTGTTTTTACTATTTTTATTTTTATTTTAAAAAAATATTCAAGAAAAAAAATAAATTATTCTATGTTCTTCAGAATTTTTAAGAATGAATTCTAGTGTTTCATGAAAAATATTGAAGCCTGGCTGGCTGTAAAGCCATGTCTAAATTCTTTTGGAATGAAGCTTCCAAACCATCAGCATAGAGGCAAGTTAATTTGATGACTTAGCTGTTGAATGTCTGATTTACATGCTGAAGCTTGGCTGGCCATTGGCCATGTCTAGTGTTTTGGACCGAAGCTTTCACTGAAAGCTTGGCTGGCTAGTGAGCCATGTCTAATTTCTGGACCGGAGCTTTAGACTAACAATGCAAGATTCCTGGAATTCATATTAAAAATTTTGAAATCCTTATTTTTCTTTTTCAACATAATTTTCGAAAAATCCAAAAAATTTTTATAAAATCATAAAATCAAAAATATTCTTGTGTTTCTTGTTTAAGTCTTGAGTCAAATTTTAGGTTTGGTGTCAATTGCATGTTTTTATAATTTTCTTGCAATTTTCGAAAATTCATGCATTCATAGTGTTCTTCATGATCTTCAAGTTGTTCTCGGTAAGTCTTCTTGTTTGATCTTCATATTTTCTTGTTTTGTGTCTTTTCTTGTTTCTCATATGAATTTTCAATTTGTTAGTGTCTGAAGTTTGCAAATTTCTAAGTTTGGTGTCTTGCATGTTTTCTTTGCATCAAAAAAAATTTTTTTTTTCAAAAATAAGTCTTGATGTTCATCTTGATCTTCAAAGTGTTCTTGGTGTTCATCTTGACATTCATAGTGTTCTTGCATGCATCATGTGTTTTGATTCATAATTTTCATGTTGTGAGTCATTTTTTATGTTTTTCTCTCATAATTAAAAATTCAAAAATCAAAAAAATATCTTTTCCTTTTTTCTCTCAAAATTTTGAAATTTTGGGTTGACTTAGTCAAAAATTTTTAAAAATAAGTTGTTTCTTATGAGTCAAATCAAAATTTCAATTTTAAAAATCTTATCTTTTTCAAATCTTTCTCAAAAATCAAATCTTTTTCATTTTTCTTCTTAATTTTTTTCAAAAATTTAAAAAATTAATTTTTCAAAATCTTTTTCTTAATTTTATCTTATATTTTCAAAATTAACACTAACATCTAATGTTTTTATTCAAAAATTCCAAGTTTGTGACTATTCTATCAAGAAAAATTCAATCTTTAAATTCTAGAATCATATCTTTTAGTTTCTTGTTGGTCAAGTCATCAACTTTAATTTTAAAAATCAAATCTTTTTAATTTATCTTTCAGATCCTTTTCAAAATAAAGTTTAATCATATCTTTTCAATCATATCTTTTTCAAACAAATCTCTTTCAATCATATCTTTTTAAAATTTGATTTCAAAATCTTTTTCTAACTTCCTATCTTTTCAAATTTAATTTTCAAATCTTCTTAACATCTTTTCAAATCTTTTTAATCATATCTTTTTATCATATCTTTTATATCATATCTTTTTCAAAATTTTATCTTTTTCAAAAAAATTTTGATTTTAAAATAACTTCTTATCTTCTTATCTTTTCAAAATTGATTTTCAAATCTTTTTCAACTAACTAATTGACTTTCTGTTTGTTTCCTATTTTTTTCAAAACCACCTAACTAACTCTCTCTCTCTAATTTTCGAAAATACTTCCCTCTTTTTCAAAAATTTTCTTTTTAATTAACTAATTATTTTAATTTTAATTTAATTTCAATTTCAATTTTCGAATTTTAACTTTAAGTTTTAATTTTATTTTATTAAATTTTCGAAAACTTCTCTTTCTCATCCCGTTCTATTTATTTATTCATTCACTAACACTTCTCTTCATCTCATATCTCTGCTCCTATCCTCACCCTTGTGTTTGGATTATCCATTCTTCTTCACCTTTATTCCCTTTCTTCTTCTACTAACAACAAGGGAACCTCTATACTGTGGTAAAAAGGATCCCTATTATTATTTTCTGTTCTTTTCTTTTTCATATGAGCAGGAGCAAGGACAAGAACATTCTTGTTGAAGCAGACCCTGAATCTGAAAGGACTCTGAAGAGAAAACTGAGAGAAGCTAAAATACAACAATCCAGAGACAACCTTACAGAAAATTTCAAAAAGGAAGAGGAGATGGCAGCTGAAAATAATAATAATGCAAGGAGGATGCTTGGTGATTATACTACACCTACTTCCAAGTTTGATGGAAGAAGCATCTCCATCCCTACCATTGGAGCAAACAATTTTAAGCTGAAACCTCAATTAGTTGCTCTAATGAAACAGAACTGCAAATTCCATAGACTTCCATCTGAAGATCCCTATCAGTTTTTAACTGAGTTTCTACAGATCTATGAGACTGTTAAGACTAATGGAGTAGATCTTGAAGTCTACAGGCTCATGCTTTTCCCTTTTGCTATAAGAGACAGAGCTAGAACATGGTTGGACTCACAACCTAAAGATAGCCTAAACTCTTGGGATAAGCTGGTCACGGCCTTCTTGGCTAAGTTCTTTCCTCCTCAAAAGCTGAGCAAGCTTAGAGTGGATGTTCAGACCTTCAAGAAAAAAGATGGTGAATCCCTCTATGAAGCTTGGGAAAGATACAAGCAGATGACCAAAAGGTGTCCTCTTGACATGCTTTCAGAATGGACTATCCTGGATATATTCTATGATGGTCTGTCTGAATTAGCTAAGATGCCGTTGGATACATCTGCAGGTGGATCCATTCACCTAAAGAAAACGCCTGCAGAAGCTCAAGAACTCATTGACATGGTTGCAAATAACCAGTTCATGTACACTTCTGAAAGGAATCCTATGAGTAGTAGGACGCCTATGAAGAAGGGAGTTCTTGAAATTGATACTCTGAATGCCATCTTGGCTCAGAATAAAATATTGACTCAGCAAGTCAATATGATTTCTCAGAGTCTGAATGGAATGCAAGCAGTATCCAACAGTACTCAAGAGGCATCTTCTGAAGAAGAAGCTTATGATCCTGAGAACCCTACAATAGCAGAGGTGAATTACATGGGTGAACCCTATGGAAACACCTATAATCCATCATGGAGAAATTATCCAAATTTCTCATGGAAGGATCAACAAAAGCCTCAACAAGGCTTTAATAATGGTGGAAGAAACAGGCTCAGCAATAGCAAGCCTTTTCCGTCATCTTCTCAGCAACAGACAGAGAATTCTGAACAAAATACCTCTAATTTAGCAAACTTAGTCTCTGATCTGTCCAAGGCCACTTTAAGTTTCATGAGTGAAACAAGGTCCTCCATAAGAAAATTGGAGGCACAAGTGGGCCAGCTGAGTAAAAAAATCACTGAAACACCTCCTAGTACTCTCCCAAACAATACAGAAGAGAATCCAAAGAGTGAGTGCAAGGCCATTAATTTAACCATCATGGACGAACCTACAGGGGAGGAAGAGGACGTGAATCCCAGTGAGGAAGACCTCCTGGGACGTCCAGTGATCAATAAGGAGTTTCTCTTTGAGAAACCAAAGAACTCTGAGGCTCATCTAGAGACCATAGAGATTCCAATGAACCTCCTTATGCCCTTCATTAGCTCTGATGAGTATTCTTCTTCTGAAGAGAATGAGGATGTTACTGAAGAGCAAGTTGCCAAGTACCTTGGTGCAATCATGAAGCTGAATGCCAAATTATTTGGCAATAAGACTTGGGAAGATGAACCTCCCTTGCTCATCAATGAACTGAGTGATCTGGATCAACTAACATTGCCTCAGAAGAAATAGGATCCTGGAAAGTTCTTAATACCTTGTACCATAGGCACCATGACCTTTGAGAAGGCTCTGTGTGACCTTGGGTCAGGGATAAACCTCATGCCACTCTCTGTAATGGAGAAACTGGGAATCTTTGAGGTACAAGCTACCAAATTCTCATTAGTGATGGCAGACAAATCCATGAAACAGGCTTATAGACAAGTAGAGGACGTGTTAGTAAAGGTTGAAGGCCTTTATATCCCTGCTAATTTCATAATCCTAGACACTGGGAAGGATGAAGATGAATCCATTATCCTTGGAAGACCCTTCCTAACCACAGCAAGAGCTGTGATTGATGTGGACAGAGGAGAATTGATCCTTCAACTGAATGAGGACACCCTTGTGTTTAAAACTCAAGGTTCTCCTTCTGTAACCATGGAGAGGAAGCATGAAAAGCTTCTTTCAGTACAAAGTCAAACAAAGCCCCCACAATCAAACTCTAAGTTTGGTGTTGGAAGGCCTCAGCCAAACTCTAAGTTTAGTGTTGGGAGTCTACAAAATTGACCTGATCACCTAGGTGGCTCCGTGAGAGCCCACTGTCAAGCTATTGACATTAAAGAAGCGCTTGTTGGAAGGAAACCCAATATTTATTTTATCTAATTTTATTTTTATTTTTATTCTTTCATGTTTTATTAGGTTCATGATCATGTGGAGTCACAAAATAATTACAAAAATTAAAAACAGAATAAAAAATAGCAGAAGAAAAATCACACCCTGGAGGAAGGACTTACTGGCGTTTAAACGCCAGTAAGGAGCATCTGGCTGGCGTTCAATGCTAGAAACATGCTGCATATGGGCGTTGAACGCCCAGAACAAGCATCACTTCGGCGTCTAAACGCCAGAAATGCATGCAAAGGCATTTTACATGCCTAATTGGTGCAGGGATGTAAATCCTTGACACCTCAGGATCTGTGGATCCCACAGGATCACCTCAGGATCTGTGGACCCCACAGGATCCCCACATACCTCCACTCACCTTTCCTCCTCATAATCCTATATCACCCTTTCCCAAGAACCCTTCACCACTCACATCCATTTCTTCTTCTTCTCCTTCCATTCTTTCTTCTTTGCTCGAGGGCGAGCAACATTCTAAGTTTGGTGTGGTAAAAGCATAGCTTTTTTGTTTTTCCATAACCATTCCATAACCATTGATGGAACCTAAGGCCAGAGAAACCTCAAAAAAAAAAAGAGAAAAAAAATAAAAAAAGAAAGACAAAAAGCTTCCACCTTCGAGTCATGGGAGATGGAGAGATTCATCTCAAGGGTCCATAGCTCAGTAGAAGAGCATTTGACTGCAAATCAAGAGATTCTTGAGATACCTCAGGGGATACATTTTCCTCCACATAATTATTGGGAGCAACTAAGGATAGGAGCACCAAAATCACTAGGGATCATGCAACAGAGGCAAAGAAGAGACATAAAGGGCTCAAAAAGCACCATTGGTCCTTCAAAAGGCGCCACCCTCACTAAGGTGGACTCATTCCTTAACTTCCTTGTTCTTAATTCTCTGTTTTTTTGGTTTTTTATACTATGTGTTCATTTATGTTTGTGTCTCTACTTCACGATCATTAGTATTTAGTAACTATGTCTTAAGGCTATGAATAATTCCATGAATCCATCACCTCTCTTAAATGAAAAATGTTTTTAATTCAAAAGAACAAGAAGTACATGAGTTTCGAATTTATCCTTGAATTTAGTTTAATTATATTGATGTGGTGACAATACTTTTTGTTTTCTGAATGAATGCTTGAACAGTGCATATGTCTTTTGAACTTGATGTTTAAGAATGTTAAATATGTTGGCTCTTGAAAGAATGATGAAAAGAACACATGTTATTTGATAATCTGAAAAATCATAAAATTGATTCTTGAAGCAAGAAAAAGCAGTGAATACAAAAACTTGTAGAAAAAAAGAGAAAAAAATGGCAAAAAAAAAAAGAGAAAGAAAAAGAAAAAGAAAAAGCAAGCAGAAAAAGCCAAAAGCTCTTTAAACCAAAAGGCAAGAGTAAAAAGCCAATAGCCCTTAAAATCAAAAGGCAAGGGTAATAAAAAGGATCCAAGGCTTTGAGCATCAGTGGATAGGAGGGCCTAAAGGAATAAAATCCTGGCCTAAGCGGCTAAACGAAGCTGTCCCTAACCATGTGTTTGTGGCGTGAAGGTGTCAAGTGAAAACTTGAGACTGAGCGGTTAAAGTCAAGGTCCAAAGCAAAAACAGAGTGTGCTTAAGAACCCTGGACACCTCTAATTGGGGACTTTAGCAAAGCTGAGTCACAATCTGAAAAGGTTCACCCAGTTATGTGTCTGTGGCATTTATGTATCCGGTGGTAATACTGGAAAACAAAGTGCTTAGGGCCACGGCCAAGACTCATAAAGTAGCTGTGTTCAAGAATCAACATACTGAACTAGGAGAATCAATAACACTATCTAAATTCTAAGTTCCTATAGATGCCAATAATTCTGAACTTCAAAGGATAGAGCGAGATGCCAAAACTATTCAAGAGATAAAAAGCTACTAGTCCCGCTCATCTGATTGGAGCTAAGTTTCATTGATAGTTTGGAGTTTATAGTATATTCTCTTCTTTCTATCCTATTTGATTTTCAGTTGCCTGGGGACAAGTTTGGTGTTGTGATGAGCGGATAATTTATACGCTTTCAGGTATTTTCTGGCTGAAATTGAGGGACTTGAGCAAAAATCAGATTCAGAGGTTGAAGAAGGACTGCAGATGCTGTTGGATTCTGACCTCTATGCACTCAAAGTGGATTTTCTGGAGCTACGGAACTCCAAATGGCACACTCTTAATTGCGTTCGAAAGTAGATATCCAGGGCTTTCCAGAAATATATAATAGTCCACACTTTGCCCGAGTTTAGACAACACAAACTGGCATTGAACGTAAGTTCCATGCTGCATTCTGGAGTCAAACGCCAGAAACAGGTTGCAAAGTGGAGTTAAACACCAGAAACACGTTACAAACTGGCGTTCAACTCCAAGAATGACCTCTCCATGTGAAATCTTCATGCTCAGTCCAAGCACACACCAAGTGGGCCCCGGAAGTGGATTTCTACATCATTTACTTATTTCTGTAAACCCTAGTAACTAGTTTAGTATAAATAGGACTTTTTACTATTCTATTTACATCTTCGGATCATCTTTGATCGGGAGTTTTATCTTTAGATCACTTTTGTGAAGGCTGGCCACTCGGCCATGCCTGAACATTTATCACTTGTGTATTTTCAACGGTAGAGTTTCTACACACCATAGATTAAGGTGTGGAGCTCCGCTGTTCCTCAAAGATTAATGTTCAGTGATTCTGTTTTTCTATTCAATTCAACTTATTCCGCTTGTAAGATATTCATTCGCACTTCAATATGATGGATGTGATGATCGTGACAGTCATCATCATTCTCAACTTATGAACGCGTGCCTGACAACCACTTCCGTCCTACTTTAGATTGAAGGGATATCTCTTGGATATCTAATACAGGGGACCGAGTCCGAGATATTAAAATCTTTGTGGTATAAGTTAGAACCCATGGATGGCCATTCCTGAGATCCAAAAAGTCTAAACCTTGTCTGTGGTATTCCGAGTAGGATCTGGGAAGGGATGGCTGTGACGAGCTTCAAACTCGCGAGTGCTGGGCGTAGTGACAGACGCAAAAGGATAAAGGGATCCTATTCCAGTATGATCGAGAACCAACAGATGAATAGCCGTGCTGTGACAGAGCATCTTGGACCATTTTCCCTGAGAGGACGGGAAGTAGCCATTGACAACGGTGATGCCCAACATACAGCTTGCCATGGAAAGGAATAGGAAGGATTGGATGAAGACAGCAGGAAAGCAGAGATTTAGAGGGACGAAAGCATCTCTATACACTTATCTGAAACTCTCATCAATGAATTACATAAGTATCTCTATCCTAGTTTATATTTTAATTATGTTTTAATTATTAAATTCACCATAACCATTTGAATCCGCCTAACTGAGATTTACAAGATGACCATAGCTTGCTTCATACCAACAATCTCCGTGGGATCAACCCTTACTCACGTAAGGTTTATGACTTGGATGACCCAGTGCACTTGCTGGTTAGTTGTACGAAGTTGTGAAACAGAATTAAGAACATGTACGTGCGTATTGAGTTTCTAACGCCGTTACCAAGGAAGGAATAATCACGAATCAAGTTTTTGGCGCCATTGCTGGAGATTTATTTCACATTTGTTTCCGGTAACAACAGTGCCATGCTCTTGGTCAGGCAACAATTTCGTGCACCACAACCCACCTTGGTGAGTTGCTTGATGGTGACAGAGCGGAGGACCTGTATCCTATTTTGGAGCCTTTTGGTTATTTTGATTAATTCTCTCACTTTTATAATTATATTACCTTAGAGGCTTACTTTGAGAGAGATATTTTGTATATGCTGTTTTAACTTTCAAAATTCTGTATGTCTGTACATACTAGCCAGTTTAAACTCCGTGGGCTGCGGCTAGTTCTTTATGACTATTCTATTTATATATCTATATATGCCTTGATATCTCGTATCTATAACTTGTGCCTCATTTTGTGTAGCTTCGTATGAACGTTTGCGCTTTGTAACTCTGTTTTTGAGCTTATTTCTTCATCAGGCTTCTATAATTATTATTTCTTCTATATATATATATATATAAACTTTAGGATTGTTGTAACCTTTGATTAACCTTTGCTTTATGGCATGAGGTAAGGCTTAGGGTAATTAGGGTGTTACAGTATGAATAGATTGTGAAACTTTAATTGAATAATGTATATATGTAATAATAAATACTTCAAAAGAAATATCTTTAACTGGATGTGTAAATCAATCTAAAGACAAAAATATTTTCATTGTATATGTAATTATATTCATGGGGTATGTTAAATATGTGGTGGAATAGCACTGAAAAGTATCAAACTAATTAAAGAAAAAAATTATGTCTCTTTTACGTAGAAAATATTTTTTTTTCCTCATTTTTTTTCCATCTAGGTACTATCTATTTCTTTTCCTGAAATTTTAAATTTGATTAACATTATTATTTTATAAAAAAAATTTTCAATCCTTAAAAAAATATAAGAATGAATCATTAAATAAAATAATAGATGCTACACTGAACATATTCAAAATAATTATATATATATATGATAATAGTTTGAATTTACTGTTTAATTATCATAATTATGTGTATTTAGGTGTATTTATATTTGAAAAAGGTCAAATCTTTAGATTAAATATTATGTTTTAAAAGGTAACAAAATTGATGATATTTAATTGCAGTAATTAATGTTAAATTTTGTAAATTATAAGTATTATGAAATAAATTATATATGCCTGATATTTTTATCATCAATTTTTTTACGTGAAAAACTTAAACTATTGTATATTTTTATTTATTCCTACTTTAAAATAGTCAACATAGTACTTAATTTAGGGTTTTTGAGAAATAGAATTCATGAAAGTATTTGTTAATAAATATAAACTTAACAAAAATTATAGAAAATTTAAATTACTTAATTATTTATAATCAATTATTTTAATTAATTTTTATCCATGTTTATAAAATAGTCAGATAAACTCAAATCTCAAATGTGATATCAGAATGACCGTCAAACCAGGCTTAGTCAACATGTGTACAATTATTAACAATAATTTTAAAACCGCCCATGAATATCCATAGCTAGAATTTTCTTTTGGATAGAGATCATTGTTCTTTGCATAATCATTTTATAATGAGAACACTATGTACAACTATATCGGATTTATATATGTATCGTATCTGTATCTTGTAAATTTTAAAAATTTTATACACTTAGTCATTACATCGAATTAAAGCCGATATGTTACGATGTATAGACATTGAAGCGGACACATAGCATAATATAATACCGAAAACGCAGACACATAAATGTTGAATTGTTGAATTTTCATAAGATACATACATACATACATATATACATACATAATATATAATATATGTCTATATAATATATGTATATATAAATTCATTAAAGGAATTATAATAATATTTTGGTATTTTATTAGTATTAAAATATAAATCTATTTTTTAGTTATTTTAATGTCTATTTTTAATTATATAAAGTATTTGAAATAATTTTTCTCTTAACAAATAATAAAATGATGTATAAATCAATCTAAAGACAAAAATATTTTCATTGTATATGTAATTATATTCATGGGGTATGTTAAAATACGTGGTGGAATAGCACTGAAAAATATCAAATTAATTAAAGAAAAAAATTATATCTCTTCTATGTAGAAAATACTTTTTTTTCTCATTCTTTTTCTATCTAGGTACTATCTATTTCTTTTTTTGAAATTTTAAATTTGATTAACAATATTATTTTATAAAAAAAATTCAATCCTTAAAAAAATATAAGAATGAATCATTAAATAAAATAATAGATGCTACACTGAACAAAACCAAAGGGACGAGTGTGTTTTACAATCAATGTGCTTCTCGTAACCTGCTTAGGAGTATTCATGGATCGGATCCGATCCGCAGATATGCAGTATTTATCCGCATCCAATTTGAAATTTCTGGATATTATCCAATTTGCAGATAAATAGGATCAAAATGCAAATTTGAAATATGTATCGGCAGACTCAATTCGTAGATCAACATATCAAATTAATAATTAAAAATATTAAAATAAAAAATAGTACCTAATATTTTCTATTCATATTTCAGTTTTTGATAACCTAAGAACATATATCATCACTGTTATTACAATAACAAGAAAAAAATTGTAAAAGAATAAAAATTGTAATTTCTAAAGTATCCCTTTCATGTGTATCTGCTTTGGTAGCTCCCCTCTTTCTGTTTTTTTCTTAAGTAGTATAACAAAATTATAACTAAGAGGTACCGATTCGAGAAAAATAAAAAAAATAAAGGGAGAGTTGACACAGTGTTAGAAATGTGATAGTATGTACAACAATAGAATCATAGGACGGTCGAATCAGTAAGAATAATAAAATAATTCAATGGAAGAACAGAATACATCATTACTTTCTCCACTATCACCACTGCCACCACCATCTTTATTGCCTATACCCACCACCATCACCCAAGATTTCAGTTTTTTCAATGATACCTTCTTTGAAAAGTCACTGTCTGGCTTGGTAAACGTTGGAGACTTTGTTCCTTCCTTATATTAGTGGTTAGACATAACTAAAGAAGATGCCCTGCCAACCAAAACGTCAATAAAGCATTCTCTTCCTTCTATGTCTCTATACGTAGTTATTCTAGAATCTTCTGAAGTAGTTGCACAATCGCAAAATCCAGTCCTTTCTATAATTCCATCCAATCCTGAGGTGGTCCTTTCTAACAACAACATCACCAACAAAAGAGTTACAGGGCCTAAATGTTCAGCATAATCAATTGTTGGTGGAAATGGAAATCTGAGAGGCGATGAACCAGATGATGAAGATAATATTATTACTAGGTAAGAAGAAAAAAATAATAGTAATAGTACTGAAATAAACAAATAATACAATTAAATGACTATTATTTTCCTTGTTTACTCTTTATAATGGTATACTTTTCGCTATTATGATTTAGTCTTTCATTTAAAAATTTTCACCACATTTATTTATTGTTGTAATGGATATTGTTTTAAGAAAATATCAAATAATAAAAAAGAAAAAAAAATAGTTATAGAAAGAGAGAAGGCCAGGAAAGGGTTCATCATACATAGCATGACAAGTGAGAAATAAAAACCTTAGAATATGGGAGTCTTTGTACTAATATTTTCTTTTTTGCTCTCTGTTTTCTTAGGTTGAAACTTCGAGCATCGACGATGGCATCGGTTGCTAATACCATGAGCATGAACAACAAAAGGAATAAAAATAATCTTTCGAAAATTACTTACTTGACAGAGAGCGAGTCTGTCGAAGATGGTTATAAATGGCACAAGTACGGAAAAAAATCACTCAAAAAGAGCCCTTTTCCAAAGTGATGATCTAACTACCATACTACCGCAGCAAAATCTGCGGTGTTGTTTAAAATATTAAATAAAGATACATGAATAGCTTTACCTCTAACAATACTAGTATGCCTTCTTTTGCAGAAGCTACTAGCGTTGCACTGCAATTAGTTGCAATGCGAAGAAGAGAATGGAGCGGTACGTGGATGATCCGACCCATGTCCTAACCACCTATGTGGGTTTGCACGCTCACGATTTGCCACCAATCCTCCCCGCTCCTTCAAGATCTTTCAACCTCTACAATAGCTCCACCGTTAGCCCCAAATTTAGTAGAGGAAGTGGTGTACAAAAACCTGTACTTTCAGATGCAGGTGCAGGTGCAAGGGAAAGAAAGCATGCCAATAACATTATTACTAGTGTTAATGTTAGAACTGATAGTGATAGTTGTGATAATGACGTTGCCTCGATTGAGGATATTGGTACCAGAGTGTTTGAGGATATTATTAATTTGTCATCAATAGCACCTCATTATCAACATCATCAACCAACATCTCTATAGCTGAAGAAAGTATAACAAATAATTCTTAGATATTCTCAACAGTATTGTTTAATATTTTAAGCATTTTGAGTATTTTGAAATAGGCAAACAATAATTTTAGTATTTTTCCTTTTTGTCTTATCTTTTTCTATATTGATTATTAGGCAATAAAAAAAATCTAGTGGCAACATAGCCATTAATTAGAAATAAGAAACATAAAAAAGAAAGTTTATAAGGTATAAACGCTTACATATTCAAAATAATTGTATATATATGATAATAGTTTGAATTTACTGTTTAATTATCATAACTATGTGTATTTAGGTGTATTTATATTTGGAAAAGTTCAAATCTTTAGATTAAATATTGTGTACTAAAAGGTAACAAAATTGATGATATTTAATAGTAGCAATTAATGTTAAATTTTGTAAATTATAAGTATTATGAAATAAATTATATATGCTTGATATTTTTATCATTAATTTTTTTATGTGAAAAACATAAACTATTGTATATTTTTATTTATTCCTACTTTAAAATAGACAACATAGTACTGAATGTAGGGTTTCTGAGAGAATGGAATTCATGAACGTTAATAAATATAAACTTAAATAAAATTATAAAAAATTTAAATTACTTAATTATTTATAGTCATTTATTTCAATTAATTTTAATCCATGTTTATAAAATAGTCAGAGAAATTCAAATCTCAAACGTAATGTCAGAATGACCGTCAAACTAGGCTTAGTCAGCATGTGTACAATCATTTACAATAATTTTAAAACCACCATAAATATCTATAGCTAGAATTTTCTTTTGAATAGATATCATTGTTCTTTGCATAATCATTTTATAATGGGAACACTATGTACAACTATATCGGATTTATACATGTATCCTATCTTTGTATCTTGTAAATTTTTAAAATTGTATACACTTAGTCATTGCATCGAATTAAAGCCGATATGTTGCGATGTATAGACATTGAAGCGGACACATAGCATAATATAATACCGGACACGTAGACACAGAAATGTTGAATTGTTGAATTTTCATAAGATACACACACATATATATATATAAATTTTCATACATATATATAAATTTTCATTAAAGGAATTATAAATATATTTTGGTATTTTATTAGTATCAAAATATAAATCTATTTTTTTGTTATTTTAATGTCTATTTTTAATTATATAAAGTATTTGAAATAATTTTTTTCTTAACAAATAATAATATGTATAAATCAATCTAAAGACAAAAATATTTTCATTGTATATGTAATTATATTCATGGGGTATGTTAAATTACATGGTGGAATAGCACTGAAAAAAATCAAATTAATTAAAGAAAAAAATTATGTCTCTTCTATGTAGAAAATATTTTTTTTATCATTCTTTCTCCATCTAGGTTCTATCTATTTCTTTTTTTGAAATTTTAAATTTGATTAAAAATATATTATTTTATAAAAAATTTTCAATCCTTAAAAAATATAAGAATGAATCATTAAATAAAATAATAGATGCTACACTGAACAAAACCAAAGGACGAGTGTGTTTTACAGTCAATGTGCTTTTCGTAACCTGCTTAGGAGTGTTCATGGATCAGATCCGATCCACAGATATGCATTATTTATCTGCATCCGATCTGAAATTTCTAGATATTATCTAATTTGCAGATAAATATGATCAAAATGCGAATTTGAGATATGTATCAGCAGATTCAATTCGCAGATCAACATATCAAATTAATAATTAAAAATATTAAAATAAAAAATAGTACCTAATATTTTCTTCATCATATTTCAGTTTTTGATAACTTAAGAACATACATCATCACTGTTATTATAATAACAACAACAAAAAATTGTAAAAGAATAAAAATTGTAATTTCTAGAGTATCCCTTCCATTTATATCTACTTTTGTAGCTCTCCTCTCTCTGTTTTTTCCTTAAGTAGTATAAAAAAATTGTAACCAAGAGGCACCGATCTGAGAAAAATAAAAAAAAGGGAGAGTTGGCACAGTGTTAAAAATGCGATAGTATGTACAAGAATAGAATCATAGGACGGTCGAATCAGTATCAATAATAAAATAACTCAATGGAAGAACAGAATATATCATTACTTTCTCCACTATCACCACTGCCACCACCATCTTTATTGTCTATACCCACTACCATCACCCAAGATTTCAGCTTTTTCAATGATACCTTCTTTGAAAAGCCACTTTCTGGCTTGGTAAACGTTGGAGACTTTGGTCCTTCCTTATATGAGTGGTTAGACATCGTAGAAGAAGATGCCCCGCCAACTGAAACGCCAATAAAGCATCCTCTTCCATCGTTGTCTCCATACGTACTTATTCTAGAATCTTCTGAAGTAGTTGCACAGTCACAAAATCCAGTCCTTTCCATAATTCCATCCAATCTTGAGGTGGTCGTTTCTAACAATAACTTCACCAACAACAGAGTTGGAGGGTGGTGCACGAAATTGTGATCCTCAACAATGGCGCCAAAGACTTGGTGCTCTCAAACGTGAATCACACTTTGTCACAATTCCGCACAACTAACCAGCAAGTGCGCTGGGTCGTCCAAGTAATAAACCTTACGTGAGTAAGGGTCGATTCCACGGAGATTGTCGGCTTGAAGCAAGCTATGGTCATCTTGTAAATCTCAGTCAGGCGAATTCAAATGGTTATGGTGAATTGATAATTAAAATATAAATAAAACGTAAATTAAAGATAGAGATACTTATGTAATTCATTGGTGAGAGTTTCAGATAAGCGTATAGAGTTACTTAGTTCCTCCTGAATCTCTGCTTTCCTACTGCTTTCATCCAATCCTTCATACTCCTTTCTATGGCAAGCTGTATGTTAGACATCACCGTTGTCAATGGCTACATCCTATCCTCTCAGTGAAAATGGTCCAATACGCTGTCACTATGCCCAGCACTCGCGAGTTTGAAGCTCGTCGCAGCCATCCCTTCCCAGATCCTACTCGAAATACCACAGACAAGGTTTAGACTTTCCGGATCTCAAGAATGGCCGTCCATGGATTCTAACTTATACCACGAAGACTCTGATTAAGGAATCCCAGAGATACTCATTCAATCTAAGGTAGAACGGAAGTGGTTGTTAGGCACGCGTTCATAGGTTGGGAATGATGATGAGTGTCACGATCATCACATTCATATTGAGGTGCGAATGAATATCTTAGAATCGGAATAAGCTTGAATTGAATAGAAAAACAATAGTACTTTGTATTAATTCATGAGGAACAGCAGAGCTCCACACTTTGATCTATGGTGTGTAGAAACTCTACCGTTGAAAATACATAAGAACAAGGTCCAGGCATGGCCGAGAGGCCAGCCTCTATGATCTAAGAACTAAACGTTCAGAGATGAACAAAATATATAAATAAATAGTAAAAAGTCCTATTTATACTAAACTAGTTACTAGGGTTACAGAAATGAGTAAATGATGCAGAAATCCACTTCCGGAGCCCACTTGGTGTGTGCATGGGCTGAGCATTGAGCTTTACATGTGTAGAGGCTTCTCTTGGAGTTGAACACCAGTTTGTAACCTGTTTCTGGCATTTAACTCCACTTTGTAACCTGTTTTTGGCGTTTAACTCCAGAATAGGGCAAGAAGCTGGCGTTGAACGCCAGTTTGCGTCGTCTAAACTCGAGAAAAGTATGGACTATTATATATTTGTGGAAAGGCCTAGATGTCTACTTTCCAACGCAATTGAGAGCGCACCATTTGAACTCTTGTAACTCCAGAAAATCCACTTTGAGTGTAGGGAGGTCAGAATCCAACAGCATCTGCAATCCTTCTTCAACCTCTGAATCTGATTTTTGCTTAAGTCCCTCAATTTCAGCTAGAAAGTACCTGAAATTACAGAAAAACACACAAACTCATAGTAAAGTCCAGAAATGTAATTTTTATTTAAAAATAATAAAAATATACTAAAAACTAACTAAATCATACTAAAAACTATGTAAAAACAATGTCAAAAAGCGTATAAATTATCCGCTCATCAGAGGGCCTAAACGTTCAGCAGAATCAATTGTTAGTGGAAATGAAAATCTGAGAGGCGATGAACCAGATAATGAAGAAGATAATATTATAACTAGGTAAGAAGAAAAAAATAATAGTAATAGTACTAAAAAAATAAATAATACAATTAAATGACTATTATTTTCCTTGTTTACTCTTTCTAATGGTATCCTTTTCGCTGTTATGATTTAGTCTTCCATTTGAAAATTTTCACCACTTTTATTTATTGTTGTAACAGATATTTTTTGAAAAATATCAAATAATAAAAAATAAAAAATGAGAAAAAAAAGTAGTTATAGAAAGAGAGAAGGCCAAGAAAGGGTTCGTCATACATAGCATGATGAGTGAGAAATAAAAACCTTAGAATATGGGGGTCTTTGTACTAATATTTTCTTTTTTGCTCTCTGTTTTCTTAGGTTGAAACTTCGAGCATCAACGATGGCATTGGTTGCTGATACCATGAGCATGAACAACAAAAGGAATAAAAATAATCTTTCGAAAATTACTTACTTGACAGAGAGCGAGTCTGAAAACCTCGAAGATGGTTATAAATGGCGTAAGTACGGCAAAAAATCACTCAAAAAGAGCCCTTTCCCAAGGTGATGATCTGACTACTATACTACCGCAGCAAAATCTGTGGTGTTGTTTAAAATATTAAATAAAGACACATGAATAGCTTTACCTCTAATAATACTAGTATGCCTTCTTTTGCAGAAGCTACTATCGTTGCACTGCAATTGGTTGCAATACGAAGAAGCGGTACATGGATGATCCCACCCATGTCCTAACCACCTATGTGGGTGCACGCTCACGATTTGCCACCAATCCTCCCCCCTCTATCAAGATCTTTCAACCTCTACAATAGCTCCACCGTTAGCCCCAAATTTAGTAGAGGAAGCGGTGTACAGAAACCTGTACTTTCAGATGCAAGTGCAGGTGCAAGGGAAAGAAAGCATGCCAATAACATTATTACTTGTGTTAATGTTAGAACTGATAGTGATAGTTGTGTTAATGACGTTGGCTCGATTGAGGATATTGGTACCGGACTGCTTGAGGATATTTTAATTTGTCATCAATAGCACCTCATTATCAACATCATCAACCAACATCTCTATAGCTGAAGAAAGTATAACAAATAATTCTTAGATATTCTCAACAGTCTTGTTTAATATTTTAGCCATTTTGAGTATTATGAAATAGGCAAACAATAATTTCAGTATTTTTCCTTTTTGTCTTATCTTTTTCTTTATTGATTGTTAGGCAATAAAAAAATCTAGTGGCAATGTATTATAGTCATAGCCATTAATTAGCAATAAAAAACATAAAAAGGAAAGTTTATAAGGTATAAACGCTTACATATTCTATATAATTGTATATATATGATAATAGTTTGAATTTACTATTTAATTATCATAATTATGTGTATTGAGGTGTATTTATATTTGAAAATGATTAAATCTTTAGATTAAATATTGTGTTTTGAAAGGTAACTGAATTGATTATATTTAATAGCAACAATTAATGTTATATTTTGTAAATTATAAGTATTATGAAATCAATTATATATGTCTGATATGTTTATCATTAAATTTTTTTACATGAAAAACTTAAACTATTGTATATTTTTATTTATTCCTACTTTAAAATAGTCAACATAGTACTAAATGTAGGGTTTCTGAGAAATGGAATTCATGAAAGTATTTGTTATAAATATAAACATAACAAAAATTATAGAAAATTTAAATTACTTAATTATTGATAAACAATTATTTCAATTAATTTTTATCCATGTTTGTAAAATAGTCATATAAATTCAAATCTCAAACGTGATGTTAGAATGACTCTCAAACCAGGCTTACTCGGCATGTGTACAATCATTAACAATAATCTTAAAACCACCATGAATATTTATAGCTGGAATTTTCTTTTGGATAGAGATCATTGTTCCTTGCATAATAATTTTATAATGGGAACACTATGTACAACTATATCGGATTTATATATGTATCGTATCTATGTATCTTGTAAATTTTCAAAATTCTATACACTTAGTCATTGCATCGAATTAAAGCTAATATGTTATGATGCATAGACATTGAAACGGTCACCGATGACTTGCATCATCTACCTCTTTCTCTTATCTAAAAGAACCATAAAAAGTATAATCTCATTCAATCAATGCAATTTCATGACGTAATTGGTGAATATTATTGTACAGTGATTTGAAATGAGTTTATGTTGAATTTCAGGTGAAAAGAGCAACAAAGGAAAGAGGAATCAAGAAAAAGATGCTGGGGGTGTGAAGTTGGGCGTGCCACTTGGTACAAACGCCACCAATTGGTATGGGCGTGGCACGCGAGCAATAGGGCGTGGCACGCCAAGGCCAGGCGTGGCACGCCAGGGAGAGGAAGTACAAAGGGTGTGGCACGCCAAGGCCAGGCATGGCACGCTAGTTATAAACTCCAGCAAAGGGATAAAAAGGGCTTTAACAAGGGCGTGGCACGCCAGGGCCAGGCGTGGCATGCCAACTATATTTTCAAGAGAGCAAGTTTGAAGACCACAAAGGGGGCGTGGTTGAAGAACTGAAGATTGATGGTTTAGAAGTTATAGTAAACTCTCGTTGTAAGTATAGTTACTAAACCAAGCAATCAACCTTTCTTACAAACGTTTTGGTTGTCACAAGTAACAAAACCCTAAATAAATTGATAACCGAAGTATTTAAACCTCGGGTCGTCTTCTCAAGGAACTGCAGGGAAGTATGTTCTTATTATTGGTTATGAAGATTGTAAATTGGGGTTTTGAAGGTAAGGAGCAAGTAATTTAAATGACAAGTAAAATAAATAAATAACTGTAAAATAAACTCTTGGCAAGGTATGAGAAATTGGAAGTCCTATCCTAGTTATCCTTATCAATGGAGATGAAAATTGAATCTTAATCCCACTTAGTTAGCCTTTACTAAAGCAAGGGAAGATCAAGTGGATTAATTAGTCTGATCTTCAGGTTCTAGTCAATTCCTAAGAAAGGACCGGAATTATTGAAGTTCAATTCAATTAGCAAAGATGACAATTATCAATCACGTTGAGTTTGATAACTCCTGAGTTACCGATTTCTTAACCGAGACCAAAAGGGGAAAAGTAAATCTACTGGAATAAAAATATCTTCAGATTGGAAGCAACAGTAACATAAATAAAAGAGAGCAATAATAAACTGAAATACCTCAAATAACATTAATTAAAAGAATCATCTGTAACATAGAAAAGTTCATAAGTCAAATTGAGAAAATAATTAATTAAAAGGAAAGTTGAACCTGATAAAAAGGGGCAATCATGAAAGCAAGAAAAATCCTAAATCCTAATCCTAAAAGAGAGAGGAGAGAACCTCTCTCTCAAAACTACATCTAAATCATGAGAAGTGAATAATTGGAGACTCTCCCTGAATGGATGCATTCCCCCACTTCATAACCTCTGATCTGTGCCTTCTAGACTTGGATTTGGGTCAAAAAGGGCTTCAGAAATCGCTGGGAGCATTTTCTGTAATTTTTGGTGTGTGGCTTCTGTCACGCGGTCGTGTCATCTGGAGTTTTCCTTATCATGCGTTCGCTTCGGTCATGCGTCCGCGTCATCTGCGTTCTGCTCAAGGCGCGCGATCGCGTCAGTCACGCGTTCGCGTCGATGTCTTTTCGCGCTGGGCATGCGGCCGCGTCATCCACGCATTCGCGTCACTGCCAGTTTCTTCAAAAACTCCATTTTTTGCTTTCCTTCCATTTTTGTATGTTTTCTTTCCATCCTTTAAGTCATTCCTGCCTTAGAAGATCTGAAACTACTCAACACACAAATCACGGCATCAAATGGTAATAAAGGGTAATTAAAATAATTATTCTTAAAGCATAGGAAACATGTTTTTCACATACATCACATAATAAGGAAGGGAAAGTAAAACCATGCAATTAACATGAATAAGTGAGTGAAGGATTGAATAAATCACCTAAATTGAGCACAAAATATATTATAAAATATGGGTTTATCAACCTCTCAACACTTAAACAATAGCATGTCCTCATGCGAAATCCAAGATAAAGAGTAAGGTAAGGTTGAAGTGGTGGAATCTCATGCAATGTAATCTATTCTAAATGCAACTACCTAAATGAGTCATGCAATTCTAATTGTCATTCACTTGTATATAAAACTTACATGTAGTTAAATTAATTCACATTCTCAAGGAATCATATATGCATAGCCAAACCTTAGATAATGTTAAAGCACTTTTACAATTGAGATGGGAAAGAAAAATATTGTACAAACTTGCAAGACAATTAACAATTTAAGCAGAGATATATGTTATTGAGCTATTGAACCCTCACTGGATTTTGTGTTTACTCTCTAGTCACTCAGTGTTTATTAGGTTAATCACTCCATTCTTCTTTTTATCCTTACTTTCTATAACTTTGTTCTTCATCTAACCAATCAATAATTACAGAATACAGACATACAAAAATCATGAGGTCTTTATTTAAGGTTGTAATGGGGCCAGGGTAAAGGTAAGGGTATATGTATAAGGCTAAGTGAGCTAATAAGTGAATCCTTGATTAGTCTAAGATCTCACCTAACATACATATTTTGTAAAGCAAAGCTTCTTTACCTATTTACCCAAATTTTCTCACTTTATATTGCAAGCTCATATATTAACTTTAACTTTTGTCGCATGTGCATTGATTCCTTTTATTTTGCAATTGGGGAATTTCGTATCCCCTTTATTTAAATAAAAATTTTTTTTTATGCACATGGTGATTTAATTATTTTGATTTCACATGAGCATGCTTTCCAAAACTTTTATTTTGAAATGTCTTTATTCTTTTTTTTTAACTTTCTACCTTTGTTTCCATAACCCATGTTCCCATAAGATTCCCCACACTTAAACAATTCACAATTTCTATCTTAAGCTAACCAAGGATTCAACTAGGGATTTTTATTTTGTTTTTCTGCTTAAGGCTAGTACTATGGTTTATAGAACAAGAGGGGATTAAAAGCTCAAGGGGGCTAACAAGGGTGATGTAAAAGGTAGGCTAATTTTGGGATAAGTGAGCTAGAATCAAACAATGGCCTCAATCACTTTCTTGGTATGTATCTATATTCTATAATTGGACATATAGATTAAAACAAAGTAAAGAACATCAGAATAAAAAAAAAGAAGGGTGAAACACACAGGAATAAAATATTATGGTTTGAATGTAACCATATAATTAAGCTCAAAACTCACAGGCTGTGTGTTCTCTAGCTCAAAAATCATATCTCAGTTATATATGTCATGCAAGTAAAAATTAAGAGTTCCCATTATTCTCAATGTAAACATTAGGGTGGCTTTAAAGTTTTAGGGTTTCTCCTTGATGAAATGTTGTTAACTAACTAACATGTAATGCTATATATACAAGGTGTGGATTGTTTTTATTATGTTAAAGTCTCTAGTTTACTTCCTTTTTATTTTCAATTTAAACTAAACTTATCATATGCTAAAAGGGTAAACTATACTAATTAATCCACATATTCTATAACTAATAAGTTAGAATTGCAACTAAACTAACTGGCTAAAATATAAACTAAAGTGCAATATGTAGAAATAGAGTAGAAATACATGAAAAGAGCAATATATAAGTACTAAGAAACAAAAATAAAAATCAAAATACAGAAAAATAACAAAATAAAATAAAAAGAGTCTGTAGTGGTTCACCAAGAAAAATACGCCAGAGATGGCGACCTCCCCACACTTAAAATAAAGCATCATCCTCGATGCTCAATCAAGCAGGGTGTGAAGGAGTGTCATCACTGGAATGATGTGTGGCTGGAGTCTCTATGGTGGTAGTCTGAGAGTCTGCCTGCTGCAGAGGAGGTGCGGACTGAATAGGAACCTCTGGATCTGTAGCCTGAATCTGATGCGGGGCCTCCTGCTGTGATGCGGCCTGCCTGCTCAGCCTCTCTCTGTGGATGGGTCTCCGCCTCATGATCATTCGCCTCCTCCTCAGATGGCTCTGATGGTGTGTCAGGCTCAGAGGGGATGTCGCCGCCAGATCGTATCATCAGCTTTAGGTGCTCATAGCGCCGCTTGCTGCGACGCACAGATCTCTCATATCGGCGCCGGTTACGGCGCTCTATCTGGTCAAGCTGCTGAAATAGGCGGTGCACGAGGTGATAAACTGGCTTTGAGGCAGGTGGAGGTGCAGTGGTGGTAGCTGGGGTAGCAGTAGATGAAGAGGGGCCAGCTGAAGGTGTGGCTGTCTCATCAGGGGCAGTGAGGAATGGAGGTGTATTGCTGGAGTTCTTCCGAAATTTTCAGAGTCCGCTTTAGGTACAGGTTCCTGGAGGTTGCAAACACCGGATACTTCAACTCGCAGTATCTGTTTGCAAACTTAGCGGGATCAATGGCAGGGAGTAGCTGGTCAGCCTTCTCCTGCGGGATAAAGTGTTTCTCCCTCCAGGAGTCATCATGCATGATGTCTGGGATGGACATAGAGGATTCTCCTCTTTTCTGTTTGCCAGTTGTTGCCTTTCCTTTTCCTTTTCTTTGAGTGTCAGACATCCTGAAAAACAGAAATCTAGGATATAATAAAACAGGAAAACAAGTAGGCAAATAACAAAATAAGCACATAGTAGCAAAGGAGCAGTAGAATAATGAAATGAGTTGAGTAAATGTGCATTATGGATTGTATAGGAGTTAGAAATCAGAGAAAAAAAATTCACAATCCAAAATGTGATATAAATAGAATTCATGTTAATTAGGAAAAATTATCATCAGGCCTTGGTTAGAAGGTTACAGAGAATAGTGAAAAACCAAGAAGGGATGTTGTGAAAGTTAGGTTGGTTAGGGATGAAAAAGAGATTAGGAAGTTGAAATCAGTGAGTTAGTAAAAAGAGGGTTAGAGTAAGTGGCATGATGATCATTTTCTAAGTAACAAGAATTTACAATTAGAAGCTACAGTCAACTCATATACAAACAAGGAAGTTGATGATGATTCATATAGATATGAAAATAGCAAAAAGTGGAACTGAAACATCCAAAATGCAATTTGTTAACCAAGAAATAAAAAAGAATAAGAAAACTTGCCCGTGCATACATGAATTGGTTTGGTAAAAGCTGAGTAAAGCAGAATTCAAATTGCCAAAACCAAAACATGAATGAAAATCAAAATATTTTACAGAAATTTGGGCAGCATTCCGGCTAAAATTGAAAGGTCCCGGAAAATAAACATCAAGCAGAATAGTTCATGTGAATTAAAATAAACTGCAAATAGATAGAAATAATATGAACATGAAAGAGCAGTCGCAATAGCAGCATGAACAGTAAGAATATCATATGAACAATACTTAGATCACAGCAACAGCAGAATTGCAAAAATTAGAAAACAAGTAGCAAGAACAGCGCAATTAAACAGGCCTAAGTCCACTAACCACATCCTAAGCTACCTAACAATCAAGAATCTACTACAAACATGCATATCTAACTAGCCTAATGTTGAACGTAAACGGAAAAAAATATGCAATGAACTACGAATTGAAAGAGCAGCGTTTGGCGGAACCTGGTAGGCGTATGAATAAAAGTAGGGCAGAGAGATGGTAGGGGGTGGTGGTGGCGGTGACTGACGCGGCGGTTGAGGGGTGGTTGGCGTGGCGGTGGTGGCTGTTCGGTGGCAGGGGTTCGGGTAGGATTAATGGGAGGGGTAGGGGTGAAGGGGAAAGGATGGGAGGGGGTGTGGGTGTGGGTGATTATGGGTGGTGCGGCTGTGATGGAGCGGTGGCGGTGGCTGTGCGGCGGAGGGAGCAGCGGTGGTGGAGGGGGGAAGAGAAGAGAAAGGGAAGAAAGAGAGGGAAGGGAGGAAATGGGGGTGGCGTCGCGGTCGTGGCTGGGTGGCGAGGGAGGTGTGGCAGTTGAAGGTGGTTGGCTGGGGGGTGGTGGTGGTTGGAGGTGGTTTACTGATGCACGGAAATTTGTCTCTTAACAAATCTCCCTCGGCAAGTATACCGAATTGTCGTCAAGTAAAAACTCACAATAGAGTGAGGTCGAATCCCACAGGGATTGATTGGTCAAGCAACTTTAATTGGAAGAATGTTTTAGTTGAGCTAAACAGAATTTGGTTTGAGAGTTGCAGAAAAATAAATGGCGGGAAAGTAAATAGCAGAAAATGTAAATGCTGGAAATAAAGAGCTGAAAATAGATGACGGAAAATAAATTTCAGAATCTTAAATGGGAATGGGAAAGATGATCATAGAAGTAATCGGCAGAAATTAAAGAGAATGGGTAAGATCAGAAATGGGGAGTTCATTGGGCTTAGGAGATATTGCATCCTCTGGATCAAGTTCATTTTCATCTCTTCCTCAATCAATGCATTCATTGATCTCCTTGGCAATCTTAAGTGATTGAATTCTAATTCCTTGGTAATTCAATCTCTCAAATCTTGATTAATAGCCAATTCCTTGGTCCAATTGCTCATGAGAAGAGATGAGGTATGGTCACTGATTATACCACATGTATTTCCAAATCAAATTATTGGTAGGATTATATGTCACTATATCCATCCAAACCCCAATTTGGTCCAACATGAGAAAGCATTTCTAGCATGATCTCTTCATTCCTCTTCCAAGGTTCCAAAGAGATCTAAGTATGAATAGCTTCTTTTCCAAGATAACTACTCAATTGGGTGAAGATTGAAAGCTTTCTAGTAAAATCAAGAGAAAAGAAAGAAGAAGAATAATGAAAACTATTATTGATCCATCAAATTACAACAGAGCTCCCTAACCCAATAAAAGGGGTTTAGTTGTTCATAGCTCTGGGAATGGAAAACAAAGATGGAGAATGCATTCTGAAAAGTTAAACTAGAAGTTGCAGAGAAAGTAAAATTTACAGAGAGTAATTCTAATAATGCCAAAAAGCTTTCCTTCTAGTTCAAAGTTCTCCCTATTTATACTATTCTTCTGATCTTCTAGTTGCTTCTTCAAGTCTTGGATATGGGCCTTTGGATCTTGAGTTGAAGCAGTTATCTTCTTTAGTGGGCTTAGCTTTACTTGCAGAGAAAGTGTGCAGTAGGTATGGACTTTAGCTTAGGGCGTTAGTGGTGTTAACGTTAAGTGAAACTGTGGGGTCGAGAACGTTAGTGACAATCACCTTTTTCACTAACGTTCTTGACCCAAAAATGGTCCACGTTAACTTCAACGTTAGTGGCACTAACGTGACCACTAACGTTGCTTCTTGGCCCTTTGCAAATGTTACTGGGGTTTACCTTTTCCATTAACGTTGAGAGTACCCCTTTTCTCCCTACGTTAGAGTTCACGTTAGTATAGTTAACGTGGCCTTTAACATAGGCTTGCCAAATCTTCGAGAGCGTTAGTGACACTTACCTTTGTCACTAACGCTCCAAAACGCCCCTACTTCCCACGTTAGAGTTCACGTTAACTAGGTTAACGTGACTTCTAACGTGGTATTGATAGCCATCTCCAACGTTAGTGACAAAGGTGAGTGTCACTAACGTTGGCTCATCATCCCTCTTCTCCACGTTAGCTTCCACGTTAATGTAGTTAACGTGGCAACTAACGTGGCTCATAGTGGCTTAATCCAACATTAGTGACAAAGGTGAGTGTCACTAACGTTGGTGATTCCTTGCTCCCTCCACGTTAGAGTTCACGTTAACTAGGTTAACGTGAAAGTTAACGTGGCAAATATGAGCTTAGTCCAACGCTAGTGACAAAGGTGAGTGTCACTAACGTTGGCATTATCTTCCTCATCCACGTTAGAGTTCACGGTAACTGAGTTAACGTGATTTTTAACGTGGCCAGCTGCCACTTTGGAACGTTAGTGGCACTTACTTTTACCACTAATGTTTGAGTTCTACTTCTCTTCCACGTTAGCTTCCACGTTAACATAGTTAACGTGGCAACTAACGTGGGCTATGATGGCTCATGAAGGCGTTAATGGCGATCACTTTTCTCATTAACGTTGCAAGCTAGCCTCCATTCCACGTTAGTGGTCACGTTAGCTAGACTAACGTGGCTACTAACGTGGTTCTTCCTTGCTTCCTTTGTCCTGAAATCAAGAAATAAAGTGCATCAAAGCTCTAATCCAATTTATGAGACATGCATCATTCAATTTTGTCATTTAATTCATGCATAATTCTCATGAAATCATGTAAAATTCACAATGTTTGCTTGAATTAAGATGTAAGTGATTATTTACCCAAAACTTGCTTATTTCCTAAGAAAGTGCATGAAACTACCCTAAAACCATAAAGAAAAGGTCAGTGAAACTGGCCAAAATGCCCTAGCATCACAACACCAAACTTAAAGCTTGCTTGTCCCTAAGCAAGTACTGGAACAAGAGAATGATGAATGAAATGACAAGATGAATGAATCATTCTTGTGGAAGTCATGTGATAAACCACTATTTCATGGTTTATCTTGTGCTCAATTGAGTGGTTTTTATCAACTCTTTACCCACTTATTCATACTATTTGCATGGTTTTACATTTGCCTTCCTAATTATGTGCTTTGATTGAAAACATGCTTCTTTGGACTTATAATTGCTAATATTAATCCTCTCTTTTTACCATTAGATGCCTTGATATGTGTGTTAAGTGTTTTCAGAGATTACAGGGCAGGAATGGCTCAGAGGATGGAAAGAAAGCATGCAAAAGTGGAAGGAATACAAGAAACTGAAGGAATTGCTAATCTGTCCAGCCCGACCTCTTTGCACTCAAACGGCTATAACTTTAGCTACAGAGGTCCAAACGACACGGTTTCAGTTGCGTTGGAAAGATAACGTCCGGGGCTTCGATTTGATATATAATTTTCTATAGCTGTCCCGAAGTTAGATGATGAGAACGCGTGAATGATGCGCCCGCGTCGCATCTGCGAACTTCAATCCACGCGGCCGCGTGGACGACGCCTCCGCGTCACTTGCCCCCGACCTGAACGTAATAGAAATCGCAGGGGGCAATTTCTGGGCTGTTTTTGACCCAGTTTTTGGCCCGAAAAACACAGATTAAAGGCTATAAAGTGGAGAAATGCATCCATTCATGAGACGGGCCCTCATATTCACAATTTTAAGAGTAGATGTAGTTTTAGAGAGAGAGGTTCTCTCCTCTCTCTTAGGATTTAGAATTAGGATTCATTTCACTTCATGATTATTTCATCTTCTGCAATCATATGTTCAATGTTTCTTTTTATTTATTTTTCCAATTAAATTTATGAACTTTTCCATGTTATGATTTGAACGTTTTATTTAATATAATTGAGGTATTTTAGAATTATGATTGCTTTCTTTTATTTATATAAATAGTTTAGATTTTCCCTTTTGGCTTTGGTTGATTAATTAGTGACTCTTGAATTATCAAAGTCATTGTTGATTAAAAAATTGGAATTCTTCAAGAATTAATTCGAGATCCAATAACTCTAACTTTTCCCAAGGAAAGACTGGGACTTGAGGATTCGAATTAATTCGTCCACTTAACTTACCTTCATAGTTAGAGGTTAACAAAGTGGGAGAAAAATTCAATTTTCATCACAATTGATAAGGATAACTAGGATAGGACTTCTAGTTCTAATACCTTGCCAAGAGTTTATTTTTTTGTTGTTATTATTTTATTTCCTCTGCCATTGCTATTCTTACTTTTTACCTTGATCCAAAACCCCAAAACATACCTTTGCATAACCAATAATAAGAACCCCTCCCTGCAATTCCTTGAGAAGATGACCCGAGGTTAAATACTTCGGTTATCAATTTCAAAGGAATTTGTTACTTGTGACAACCAAAACGTTTGTAAGAAAGGTTGATTGCTTGGTTTAGTAACTATACTTGCAACGAGAGTTTACTATAACTTCTAAACCATCAATCTTCCTCTCTTCATCATGTCCTTGGTTTTATGGGGTTTCATGCATAGCAACTTAGGTTCATTCCTTTACTGGCTTTTAGACCTTTATCATGCCTTAGAATACTCACTTGATGGCACCCTTTGAGACTGTTATTTATTGATCCCTTTGTCTTTCCAAGGTTTATTGCATTCTTAGGCTAAGTGTTCTGTGAGAGGGCGACTCTTTAAGATAAGTTTTCAGCCAACACTCCCGAACCAGTTGGTTCAAGGTGCTAGGTGTTGAAACACCCCTAAGGACTTACTCCCTCAAGTCTCTCTCCCCCATACATGCACACCACAGGCACATGGTTTGTTATTTTCTTTTTTTGAGGTCTTGGTGTCCAGCACCTCTTTGGGTTACTAAATGTTCTATAGCAAGGTTGCTCTTGATAGTGGATTTTCAGTTGATAATCCCGGGTTAGTTAACCCAAGTTACCAAGTGATGAAGCACTCCTAAGAACTTATTCATCCAAGTAGATCCTTGGTACAAGAGCACCATAGACACATTCCTCAAAGTTCAAGCCCTTGGTGCCTAACCTTATTCTTTATTACCTTTCTTTCTTTTTCAACTCTTAGTGTTCTTTTCCTTTTTCTTACTGGGATCTTATTATTTAGCTAGTCTCATGGGGTGTATTTCAAGCATATGATTCAGGACAGATAGTTGCCATCCCACCTTGTTGGTGAACTAACTTAGCTAAGTGATTACTACACCACAAATTTAAGGACTTACTCCACAATTTGAACTCCCCTCCGGTCTTTCATAACATCTCTTTTTATTTAACTTAAAAGGACAAATATATAATAAGCAAGATGCAGATGAAGATAGGTAACTTGAACCAGCACACATATGAAAAAGGCAAGAAAAATACTAAAGACAGCATTGAAAATCCTAAACTACCATGGAAGCATGTTCTATTTCATACATGATTTTCCTTATTTAATACTTGAAAAAGATGGGACAATGAGGGAACTCCACCACCTTTTACTCATGGGGGTGCTCATGCTCTCCTTCTTGTTTGTCATCATCCAAAATTTTTGCATTTTTCTCTGCCTTCTTGGATGATGGTGCACCAATTCTCCAGGAGATTCCTGCAAAGTCGTTGGAAGTTGCTTGTTCCCAAAGCACTTGAGAAATAGTTAGTATGCATGTATGCTTGTGAATTTCTGGACTTAACTTGGTGTGTGAACACCAAACTTAGTTTCTTGCCTAATACAGCAGGTTGAATACATGTAGAAAAGCTCATGTATTATTATCAGCAAAACAACTATGAACTAGAAACTAACTACTGTTAAGTGGTTCCCCTGATTGGTTGGATCTAGCAATTTGCCCTTGAAGGAGTGTAGTGTGATTCTAACTGAAATCTTTGGTGGAACACCAAACTTAGAATTACACACTCACTCTTGCATTGCTTTGGTGTGTAACACCAAACTTAGCTCCTCATAATACGGGAAAAACTACTTGTGATTTTTATTGAAATGCAAATGAAAAGAAAACTACCTTAGGTTGGGTTGCCTCCCAACGAAGCGCTCTTTTAGCATCGCTAGCTCGACGATTCCTCCATTATTTGAGGTGATACTTCACTTTGGGGTTTTCCCCCATGTTGCCCATGTAGTGTTTGAGCCTTTGTCCGTTCACAGTGAACGTTCTCTTTGAACTTTCCTCCATAATTTCTATGTGTCCATACGGAGAGACCTTTGTGACAAGAAAGGGTCCTGACCACCTTGATTTGAGTTTCCCAGGGAAAAGTCTTAATTTGGAATTATAGAGGAGCACTTGCTGTCCTTCTTCGAAGCTCCTGGGTGTCAAATGGAGGTCATGCCTTCTCTTTGCCTTTTCTTTATAAATCTTGGCATTTTCATTGGCTTGAGATCTGAACTCCTCCATTTCTTGCAGCTGCAAGACCCTCTTTTCACCAGCAGCAATGCTATCAAAATTTAGCAGCTTAAGAGCCCAGAGGGCTTTGTGTTCCAGCTCCAATGGTAGATGACAAGCCTTTCCATACACCAGTTGTATGGAGACATGCCGATTGGTGTTTTGAATGCCGTTCTGTATGCCCACAGAGCATCATCCAGCTTCTTTGACCAATCCTTTCTTGATGCTCCCACAGTCTTTTCCAGAATCCTTTTTAGCTCTCTATTATATATCTCAGTTTGTCCACTTATTTGGGGGTGGTAAGGTGTGGCAATCTTGTGTTTCACCCCGTATCGCAGGACGAGAGCTTCTAGTGGTCTGTTACTAAAATGGCTCCCTCCATCACTGATGAGTGCTCATGGGACTCCAAACCGGCTAAAGATATTCTTTCTAAGGAAGTTCATGACCACCTTGTTATCATTCGTTGGGGTTGCAATAGCCTCTACCCACTTGGAAACATAATTCACTGCTACCAAGATGTATTTGTTTGAATATGAGGTTGGGAATGGTCCCATGAAATCGATTCCCCATACATCAAACAGTTCCAGTTCTAAGATGAAATTTTGTGGCATCTCATTTTTTTGGGTAAGTTTCCAGCTCTTTGACATTCATTGCAATTCTTTACCAGTTCTTTGGCATCCTTGAAAAGGGTGGGCCAAAAGAATCTGCTTTGTAACACCTTGGCTGCAGTTCTGTCCCCTCCAAAATGGCCTTCATAGCATGAGCCGTGGCAGTTCTACAAGACCTCTCATCCCTCTTCTTCTGAAACACATCTTCTCAGGATTCTATCTGGACACTTCTTGAAGAGATATGGCTCATCCCAGACAAAATATTTTGCATCATTGATGAGCTTTCTCTTTTGATGTTTGTTGATCTCTGGAGGTAAAGCCCCAGTTGCCTTGAAATTGGAAATGTTTGCAAACCAAGGTGCTTTGTGAACCGTCATTAACTGCTCATCTGGGAAACATTCATTCACACTTGTACCATGTGTTCCACCCTTATCATGAGGGATTCTGGACAGGTGATCCGCTACCTTATTCTCCACTCCCTTCTTGTCTCTAATTTCAATGTTGAATTCCTGCAATAACAAGATCCATCTTATTAGTCTTGGTTTCGATTCTTGCTTGGCAAACAAATATTTAAGTGCTGTGTGATCTGTGAAAACGATTACTTTGGCACCAATGAGGTATGATCTAAACTTGTCAAATGCAAAAGCTATTGCCAGCAACTCCTTTTCAGTAGTGGTATAGTTTCTTTGAGTATCATTGAGGACTTCGCTGGCATAGTATATTACATAGACTAAGTTCTCTTTCCTCTGTCCTAACACTGCCCCAACTGCAAAGTCAGATGCATCGCACATCAGTTCAAATGGTAAGTTCCAATCAGGTGGGGAAATGATAGGGGCAGAGGACAACCTCTTTTTCAAGTTTTTGAAAGCTAGCATGCACTTTTCATCAAAGACAAATGGTGTATCAGATACAAGGAGATTGCTTAAGGGCTTGGCTATCTTTGAAAAATCTTTAATAAACCGTCTGTAAAAGCCAGCATGCCCTAAAAAACTCCTAATTGCCTTGACATCACTTGGTGGAGGTAATCTTTCAATGAGTTCCACCTTAGCTCTGTCTACCTCAATGCCCTGGTTAGACACCTTATGGCCAAGGACTATTCCTCCTGTTACCATGAAGTGACATTTCTCCCAGTTCAAGACTAGATTGGTCTCTTGACATCTCTTTAACACCAGGGCTAGGTGATCTAGACAATTGGGAAAGGAAACTCCGAATACTGAGAAGTCATCCATAAAGACTTCGATGAATTTTTCTATCATATCTGAGAAAATGGAGAGCATGCAGCGTTGGAAGGTTGCAGGTGCATTGCATAGCCCAAATGGCATGCGCCTGTAGGTAAACACTCCATATGGGCAAGTAAAGGAGGTTTTCTCTTAGTCTCTTGGATCAACCACTATCTGGTTATATCCTGAATAACCATCGAGAAAACAGTAATATGCATGTCCTGCAAGTCTTTCCAGCATCTGATCCATGAAAGGAAGGGGAAATGATCTTTTCGCGTAGCTTCATTGAGTTTTCTGTAGTCTATGCACATCCGCCATCCTGTGACGGTCCTTGTAGGGATTAGTTCGTTCTTCTCATTGGGGACTACATTGATTCCTCCCTTTTTTGGGATAACTTGTACAGGGCTTACCCATGGGCTGTCTGAGATCGGATAGATCACTCCTCCTTGCCACAACTTCATGACTTTTTTCTGTACCACTTCCTTCATGACTGGGTTCAGCCTCCTTTGGGGTTGAATGGATGGTTTGGCATCATCTTCCAACAGTATCTTATGCATACATATGGCCGAACTGATTCCTTTTAAGTCAGCAAGGGTCCATCCTATGGCATCTTTGTGCCTTTGCAATACTTGGAGTAGCTCTTCCTCTTGTTCTTGGCTGAGGCATGAATTTATGATCACTGGATAACTTTTATTTTCTCCTAGATATGCATACTTGAGAGTGGGTGGCAGTGTCTTTAGTTCAAGTTTGGGTGCTTCTTTGTTTCCATTCTTCTCCTCTATTGTGCACTGAGCTTGAACCTCAGCTGTTGCAGCTTCTTCGCTTGATGCTGATTCCTCCTCTTCTGTTAACCCCTCAAGTTCGTCTTCTTCAAAAGTCTCTTGTACTACATCTTCCGGTGAGTCCAACCTCATACATTCTCCCAATGGTTCCTGTAGGTAGTCCATGGCCTTGAACACATTGATCATCATTGTTTCATTGTGTAGTCTAAAGGTAAGTTTGCCCTTTTGGACATCGATGACAGCTCCGGCAGTAGCTAAGAATGGTCTACCCAAGATGATAGAAGCCTTAGCTCCTTCCTTCATGTCTAACACTACAAAGTCTACTGGAAAGATAAAGTCTCCTACCTTCACTAGCAAGTCTTCTACTATGCCGTGAGGAAATTTGAATGATCGGTCTGCTAGTTGTAAGGCCATTTTTGTTGGTTTGGCCTCCTCAATCTTCATTTTTCTCATCATAGCTACAGACATCAGATTTATGCTGGCTCCTAAATCACATAGAGCCTTCTCCACTGTTATTTCTCCTATAATACAAGGAATCTGGAAGCTCCCAGGATCTTTCAATTTCTGGGGCAGTTTATGTTGAATGATGGCACTGCATTCCTCGGTTAGTATCACATTATCGTTGTTCTTCCAGCTTCTCTTCTTGGTCATTAACTCCTTCAAGAACTTGGCATAGAGTGGCATTTGCTCTATTGCTTCAGCAAAGGGTATGTTAATCTGTAGTTTCTTGAAGATTTCTAAAAATCTGGAGAACTGGCTGTCATCCCCCTTCTTCCTCAATTGTTGAGGATATGGGACTTTCGGAACATATGGCTTTAGCTCTTCTTCCTTTTCATGTGAGTTGGAGGTGGGGATTTGAACTTCATCTTGTTCTTCTTTTCTTCCAATTGAATCTTTCTCTTGTGGTTGCTTGGAAGTCTCCTTTAATTCCTTCCCACTTCTGAGGGTGATAGCTTGACACTCCTCCCTTGGCCTTGACTCAATGTTGCTGCAAAGGTCATGGCCAGGAGCTTGCTGAAATAGGTAGCCAATTTGTGTCTCAAGTTTCTTGATGGCAGCATCTTGATTTTGCATGTTGGATTGCACTTCCTCTCGGAACATCTTACTATCTTGGATTTCCTTGCATATGCCTTCAAGTAGAGTTTCAATCCTTGAGAGTCTTTCTTCCGATGATGGAGAGTTGAGATTGGAAGGATGAGAAGGGCTATTTTGACTTTGGTATGGATGTTGAGAAGTGTTGTTAGGTGGGTGTTGATATGACCTCTGTGTGGAGTGTTGGTGAGCTGCATTGTTGTTGGGGTTGTGGCGTCTCTGATCTTCGCCTTGATCTTGTTGGTTTCCCCACCCAAAGTTTGGGTGGTTCCTCCAACCGAGATTATATGTTTTGGAGTATGGGTCATGGTGCTGCCTAGGTGAATTTCCAATGTAGTTGGCTTGTTCCTGATCACCCTCTGCTTCTTCATTCACTCCTTCTTGAGCTGCTACTGAGGTGGTGATTGCTGCCACTTGATTCCTCTCTATCTTTTTGGTAAGGTCAGTCAACTGCTTGGTAATAAGCTTGTTTTGAGCAAGTAGTGCATCCACATTGTTCAGCTCCATCATTCCTCTAGTGTTGCCTCTTTCAGAAGCATAGAAGTAGTCATTCTCTGCTACAGTCTCAATGACATCTATGGCTTCTTCAATGGTCTTCTTCTTGTTCAGAGATCCCCCGGATGAGTGGTCTACTGCCTTCTTTGATTCATACGAAAGGCCTTCATAGAAAATGTGCAACTGTACCCATTCATTGAACATATCTGGCGGGCATCTTCTTGTCAGGTCCTTAAACCTCTCCCATGCTTCATATAGAGTCTCGCCATCTTGCTGCCTGAAGGTTTGTACCTCAGCTCTCAACCTGTTGATTCGTTGAGAAGGATAAAATCTTGCCAAGAATTTGTTCACCACGTCTTCCCAGGTTGCTAAACTCTCCTTTGGAAAGGATTCCAGCCATTTAGATGCTTTGTCGTTGAGTGAGAAGGGAAACAGAAGTAGTTTATAGGTGTCAGGGTGAACACCATTAGACTTCACAGTATCGCATATCCTCAGGAAGGTGGTTAGATGTTGATTGGGGTCTTCTTGGATACTTCCTCCGAATGAACAATTGTTCTGAACAAGGGTGATGAGATGTGGCTTTAGTTCAAAGTTGTTGGCATGTATGGTTGGCCTTTGGATGCTACTTCCACAGTTTCCTGGATTTAGGTTGAAGTAAGAACCCAGAACTCTTCTCTCTTGTCCAGCCTAATGCGCTGGACCTTCTCTGCCATGGTTGTGAGCCTCTTCTTCATGATGGTTCTCCATATTCTCATCCATGTCTAGTTCAAAGTACTCCTCCTCTTCCTCAGCACCAACTACTTTCTTCCCTCTTGCTTTCCTCCTTAATCTAAGGAAGGTCCTCTCAGGTTCAGAATCAAAGGAAGTAGAAGCCCTGCTTCTTCTACCTGTCATTCACCCAATAAGGCACAAGCAAGAAAGATAGATGTAGACAATATTTTCTGCAGAAATGCTATTAGTGTGAGTGATACAATATATCAAACAGTTAGTGGGTCAGTGAACCAAATATTAAAACACAATGCAGGTAACACCACTAATGGGTGAAAGGTACAGGGAAAGAAATAACTAAAACTAAAAGTAAATTACTCAGATGAAACTAAATCAAACGAGAGGAAAATGCTCAATCTAGTTATCCACCAATTTAATCATTGTTGATACAAAATCAATCCCCGGCAACGGCGCCATAAACTTGATGCACGGAAATTTGTCTCTTAACAAATCTCCCTCGGCAAGTATACCGAATTGTCGTCAAGTAAAAACTCACAATAGAGTGAGGTCGAATCCCACAGGGATTGATTGGTCAAGCAACTTTAATTGGAAGAATGTTTTAGTTGAGCTAAACAGAATTTGGTTTGAGAGTTGCAGGAAATTAAATGGCGGGAAAGTAAATAGAAGAAAATGTAAATGTTGGAAATAAAGAGCTGAAAATAGATAACGGAAAATAAATTGCAGAATCTTAAATGGGAATGGGGAAGATGATCATAGAAGTAATCGGCAGAAATTAAAGAGAATGGGTAAGATCAGAAATGAGGAGTTCATTGGGCTTAGGAGATATTGCATCCTCCGGATCAAGTTCATTTTCATCTCTTCCTCAATCAATGCATTCATTGATCTCCTTGGCAATTGATGAGCGGATATTTTATACGCTTTTTGGGGTTAATTTCATATAGTTTTAAGTATGTTCTAGTTAGTTTTTAGTTTATTTCCATTAGTTTTTAGGAAAAATTCATATTTCTGGACTTTACTATGAGTTGTGTGTTTTTCTGTAATTTCAGGTATTTTTCTGGCTAAAATTGAAGGAGCTGAGCAAAAATCTGATTCAGGCTGAAAAAGGACTGCTGATGCTGTTGGATTCTGACCTCCCTGCACTCAAAGTGGATTTTCTGGAGCTACAGAACTTGAAATGGCATGCTTCCAATTGAGTTGGAAAGTAGACATCCAGGGCTTTCCAGAAATATTTAATAGTCCATACTTTGCACAAGGATAGATGACATAAACTGGCGTTCAATGCCAGTTTTCTGCCCAATTCTGGCGTCCAGCGCCAGAAAAGGATCAAAAGCTGGAGTTGAACGCCCAAACTGGCACAAAAACTGGCGTTCAACTCCACAAATGGCCTCTGCACGTGGATTTCTTAAATCTCAGCCACAGCACACACCAAGTGGGCCCCAGAAGTGGATCTCTGCATCATCCATCATAGTTTACTCATTTTTTGTAAACCTAGGCCACTAGTTTAGTATTTAAACAACTTTTAGAGACTTATTTTACATCTCATGACATTTTTAGATCTGAACTTTGTACTCTTTGACGGCATGAGTCTCTAAACTCCATTGTTGGGGGTGAGGAGCTCTGCTGTGTCTCGATGGATTAATGCAAGTATTTCTGTTTTCTATTCAAACACGCTTGTTCCTATCTAAGATGTTCATTCGCGCTTAACTGTGATGAAGGTGATGATTCGTGACACTCATCACCATTCTCAACCCATGAACGTGTGCCTGACAACCACCTCCGTTCTATATCAGATTGAATGAGTATCTCTTAGATCTCTTAATCAAAATCTTCGTGGTATAAGCTAGAATTGATGGCGGCATTCATGAGAATCCGGAAAGTCTAAACCTTGTCTGTGGTATTCTGAGTAGGATTCAAGGATTGAATGACTGTGACGAGCTTCAAACTCCTGAAGGCTGGGCGTTAGTGACAGACGCAAAAGGATAGTAAATCCTATTCCAACCGGATTGAGAACCAACCGGTGATTAGCCGTGCTGTGACAGAGCGCGTGAGCGTAGTTTTCACTGGAAGGATGGAAGGTAGCCATTGACAACGGTGATCCACCAACACACAGCTTGCCATAGGAGGACGTGCATGCGTGAACAAGAAGACAGAGGAAAGCAGAGATTCAGAAGACAAAGCATCTCCAAAACTCCAACATATTCTCCATTACTGCATAACAAGTAACCTTTAATCCATGCTCTATTGTTTATTTGCAATTCAACTGATAAACATAATTGACTTCCTGACTAAGATTTACAAGCTAACCATAGATTGCTTCAAACCAACAATCTCCGTGGGATTCGACCCTTACTCACGTGAGGTATTACTTGGACGACCCAGTGCACTTGCTGGTCAGTGGTACGAGTTGTGAAAAGTGTGATTCATAATTCGTGCACCAAGTTTTTGGCGCCGTTGCCGGGGATTGTTTGTGTTTGGACAACTAATGGTTTATTTTGTTGCTTAGATTAGGAAAAATTTCTCTTTTTGTTTAGAGTCTCGTGTTATTGTCGTGTTAAAATTTTAGAATCCTTATTTTCTTATTAAAACCTTTTTCAAAAATAATTTTTCTATTAGATCCTGTGCCAAACTTTAAGTTTAGTGTTTTCTTGTTGTTTTTTTCTTAAAATTTTCAAAAATTCATTTTGGTTTTCTTAAAATTTTTAAGTTTGGTGTTCCTTGGTGTTTTCCCTCCAAAGTTTTCGAAAATAAGGAGCATTAGATCTAAAAATTTTAAATCTTGTGCTATCTTATTGTTTTTCTCTTTCCTCTTAAAAATCAAAAATATCTTTTCTCTCTATTTTAAAAACAAATTTTCGAAATATATTTCTAAAATTCAGATTTTTTTATTTCAAAATTTAAAACTTTTTTTTCAAAATCATCATATCCTTTTCAAAACTTCCTAACCACTTTCTCTCTCCTCAGTTTTTCGAAAATCTTCACTCAATTTTTATTTATTTTATTTTAATTTATTTTATTTTCGAAATAAATATATAAATAAATAAATAAAAATATTTTTTCTATTTTACATCATCTCCCTTTCTCTATCATGGACCTAAGCGGAAATGAACAGTCCAGGAGGATTCTGGGGTCATATTCTAACCCCTCTACTGCTTCATATGGGAGTAGTATCTGCATACCCTCCATTGGAGTCAGTAGCTTTGAGTTGAATCCTCAGCTCATTATCATGGTGCAGCAAAGTTGCCAGTATTCTGCTCTTCCACAGGAAGAACCTACAGAGTTTCTGGCACAGTTTTTACAAATTGCTGACACAGTACATGATAAAGAAATAGATCAGGATGTCTACAGACTATTACTGTTTCCATTTGCTGTAAAAGATCAAGCTAAGAGGTGGTTGAATAACCAACCTAAGGCCAGCATAAGGACATGGAAACAGCTGACAGAAAAATTCCTGAATTAATATTTCCCTCCAAAAAGGATGACACAGCTAAGGCTGGACATCCAAGGCTTTAAACAAGGAGATAATAAATCTCTTTATGATGCCTGGGAGAGATACAGAGAGATGCTACAAAAATGCCCCTCTGAAATGTTTTCAGAGTGGGTTCAGTTAGACATCTTCTACTATGGGCTTGCAGAAGGAGCCCAGATGTCTCTAGATTACTCAGCTGGTGGATCTATCCACATGAGAAAGACAATTGAAGAGGCTCAAGAGCTCATTGATACAGTTGCCAAGAATCAGCATCTGTACCTAAGCAGTAACCCTTCCCTGAATGAAGAGGTTAAAATAGTAACTGCTGAACTCAGTCCTGTAAAACAAGCTGCTGAATTCAATCAGCAATTGGACTTTCTAACAAAGCAGCTAGCCGAATTTAAAGACAGGTTACAAGAGACAAGGATGGCTAATATACATATGGACGAACAGTTTAAGCAAACAAAGCAGCAGCTGTCAAGGCAAATAGCAGAAGAATGCCAAGCAGTTCAACTAAGAAGTGGGAAAACATTAAATACCCCACCTCAGGGCAGCAAAAAGCTAAGAAATGAGCAAACCACCCAAAATTCACTTGAGGACAGTAAGAGCCCAGGGAAAAATAATTCTGGCGCTAAAACGCCAGAAAATTGGTGGAAGGCTGGCGCTGAACGCCCAGACCATGGCCAAAACTGGCGTTCAACGCTAGAAACAAAGCAGGACTGGCGTTCAACGCCAGAAATGGGCAAGGATCTGGCGTTGAACGCCCAAAATGGGCACAATTCTGGCGTTCAAACGCCAGAAACAGACAAGGAGTTGGCTTCTCACGTCACTCTAGCTTCGAACTCTGGCACTCAATTGCCAGTGAGGGATCAGACACACACAAGTGCTGATGAGAACCCCTCTAAAAAGGCTTCTTCAACCACTTCTGTAGGCAATAAACCTGTAGCAACTAAGGTTGAAGAATATAAAGCCAAGATACCTTATCCTCAAAAACTCCGGAAAGAGGAGCAGGATAAGCAATTTGCTCGCTTTGCAGATTATCTCAGGACTCTTGAAATAAAGATTCCATTTGCAGAAGCACTTGAGCAAATACCTTCTTATGCCAAGTTCATGAAAGAGATCTTGAGTCATAAAAAGGATTGGAGAGAAACAGAAAGAGTTCTCCTCACTGAAGAATGCAGTGCAGTCATTATGAAGAGCTTTCCTGAAAAGCTCCAAGATCCTGGGAGTTTTCTGATACCATGCATATTAGAAGATAATTGCACCAAGACTGCTTTATGCGATCTTGGGGCAAGCATCAACCTAATACCTGCATCCACTATCAGGAAGCTTGCCTTAACTGAAGAAGTTAAACCAACCCGGATATGTCTCCAACTTGCTGATGGTTCCACTAAATACCCATCAGGCGTGATTGAAGACACGATTGTCAGAGTTGGACCATTCGCCTTTCCCACTGACTTTGTTGTGCTGGAAATAGAGGAGCACAAGAGTGCTACTCTCATTCTAAGAAGACCCTTCTTAGCAACTGGACGATCCCTCATTGACGTCCAACAGGGAGAAATAACCCTGAGAGTCAATGATGATGAGTTCAAGCTGAACGCTGTCAAAGCCATGCAGCATCCAGACACATCAAAAGACTGCATGAAAGTTGATCTTATTGACTCTTTAGTAGAAGAGATCAACATGGCTGAGAGTCTTGAATCAGAGTTGGAAGACATCTTTAAAGATGTTCAGCCTGATTTAGAAGATTCAGAGGACATGAAAGAGCCTCTGAAATTTCTTCTGGAAGAGGAGAAACCTCCTAAACCAGAGCTCAAGCCATTACCACCATCCTTGAAATATGCGTTTCTGGGAGAAGGTGACACTTTTCCAGTGATCATAAGCTCTGCTTTAAATTCACAGGAAGAGGAGGCACTTATTCAAGTGCTAAGGACACACAAGACAGCTCTTGGGTGGTCCATAGGTGACCTTAAGGGCATAAGCCCAGCTAGATGCATGCACAAAATCTTATTAGAGGATAATGCCAAACCAGTGGTGCAACCACAGAGGCGGCTAAATCCAGCCATGAAAGAAGTGGTGCAGAAAGAGGTCACCAAATTACTGGAGGCTGGGATTATTTATCCTATTTCTGATAGCCCCTGGGTGAGCCCTGTTCAAGTCGTCCCAAAAAAGGGAGGCATGACAGTGATTCATAATGAAAAAAATGAACTGGTTCCTACAAGAACAATTACAGGGTGGCGCATGTGTATTGACTACAGAAGGCTCAATACAGCCACCAGAAAGGATCATTTTCCTTTACCATTCATAGACCAGATGCTAGAAAGACTAGCAGGTCATGATTATTACTGCTTTTTGGATGGCTACTCAGGCTATAACCAGATTGCATTAGATCCCCAGGATCAAGAGAAAACAGCATTCACATGTCCATCTGGAGTGTTTGCTTACAGAAGGATGCCATTTGGGCTATGTAATGCGCCTGCAACCTTCCAGAGATGCATGCTCTCTATTTTCTCTGATATGGTGGAAAAATTTCTGGAATTTTTCATGGATGACTTCTCAGTATATGGAGACTCATTCAGCTCCTGTCTTGATCACCTGAAACTTGTTCTGAAAAGATGCCAAGAAACCAACCTAGTTTTAAACTGGGAAAAGTGTCACTTCATGGTGACTGAAGGAATTGTCCTTGGGCATAAAATCTCAAACAAGGGAATAGAGGTGGATCAAGCAAAAATAGAGGTAATTGAAAAATTATCACCACCTGCCAATGTTAAGGCAATCAGAAGCTTTCTGGGGCATGCAGGATTCTATAGGAGGTTTATAAAGGATTTTTCAAAAATCGCAAAACCTCTAAGCAATCTGCTAGCTGCTGACACGCCATTTGTGTTTGACTCAGAGTGCCTGCAGGCGTTTGAAACGCTGAAAGCTAAGCTGGTCACAGCACCAGTCATTTTTGCACCAGACTGGACATTACCATTTGAGCTAATGTGTGATGCCAGTGATCATGCCATTGATGCAGTATTGGGACAGAGGCATGACAAGCTTCTGCATGTCATTTATTATGCCAGTCACGTTCTAAATGATGCCCAAAAAAATTACACAACCACAGAAAAAGAATTACTTGCAGTGGTTTACGCCATTGACAAGTTCAGATCATACTTAGTAGGATCAAAAGTGATTGTGTATACTGACCATGCTGCTCTTAAATATCTACTCACAAAGCAGGATTCAAAACCCAGGCTCATCAGATGGGTATTGCTTCTGCAAGAGTTTGATATAGAAATAAGAGACAGAAAAGGGACAGAGAACCAAGTGGCTGATCATCTGTCCTGGATAGAGCCAGTGGAAGGGACGTTCCCCCCCTTTCTTGAGATCTCTGAGACGTTTCCTGATGAGCATTTATTTGCCATTCAGGAAGCACCATGGTTTTCCAATATTGCAAACTATAAAGCTGCAAGGTTCATACCCAAGGAGTACAACAGGATACAAAAGAAGAAATTAATTACTGATGCAAAGTACTACTTGTGGGATGAACCTTATCTCTTTAAGAGATGTGCAGACGGAATAATCCGTAGGTGTGTACCTAGAGAAGAGGCACAGAGGATCCTATGGCATTGTCATGGATCTCAATATGGAGGCCATTTCGGAGGTGAGCGAACAGCCACCAAGGTCCTCCAATGTGGCTTCTATTGGCCCACACTCTATAAAGATTCCCGAGAGTTTGTACGTAACTGTGACAGTTGCCAAAAAGCTGGTAATCTGCCCCATGGTTACGCCATGCCTCAACAAGAAATCTTAGAAATTGAGTTGTTTGACGTATGGGGAATTGACTTCATGGGACCTTTCCCACCATCATACTCAAACACTTATATTCTGGTGGCAGTTGACTATGTATCAAAATGGGTTGAGGCTATTGCCACACCCACCAATGATACTAAAACAGTGCTGAAGTTCCTCCAGAAACATATCTTTAGCAGGTTTGGTGTCCCTAGAATACTAATCAGTGATGGGGGCACTCACTTCTGCAATAAACAGCTTTACTCTGCCATGGTTCGGTATGGAATTCGCCACAAGGTGGCCACTCCATATCATCCACAAACCAATGGGCAAGCTGAAGTCTCTAATAGAGAATTAAAGAGAATCCTGGAACGGACAGTAAATACCCGTAGAAAGGATTGGGCACGGAGCTTGGATGATGCTCTGTGGGCTTACAGGACAGCATTCAAGACCTCTATAGGGACATCTCCATACCAACTCGTATATGGTAAGGCATGTCACCTGCCCATGGAACTGGAACATAAGGCCTACTGGGTAACCAGATTCCTAAACTTTGATGCCAAACTAGCAGGAGAAAAATGATTGCTCCAGCTAAATGAGCTAGAGGAATTCAGATTCACAGCTTTCGAAAATGCCAAGCTTTATAAAGAAAAATAAAAAAAAGTGGCATGACAGAAAGCTGTCATCTAGAATCTTTGAACCAGGACAGAAGGTTCTGTTGTTTAACTCTAGACTCAGGCTATTCCCCGGGAAACTGAAATCCCGGTGGAGGGGACCATACGTGATTACAAGTGTATCACCATATGGTTATGTGGAGCTTCAAGATATTGATTCTGATAAGAAGTTCATTGTCAATGGACAGAGAATCAAGCATTATCTTGAAGGCAACATTGAGCAAGAATGCTCAAGGCTAAAGCTAGATTAAAAAGCTCAGCAAGGTCCAGCTAAAGACAATAAAGAAGCGCTTGCTGGGAGGCAACCCAGCCATGGGGCAACAATCCTCTAAGCATTTTGCCCTATTTTTATTTTTATTTTTATTTGTTTATATAAAGTTCACTGACACTAAGGTGAGGAATCATTTACAGAAGACCTCGGCACACAAAACAGAGAAAAAGAGCTCATTGGCAAGAAAACGCCAGTAATGGTAGCAATCTGGGCGTTCAACGCCAGAAATGGGCACCCACTGGGCGTTGAACGCCAGTAATGGCAGCAGCTGGGCATTGAACGCCTAGGAGAGCAGCATTTGGGCGCTGAACGCCCAAAACAGGCAGTGTTTGGGCATTCAAACGCTAGGAAGGTAGGGAGGAGCCAAATTCATTTTTTCCACACGTTTTTCCATTCTAATTTCAAATTTTATGCTTCAATGCATGATTTTACATAAACATGTCAAGAACCCTAATTTCTAAATTCCATAATTTCTAAAAACCCTACCACTAAAAAAATATCAAATGTATTTTAATCCATAAGCACCAGGCATCTTTGCAAATTCAATCCAACTCTTTTCAAAATTTCTTTTACAAATCTATCTTTTTCAACTCATCAATATCTTTTTCAAAACCTCCACTTTATCTTTATCAAAAATTAAATCTATCTTTCTCAAAAATCTTTCATATCCTCTCAATTTTAAACTATATCTTCTCTTATCATATCTTCTATCTTATCTTTTCCAAATAAATCTTTTTATCATATCTTTATCTATTTTTTCGAAAACCCACCCTCCCCCCCTTATAAATTTGAGTTCGGCCTCCCTCCTCTCCCATCAACAATTGCAGCTAGCTCTCCTTCTATCCCTCTCATTTCTTTTCTTTTTCTTGAGGACAAGCAAACCTCTAAGTTTGGTGTGTTTATCCGCGATCACTAAGATTATGGCTCCTAAAGGAAAACAACCCACTCCAAGAGGCAAGAAAGAGAGCGTTCCAAAGCCACTTTGGAATCAAGGGAAGTTCTTATCTAAAGAACATTCAGACCATTATCTTAAAATAATGGGTCTGAGATCAGTGATCCCGGAAGTTAGATTCGATCTGAAAGAAGATGAATATCCGGAGATCCAGGAGCAAATTCGAATCAGGAACTGGGAAGTCCTAGCTAATCCTGAAACGAAAGTGGGAAGGAACATGGTCCAGGAGTTCTATGCTAATATGTGGCAAACTGACAAGCAAAAACTATCTGGAACTGCCTTCTATGACTATCGGACCGTGGTCAGAGGAAAGATTGTTCATACCCACCCTGACAGGATCAGGGAGATCTTAAAGCTACCTCAGCTAAAGGATGATCCAGACTCCTTCAACAGGAGGATGATGAGAGCAGACATGGGCCTGGATAAGATTCTAGAGGACATATGTATCCCTGGAACCAGGTGGACCACCAACACAAAGGGTGTCCCAAATCAACTCAAGAGAGAGGATCTCAAACCAGTCGCCAGAGGATGGCTAGACTTCATTGGGCATTCTCTGTTGCCTACTAGCAACCGTTCTGAAGTCACAGTTAAAAGAGCAGTGATGATCCATTGCATCATGATGGGAAAGGAAGTAGAGCTTCATCAGCTGATTTCAGCTGAACTCTACAAAATTGCTAACAAAAATTCTAAAGAGGCCAGGTTGGCTTATCCAAGCGTGATTTCTCTGCTCTGCAAGGACGCTGGAGTAAGGATGGGAATAACTGAGTATATCTCAATTGAGAAGCCAATCACCAAAGCATCAATTGAAAAACAACAAGCACAGGTTGATCCCATCAAGAAGAGAGCACAGGAATTCCTCCCAGAGATCCCTCAATCTGAATACTGGGAGTATCTTGAGATGTCTGTTACCAAGATACGGGAAGCTATGGAGCAAATAATAAAAGAACAGAAGGAACACAGTCAAATGCTGACCTATATGTTTAAAGAACAAGAGGAGCAAGGGCGTGACTTAAGGGAATTGAAGCGCCAAAAGTCTTCTCTTGCAGGACCAAGCACCCCAAGGATCAGAGGAACCCCCGTTCCCCCAGAATAAAGGTTGTTAATTTCCAATTTCTGCCTTAACTCTGTGACAGTGTCCTTATAGAAGTTTACCTTAGGAGTCATATAGTAGTAATTAGTATCTATTTTGATTTTATCTCCAATTAAGCTATAGTTTATTTTTCTCATCATCAGCAAACATAAATAAAGTAGTAGATCTTTTGAATAAGAGGAAATAAAATTTCGAGTTTTAATAAGAGAAATTCTAATTAGTTAAATGTGGTGGCAATGCTTTCTGTCTTCTGAATGAATGCTTGAACAGTGCATATGTCTTTTGAATTTGTTGTTTAAGACTGTTAAATATGTTGGCTCTTGAAAGAATGATGAACATGAGACATGTTATTGATAACCTGAAAAATTATAAAAATGATTCTTGAAGCAAGAAAAAGCAGCAAAGAACAAAGCTTGCAAAAAAAAATAGAAAGAAAAAGAAAAAGCAAGCAGAAAAAGCCAAAAGCTCTTAAAACCAAGAGGTAAGAGCAAAAAGCCAATAACCCTTAAAACCAAAAGGTAAGGGTAAATAAAAGGGATCCCAAGGCTTTGAGCATCAGTGGATAGGAGGGCCTAAAGGAATAAAATCCTAGTCTAAGCGGCTAAACCAAGCTGTCCCTAACCATGTGCTTGTGGCGTGAAGGTGTCAAGTGAAAACTTGAGAATGAGCGGTTAAAGTCAAGGTCCAAGGCAAAAAGAAGAGTGTGCTTAAGAACTCTGGACACCTCTAATTGGGGACTTTAGCAAAGCTGAGTCACAATCTAAAAGGTTCACCCAATTATGTGTCTGTGGCATTTATGTATCCGGTGGTAATACTGGAAAACAAAGTGCTTAGGGCTACGGCCAAGACTCATAAAATAGCTGTGTTCAAGAATCATCACACTGAAATAGGAGAATCAATAACACTAGCTGAATTCTAAGTTCCTATAGATGCCAATCACTCTGAGCTTCAATGGATAAAGTGAGATGCCAAAACTGTTCAGAAGCAAAAAAAGCTACTAGTCCCGCTCATCTAATTAGAATCTGAGCTTCACTCAAAAACTCTGAGATATTATTGCTTCTCAACCTATTAATCTTCAATTTTATTTGTCTAGTTGCTTGAGGACAAGCAACAGTTTAAGTTTGGTGTTGTGATGAGCGGATATTTTATACGCTTTTTGGGGTTAATTTCATATAGTTTTGAGTATGTTCTAGTTAGTTTTTAGTTTATTTCCATTAGTTTTTAGGAAAAATTCATTTTTCTGGACTTTACTATGAGTTGTGTGTTTTTCTGTAATTTCAGGTATTTTTCTGGCTGAAATTGAAGGAGCTGAGCAAAAATCTGATTCAGGCTGAAAAAGGACTGCTGATGCTGTTGGATTCTAACCTCCCTGCACTCAAAGTGGATTTTCTGGAGCTACAAAACTTGAAATGGCATGCTTTCAATTGCGTTGGAAAGTAGACATCCAGGGCTTTCCAGCAATATATACTAGTCTATACTTTGCACAAGGATAGACGATGTAAACTGGCGTTCAACGCCAGTTCTCTGCCCAATTCTGGCGTCCAGCGCCAGAAAAGGATCAAAAGCTGGAGTTGAACGCCCAAACTGGCACAAAAACTGGCGTTCAACTCCACAAATGGCCTCTGCATGTGGATTGCTTAAATCTCAGCCCCAGCACACACCAAGTGGGCCCCAGAAGTGGATCTCTGCATCATCCATCATAGTTTACTCATTTTTTGTAAACCTAGGCTACTAGTTTAGTATTTAAACAACTTTTAGAGACTTATTTTACATCTCATGACATTTTTAGATCTGAACTTTGTACTCTTTGACGGCATGAGTCTCTAAACTCCATTGTTGGGGGTGAGGAGCTCTGCTGTGTCTCGATGGATTAATGCAAGTATTTCTGTTTTCTATTCAAACACGCTTGTTCCTATCTAAGATGTTCATTCACGCTTAACTGTGATGAAGGTGATGATTCGTGACACTCATCACCATTCTCAACCCATGAACGTGTGCCTGACAACCACCTCCGTTCTATATCAGATTGAATGAGTATCTCTTAGATCTCTTAATCAAAATCTTCGTGGTATAAGCTAGAATTGATGGCGGCATTCATGAGAATCCGGAAAGTCTAAACCTTGTCTGTGGTATTCTGAGTAGGATTCAAGGATTGAATGACTGTGACGAGCTTCAAACTCCTGAAGGCTGGGCGTTAGTGACAGACGCAAAAGGATAGTAAATCCTATTCCAACCGGATTGAGAACCAACCGGTGATTAGCCGTGCTGTGACAGAGCGCGTGAGCGTAGTTTTCACTGGAAGGATGGAAGGTAGCCATTGACAACAGTGATCCACCAACACACGCTTGCCATAGGAAGACGTGCGTGCGTGAACAAGAAGACAGAGGAAAGCAGAGATTCAGAAGACAAAGCATCTCCAAAACTCCAACATATTCTCCATTACTGCATAACAAGTAACCTTTAATCCATGCTCTATTGTTTATTTGCAATTCAACTGATAAATATAATTGACTTCCTGACTAAGATTTACAAGCTAACCATAGATTGCTTCAAACCAACAATCTCCATGGGATTCGACCCTTACTCACGTGAGGTATTACTTGGACGACCGAGTGCACTTGCTGGTCAGTGGTACGAGTTATGAAAAGTGTGATTCATAATTCGTGCGCCAGCAATCTTAAGTGATTGAATTCCAATTCCCTGGTAATTCAATCTCTCAAATCTTGATCAATAGTCAATTCCTTGGTCCAATTGCTCATGAGAAGAGATGAGGTATGGTCACTGATTATACCACATGTATTTCCAAATCAAAGTATTGGTAGGATTATATGTCACTATATCCATCCAAACCCCAATTTGGTCCAACATGAGAAAGCATTTCTAGCATGATCTCTTCATTCCTCTTCCAAGGTTCCGAAGAGATCCAAGTATGAATAGCTTCTTTTCCAAGATAACTACTCAATTGGGTGAAGATTGAAAGCTTTCTATTAAAATCAAGAGAAAAGAAAGAAGAAGAATAATGAAAACTATTATTGATCCATCAAATTACAACAGAGCTCCCTAACCCAATGAAAGGGGTTTAGTTGTTCATAGCTCTGGGAATGGAAAACAAAGATGGAGAATGCATTTTGAAAAGTTAAACTAGAAGTTGCAGAGAAAGTAAAATTTAAAGAGAGTAAATATAATAATGCCAAAAAGTTTTCCTTCTAGTTCAAAGTTCTCCCTATTTATACTATTCTTCTGATCTTCTAGTTGCTTCTTCAAGTCTTGGATATGGGCCTTTGGATCTTGAGTTGAAGCAGTTATCTTCTTCAGTGGGCTCAGCTTTACTTGCAGAGAAAGTGTGCAGTAGGTATGGACTTTAGCTTGGGGCGTTAGTGGTGTTAACGTTAAGTGAAACTGTGGGGTCGAGAATGTTAGTGACAATCACCTTTTTCACTAACGTTCCTGACCCAAAAATGGTCCACGTTAACTTCAACGTTAGTGGCACTAACGTGACCACTAACGTTGCTTCTTGGCCCTTCGCAAACGTTACTGGGGTTTAACTTTTCCATTAACGTTGAGAGTACCCCTTTTCTCCCTACGTTAGAGTTCACGTTAGTATAGTTAACATGGCCTTTAACGTAGGCTTGCCAAATCTTCGAGAGTGTTAGTGACACTTACCTTTGTCACTAACGCTCCAAAACGCCCCTACTTCCCACGTTAGAGTTCACGTTAACTAGGTTAACGTGACTTCTAACGTGGTATTGATAGCCATCTCCAACGTTAGTGACAAAGGTGAGTGTCACTAATGTTGGCTCATCATCCCTCTTCTCCACGTTAGCTTTCACATTAATGTAGTTAACGTGGCAACTAATGTGGCTCATAGTGGCTTAATCCAACGTTAGTGACAAAGGTGAGTGTCACTAACGTTGGTGATTCCTTGCTCCCTCCACGTTAGAGTTCACGTTAACTAGGTTAACGTGGAAGCTAACGTGGCAAATATGAGCTTAGTCCAACGTTAGTGACAAAGGTGAGTATCACTAACGTTGGCATTATCTTCCTCATCCACGTTAGAGTTCGCGTTAACTGAGTTAACGTGACTCTTAACGTGGCCAGCTGCCACTTTGGAACGTTAGTGGCACTTACTTTTACCACTAACGTTTGAGTTCTACTTCTCTTCCACGTTAGCTTCCACGTTAACATAGTTAACGTGGCAACTAACGTGGGCTATGATGGCTCACGAAGGCGTTAATGGCGATCACTTTTCTCATTAGCGTTGCAAGCTAGCCTCCATTCCATGTTAGTGGTCATGTTAGCTAGACTAACGTGGCTACTAACGTGGTTCTTCCTTGCTTCCTTTATCCTGAAATCAAGCAATAAAGTGCATCAAAGCTCTAATCCAAGTTATGAGACATGCATCATTCAATTTTGCCATTTAATTCATGCATAATTCTCATGAAATCATGTAAAATTCACAATGTTTGCTTGAATCAAGATGTAAGTGATTATTTACCCAAAACTTGTTTATTTCCTAAGAAAGTGCATAAAACTACCCTAAAACCATAAAGAAAAGGTCAGTGAAACTGGCCAAAAGGCCCTGGCATCACTTGCCGAGAAGAGAGGGAGAAGAAGGGGTTGGGAGGCGCGACAGGGTAGGGTTCGCGTCACTTGGGGGTTAATGAATTTGAATCCACGCGATCGCGTGGGGCACGCGGTTGCGTGGTTGGGGTGGATTGGGGGTCGACGCGATCGCGTGGGTGGTGCGATTGCATGGAATGGGAAAAAGGATGAATGGCGCGACCGCGTGAGGCACGCGATCGCGTCGCTGGAAATTGTGCTAAACGCACAGTTCCAGCGTTGTTTCAGCGCAACTCTCTGTATCCACTGGGGATTCTATGATATCCGCGCGACGCGATCGCGTTGCTCACGCTATTGCATGGGATGGGTGTTGTGCAAATGACGCGATCGCGTCAGGGATGCGACCGCGTGGGCCGTTTTGTGTTAAACGCACAACAGCCGCACGATTCCAGCCCAACTTTCTGGGCGTTGGATCTTTACGCCGATTTCCAAATCACGCGACCGCGTGAATGATGCGGACACGTGGAAGGTGTTTTTCGCAACTGACGCGATCGCATGAGCGATGCGGTCGCGTCACACGTCCCTTTTTTATATGCAATTATGCAATTATGCAGTATGCAATGCTAATGAATAATATTCAGGTTCAATTAGAAAAGAATAAAAATGAATAACATGAAATAAAACTGAAAAAGAAACGACCATACCATGGGGGTTGTCTCCCACCTAGCACTTTTATTTAAAGTCCTTAAGTTGGACATATGGTGAGCTTCCTGTTATGGTGGCTTGTGCTTAAATTCATCCAGAAATCTCCACCAATGTTTGGAATGCCAACAGCCTCCAGGGTCCCAAACTAGGCATGTAAAGCTTCTGAGCAGCTTCAAACAGATTCTCAGGCTCCCGGGGTGACAAATGTCATAGTAGATTCTAGGATCCCAAACTTTGCTTTTAAATCTGCATTTGTCTTGATCTATAGTTTTCCATCCGGGCGGCTTAGAAATTGTATTTTCACCAAGATGACCAAATGTTTTCCGTGACCCATTCGATTGAACATGATGCCAATCCGTGCACTTCGAGTTGAAGCGTGGAACCTTATTGAACCTTGTGCACCAGCTCTGAGTGCGAGCCATTTCCCCCTTACTCTTAAAGCCGCAGAGAGCTATAAGCTGGCCATCTGTTTCAAGCAAACTATATTTAAGTGGAAAAGTAAAGTTAAAGGTTAAGGATTGTACCCACCTGAAGCTTGTATTGGGTGGTAATGGCCTTGGGATGGGTGTTTTCAGTGGTTCTGTAGGTTCTACTCCTTTGTGCTCTTCTATGAATTTCTCCACTTCTTTGCAGAATTCTTCAAATGCAACATCGTCCTGATCAAAGTCTTCTATGTCTTCCTCATCACTCAAGTCATAAACTGGAGGTTGAGAGAAATCTACCTCCGCATCTTCTTCGTATTCACTTGGATAAGGTTTTTCAATCTCAGAAAATTCACTTGCGGGTGCAAGTTCATTACTAGGAGAACTTGACTTGTGATTATCATCATTAAGGAAACTTTCTTCTTGGATTATTCCGTCCAGTTCTTCATAAAAGACTTGCCTTGGGGGTTGTGCACTATCCTCCTTAGCATCAATTGTAACGTCCTTGACAGAATTCTCCACAACTCTGGATTCCCATGGAAGTTCAATGTCTCCTAAGTCTTCAACCAGCTCTTCTTCTTCTATAATGACAGCTTCCTCTACTTGTTCCAGTATGAAGTCATGCTCTGTTCTGTCCACTGGAGTTTCTAGTATCTCCTTCATGCTACGCTCTTCATTAGATTGTCCACATCGTGTTGTGGAAGGTCCTTGAATGTTCGAATGTCTAGATGATAATTGACTTATTACTTGCTCCAGTTGATGAAGGGTTGTTTGAAGTTGATCTACTGTTTTCTTGAGGCGAACCTGTGATTCTGGAGGTGATGAATTTGGACATGGTACATAGGGAAGTGGTTGTGTTTGGGAGTAATTGGATTGGGATTGGGGTAAATAAGGATCATATGGTGGTGAATGGTGAAAAGGAACTTGTGAGTATGGTGGTTCAAAGCTACATTGAGAGGGTGGTCTATAGGTACAGGGTGGGGCTTGTTGGTAGTTACAAGGTTGTCCACCATATCTATCAGCTTGGTATGCATTGTAGAATGGCCTTTGTCCATGATATCTTGGAGGGTGTTGTTACCTAAAGGGTTGATCAAATCCTCTTGGCTCCATCCGTCTTTGATCTCTCTGACCTTGATGCATATTCTTGTTATAGCTTTCACTCCTTTCAACAATATTAAAACCAAACTCAAAGCGAGGGGGTGAGAATTCATAGTAGCTAATAAAAATTAAAACGCAAAGATAAAATAATAAAAAAATAAATAAGCAGGCAAAATAAAATTTTACAATAACCAATAATAAGGCACACGTTTGCAGCTCACCGGCAACGGCGCCATTTTGAAGAACTGAAGATTGATGGTTTAGAAGTTATAGTAAACTCTCGTTGCAGGTATAGTTACTAAACCAAGCAATCAACCTTTCTTACAAATGTTTTGGTTGTCACAAGTAACAAACCCCTAAATAAATTGATAACCGAAGTATTTAAACCTCGGGTCGTCTTCTCAAGGAACTGCAAGGAAGTATCTTCTTATTATTGGCTATGAAAATTGTAAATTAGGGTTTTGAAGGTAAGGAGAAAGTAATTTAAATGACAAGTAAAATAAATAAATAACTGTAAAATAAACTCTTGGCAAGGTATGAGAAATTGGAAGTCATATCCTAGTTATCCTTATCAATGGAGATGAAAATTGAATCTTAATCCCATTTAGTTAGCTTTTACTAAAGCAAGGAAAGATCAAGTGGATTAATTAGTCTGATCTTCAGGTTCTAGTCAATTCCTAAGAAAGGACCGGAATTATTGAAGTTAAATTCAATTAGCAAAGATGACAATTATCAATCACATTGAGTTTGATAACTCCTGAGTTACCGATTTCTTAACCGAGACCAAAAGGGAAAAAGTAAATCTACTGGAATAAAAATATCTTCAAATTGGAAGCAACAGTAACATAAATAAAAGAGAGCAATAATAAACTGAAATACCTCAAATAACATTAATTAAAATAATCATCTGTAACATAGAAAAGTTCATAAGTCAAATTGAGAAAATAATTAATTAAAAGGAAAGTTGAACCTGATAAAAAGGGGCAATCATGAAAGCAAGAAAAATCCTAAATCCTAATCCTAAAAGAGAGAGGAGAGAACCTCTCTCTCAAAACTACATCTAAATCATGAGAAGTGAATAATTGGAGACTCTCCCTGAATGGATGCATTCCCCTACTTCATAACTTCTGATCTGTGCCTTCTGGACTTGGATTTGGGTCAAAAAGGGCTTCAGAAATCGCTGGGAGCGTTTTCTGTAATTTTTGGTGCGTGGCCTCTGTCACGCGTCCACGTGGGTCATCCGGTCGCGTCATCTGGAGTTTTCCATATCACGTGTTTGTTTCGGTCATGCGTCTGCGTCATCTGCGTTCTGCTCAAGGCGCGTGATGAGCGAATAATTTATACGCTTTTTGGCATTGTTTTAGTATATTTTTAGTACATTTTAGTTAGTTTTTATTATGTTTTTAAATAAAAATAACTTTTCTGGGCTTTACTATGAGTTTGTGTATTTTTCTGTGATTTCAGGTATTTTCTGGCTGAAATTGAAGGACCTGAGCAAAAATCTGATTCAGAGGCTGAAAAAGGACTGCAGATGCTGTTGGATTCTGACCTCCCTGCACTCGAAGTGGAATTTCTGGAGCTACAAAAGCCCAATTGGAGCGCTCTCAATTGCGTTGAAAAGTAGACATCCTGGGCTTTCCAGAAATTTATAATAGTTTATACTTTGCCCGAGATTTGATGACCCAAACAGGCGTTCCAAGTCAGCTCAAGAATTCTGGCGTTTAACTCCAGAACTGGCACAAAAGCTGGAGTTAAACACCCAAACTGGCATAAAAGCTGGCGTTTAACTCCAAAAAATGTCTCTACACATGAAAGCTTCAATGCTCAGCCCAAGCACACACCAAGTGGGCCCCGGAAGTGGAATTTTACAATAAACACCCTAGCTTACTCATTTTCTGTAACCCTAGGTCACTAGTTTACTATAAATACTACTTTCAGTGATTCATATTGTACCTCATGACACTTTACACATTTCTTTTTGTGTTCTCTATGGCATGAGTCTCTAAACCCCCTTGTTGGGGGTAAGGAGCTCTGCTGTTCTTCATGAATTAATGCAATTACTACTGTTTTCCATTCTATTACGCTTGCTTCCATTCTAAGATATTCATTCGCACTTCAACTTGATGAATGTGATGATCCGTGATACTCATCATCATTCTCACCTATGAACGCGTGCCTGACAACCACTTCTGTTCTACCTTAGATTGAATGCATATCTCTTAGCCTCATTATTCAAATCAGAGTCTTCGTGGTATAAGCTAGAATCATTGGCGGTCATTCCTAAGATCCAGAACGTCTAAACCTTGTCTGTGGTATTCTGAGTAGGATCTGGGAAGGGATGACTGTGACGAGCTTTAAATTCGCGAGTGTTGGGCGTAGTGACAGGCGCAAAAGGATCAATGGATCCTATTCCGACATGATCGAGAACCGACAGATGATTAGCCGTGCAGTGACAGCGCATTTGGAACATTTTCACTGAGAGGACGGGATGTAGCCATTGACAACGGTGATGCCCAACATAAAGCTTGCCATGGAAGGAGTCTTGCGTGCATGAAGAAGAAGACAGTAGGAAAGCAGAGGTTCAAAAGACAAAGCATCTCCAAAGCCTCAACCTATTCTTCATTACTGCATAACAAGTATTTATTTCATGTTCTTTTACTTTTTACAATTAAATCTGAGAATTACTGATATCCTGACTAAGAGTTACAAGATAACCATAGCTTGCTTCAAGCCGACAATCTCCGTGGGATCGACCCTTACTCACGTAAGGTATTACTTGGATGACCCAGTGCACTTGCTGGTTAGTTGTGCGGAATTGTGACAAAGTGTGATTCACGTTTGAGAGCTCCAAGTCTTTGGCGCCATTGTTGATGATCACAATTTCGTGCACCAAGTTTTTGGCGCCGTTGCCGGGGATTGTTCGAGTTTGGACAACTGACGGTTTATCTTGTTGCTTAGATTAGGAATAAATTATTTTTGTTGGTTTAGAGTCTTTTATTTGAGTTTAGTTTTATATTTTAAGTTTGGTGTCAATTGCATGCTTTTATTTTCCTTTAATTTTTCAAAATTGCATGTCTCTAGTTCTTTCTTGATTTTTAAAAATTCTAAGTTTGGTGTCTTCTTTGTGTTTTCCTTTAATTTTTCGAAAATTTGTGCTTTATTTTCTAAAAATTTTCAGTTTGGTGTTTTTGTGCTTTTATTTACTTAAAAATTTTTCAAAAATTTGTTCTTGGTGTTCATCTTGACATTCAAAGTTTTCTTGTTTGTTCTCTGTGTTTTGATCTAAAATTTCTAAGTTTAGTGTCATTTTGTTGTTTTTCTCTTTTCGCATTAAAATTCAAAAATCAAAATATATTCTTTCCTTATTTTACTCATAAATTTCGAATTTTGCATTAATTTAGTCAAAAATTTTCAAAATCATATCTTTTTTTTTCAGTCAAGTCAATATTCTAATTTCAAAAATTGATATTTTCAAATCTTTTTAATTTCTGCAATCATATCTTCTCAATCATATTTTTTTTATTTGCAATCATAGCTTTTAAATCATATCTTTTTCAAAATAATTTTCAATCATATCTTTTTAATTGCTAATTTCAAATTTTTTTTTAATTAATTAATTAATTTAGTTTTCAATTTGCTTTTATTTTATTTTATTTTATTTTATTTTATTTTATTTTATTTTATTTTATTTTTGTTTTCAAAATTTTATTTTATTTTCCATTTATTTTACTTATTATTTTCGGTTACTTTTAAAAAAAAATTATAATTCATATCAATTCCCTTTTCTCCATCATGGACATAAATGGAAGTGAACAGTCCAGAAGAACTCTAGGGTCATATGCTAACCCCACTACAGCTGCATATAGGAGTAGCATCTGTATACCTCCCATCAAAGCAAGCAGCTTTGAGCTAAATCCTCAGCTCATTATCATGGTGCAGCAAAATTGCCAGTATTCCGGTCTTCCACAGGAAGAACCTACTGAGTTTCTGGCACAGTTCTTACAAATTGCTGACACAGTACGTGATAAAGAAGTGGATCAGAATGTCTATAGATTATTAGTGTTTCCATTTGCTGTAAAAGATCAAGCTAAAAGGTGGTTAAATAACAAACCCACATCAAGCATAAAAACATGGAAACAATTAACAGACAAATTCCTGAATCAATTTTACCCTCCAAGAAGGATGACACAGCTAAGGCTGGACATCCAAGGCTTTAAACAAGAGGATCATGAATCCCTTTATAATGCCTGGGAGAGGTACAGAGGGATGCTGAGAAAATGCCCTTCTGAAATGTTTTCAGAGTGGGTACAATTAGACATCTTCTACTATGGGCTTACAGAAAAAGCTCAGATGTCCCTAGACCACTCAGCTGGTGGATCTATACACATGAGAAAAACAATTGAAGAAGCTCAAGAGCTCATAGATATAGTTGCTAGAAATCAACATCTGTACTCAAACAGTGAGTCCTCCATAAAAGAAAAGGCTATGGCAGTAACTACTGATCCTAATCCTCAAGAACAGATTGTTGAACTTAATCAGCAATTACTCCTTATGATAAAACAATTAGCAGAATTCAAGGAGATGCTCCAAGACACTAAAAATGCTAACAAGAATATAGAAGCACAATTGAATCAGACAAGACAGCAGCTATCTAAACAGATAACAGAAGAATGCCATGCTATCCAACTAAGGAGCGGGAAGACATTGAATAACTCAGCTCAAAGTAGCAAAAAGTCAAGAAAGGAACAAATGACAGAGGATGACCAAACCACTGCCCAAAATCCCTCTGAGGACATTAAGAGCCCAGAGAGGAATAACTCTGGCGTTCAAACGCCAGAAAAGGGTGGGAATCTGGCGTTAAACGCCCATTCAGCCCCCATTCCTGGCGTTCAAACGCCAATGAGGGATCAGACACCTGCAAGTGCTGATAGTAACCCCTCTAAGAAGGCTTCTCCAACCACTTCTGTAGGGAATAAACCTGCAGTAACTAAGGTTGAAGAATATAAAGCCAAGATGCCTTATCCTCAGAAGCTCCACCAAGCGGAACAGGATAAACAATTTGCCCGCTTTGCAGACTATCTCAGGACTCTTGAAATAAAGATCCCGTTTGCAGAGGCACTTGAGCAATTACCCTCTTATGCTAAGTTCATGAAAGAGATCTTAAGTCATAAGAATGATTGGAGAGAAACTGAAAAAGTATTTCTCATTGAAGAATACAGTGCAGTCATTCTAAAAAGCTTACCAGAGAAGCTTCAAGATCTAGGAAGCTTTACGATACCATGCACATTAGAGGGTGCTTGTACCAAGACAGCCCTATGTAACCTTGGAGCAAGTATTAACCTAATACCTGCATCTACTATTAGAAAGCTTGGCTTGACTGAAGAAGTCAAACTAACCCGGATATGTCTTCAACTTGCTGATGGCTCCATTAAATATCCATCAGGCATCATTGAGGACATGATTGTCAAGGTTGGGCCATTTGCCTTTCCCACTGATTTTGTAGTGCTGGAAATGGAGGAGCACAAGAGTGCAACTCTCATTCTAGGAAGATCTTTCCTAGCAACTGGACGAACTCTTATTGATGTACAAAAAGGGGAAGTGACCCTGAGAGTCAATGAGGATGAGTTCAAGTTAAATGCTGTCAAAGCTATGTAGCATCCAGACACATCAAATGACTGCATGAGCACTGATATTATTGACTCTTTGGTGGAAGAGATCAATATGACTGAAAGTCTTGAATTAGAGCTAGAGGACATCTTTAAAGATGTTCAGCCTGATCTGGAGGAATCAGAGGAAATAAAAGAACCTCTGAAAATCCCTCAGGAAGAGGAGAAACCTCCTAAACCCGAGCTCAAACCACTACCACCATCCCTGAAATATGTATTTCTGGGAGAGAGTGACACTTTTCCAGTGATCATAAGCTCTGCTTTAAATCCACAGGAAGAGAAAGCACTAATTCAAGTGCTAAAGACACACAAGACAGCTCTTGGGTGGTCCATAAGTGATCTTAAGGGCATTAGCCCAGCAAGATGCATGCACAAGATCCTATTGGAGGATGATGCTAAGCTAGTGGTTCAACCACAGAGGCGGCTAAATCCAGCCATGAAGGAAGTGGTGCAGAAAGAGGTCACTAAGTTACTAGAGGCTGGGATTATTTATCCTATTTCTGATAGCCCCTGGGTGAGCCCTGTCCAAGTTGTCCCCAAGAAGGGAGGCATGACAGTGGTTCATAATGAAAAGAATGAACTGGTTCCCACAAGAACAGTTACAGGGTGGCGTATATGTATTGATTACAGAAGGCACAATACAGCCACCAGAAAGGATCATTTTTCTTTACCATTCATAGACCAAATGCTAGAAAGACTAGCAGGTCATGAATACTACTGCTTTTTGGATGGCTATTCAGGCTACAACCAAATTGCAGTGGATCCTCAAGACCAAGAGAAAACAGCATTCACATGTCCATCTGGAGTATTTGCTTACAGAAGAATGCCTTTTGGTCTCTGCAATGCACCTGCAACCTTTCAGAGGTGCATGCTCTCTACTTTCTCTGATATGGTAGAGAAGTTCCTGAAAGTCTTCATGGATGACTTCTCAGTATTTGGAGACTCATTCAGCTCCTGTCTTGATCATCTAGCACTTGTCCTGAAAAGGTGCCAAGAAACTAACCTGGTCTTAAACTGGGAAAAATGTCACTTTATGGTGACTGAAGGAATTGTCCTTGGGCAAAATTTCAAGCAAGGGAATAGAGGTAGATCAAGCCAAGGTAGAAGTAATTGAAAAATTACTACCACCTACCAATGTAAAGGCAATCAGAAGCTTTCTAGGGCATCCAGGATTCTATAGGAGGTTCATAAAGGATTTTTCAAAAATTTCAAAACCTCTGAGCAACCTGCTAGCTGCTGACACACCATTTGTGTTCGACACAGAGTGTCTGTAGGCATTTGAAACCCTGAAAGCCAAGCTGGTCACAACACCAGTCATCTCTGCACTTGACTGGACATTACCATTCGAATTAATGTGTGATGCCAATGACCATGCCATTGGTGCAGTGTTGGGACAAAGGCATAACAAGCTTCTGCACGTCATTTACTATGCCAGTCGTGTTCTAAATGACGCACAGAAGAATTACACAACCACAGAAAAAGAGCTGCTTGCAGTGGTTTATGCCATTGACAAGTTTAGATCCTATTTAGTAGGATCAAAAGTGATTTTGTACACTGACCATGCTGTTCTTAAATATTTACTCACAAAGCAGGATTCAAAACCCAGGCTCATAAGATGGGTGTTGCTTCTGCAAGAGTTTGATATAGAAATAAGAGACAGAAAAAGGACAGAGAACCAGGTAGCTGATCACCTGTCCCGGTTAGAACCAGTGGCTGGGGCGTCCCTCCCTTCCAATGAGATCTCTGAGACCTTTCCGGATGAGCAACTCTTTGCCATTCAGGAGGCACCATGGTTTGCAGACATTGCAAATTATAAAGCTGTGAGGTTCATACCCCAGGAGTACAGCAGGATGCAAAAGAAAAAACTAATTTCTGATGCAAAGTACTACTTATGGGATGAACCATATCTCTTTAAGAGATGCGCTGACAGAATGATCCGCAGATGCGTCCCTAGAGAGGAGGCACAGAAGATCCTGTGGCATTGCCATGGATCACAGTATGGAGGACATTTCGGAAGTGAGCGAACAGCCACTAAAGTCCTCCAATGTGGCTTCTATTGGCCCAATCTCTATAGAGATGCCCGAGAGTTTGTGCGTAATTGTGACAGTTGCCAAAGAACTGGTAACTTGCCTCATGGTTATGCCATGCCTCAACAAGGAATCTTAGAGATTGAGTGGTTTGATGTATGGGGTATTGACTTCATGGGTCCTTTCCCATCATCATACTCAAACACTTACATTCTGGTGGCAGTAGACTACGTATCTAAATGGGTGGAAGCAATTGCCACACCCACTAATGATACCAAGACTGTGCTGAAGTTCCTCCAGTAACATATTTTCAGCAGATTTGGTGTTTCCACAGTATTAATCAGTGATGGGGGAACCCATTTCTGCAATAAACAGCTTTACTATGCTATGGTTCGATATGGAATTAGCCACAAAGTAGCAACTCCGTATCATCCACAGACAAATGGGCAGGCTGAAGTCTCTAATAGAGAACTAAAGAGAATCCTGGAATGGACTGTAATTGTCCGTAGAAAGGATTGGGCAAAGAGCTTGGATGATGCTCTGTGGGCATACAAAACAGCATTCAAGACTCCGATAGGAACCTCTCCATACCATCTTGTGTATGGCAAGGCTTGTCATCTGCCCGTGGAACTGGAACATAAAGCCTACTGGGCAACCAGATTCCTAAACATGGATGCCAAGTTAGCTGGTGAGAAAAGATTGCTCCAGCTAAATGAGCTGGAAGAGTTCAGACTCAATGCTTTTGAAAATGCAAAAATTTATAAGTTAAACGCAAAAAAGTGGCATGACAAGAAATTGTCATCCAGAGTCTTTGAGCCAGGACAAAAAGTTCTACTATTCAACTCTAGGCTCAGATTATTCCCTGGGAAATTAAAATTCCAGTGGAGGGGACCATATGTGATTACAAGAGTGTCACTATATGGATATGTTGAGCTTCAAGATATTGATTCTGACAAAAATTTCATTGTCAATGGACAGAAAATTAAACATTATCTTGAAGGCAATTTTGAGCAAGAATGCTCAAAACTGAGGCTTGAATGAAGCTCAGTAAAGGTCCAGCTAAAGACAATAAAGAAGCGCTTGTTGGGAGGCAACCCAGCCATTAGCAAGTTATTTATTTTAAATTAATACTTGTAGAGGCTTGATATACATTTTCGTTAAAGATTAATCATCAAAAATGAAGGAATTCACAGAGTTACAGAAGGATTCAGTGCAAAAAGCAGAGAAACGGAGCTTGCTGGCAAGAAAACGCTAGTAAGGGGCATTTTGGGCATTAAACGCCTGAATGGGTATCATTCTGGGCGTTTAACACCAGTAAAGGTACCATTTTGGGCATTAAACGCCAGAATGGGTACCATTCTGGGCGTTTAACGCCAGAATTGCAGTATCCTGGGCGTTCAGCAAAACGCCCAGTGATAAAGGAGTTTCTGGCATTTAACGCCAGCCAGATCACCTGGCTGGGCGTTAAACGCCCATAATGGCCAACAACTGGGCGTTAAACGCCAGAATGGATACCATTCTGGGCGTTTAACGCCAAAAGGCAGGAGGAGGAGATTTTGTTTCCAACTTCAAATTTTTTCAAATTTTCATGTTTTGACTCATAATTTTCTGCATAAACATGTTTCAAACTTTCATCATTCACCCTCAATTTTCATCATTCAATAATTTTCGAAATTATTTTTCAAATTTCTTTCAAATCCTTTCCAAATCTTCTTCAAAAACTCAAATATCTTCTCAAATTCTTTCCATATCTTTTCATATCTCTCTCAAATATTTTGAAAGCCATCCCCTCCTCCTATAAAAATAGTTTCGGCCATCCCCTCCTCTACACCATTCGAATTTACCTCTTCTCCTCTCTCTCCCCTTTTCTTTCTTTTGCTTGAGGGCAAGCAAACCTCTAAGTTTGGTGTGCTTTCCGTGATCACTGAGTTAAGACTCATCAAGATCATGGCACCTAAGAAAAAATAAACCAAATCAAGAGGCAAGAAAGAGAATACTCCAAAGAGTCTTTGGAATCAAGAGAGGTTCCTAACCAAAGAACATGCAGACTATTACTACAAAATAATGGGTCTGAGGTCAGTGATCCCGGAAGTTAAATTCAATCTGAAAGAAGATGAATATCCGGAGATCCAAGAGTAAATTCAAAACAGAGGATGGGAAATTCTAGCCAATCCTGAGACAATGGTTGGAAGAAACATGGTTCAGGAATTCTACTCAAATCTATGGCTGACAGAGAAGCAGAGAATGACTGGAACCGCCTTTCATACCTACAGAACCATGGTTAGAGGAAGAATTATTTACTTCCATCTGGACAAAATAAGAGAGGTCTTCAAACTACCTCAACTACAAGATGATCCTGAATCCTTTAATAGGAGAATGGTGAGAGTAGATAAGGGGTTGGATCAAGTTCTAGAGGACATATGCCTCCCTGGAACTAAGTGGATAACCAATTCCAAAGGTGTCCCAAACCAACTCAAGAGAGGAGATCTCAAACCAGTTGCAAGAGGCTGGCTGGACTTCATTAGGCATTCTATATTGCCTACTAGCAACCGCTCTGAGGTCACTGTCAAAAGAGCAGTGATGATTCATTGTATTATGCTTGGAAAAGAAGTGGAGATTCATCATCTGATTTCTTGTGAGATTTACACAATTGCAAACAAGAACTCCACTGAAGCCAAACTGGCCTACCCAAGCTTAATTTCTCTGCTATGTAAAGATGCTGGGGTGAGGATGGGAGTAGATGAATTCATCCCAATTGAACACCCAATCACCAAGAAGTCAATGGAAGGACAAGTGCAAGACAACTCCATCAAAAACAGGGCACAGAAGTTCCTCCCAGAAATTCCTGAAATTGACTACTGGACCCGCTTAGAAGCATCTGTTACCAAGCTGCAGGAAGCTATGGAACAACTTAAAGAAGAACAGCAGAATCAAAATTGCATGCTCTGCAAGCTGCTGAAGGAACAGGAGAAGCAGGAGCGTGAGCTACAGGAGCTGAAGCGCCAGAAGCTCTCCCTTGAAGGACCAAGCACCCCACAAAAAGAGGGAGCATCTACTTCTCAAAATCAAGGTTGTTGAGTCCTAACTCTATGATAACCTTTATTATTAAGAGTCTATTTTAAGAGTCATTTATTTTTCTGCTTTTAATTTTCTGTCATCTATTATTATGGGTCTGCCTTTATATTTATTTTTGAGTCTTATTTTTATTCCATAGTCAATAAAATTAAAGTTTATGTCTTAAAAGCTATGAATGTCCTATGAATCCATCACCTTTCTTAAAAGAAAAATGTTCTTACTTGAAAAAGAAAAAGAAATACACGAATTTTGAATTTTAAAACAGTTTAATTATTTTGATGTGGTGGCAATACTATTGTCTTTTTGAATGAATGCTTGAACAGTGCATATTTTTTGAATTTGATTGTTTATGAATGTTAAAATTGTTGGCTCTTGAAAGAATGAAAGAAAAAGGAGAAATGTTATTTGAAAATCTGAAAAATCATAAAATTGATTCTTGAAGCAAGAAAAAGCAGTGAATAGAAAGCTTGCAAAAAAAAAAAGAGAGAGAAAGAGAAAAGCAAGCAGAAAAAGCCAGTACCCCTTTAAACCAAAAGGCAAGGGTGATAAAAAGGATCCAAGGCTGAGCATTAGTGGATAGGAGGGCCCACAGGAATAAAATCCTGGCCTAAGCAGGCTAAACCAAGCTGTCCCTAACCATGTGCTTGTGGCGTGAAGGTGTCAAGTGAAAACTTGAGACTGAACGGTTAAAGTCATGGTCCAAAGCAAAAAGAGTGTGCTGGAAAAGTCTGGACACCTCTAATTGGGGACTTTAGCAAAGCTGAGTCACAATCTGAAAAGGTTCACCCAGTTATGTGTCTGTGGCATTTATGTATCCGGTGGTAATACTGGAAAACAAAGTGCTTAGGGTCACGGCCAAGACTCATAAAGTAGTTGTGTTCAAGAATCAACATAAATAACTAGGAGAATCAATAACACTATCTGGATTCTGAGTTCCTATAGAAGCCAATCATTCTGAACTTCAAAGGATAAAGTGAGATGCCAAAACTGTTCAGAGGCAAAAAGCTAAAAGCCCCGCTCATCTAATTAATACTGATCTTCATAGATGTTTTTGGAATTCAGTGTATATTCTCTTCTTTTTATCCTATTTGATTTTTAGTTGCTTGGGGACAAGCAACAATTTAAGTTTGGTGTTGTGATGAGTGGATAATTTATACGCTTTTTGGCATTGTTTTTAGTATATTTTTAGTACATTTTAGTTAGTTTTTATTATGTTTTTATTAGTTTTTAAATAAAAATCACTTTTCTGGGCTTTACTATGAGTTTGTGTGTTTTTCTGTGATTTCAGGTATTTTCTGGCTGAAATTGAAGGACCTGAGCAAAAATCTGATTCAGAGGCTGAAAAAGGACTACAGATGTTTTGGATTCTGACCTCCCTGCACTCGAAGTGGATTTTCTGGAGCTACAAAAGCCCAATTGGCGCGCTCTCAATTGTGTTGGAAAGTAGACATCCTGGGATTTCCAGCAATATATAGTAGTCCATACTTTGCTCGAGATTTGATGGCCCAAACAGGCGTTCCAAGTCAGCTCAAGAATTCTGGCGTTTAACTCCAGAACATGCACAAAAGCTGGAGTTAAACGCCCAAACTGGCATAAAAGCTGGCGTTTAACTCCAAAAAATGTCTCTACACATGAAAGCTTCAATGCTCAGCCCAAGCACACACCAAGTGGGCCCCGGAGGTGGAATTTTACAATAAACACCCTAGCTTACTCATTTTCTGTAACCTTAGGTCACTAGTTTACTATAAATACTACTTTCAGTGATTCATATTGTACCTCATGACACTTTACACGTTTCTTTTTGTGTTCTCTACGGCATGAGTCTCTAAACCTCACTGTTGGGGGTAAGGAGCTCTGCTGTTCTTCATAAATTAATGCAATTACTACTGTTTTCCATTCTATTACGCTTGCTTCCATTCTAAGATATTCATTCGCACTTCAACTTGATGAATGTGATGATCCGTGATACTCATCATCATTCTCACCTATGAACGCGTGTCTGACAACCACTTCTGTTCTACCTTAGATTGAATGCATATCTCTTAGCCTCATGATTCAAATCAGAGTCTTCGTGGTATAAGCTAGAATCATTGGCGGTCATTCCTGAGATCCGGAACGTCTAAACCTTGTCTGTGGTATTCTGAGTAGGATCTGGGAAGGGATGACTGTGACGAGCTTCAAACTCGCGAGTGTTGGGCGTAGTGACAGACGCAAAAAGATCAATGGATCCTATTCCGACATGATCGAGAACCGACAGATGATTATCCGTGCGGTGACAGCGCATTTGGAACATTTTCACTGAGAGGACGGGATGTAGCCATTGACAACGGTGATGCCCAACATAAAGCTTGCCATGGAAGGAGTTTTGCGTGCATGAAGAAGAAGACAGTAGGAAAGCAAAGGTTCAGAAGACAAAGCATCTCCAAAGCCTCAACCTATTCTTCATTATTACATAACAAGTATTTATTTCATGTTCTTTTACTTTTTACAATTAAATCTGAGAATTACTGATATCCTGACTAAGAGTTACAAGATAACCATAGCTTGCTTCAAGCCGACAATCTTCGTGGAATCGACCCTTACTCACGTAAGGTATTACTTGGATGACCCAGTGCACTTGCTGGTTAGTTGTGCGGAATTGTGACAAAGTGTGATTCACATTTGAGAGCTCCAAGTCTTTGGCACCATTGTTGATGATCACAATTTTGTGCACCAGCGCGCGATCGTGTCAGTCACGCGTTCGCGTCGATGTCTTTTCGCGCTGGGCATGCGGCCACGTCGTCCACGCGTTCGCGTCACTGCCAGTTTCTTCAAAAACTCCATTTTGTGCTTTCCTTCCATTTTTGTATGTTTCCTTTCCATCCTTTAAGTCATTCCTGCCTTAGAAGATCTAAAACTACTCAACACACAAATCACGGCATCGAATGGTAATAAAGGGTAATTAAAATAATTATTCTTAAAGCATAGGAAACATGTTTTTCACATACATCACATAATAAGGAAGGGAAAGTAAAACCATGCAATTAACATGAATAAGTGAGTGAAGGATTGAATAAATCACCTAAATTGAGCACAAATATATCATAAAATATGGGTTTATCAGTGGTACGCCAAGCTGGGCGTGGCACGCCAACCCCCTCATACACTATGGGCGTGCCACTTGAACTCGAAGGCGTGGGACGCCAGTTCATTGGTCTAGAAGGAGGACTTGAAAGCTCAACACTGGGCGTGCCACTTGATATCGAAGGCATGGTATGCCAACCATACTCGTGACTTGGGCGTTCTACTTGGGTCCCAGGCGTGGCACGCCAATGCTTGAAGAAGCTTAAGCACCAATACTAGGCATGCCACTTGATGTCGAAGGCGTGGCACGCCAGCTCTAGCACCCAAGGGGAAAGAAGACTAGGTGTGCCACTTGAGACTTAAGGCGTGGCACGCCAGGGCAAGATAACTATGGGTGTGCCACTTGAATGCTGGGCATGGCACGCCTATCACTTCTCATTCATGCACTATCAAAGGGCGTGGCACGCCAGTATTGTTTTCCAGAAAGGAAGATTGAAGCATTATCAAGGGCGTGGCACGCCACCTACTGGGCATAGCACGCTAGTATTATTTTTAGAGAGGATGGATGGAGTGTATACTATGGGCGTGGCACGCCATACCTGGGCGTGCCACGCTGGTTCACGGTTCCAGAGAAGAAGAGCAAAAGGGAAGAGCCTGGGCGTGCCACTTGAGCTCGAAGGCGTGGCACGCCAGGCTAACTATGCAAAGGAAAGACCCTGGGCGTGCCACTTGGGCTCGTAGGCATGGCACGCCAGGGTGGTTAATGGAGAAGGCGTGCCACTTGCAAGCCAAGCGTGGCACGCCAAGCCAAGCTGAGAAGCTAGGCGTGGCACACCACTCAAACGCCAGTCACACGCTAGGCACATGCTTCATTTTATGAGTTTTTCTTTCTCTTTTTTAGTGTAATTTTCTTTTCTCTTTTGTATTTTCTTAATTCTAGTGATAGGAGTAGTATAAATAACCTCTAGAAGTACTGAAAATGGGGTTAGATTGGCAAGTAGGTTAGATACCTTTACTTTTAGTTTTACTTTTACACTTCATCTTCTCCATCTCTTGTACTTTTCTCTAAGCTATAAGTAGCTAAACTCCCTTTCCTGTTGTACTCGATGGATTAATGATAGTGAATTTCTTCTTCTCTTCATCTTTTTTTTATTTGCTAGAAGGAATTTCGTTCTTCATGCTAGTGTTCAATCATCTTGGGAAAAAGGTTGAGTGCAAAATGGGTTTCATGGGAACTTTGCAAAAGGAAACATGAAACCATGCTTGAAATCCCTTCTCATACTTGAGTAGATTTGGGTTTTGGGATTGGATATGGTGACATATAATCCAGCAACTATTTGGATCTATGAGGATGTGTGGTATAATCAGGGACCAAGCATATCTCTCTTCATGACCAATTAGACCAAGGAATTGGCTGATTATTAAGATTTGAGAGATTAAATCACCAAGGGATTGGGGTTCAATCAATCATGATTGCCAAGAGGTCAATGAGTTACATGATTGAAGATGAGATGAGCTGAATTTAATTCAAAGGGAGCAACATCTCCTAATCCCAATGAATTTTCCCCATTCTTATCTTTCCCTTTCTTTATAGCTTTCTTTAATTTCTGCTATTACCCATTTCCCATTTGAAATTCAGCCATTCTTTACATTCTTGCCATTTATCTTTCTGTATCTTATTGCTTTCATTTACTTTTAAGTCACTTACATTTCTGCTATTTAAATTTTTGCATTCAATACTCTCTACATTGATTAGCTTAAATAAATTCACTCATTAACTAAAATTTCTCAATCAATCAATCTTTGTGGATTCGACCCCACTCCTAGTGGGTTATTACTTGACGATGATTTGGTGCGCTTGCCAAAGAACGGATTCATTTTATATGGGGAGTGAATTCCGGTCATCATGTTTTATGGCGTCATTGCCGGGGATTGATTTTGAATTGACAATGATTAAGTTGATGAGCATTTAGATTAAGCATTTTCTTTACTTTGTTAGTTTCTTTAATTTCAGTCTTTACTTTAATCCTTTTAGTGTTTGAATTCTTAATTGTTCTTTGTATATATATGCACTGTAACAAAAAACATACAAACTGTTTGATACGTTGCATCAATTAATTTTGACTTACCCACCCCTCTTCCAAAAGGGGTGATAACTCTTGTTTTAGATTGTGTCTTATGTTGTGTATGACAGAAAAAAGAGGAGCTGTAACCTCTTACGATTCTAAATCAGAGAGAACATTCTTGAGATTAAAAAGAGAAGCAGTGGCAAGAGGCAAAAGAGTAGTTGGTGAAGAAGAAGAAGTAGAAGATAACCCAGTCCAAACTATGGAAGGAGAAGCACACAATCATCATGAAGAGGCAATTGGTAACCATGCCCCTCCATAAGAAAGGAGAGTGCTAGGCTCCTACATCAATCCCAATCCTGGGAATTGTGGGAGTAGCATCTTGAGACCCAACATACATGCCAACAACTTTGAGCTCAAACCACAACTAATCACTCTCGTTCAAAACAGCTGCTCATTTTGAGGGAATGCTCAAGAAGATCCCAACCAAATCTAACCACATTTTTTAGGATATGTGACACTGTGAAGTCTAATGGTGTTCACCCAGACACCTACAAACTGCTCTTGTTTTCCTTTTCTCTTAGGGATAAGGCATCAAAGTGGCTGAAATCATTTCCTAAGGAGAGCTTGACCACTTGGGAGGATGTTGTGAACAAGTTCTTAGCAAGATTTTACCCTCCACAAAGAGTCAATAGATTGAGAGCTGAGGTGCAAACCTTTAGACAACAAGATAGTGAAACACTCTATGAAGCATGGGAGAGATACAAAGAGTTGACAAGAAAATGCCCTCCGGACATGTTCAATGAATGGGTCCAACTGCACATTGATGAGCGGATAATTTATACGCTTTTTGGCATTATTTTTAGGTAGTTTTTAGTATGATTTAATTAGTTTTTACTATGTTTTTATTAGTTTTTATGCAAAATTTATATTTCTGGACTTTACTATGAGTTTGTGTGCTTTTCTATGATTTCAGGTATTTTCTGGCTGAAATTGAGGGACTTGAGCAAAAATCTGATTTAGAGGCTGAAAAAGGACTGCAGATACTGTTGGATTCTGACCTCCCTGCACTCAAAGTAGATTTTCTGGAGCTACAGAAGCCCAATTGGCACGCTCTCAATTGTGTTGGAAAGTAGACATTCTGGGCTTTCCAGCAATATATAATAGTCCATACTTTTCCCGAGTTTTGACGACGCAAACTGGCATTTAAACGCCAATTTCCTGCCCTATTCTAGCGTTAAACGCCAGAACTGAGTTACAAGCTGGAGTTAAACGCCCAAACTGGCACCAAAGATGGTGTTTAACTCCAAGAAGAGTCTCTACACGTGAAAGCTTCAATGCTCAGCCCAAGCACATACCAAGTGGGCCCCGGAAGTGGATTTCTGCACTATCTGCACTTAGTTACCTATTTTCTGTAACCCTAGCTACTAGTTTAGTATAAAAACTACTTTTAGTGATTTATTTTATATCTTCAGATCATCTTTGGAATATTTAGTCCTTAGACCTTGGAGGCTGGCCTCATGGCCATGCCTAGACCTTTCACTTATGTATTTTCGACGGTGGAGTTTCTACACCCCATAGATTAAGGTGTGGAGCTCTGCTGTTCCTCATGAATTAATGCAAAGTACTATTGTTTTTCTATTCAATTCAAGCTTATTCTTATTCTAAGATATTCATTCACACTTCAACCTGATGAATGTGATGATCCGTGACACTCATCACCATTCTCACCTATGAACGCGTGCCTGACACCCACTTCCGTTCTACATGAAAACAAGCTTGAATGCATATCTCTTAGCCTCCTGGTTCACAATCAGAGTCTTCGTGGTATAAGCTAGAATCAATTGGCGGCTATTCCTGAGATCTGGAAAGTCTAAACCTTGTCTGTGGTATTCCGAGTAGGATCTGGGAAGGGATGACTGTGACGAGCTTCAAACTCGGGAGTGTTGGGCGTAGTGACAGACGCAAAAGGATCAATGGATCCTATTCCAACATGAATGAGAACCGACAGATGATTAGTCGTGCGGTGACAGCGCATTTGGACCATTTTCACTGAGAGGACGAACCGTAGCCATTGACAACGGTGATCCCCCAACATACAACTTGCCATGGAAAGGGGTATGAATGATTGAATGAAGACAGTAGGAAAGCAGAGATTCAGAAGCAACAAACATCTCCATACGCTTGTCTGAAATCCCATCAATGAATTACATAAGTATTTTAATCTTATTTTATATTTTATTTATATTTTAATTATCAAAACCTCATAACCATTTGAATCTGCCTGACTGAGATTTACAAGATGACCATAGCTTGCTTCAAGCCGACAATCTCCGTGGGATCGACCCTTACTCACGTAAGGTTTATTACTTGGACGACCCAGTGCACTTGCTGGTTAGTTGTGCGGAGTTGTGAGAAAGAATTGAGATTATAAACATGCGTACTAAGTTTTTGGCGCCGTTGAGATCACAATTTCGTGCACCATGTTTTTGGCGCCGTTGTCGGGGATTGTTCGAGTTTGGACAACTGACGGTTCATCTTGTTGCTCAGATTAGGTAATTTTATTTTAATTTTAAGCTTTTTGTTTTTATTATTTTTATTTTTCAAAAATTTTCAAATAAAAAAATTATTCTATGACTTAAAAATTTTTAAGGATGAATTCTAGAGTTTCATGAGATATGTTGAATCCTGGCTGGCTGTTAAGCCATGTCTAATCTTTTGGACCGAGGTTTCACTTATCCTTAGAAGAGCTTCTTTGTCTTTTTCAGCAATTTAGCTGTTGTATGCAATGTTCTGCTGAAGCTTGGCTGGCCATTGGCCATGTCTAAATTTTTGGACCAAAGCTTTCACATAAAGCTTGGCTGGCTATTAAGCCATGTCTAGATTCCTTGACCGAAGCTTTAGACTAACGTTGCATGATTCCTGGAATTCTTATTAAAAATTTTGAAATCCTTATTTTCTGTTTTTCCAATTAATTTTTGAAAAATACCAAAAAAAATTTAATAAAATCATAAAAACCAAAAATAATTTGTGTTTCTTGTTTGAGTCTAGTATTAAATTTTAAGTTTGGTGTCAATTGCATCTTTTTAACTTTTCTTAAAATTTTTGAAACTCATGCATGGTGTTCTTCATGATCTTCAAGTTGTTCTTGATGATCTTCCTTGTGTGATCTTTGCATTTTCATGTTTTGTGTCTTTTCTTGTTTTTCATATGCATTTTCAATTTGTTAGTGTCTAAACATTAAAAATTTCTAAGTTTGGTGTCTTGCATGTGTGTCTTTTCTTAAAAATTTACAAAAATAAGTTTTTGGTGTTCATCTTGACATTCAAAGTGTTCTTGCATATTCTTCTTGTTTTGATTCATAATTTTTATGTTTTGTTTCAATTTTGTATTTTTCTCTCTCCTCATTAAAAATTCAAAAATAAAAAAAATATCTTTCCCTTATTCTTCTCATAAATTTCGAAAATTTGGATTGATTTAGTAAAAAGTTTTAAAAATCTAGTTGTTTATTATGAGTCAAGTCCAATTTTTAATTTAAAAATTTTATCTTTTCAAATCTTTTTCAAAAATCAAATCTTTTTCATTTATTTTTACATATTTTCGAAATTTTTTTTAAAAATTGATTTTCAAAATCTTTTTCTTATTTTTACTTCATATTTTCGAAAATCTCACTAACATTTAATGTTTTAATTCAAAAATTTTTCAAGTTGTTACTTGCCTATTAAGAAAGGTTCAATCTTTGAATTTTAAAATCATATCTTTTTGTTTCTTGTTAGTCAAGTAATCAACTTTAATTTCAAAAATCAAATCTTTTTAAATTTCTTTTTTCAAATCTTTTTCAAAATAAATTTCAATCATATCTTTTTCAAAATTTAATTTCAAAATCTTTTTCTAACCTCTTATCTTTTCAAAATTGATTTTCAAATCTTTTTCAATTAACTACCTGACTTTTTGGTTTGATTTTAAAAGTTTTCTATTTCAACCATATCTTTTTCAAAACCACATAACTAATTTTCTCTCTCTAATTTTCGAAAAATCCTCCCCACTTTTTCAAAATTCCTTTTTAATTAACTAACTGTTTTAAAATTCAATTTTATTTTATAATTTTCGAATACTAACTAATATTTAAAATAAAAACAAAAATATTTTTTATTTTATTTAATTTTCGAATTCTTCCCCCTCTCATCTCTTTCTATTTATCTATTTATCTACTAACACTCCTCTTCCACTCAAAATTTGAACCCCCTCTTCTTCTCTGAGTTTGAATTTTTCTCTTCTCCTTCTTCTATTCTTCTCTTCTTCTACTTATACAAAGGAATCTCTATACTGTGACATAGATGATTCCTCTTCTTTTCTGTTCTCTTTTTTTTCATATGAGCAGGAACAGTGATAAAGACATTCTTATTGAAGCCGATCCTGAACCTAAAAGGACTCTTAAGAGGAAACTAAGAGAAGCTAAAGCACAACCCTCTGGAGAGGACCTGACAGAAATTTTCGAAAAAGAAGGAGACATGGCCAAACCCAATAACAACGGTGGAGATGCAAGGAAGTTGTTTGGTGACTTTATTGCACCCTCTTCTGACTTCTATGGAAGAAGCATCTCAATTCTTGCCATTGGAGCAAACAACTTTGAGCTTAAGCCTCAATTAGTTTTTCTAATGCAACAAAATTGCAAGTTTCATGGACTTCCATTAGAAGATCCTCATCAGTTTTTAGCTGAATTCTTGCAAATCTATGACACTGTCAAGACCAATGGAGTTAATCCTGAGGTCTATAGGCTTATGCTTTTCCCTTTTATTGTAAGAGACAGAGCTAGAACATGGTTGGATTCACAACCTAAGGAAAGCCTAAACTCTTGGGAAAAGCTGGTCAGTGCTTTCTTGGCCAAATTCTTTCCACCTCAAAAGATGAGCAAGCTTAGACTGGAAATCCAAACCTTCAGACAAAAGGAAGGTGAGTCCCTCTATGAAGCTTGGGAAAGATATAAGCAATTAATCAAAAGGTGTCCTACTGACATGCTTCCAGAATGGAGCATCATATGTATATTCTATGATGGTCTGTCTGAGTTGTCAAAAATGTCATTGGACCATTTTGCAGGAGGATCTCTTCATCTGAAAACCCCTACAGAAGCTCAGGAACTCATTGAAATAGTTGCAAATAACCAGTTCATGTACACCTCTGAGAGGAGTCCTGTGAACAATGAGACGCCTCAGAAGAAGGAGTTCTTGAAATTGATACTCTGAATACCATATTGGCTCAGAACAAAATATTGACTCAGCAAGTCAATATGATTTCTCAAAGTCTGAATGGATTGCAAGCTGCATCCAACAGTACTAAAGAAGCATTTTCTGAAGAAGAAGCTTATGATCTTGAGAATCCTGCAATGGCAGAGGTGAATTACATGGGAGAATCCTATGGAAATACCTATAATCCTTCATGGAGAAATCATCCAAATTTCTCATGGAAGGAGCAACAGAAGACTCAACAAGGCTTCAATAATAATGGTGGAAGAAATAGGTTTAGCAATAGCAAGCCTTTTCCATCATCTTCTCAGCAACAGACATAGAATTCTGAACAAAGCCATTCTAGCCTGGTAACCATAGTCTCTGATCTATCCAAGACCGTACTAAGTTTCATAAATGAAACAAGGTCCTTCTTTAGAAATTTGGAAGCACAGGTGGGTCAGCTGAGTAAGAAGATTACTGAAACTCCTCCTAGTACTCTCCCAAGCAATACTGAAGAAAATCCTAAGAGAGAGTGCAAGGCCATAACCATGACCAACATGGCCGAACCTGGAGAGAGTGAGGAGGACGTGAGTCCCATTGAGAAATGCTTCATGGGACGTCCTCTGGACAGAAAGGAGTTTTCCTTTGAGGAACCAAAGGAATCTGAGGCTCATACAGAGACCATAGAGATTCCATTGAACTTCTTTCTGCCATTCATGATCTCTGATGAATATTCTTCCTCTGAAGAAGATGAAGACATCACTGAATAGCAAGTTGCTAAATATCTAGGAGCAATCATGAAGCTGAATGCCAAGTTATTTGGTACTGAGACTTGGGAGGATGAACCCCCCTTGTTCACCAATGAACTGAATGCATTAATGAGGCTGACATTACCTCAGAAGAAATCGGATCCCGAAAAATTCTTCATACCTTGTACCATAGGCACCATGACCTTTAAGAAGACTTTGTGTGACTTGGGGTCAGGGATAAACCTCATGCCACTCTCTATAATGGAAAAACTAGGAATCTTTGAGGTACAAGCTGCAAGAATCTCACTAAAGATGGTAGACAAATCAATGAAATAGGCTTATGGACTAGTAGAGGACGTGCTAGTAAAGGTTGAAGGCCTTTACATCCCTGTTGATTTCATAATCCTAGACACTGAGAAGGATGAGGATGAATCCATCATCCTTGGCAGACCCTTCCTAGCCATAGCAAAAGCTGTTATTGATGTTGACAGAGGAGAGTTGGTCCTTCAGTTGAATGAGGACTACCTTGTATTCAAGACTCAAGGTTCTCCTTCTGTAACCATGGAGAGAAAGCATGAAAAGCTTCTCTCAATATAGAGTCAAACAAAACCCCCACATTCAAACTCTAAGTTTGGTGTTGGGAGGCCACAACCAAACTCTAAGTTTGGTGTTGAGAGGCCCCAACCCTGCTCTGATTATCTGTGAAGCTCCATGAGAGCTCATCGTCAAGCTATTGACATTAAAGAAGCGCTTATTGGGAGGCAACCCAATGTTATTTAATTATATCTATTTATTTTCCATTGTTATTTTATGTTTTCTGTAGGTTGATGATCATGTGAAGTCACAAAAATAACTGAAAAATCAAAAACAGAATGAATAACAGCATTAAAAATAGCACACCCTGGAGGATAAGCTTATTGGTGTTTAAACGCCAGTAAGAAGCATCAGACTGGCGTTTAATGCCAGAAAGAAGCATCAAGCTGGCGTTAAACTCCAGAAACAGGCTACAGTTTGGCGTTTAACGCCAGAAACAAGCAGCAGTCTGGCGTTAAACGCCAGGATTGCACTCTAAGGGCGTTTACACACCTAAATGGAGCAGGGATGATAAGTCCTTGACCCCTCAGGATCTGTGGACCCCACAGGATCCCCACCTACCCTACCTCTCTCTCTCTCTCTCTCTCTCTCTCTCTCTCCCACCTTTTCATAACACTCTTTCCCAAATACCCTTTCACCAATCACCTCCATCACCCTTACCCATTACCTCTTCACCAATCACATCCATCCACTCTTTCCCAAAAACCCCACCTACCTCCGAATTCAAAATCCTTTCCCTCCCAAACCCAATCCTAATACACGAAACCTAACCCTCCCCCCACCCCTATATAAACCCCTCACCACTCCTTCATTTTCACACATTACAACCACTACTTCTACCCCTTGGCCGAACCACATATCTCCCTCCATCTCCTTTATTTTCTTCTTCTTCTACTACTTTCTTTCTTCTTTTGCTCGAGGACGAGCAAACCTTTTAAGTTTGGTGTGGTTAAAGCATTGCTTTTTGTTTTTCCATAACCATTAATGGCACCTAAGGCCAGAGAAACCTCAAGAAAGAGGAAAGGGAAGGCAATTGCTTCCACCTCTGAGTCATGGAAGATGGAGAGATTCATCTCAAAGGTCCATCAAGACCACTTCTATGAAGTTGTGGCCAACAAAAAGGTGATCCCTGAGGTCCCTTTTAAGCTCAAAAAGGGCGAATATTCGGAGATCCAACAAGAGATTAGAAGAAGAGGATGGGAAGTTCTATCCAATCCTATTCAACAAGTCGGAATCTTAATGGTTCAAGAGTTCTATGCAAACGCATGGATCACTATGAACCATGATCAAAGTATGAACCCAAATCCAAAGAATTGGCTTACAATGGTTCAGAGAAAATACCTAGATTTCAGTCCGAAAAATGTAAGGTTGGCGATCAACTTGCCAATGATGCAAGAAAACACACGCCCCTACACTAGAAGGGTCAACTTTGATCAAAGGTTGGACCAAGTCCTCATGGACATATGTGTGGAAGGAGCTCAATGGAAAATTAACTCAAGAGGCAAGCCGGTACAATTGAGAAGGCATGACCTTAAGCCTGTGGCTAGAGGATGGTTGGAGTTCATCCAATGCTCAATCATTCCCACTAGCAACCGGTCTGAAGTTACTATAGACTGGGCCATCATGATCCATAGTATCATGATTGGGGAGGAGGTGGAAGTTCATGAGATTATACCTAAAGAACTCTACAAGGTGGCTAACAAGTCCTCCACTTTGGCAAGGTTAGCCTTTCCTCACCTCATTTTGTCACCTCTGCAATTCAGCTGGAATTGTCATAGAGGGAGACATCCTCATTGAAGAGGACAAGCCCATCACTAAAAAGAGGATGGAGTAAACAAGTGAGCCCACTCATGGACCTCAACAAGAGCATGAGGAAATTCCTCATCATGAAATCCCTGAGATGCCTCAAGGGATGCACTTTCCTCCACAAAACTATTGGGAGCAAATTAACACCTCCCTAGGAGAATTAAGTTCCAATATGGGATAACTAAGGGTGGAGCACCAAGAGCACTCCATCATTCTCCATGAGATTAGAGAAGATCAAAGAGCTATGAGGGAGGAGCAACAAAGGCAAGGAAGAGACATAGAGGAGCTCAAGAGCACCATTGGTTCTTCAAGAGGAAGAAGATGCCACCCTCACTAAGGTGGACCCATTCCTCAATCTCCTTGCTCTTATCTTTCTGTTTTTCAAAAATTATGCTTTATGTTTTGTCAATGTTTGTGTCTTTATTACATGATCATTAGTGTCTAGTATCTATGCCTTAAAGCTATGAATGTCCTATAAATCCATCACCTTTCTTAAATAAAAATTGTTCTAATCACAAAAGAACAAGAAGTACATGATTTCGAATTTATCCTTGAAATTAGCTTAATTATTTTGATGTGGTGACAATACTTTCTGCTTTCTGAATGAATACTTGAACAGTGCATATTTTTGAATTTGTTGTTTATGAATGTTAAAATTGTTGCCTCTTGAAAGAATGATGAAAAAGGAAAAATGTTATTGATAATCTGAAAAATCATAAAATTGATTCTTGAAGCAAGAAAAGGCAGTGAGAAAAACAAGGCTTGCAGAAAAAAAAAAGGCAAAAATAAAAGAAAAAAAAAAGAAAGAAAAAGAAAAAGCAAGCAGAAAAAGTGATGAGATATTTTGGAGGAAAAATAAATTTCTCCCAAAACACCCAAAACTAACCGGCAAGTGCACCGGGTCGCATCAAGTAATAAAAACTCACTGGAGTGAGGTCGATCCCACAGGGATTGAAGGATTGAGCAATTTTAGTTTAGTAGTTGATTTAGTCAAGCGAATCAAGATTTGGTTGATGGTTTTGTGACTTGCAGAATTAAATTTCATTGAAGTGAAGAGAACAAGAAATAAATTGCTGAAACTTAAAGAACAAGAAATTAAATGGCAGAAACTTAAAGGGCAAGAAATGTAAATTGCAGAATCTTAAAGTGCAAGGAATGTAAATTGCTTGAAATGTAAAGGGGATTGGGATGTGGATTTGCAGAAATTAAACAAGGAAAAACTAAATTGCATCAAACAGGAGAGGGAAAGGGAATTGGGATTGAACCGGATGTGAAGCAGAAAAGTAAATGAACATAGAAAGTAGTAAACAGAGAAGTGAAATGGGAAATTCAGATTTCAGGACCCAGAGACTAGAAAACCAAGTCTAGATCTCAATGCCTTCCTAGATCCAACAAGAACAATTGTAAAGGAATTGTAAATTGCAAGGAAAAGAGATGAAGAACAATTAACAGAAACGGAAATGAAATTCAATTAACAGTAAAGAAAACAGAGAGATCCAAGATTGAGATTGAAACAGAATTTCTTCAATTCTCCAATCCAAGATCCAAGACAAATGTAAAATGAAATTGAAAGCAATGAAAACAAGAAATTAAAGTTCACTCCAGTTCAAAAGCTCTCTGAAATCTATTATGGAAATTCTAAAAAGAAAGCTCTCTGAAATCTATTATGGAAATTCTAAAAAGAAAGCTCCCCGAATAACTTGAATTCTATTCTATTTATACACTTTCTTCCAATGATCTTCAAGCCTTGAGTTGGGCCTTTGCTCTTGGTGGACTTGGGTTGAAAGAGGCCTTGGTTGATTGCTCTTGAAGTTTGGAGAAGAACCGAAGTGAACCAATTGAACCGGTTTTAAGGTTAGCAAAAGTTGGACCAAAAGTTTGAGCCAAAGTTAGGGGTCTAACTTTGGCTCCAACTTTTCATAGCAGCAAACACATTCTGCTGGTATGTACGTTGGTGCCAACGTTAGGGCTCTAACTTTGACCCTAACGTTGGCAATGCTTTGTGTGCTAGTGGCGCCAACGTTAGCCTCCAAGTTAGGGGGCTAACATTGGCGCAAACGTTGGCCCTTCCCCCTTTGTAATTCATGTGCCAACGTTAGCCTCCAAGTTAGGGGGCTAACGTTGGCGCAAACGTTGGTGCCCAGGGGAGATCTTCTCAAGTTCCAACGTTAGCCTCCAAGTTAGGGGGCTAACGTTGGGGCTAAATTTTGCCTCTTCCTTGAATATTTATGTGCCAACGTTAGCCTCCAAGTTAGGGGGCTAACGTTGGCGCAAACGTTGGATGGCCAGGGGAGAAATTTCAAGTTCCAACGTTAGCCTCCAAGTTAGGGGGCTAACGTTGGGGCTAACTTCTTGCTTCCTGGTTCAATTTCACTTATTCAATTGTCCTCTCTTCACTCCTAGCCATTCCTCTTTGCTTCAACCTTTCTCCAAGCTTTCTTCACCTATCATTAATCAACCAAACTCATCAAAGCTATGCTCAAAATCATGAGATATTCATTCTTTCATAATATGCAACAAATATAGCATAAAACCTCATGAAATGGCATAAATTCATATATGGTTGGTTCAATCAAGGGAAACATGAAAATCTACTCAATTAGCTTGCTTGTAGCTCAAGAAAGTGCATAATTCTAATGAAAACAAAAGAAAAAGACTAGCTAAAATAGGCTAGGATGACTTGTCATCACAACACCAAACTTAAAGCTTGCTTGTCCCCAAGCAAGAAAAGATTTATTGAGAAGAAAGAATGAAAATAGAAGATGATGTTCATGCTAGCAGAGTATTATTGATAGTTCATGGGGTTTTGTGTGGATATGCCAATACTCACTTCTTATTGACTCCTAGGCCTAGAAAGTCTCCTTCAAGCTTCAAGTGACATACTGCTATGACTTCTCATTATTCCTTTGTCCTTGGCTATTACTTTGTTCATAAGCTTTATTTGAGTATCATGTGTAGCAAGTTCATTTTCTTTTCTTTATACTTGACACATTATTCACCATAGACACTTGGCTCACATTCCTTCTTAAAACATTGATGCCCAGCACCTCTTTGGGCTACTAAATGCCTTGTAGTTAGGTTGTTCTTGATAGTGGACTTTCAGCTGATGATCCCGGGTTAGTTAACCCAAGTCACCAAGTGTTGAGGCACTCCTAAGAGCTTACTAATCCAAGCAGATCCTAGTACAAAGACATCACAGGCATATATTTTAAGGTTCAAGCTATTGGTGTCCAGCTTTGTTTCTTTTTGTTTTTCTTTTGTTTTGCCACTTTTTGGCTATCTTTTTCTTCTTTCCTTCTTTTTGTTTTTCTTTCTAACCAAGGAATTTAATTCAATTGAGATTCATAGACAGTGGGCCACTCTTTACTTAGAAGAAGATATCCAGGCTCTTTATTCATTCAAAGTGAGCTATTATACACTCACATACATACCACCACTTACTTTTATTCTACTTCTATCTAACAGAGACCATTTCACTTCACATTCAAACTTTTTCTTTTATTGAATTTAAAGGTGCAGGGGACAACACATGCTTCTTGTCAAGTGAAAATAAACACACAAGCACACACATAAACTAGCCTACTTATTTTAAAAGAAACAAACATAATGCAAAGACTTTTAAATAACTACTTAAAAATGCAAAGACAACTTAGAACAGATAGATTTTGTAGTGATGAATAAGGAGCAAGTCCACCTTTCATTTGTCATGCCTTTTCTTTCTCCTTTCATACACTTGGCTGCTAGTGTTCCCACCATCCTTGTTTGGTGGTTGTTGATCTTGCCAAAAGCCAGCCTTATTCATAGCCTCCTCCACTCTATCTTCAAGTCTCATAGCCCTGTTCACTTCTACCTCACTTCTCATTTTGAAGAATTCATCAAAAGTTGGGAATGCCGGATCCATGTTGTGCATATGTTCTCCAATATAGTTCAGTTTGATTTGGCTATTGACATTATAATCGGCTTGCACTTCATACCTTGCTTCTTGGAGTGTTGTGAACTCCTTGAAAGCCTTCAAACTTTCAGCTTGCATTTGTTCCAACTTCCCAAAAGATTCATGAGATTGAAAGGCATGTTCTTCTTGCATCGCAAGAAATCTTGACTCGAATTCATTTTGTTTGTTTATTATTCTTAGCTCTCTTTCTTCTTGTGCTTGTTGGTTTTGCATGTACAGAGAATGGTATTCCTCTTGCCTCTCTTGGATTCTCGTGTACTGTTGAGACAACCTCCCTATTGCTTCTTTCATTTGAGTCATATCCATATTGCCATGTGGGAAAAAGTGTGGCTGCTCATCCTCCTCTTGTGGCTCTTCTTCTATGTGTGGCTCATCTTCTTTCATTGGCTCTTCTCTTTCCCTTCCTCCATGTGGTCTTCGGCCTTGATGTGCTTCAAGGGGCATCATCATTCGTTCAATGGTTATGGGCATGCCTTGGCTTAACCACATTGGATTCTCCTCTTCCAATGGAACTTTAGCCTTTGCACACAACTTCCAAATGGTGCTCGGATAGTACAACCAAGATCCGGCCAAATTCTTTTCAGCTATCTTTTGAATGTCTCTTGCAAGGATTTCATGAACTCTTATCTCTCCACCCACCATGATACAATGCAGCATTAAGGCTCTCTCTCTGTTAACTTCTGAGGTGTTCACAGTGCCCAGAATTGATCTTTTCATCAACTCATACCATCCTTTTGCTTCCGGAGTGAGGTTACATCTCTTCAGGAACTTGTATCTGTTTTTGTTATCTCCTTCCCATTCTGAGTTCTCAAAACAAATGTCTCTTGCAATCTCCTCATAATCTTGATCCTCAGTCAATCTTTGTTGGTATCCCGGTTCATCAAAGCGGACTGACTTTAGTTTCAAGACTTTCTTGATTACGTCCGGGCTAAAGTCTACTTTCACCCCCCGCACATAGCTCTTGTACGTTGGGGGCTGACGCATGTCAAGCCTTGGGACATTTGCATAGAACTCTCTTATGATATTGGTATTAATTCGGGTGGCTGGTGATGTAAGTTCCTCCCATCTCCTCTTCCGGATTTTGTTCTTCATTTCTTGACATCCATCATCCGGCAACATGAATGGAATCTCAGGATAGATTCTTTTCTCGTTCATCCATTGAATTTGCATTTGATGAAACCAAGACTTGAACCTCCGTTGGTCATATTCATGTGTTTCTTCCTCCACTATTGGATCTTTTCCTTTTCGTCATTTGGTTCTTGAGGAGGATGCCATGATCACTTGGTTGGTTGAGAGGGGATGTGAAGAATGTTGGAGAGTTTGATGTATGTTTGGAGGAGAAAGAAGTTAGGACCGGACTTGCTATGACAAGAAATTAAGAAGAGAAGTTTAAGTGGTTGGAGTTTAAAGTAGAAGAAAGGTTGCACAAAGCTTGTTATGTTGAGAAGTGATTCGGTCATGTGCATGGCTTGAAGGTGGTATGCTTTTAAATGAGCACTGAAGGGCTAGGATGCAATTAGACACTATGGGAATCAAGGGTGTGCATGTATGGATGAATGAAGACAAAATTTGCTCCTTCCCTTGCCTTTGCCATGATCATTCTCAAGGAGTGGCAGATTTCTTTCTTGAAGCATGTGATGGGATTTTGTCCTTATGCTATGCTTTCCTTTGTCTTGTCTTTTTCTTTGAAGATTCTTTGACCTCCTAGTCATCACAACAAGACAACATATATTAGTCTTATCCAACCGTAGCAATATTGTTCTTTTTAGTAAAGATATGTGAACCATCAATTCTTATCTCATGTGAACCGTGACACTCTCTTTGGAGGACACCAAACTTAGTGTTTGGTAATGTATAAAGAAAATGAGTTTCTTCCTCCAATTGGGGAAGTTCAAATGTTAAATGTTCATAAGAATTGTTTTCATCATACTTTCTTTTTCTCTTCTTTTTTTTTTTTCACGAAGGATTAATTGTATCCTTGAATCGGTGCATCAAGGTTTGATGAACACCAAACTTGTTTCTTGTCAAAGGGTACATCACAATTAATGCCTTCATTATCGAATAAAAAAAAATTTTCTATTTATAAGGTTTTGGAAAAATAACAAATGTATGATTATTGATGCATGAGTTTCAAATTTTCATGAAGCTATGTGGACACCAAACTTAGTGTTCGGCCATATGCTCTATCAAAACATTTTAAGCATGTGAAACAAAATCCTTTGTAATATTGATTAAGTGTGCTTGAAGATACACCGAACTTAGTATATGTTTCAAAATAGTGCATGCAATAAATGGACATGTTCATGAAAAGAGAAAAGAATTCATGCATCAAGTGATCATAATTTATTGGATGTAAAATGACATGAATCTTAAAGCATGGGTTGCCTCCCATGGAGCGCTCTTTTATTGTCACTAGCTTGACATTGAGGCTTTCTTTTATGGTGGTTGGTGCTTGTAGGGCCTCAATTTGTCTCCCCTGACCGTGATCCTCTTCTTTGTTCCCTGGTGTTCAATTTCAGCATGCTCTAATGATAGTATGTTGCTGACAGTGTAGTAATCCTCGGTTTGTTGATTTGCCCCCACCTGTTGATATATCAGTTGCACTTTGTCACCTTTAGAAAGTCCCTCTGTTGGAATCTTTCTATTCTTCCAGCCCCTTTTTGCTTTGTTTCTGCGCTTCATCTTTCCTTTTGTTGATCTTTCTTTTCTGGCTGTAGGCTTTCCTTGGGGACCTCTCTTCTCAGTGGCCAGTACTCTAATATCCTCTTGGACTTTTTCATCAGTCTGCACAATCCTTAGCATTGGGATGTTGTAGTCTTTCTTTTCCTTGCTAATTTGTGCCTCTGGTAAAACCTTCAGAGTAACACTCTGGTCATGCATCCTGAGAGTTAATTCCCCTTCCTCTACGTCTATGATAGCTCTAGCAGTGGCCAAGAATGGCCTTCCCAGTATAACAGAGTCACCATCATCATTGTTTGATTCTAGAACCACAAAATCAGCAGGGTATATAAAACTGTCCACCTTGACCAAAAGATTTTCAATTACACCCCTGGGGTATACCATTGACTTGTCTACCAGCTCCAGAGACATTTGTACTGGTTTGACCTCCTCTATATGCAGCTTTTTCACCAAGGAGGATGATATTAAGTTAATACTTGCTTCGAGATCACACATTGCTTTAGTGATTGTCAATTTCCCAATGGTGCAAGGCAACAGGAAGCTTCCTGGGTCCTCAAGCTTGGGAGGAAGCCCCTTTTGAATCAAGGCCCTGCATTCCTCAGCAATCATTATGGTTTCTTTCTCATCCCAGCTTCTTTTCTTGTTGATAAGATCCTTCAGAAACTTGGAATATAGAGGCATCTGTTCAAGTGCTTCAGCCAAGGGAATATTGATTTCCAACTTCTTAAAAGTCTCAAAAAATTTGTGAAAATGCTGGTCTTTAACCTCTTTGTTGAATCTCTGGGGATATGGCAGTGAAGGTGTGATGCTTTTTCCTATTTGCTGCTGTCCCTGAGCTATTTCCTTCGGGCTATGTGGCTTGTTGTCCTTCTCTTTAGGTTTCTCAGTGCTTTTGTTTGGCATCACAACTTGCTCTTTATCCTCATCTGCCTTTGTTTGATTCTCATCCTCTGTTGGTTCTTTGATGTTCTCTGCTTGCTTCCTTGTAGTGTCATTGTTGCTTATCAATGTTCTCCCACTCCTCAATTGTATTGCCTTGCATTCCTCCTTGGGATTTGGAATTGTGTCACTGGGCAGTGAGTTTGAAGGTCTCTCAACAGATACTTGCTTGGAGAGTTGCCCCATCTGTCTCTCTAGGCTCTTCATAGAGGCTTCCTGATTCTTGGCTACCATTTCTTGGTGTTTCAACATTTTGTCTATCATGGCCTCCAAGTGAGTGATTCTTTGGGCTTCAGGTGATATTTGAGGTGGGTTATGAGATGTGGGTGGTGGATGGTAGGCATTTTGGTTGGTGGGTTGGTTATTGGATTGGTATTGGTTGAGGTTGGGGTAGTTGTTTTGAGGCTTTCTGTAGGGGTTTTGGTTAGTCTGCTGCTGGTTGTGATTTTGGTTGCTTCTTGGGTTGTGTTGGTTTGAGTTCCTCTGCCATGGTTGTTGGTTTTGGGTATGGTTATCTCCCCATCTGAGGTTTGGGTGGTTTTTCCAGGATGGATTGTATGTATCACCATACACTTCATTTGGTCCTTGGTTGTGCGTATACTGAACTTGCTCTTGTTGTTCTTCTTGAGTTTCTTCACTCTGTCCCCATGTGGTTGATGGTTGGCTAGTGTTGACTGCTGCAACTTGGAGACTATCAATCCTCTTGGCCATTTGCTCAAATTGTTACTGAATTTGTTGCTGCATCATCTTGTTTTGAGCCAGGATTGAATCCACTCCTTCTAGCTCCATTACTCCTCTCCTTTGTGATGGTTGGCGGCCTCTTTGATGAGCAAAGAAATATTGGTTGTTGGACACCATATCAATGAGTTCTTGAGCCTCTTCTGCAGTTTTCATGAGTTGCAAGGAACCTCCAGCTGAATGATCCAAAGCTTCCTGAGATTTCAGTGTTAAGCCTTCATAGAAGTTTTGAAGCTTCTCCCACTCATTAAACATGGCAGGGGGACATTTCCTGATCAGAGCCTTGTACCTCTCCCATGCTTCATAGATGGGTTCGGCCTCCATTTGTGTAAATGTTTGTACCTCAGCCTTTAACCTTATAATCCTCTGAGGTGGATAAAATTTGGCAAGGAACTTAGTTACCAAATCATCCCAGTTGTTGATGCTGTCCCTTGGAAATGATTCCAACCATTGAGTGGCCTTGTCCCTGAGAGAAAATGGGAATAACATCAGCTTGTAACTGTCAGGGGGCACTCCATTAGTTTTGACAGTGTTGCATATCCTCAAGAAAGTGGATAAATGTTGGTGCGGGTCCTCAAGTGGTCCTCCACCAAAAGAGCAGTTGTTCTGAACCAAAGTGATGAGTTGTGGCTTGAGTTCAAAATTGTTAGCATTGACATTTGGAGCCAAGATGCTGCTCCCACAATGTCTAGGATTTGCAAAGGTGTAGGAAGCCAAAACTCTCCTCTGGGGTGGGTTGCCATTGTTGTTGTCTTCTCCACCTGGTGGATTGGTTAGATGTTCCTCCATCTCTTGGAATTCTTCGTCTGATTCCTCTTCTCCAACAATATTTTTCCCCTGTTCAGCTCTTCTTAACCTCCTGAGAGTTCTTTCGTCTTGTTCATGAAAATGGGGTATGGTTCTTCTTGTACCTGACATACAAGCAGAACATGAGAAATGCACAGAATCAGTGGCACTTCAGTCTATTGCTAGAATGAAGTTCCAGTTAGCTTAAGCAAAAATTCAAATAGTTAGTGGGTTAGTCAAAATTAGAGAAAAATAAAGAAAAAGTGCTTGATCTAGATCACCACCTCACTTAATCATTGTCAATCTAATCAATCCCCGGCAACGGCGCCAAAAACTTGATGAGATATTTTGGAGGAAAAATAAATTTCTCCCAAAACACCCAAAACTAACCGGCAAGTGCACCGGGTCGCATCAAGTAATAAAAACTCATGGGAGTGAGGTCGATCCCACAGGGATTGAAGGATTGAGCAATTTTAGTTTAGTGGTTGATTTAGTCAAGCGAATCAAGATTTGGTTGATGGTTTTGTGACTTGCAGAATTAAATTTCATTGAAGTAAAGAGAACAAGAAATAAATTGCTGAAACTTAAAGAACAAGAAATTAAATGACAGAAACTTAAAGGGCAAGAAATGTAAATTGCAGAATCTTAAAGTGCAAGGAATGTAAATTGCTTGAAATGTAAAGGGGATTGGGATGTGGATTTGCAGAAATTAAACAAGGAAAAACTAAATTGCATCAAACAGGAGAGGGAAAGGGAATTGGGATTGAACCGGATGTGAAGCAGAAAAGTAAATGAACATAGAAAGCAGTAAACAGAGAAGTGAAATGGGAAATTCAGATCTCAGAACCCAGAGACTAGAAAACCAAGTCTAGATCTCAATGCCTTCCTAGATCCAACAAGAACAATTGTAAAGGAATTGTAAATTGCAAGGAAAAGAGATGAAGAACAATTAACAGAAACGGAAATGAAATTCAATTAACAGTAAAGAAAACAGAGAGATCCAAGATTGAGATTGAAACAGAATTTCTTCAATTCTCCAATCCAAGATCCAAGACAAATGTAAAATGAAATTGAAAGCAATGAAAACAAGAAATTAAAGTTCACTCCAGTTCAAAAGCTCTCTGAAATCTATTATGGAAATTCTAAAAAGAAAGCTCTCTGAAATCTATTATGGAAATTCTAAAAAGAAAGCTCCCCGAATAACTTGAATTCTATTCTATTTATACACTTTCTTCCAATGATCTTCAAGCCTTGAGTTGGGCCTTTGCTCTTGGTGGACTTGGGTTGAAAGAGGCCTTGGTTGATTGCTCTTGAAGTTTGGAGAAGAACCGAAGTGAACCAATTGAACCAGTTTTGAGGTTAGCAAAAGTTGGACCAAAAGTTTGAGCCAAAGTTAGGGGTCTAACTTTGGCTCCAACTTTTCATAGCAGCAAACACATTCTTCTGGTATGGACGTTGGTGCCAACGTTAGGGGTCTAACTTTGACCCTAACGTTGGCAATGCTTTGTGTGCTAGTAGCGCCAACGTTAGCCTCCAAGTTAGGGGGCTAACGTTGGCGCAAACGTTGGCCCTTCCCCCTTTGTAATTCATGTGCCAACGTTAGCCTCCAAGTTAGGGGGCTAACGTTGGCGCAAACGTTGGTGCCCAGGGGAGATCTTCTCAAGTTCCAACGTTAGCCTCCAAGTTAGGGGGCTAACGTTGGGGCTAACTTTTGCCTCTTCCTTGAATATTTATGTGCCAACGTTAGCCTCCAAGTTAGGGGGCTAACGTTGGCGCAAACGTTGGATGGCCAGGGGAGAAATTTCAAGTTCCAACGTTAGCCTCCAAGTTAGGGGGCTAACGTTGGGGCTAACTTCTTGCTTCCTGGTTCAATTTCACTTATTCCATTGTCCTCTCTTCACTCCTAGCCATTCCTCTTTGCTTCAACCTTTCTCCAAGCTTTCTTCACCTATCATTAATCAACCAAACTCATCAAAGCTATGCTCAAAATCATGAGATATTCATTCTTTCATAATATGCAACAAATATAGCATAAAACCTCATGAAATGGCATAAATTCATATATGGTTGGTTCAATCAAGGGAAACATGAAAATCTACTCAATTAGCTTGCTTGTAGCTCAAGAAAGTGCATAATTCTAATGAAAACAAAAGAAAAAGACTAGCTAAAATAGGCTAGGATGACTTGTCATCAAAAAGCCAAGAGCTCTTTAAACCAAAAGGCAAGAGCAAAAAGCCGATAACCCTTTAAACCAAAAGGCAAGGGTAAAAAGGATCCAAGGCTTTGAGCATTAATGGATAGGAGGGCCCCAAGGAATAAAATCCTGGCCTAAGCGGCTAAACCAAGCTGTCCTTAACCATTTGCTTGTGGCGTGAAGGTGTCAAGTGAAAAGCTTGAGACTGAGCGGTTAAAGTCGTGGTCCAAAGCAAAAAAAGAGTGTGCTTAAGAACCCTGGATACCTCTAATTGGGGACTCTAGCAAAGCTGAGTCACAATCTGAAAAGGTTCACCCAATTATGTGTCTATGGCATTTATGTATACGGTGGTAATATTGGAAAACAAAGTGCTTAGGGCCACGGCCAAGACTCACAAAGTAGTTGTTTTCAAGAATCAACATACTGAACTAGGAGAATCAATAACACTATCTAAATTCTGAGTTCCTATAGATGCCAATCATTCTGAACTTCAAAGGATAAAGTGAGATGTCAAAACTGTTCATAGGCAAAAAGCTACTAGTCCCGCTCATCTAATTGGAGCTAAGTTTCATTGATATTTTGGAATTTATAGTATATTCTCTTCTTTTTATCCTATTTGATTTTCAGTTGCTTGGGGACAAGCAACAATTTAAGTTTGGTGTTGTGATGAGCGGATAATTTATACGCTTTTTGGCATTATTTTTAGGTAATTTTTAGTATGATTTATTAGTTTTTACTATGTTTTTATTAGTTTTTAAGCAAAATTCACATTTCTGGACTTTACTATGAGTTTGTGTGCTTTTCTGTGATTTCAGGTATTTTCTGGCTGAAATTGAGGGACCTGAGCAAAAATCTGATTCAGAGGCTGAAAAAGGACTGCAGATGCTGTTGGATTCTGACCTCCCTGCACTCGAAGTAGATTTTTTGGAGCTACAAAAGCCCAATTGGTGCGCTCTCAATTGCGTTGGAAAGTAGACATCCTGGGCTTTCCAGGAATATATAATAGTCCATACTTTGCCCGAGTTTTGATGACAGAAACTGGTGTTTAAACGCCAACTTCCTGCCCTATTCTGGCGTTAAACGCCAGAACTGAGTTACAAGCTGGAGTTAAACGCCCAAACTGGCACCAAAGCTTGCGTTTAACTCCAAGAAGAATCTCTACACGTGAAAGCTTCAATGCTTAGCCCAAGCACACACCAAGTGAGCCCCGGAAGTGGATTTCTGCACTATCTGCACTTAGTTACCTATTTTCTGTAACCCTAGCTACTAGTTTAGTATAAAAACTACTTTTAGTGATTTATTTTATATCTTCAGATCATCTTTGGAACATTTAGTCTTTAGACCTTGGAGGCTGGCCTCACGGCCATGCCTAGACCTTTCACTTATGTATTTTCAACGGTGGAGTTTCTATACCCCATAGATTAAGATATGGAGCTCTGCTGTTCCTCATGAATTAATGCAAAGTACTATTATTTTTCTATTCAATTCAAGCTTATTCTTATTCTAAGATATTCATTCGCACTTCAACCTGATGAATGTGATGATCCGTGACACTCATCACCATTCTCACCTATGAACGCGTGCCTGACAACCACTTTCGTTCTACATAAAAACAAGCTTGAATGCATATCTCTTAGCCTCCTGGTTCATGATCAGAGTCTTCGTGGTATAAGCTAGAATCAATTGGCAGCCATTCCTGAGATCCGGAAAGTCTAAACCATGTCTGTGGTATTCCGAGTAAGATCTGGGAAGGGATGACTGTGACGAGCTTCAAACTCGCGAGTGTTGGGTGTAGTGACAGACGCAAAAGGATCAATGGATCCTATTCCAACATGAATGAGAACCGACAGATGATTAGCCGTGCGGTGACAGCGCATTTGGACCATTTTCACTGAGAGGACGGACGGTAGCCATTGACAACGGTGATCCCCCAACATACAGCTTGCCATGGAAAGGAATATGAATGATTGAATGAAGACAGTAGGAAAGCAGAGATTCAAAAGCAACAAGCATCTCCATACGCTTGTCTGAAATCCCACCAATGAATTACATAAGTATTTCAATCTTATTTTATATTTTATTTATATTTTAATTATCAAAACCTCATAACCATTTGAATCTGCCTGACTGAGATTTACAAGATGACCATAGCTTGCTTCAAGCCGACAATCTCCGTGGGATCGACCCTTACTCACGTAAGGTTTATTACTTGGACGACCCAGTGCACTTGCTGGTTAGTTGTGCAGAGTTGTGAAAAAGAATTGAGATTATGAACGTGCGTACTAAGTTTTTGGCGCCGTTGAGATCACAATTTCATGCACCACACATCTTCTATGAGGGGCTATCATATGAGTCAAAGGGCCCTAGATCACTCTTCTAGAGGCTCTCTCAACAAGAAGAAAACAATTGAGGAGGCTATAGACATCATAGAAACTGTTGCCAACAACGAGTATTTCTATGCCTCTGATAGAAATAAAAAAAGAGGAGTGATGGAGCTCAATTCCATGGATACTCTGCTGGCTCAAAACAAGGTGATCACAGATCAATTAGCGGCCCTAACCAAGCAGATGGAGAATAACCAAGTCTTAGTTGTTAAAGCTCAAGCACCTCCACATGAAGAAGATACTCCAGAAGTTGAATGTGAATGGGAGCAAGGCAACTATGTGAACAATTCTTCCAGACCACCATATGATCCCAATGCCATAACATACAACCCAGGTTGTAAGAACTACCCAAATTTTGGGTGGGAAAACCAACAGAACCACAACTAAGATCACAAACTATACCACTCTAGCCAATACAACAACCACAATTCCAACCACCAATCAAGCAACAATAAACTATACGACAACACACAAAATGCACCTTACTACTCCATTCAACAACCATACAATAACCACTCCCAAGATGTAGCATCCTCAACCCTACAACCATGTGATATTGGCAGCAACTTTACAAGATTGGAGGCTGCTATGGCACAATTGACAGGGAGTATTGCCACTATCTCAGAGAGGCAAATGCAAGCTGACAAGAAGATAGACTCAATCCAAGAGGAGGTCAGGTCCAACATAAGGAACCAAAGGGCAGCAATTTCAAAACTGGAAGCACAACTAGGGAGCTTATCCAAACAGATACCAATACCCACACATACATTCCCAAGTGATACTATGGCCAACCCAAGAGGGGAATGTAAGGCCATCACACTAAGAAGTGAGAAGGTGGTGGAGGAGACTTCCTAAACCATAACTTGCAAAAAGAAGAAGCTGCAGATAACTCAAAAATTAAGAAGGAAGAAGAGACATCTACCCCAGCTCCACCCAAGCAAGCTCCACCCAAGAAAGTCTTGAAGCCATAGTACCAAAATCCACAAAGGCTGAGGAAGGACGGAAAGGACAGCCAGTTCTCTAGGTTCCTGGAGATCTTTAAGAAGCTTCAAATCAACATACCTTTTGCTGAAGCATTAGAACAAATGCCACTCTATGCCAAGTTTCTAAAGGAGTTCATGACAAGGAAAAGAAACTGAGGAGAGAAGGAAATTGTGGTGCTCACTGAAAAATGTAGTGCCATCATACAAAAGAAGCTTCCCCGAAAGACGAAAGATCCTGTGAGTTTCCAAATTCCCTGCATCATAGGGGATATAAGCATTGAGAAGGCATTATGTGATTTGGGAGCTAGCATCAACCTCATGTCCTTAGCCATGATGAAAAGAATGAGGATTGAAGAGGCCAAACCAACAAGAATGGCCCTTCAATTAGCTGACAGAACATTCAAATTTCCCCATGGTGTGGTGGAGGACTTGTTGGTGAAAGTGGGAGAATTCATATTCCTAGTAGACTTTGTTGTGCTTGATATGAAGGAAGAGTCCAATGCATCAATCATATTGGGAAGAACATTCTTAGCTACTGCTGGAGCTATAATTGATGTACAAAAGGGAGAGTTAGTCTTGAGATTGTACGAAGAGAAGATGATATTTAATGTCTTCAAGGCTATGAGTTACCCTAAGGAATCCATTGGTGAATGCATGATGGTGGACACAACGGAGAAGCTAGTCCAAGGAGTCCTAGAAGAAGAACAATGTGAAGAAATTATGGAGCAAGATCAACAAGCATGTAGTAAACTACTACAAGAAATCATACAAGACCCAATCATGTTAGACAAGGCAAGCAAGAAGGAAGTAGAAACAACAAAGTTGGAGTTGAAAACCCTACCTCCAAGCTTGAAGTATGCCTTCTTGGGTGACAACAACACATATCCAGTTATCATCAACTTAAGCTTGAGTAAAGAGCAAGAAGAGGAGCTTATCAATGTGTTGAGACAACACAAGAATGCCATATGATGGACACTATTAGATCTGAAGGGGATTAGTCCTTCAATGTGCATACATAAAATCCTTCTTGAGGAAGGTGCTAAGCCTTCAAGACAGCCACAAAGAAAACTAAACCAAATAATAAATGAAGTGGTGCAAAAAGAGGTGCTGAAGTTGTGGCAAGCAGGGGTGATCTACCCAATCTTAGACAGTCCTTGGGTGAGCCCAGTACAAGTAGTTCCAAAGAAGGGAGCAGTCATTGTTGTGCCAAATGAAAGAAATGAATTAATACCAACAAGAATAGTGACTGGATGGCGCATGTGTATAGATTACAGGAAGCTCAATGAAGCCACAAGGAAAGATCATTTTTCTCTACCTTTCATGGATCAAATGTTGGAAAGGCTAGCTGGACATGAATACTACTGTTTCTTGGATGGATACTCAGGCTACAATCAGATTGTAGTAGACCCCAAAGACCAAAAGAAGACTTCCTTTACTTGTCCTTATGGTGTCTTTGCATATAGGATAATGCCCTTTGGATTGTGCAATGCACCTGTCACATTCCAGAAGTGCATGCTCTCTATATTCTCTGACATGATTGAAAGGTTTATTGAGGTTTTCATGGATGATTTCTCTGTATTTGGTAATTTATTTTATAAATGCTTACACCATCTTGCCTTGGTGCTAAGGAGATGTCAAGAAACCAACCTAGTTTTGAACTGAGAAAAGTGCCATGGTCACTGAAGGGGTGGTTCTTGGTCACAAAATCTCTAAAAGAGGCATAGAAGTGGACAAAGCTAAGGTGAAAGTAATTGAGAAATTACCCCCACCTTGCAATGTCAAAGCAATTAGAAGTTTCTTGGGGCATGCTGGGTTTTATAGAAGGTTCATTAAAGATTTTTCAAAGATTACCAAACCTTTAAGTAACTTGCTTGTCTCTAATGTACCTTTTATTCTTGATAGAGAATGCATGCAAGCCTTTGATGAGCTTAAAAGTAAGCTCTCTTCTGCACCTATTATAGCACCACTTTGCTGGGATTTACCTTTTAAATTGATGTGTGATGCATCAGATTTTGCTGTTGGTGCTGTCTTAGGACAGAGGAAAGATAAGCTAGTACATGTTATATATTATGCTAGCAAAGTTCTTAATGAAAATCAAAGGAACTACACCATTACAGAGAAGGAACTCTTTGCTATAGTCTTTGCATTTGATAAGTTTAGATCATATCTCATTGGTTCTAAAGTCATTGTGTTTACTGACCATGCAGCTCTTAAATATTTGTTGACCAAGCAAGAGTCTAAGCCTAGACTAATAAGATGGATCTTGATACTTCAAGAGTTCAACATTGAGATTAAGGATAGAAGCGTAGCAGGGAACAAAGTGGCTGACTACCTATCTATAATCCCAATAGAGGAATATGAAACACACAATCTTGCAGTAAATGAGAGCTTTCCGGATTAACAATTGATGATGATTCAAGAAGCCCCATGGTTTGCAGATATAGCCAATTTCAAGGCTATTGGAGAGCTGCCATCAAACATCAACAAGCATATGAGAAGAAAGCTCATCAATGATGCTAAGTACTACATTTGGGATGAGCCTTATCTATTCAAAAGATGTGCTGATGAGATTTTGAGAAGGTGCATTTCTCATGAGGAAGGACAAGAGGTCCTTTGGCATTGCCATGGATCCACATATGGAGGACACTTTAGTGGAGAAAGGAATGCAGCTGGCCAACAATATTCAAAGATGCAAAAGAGTTTGTGACAAGGTGCAATGAATGTCAAATAGCTGACAACCTACCCAAGAAAAATGAAATGCCACAAAGATTCATCATGGAGTTAGAGTTGTTTGATGTTTGGGGGATTGATTTCATGGGACCATTCCCACCCTCATTCTCAAACAATTACATACTAGTGGATGTGGATTCTGTGTCAAAATGGGTAGAGGCTATAGCTACTCCTATAAATGACAACAAAGTGGTGATCAACTTCTTGAGGAGGAATATATTCAGCCAGTTTGGGGTTCCTAGAGCTCTTATAAGTGATGGTGGGACTCACTTTTGCAACAAGCAACTTGAGATACTCCTCCTAAAATATAGTGTCAAGCACAAGGTAGCAACCCCATACCACCCACAAACCAATGGTCAAGCTGAAATTTTAAATAGGGAACTCAAGAGAATCCTTGAGAAGACTGTTGGAAATTCAAGAAAAGATTGGTCCAAGAAGCTAGATGATGCACTATGGGCTTATAGAACAACCTTCAAGACACCTATTGGCATGTCCCCATAACAATTAGTGTTTGTAAATGCTTGTCATCTACCAGTAGAGCTTGAACATAGATCATTTTGTGCTCTAAAGATATTAAACTTTGATAATCAAGCTGCTGGAGAAAGAAGAATGTTGCAACTCAATGAGTTAGATGAATTCAGATCCCAAGCTTATGAAAATGCCAAAATTGACAAGAAAAAAGCAAAGAAGTGGCATGATCAATAACTAGCTAAAAGAGAGTTTGTAGAAGGTCAAAAAGTGCGGCTGTATAACTCAAGGCTCATATTCTTCACAGAAAAGCTCAAGTCAAGATGATCTAGACCCTTCACAATGTAATCCCATAATTTTAAAAATCAAATAATTAGTTATTTATAAGTTCTTATTTAAAAAAAATTATTTTTGTTAACAAAAATAATTAAATAAAATTTTATTATTATTAAAGTTTAATTTAATTATAACTTATTTTATTAGTTTAAATTATTTATTAAAAACTATTTTAATAGACAAAATTTAAATTTATTATTATTATTATTATTATTATTATTATTATTATTATTATTTCTTCCATTTAACTAACCAAAATCATTAAAGGGAGTCCGAAATATCATGTCTTGGAAATGGCGTGCTGATCTTCGGTTGATCTTGAGAGATGCAAATACAGTAGCAGACATCATAGCAAAGACTGCAATGAGAATTATTTCTCCCCAAGTGGAGCTTCCATTGCCTTAGAAGGAATTTGAGAGTAGTATTCAGCGGGACTGCTTTTCTTAAGCAGTTTCTTATTTTTTTCTTTCTTAATTTTTGTTTATTTTCTTTTAAGTCACAAAAAAAAAATCATTAAAGGGAATAAGCTAAGGAAAATAGATTTGAGAACGTGACTTTTATGCATAAATGCACATATACAACCATGACACTTCATTAGTTTCATTCATTAAGTTTATATAATAATATAATCATCCTTCATTAAAGCCAAACGTGGCTTATGCCTCGTTACATATATACATCTAAAGGTGACACCTAACCACCCTTCTTTGCCCAAATCATCATCAAATAAATCCAAGCACATTCATTGTGCGATAACCGAGCTTGCATGTTATCCAAACAAAGGAGAGAGTGGCCAAATTTCACGGTGAAAACCGTGAGTTCTTTCTATTTTTTTTTTCGATTTTTTTTATTCGTAATTCCAATAAAAAAATCTAATCCGATAAAAGTGTTCGTATCCTCTTCCTCTACACGTTGGTGTTATTTTTGATCGGTGAAAGTTGACAGTGACATAGTTTCCTTACCCCTTGAGTTCTGTTAACTGGAGTTCTAGGAGGCACAAGCGATTCCGGACGTTTTCTTTTTCGACGGCTCGGTCAAAAGATTTCTTTAGAGTTTTGAGTATTTTGATTTCATACGGAGGTAGAGAATTTTATTTTAAAGTTAATCGTTTTAATTTATGAATGCCATTGAAGTTTAGTGAATAAGTGTAAATAATTTATAAATGTCTTGTTTAATTAATTAATGAAAATTGAGGAAATTGAGATTATTGGTGATTGTGAATATGGTTGAGCATGATGAAATTGTGTTGAGATTGATTTGTTGCTGTGTTTGAGGATGATGATTGTTATTGGTTTTCTGATTATTTTAGAATTGCTGGAAATTCTGAGTGTTATCTAGTGAAAGAATGATAGTCGTTAAACTAGGTTATGATGAGTTGTTTATTGAGAAAGAGGGAATCCGAAAGGGTGGCACAGCCCGAATGTTAGAGGAAATGCTGCCGAATTTTTATAAAACTAAGACTTTATTTAAAGTGTTATTTAAAAGTAAATCTGATTTAAGAATATCATTTGATTTTGATTTATTACAAAAAGAATTTTGTCTTCAAATCGATTTATTAAGAAAAGTATAATGTTTTAAACTCAATCTTTTGAAACGGAATTTTACTTTAAGTTATGTTTTGAGTTCGGTTGATAAGAAAGAAAACAAGAAGAACGAAAAGTAAAGGAAAGAGAGACAATTAAAGGGATCTCTACCACAGTAGAGTAGAAGCAAAGATTGAAAAGAAATTGAATGCTGTTTGGGCCTTAGTGCCGAGTGTCTAGTGGGGACGGCGATACGTAACGCTCACTGGGGACCGAAAAGAAGGTTTCCCCATGAGGATAGCTATACGTAACGCTCATGGAGGGGACGATGGCTGAGATAAGGACGGTGGTACGAAACGTTTATCTCAGGACCAGTGTCGAAAAATCGGGCAACAAACCAACACATGAGCTCATGGCCTGTATAGGACTAGACATGCATCTTCCTTATTTGTGTATTGCATTTGACTGTGCTGTTTATCTTATTGCAATTTGTTTGTGTGTTGATCTGTTTCTTGTGCTATTAGTTGGTGTATCGAGGTGACTAAGAACTGAGGTTGTGATTGAGATTTGTTTTAAGTTTGGAAATTTAAAGAATGTAATTAATTATATAAAGTAAAAGTAAAAAGTATTTCCAAAGGTTTAACAAAATAGTTTTATTGAGTAAATTAATTATTTGCATTTTATTTCATTACTCTTACGGCATTTCCATTCCCTACTGAGAACGCATGGTTTGTTCTCACCCCAAAATCTTCCACCCTTTCAGTGACACAGGTTCGAAGACTCAGTTTGAAGCTGTGGGCGATGATTAGTCTTATTTGAGCTAAGTTTATGTGTTGAGTCACTTTTCCAGAATTTCCTTGCCTTTGTTAGTTAAGATTTTATTTTATACAGAGGGATAGGAGTTGTATTTGAGTTTTATTTGAATTCTTTTGTAGGATATTTATTATTCTTACTAACTATGTGACTAGTATTGCTTGGAGATCTTTGATATATGATTTTAATTAATAGAAACAACAATTTTCGGCTTTTTCTTAAAAATTGAAATGCGAAATCGAACTAAAGGCACAGAATTAAATAGTAAATACGGAAAACAGGTCAGTAACTCCTCACTTTTGGTGCGATCATGATGTACTGAAAGTTAGGGTATTACATTATGGTACCAGAGCAGTTCGTTCCTGTTAGAGCCTTGGGAATGGACTGGCTATGCTTCATTGCATACTCTGAGTGTCAGTCATGCAATAGGACTTGTCTTAACGACAAGAATTTGAGTTTCAGATGCATGATTGTCTATTGATTAATTCCGTTAGACTATCATTGCATATAATGAGTGGATAATTTATACCCTTTTTGGCATTGTTTTTACATAGTTTTTAGTATATTTTAGTCATCTTTTATTATATTTTTATTAGTTTTTATTCAAAAATCACATTTCTGAACTTTACTATGAGTTTGTGTATTTTTCTGTAATTTCAGGTATTTTCTGGCTGAAATTGATGGACCTGAGCAAAAATCTGATTCAGAGGCTGAGAAAGGACTACAGATGCTGTTGGATTCTGACCCTCTTGCACTCGAAGTGGATTTTCTGGAGCTACATAATCCAAATTGGCGCGCTCTCAATTGCGTTGAAAAGTAGACATCCTGGGCTTTCTAGAAATATATAATAGTTCATGCTTTTTCCGAGTTTTGATAGCCTAAACTGGCGTCCAAAGTCAGCCTAAAAATTCTGGCGTAAAACGCCCAAACTGGCACCAAAGCTGGCGTTTAACTCCAGGAACAACCTAAGCACGAAAAAACATCGATGCTCAGCCCAAGAACACACCAAGTGGGGCCCGGAAGTGGATTTCTGCACTATCTGCACTTAGTTACTCATTTTCTGTAACCCTAGGTTACTAGTCTAGTATAAAAACTACTTTTAGAGATTCATTCAGTACCTCATGACATTTTACACATCATATTGTATCTTCTACGGCATGAGTCTCTAAACCCCATGGTTGGGGGTGAGGAGCTCTGCTGTGTTTCAATGAATTAATGCAATTACTACTGTTTTCCATTCAATCATGCTGGATTCCATTCTAAGATACTCATTCGTACTTCAATCCGGAGAAAATGATGATCCGTGACACTCATCATTATTCTCAATTCTATGAACGCGTGCCTGACAACCACTCCCGTTCTATTTGAGCTCAACGTAGTCATTGGGCGACAGCTTGAATGTGTATCTCTTGGGTTTCTGATCCACGGACCGAGTCCGGAGGTTAGAACCTTTGTGGTATAGGCTAGACTCATTGGCAGCATTCTTGGGATCCAGAAAGTCTAAACCTTATTTGTGGTATTCCGAGTAGGATCTGGAAGGAGATGACTGTGACGAGCTTCAAACTCGCGAATGTTGGGCGCAGTGACAGTGTGCAAAAGGACAATGGTTCTATTCCGACGCTAGCAGGAACCGACAGATGATTAGCCGTGCGGTGACAGCGTGCCTGGTATTTTTCATCCGAGAGGATCATACAGCCTGCCATGGAAAAAGTTGTGCGTGTTTGGAGAAGAAGACAGTAGAAAAGCAGAGAATCAGATGACAGAGCGTCTCCGAAACCTCAACCTGTTTCTCGTTACTGAATTACAAGTACCATTTATTTTATGTTATTTATTCTTCATAAACACAATTATTTTTATTACTAATTTCCTGACTAAGAGTTACGAAATAACCATAACTTGCTTCAAGCAGACAATCTCTTTGGGATCGACCCTTACTCACGTAAGGTATTACTTGGATGACTGATAAACCCATATTTTATGATGTATTTTGTGCTTAATTTGAGTGATTTATTCAATCCTTCACCCACTTATTCATGTTAATTGCATGGTTTTATTTTCCCTTCCTTATTATGTGATGTATGTGAAAAGCATATTTTCTATGCTTTAAAATTAATTATTTTAATTACCTTTATTTCCATTCGATGCCGTGATTAGTGTGTTGAGTAGTTTCAGATCTTCTAAGGCAGGAATGACTTAAAGGATGGAAAGGAAACATATAAAAATGGAAGAAAAGTGCAAAACGGAGTTCTGAAGAAACTGGCATCCACGCGAAATGGACGACGCGATCGCGTGCCAAGCGCGAATCAACAGCGACGCGGCCGCATGACTGACGCGACCGCACGCCTTAAGCAGAACGAATATGACGCGGTCGCATGACTGACGCAACCGCGTGACAAGGAAAGCTCCGAATGACGCGACCGCATGACCCACGCGGACGCGTGACAGAGGCCACGCACCAGAAATTGCAGAAAATGCTCATAGCAAATTCTGAAGCCCTTTTTGGCCCAAATCCAAGTCTAGAAGGCATAGAACAGAGGTTATGAAGTGAGGAAATGCATCCATTCAGGGGGAGCTCGCCAATTTAGTTATTTCCCATGTTTTAGATCTAGTTTTTGAGAGAGGTTCTCTCCTCTCTCTCTGGTAGGATTTAGGATTTAGGACTTCTCTTAGTTTTAGGAGTAAATCTCAATCCCAGGTTCTTTATTTTTATTTATTCTTCCGATTTAGTTTATGAACTCTTCATGTTAGATTATAATTTCCCTTATTAATGTTATTTGAGGTATTTCAATTCATGATTGCTTTCTTTAATTTATGTTATTGTTGCTTTACATCTGAAGGCATTTTTATTCCAGCAAATTTACTTTTTCCTCTTTTGGTCTTGGTTAAGAAAGCAATAACTCAGGAGTTATCTTATCTCAACATAATTGATAACTGTTATCTTTGCTAATTGAACTGAGCTTCAATAATCCCAACCTTTTCTTAGGAAATAAATAGGATTCGAAGATCAAACTAATTAGTCCCTTGACTTTCCTTTACTTTAGTAAAGGTTAACTAAGTGGAATTAAGATTCAACTTTCATTGTTGTTGATAAGAATAACTAAGCCTGGACTTCCAATTTCTCATACCTTGCCAAAAGTTTGCTTTACAGTATTTATTTATTTATTTTAAGGTTAACTACCAAAAATACCCTTGAATTATTCAAACGCTGACAAAAATGCACCCGAATTTTACCATCGACAAAAATACCTTTAAATAATTTAAAAATGCAACAAAAATACCCAAAAGTAAGTATGTATTTTCAAAAATTACCTTAGAAATTGAATTTTGATGCAATTTTTTGTAAGCATGATTAGAAAAATGAGATATTATTATTCTTAAAATTTGGTAATTTTTTGCTGAGTATGTATTTTTTTGTGATTCTTTAAAAGTATTATTGATTGTTAATAAAAAAATTACAAAAAAATTATATACTTAACAAAAAATCACCAAATTTTAAAGATAATAATATCTCATTTTTCTAATCATGCTTGATAAAAATCGCATCAAAATTCAATCTCTAATGTATTTTTTGAGAAATACATATTTAATGTTAAATAATCTTGCAAAAAAACTAACATTAAATATGTATTTCTCCAAAAATACATTAGAGATTGAATTTTGATGCAATTTTTTACAATAATGATTAAACAAATGAGATATTATTGTTCTTAAAATTTGGATGATTTTTTGTTAAGTATATATGTTTTTTTATAATTTTTTAAAAGTATTATTGGTTGTTAACAAAAAAATTATAAGAAAAATATATACTTAACAAAAAGTCACCAAATTTTAAGGATAATAATATCTCAATTTTATAATCATTCTTACAAAAAATTGCATCAAAATTCAATCTCTAAGGCATTTTTTGAAAATATATATTTACTATTGGGTATTTTTGTTGTGTTTTTAAATTATTTAAAAGCATTTTTGTCGATAGTAAAATTTGGGTGCATTTTTGTCAGTGTTTGAATAATTCGGGGGCATTTTTGGTGGTTAACCCTTTATTTTAATTGCTATTTAAATCAATTGTCATATTTGTTCCTCATTCTTAAAACCCCGAATTTACAATCTCCATAACCAATAATAAGAACATACCTCCCTGCAGTTCCTTGAGAAGACGACCCGAGGTTTAAATACTCGGTTATCAATTTTAAGGGGTTTGTTACTTGTGACAACCAAAAACGTTTGTATGAAAGGACTTTTGAAGGTTTAGAAACTATACTTGCAACGAGGATTTATCCGCAATTTTCTAGACCACGCAAAAGTTCTCTCATCAAAATGGCGCCGTTGCCGGGGAACTGCTAACGTGTGCCTTATTATTGGTTATTGTAAATATTTTTCTTTTGCTTGTTTATTTATTTTTGTTTTTCCTTTTTAATTTTATTTGCTACTATGGACTCTCACCCCTTTCGCTTTGAGTTTGGTTCTAACTTTGTTGAAAGAAATAGAAGTTACAGCAGGAATATGCATCAAGGTCAGACCAATCAAGGATGGATGGAGCCAAGAGGATCTAATCAACCCTTTAGGCAACAACACCCTCCAAGATATCATGGACAACGACCATTCTACAATGCATACCCAGCTGATAGATATGGTGGACAACCTTGTAACTACCAACAAGCCCCACCCCGTGCCTATAGACCATCCTCTCAACATAACCTCGGATCACCACACTCACAAGCCTCTCTTTACCATTTGCCACCGTATGATCCTCTCCTACCCCAGTTCCAATCCAATCACCCCCAAGCACCACCACTTCCCTATGTTTCATATCCAAATCCATCACCCAGAGAATCAGAGGTTCGCCTCAAGGCAATAGTAAATAAACTTCAAACAACCATTCGACAACTGGAGCAAGCAGTAATTTAATTAGCTTCTAGACGCGCGAACATTCAAGGACCAACCACAGCCCCATGTGGACAATCTAATGAAGAGCGTAGCATGAAGGAAATATTAGAAACTCCAGTGGACAAAACAGAGCATGAATTCGTACTAGAACAAGTAGAAGAAGCTGTCATTGTACAAGAAGAAGAGTTGGTTGAAGATCTAGGAGACACTGAACCTCCATGGGAATCCAGAGTTGAGGAGAACTCCGTCAAGGACGTTACAGTTGATGCTAAGGAGGATATTGCACAATCCCCAAGACAAATCGTTTATGAAGAATCAGACAGAATAATCCAAGAAGCAAATTCTCTTGATGATGATAGTCACAAGTCAAGTTTTCTTAGTGATGAACTTGCATCCGCAAGTGAATTCTCTGAGATCAAAGAATCTTCCCCAAATAAATACGAAGATGATGCAGAGGTAGATTTCTCTCAACCTCTGATCTATGACTCAAGTGATGAGGAAGACATAGAAGACTTTGACCAGGACTCAGATGCATTTGAAGACCCTTGCAAAGAAGTGGAGGAATTCACAGAAGAGCACAAGGGAGTAGAACTTACAGAACCACCAGAAACACCTTCCCCAAGGCCATTACCACCTAATACAAGCTTCAAGTGGGTACAATCCTTAACTTTTAACTTTACTTTTTCACTTGAATACGGTTTGCTTGAAACAGATGACCAGCTTAGAGCTCTCTGCGACTTTAAGAGTAAGAGGGAAATAGCTCGTGCTCAGAGCTGGTGCACAAGGTTCAATAAGGTCCCATGCTTCAACTTGAAGTGCACGGATTGGTATCAAGCCCAATTGAATGGATCTCGGAAAATGTTTGGTCACTATGGTGAGAATCTACTTTCTAAACCGTCCGAATGGAAAAATATAGATCAAGACGGAGGCCGATTTAAGAACAAGGCTTGGGATCATGGATTCTATTCTGACATTCGTCACCCCGGGAGCCTGAGACTCTGTTTGAAGCTGTTCAGAAGCTTTACATGCCTAGTTTGGAACCCCGGAGGCTATTGGCATTCCAAGCATTGGTGGAGATTTTTGGATGAATTTAAGCATAAGCCGCCATAACAGGAAGCTCCTCCAATGTCCAATTTAAAGACTTTAACTAAAAGTGCTAGGTGGGAGACAACCCACCATGGTATGATCGTTCCTTTTGCAATTTTAATTTTATTTAGTTTTGTTTGTTTTTGAATTTTATTTTATTTTATTGAACCTGGAATCATGCATAGCATTCACATTAAGCACTGCATTCTGCATATTGCATTCCGCATTCTGCATATAAAAAAAAGGGGTGCGTGACGCGACCGCATGCCCCATGCGATCGCGTCAAATGGCGAACCACACTTCCCACGCGACCGCGTCATCCATGCGACCGCGTGACCTGGAAATCGACGTAAGGATCCGACGTCCAGAAAGTTGGGCTGGAATCGTGCGGCCATTATGCGTCTAGCACAAAATGGCCCACGCGATCGCATGCCCCATGCGATCGCATCCCTTGCACACAATCAATCCCACGCGACCGCGTGAGCGACGCGACCCCGTCGCATGGATTGCACGAACACCCCCAAGGAGATAGAGAGTTGCGCTGAAACGACGCTGGATTCATGCATTTAGCACAAATTCCAGCGACGCGATCGCATGCCCCACGCGATCGCGTCATTTACTCTTTTTGCCCTCCACGCGATCGCGTCACCCACGCGATCGTGTCAACCACCTTTTTCACTCCAGCCATGCGACCGCGTGCCCCACGCGGCCGCGTGGATTCAAATTTATAATCCCCCCAACCACGCGAACCCTACATTCGCGCAGCCCCCCTGAAACCCTCTCCCCCCTCTCTTCTTCTCCGATCAAAACAACCACCCAACCACCGTCTCCGACCACCGCCGTCCCCCGTCAACCACCCAGACCCCACCGTCGTACCACCCCCTCCCCCATTCTTCTCTTCTTTCTTCTTTCTTCCCTTCCCCCCCTCTCCGCCACTACCCACCACCCACCGCCGCCGTCTGTACCCGCCGCGCCCCACCAGCACCACCAACCCTTTCCCTCTCCCTTCCCCTCTTACCCCATAAACCACCCCCTCTTCTCCCCTCCCTGCCTCTAAACCACAACCCCACCGCAGCACAACTGCCAGCCGCCGCACTGATGAGCGGATAATTTATGATGAGCGGATAATTTATACGCTTTTCGGCATTGTTTTTAGTATGTTTTTTAGTAGGATCTAGTTACTTTTAGAGATGTTTTTATTAGTTTTTATGTTAAATTCACATTTCTGGACTTTACTATGAGTTTGTGTGTTTTTCTGTGATTTCAGGTATTTTCTGACTGAAATTGAGGGACTTGAGCAAAAATCAGATTCAGAGGTTGAAGAAGGACTGCTGATGCTGTTGGATTCTGACATTCCTTCACTCAAAGTGAATTTTCTGAAGCTACAGAACTCAAAATGGCACACTTCCAATTGCGTTGGAAAATAGACATCCAGGGCTTTCCAGCAATATATAATAGTCTATACTTTGACCGAGTTTAGATGACGAAAAAGGGCGTTGAACACCAGTTCTACGCTGCAGTCTGGAGTTAAACGCCAGAAACATGTCACGAACCAGAGTTGAACGCCAAAAACACGTTACAACTTGGCGTTCAAATCCAGAAGAAGCCTCTGCACGTGTAACATTCAAGTTCAGCCCAAGAACACACCAAGTGGGCCCCAGAACTGGATTTATGCATCAATTACTTACTTCTGTAAACCCTAGTAGCTAGTTTAGTATAAATAGGACTTTTCACTATTGTATTTGAATCTTCGGATCATCTTATGATTTTTAATTTATTATTAGATCATATTGATCACGTTTGGGGGCTGGCCATTCGTCCATGCCTAAACCTTTCACTTATGTATTTTTCAACGGTAGAGTTTCTGCACTCCATAGATTAAGGTGTGGAGCTCTGCTGTTCCTCATGAATTAATGCAAAGTACTACTGTTTTCTATTCAATTCAACTTATTCCGCTTCTAAGATTTTCATTCGCACTTCAACATGAATGTGATGAACGTGACAATCATCATCATTCCCTATGAACGCGTGCCTGACAACCACTTCCGTTCTACCTTCGATTGAATGGATATCTCTTGGATATCTAATACAGGGGACCGAGTCCGAGTTATTAAGTGACTTCGTGGTATAAGCTAGATTGATGGCGGCACTCATGAGAATCCGGAAAGTCTAAACCTTGTCTGTGGTATTCCGAGTAGGATTCAGGGATTGAATGACTGTGACGAACTTCAAACTCGCGAATGCTGGGCGTAGTGACAGACGCAAAAGGATAGTAAATCCTATTCCAGTATGATCGAGAACCTCCAGATGATTAGCCATGCAGTGACAGCGCATTGGACCATTTTCACAAGAGAGGATGGGATGTAGCCATTGACAACGGTGATGCCCTTACATAAAGCTTGCCATGGAAAGGAGTAGGACTGGTTGGATGAAGACAGCAGGAAAGCAGAGGTTCAGAGGAACGAAAGCATCTCTATACGCTTATCTGAAATTCTCACCAATGAATTATATAAGTATTTCTATCTTTATTTTCTGTTTATTTACTATTATTATTCGAAAACTCCATAACTATTTAATATCCGCCTGACTGAGATTTACAAGATGACCATAGCTTGCTTCATACCGACAATCTCCGTGGGATCGACCCTTACTCACGTAAGGTTTTATTACTTGGACGACCCAGTGCACTTGCTGGTTAGTTGTATTGAAATTGTGACAAATTATGAATTAAGATTAGAGCACCAAGTTTTTGGAGCCATTACCAGGGATCACAATTTTGTGCACCAAGTTTTTGGCGCCGTTGCTGGGGATTATTTTGAGTTTGGACAACTGACAGTTCATCTTGTTGCTCAGATTAGGTAATTTTCTTTTCAAAAAGTTTTCAAAAATCTTTCAAAAATTTCTCCTTTATTTTCGAAAAAAAGAAAAAAAACAAAAAAAAATTTATATTATGTTCTTCAGAATTTTTAAGAATGAATTCTAGAGTTTCATGAAGCATGTGAAGCCTGGCTGGCTGTAAAGCCATGTCTAAATTCTTTTGGACTGGGGCTCCCAACCCAACATTATCAAGAGCAAGCTAGTTGTTGCTAATCCATCAGCTGCTGTATGCTTGATTTGTCACTTAAAGCTTGGCTGGCCATTGGTCATGTCTAGTGTTTTGGACCGGAGCTTTCACTGAAAGCTTGGCTGGCTAGTGAGCCATGTCTAATTCCTGGACTGAAGCTTTAGACTAAGAATGCATGATTCCTAGAATTCATATTAAAAATTTTGGAACCTTATTTTTCTTTTTCAAATTAATTTTCGAAAAATACCAAAAAAATTTAGAAAATCATAAAAATCAAAAAAATAATTCATGTTTCTTGTTTGAGTCTTGAGTCAATTTTAAGTTTGGTGTCAATTGCATGTTTTAAAGTTTGCTTAAAATTTTCGAAAAATTCATGCATTTATAGTGTTCTTCATGATCTTCAAGTTGTTCTTGGTAAGTCTTCTTGTTTGATCTTGATGTTTTCTTACTTTGTGTCTTTTCTTGTTTTTCATGTGCATTTTTGCATTCATAGTGTCTGAACATGAAAGATTTCTAAGTTTGGTGTCCTGCATGTTTTCTTTTCTTGAAAATTTTTCAAACATAAGTTCTTGATGTTCATCTTGACATTCAAAGTGTTCTTGGTGTTCATCTTGACATTCATAGCATTCTTGCATGCATTCATTGTTTTGATCCAAAATTTTCATGCATTGAGTCTTTTTCATGTTTTTCTCTTTCATCATTAAAAATTCAAAAATCAAAAAAATATTTTTCCTTTTTTCTCTCATAAATTTCGAAAATTTGGATTGACTTTCTCAAAAATTTTTAAAATCTAGTTGTTTTTATGAGTCAAATCAAATTTTCAATTTAAGAATCTTATCTTTCTCAAATCTTTTTCAAAAATCATATCTTTCCCATTTTTTTTTATTTTCGAAAATTTCAAAAATCTTTTTTAAAATATTTTTCAAAAATCTTTTTCTTAATTTTTTATCATATTTTCGAAAATATCATCAACAATTAATGCTTTGATTCAAAAATTTCAAGTTTGTTACTTACTTGTTAAGAAAGATTCAAACTTTAAGTTCTAGAATCATATCTTGTGATTTCTTGTGAATCAAGTCATTAATTGTGATTTTAAAAATCAAATCTTTTTCAAAACTAATTTCAATCATATCTTTTCAAAATTATTTTTTTTATCTTACCTTTTTCAAAATCATATCTTTTTAATCATACCTTTTCATATCATATCTTTTTCAAATATATTTTCTAACTTCTTATCTTCTTATCTTTTCAAAAATTGATTTTCAAATCTTCTTCAACTAACTAATTGACTTTTTGTTTGTTTCTTATCTTTTTCAATACTACCTAACTAACTCTCTCTCTCTAATTTTCGAAAATCTCTTCCCTCATTTTCAAAAATTCTTTTTAATTAATTAATTGTTTCAAATTTTAATTTTATCTTAATTTTCGAAAATCATTAACACTTTTTCAAAATTAATTTTTGAAATTCCCTCTCCCTCATCTCCTTCTATTTATTTATTCATCTACTAACAGTTCATCTCACCCAAATTCGAACCCCCTCTTCCATTTGTGTTCGAATTTTCTCTTCTTCCCTTCTTTACATTACATTCTTTTCTTCTTCTACTTACACAGGGGAACCTCTATACTTGGGTAAAAAGGATCTCTATTATTATTATTTTTCTGTTCCCTCTTTTTCATATGAGCAAGAGCAAGGACAAGAACATTCTTGTTGAAGCAGACCCTGAACCTGAAAGGACTCTGAAGAGGAAACTAAGAGAAGCTAAAATACAACAATCCAGAGATAACCTTACAGAAATTTTCGAACAGGAAGAGGAGATGGCAGCCGAAAATAATAATAATGCAAGGAGGATGCTTGGTGACTTTACTGCACCTAATTCCAATTTACATGGAAGAAGCATCTCCATCCCTACCATTGGAGCAAACAATTTTGAGCTAAAACCTCAATTAGTTTCTCTGATGCAACAAAACTGCAAGTTTCATGGACTTCCATCTGAAGATCCTTTTCAGTTCTTAACTAAATTCTTGCAGATCTGTGATACTGTTAAGACTAATGGAGTAGATCCTGAAGTCTACAGGCTCATACTTTTCCCGTTTGCTGTAAGAGACAGAGCTAGAATATGGTTGGATTCTCAACCAAAGATAGCCTGAACTCTTGGGATAAGCTGGCCACGGCTTTCTTAGCCAAGTTCTTTCCTCCCCAAAAGCTGAGCAAGCTTAGAGTGGATGTTCAAACCTTCAGACAGAAAGAAGGTGAATCCCTCTATGAAGCTTGGGAGAGATACAAGCAACTGACCAAAAAGTGTCCTTCTGACATGCTTTCAGAATGGACCATCCTGGATATATTCTATGATGGTCTATCTGAATTAGCTAAAATGTTATTAGATACTTCTGCAGGTGGCTCCATTCACCTAAAGAAAATGCCTGCAGAAGCTCAAGAACTCATTGACATGGTTGCTAACAACCAGTTTATGTACACTTCTGAGAGGAATCCTGTGAGTAATGGGATGCCTCAAAAGAAGGGAGTTCTTGAAATTGATGCTCTGAATGCCATATTGGCTCAGAACAAAATATTGACTCAGCAGGTCAATATGATTTCTCAGAGTCTGAATGGAATGCAAGCTGCATCCAACAGTACTCAAGAGGCGCCTTCTGAAGAAGAGGCTTATGATCCTGAGAACCCTGCAATAGCAGAGGTAAATTACTTAGTGAACCTTATGGAAACACCTATAATCCCTCATGGAGAAATCACCCAAATCTCTCATGGAAGGATCAACAAAAGCCTCAACAAGGCTTTAATAATGGTGGAAGAAACATGTTTAGCAATAGTAAGCCTTTTCCATCATCCACTCAGCAACAGACAGAGAATTCTGAACAAAATACCTCTAATTTAGCAAACTTAGTCTCTGATCTATCTAAGGCCAGCTGAGTAAAAGAATCACTGAAACCCCTCCTAGTACTCTTCCAAGCAATACAGAAGAGAATCCAAAAGGAGAGTGCAAGGCCATTGAATTAATTACCATGGTTGAACTTGTAAGGGAGGTTGAGGACGTGAATCCCAGTGAGGAAGACCTCCTAGGACGTCCAGTGATCAATAAGGAGTTTCCCTCTGAGGAACCTAAGGAATCTGAGACTCATCTAGAGACCATAGAGATTCCATTGAACCTCCTTATGCCATTCATGAGCTCTGATGAGTATTCTTCTTCTGAAGAGAATGAGGATGTTACTGAAGAGCAAGTTGCCAAGTACCTTGGTGCAATCATGAAGCTGAATGCCAAATTATTTGGCAATGAAACTTGGGAAGATGAACCTCCCTTGCTCATCAATGAACTGAGTGATCTGGATCAAATGACATTGCCTCAGAAGAAACAGGATCCTGGAAAGTTCTTAATACCTTGTACCATAGGCACCATGACCTTTGAGAAGGCTTTATGTGACCTGGGGTCAGGAATAAACCTCATGCCACTCTCTGTAATGGAGAAACTGGGAATCTTTGAGGTACAAGCTGCTAAAATCTCATTAGAGATGGCAGACAATTCTAGAAAACAGGCTTATGGACAAGTAGAGGACATGTTAGTAAAGGTTGAAGGCCTTTACATCCCTGCTGATTTCATAATCCTAGATACTGGGAAGGATGAAGATGAATCCATCATCCTTGGAAGACCCTTCCTAGCCACAGCAAGAGCTGTGATTGATGTTGACAGAGGTGAATTAGTCCTTCAATTGAATGAGGACTCCCTTGTGTTTACAACTCAAGGTTATCCTTCTGTAAACATGGAAAAGAGGCACAGTAAACTTCTCCCACTGCAGAGTCAACCAGAGCCCCCACAGTCAAACTCTAAGTTTGGTGTTGGGAGGCCACAACCAAACTCTAAGTTTGGTGTTAAACTCCCATATCCAAACTCTAAGTTTGGTGTTGGGGAGTCTCAACAGTGCTCTGAACATCTGTGAGGCTCCATGAGAGCCCACTGTCAAGCTATTGACATTAAAGAAGCGCTTGTTGGGAGGCAACCCAATTCTTATTTATCTAATTTTATTTTTATTGTTATTTCATGTTTTATTAGGTTCATGATCATGTGGAGTCACAAAATAAATCAAAAAATTAAAAACAGAATCAAAAACAGCAGAAGAAAAATCACACCCTGGAGGAAGGACAAACTGGCGTTCAAACGCCAGTAAGGAGCATCTGGCTGGCGTTCAACGCCAGAATAGAGCATGGGTCTGGCGCTGAATGCCAGAAACAAGCATAGAACTGGCGTTCAACGCCAGAAACATGCTACATCTGGGCGTTGAACGCCCAGAACAAGCATCAGTTCGGCGTTTAAATGCCAGAATTGCATGCAAAGGCATTTTACATGCCTAATTGGTGCAGGGATGTAAATCCTTGACACCTCAAGATCTGTAGACCTCACAGGATCATCTCAGAATCTGTGGACCCCACAGGATCCCCACCTTCCCTCCTCATAATCCTAGATTCTTCCACATCTTCTTCTTCATCTATTCTTTCTTCTTTTGCTCGAGGGCGAGCAACATTCTAAGTTTGGTGTGGTAAAAGCATAGCTTTTTTTTGTTTTTCCATAACTATTGATGGCACCTAAGGCCAGAGAAACCTCTAGAAAGAGGAAAGGGAAGACAAAAGCTTCCATCAAGGGTCTATAGCTCAGTGGTAGAACATTTGACTGCAAATCAAGAGATCCCTGAGATACCTCAGGGGATACATTTTTCCCCACACAATTATTGGGAGCAACTAAGGTTGGAACATCAAGAGCACTCCATCATCCTCCATGAAATTAGAGAAGATCAAAAAGCAATGAGGGAGGAGCAAAAAAGACAAGGAAGAGACATAGAAGAGCTCAAGGACATCATTGGTTCCTCAAGAAGGAAATGCCACCATCACTAAGGTGGACTCATTCGTTGTTCTTAAATTTTCTATTTTTCGTTTTCTATATGCTAAGTGCTTATCTATGTTAGTGTCTTATTACATGATCATTAGTATTTAGTAACTTTGTCTCAAATTTATGAATGTCCTATGAATCCATCACCTCTCTTAAATGAAAAATGTTTTAATTCAAAAGAACAAGAAGTACATGAGTTTCGAATTTATCCTTGAACTTAGTTTAATTATATTGATGTGGTGACAATGCTTCTTCTTTTCTGAATGAATGCTTGAACAGTGCATATGTCTTTTGAAGTTGTTGTTTAAGAATGTTAAATATGTTGGCTCTTGAAAGAATGATGACAAGGAGAAATGTTATTTGATAATCTGAAAAATCATAAAAATGATTCTTGAAGCAAGAAAAAGCAGCAAAGAACAAAGCTTGCAGAAAAAAAAAAGAAAAAAATAGCGAAAAAAAAAGAAAAAAAGCAAGCAGAAAAAGCCAAAAGCTCTTAAAACCAAAAGGTAAGAGCAAAAAGCCAGTAGCCCTTAAAACCAAAAGGCAAGGGTAAATAAAAAGGATCCAAGGCTTTGAGCATCAGTGGATAGGAGGGCCTAAAGGAATAAAACCATGGCCTAAGCGACTAAACCAAGCTGTCCCTAACCATGTGCTTGTGGCGTGAAGGTGTCAAGTGAAAACTTGAGACTGAGCGGTTAAAGTCAAGGTCCAAAGCAAAAGAAGAGTGTGCTTAAGAACCCTGGACACCTCTAATTGGGGACTTTAGCAAAGCTGAGTCACAATCTGAAAAGGTTCACCCAATTATGTGTTTGTGGCATTTATGTATCCGGTGGTAATACTGGAAAACAAAGTGCTTAGGGCCACAGCCAAGACTCATAAAGTAGCTGTGTTCAAGAATCAACATACTGAACTAGGAGAATCAATAACACTATCTGAACTCTGAGTTCCTATAGATGCCAATCATTTTGAACTTCAATGGATAAAGTGAGATGCCAAAACTATTCAAGAGGCAAAAAGCTACAAGTCCCGCTCATCTGATTAGAGCTATGTTTCATTGATAGTTTGGAATTTATAGTATATTCTCTTCTTTTTATCCTATTTGATTTTCAGTTTCTTGGGGACAAGCAACAATTTAAGTTTGTTGTTGTGATGAGCGGATAATTTATACGCTTTTTGGCATTGTTTTTAGTATATTTTTAGTAGAATCTAGTTACTTTTAGGGATGTTTTTATTAGTGTTTATGTTAAATTCACATTTCTGGACTTGACTATGAGTTTGTGTGTTTTTCTATGGTTTCAGGTATTTTCTTGCTGAAATTGAGGGACTTGAGCAAAAATCAGATTCAGAGGTTGAAGAAGGACTGCTGATGCTGTTGGATTCTGATTTCCCTACACTCAAAGTGGATTTTCTGGAGCTTCAGAACTCAAAATGGCGCACTTCCAATTGCGTTGGAAAGTAGACATCCACGGCTTTCCAGCAATATATAATAGTCTATACTTTGGCTGAGTTTAGATGATGCAAAAGGGCGTTGAACGCCAGTTCTACGCTGCAGTCTGGAGTTAAACGCCAGAAACACGTCACGAACCAGAGTTGAACGCCAAAAACACGTTACAACTTGGCGTTCAAATCCAGAAGAAGCCTCTGCACATGTAACATTCAAGCTCAGCCCAAGCACACACCAAGTAGGCCCCGGAAGTGGATTTATGCATCAATTACTTACTTCTGTAAACCCTAGTAGCTAGTTTAGTATAAATATGACTTTTTACTATTGTATTTGAATCTTCGGATCATCTTATGATTTTTAATTCATTTTTAGATCATATTGATCATGTTTGGGGGCTGGCCATTCGGCCATGCCTGAACCTTTCACTTATGTATTTTTCAACGGTAGAGTTTCTGCACTCCATAGATTAAGGTGTGGAGCTCTGCTGTTCCTCATGAATTAATGCAAAGTACTATTGTTTTCTATTCAATTCAACTTATTCCGCTTCTAAGATTTTCATTCGCACTTCAACATGAATGTGATGAACGTGACAATCATCATCATTCCCTATGAACGCGTGCCTGACAACCACTTCCGTTCTACCTTCGATTGAATGGATATCTCTTGGATATCTAATACAGGGGACCGAGTCCGAGTTATTAAGTGTCTTCGTGGTATAAGCTAGATTGATGGCGGCACTCATGAGAATCCAGAAAGTCTAAACCTTGTCTGTGGTATTCCGAGTAGAATTCAGAGATTGAATGACTGTGACGAACTTCAAACTCGCGAATGCTGGGCGTAGTGACAGACGCAAAAGGATAGTAATTCCTATTCCAGTATGATCGAGAACCTCCAGATGATTAGCCATACAGTGACAGCGCATTGGACCATTTTCACAAGAAAGGATGGGATGTAGCCATTGACAACGGTGATGCCCTTACATAAAGCTTGCCATGGAAAGGAGTAGGACTGGTTGGATGAAGACAGCAGGAAAGCAGAGGTTCAGAGGAACGAAAGCATCTCTATACGCTTATCTGAAATTCTCACCAATGAATTACATAAGTATTTCTATCTTTATTTTCTGTTTATTTACTATTATTATTCAAAAATTCCATAACTATTTAATATCCGCCTGACTGAGATTTACAAGATGACCATAGCTTGCTTCATACCGACAATCTCCGTGGGATCGACCCTTACTCACGTAACGTAAGGTTTTATTACTTGGACGACCCAGTGCACTTGCTGGTTAGTTGTATCAAAGTTATGACAAATTATGAATTAAGATTAGAGCACCAAGTTTTTGGAGCCATTACCAGTGATCACAATTTCGTGCACCACGCACCGAACGCCACTTCCACCACCCCCAGCCACCTCTCTGCCCCAACCTCCTTCTTTCGCCTACCAGGTTCCGCAACACGCAATCCCTTTTTGCGTTCGTAGTTTATTCTTATTTTTTCGTTTATGTTCATGTTAGGATAGTTAGATATGCATGTTGTAGTGGATTTTAGGTTGTTAGGTAGCCTAGGATGTGGTTAGTAGATTTAGGTCTATTTATTTGCACTGTTCTTGTTTTTGTTTTATCAAATCTGCAATTCTGCTGTTGCTGTGTTCATGTTCATATGCTGTACTTTCCTGCATTTGCTGCTCTTTACATTGAACTTTCATGTTTATATTCCGTATATGTAATTGCAAGCTTTAATTTGGATTCATATGAACTGCTTGATTGCTGTTTATTTTCTGGGAAAGTCCTATTTTAGCCGGAATGCTGCCCAAATTTCTGTAAAATATTTCTGTTCATGTCTTGGTTTTGGCATTTTTAACTATGCTTTCCTATAATTTCACCAAACCAATTCATGAATGCTTAGGCACGCATTCTTATTTTCTTTGATCTCCTGGTTCATAAACCGCAATTTTGATGTTTGATTCCTATTTTTGCTTTCTTTATCTCTACTGAATCATCATCAAACTGTTTCACTTGTTTGAATATGAGTTACCTATAGCTTCTAGCTGTGATTACTTGTTACTTGGATTTTTTTTTTCATTATGCCTCTTACTTTAACCCATTTTTCACTAACTCACTAATTTTAACTCTAACCAACCTAACCTTTTAACCGAAGCATGATGTTAATTTTTCTATTTCACTTGCATTCAATTACATTTTGGATTGTGATTTCTTCTTTTCAGACTTTTCACTCCTATACAATCCTAAATGCACATTTTACTTAACTCATATTCATTATCCTATTGCTCCTTTGCCACTTTGTGTTTTCTTTGATTATTTGCCTATTTGCCTTCTTATTTTTATTATATCCTGATTTTCTGTTTTTCAGGATGTCAGATTCCCAGAGAAAGGGAAAAGGCAAGGCCACTTCTGGCAAAAGGAAAAGAGGAGAAGCTTCCGTGTCTATCATCGACCTCATGCATGATGCCTCCTCGCAGGAGAAAGCCTTTACCCCGCAGGAGAAGGCCGACCAGCTACTTCCCACCAATGACTCAGTAAAGTTTGCAAACCGATACTGTGAGCAGAAGTATCCGGTGTTTGCAAACTCCAAGAACCTAAACCTGGAGCGGACTTTGAAGATCCCAGAAGAACTCCAGCAATACACCTCTGATCAGATCAAACAAAGAGGCTGGTTCTTTCTGGAAAGACCCCTGACTGAGGTTAATGCATCTTGGGTTAGGGAATTCTACTGCAACTACTTCAAAACTTCCCTAGATGCAGTGAACCTCAGAGGGAAGCAAATTCTGGTTACTCAGGAGGCAATAGAAGAGGTTCTGAAACTTCTGCCTAAGACTGATCAGACAGATGGCTATCAGAAAGCTGAGGAGGATATGCGCTTCATGAAGTTTGACTGGGATGTAGTCAAGGCCCGGATTGCCCTTGACCCGTCAGTTCCTTGGATCATGGGTCAAAACACCACCATGCCGAAAGGGATCAAGCCGATTTACCTGAACGATGAGGCTCAGCTATGGCATCAGATATTCAGCAACTACATTATGCCGAGTACTCACGAGACTGAGATACCAGTCGCTATGATCACCCTCCTTTAGTGTGTGATGGAGGGTAAGGACCTATACCTGCCACGCTTTATCTGGCACTATATGGCTAGGGTCCACATCCGAGGCACTCTTCCCTTTCCCTATCTGGTTACACAGCTGGGCCGTCGAGCTGACGTGTCATGGGAGGATGCTGATGAGAGGCCACCTGCTGCAGAATGCAAGAAGCTTATCCCGCACAGCAGGAACTTTCTGGCCTTGGGCTATAGACCTCCATTCCTGACTGCCACTACTGATGATACAGCTACACCATCTTCCGGTCCCTCTTCCTCCACTACTGCACCACCTACCCCTGCCACCACCATTGCACCTCCACCTGCCACAGAGCCTGTCTATCATCTGGTGCACCGCTTGTTTCGACGACCTGACCAGATGGAGCGTCGCAACAAGCGACGCTATGAGCACCTGAAGCTGATGATACGATCCGGCGACATCCCCTCCGAGCCTAACACACCTTCTGAGGCATCTGAGGAGGAGGCGGATGCGCCCGAGGCAGAGACCCATCCCCAGGGAGAGGCAGAGCAGGCAGACACCCAACAGGCAGCACCCCAGCAGATCCAGGCAGCAGATCCTGAGATCCCCATTCAGACAGCCCCTCCTCTCCAGCAGCCGGACATTCAGCCAGCCACCACAGAGACCCCAGCTACCATCCCTTCCAGTGATGACACCCTTTCACACCCTGCTTGAGTGAGCATCAGGGACGATGCTTCATTTTAAGTGTGGGGAGGTCGCCATTTATGGCATATTATTTTGGTGAACCACTACAGACTCTTTTTTCTTTTATTTTGGATATTTTTCTATATTTTTCTCTTTATTTTTATTTTTTTATTTTCTGAGTATTTATACATTGCTACTTTTATGTATTTTTACTCTGCTTCTACATTTTGCATTTTTAGTTCATATTTTAGCCACTTAGTTGCAATTCTAACTTATTAGTTATAGAAATTGTGGATTGATTAGTATAGTTTACCCTTTTTAGCATAAGATAACTCAGAATAGATTGAAAAGAAAAAGGAAGTAAACTAGAGACTTTAACAAAATCAAAACAACCCACACCTTGTATATATAGCATTACATGTTAGTTAACAGCACTTCATCAAGGAGAAACACTAGAACTTTAAAGCCATTCAATATAAGTTTTACATTGAGAATAATGAGAATTTTTAACTAAACCTGCATAACATACATAAGTGATAAATGATTTTTGAGCTAGAGAACACATAGCCTGTGAGTTTTGAGCTTAATTGTATGGTTACATTCAAACCATAATTTTTATTCATGTGTGTTCCGCCCTTCTTTTATATTCTGGTATTCTTTACTTTGTTTTAATCTATATGTCCAATTATAGAATATAGAATATAGAATATAGATACATACCAAAAGAATGATTGCGGCCATCATTTGATTTTAGCTCACTTATCCCAAAATAACCTACCTTTCACATCACCCTTGTTAGCCCCCTTGAGCCTTTAAATCCCCTTTTATTCTATTAGCCACACTACTAGCCTTAAACAAAAAAATAAAATAAAATCCCAAGTTGAATCCTTGGTTAGCTTAAGATAGAAAATTATGAATAGTTTAAAATGTGAGAAACCTATCGGGAACATGGATGATAAAAACAAAAGGTAGACAAGTTGAAAGGAATAAAATAACTCAAATTAAGAAATGTTGGGAAGCATGCTCATGAGAAATCAAAGTGATTAAATTACCATGTGCATTAAAAAAAAGTTATTTTTCAGTATTTAATAAAGGGAATACAAAAGAATTCCCCAATTGCAAAAATAAAAGCAATGCACATGGAATAAAAATAAAAATTGAAACATGAGCATGTAACATCAAGTGGGAAAATATGGGAAAATAGGTAAAGAAGTTTTGTTTTACTAAGTATGTATGTTAGGTGAGATCTTAGTCTAATTAAGGATTCACTTATTAGCTCACTTAGCCTTATACATATATCCTTACGTTTGCCTTGGCCCCATTACAACCTTAATTAAAGACCTCATGATTTTTGGTATGACTGTATTCTATAATTGTTGATTGGTTAGATGAAGAACAAAGTTATAGAAAGGAAGAATAAAAAGAGGAATAGAGTGATTAACCCAATAAACACTGAGTGATTAGAGAGTAAACACAAATCCAGTGAGGGTTCAATAGCTCATTAATATTTATCTCTGTTTGAATTATCTAATTGTCTTGCAAGTTCATAAAATGCTTTTTCTCCCATCTCAATTGTAAAAGTGCTTATTGATTATCTAAGGCTTGGCTATATATACATATATGACTCCTTGAGAATGTGAATTAATTTAACTACCTGTAAGCTTTATATATGAGTGAATAAATTAGAATTGCATGTTGCATTTAGGTAGTTGCATTTAGATTAGATTGCATTGCATGACATTCCATCACTTTAACCTTACTTATTACCTTGGATTTAGCATGAGGACATGCTATTGTTTAAGTGTGGGGAGGTTGATAAACCCATATTTTATGATGTATTTTGTGCTTAATTTGAGTGATTTATTCAATCCTTCACCCACTTATTCATGTTAATTGCATGTTTTTACTTTCCCTTCCTTATTATGTGATGTATGTAAAAAGCATGTTTTCTATGCTTTAAAATTAATTATTTTAATTACCTTTATTTCCATTCGATGCCGTGATTAGTGTGTTGAGTAGTTTCAGATCTTCTAAGGCAGGAATGACTTAAATGATGGAAAGGAAACATATAAAAATGGAAGAAAAGTGCAAAACGGAGTTCTGAAGAAACTGGCCATGCGATCGCGTGCCAAGCGCGAATCAACAGCGACGCGGCCGCATGACTGACGCGACGGCGTGCCTTAAGCAGAACAAATATGACGCGGTCGCATGACTGACACGACCGCGTGACAAGGAAAGCTCCGAATGACGCAACTGCGTAACCCACGCAGACGCGTGACAGAGGCCACGCACCAGAAATTGCAGAAAACGCTCATAGCGAATTCTGAAGCCCTTTTTGGCCTAAATCCAAGTCCAGAAGGCATAGACCAGAGGTTATGAAGTGAGGGAATGCATCCATTCAGGGGGAGCTCGCCAATTTAGTTATTTCCCATGTTTTAGATCTAGTTTTTGAGAGAGGTTCTCTCCTCTCTCTCTGGTAGGATTTAGGATTTAGGACTTCTCTTAGTTTTAGGAGTAACTCTCAATCCCATGTTCTTTATTTTTATTTATTCTTCCGATTTAGTTTATGAACTCTTCATGTTAGATTATAATTTCCCTTATTAATGTTATTTGAGGTATTTCAATTCATGATTGCTTTCTTTAATTTATGTTATTGTTGCTTTACATCTGAAGGCATTTTTATTCCAGCAAATTTACTTTTTCCTCTTTTGGTCTTGGTTAAGAAAGCAATAACTCAGGAGTTATCTTATCTCAACATAATTGATAACAGTTATCTTTACTAATTGAACTGAGCTTCAATAATCCCAACCTTTTCTTAGGAAATAAATAGGATTCGAAGATCAAACTAATTAGTCCCTTGACTTTCTTTTACTTTAGTAAAGGTTAACTAAGTGGAATTAAGATTCAACTTTCATTGTTGTTGATAAGAATAACTAAGCCTGGACTTCCAATTTCTCATACCTTGCCAAAAGTTTGCTTTACAGTATTTATTTATTTATTTTAATTGCTATTTAAATCAATTGTCATATTTGTTCCTCATTCTTAAAACCCCGAATTTACAATCTCCATAACCAATAATAAGAACATACCTCCCTGCAGTTCCTTGAGAAGACGACCCGAGGTTTAAATACTCGGTTATCAATTTTAAGGGGTTTGTTACTTGTGACAACCAAAAACGTTTGTATGAAAGGACTTTTGAAGGTTTAGAAACTATACTTGCAATGAAAATTTATCCGCAATTTTCTAGACCACACAAAAGTTCTCTCATCAACGACCCAGTGCACTTGCTGGTTAGTTGTGCGGCGTTATGAAAAGCGTAATCACAATTTCTTGCACCAAGTTTTTGGTGCCGATGCCGGGGATTGTTCGAGTTTGGACAACTGACGATTTATTTTGTTGCTTAGATTAGGAAAAATTTATCTTTTTGGTTTAGAGTCACTAAAATTGAGTCTTCTATTAGTATTTTTGGTTAAAAAATTTAAATCCTTATTTTCTTTTTCTAATTTATTTTCGAAAATTAAAAAAAAAACAATAACTTCATAATTTAGCCTTCTGTTTGAGTTTAGTTTTATGTTTTAAGTTTGGTGTCAATTGCATGATTTTATTTTTCTTTCAATTTTTCGAATTATATGTTCTTAGTTCTTTCTTAATCTTCAAGTTGTTCTTGTTTATTTTCCTTGTTTGGTCTTTAGTTTTTCTTGTTTTGTGTCTATTATTGTTTTTCTTGTGCAATTTCGAATTATTAGTGTCCAAAATATAAAAATTTTTAAGTTTGGTGTCCATTGTGTTTCTATTTTCTTAAAAAACTTTTAAAATTTGTTCTTAGTTTTCATCTTGATCTTCAAAGTGTTCTTGGTGTTCATCTTGACATTCAAAATTTTCTTGTTTGTTTTCTTTATTTTGATATAAAAATTCTAAGTTTGGTGTCTTTTTATTGTTTTTCTCTTTCCTTATTAAATTCAAAAATATCTTTTCTCTTTATTTTAATTAAATTTTCGAAATTTCCCTTTAAAAACTCAGATTCTTATTTTAAAATTTCTATTTTATCTTATCTTAGTTTTAAAATTTCAAAATTCAAATCTTTTTTAGAAAAAAGAAATCATACCTTTTTCAAAATCTTATCTTATCTTATTTCAAATTCAATTTTCAAATTTCAAATTTCAACTTCCAAAATTCAAAATTCAAATTTCAAAATTCAAATTTCAAATTTTAAATTTCATAATTTAAAATTCAAAATTTAATTTTCAAATTTAAAAATCAAATCTTTTCAAAATTTAAATCTTTTTCAAATCTTTATCTTATATTGTTGACTTTTTCTAAATTCAAAATTTAAAATTCAAATTTTAAATTTCAAATTTTAAATTTAAAATTTTAAAATTTAAAATTTAAAATTCAAAATTTAATTTTCAATTTTAAAATTTAAATTTCAAAACTTTTTAATTTAAATTCCTTATCTTCTCTTACCTAACTTATCTTATCTTTTCTAATCTCAAATCTTTTTAAATCTTTTTCAAAATATTTTTCTTTTTTATTTATCATTTTCAAATTACTTGTTCTATTTTATTATTTTGATTGAAAAATTTTAAGTTTGGTATTTCCTTGTTAAGAAAGTTTCAATCTTTAAAATTTTAAAGTCATATCTTTTTCAAATCTTTTCTTTATTTTTTTTACAAATATCTTTAATTTTAACACATATCTTTTTCAAAAACTTCCTAACCACTTTCTCTCTCTTCATTTTTCAAAAATTCTCACCCATTTTTTTAAATCTTTTCAATTAATTAATTATTTTAGTTTTCAATTATCTTTTAATTTTTGAACGTATATTCGACTTTTCATTTATTTTATTTTATTTTCTTTTCTTTTAATTTCGGTGTTAAAAAAAATTTAATCCACATCATCTCCCTTTCTCCATCATGGACTTAAGTGGAAATGAACAGTCCAAAAGGACTCTGGGGTCATATGCTAACTCCACTACTGCTTCATATGGGAGTAGTATCTGTATACCCTCCATCAGAGCTAGCAATTTTGAGCTAAACCCTCAGCTCATTATCATGGTGCAGCAAAATTGCTAGTATTTTGGTCTTCCACAAGAAGAACCTACTGAGTTTCTAGCATAGTTCTTACAACTTGCTGACACAGTACGTGATAAGGAAGTAGATCAAGATGTCTACAGATTATTACTGTTTCTATTTGCTGTAAAAGATCAAACTAAGAGGTGGTTAAATAACCAACCCACAGCAAGCATAAGAACATGGAAACAGTTATCAGACAAATTCCTGAATTAATATTTCCCTCCAAAAAGGATGACACAGCTAAGGTTGGACATCCAAGGCTGGACATCCAAGGCTTTAAACAAGAGGATAATGAATCTCTTTATAATGCCTGGGAGAGGTACAGAGGGATGCTAAGGAAATGGCCCTCTGGAATATTTTCAGAGTGTGTGCAGTTAGACATCTTTTACTATGGGCTTACAAAAAAGGCCCAGATATCTCTAGACCACTCAGCTGGTGGATCTATACACATGAGAAAGACAATTGAAGAGGCTCAAGAGCTCATTGATACGGTTGCTAAAAATCAATATCTATACTTGAGTAGTGGGTCCTCCATGAAAGAAGAAGCTAAAGCAGTATCCACTGAACTTAGTCCCCAAGAACAAGTTGCTGAACTCAATCAGTAATTGCTTATCATAACAAAATAGTTTGAAGAATTCAAAGAGATACCCCAAGACACTAAAATGCTAACAAGAATATGGAAGCACAATTGGATCAGACAAGACAGCAGCTATCTAAACAAATAGCAGAAGAATGCCAAGCTGTTCAATTAAGGAGTGGAAAGACATTGAATGTCTCAACTCAAAGCAGCAGAAAGCCAAGAAAGGAACAACTGATAGAGGGTAACCAACCCACTACCCAAAATCCCTCTGAGAACAGCAAGAGCCCAGAGAGGAATAATTATGGCGTTCAAACGCCAAAATAGGGTGGAAAAGTGGCATTAAACGCCCAAGGGATGGCCAATTCTGGCGTCTAAACACCAGAAAAGGGTGACAATCTGGCGTTAAACGCCCATGTAGCATCCAATTCTGGTGTTCAAATGCCAATAAGGGGTCAGACACCTGCAAGTGCTGATAACAACCCCTTTAGGCAGGCTTTTCCAACCACTTTTGTAGGAAATAAACATGCAGCAACTAAGGTTGAAGAATACAAAGCCAAGATGTTATCCTCAGAAACTCTGCCAAGCAAAACAGAATAAACAATTTGCCCACTTTGCAGACTATCTCAGGACTCTTGAAATAAAGATTCCATTTGCAGAGGTACTTGAGCAAATACCCTCTTATGCTAAGTTCATGAAAGAGATCTTAAGTCATAAGAAGGATTGGAGAGAAACTGAAAAAGTTTTTCTCACTAAAGAATGCAGTGCAGTCATTCTAAAAAGCTTACCAAAGAAGCTTAAAGATCCTAGAAGCTTTATGATACCATGCACATTAGAGGATGCTTGTACCAAGACAGCTCTATGTGATCTTGGGGTAAGTATCAACCTAATACTTGCATCAACTATCAAAAAGCTTGGATTAACTGATGAAGTTAAACTAACCCAGATATGCCTCCAACTTGCTGATGGCTCCATTAAAATCCCATCAGGCATAATTGAGGACATGATTGTCAAGGTTGGGCCATTTGCCTTTCCTACTGACTTTGTGGTGCTAGAAATGGAGGAGCACAAGAGTGCAACTCTCATTCTAGGAAGACTTTTCCTAGCAACTAGATGAACCATTATTAACGTCCAAAGGGGAGAGATAACCTTGAGAGTCAATGAGGATGAGTTTAAGTTGAATGCTGTCAAAGCTATGCAGCATCCAGACACACCAAAAGACTGCCTGAGCGCAGATGTTATTGGCTCCTTGGTGGAAGAAGTCAATATGACTGAGAGTCTCGAATTAGAGCTAGAGGACATTTTTAAGGATGTTCAGCCTGATCTGGAGGAACCAGAGAGAACGGAAGAACCTCTAAAAACTCCTCAGGAAGAGGATAAGCCTCCTAAATCCGAGCTCAAACCACTACCACCATCCCTGAAATATGAATTTCTGGGAGAAGGTGACACTTTTTTGGTGATCATAAGCTCTTATTTAAATCCACAGGAAGAGAAAGCACTAATTCAGGTGCTAAGGATACACAAGACAGCTCTTGGTTGGTCTATAAGTGATCTTAAGGGCATTAGCCCAGCAAGATGCATGCACAAGATCCTATTGGAGGACGATGCTAAGCCAGTGATTCAACCACAGAGGCGGCTAAATCCAACCATGAAGGAGGTGGTGCAGAAAGAGGTCACTAAGTTACTGGAGGCTGGGATTATTTATCCTATTTCTGATAGCCCCTGGGTGAGCCCTGTCTAAGTTGTTCCCAAGAAGGGAGGCATGAAAATGGTTCATAATAAAAAGAATGAACTGGTTCCTACAAGAACAGTTACAGGGTGGCGTATGTGTATTGACTACAGAAGGCTCAATACAGCCACCAGGAAGGATCATTTTCCTTTGCTATTCATAGACCAGATGCTAGAGAGACTAGCAGGTCATGAATACTATTGCTTTTTGGATGGCTATTCAGGTTACAACCAAATTGCAGTAGATCCTCAGGACCAAGAGAAAACAGCATTCACATGTCCTTCTGGAGTATTTGCCTACAGAAGGATGCCATTTAGTCTGTGTAATGCACCTACAACCTTTCAGAGATGCATGCTCTCTATCTTCTCTAATATGGTAAAGAAATTTCTAGAAGTCTTCATGGATGACTTCTCAGTATTTGGAGACTCATTCAGCTCCTATCTTGACCATCTAGCACTTGTTCTGAAGAGGTGCCAAGAGACTAACCTAGTCTTAAACTGGGAGAAATGTCACTTTACAGTGACTGAAGGAATTGTCCTTGGGCACAAAATTTCGAACAAGGGAATAGAGGTGGATCAAGCTAAGGTAGAGGTAATTGAAAAATTACCACCACCTACTAATGTTAAGGCAATCAGAAGCTTTCTGGGGCATGCAGAATTCTATAGGAGGTTTATAAAGTATTTTTCAAAAATTGAAAAACCTCTGAGCAATCTGCTAGCTGCTGACATGCCATTTGTCTTTGACACAGAGTATCTGCAGGTGTTTGAAACTCTGAAAGCAAAGCTGGACACAGCACCAGTTATTTTTGCACTAGACTGGACATTACCATTCGAACTAATGTGTGACGCCAGTGACCATGCCATTGGTGCAGTATTGGGACAGAAGCATAACAAGCTTCTGCACGTCATTTATTATGCTAGCCGTGTTTTGAATGACGCACAGAAAAATTACACAACCACAGAAAAAGAGTTGCTTGTAGTGGTTTATGCCATTGACAAGTTCAGATCTTATTTAGTGGGATCAAAAGTGATTGTGTACACTGACCATGCTGCTCTAAAATATCTCCTCACAAAGCAAGATTCAAAACCCAGGCTCATAAGATGGGTGTTGCTTCTGTAAGAGTTTGATATAGAAATAAGAGACAGGAAGGGGACAGAGAACCAAGTAGCTGATCACCTGTCCCGAATAGAACCAGTAGCAGGAGCGTCCCTCCCTCCTACTGAGATCTCTGAAACCTTTCCAGATGAGCAACTCTTTGCCATTCAGGAAGTACCATGGTTTGCAGACATTGCAAACTATAAAGCTGTGAGATTCATACCCAAGGAGTACACTAAGCAGCAAACGAAAAATTGATTTCTGATTAAAAATACTACTTGTGGGATGAACCATATCTCTTTAAGAGGTGTGCAGACAGAATGATCCGTAGATGTGTGCCTAGAGAAGAGGCACAGAAGATCCTATGGCACTGCCATAGATCACAATATGGAGGACACTTTGGAGGTGAGCGAACAGCCACTAAAGTTCTTCAATGTGGTTTCTACTGGCCTACTCTCTACAGAAACTCCCGAGAGTTTGTATGTAACTGTGACAGTTGTCAGAGAGCTGGTAATCTACCTCACAGTTATGCCATGCCTCAGCAAGGAATCTTAGAGATTGAGTTGTTTGATGTATGGGGTATTGACTTCATGGGGCCTTTCCCACCATCCTACTCAAACACTTATATTCTGGTGGCAGTAGATTATGTATCTAAATGGATAGAGGCAATTGCAACACCCACTAATGATACTAAGACATTGATGAAGTTCCTCCAGAAGCATATCTTCAGCAGGTTCGGTGTCCCTAGGATACTGATTAGTGATGGAGGCACTCATTTTTGCAATAAACAGCTTGACTCTGCTCTGGTCCGATATGGAATTAACCATAAAGTGGCAACTCTATATCACCCACAGACAAATGGGCAGGCTGAAGTCTCAAATAGAGAACTAAAGCGAATCCTGGAGTGGACTGTAAATGCCCGTAGAAAGGATCGGGCAAGAGGTCTGGATGATGCTCTGTGGGCATACAGAACAGTAATCAAAATTCCTATAGGGACCTCTCCATACCAGCTTGTGTATGGAAAAGCCTGTCATCTGCCAGTGGAATTGGAACACAAGGCCTACTGGGCGACGAGGTTCCTAAACCTTGATACTAAGGTAGCTGGAGAGAGGAGATTACTCCAGTTGAATGAGCTGGAAGAATTCAGACTCAATGCTTTCGAAAATGCCAAAATTTATAAGGAGAAAGCAAAAATATGGCATGACAAAAGGCTGTCATCTAGAGTCTTTGAGATAGGACAGAAGGTCCTGCTGTTTAACTCTAGGCTCAGATTATTCTCCGAGAAATTGAAATTCCAGTGGAGGGGCCCATATGTGATTACAAGTGTGTCACCATATGGCTATGTAGAACTTCAAGATATTGATTCTAACAAAAAGTTCATTGTTAATGGACAAAGAATCAAACATTATCTTGAAGGCAATGTTGAGCAAGAATGCTCAAAGCTGAGACTAAATTAATAGCTTAGTAAAAGTCCAGTTAAAGACAGTAAAGAAGTGCTTATTAGGAGGCAATCCAATCTTATTTATCTATGTTAATTACTTTTTCATTTCATTTTCCATTATTATTTTATATTAGATTGATGATCATGTGGAGTCATAAAAACAGCTGTAGAATTAAAGCGGAATCAAAAATAGCATCAAAAATAGCACACCCTGGAGGACAGGCTTACTGGCATTTAAATGCCAGTAAGGATAGCAGAATGGGCATTTAACGCCCAGTCTAGCTGCATTCTGGGTGTTAAACGCCAGAAAGTGGTGTCTGGTGGGCATTAAACGCCAGAAATGGTAGCATTCTGGGCGTTTAACGCCAGGATGACACAAGGGAGGTAATTTTGTTTCCAATTCGATTTTCTTTCAATTTTTCATGTTTTAATTCAAAATTTTTTTGCATCAAACATATTTTTAAACGTTCATATTTCCATTTCTTTTTTCAAAAATTAATAATCTTTCCAATTCTTTTTAATTCTTTTTTAATTCTTTTAAAATTTCTTCCAAAACGTTTTCAAAACTTACATGTCTTTTCAAATTCTTTTCAACTCTTTTTAATTTTTCTTGCATACAATAATAAGTTTTTAAAATTAATTGTATCATTCTTTTTCTACTCCCTTCTATTTGATTTTGCTCGAGGACGAGCAAATCTTTTAAGTTTGGCATGGAAAAGCTCAGCTTTTTGCTTTCCATAACCTTGAATGGCACCTAAGGCCGAAGAAACCTCTGGGAAGAGCAACAAAGGCAAGGAAGAGATATTGAGGAGCTCAAGCACTCCATAGGATCTTTAAGAAGAAGAACTAGCTGTCGTCACTAAGGTGGACCCGTTCTTTAATTTTCTTATTCTTATTTTTCTGTTTTTTTATTCCTATGCTTTATGTTTTATCTATGTTTGTGTCTTTATTACATGATCATTAGTGTCTAGTGTCTATGTCTTAAAAGTTATGAATGATTCCATGAATCCCTCACCTTTCTTAAATGAAAAATATTTTTAATTCTAAAAGAACAAGAAGTACATGAATTTCGAAAATTATCTTGAAAAATAATCTAATTATTTTGATGTGGTGGCAATACTTTTTGTCTTCTGAATGAATGATTGAACAGTGCATATTTTTTATAGTGAAGTTTATGAATGTTAAAAATTGTTGGCTCTTGAAAGAATAATGAAAAAGGCGAAATGTTGTTGATAATTTGAAAAATCATAAAATTGATTCTTGAAGCAAGACAAAGCAGTGAAAAGCAAAAGCTTGTAGAAAAAAAAGAAAAAAAATGGCGAAAAAAAATATAAAGAAAAAAAAAAGCAAGCAGAAAAAGCCAATCGCTCTTTAAACCATAAGGCAAGAGCAAAAAGCCAGTAACCCTTTAAACTAAAAGGCAAGGGTAAAAAGGATCCAAAGCTTTGCGCATCAGTGGATAGGAGAGCTCAAAAGGAATAAATTCTTGGCCGAAGCGGCTAAACCAAGCTGTCCCTAACCATGTGCTTGTGGCGTGAAGGTGTCAAGTGAAAAGCTTGAGAATGAGCGGTTAAATTCGTGATCCAAAGCAAAAAGAGTGTGCTTAAGAACCCTGGGCACCTCTAACTGGGGACTCTAGCAAAGCTGAGTCACAATCTGAAAAGGTTCACCCAGTTATGTGTTTCTGGCATTTATGTATCCGGTGGTAATACTGGAAAATAAAATGCTTAGGGTCACGGCCAAGACTCATAAAGTAGCTGTGTTCAAGAATCAACATACTGAAATAGGAGAATCAATAACACTATCTAAATTATGAGTTCCTATAGATGCCAATCATTCTGAACTTCAAAGGATAAAGTGAGATGCCAAAACTGTTCAGAAGCAAAAAGCTACAAGTCCCGCTCATCTAATTGGAACTGAGCTTTATTGAGATTTCGAAATTTATTGTATATTCTCTTCTTTTTATCCTACTTTGTTCTTAGTTGCTTGGGGACAAGCAACAATTTAAGTTTGGTGTTGTGATGAGCAGATAATTTATACCCTTTTTGGCATTGTTTTTACATAGTTTTTAGTATATTTTAGTCATTTTTTATTATATTTTTATTAGTTTTTATTCAAAAATCACATTTCTGGACTTTACTATGAGTTTGTGTGTTTTTCTGTAATTTTAGGTATTTTCTAGCTGAAATTGAGGGACCTGAGCAAAAATCTTATTCAGAGGCTCAGAAAGGACTGCAGATGCTGTTGGATTCTGACCCTTCTGCACTCAAAGTAGATTTTCTGGAGCTACATAAGCCCAATTGGCGCGCTCTAAATTGCGTTGGAAAGTAGACATTCTGAGCTTTCCAGAAATATATAATAGTCCATACTTTGCCCGAGTTTTGATGGCCCAAACTGGCGTCCAAAGTCAGCCTAAAAATTCTAGCGTAAAATGCCCAAACTGGCACCAAAGCTGGCGTTTAACTCCAGGAACAGTCTAAGCACGAAAAAGCTTCAATGCTCAGCCCAAGCACACACCAAGTGGGCCTCGGAAGTGGATTTCTGCACTATCTGCACTTAGTTACTCATTTTCTGTAACCCTAGGTTACTAGTCTAGTATAAAAACTACTTTTAGAGATTCATTCAGTATCTAATGATATTTTACACTTCAATTGTATCTTCTACGGCATGAGTCTCTAAATTCCATGGTTGGGGGTGAGGAGCTCTGCTATGTTTCAATGAATTAATGCAATTACTACTGTTTTCCATTCAATCACGTTGGATTCTATTCTAAGATACTCATTCGCACTTCAATCCGGAGAAGATGATGATCTGTGACACTCATCATTATTCTTAATTCTATGAACGTGTGCCTGACAACTACTTCCATTCTATCTGAGCTCAACGTAGTCATTGGGCGACAGCTTGAATGTGTATCTCTTGGGTTTCTGATCCACGGACCGAGTCCGGAGGTTAGAACCTTTGTGGTATAGGCTAGACTCATTGGCAGCATTCCTGGGATCCGGAAAGTCTAAACCTTATCTGTGGTATTCCGAGTAAGATCTGGAAGGGGATGACTGTGATGAGCTTCAAACTCGCGAATGTTGGGCGCAGTGACAGTGTGCAAAAGGACAATGGTTCTATTCCGACGCTAGCAGGAACCGACAGATGATTAGCCATGTGGTGGCAGCGCGCCTGGTATTTTTCATCCGAGAGGATCATACAGCCTGCCATGGAAAGAGCCATGCGTGTTTGGAGAAGAAGACAGTAGGAAAGCAGAGATTCAGATGACAGAGTGTCTCCGAAACCTCAACCTGTTTCTCGTTACTGAATTACAAGTACCATTTATTTTATGTTATTTATTCTTCATAAACACAATTATTTTTATTACTAATTTCCTGACTAAGAGTTACGAAATAACCATAGCTTGCTTCAAGCCGACAATCTCTGTGGGATCGATCCTTACTCACATAAGGTATTACTTGGACGACCCAGTGCACTTGTTGGTTAGTTGTGCGAAGTTGTGAAAAGTGTAATCACAATTTCGTGCACCAGCATACTTCATGGTATTAAGCTTGGCCAGATTAACACTAATGGTTTATGTATATGAGAGCACTATCGGGTTATCATAAGCGGAATAGAAGTAATAGGTAACGCATATTGCGGGGTTTGGGAAATGCTAAAGGTTGCGTCTCGAGGTTACTCGGCTACATGTTTTGGACTCTGCTAGTGTCATGTGATTTGTTCCTTTATGGTTTGCCTTGAAGTTCATATTTGAGATTTCTTTCTTGAAAAATAGTTTGCTTATTCTTCAATCATGTTTCCTGTTCATATGCATTCTCGCTAATCTTAAAGGCATATGTCTGCTTTTCTTGAGATGCGATTTGGTTCTTTGCTTCATGTCTTGCACCTCATGAATATCCCTACCAGATTATATCCTTGATATCTTCTTGACGTTCTTGTCTTAACTCCTTATTGGGAAGAAGCTTTGATTTGATTTGTACCCTGTCTGATTGTATTCTTAAACATTCTCTTAAATTCTTGTGAACCCCATCCATAAATTTTGTTCTTCTCTTCCTAAGTTTGATATCCTTTTAGGTAACTCAAGCTTGTTTTAGAGTAACGTGAGATTCCTCCTTGTGCTATTTAAACTCCTTTTCTTGGCTCATGTATTCTCTGATGTAACTTTGGAATTGTTGATGCATCAAAGAGAAACGTAGAAATCTTTGTGAACCTTGTCTGAGTTGCTTGTTCTTTCTCTAAGGTCTTGTATCTTTTTAGTTACTTGAGATTTGTCTTGATGTCACGTGCGACCGTTATACATAGCAAGTGGTGCGTTAGTTCTTTATGATGTATTTTGTGAACATGAAAGGTAGAGCGTATAAGCGTGTGACATCACAGGATGTTTTGGGGTTCTGAGTCCCGTGAAGTTTGCGGAAGATATATTTGTGACCAGTATTGGGTTGCGAAGTATTTGATGAGGTTGAGAAAATTCATGAATAGTCTACTTGTTAAAGTACATTTTGGAATGGTGAATATACATCAGGGTGATGTTTGGGAAGTTGAAACTCTAGAGTTGGTAAAAGATCAATGTGTGGACGTTAAGCATGTCGTTTTAGCCCCATGCCTGTTTTATAATCTTTCGCCACCTTATTTTACCATCGCACGTTTGAACCATGTCATCGTTTGTATCAAGCTTGTCTTGTAACTTCAGCTTTATAATTGTACTTTCACCCTGGTACTTGTATGCCATATGAACCTCTTTTATTTTGTAGCAATTTTCGAAGACAAAAATTTTTATAAATGGGACAGGATGTAATCCCCTAATTTTAAAAATCAAATAATTAGTTATTTATAAATTATTATATTATATTGAGATCTTGTTTTTTTTTTAAGAAAATTATTTTTGTTAACAAAAATAATTAAATAAAATTTTATTATTATTAAAATTTAATTTAATTATAATTTATTCTATTAATTTAAATTATTTATTAAAAACTATTTTAATAGACAAAATTTAAATTGATTATTATTATTATTATTATTATTATTATTAATACTTCTTCCATTTAACTAACCAAAATCATTAAAGGGAACAAGTTAAGGAAAATAGATTTGAGAACGTGACTTTTATGCATAAATGCGCATATACAACCATGACACTTCATTAGTTTCATTCATTAAGTTTATATAATAATATAATCATCCTTCATTAAAGCCAAACGTAGCTTATGCCTCATTACATATATACATCTAAAGGTGACACCTAACCACCCTACTTTGCCCAAATCATCATCAAATAAATCTAAGCACATTCATTGTGCAATAACCGAGCTTGCATGTTATCCAAACAAAGGAGAGAGTGGCCGAATTTTATGGTGAAAACCGTGAGTTCTTTCTATTTTCTTTTTTTTTATTTCTTTTGATTCGTAATTCCAATAAAAAATCTAATCCAATAAAAATGTTCGTATCCTCTTCCTCTATACGTTGGCGTTATTTTTTATCAGTGGAAGCTGACGGTGACGTAACTCCCTTACCCCTTGAGTTTTGCCAACTGGAATTCTAGAAGGCACGGGCGATTCCGGACGTTTTCTTTTTCGACGGCTTGGTCAAAAGATTTTTCTGGAATTTCGAGTATTTTGATTTCATACGGAGGTAGGAGATTTTATTTTAAAGTTAATCGTTTTAATATATGAATGCCATTGAAGTTTAGTGAATAAGTGCAAATAATTTATAAATGTCTTGTTTAATTAATTAATGAAAATTGACAAAATTGAGATTGTTAGTGATTGTGAATATGGTTGAGCGTGATGAAATTGTGTTGAGATTGATTTATTGCTGTGTTTGAGGATGATGATTATTATTGATTTTCTGATTATTTTAGAATTGCTGGAAATTCTTAGTGTTATCTGATGAAAGAATGATAGTTGTTAAACTAGGTTATGATGAGTTGTTTATTGAGAAAGAGGGAACCCGAAAGGGTGGCACAGCCCGAATGTTCGAGGAAATGCTGCCGAATTTTTAAAAAACTAAGACTTTATTTAAAGTGTTATTTAAAAGCAAATCTGATTTAAGAATATCGTTTGATTTTGATTTATTACGAAAAGAATTTTGTTTTCAAATCGATTTATTAAGAAAAGTATAATATTTTAAACTCAATCTTTTGAAAAGGAATTTTACTTTAAGTTATGTTTTGAGTTCGGTTGATAAGAAAGAAAACAAGAAGAACGAAGAGTAAAGGAAAGAGAGACAATTAAAGGAATCTCTACCACAGTAGAGTAGAGAGCAAAGATTGAAAAGAAATTGAATGCTGTTTGGGCCTTAGTGCCGAGTGTCTAGCAGGGACGGTAATACATAACGCTCACTTGACACTATAAGGACGACTCAGTGAGGACGACTATGCGTAACTGGTATGCGAAATTGTTACTCAGGTTGTGAATTGTTGTTCGAAATTGATTCCCTGGCAATGGCACCAAAAACGGATGCACAAAACCATGGTCTAAACATATCTTCACAACTTCGCATAACTAACCAGCAAGTGCACTGGGTCGTCCAAGTAATACCTTACGTGAGTAAGGGTCGAATCCCACGGAGATTGTTGGTATGAAGCAAGCTATGGTCACCTTGTAAATCTCAGTCAGGCGGATATAAAATAGTAATGGGGTTTTCGAAATTTAATAACAAAAGAAGGATAGAAATACTTATGTAAATCATTGGTGAGAATTTCAGATAAGCGTATGGAGATGCATTCGTTCCTCTGAACCTCTGCTTTCCTGCTGTCTTCCTCCAATCAGTCTTACTCCTTTCCATGGCTGGCTTTATGCAAGGGCATCACCGTTGTCAGTGGCTACATCCCCTCCTCTTGTGAAAATGGTCCAAGATGCCCTGTCACGGCACGGCTAATCATCTGAGGTTCCCGATCATGCTAGAATAGGATTCACCCTCCTTTTGCGTCTGTCACTACGCCCAACACTCGCGAGTTTGAAGCTCGTCACAGTCATTCAATCATTGAATACTACTCGGAATACCACAGACAAGGTTTAGACTTTCCGGATCCTCTTGAATGCCGTCATCATTCTAGCTTACACCACGAAGATTCCGATTAAGAGATTTAAGAGATACTCATTCAATCTAAGGTAGAACGGAAGTGGTTGTCAAGCACGCGTTCATAGGGAATGATGATGATTATCACGTTCATCACATTCAGGTTGAAGTACGAATGAATATCTTGGAAGCGAAATAAGATGAATTGAATAGAAGAACAGTAGTACTTTGCATTAATCTTTGAGGAACAGCAGAGCTCCACACCTTAATCTATGGAGTGTAGAAACTCTACCGTTGAAAATACATAAGTGAATATAGGGTAAGCATGGCCGAGTGGCCAGCCTCCCATGGAGGTCTAGAGATCTCAAAATGATCAAAAGATGTCTAATACATTAGTAAAAAGTCCTATTTATAATAAACTAGCTACTAGGGTTTACAGAAGTAAGTAATTGATGCATAAATCCACTTCCGGGGCCCACTTGGTGTGTGCTTGGGCTGAGCTTGAATGTTACACGTGCAGAGGCTCTTTCTGGAGTTGAACGCCAGGTTGTAACGTATTTCTGGCGTTCAACTCTGGTTTGTGACTTGTTTCTGGCGTTTAACTCCAGACAGCAGCGTAGAACTGGCGTTCAACGCCCTTTTACGTCATCTAAAATCGGCCAAAGTATAAACTATTATATATTGCTGGAAAGCCCTGAATGTCTACTTTCCAACGCAATTGGAAGCGCGCCATTTTGAGTTCTGTAGCTCCAGAAAATCTACTTTGAGTGTAGGGAGGTCAGAATCCAACAGCATCAACAGTCCTTCTTCAACCTCTGAATCTGATTTTTTGCTCAAGTCCCTCAATTTCAGCCAGAAAATACCTAAAATCACAAAAAAACACACAAACTCATAGTAAAGTCCAGAAATATGAATTTAACATAAAAACTAATGAAAACATCCCTAAAAGTAACTAGATCCTACTAAAAACATACTAAAAACAATGCCAAAAAGCGTATAAATTATCCGCTCATCACAACACCAAACTTAAATTATTGCTTGTCCCCAAGCAACTGAAAATCAAATAGGATAAAAAGAAGAGAATATACTATAAATTCCAAACTATCAATGAAAGATAGCTTCAATCAGATAAGTGGGACTTGTAGCTTTTTGCCTCTTGAATTGTTTTGGCATCTCATTTTATCCATTGAGGTTCAGAATGATTGGCATCTATAGGAACTCAGAGTTCAGATAGTGTTATTGATTCTCCTAGTTCAGTATGATGATTCTTGAACACAGCTTGTTTTATGAGTCTTGGCTGTGGCCCTAAGCACTTTGTTTTCCAGTATTACCACCGGATACATAAATGCCACAGACACATAATTGGGTGAACCTTTTCAGATTGTGACTCAGCTTTGCTAAAGTCCCCAATTAGAGGTGTCCAGGGTTCTTAAGCACACTCTTCTTTTGCTTTGGACCTTGACTTTAACTGCTCAGTCTCAAGTTTTCACTTGACACCTTCACGCCACAAGCACATGGTTAGGGATAGCTTGGTTTAGCCGCTTAGACCAGGATTTTATTCCTTTAGGCCCTCCTATCCACTGATGCTCAAAGCCTTGGGATCCTTTTTATTTGCCCTTGCCTTTTGGTTTTAAGGGTTATTGGCTTTTTTTGCTTTTTTTTTTTTCGCCTATTTTTTTTCTGCAAGCTTTGTTCTTTGCTGCTTTTTCTTGCTTCAAGAATCATTTTTATGATTTTTCAGATTATCAAATAACATGTCTCCTTGTCATCATTCTTTCAAGAGCCAACATATTTAACATTCTTAAACAACAACTTCAAAAGACATATGCATTGTTCAAGCATTCATTCAGAAAATAAGAAGCATTGTCACCACATCAATATAATTAAACTAAGTTCAAGGATAAATTCGAAACTCATGTACTTCTTGTTCTTTTGAATTAAAACATTTTTCATTTAAGAGAGGTGATGGATTCATAGGACATTCATAACTTTAGGACATAGTTACTAACTACTAATGATCATGTAATGAAGACACAAACATGGATAAGCTCTTAACGAAAAACAGAGAAAGTAAGAACAAAGAATGAGTCCACCTTAGTGATGGGTGTGTTTCTTTCTTGAGGAACCAATGATGTCCTTGAGCTCTTCTATGTCTCTTCCTTGTGTTTGTTGCTCCTCCCTCATTGCTTTTTGATCTTCTCTAATTTCATGAAGGATGATGGAGTGTTCTTGATGTTCCACCCTTAATTGTCCCATGTTGGAACTTAATTCTCCTAGGGAGGTGTTGATTTGCTCCCAAAAATTCTGTGGAGGCAAGTGCATCCCTTGATGTATCTCAGGGATTTCTTGATGATGAGCTTCTTCATGTGCCTGTTGAGATTCATGAATGTGCTCTCTTGTTTGCTCCATCCTTTTCTTAGTGATGGGCTTGTGAGATGAATCTTTCCATCTCCCATGGCTCAGAGGTGGAAGCATTTGTCTTCCCTTTCCTCTTTCTTGAGATTTTTCTGGCCTTAGGTGCCATTAATGGTAATGGAAAAATAAAAAGCTTATGCTTTTACCACACCAAACTTAGAATATTGCTCGCCCTCGAGCAAGAGAAGAAAGAATAGATGAAGAAGAAGAAGATATGGAGGAGATAGAGGGATGTGTGTATGGATGTGAGTGGTGAATGGAAAACAGAAGGGATGACCATGAATGGAGAGAGAGAGGGTGAGGTGGGTGGGGATCCTGTGAGATTCACATATCCTGAGATGATCCTGTGGGGTCCACAGATCCTGAGATGATCCTGTGGGGTCCACAGATCCTGAGGTGTTCAAGAAATTTCAACCTTGTACCAAATTAGGCATGTAAAATGCCCTTGCACACAACTCTGGGCGTTCAGCGCCAGGTTGGTGCCTATTTTGGGCGTTCAACGCCCATTTGTTGCCCATTTCTGGCGTTGAATGCCAGAACCATGCTTGTTCTGGGCGTTCAGCGCCAGCTCTTCTCCAGGGTGCAATTCTGGCGTTCAAACGCCCAGATGCTGCCCTTTTCTGGTGTTCAGCGCCAGAACCATGCTCTGTTCTGGTGTTGAACGTCCAAAACATGCTTCTTACTGGCGTTTAAATGCCAGTAAGGTCTTCCTCCAAGGTGTGATTTTTCTTCTGCTGTTTTTGATTCCGCTTTCAATTTTTTATATTTATTTTGTGACTCCACATGATCATGAACCTATAAATACATATAACTAAGAAAAATATAGTTAGATAAATAAAAATTGGGTTGCCTCCCAACAAGCGCATCTTTAATGTCAATAGCTTGACAGTGGGCTCTCATGGAGCCTCACAGATGTGCAGAGCTTTGTTGAGACCTCCCAACACCAAACTTAGAGTTTGGATATGGGGGTTTGACACCAAACTTAGAGTTTGGTTGTGGCCTCCCAACACCAAACTTAGAGTTTGACTGTGGGGGCTTTGGTTGACTCTGCTTTGAGAGAGGCTTTTTATGCTTCCTCTCCATGGATGCAGAGAGAGATCCTTGAGTTGTAAACACAAGGTTGTCCTCATTTAATTGAAGGATCAATTCTCCTCTGTCCACATCAATCACAGCTCTTGCTGTGGCTAGGAAAGGTCTTCCTAGGATGATGGATTCATCCTCTTCCTTTCCAGTATCCAGGACTATGAAATCAGCAGGGATGTAAAGGCCTTCAACCTTTACTAACACGTTCTCTACTTGTCCATAAGCCTGTTTTCTTGAATTGTCTGCCATCTCTAATGAGATTTTAGCAGCTTGTACCCCATAGATTCCCAGTTTCTCTATTACAGAGAGGGACATGAGGTTTATCCCTGAACCAAGATCACACAGAGCCTTAAAGATCATGGTGCCTATAGTACAAGGTATTATGAACTTTCCAGGATCCTGTCTCTTCTGAGGCAATGTCAGTTGATCCAGATCACTTAGTTCATTGGTGAACAAGGGAGGTTCATCTTCCCAAGTATCAATGCCAAATAATTTGGCATTTAGCTTCATGATTGCACCAAGGAACTTGGCAGCTTGCTCTTCAGTAACATCCTCATTCTCTTCAGAAGAGGAATACTCATCAGAGCTCATGAATGGCATAAGGAGGTTCAATGGAATCTCTATGGTCTCTAGATGAGCCTCAGGATCCTTTGGTTCCTCAGAGGGAAGCTCCTTATTGATCACTGGACGTCCCAGGAGGTCTTCCTCCTTAGGATTCACGTCCTCTCCTTCCCTTACAGGTTCGGCCATGGTGCTTATGTCAATGGCCTTGCACTCTCCTTTTGGATTCTCTTCTGTATTGCTTGGGAGAGTACTAGGAGGGATTTCAGTGATCCTTTTACTCAGCTGGCCCACTTGTGCTTCCAAATTTCTAATGGAGGACCTTGTTTCATTCATGAAACTTACAGTGGCCTTGGATAGATCAGAGACTAAGTTTGCTAAATTAGAGGTATTTTGTTCATAGTTCTCTGTCTGTTGCTGAGTGGATGATGGAAAAGGTTTATTATTGTTAAACCTGTTTCTTCCACCATTGTTAAAGCCTTGTTGAGGCCTTTGATCCTTCCATGAGAGATTTGTATGATTTCTCCATGATGGATTATAGGTGTTTCCATATGGTTCACCCATGTAATTTACCTCTGCTATTGCAGGGTTCTCAGGATCATAAGCTTTTTCTTCATAAGAAGCCTCTTGAGTACTGTTGAATGCAGCTTGCATTCCATTCAGACTCTGAGAAATCATATTGACTTGCTGAGTCAATATTTTGTTCTGAGCCAATATGGCATTCAGAGTATCAACTTCAAGAACTCCCTTCTTCTGAGGCGTCCCATTACTCACAGGATTCCTCGCAGAAGTGTACATGAACTGGTTATTAGCAACCATGTCAATGAGTTCTTGAGCTTCTGCAGGCGTTTTCTTTAGGTGAATGGATCCACCTGCAGAAGTATCCAATGACATCTTTGATAGCTCAGATAAACCATCATAGAATATATTCAGGATGGTCCATTCTGAAAGCATGTCAGAAGGACACTTTTTGGTCAGCTGTTTGTATCTTTCCCAAGCTTCATAGAGGGATTCACCATCTTTTAGTTTGAAGGTTTGAACATCCACTCTAAGCTTGCTCAGCTTTTGAGGAGGAAAGAACTTGGCTAAGAAAGTCGTGACCAGCTTATCCCAAGAGTTCAGGCTATCTCTGGGTTGAGAGTCCAACCACACTCTAGCTCTGTCTCTTACAGCAAAAGGGAAAGGCATGAGCCTGTAGACTTCAGGATCTACCCTATTAGTCTTAACAGTATCACAGATCTGCAAGAATTCAGTTAAGAATTGAAAAGGATCTTCAGATGGAAGTCCATGAAACTTGCAGTTCTGTTGCATCAGAGAAACTAGCTGAGGTTTCAGCTCAAAGTTATTTTCTCCAATGGTAGGGATGGAGATACTTCTTCCATGTAGATTGGAATTAGGTGCAGTAAAGTCACCAAGCATCCTCCTTGCATTATTGTTGTTGGGTTCGGCTGCCATCTCCTTTACTTGTTCGAAATTTTCAATAAGGTTGTCTCTGGATTGTTGTAATTTAGCTTCTTTTAGTTTCCTCTTCAGAGTCCTTTCAGGTTCTGAATCAGCTTCAACAAGAATGCCTTTTTCCTTGTTCCTACTCATAAGAAAGAGAAGAGAACAAGAAAAGAAGAGGAATCCTCTATGTCACAGTAAAGAGGTTCCTTATTGTTAGTAGAAGAAGAAAAGGAATAGGGGTGAAGAAGAATGAAGAATCCAAACACAAGGGTAAGGATAGGAGCAGTGATGTGAGATGAAGAGAAGTGTTAGTAGATGAATAAATAATTAGAAGGAGATAAGGGAGAAGAATTTTCGAAAATAATTTTTGAAAAAGAGTTAGTGATTTTTGAAAACAGTTTTTGAAAAAGGTTAGTAATTTTTGAAAATTAATTTTGAAAAGGGTTAATAGTTTTTCGAAAATTCAAATAAAAAATAAAATAATTAGTTTAATTAAAAAGAAATTTTGAAAAAGAGGGAGATATTTTTGAAAATTAGAGAGAGAGAGAGTTAGTTAGGTGGTTTTGAAAAAGATAAGAAACAAACAAAAAGTTAGTTAGTTAGTTGAAACAAATTTGAAAATATAAGAAGTTAGGAAGTTAGAAAAGATATTTTGAAATCAAATTTTTGAAAAAGATAAGATAAGAAGATATTTTTTTGAAAAGATATGATTGAAATTAGTTTTGAAAAAGATTTGATTTTTAAAATCTCAATTAATGACTTGATTCACAAGAAATCACAAGATATGATTCTAGAACTTAAAGTTTGAATCTTTCTTAACACGCAAGTAACAAACTTGAAATTTTTGAATTAAAACATTAATTATTATTGTTACTTTCGAAAATTTGGTATAAAAATAAGAAAAAAAATTTTTTGAAAAATATTTTTTTGAAATTTTCAAAAATAACTCAGAAAAATGAAAAAAATTTGATTTTTGAAAAAGATTTTGAAAAAGATGAGATTTTTAAATTAAAATTTTGATTTGACTCATAAAAACAACTAGATTTTAAAAATTTTTGAAAAATTCAATCCAAATTTTCGAAATTTTAAGAGAAAAAGGGGAAGATATTTTTTTTTATTTTTGAATTTTTAATGATGAGAGAGAAAAACATGAAAATTATGCAATGCATGAGAATTATAGATCAAAGCAATGAATGCATGCAAGAATGCTATGAATGTCAAGATGAACACCAAGAACACTATGAATGTCAAGATGAACACCAAGAACATATTTTTTGAAAAAAAAAATTTTTAATGCAAGGAAAACATGCAAGACACCAAACTTAGAATTCTTTAATGCTTAGACATAAAGAATTCAAGAATGCATATGAAAAACAAGAAAAGACACAAAACATGCAAATGCAAAGATCAAATAAGAAGACTTACCAAGAACAACTTGAAGATCATGAAGAACACCATGAATGCATGAAATTTTCGAAAAAAATGCAAGATGCACATGCAATTGACACCAAACTTATAACATGACTCAAGACTCAAACAAGAAACACAAGATATTTTTTTATTTTTATAATTTTATAATTTTTTTTTGTATTTTCTTTTAAAAATTATTTGAAAAACAAAAATGAGGATTCCAAAATTTTTAATATGAATTCCAGGAATCTTGCCATGTTAGTCTAAAGCTCCAATCTGAGGGTTAGACATGGCTTAATAGCCAGTCAAGCTTTAGCAGAACTATACATTCAGTAGCCAATTTGCTAAGAAAGATAAAGAAGCTCTTCTCTTGAGTCCAAAAGAATTGAGACATGGCCTTACAGCCAGCCAGGCTTCAACATGCTTCATGAAACACTAGAATTCATTCTTAAAAATTTTGAAGAAAAATATATTTTTGAAAACATTTTTTTTTTCGAAAATAGATGAGAAAATTTTTTGAAAGATTTTTTTTGAAAAATTATTTTTTGAAAAGAAAACAAAAAGAAAATTACCTAATCTGAGCAACAAGATGAACCATCAGTTGTCCAAACTCGAACAATCCCCGGCAACGGCGCCAAAAACTTGGTATGCGAAATTGTTACTCAGGTTGTGAATTGTTGTTCGAAATTGATTCCCTGGCAATGGCACCAAAAACGGATGCATAGAACCATGGTCTAAACATATCCTCACAACTTCGCATAACTAACCAGCAAGTGCACTGGGTCGTCCAAGTAATACCTTACGTGAGTAAGGTCGAATCCCACGGAGATTGTTGGTATGAAGCAAGCTATGGTCACCTTGTAAATCTCAGTCAGGCGGATATAAAATAGTAATGGGGTTTTCGAAATTTAATAATAAAAGAAGGATAGAAATACTTATGTAAATCATTGGTGAGAATTTCAGATAAGCGTATGGAGATGCATTCGTTCCTCTGAACCTCTGCTTTCCTGCTGTCTTCCTCCAATCAGTCTTACTTCTTTCCATGGCTGGCTTTATGCAAGGGCATCACCGTTGTCAGTGGCTACATCCCCTCCTCTTGTGAAAATGGTCCAAGATGCCCTGTCACGGCACGGCTAATCATCTAAGGTTCTCGATCATACTGGAATAGGATTCACCCTCCTTTTGCGTCTGTCACTACGCCCAGCACTCGCGAGTTTAAAGCTCGTCACAGTCATTCAATCATTGAATCCTACTCGGAATACCACAGACAAGGTTTAGACTTTCCGAATTCTCTTGAATGCCGCCATCATTCGAGCTTACACCACGAAGATTCCGATTAAGAGATCTAAGAGATACTCATTCAATCTAAGGTAGAGCGGAAGTGGTTGTCAGGCACGCGTTCATAGGGAATGATGATGATTGTCACGTTCATCACATTCAGGTTGAAGTACGAATGAATATCTTGGAAGCAAAATAAGATGAATTGAATAGAAGAACAGTAGTATTTTGCATTAATCTTTGAGGAACAGCAGAGCTCCACACCTTAATCTATGGAGTGTAGAAACTCTACCGTTGAAAATACATAAGTGAATATAGGGTAAGCATGGCCGAGTGGCCAGCCTCCCATGGAGGTCTAGAGATCTCAAAATGATCAAAAGATGTCTAATACATTAGTAAAAAGTCCTATTTATAATAAACTAGTTACTAGGGTTTACAGAAGTAAGTAATTGATGCATAAATCCACTTCTGGGGCCCACTTGGTGTGTGCTTGGGCTGAGCTTGAATGTTACACGTGCAGAGGCTCTTTCTGGAGTTGAACGCCAGGTTGTAACGTATTTCTGGCGTTCAACTCTGGTTTGTGACTTGTTTCTGGCGTTTAACTCCAGACAACAGCATAGAACTGGCGTTCAACGCCCTTTTACGTCGTCTAAACTCGGCCAAATTATGGACTATTATACATTGCTGAAATGCCCTGGATGTCTACTTTCCAACGCAATTGGAAGCGAGCCATTTTGAGTTCTGTAGCTCCAGAAAATCTACTTTGAGTGCAGGGAGGTCAGAATCCAACAGCATCAGTAGTCCTTCTTCAACCTCTGAATCTGATTTTTTGCTCAAGTCCCTCAATTTCAGCCAGAAAATACCTGAAATCACAGAAAAACACACAAACTCATAGTAAAGTCTAGAAATGTGAATTTAACATAAAAACTAATGAAAACATCCCTAAAAGTAACTAGATCCTACTAAAAACATACTAAAAACAATGCTAAAAAGCGTATAAATTATCCGCTCATCAGTAACGCTCACTGGAGACCGAAAGGAAGGTTACGGCTTAGTGAGGACGGCGATGCGTAACGCTCACTGGGGACCGAAAGGAAGGTTCTCCCTTGAGGACGGCGATACATAACGCTCATAGAGGGGACGATGGCTGAGATAAGGACGGAGGTATGAAATGCTTATCTCAGGACCAGTGTCGGGAAATCGGACAAAAAACCGACACATGAGCTCATGGGCTGTATAGGACTAGACATGCATCGTCCTTATTTGTGCATTGTATTTGATTGTGCTGTTTGTCTTATTGCAATTTGTTTGTGTGTTGATCTGTTTTTTGTGCTATTAGTTGGTGTATCGAGGTGACTAAGAACTGAGGTTGTGATTGAGATTTGTTTTAAGTTTGGAAATTTAAAGAAGGTAATTAATTATATAAAGTAAAAGTAAAAAGTATTTCCAAAGGTTTAACAAAATAGTTGATGCCAGGGCATCTTGGCCAGTTTCACTGACCTTTTCTTTACTGTTTTTAGGATAGTTTCATACATTTCTTTAGGAAATAAGCTAGTTTTGGGTAAATATTCACTTATGCCTTGATTCAAGCATACATTGTGCATTTTACATAATTTCATGAGGATTTTGCATAAGTTTAGTGACAAATATTATGTTGCATTACTCATGACTTGGACTAGAGCTTTGATGCACTTTATTGCTTGATTTCAGGACCAAAAAGGAAGCAAGAAAAGGGGAGGTAACTTGCAAGATTAATGAGAAAAGTGATTGCCAATAACATTCTCAAAAAGCCATCAATGCCCACGTTAGAGAGTCACATTAACTAAGTTAACGTGAACTCTAACGTGGAGAAGAGAAGTTGAGCCAACGTTAGTTACACTTAACATTGTCACTAACGTTGGCAATTACTCATAAGTGGCCACATTAGAAGCCACGTTAACCTAGTTAACGTGGCCTCTAACATTAAGGGGGGAAGAGAAGCCAACGTTAGTGACACTCAACATTGTCAATAACGTTGGCCTATGGTGCAAAGTACCACGTTAACTTGGTTAACGTGGGAACTAATGTAAAGGATGAAGAGTTGTCGACTACGTTAGTGACACTCAACATTGTCACTAACGTTGAAGGAACCACACAACCCCCAAGAGTCACGTTAACCTCCACGTTAACTTAGTTAACGTGGAAGCTAACGATGAGGAATGAAGGATGAGCCAACGTTAGTGACACTCAACATTGTCACTAACGTTGGGATGGCTAAAGATGGCTACGTTAGAGGCCACATTAACCTAGTTAACGTGGATCTAACGTGAGACCCAGGGGCACATTGGAACGTTAGTGACAATGTTGAGTGTCACTAACGTTCTCGAAGGTTGGCAAGGACCACGTTAGAAGCCACGTTAACCTAGTTAACGTGGGCTTTAACGTGAAACAAGAAGGGGCACACTGGAACGTTAGTGACAATGTTGAGTGTCACTAACGTTCTCGAAGGATTAACAAGGCAACGTTAAAAGCCACGTTAACCTAGTTAACGTGGGTTTTAACGTAAGGCAAAGGGGTGCATTGGAATGTTAGTGACAATGTTAAGTGTCACTAACATTCTCGAACTTATATTCTCACTAAATATTAACACCCCTAATGTCCTGAGCTGAAGTCTCTGCCCACTTAGCACTTTCTCTCTGCAAGCAAAGCCAAGCCCAAATGAAGAAAAGAACTGCTTCAAACTCAAGATCCAAAGGCCCAAGACTTGAAGAGTAAACTAGAAGCTGAGAAGAGTAGTATATATAGGAGTAGCTTTGAATTGTAAAGAGCACTAGAGGCTGGGAAAAAGAGAACTACTCTCTGTATTTTACTTTCTTTGCAAATTCTAGTTTTATGATGTATTCTCCATCTTTGTTTTCATTTTCAAGAGCTATGAACAACTAAACCCCTTTCATTGGGTTAGGGAGCTCTGTTGTAATTTGATGGATCAATACTAATTTTCATTATTCTTCTTCTATCTTTCCTCTTGATTTTACTTGAAAGCTTTCGATCTTCATCCAATTGAGTAGTTATCTTGGAAGAGAAGCTATTCAAACTTGGATCTCTTTTGAACCTTGAAAGAGGAATGAAGAGATCAAGCTAGAAATGCTTTCTCATGCTGGACCAAATTGGGTTTGGATGGGTATGTGACTATAACCCTCTCAATACTTGATTTGGGAAATGCATGTGGTATAATCAGTGACCATACTTCATCTCTTCTCATGAGCAATTGACCAAGGAATTGGCTATTGATCAAGATTTGAGAGATTGAATCACAAGAAATTGTAATTCAATCACTTAAGATTGCCAAGGAGATCAATGAGTGCATTGATTGAGGAAGAGATGAAAATGAACTTGATCCGGAGAATTGCAACATCTCCTAAGCCCAATGAACTCCCCATCTCTGTTCTTACCCATTCTCTTTAATTTCTGCAATTTACTTTTATGAGCAAATCCCCCATTCCCATTTACAATTCTGCAATTTATTTTCAGTCATTTACTTCCAGTTCTTTAATTCTAGCATTTACTTTTCTGTTATTTACATTCCCGCCATTTTATTTTCTGTAACTCTCAACCCAAATCCTGGATTCGCTCAACTAGAACATTCTTCTAATTAAAGTTGCTTGATCAATCAATCCCTGTGGGATTCGACCTCACTCTATTGTGAGTTTTTACTTGACGACAACTTCGGTACACTTGCCGAAGGGAGATTTGTTGAGAGACAAGTTTTCCGTGCATCAAGTTTATGGCGCCGTTGCCGGGGATTGATTGTGCATCAACAATGATTAGATTGGAAGATCACTAGATTGAGCATTTTATTTTGTGAATTTCATTTTCTGTTTGAGTGATTTACTTTTTGTTTTAGTTATACTTCTTCCCTTCTCCCTCTACTCTTTTGTTTTTTTCTTTGTTATTTTCAATTCTGTTTGCTAACCCACTAACTGTTTGATATATTGCATCACCCACAACTAACAGCAATTCTGACACAAATACTGTCTGCACCTATTTTCTCTGCTTGTACTTGTTGGTTGTATGACAGGGAGAAGAAGCGGGGCTTCAACTTCCTTTGATTCTGAACCGGAGAGAACCTTCCTTAGACTAAGGAGGGAGGCAAAAGAAAAACGAGTAGTTGGTGCTAAAGAAGAGGAGGAACAGTTTGAGGAATACTTTGAACCAAACATGGAAGAAAACATGGAAAATCATCATGAAGAAGAGACTCACAACCATGGCAGAGGAGGTGGAGCAAATCATGCTGGGGAGGATAGAAGAGTTTTGGGCTCTTACATTAATCCAAACCCAGGCAATTGTGGAAGTAGCATCCAAAAGCCAACAATCCATGCCAACAACTTTGAACTTAAACCACAGCTCGTCACCCTTGTTCAGAACAACTGTTCGTTTGGAGGAGGTGTTCAAGAAAACCCCAATCAACATTTGACCACCTTCTTGAGAATATGTGACACAGTGAAATCTAATAGTGTTCATCCTGACGCCTATAGACTGCTCTTATTTCCCTTCTCACTCAGAGACAAGGCAGCCAAGTGGCTGGAATCCTTCCCAAGGGAGAGCTTGACAACTTGGGAGAATGTGGTGAACAAATTCTTAGCAAGATTCTACCCTCCTCAACGAATCAATAGGCTGAGAGCTGAGGTTCAAACCTTCAGGCAACAAGATGGTGAGACTCTGTATGAAGCATGGGAGAGGTTCAAAGACTTAACAAGGAGGTGTCTACCTGACATGTTCAATGAATGGGTCCAGCTGCACATTTTCTATGAAGGGCTCTCTTATGAGTTAAAGAAGGTAATAGACCATTCATCTGGAGGATCCTTGAACAAGAAGAAGACCATTGAGGAAGCCATAGATGTTATTGAAACAGTAGCAGAAAACGACTACTTCTATGCTTCCGAAAGAGGGAACACAAGAGGAGTGATGGAGCTAAACAATGTAGATGCTCTGTTGGCCCAAAACAAGCTCATTACCCAGCAGCTGGCTGACCTCACCAAGAAGATGGAGAGGAACCAAGTAGCAGCAATCACATCTTCATCAACAATCCAAGAAGGAGTGAATGAAGAAGCAGAGGGGAGTCAGGAACAAGCCAACTACATTGGGAATTCACCAAGGAAAAACTATGATCCATACTCCAAGACTTACAACCCTGGATGGAGAAACCACCCAAACTTTGGGTGGGGAAGTGAGCAAGATCAAAACCAAGACCAGAGACGTTACAACTCCAACAACAATACAGCTCACCAGCAATTCACCCAGAGGACATCTCAACACCCCCACAACAACACTTCTCCACATACTTATCAAAACCAAAACAGCACCTCTGCTCCGAATCACTCATCAATTGATGACAAGCTCTCTAAGATTGAAGCCTTACTTGAAGGAATATGCTAAGAGATTCAAGAAAATAAGGTGTTCAAAGAGGAGGTGCGAGCCAATATTAAGAACCAGGGAGAGACCATCAGAAAGCTGGAATTTCAGGTGGGATATTTAGCTGAGAAGATTCCCAAACCTACTGATAGCTTCCCAAGTGACACGGAGAAAAACTCCAAGGGAGAAGCAAAGAAAGTAAGATGGGAAGATTGAAAAATGGTCACTACAAGTGATCAAGAGATTGAAGACAAGCAAAGCAAAGTGTGCAAACAACCTGAAGACAACTCAACAAAGGAGGAGGATAGAGATCACAAAGAACCAGAAATCTCACAACAAGAGCTGCTGAAGCTCTATGCACCATTCCCTCAACTGCTCAATGGTGCTGTGGGAAAAAGAATATACTCAAGGTTCCTAGACTTGTTTGCATCTCTGCATGTGAACATACCATTCATCAAGGCAATTCAACAAATGCCTGCATTCATCAAGTATATGAAGGAACTTCTTCCCAAGAAAAGCTCACTCAAGGGAGGGCAGACTATAGTGATGAACAAGGAATGTAGTGCCCTTATTCAACCTGAGTTGCCTACAAAAAGAAGAGACCCAGGAAGTTTTCATATACCTTGTGCCATAGGTGAAAACATGTTCGACAGAGCACTATGTGATTTAGGGGCCAGCATCAACTTACTGCCCTTATCCCTGGTGAAGAGGCTACAGATCAATGAGATAATGCCCACAGATGTCATTATCAGACTGGCTGACAAAACTCAAAAGCAAGCAATAGGAGTGGTGGAAAATGTGTTGCTAAAAGTTGGGAAGTACTTTCTCCCAACAGACTTTGTCATTCTGGACATGGAAGAGAGTCACACTTATCCAATCATATTGGGAAGACCATTCCTAGCTACGGCCAGAGCACTTATTGATGTAGAGAAAGGGGAGCTAATATTGAGAATCCATGATGAACGACTCAGCTTCAATGTTTTCAAACTCTCACAAGAAACAGATCAAGAGGACAAGGAACTAAGCACGAATGATAATGAGACACTGAAGGAGGAAACAAGCACTGAAGCACAGCCAGTTCATTCTGAGATCCCCTTAACTGACAAACAAGGAAAACAGCAATTGCCACAGCTCAAGGAAAAGTTGGAGGAACCTAAACCTCTAGAGGCAGGTGAAGACAGCACCACAGCTCCTTTAGAAAAAGAGGTCACCAAGGGGAAGACAACCTCAAAAGAAATAAAGAAGAAGGTACCAAGAGGGTGAAAGAACAAGAAGATCCCTACGGAAGACTTCTCTCCAGGGGATAGAGTTGTCTTAGCCTACTTCCCAGATATTCCCCCTAATCTCCCTACTGTGCCATCTCAATTACCCAAGGTCTTCACTATCAACAGAGTTCTTTCTCTGGAACATGTGGAGATTATTGATCCAACCAATGGATACAAGTCCACAGCAAGAGGGGAGGACTTTAAGCACTACCAACCACCATGATGAAGGAAAAACGTCAAGCTAGTGATGCTAAAGAAGTACTTCATGGGAGGCAACCCATGTTTTATATGCTTTCAGATGATAATGAATAAGTCAATCTTTATGAGCTTCAATCCAAACTTAACAAACAATTGGTGAAAATCTTCTTAAGCAGAATATAGTGAGGAACAAGTTTGGTGTTCAAAGCAAACCAAGTTGCATGCTAGTCTTGGGAGCTTTGAACACAAAACTTTCAACACAGTGATTCAAACTAAGTTTGCTGTCACCTCATGGTGCCACCAAAATGCATATAAGGACCCACCAATAGTTAGTTAGTTAGTTGGAATTCATAGATAAACAATCAAACCCTTTCCTCCCCTTTATTAATATTAGCCATAAAATTTATATGGTCATTTTAATATCTCTTCTTACTTTACTTAGTTTGTCTTTATAAGAAAGAAAAAGGAGCATTAAAAGGGACAGATTGGACAGCCAAACAAAGAAGGTTCGGACACCACAAAAAGAGGGAATACATTGGAAAATGTTGCCATGCAACATTGAAAAAAATGGGACCCCTAGAAGACCGAGCAATCCCCATCATAAAGTGATGATCCTTGTCTTCTAGCCATGCATAACCCCAACCGTCCATCAAGTGACTATTTCATCAATCTACACCCTCCATTCCTTCACAACTTCTCTATATAAACAACCCTTGTCCGTATTACCCTTCATTGTCATCACACACCCTTCACCACTCTTCCTTTCTGTACAAGACACCCTCTATCAATTATAAACATTTTTTTCCTACTCTCTTTACTGCCATAAAACCCTAAACAACCAAAAGTCTCCACAACCTTACCACCCTCACATATTAACCATCATTTATGGCATCTTCAAGTTCTAAGAGAAGGGAAGGGAAGGAACCCATGGAAGAACACCCATATGATGAGAAGAGATTTAGAAGCTTGCATCATGCAGTGCAATACGGGTGGATGGTTGATAAGGAAATCATTTATGAGCTAGGATTCCAAGTTAAGAAGACTGAATGCCCCGAAATCACAGAGAAGGTAGAAAGGAGAAGATGGGAGCTCCTCACTGACCCGATCACGAAGGTGAATGCAAATCTCATAAGAGAATTTTATGCAAATGCAGTCAGGTATGATAAGAAAGATGAGTCATATACAAGCTTTGTGAGAGGAACAATGGTGGATTTCGGTCCCATGAGTGTAATGAGGGCATTGAAGCTACGGTCTATACCGTTTGAAGAAGAAAGTTATCACTCAAGATTGGACAACAACCCCAATTATGACCAGCTTTTACGAGACCTTTGTGTACCAAGAGCTGACTGGGAAAGGGGTGCTGGAAATAAACCAAAGTTCATTAAGAGAACAGACCTCACTCCTGAAGCCAAGGGGTGGTTTGAGCTAGTGAGGAGGTCTATCCTCCCAGCTGCAAACAACTCAGAGGTGAATCTCGAGAGAGCAACAATGGTGCATTGTATACTCAAGGGAGGAGAAATCAAGGTTCATGAGATCATAGCTCAAGGAATTAGAAAGATGGCAGAGAAAAGCGACTCAAGAGGAACATTAGGTTACCCCAGCACTATTTACCGAATATGCAAGAAAGCTAGGGTGGTTTTTGAAGATGAGGACCCCGTTTGGATAAAGGAAGGCATTCCAATAACGGTCCAAAGGATGAATGCTGCAGCATCCCCCCTGCCTCAACGGAAGCAAAGAAAGAGGACAGCCCCTCAAGTAGTGGAAGGCCAAGTCTCAGAGGGATCAGCACAACAGACCTTGGACATGCACCAATTGCAGGAGGCCATTGATGGCTTATCTAGACAATATTTGGAAGGCCAAGGAGCTCAGAAAGAGCTTCAATTACAGATGATGGGGCAACAAGAGGAAACACTTTCAAAATGGAGGACTCAGCAAGATGAGTGGCAAAGGCAAATGATGGAACAGCAACTAAACCAAGGACAACAATGGGGAGAAGCATTCAACAGGATGGAACAAAGGCAAAACGAGCAACAAGAATCCACCCAGAGGCTAATCAACATCCAAGCACATCAAGGGGCACACATACATGAGATGCATCGAAAACAAATAGAACAGGCAGAACTATTGGACGAGCAAAAGGCATTCGCAGAAGGAGTTTACATGAGTCAAACAGGACATCAGATAAATACTCAAGCCAGGCTCGGCTACTTAGTGGGACAGCTGCCAATATTGCATCCAGGAATAGCCAAGTATGATGAAATGAAGGATGAATTAGCACGAAAGGAAAGACAAAGGGTGGAAGAGAGTCATAAGTCAGTGAGGAAGGCACTTGAGGATTGGAAGCAAGTAAGATTGGCACGGATGCAAGGAAATGCAAGAGGAAACAAGGAGGACAAGCAAGGAAAAGAGCGTGGACATCCACAACAGTAAAAGGTGGTGGAGTTCCTTCTTTGTTCCATCTTTCTCTATGTTTTAAATAAGGAAGATCTTGTATGAAATAGAACTTGCTTCCATGTTATGTTTGAACCTTTTTCAAATCATGTTATTTTTTGTTTTTGGTATTGAAGAGAGTCTATGTGCACTGGTCTTTATGTCACTGCATCATTATTTCCCTTATTTACTTGTAAGCTTGTCCATTTTAAATCAAATTGAAGAAGAGAATGATTATGTTTTTAAAAGACCAGAGTAGAGTTCATATTGTGGAAATGCACTCATGAATCTTTGGGGTAGTCATAAGTTAGCTAAGTTGGTTCAACCACAAGGTTAGGAGGACAACTATCTATCCTGAATACTTGACTTTGGATATACTCATGAGACTAAGTTAATAACAAGATCCTAAGAAGAGAAAAGGGAAAGAACAATGGAAGTGAAAAACAAAAGAAAAAGAGTAAGCAATAAGGCTAGGCATCAATGGTTTTACCCTTGAGGCAAATGTCTGTGGTGCTCCTGTGTGAGGGATCTACTTGGATGAATAAGCTCTTAGGTGTGCTTTATCACTTGGTAACTTGGGTTAACTAACCCGGGATTATCAGCTGAAAATCCATTATCAAGAGTAACCCTCACTACAGAGCATTTAGTAACCCAAAGAGGTGCTGGACACCAAGGTCTCAAGAAAAGAAAATAAATAAACTATATGCCTGTGGTGTGTATGTATGGGGGAGAGACTTGAGGGAGTAAGTCCTTAAGGGTGCTTCAACACCTAGCACCTTGAACCAACTGGTTCGGGAGTGTTGGCTGAAAGCTTATCTTAAAGAGTTACCCCCTTACAGAGCACTTAGCCTAAATAACACAAATAACCCTTGAAATAACAATAAAAGGATCAATGAATAAAAGTCTCATGAGATATAAACAAAGTAAGTGTTTAGGGACATGATAAAGGTCTGAAAGCCAGTAATGGAATGAACCTAAGTTGCTATGCATGAAACCACCATAAAATCAGTAATATGACTTCCACAAGGATGACTCATTCCTCTGGATATTCCATTCATCATTCTCTTGTTCCAGTACTTGTTTAGGGACAAGCAAGCTTTAAGTTTGGTGTTGTGATGCCAGGGCATCTTGGCCAATTTCACTGACCTTTTCTTTACTGTTTTTAGGATAATTTCATACATTTCTTTAGGAAATAAGCTAGTTTTGGGTAAATATTCACTTATGCCTTGATTCAAGCATACATTGTGCATTTTACATAATTTCATGAGGATTTTGCATAAGTTTAGTGACAAATATTATGTTGCATTACTCATGACTTGGACTAGAGCTTTGATGCACTTTATTGCTTGATTTCAGGACCAAAAAGGAAGCAAGAAAAGGGGAGGTAACTTGCAAGATTAATGAGAAAAGTGATTGCCAATAACATTCTCAAAAAGCCATCAATGCCAACGTTAGAGAGTCACGTTAACTAAGTTAACGTGAACTCTAACGTGGAGAAGAGAAGTTGAGCCAACGTTAGTGACACTTAACATTGTCACTAACGTTGGCAATTACTCATAAGTGGCCACGTTAGAGCCACGTTAACCTAGTTAACGTGGCCTCTAACGTTAAGGGGGGAAGAGAATCCAACGTTAGTGACACTCAACATTGTCACTAACGTTGGCCTATGGTGCAAAGTACCACGTTAACTCCCACGTTAACTTGGTTAACGTGGGAACTAACGTAAAGGATGAAGAGTTGTCGACTACGTTAGTGACACTCAACATTGTCACTAACGTTGAAGCAACCACACAACCCCCAAGAGTCACATTAACCTCCACGTTAACTTAGTTAACGTGGAAGCTAACGATGAGGAATGAAGGATGAGCCAACGTTAGTGACACTCAACATTGTCACTAACGTTGGGATGGCTAAAGATGGCTACGTTAGAGGCCACGTTAACTAGGTTAACGTGGTCTCTAACGTGAGACCCAGGGGCACATTGGAACGTTAGTGACAATGTTGAGTGTCACTAACGTTCTCGAAGGTTGGCAAGGACCACGTTAGAAGCCACGTTAACCTAGTTAACGTGGGCTTTAACGTGAAACAAGAAGGGGCACACTGGAACGTTAGTGACAATGTTGAGTGTCACTAACGTTCTCGAAGGATTAACAAGGCAACGTTAAAAGCCACGTTAACCTAGTTAACGTGGGTTTTAACGTAAGGTAAAGGGGTGCATTGGAACGTTACTGACAATGTTAAGTGTCACTAACGTTCTCGAACTTATATTCTCACTAAATATTAACACCCCTAACGTCCTGAGCTGAAGTCTCTGTCCACTTAGCACTTTCTCTCTGCAAGCAAAGCCAAGCCCAAATGAAGAAAAGAACTGCTTCAAACTCAAGATCCAAAGGCCCAAGACTTGAAGAGTAAACTAGAAGCTGAGAAGAGTAGTATATATAGGAGTAGCTTTGAATTGTAAAGAGCACTGGAGGCTGAAAAAAAGAGAACTACTCTCTGTATTTTACTTTCTTTGCAAATTCTAGTTTTATGATGTATTCTCCATCTTTGTTTTCATTTTCAAGAGCTATGAACAACTAAACCCCTTTCATTGGGTTAGGGAGCTCTGTTGTAATTTGATGGATCAATACTAATTTTCATTATTCTTCTTCTATCTTTCCTCTTGATTTTACTTGAAAGCTTTCGATCTTCATCCAATTGAGTAGTTATCTTGGAAGAGAAGCTATTCAAACTTGGATCTCTTTTGAACCTTGAAAGAGGAATGAAGAGATCAAGCTAGAAATGCTTTCTCATGCTGGACCAAATTGGGTTTGGATGGGTATGTGACTATAACCCTCTCAATACTTGATTTGGGAAATGCATGTGGTATAATCAGTGACCATACTTCATCTCTTCTCATGAGCAATTGACCAAGGAATTGGCTATTGATCAAGATTTGAGAGATTGAATCACAAGAAATTGTAATTCAATCACTTAAGATTGCCAAGGAGATCAATGAGTGCATTGATTGAGGAAGAGATGAAAATGAACTTGATCCGGAGAATTGCAACATCTCCTAAGCCCAATGAACTCCCCATCTCTGTTCTTACCCATTCTCTTTAATTTCTGCCATTTACTTTTATGAGCAAATCCCTCATTCCCATTTACAATTCTGCAATATATTTTCAGTCATTTACTTCCAGTCCTTTAATTCTAGCATTTACTTTTCTGTTATTTACATTCCCGCCATTTTATTTTCTGCAACTCTCAACCCAAATCCTAGATTCACTCAACTAGAACATTCTTCTAATTAAAGTTGCTTGATCAGTCAATCCCTGTGGGATTCGACCTCACTTTATTGTGAGTTTTTACTTGACAACAACTTCGGTACACTTCCCGAAGGGAGATTTGTTGAGAGACAAGTTTTCCGTGCATCAATAGTTTTACTGAGTAAATTAATTATTTTCATTTTATTTCATTACTCTTACGGCATTCACATTCCCTACTGAGAACGCGTGGTTTGTTCTCACCCAAAATCTTCCACCCTTTCAGTGACACAGGTTCGAAGACTCAGTTTGAAGCTGTGGGTGATGGTTAGTCTTATTTGAGTTAAGTTTATGTGTTGAGTCACTTTCCCAAAATTCCCTTGCCTTTGTTAGTTAAGATTTTATTTTATACAGAGGGATAGGAGTTGTATTTGAGTTTCATTTGAATTCTTTTGTAGGATATTTATTATTCTTACTAACTATGTGACTAGTATTGCTTGGAGATCTTCGATATATGATTTTAATTAATAGAAACAAAATTTTTTGGCTTTTTCTTAAAAATTGAAATGTGAAATCGAACTAAAGGCTCAGTATTAAATAGTAAATATGGAAAACAGGTAAGTAACGCCTCACTTTTGGTACGATCATGACGTGCTGAAAGTTAGGGTGTTACACACAATCCTAAAGGCTTCCCCCTATGGTCATGTAGAGCTTATGGAGGACAAGACACAGAGAACTTTTACTGTCAATGGCCACAGACTCAAGCATTATTTAGGGGACTCATTGGATGAGCAAAGAGTGAGCTACAACCTCAGCTAAGGAGGAAGGAACGTCAAGCTAGTGACGTTAAAGAAGCGCTAGTTGGGAGGCACCCCAACACTCATATCTTTTTAATTTCATGCTTTCTAGAAGTAGTTTATGTTTGTTCACTTAGGTAGTTTAATTTGCAGTCCTATATGTTAGGTAATTAGTTGATAGTTATTTGATTTGTTTCTAAATTACTGGAAGTGCAAGGTTGCATGTACACTAATTGAAGTTGATTAATTAGGCTGAGAAATTAGCTAAAAAGCTAAGTTTGGTGTAGCCACTAACCCACTTAATTTAAGCTTACAACAAAACTTACTTAAATTACTCTTGGGAGTAAGCCCAAAATTAAGTTTGGTGTGGCCACCATTATAAGGAAGTCATAAGTTGCAGCCCAATTGATTCATATTTGAAAGCAACTAGTAAATTAGTGGGTGCATAAATAGTCACTTTGTTGTGTACGTAGGGATTGGAAATGGAAGACTGTGAAAGGATTAAATTTATTCCACCCATTATGTACACATTAAAGTCCAATCATAAAACCAATTTACTACATGCAATGAATTTAAGTTTGGTGTCCCAAAAGACACCCATCAATTGCCTTTTAATTAGAGGAATATGAAGCAATTTTGTTTTGTATTACTGAAGGGGTTTTTCGAATTGTATTTTCAGGAAAGAGGTGGGGCTCACATGATATTGATGGCCACATGATATTGATGGCTCATTAAGTCAAGGAGTCAAAGTGTACTTACACTTTGGAACTTAAACATCTAAAGAAAGCTAAAGGAAGAGGGGTTGGCGCCTCTTCCCACGCTGGGCGCCACTCCCAAGTAGGAAAACATTCAATTCTTTTCACCCGGATCATCAAGCTTCAACGAGTACAAGTTCCTCTCATCATTCAACCAAAACCAATTCTATAGGTGGGTGAGTGAGAGGTAAATCATTCCGGAGGTAGGCTTCCAACTTGGAAGGAATGAACATATAGAGATCAACAAAGAGATCAACAACAGAGGATAGGCACTCTTGTGCAACCCACCAAAGAAGGTAGTGGAGAGCTTAGTTAGGAAATTTTATGCTAATACTATACCACAGCCTAGGCAACCCTATGATTACCTAAGCTACGTGAGGAGGAAGACTATTGATTAAACCCCTCCAGCATAGATAGAATGCTGATGGTGAAGAGCATAAATTCCACCCAGAGCTATGAAGAGAGGGTGAAGCAACAAGACCCTGGATTTGAAGAAATTTTGAATTAAATCTGTGTTCTTAATATGCAATGGATCAATGACATGGATGAGAGGCCCAATCAACTAAAAAGAAGAGACTTGAGCCCCCAAGCTAGAGGGTGGCTGGATTTTGTGAGAAGATCCCTCAACCCAACCTCCAACACCTCGGAGGTCACTTTGGAGAGAGCTGTACTCATATACAGCATCATGAGAGGAGAGAATGTCAACGTTGGGGAAATGATTGCCAATAATATCCATAGGGTGCTGAAGAGCACCAGACTTGCATTTTCTAGCATTATTCAAAGGCTATGTGATGAGGCTGGAGTGGAGAAAATAATTGAAGTTTTGGTGGATCAAGAAAAGCCAATAACTGCTAAAAAGATGGCTAAAGTGGTGGCCATCAACCCACTGCAAAGAGTAAGGGAGCACATGGCTCATGTGCAAGAGCCACAAGGGCCACCACAACATGAAGAGGCCTTTGTCCAACCACCATATCTGCCACTTCCACCACCAGTGCAATAATTTTCTGAAGGTTTCAACTGGGAGCAAATGCAAAGAGATATTCATCAAATTCAACGAGATATACACCACTTGAGAGAAGATGTAAACCAACTGAGGGAACAGCAAAAGCAATGGGACCAAATGCAAGAAATCATTCAACAACTCCAAAGAAGCATGGAGTATATGAAGGAGCAACAAGGCCAATTCCACTGGAGAGAGATGAAAGGCTGCCTCAACACAATCATGGAGCAACAACAAATCCCACAGCAGAATCTTGCTCAATTTAGAGCCCTTTATGAGGCCAAAACCATAGCAAGAAGGCAATATGACTACTACGCACAAGCAAAACTGAACCACTTGTGTAATGCAGTAGCCAGTATGAACCCCAATTACCCAACATTTATGCAAAAGGTGGAAGAACTTAGTACAGGACATGAGGAAATTGTGGACAAACACATAGAAAATAAAAGGAATTACATGAGGATGCTAGGTTTTTTGAAACCCAAGAACACCAAAGCACAGGAAGGATCATCTAAGAGAAAGAAGGACGGTGATGACTCCTCCTCTAAGAAGAAAGATAAAGGAAAAGGGCCAATGAATTGAAGCTGCTCAAAGGTTGTTAAGTCCCATGGTTGCATATGATCTTCTAAAATTTTCTGGTTAATAGTTTGCATTGTTATCTAGTTATTATTTAGTTTTTATGTCTTAGAAATTTCTTTATGGGCCCTTTATGTTTGAGAAAGAAAATGTTGTTTAAGTTTCAGCACAACCAATAAAAGTAGTTGTTTTCATGAAAATCAATGGTGAGTTTGTGCGAAAACAAGAGTAAAGAGACTAAAACCAAGAGAGATAATTCGAGACTAAGAGTTGAGGAACCAAGTATAGAACCTTGAATGAATTTGGAAGAAAATAAGTCATAATGAACAATTGGACTTAGAGGATATGACAAGTAGATACTAAGCATGACCCTTGAATATCTATAGAACCAAGAAGTAGTAAGTAAAAAGACCCAAGGCTCTGAGCATCAACTACTAGGGTAAAAGAAAGCAACAAATAGCTCAAAGAGCCGAGATCTTAGTAGATGCTTGTGGTGAAGATGTGTCAAGAAGAGAGACCTGGGCAAGTAAATTCTTAGGGGTGTTTCAACACCTAGTACCCTAAAACTAACTGGTTTGGGAGTGCTAATTGAAAGCCTAATCTAAAGAGTCGTCTTGAGACAAAACACCTAGAGTCGTGGTCAATCAAATAGAAACAAAAGAGAATTGAAAAGAAAAGAACAATAAAAAAGAAAAGGAACAATTCTTGCTACTTCAAGGTGACAATCAATAGAAAGGGCTCCTAAGACAAGCACTTAAAAGAATCCTCCAGAGTCTGGGAATTCATTATGATATGGAAACAATAAAGTTCATGCATGAGTTGATACTTTGCCTTATTTTTAGTTATGAAGATAATCTCTTCAAGATCGAGTCTCAACCAATTAAGAATAACTCACATTGATTTGCTTGGGGACAAGCAAAGCTTAAGTTTGGTGTTGTGATGACTTGCATCATCTACCTATTTTTCTTATCTAAAAAAACCATAAAAAAAGCATAATCTCATTACATCAATGCAACTTCATGAAGTAATTGGTGAATATTATGGTACAGTGCTTTGAAATGAGTTTATGTTGAATTTCAGGTGAAAAGAGCAACAAAGGAAAGAGGAATCAAGAAAAATAAGTTGGGCACATGAAGCTGGGCATGCCACTTGGTACAAACGCCACCAATTGGTATGGGCGGGGCACGCGAGCAATAGGGTGTGGCACGTGATGCGTGAGCATCTTTCCTATCTTTTCCTAGTGAATTTGCATCTAAATTGTTGAGTTTAATAAAGAATTAATTACCTTTTAGCCAATATGGATGCTACTTTGAGTCTTGTGCAATTCTGTTTATTTTAGGTAGTATTCAGCTGGATTTGATGGAGTTTTTGCAGAAGAAGAGATGAAGGCGAATGATGCTGTCAACCCTGACCTCTCTGCACTCAAACCTGAATTACTCGAGCTACAGAGGTCCAATGGACTTGATTCTAGTGGCGTTGGAAAGCTAACTTTCAGAGCTTTCCAACGATATATAATAGTCCATACTTCTTCTCCGAACTCGCTGCCAAGACTGCGCCTAACTTGAGATTTCTCAAGTTAGGCGCAAGACACAACAACAATACGCGAGATTGGTCCTGCCCACTTCAAGTTAGGCGCACTAAAGCCCAAGTTAGGTGCAACTTCACTCAACTAAACTCTAATTCATGCTGCCAAGCCCAAGTTAGGCGTGGATCCTAGTGAAGCCAAGTGGTCCCCATCCATAAATTGAAGATTTGCTGATTGCTATAATTAATTCTAATTTAAATTCAAATTTTAAAAATAGAAAAAGATATTATTTTAGTTTTAAAGATAATAGATTTTAAATTATTAGGATTAGATATAAAAGGGATTCCAACAGGGTGGTTCCAGCACAACATTTAGAACACAACATTATTCCAATTTACAATTTACAATCCTTATTTTCACTCTGAACCATGAGCAACTAATCCTCCATTGTTAAGGTTAGGAGCTCTGTCTATTTGTATGGATTGATTTTATTACTTTTTCTATTTTAATTTATGTATGGATTTATAATTTAAGGATTGTTTTCGCTCTTTATCTTATGAATTTGGGTGGAACGGAAGTATGACTCTCTTTCTATTTGAGTTCTTGTATAACTTGGAAAAGCTCTTTACTTGAATAACAGCTTGAAAACATATTCTTCTAAATTTTAATTATCTGGATTTAACGGGATACGTGACATATAATCCTTTTATTTTTGGGTAATTAGAATTTTTGTGGTACATAAACTAGAATTTGATCATATAGCTTCTAATTGGAATTAATTGACCAAGGAATTGGCAATTAATGAATTTTAGAAGAGACTAGAAAGGTCTAAGGAATTAGGGTCTAGTCACATATAGTTTGCCATAAATTAAATCCTACATAATTAAAATAGTTAGTAAGAAAAGTTAATCCGGAAAAATAGATAACTCTAAAACCTTAACTGCTTTCTCAATATTTTATTCCCAATTTATTTACCTGCCTGTCTTCAAACATCTAAATTTATTAATTAATGCTTTTGAACCCTTAAACACTATTTTTTGTTTGTCTAACTAAGCCTATCAAACACTATTGTTGCTTAATCCATCAATCCTCGTGGGATCGACCCTTACTCACGTAAGGTATTACTTGGTACGACCCGGTGCACTTGCCGGTTAGTCTGTGGTTAGAAATACCGCACCAGCACGCCAGCATCCTTTTCCAAAGAAGAAGTCCATAGAGTCCACTATGGGCGTGGCACGCCAGTTATAAACTCCAGCAAAGGGACAAAAAGAGCTTTAACATGGGCGTAGCACGCCAGGGCCAGGCATGGCACGCCAACTATACTTTCCACAGAGCAAGTTTGAAGACCACAAAGGGGGCGTGGCACGCCAAGCTGGGCGTGGCATGCCAACCCCCTCATACACTATGGGCATGCCACTTGAACTCGAAGGCATGGCATGCCAATTCATTGGTCTAGAAGGAGGACTTGAAAGCTCAACACTGGGCATGCCACTTGATATCGAAGGCGTGGCACGCCAACCTTAATCATGACTTGGGCGTGCCACTTGGGTCCCAGGCGTGGCACGCCAATGCTTGAAGAAGCTTAAGCACCAATACTGGGCGTGCCACTTGATATCGAAGGCGTGGCACGCCAGCTCTAGCACCCAAGGGAAAAGAAGACTAGGCGTGCCACTTGAGACTTAAGGCGTGGCACGCCAGGGCAAGATAACCATGGGCGTGCCACTTGAATGCTAGGTGTGGCACGCCTATCACTTCTCATTCATGCACTATCAAAGGGCGTGGCACGCCACCTACTGGGCATGGCACGTCAATATTGTTTTCCAGAAAGGAAAATTGAAGCATTATCAAGGGCGTGGCATGCCACCTACTGGGTGTGGCACGCCAGTATTATTTTCCAGAGAAGATGGATGGAGTGTATACTATGGGCGTGGCTCGCCATACCTGGGCGTGCCACACTGGTTCAAGGTTCCAAAGAAGAAGAGCAAAAGGGAAGAGCTTGGGCGTGCCACTTGAGCTCGAAGGCATGGCACGCCAGGCTAACTATGCAAAGGAAAGACTCCGGGCGTGCCACTTGGGCTCGAAGGCGTGGCACGCCAGGGTGGTTAATGGAGAAAGTGTGCCACTTGCAAGCCAGGCATGGCGCGCCAAACCAAGCTGAGAAACTAGGCGTGGCACGCCACTCAAACGCCAGTCACACGCCAGGAACATGCTATATTTTATGAGTTTTTCTTTCTCCTTTTTAGTGTAATTTTCTTTTCTCTTTTGTATTTTCTTAATTCTAGTGATAGGAGTAGTATAAATAATCTCTAGAAGTACTGAAAATGGGGTTGGATTTGCAAGTGGGTTAGATACCTTTACTTTTAGTTTTACTTTTACACTTCATCTTCTCCATCTCTTGTACTTTTCTCTAAGCTATGAGTAGCTAAACTCCCTCTCATTGGGAGAGGGAGCTCTGTTGTACTCGATGGATTAATGATAGTGAATTTCTTCTTCTCTTCATCTTCTCTTTGATTTGCTTGAAGAAATTTCGTTCTTCATGCTAGTGTTCAATCATCTTGGGAAAGAGGTTGAGTGCAAAATGGGTTTCATGGGAACCTTGGAAAAGGAAACATGAAACCATGCTTGAAATCTCTTCTCACACTTGAGTAGATCTGGGTTTTGGGATTGGATATGGTAACATATAATCTATCCACTATTTCGATCTATGAGGATGTGTGGTATAATCAGAGACCAGGCATATCTCTCTTCATGAGCAATTAGACCAAGGAATTGGCTGATTATCAAGATTTGAGAGATTGAATCACCAAGGGATTGGGATTCAATCAATCATGATTGCCAAGAGGTCAATGAGTTGCATGATTGAAGATGAGATGATTTGAATTTAATCCAAAGGGAGCAACATCTCCTAATCCCAATGAATTTCCCTCATTCTTATCTTTTCCTTTCTTTATAGCTTTCTTTAATTTCTGCTATTACCCATTTCCCATTTACAATTCAGCCATTTATATTTCAGTTCTTTACATTCTTGCCATTTATCTTTCTGCATCTTCTTGCTTTCATTTACTTTTAAGTCACTTACATTTCTTCTATTTAAATTTCTGCATTCAATACTCTCTACATTGATTAGCTTAACTAAATTCACTCATTAACTAAAATTGCTCAATAAATCAATTTTTGTGGATTCGACCCCACTCCTAGTGGGTTATTACTTGACGATAATTTGGTGCGCTTACAAAAGAATGGATTCATTTTATATGGGGAGTGAATTCTGGTCACCAGTCACAGAGCATAATATAATACCAGACACGCAGACATAGAATTATTGAATTGTTGAATTTTGATAAGATATATATATATATATATATATTTCATTAAATGAATTATAATAATATTTTGGTATTTTATTAGTATTAAAATATAAATCTATTTTAGTTATTTTAATGTCTACTTTTAATTATATAAAGTATTTGAAACAATTTTTCTCTTAATAAATAATAATATGTATTATTTTTAAACTTATTTCAAAAATATATATTGAGTGTAAGGATGGACACACTGACACGTGATGGTATTTAGGTGTGTCCAAATATGTTCGAAGAAATATTTTTTTTTTGTTTTATTAAGACACAATTGGACACGAAAGACACGTGTGTTAGATGAATGTCAGATGAGTGTCGTGTTCAAAATGTGTTTGACATACATACATTGAAACTTAACAAAGTGTTTGCAATTCATAGTCTATATACATATTCTAGTATTCTATCTATTCACCCTCAAATCACTAAAACTCTCTTTTAAGCTAAGGGATACACTCTTAGCACACTGGTGTGTAATCAACATGCTACTAACTTTAATTAATCAATTCGATTAAATAAGAATAATTGATCCGAGCGGCCTTCCGTGTTAAATGACCTTTTCAGTGATTACGAAGAACAGGGGATATCCAAACACCAACAAGTGGGACGAAGGTAGTCGTTCCCCTAATTATAAGAATCCTACCCCCAAGAAAGAACTTGAGATGTTGTTAAGGTGGGGATTAAATGAATATTGATCGACATTCTATCAATAATTCAATTAAATTACCATTATTTTCCTCGTTTACTCTTCCTAATGGTCTACTTTTACCTGTTGTGATTTAGTCTTCCATTTGAAAATTTTCACCACTTTTATTTATTGTAGTAATAGATATTATTTTAAAACATATCAAATAATAAAAAAATAAAAAAAAAAGAAGTTATAGAAAGAGAGAAGACCACAAAAGAGTTCATCATACACAACATGATGAGTGAGAAACAAAAACCTTAGAATGTGGGGGGTTTTTGTACTAATATATATATATATATATTTGCTATCTATTTTCTCAGGTTGAAACTTCGAGCATCTATGATGCCATCGATTGTAGATATCATGAGCATGAACAACAAAAGAAATACAAATAGTCTTTCAAATTTTGCTTTCTTGACAGAATGGGAATCTAAAAACCTTAAAGATGGTTATAAATGATGCAACTATGGCAAAAAATCACTAAAAATTTTTGCCATAGCAAAATCTGCAGTAGTGTTTAAAATATTAAATAGAGACACATGAATAATTTTATCTTTGACAATACCAGTGTGGCTTCTTTTGCCGGAGCTACTATCGTTGTACTGCAATTGGTTGCTGTCCGAACAAGAGAGTGGAGTGGTACTTGGATGATCCTAACCATGTACAAACCATCTATGAGGGTTTTTTCGCTCATAATTTGCCACCAATCCTCCGTCCTCCATAAAGATCTTTCAACCTATACAATAACTCCACCATTAGCCCTAAACTTGGTAGAGGAAGTGGTGTACAAAAAGGTATAGTTTCAGACGCAAGTGCAGGTACAATGTAATGTTCCTTCCAACAAAATACCTTATTTAAGTCATGGTATTTAAATAATGTAACTTCTCTTCCAACAAAATACTTTACTTAAGTCATGGTATTTCTACTAGAAAGAACATTAAGTGACCATGCTTAATATTAACTACTTAATACTGTGCCATTACATCGCTAACTCGTTTTTTATTTTAGTAAAAAGCCAATAAATTTTATTTTTATTCATTAACAGTCATCCATTAAAGATCGCCAAACAATGTTATTCACATAATTATTAGTAATATATTATAGTTATTCAAATGAACAGCAAATACAAGTCCACCCCTCTAAAGGAAAATAAAATCTTTAAATAAAAAGAGCGGGAGTAAAATAAATTCTAACAATAATGACTTAACTCGCAGTTAAACGCTTATATGCATCTGTAGCTTTGTTATAGGTCTTTGCATTTGTAGCTGAAAGGGTGGGAAAAGTTAAGGTGAGAACTAAACCACAAGTTCTTAGTAGGGAATACGAATGCCGTAAAAGTAAAGAATAAAAATAAAAATCATCATCATCATCATCATCGTCATTTAAATAATTATCTTAATAACGAAAGAATGAGCTTAAAATGATTAGTGAAAATAGAGTATTGATAAACGAAAGCATGACTGAGGATAGATTATTGATGATCGAAAAAGAAAAAATATTGTACAAATTAGGAATTGAGAATTGAATGATTAGACTAAGTATTGAATGATTGACTGAGAATTGAGAAATGATTTAAGAAAACTGTATATGAGAACTGATTGTTTTATTTGGCCTTGGGCCGAACACAGGAATGGGGATGCTGATAAATTGTGTACTACTTTTCTGTTTGCCCTAGAGGTCCTGTAGGCCGAAGTTCACCTACAGTGGATATCATTTGTGTACTTCAAGGTGTTGCTCCTGTAGGCCGAAGTTCACCTATAGAGAGTTGTCATTCTTGTAAGCCAAAGTTCACATATAGGGGCATAATTTCTGTAGGCCAAAGTTCACCTACAGAAGGCAGCTATGTTGTGTTTACTTTTGGAAATGCCATATCCGACTAAGAATGCTGGATTACGTCGGGAGTGGGTAGAAACCAACACGTGAGCTCATCATATCATGTAAAACCCGATAAATTAATAAATAATTAAATAATAAATTAATTATGAGCCAGAGAAATTAGAAAATTAAATTTTATAATTTGAAGAAGTAAAAATATTTAAAATACAAATTAAAGAACTAATTTTAAAGATCAGGCCAACGGGCCGAACCGGTTGAACCGGGCCCGTATTGGGCGCAAGGCTCAACCTATATATAACTCATCCCAACCTTCTTCCCTTTCCTATCATCAAATCACGCTGAAGAAGAAGCAAAATACAAGAACACTAACCTCCTTTGTAATTCAATTTTCAATTCCTCCTAACTTTCAATCCGGAGCTCCAATCGCTACACCGCTTGCAGCCACGCAACCGTCTCGCCGAGCTCTTCAAATCTATTCGAAAAAATTGGTAAGAAATTTAAATTTATCACCCAGTTCTCCACTCCCTTTATTTTTTTCATTTTGGTTTATGGGTATTGAGAAGTTTGGTGTTTTGATGGTTTAGGATCGAACTAGCTTGGGATAATCGCTGGATTTCATCCAATTGCTCAATGGGTAAGGTAAGATACTACTAAATTCTAGTGAAATATTGATTTAGTGAAACCTAGTATTGATTTTCAGTGAATTGTATTAAATTAGAGTGAATTCATGTGAAATTAGAGTCAAATTACTGAAGTAAAGTGCTTGAATTAGAACTCAAGTGGTTAGAAGCTTGTCAAGTGGGATTTGGAGGCTTGAAAACTTGTGGAATAAAGAGGTCTTGAGGTGTTTTGGGGCTTTGGGAGGAAATCGGCTAATGTATGATTTTGGTTTTCTATAGTTAATATTCAATATTGCGTGAAAACTAAGGCTAGTTGCCATAAGATAGGCATAAATGCCTTGAATTGTTAGATTTGGTGGATTTAGTATGTAAAAATATGATGTTGATAATGATTGGTGAAACCAGTAATATTATGTGTGAGAATTCTTTGAATGAATTGGTGAATTTAGGTGTTGGAATGATTGTAAAGTGACTTCAGAGTATATGATAGTGTGTAGGAGTAATTGGTGTTTGTTTGATTGTGGTTTGGTTTGTTTTCGATTGAGAATTTTGGAAAACTAGAGGATTTGAACTTTTTGGAAAAACTGAATTTTTAACCAACTTTGGCGGGCCATAATATGGCTTCCGGACACCCAAATCTTGTAAAACTTGTTTTGAATAAAAATCGGGTCTGAGAATTTATAACATTTGCAGAACATGCAGAAAATGATTTTTAACAAAAAAGTTATGCGCATTTGAAGTTTGGTGTGAAAAACTGAGTTTTCTGAACTTAACAGCTTTTTGGGAAATCTAATACGGTTGTGTACGCGACAGTGTTATGCGACACGAGTTTTGGATCTGCGACAGACTGATGTACGCGAAAATTGGCTGCATATGCGACATTGTCATTTCTACACTTATGCATACACGATTTGTAGCATGCATACATGACATTGTCTTTTTGCAAATTCTCGCTTATGCAACAGGTTACTCGCGTACGCATGACTGATGTTTTGCTAAAAAGTGTAATTTTTAAGTTTTCAACCATTTCTCTAGTTTTTCAAACCTCTGTAACCCCTATTTACGGTCTGATAGCTAGTGTTAGGTTGCAAAAGAAGAGCAAACCCATTGGGGAAAATAGTTTGATAATAAAGAAAAGTTGTAAAGTGAATAACAGAACTAATGATGCATGATAATAATGAATCGTGATTGTACGAGTATGGATAAAGATGATGATGATGTTGATGAATTGTGATGATGGTATTGATGATTGATATTGATAATATGAAAGATCCATCTGGCTTAGGCATTTAAAATTATCTAAGACACGAGTTTTCCTGGGTAAATGTAGTGGCTTGCCACCATTTGCTCAAAGTTGAGACTCGATACTCTATTGACCCTCTGTCACAAGATGTGATCGGGTACTTTAACTCTCCGAATTCCCCTAATGAGATGATAAATGATTGATTGATTATATCTCCATAGACTCTTGGGGATGCGCGCCGGCAAGGACTCTCCAAGGTTCGCTACCGGACATGTCGGGTTTGGATGGATAACTGACAAATGAGACTCATCGGCCGTAGGACAGACATGCATCATATGCACTTGTATGCATTGTTTGAGTATGCATTTATTTTGACTTGCCTAATTGCTTATCTGTAATTAACTACTACCTGTTCTATTTGTTGTATCTGTTCCATATTTGTGTTTTCCATGTCTTTCTTGCTTGTGTTTGTTTCTAAGAGACCCCTCTGGTGGGTAGAGGAGGCGCTGAGGATTGTTCCACTTAGTGAATTGGAAATTCACAGAGAACGGGAAAAGATGAGTTAGATTAGATTCCTTAGACATAATCACCATAATTTTGGTTTAGTGAAAACTTTAGGATATGAATGTGGGTTGTTGGAGTTTTAGAATGCCTCTGGCTTTCCGGGACATTATTTATTATCTATATGGACACCATTACCATGTTGAGAACCTCCAGTTTTCATTTTATACATATTTTGTTATTTTTCAAATGCAGGATGTGAGGCACCTCACTGAGAGTATTGGAGGCTCTGCTGAAGCGAAGATCAACTTTGGGGACTTTCATTTTATATCTAGTTTATATGTATATATAGGTTCTCCACTTTGTATATATTTGTATTTTGTCCTTCCTAGAGGTTGACTTGGAGAAACAGAATTTATATTTTGTCTTTTGAAAAATATTTTGGGTTGTTTATGTATATGTATACTCTAGCCGGCCTTTGCTTTGCAGGTCGTGTCTGGAGCTTGATATATGTTTCTATGGAACTCTATATTCACATATATACTATCTTTTCCATGTGCTGTTATCTTTTTCCTTCTACGCTTAACCGTTTCAAGTGTGATGTGGCTTTTGAGTTTTGTTTTGCTCAACTTTTTCTATAAGGCTCCTACTTAAATTTCTTTTTCTATATGCCTATGTACACATTTTAAATTTTAGAGGTCGTAATATCCCACCACCTCTGATTTATGAACTTAAGCTTAAAACTCTGTGTGGTGGGGTGTTACATTATGGTATCAGAGCAGTTTGTTCCTGTAGAGCCTGAGGGACGGACTGACTATGTTTCTGGGTATACTATGGGTGTGTATATGCTATTTAGGATTATCTAACTGATAAATGTAGCATACTTGTTCACGAGCATGCATTTGGGAGTTTGAAGCACTAGACTTGAGATATTGAGACTAGTCACCTTGATATCAATTGTTTGGTATGAACAGGAACCAAATGACATCTCGTGGGCACGGACGTGGACGAGGAAGAGGTCAGAGAGTAAATGAGGAACCCAAAACGACTGAAAATAACCCAGTAAATTTAATGACTACTTTAGAAAACATGGCTGCTGCTATGCAGACCATAGCTGAGGTATTAGGAAATCAAGTTGATAATAAGAATGGCAGTAACGGTAGTAACGGGCCGATGACTTTAGCAATATTTCTGAAGGTAAATCCATCAATTTTTTGTGGAATGACGAATCCTACTAAGACAGACAATTGGTTTCAGGCTATGGAAAAAGCCTTACAAGTGCAACACATACCTGAAGACCAATATGTCGAATTCACCACTTATAACTCCAGAAAAGTGGTACAGTTTCACCTTTATATACTACTCACCTCCTCCAATAAATATATATATATATATATATATATATATACATTCATATGTATATATGTTATGAGTTCACTTTTATTCAATGGAGAAAACTTATGTAACGCACTTAAAGGGTTTGAACTTCAACCTCGACGAATTTCATAATAAAAATTTCCATTAAAATTCTAAATTGACTAAAGTGTTCTTCTCATCTTCCTCTTCAATCTCATACGAATTTTGTTGAAGGAATTTGAGGAAGGATTATCGCTTATTTGCTTTTCTCCTTAATAGTTTTGGTTCTGAAGTAATGTACAGAGAAAATTTAATTTTATTTCTTAATTGTTTTAATTGAAAATTAGGTAAGAAATTGGTATTAGAAGTTTTAAGAAGAAAACTGAGCTTGAATCTAAGAAAAGGTAAAGGTTTAATTAAATTAAACTAACTTGTGTGAATTGTATTTTTGGATATATAATTTATGAATTTGATGTGTGATGACTGGAAATTTATGTTTAAATACTTTTTTTAGATTAATTAAATATTGTATATTAAGTTGAAAAATTGATATTCTCAAGAATATTTTATTCGAGTCTTAGATGCCTTTGAAAGAGGTAGAGTTAAGCTCATTTTAATTTTATTCATAAAGTGAAATTGAAGATTAAAGTTGGAAGATTGAGTGAGTAAAGATTAAGAAAAATGTTTAAAAAAAAATATCAAGGAATAAAAGTTTAAAGTTTAAGAAAATAAGGTTCAAGGTTTAAATTTAAAGTTTAAGGTTAAAGGTATAAAGAATTAAAGATCAAGGTTTAAGGGTTTAAAGGTTTAAAGAATAAATATTAAGGAATAGATTGAGGAATATTGGATTATTTGAATTAAAGAAATATGATATTGAGCACAATCTCATGAGGATGGCGATACATAATGCTGACATGAGATATTATTCTTGAGGCTCAGTAGGGACAGCGATATATAACGCCCACTTGAGACCGGAAGGAAAGTTTCCCATGAGGACGGCAATACGTAACGCTCATGGGAAGGATGTTGGTTGAGGTAGGGACGGCGATACGTAATGCCTATCTCAGGACCACTGTTAGGTATCAGGAAATGAACTGACACATGAGCTCACGGCCTGTATAGGAAGAGACATACATCATATTTGTTTGCTGCATAATTTTTCTTATGATACTACTATGTGTGTGTTTATGTTTGTCTCTATTTGTTTGAGATTTTGTGTGATATTCTATATTATCTCTAAAATTGATGATTTCTTTTGAATGCATCTTATTAGAACTAAAAAAAAAAATAATGAATTTTTATTTTCAAGAAGGTAAAAGAAATACTATTGTGTGAAACCCTTACTAAGAACGCCCAAGTTCTTACCCCTCCCTTCCTCCCCTTCAGATGGAGACAGGAGTTCTATTCTATGAGCTAGATATATATATATATATATATATATATATATATATATATGAGGATCCTATACATCATAGTTTTTATATAGTAGTCACTGAGCCTAGGGTACGTGCGTACTTGTTGAGTAATCATCTGATGAGCGGATATTTTATACCCTTTTTGGCACTATTTTCTTAGTATTTTTAGTTATATTTTATTAAGTTCTATTATGTTTTAGTAGGTTTTAGTGAAAATTCACCTTTTGGATGCTACTTATAGTTTTTGTGTTTTTCTTATGATTTTAGGTGATTTTTGGGTGAAATTGACAAGTTTTGGCAAAGTCTGATTCAGAGGCAAAGAAAGGATAGGAGATATTGTCAAATTCTAACCTCCGTGCATTAAAATGAGCATTTCTGGGGCTACAAAGGTCCAATCGACGCGCTCTCAACCGCGTTAGAAAGCTAACTTTTAGGACTTTCTAGCAATATATAATGGTCTATACTTTTCATTGGAAATGACTACCCAAAATGGGTGTTGAACGCCCAACTTACCCCCTTTCTGGCGTTCAACGCCACCAAGGGAGCACAATGCAGCACACTCACACCCCTAATTGACGTTCAACGCCCAAAAGCCCAAGTTGAACGCCAGGCATACAAAGTACATGACCAAAGTGGGTCCAAAGTGAATTTTAGCACTCCTTAGCTTGTTTAGTCTTATCTTTGTACTTTTTAATTTTAAGTTAACATCTTTAGGGTTAGCATCTCCTATTTAAATAGGAGATCACTTAGGAATTAGGGCATGCCTCCCAGGAGGAGAGTCAAACACTTCTCTGTTTTCTTTGTAAACTATGAACAGCTAAACCTCCTAGGTTAAGGATAGGAGCTCTACTCATTCCTATGGATTAATATAATTACTTTTCTACTTTAATATATGTTTGATTCCATTCTATAATGCATTGTCGTTCTTCATCCTTATGAATTTGGGGTGAAACTGGCGTATGACCCCTTTTTCTACATGAGTTCTTGTGAGTCCCTGGCAGGATAGTATTGAGCTGTAGCTTGAGAATGCATCACAGGTTCCAACAAGTTATCTGGGCTAACTAGGATATGTGACATAAAATCTCGTTATTCTTGGGTAATTGAGGTTTCTGTGGCACTAAGGCTAGAATCATAGAGCTTGATTCTCCGATCCGGAAGATCTGACCTTGTCTGTGGCGTTTTTAGTAGGATCACCAGAGATTGAATTGCGTGAGCTTTACCCTCGTCCAGATTGAACGACCACTGCTGGTGTTTGGTTTGGATTAGAGGAGATTAATGACCATTGGCCTTGGCTTAATCACTTACAGCCGTGTCATTGAATGAATCACTCATTGTTAAAGTAGTCAGTAAGAAGTACTAATCTGGAAGAATAAGCTTCTCAAAGGCCTTAATTGATTTCTTACTATTGTTTCTCCGTTAATTCTTAATTGCTTCATTATTGTTTTGTTTATGCGCCTACAACAACAACAATCAACTTTCTATTCGCCTGACTAAGATCTACAGGAGAACCACAGCTTGCTCAATCTGAAAATCCTGGTGGGATCGACCCTCACTCACCTGAGGTATTACTTGGACGACCTGGTGCACTTGCCAGTTCAGTTGTGTGAGTTTCATTTTCGTGCACCAAGTTTTTGCCGCCGTTGCCGCGGATTGTTCGCCATTGACAAGCTATCGGTTTTCTTGCTGCTTAGATCAGGTTCTTTTTCTTTTAATTTCTTTTCTTGTTAGTTTTTCGAAAACTCTTTAAAAAATCTTTTTCAAATTTTTTTGTCATTAGTCATGTTTTTCTTTTTGTTTAACTCTTGTGACAATTCTTAAGTTTGGTGTCCTTTTTGGTTTTTGTTGATTTTTTTTTCTTGAATTTTTCGAAAATTGTTCTTGTTTTCTTGCTTTCTATTCGAAATTTTCTGTGTTTTTCTTTGTTTGATTTTAAAATTTGTAAGTTTGGTGTCTTTTGCTGTTCCTCTTCCCAATTTTTCGAAATTTAGTGCCTTTAATTTCAAAATTTTTAAGTTTGGTATCTTTTGGTGTTTTTCCTTTTAATTTTTTTCGAAATTTTTGTTGTTCAAATTCAAAACTTTTAAGTTTGGTATCCCTTTTTGTTTGTTTCCTTTTTGAATTTCAAAAATAATTTTTAAACATATTTTCGAAAACTTTTAGATGTGATTTCAAAATTTTAAGTTTGGTGTCACATTGGTAATCTTTTGATTTAATTTTCTTGTTTATCTTTATTATTTCTAAATCTTTATCTTATCTTTTTCTTTAATTTCAAAATTTTGTTATCTTATCTTTATTTTAATTTCAAATTTTAAAATTTTAGTATTTTGTTAGTTTTTCTTTCTTTTAAAAATTGAATTTCAAATTCTCTCTTTGACTTTCTCTTTCTAATTTTCAAATTTTTTTTCAAAATCAAATATCCTATCTTAATTTTCAAATCTTATCTTATCTTGTTTCTTTCTCTTGAATTTTTTTTTTCTAATTTTTGAATTTTCAAATCTTTAATTGCCTTTTTCAATTTTCAAAAAATTGCATCTTAAATTTCAAATCTTTTTTTATCTTATTTTGATTTAATTTTAAATTTAAAGTTTGGTGTCTTTTAATATTTCCTTTTTTTTCTTTTTTTTATTTCGAAAATTTCAAATTTTTTCTTTTTCTTTTTAATTAATTTTCTTTTTGAATTTTCAAATCATATCTTGTTTATCTTTCTTGAACTTGAATCTTTATCTTATCTTTTCCTTAACTTTCAAATCTTGTTTTCCATTTTGATTTCAAATTTTAAAGTTGGTGTTTCTTTCTATCTTGGTTGTTTTCTAGAATTTTCAAATCTTATCTTCTTTATCTTTCTTGATCCTAATTATCTTCTCTTTGATTTTTGAATTTTTATGTTAGTCATTTTATTTAAATTCAAATTTTAAATTTGATGTTTCTTTAGTCTTTAATTCTTTCTTTCTTTTCGAATTTCAAAAATTTTTACAACCTTTTCTTTTTAACTTTCGAAAATTTTTTGTTAATTGTTGCATTCTTGTTTTGAATTTCTATCTTGTTTATCTTTCTTGATTTTCAATCTTCGTCTTGTTTATCTTTTCCTTGATTAGCAGATTTTATTGGTTATTTATTTTTCATTTAAATTCAAATTTTAAAGTTTGGCATTCCTTTAGTGTTTCCTCTCTCTTTTTTAATTTCGAAAATTTTTAAACCTCTTTCTTTCTAATTTTTTTATTTTTTGAAATTTCTAGCTATTTTTTTATTTCAAATTAGTATTCTATTTTTTATTTATTTATTTTCGAAAAAAATATTTTCTTGATTTTTTGGGATATCTCACCCGGAGCTCTCTAGACTTTGACATACATAAAGTCTCCCCCTTTTCTTTGTCTCTTGTTTGCAGAGAACCACAAAAAAATCACTATGGATCAGAATGAGGGTGCTCAATCCAGAAGATTCTTGAGGTCTTATACAGCTCCCACTCCTGACTTCTATGAAAGGAGCATTTGTTGCCTCCTATTCGAGCAGACAACTTTGAGCTCAACTCACAGCTAATCACTCTAGTGCAGCAAAACTGCCAGTTTCAAAGACTTTCACAAGAAGAGCCCACGGAATTTTTTACAAACTTCCTGCAGATCTCTAACACAGTACGAACCAACGGAGTAGACCAGGATGTCTACAGGCTGTTGCTCTTTCCATTTGCTATAAAAGGCCAAGCAAAGAGGTGGTTGAATTCCCAGCCCAAAGCAAGCCTGAACTCATGGAGTAAACAGGTAGACAAGTTTTTTAACCAATACTTCCCTCTAAATAAGCTAACCCAGCTAAGACTGGACATTCAAGACTTCAGACAAGAAGAGAATGAGTCTCTTCATGATGCTTGGGGGAGGTACAGAATGATACTATGGAAATGCCCCATGGAAATATTTTCAGAATGGGTAAAGCTGGACATTTTCTATTACGGACTCACAAATATGGCTAAGATGTCTCTAGATCATTCTGCAGGTAGTTCAATACATATGAGAAAGACAATTGAAGAAGCTCAAGTACTCAATGAGACAGTCGCCAGCAACCAGCATCTATACTCGTCTGGTGAGACTTCAATGAAAGGAGAGGTCAAGACGGTGTCCACTGAATCAGACCCTTCGGAATAAAGTGAATCATTAACCCAGCAGCTATACTCCCTTACACAACAGTTGCTAAGTTTGCAAGAAGTGTTGCAAGAAACCTGTGTCTCCAACAAGAATATAGAGGCACGATTGAACCAGGATGAGCAGCATTTATCTGAACAAATAAGAAAAGAGTGCCAAGCCATCCAATTGAGGAGTGAAAGGACCCTAAACATCCAGCCTCAGAACAGTAAGATGCAGGGGAAAGAGGAAATGGCAGAGAATGAACAGGCAGCAATTCAGGGCACTATCAAGGGCGTTGAATGCCCAGAAAGGGATGGCACTGGCGCCCAATGCCCAGGAGGGGGCAACACTGGCGTGAAATGCCAGGAAATGACCAATAGTGGCTATGAACGCCCAGATAGGGGAGGATATGCATGTGTAAGTTCAGGGAACCCCTCTCCTAAGCAAGTTGGTAACTCTTCTTCTGGCACTATAGACACTCACCCTGCGTCACTCAAAACGCCTGAGTACAAGACCAAGATGCCATATCTTTGGAGACTTCAACGGGAACAAAAGGATAAGCAATTCTCCAAGTTCCTAAAAGATTTCAAGAAACTGGAGATCAAAATCCCCTTTGCAGAGGCTCTTGAACAAATACCTTCATATGCTAAGTTCATGAAGGAAATACTGAATAACAGGAGGGATTGGAAGAAAGTAGAGACAATGGTGCTTACTAAGGAGTGCAGTGCAGTCATTCAGATGAACCTTCTCGAGGAACTTAAGAGACCTCTCACTCTTCCCAATAACCCAGTGCCTACCCCAAGAGGAGAGTGCATGGCCATCACAGTGGACTCTGAATCCGTACCAAAGGAGGAAGTGCAAGTTGCTGAAGGGTCAGAGGAGAAAGAAGCTCTATAAATGGTTAAGGTTACCCTGTCACAATGGTGTTTCAAGCTCCCTCTATGAAACCCATTCAAGAGCTTGAAACACCACACCCTTAGAAGTCCCAAAAGGAGACCAAGGATGAGCACCACTCGCAGTTCTTGGAAGTCTTTAAGAAGCTGCAAATAAAGATTCCCTTTGCTGGGATTTTGAAGCAAAGGCCTCTCTCTACGGGAAGAACCTTTATTGATGCTGAGAGAGGCAAGTTGGTGCTGCGATTGCATAAGGATTGGTTGGATTTTAAGGTCTTTAAACCTCCACTACCCCCTAATAGAGGACGTACTTGCATGCAAAGTACAATGCTAAAGCTTCCTCCCTTGGTGGAAATTCATACAGTTTCCCTAGACTTCACCCCTAAGTTTGGTGTTGAGTGTGCACTATCAACTAAGGAGGAAGGTCCCAAGAGAAGGATTCCTAGGGGATGGAAAAACAATAATATCCCTACTGAAGGCTTCTCAGCCGAAACGAAGGTAGTATCCTCTGCAAGTCCAATCCTGTCTCATGCAGTGAACAGGATCCTATCTCTTGAGCATATTAAGCTGATCCATGAGAGCACATGAAGAAAGCTCCCAGTGAGGAGTGAGGATTTATTCCTCTATGACTATCTTCCTCTTTGAAGGAGCTTACTGTCAAGCTAATGACAGTAAAGAAGCACTTGTTGGGAGGCAACCCAACCATAAGTATCTTATAGTATTTTCTTCTTTTCTATTTTTGTTATTTTAGTTTGATTTCATATTATTTCATGTTTTCTTGTTTTTCATAGTTTTCTTCGTTTTTCTAATGTTTTTCATAGTTTTCTTCGTTTTTCTAATGTTTGTGATCATTAGAACAGAAACAGAAACACATAGAAGAGAAACAAAACACCCCAAAGGGTGCCCCCTTACTGGCGTTCAACGCCAGAAGGGAGAAGAGAACTTGGGCATTCAACGCCCATAAGGGAACAGAGAGGATCAAGTTTTCTTTGCTTAGGGACAAGCAAAATTTTTAAGTTTGTTATTGCAGAGCGAGCTCTAGGTGTACATTATCATCAATGGCACCAAAGGGACATGAATCATCTTCATAGAAGAGCACAGCTTGAGCAACCATCAGCACTAAGGTGGTTGAGTTTCAATTCCCCTTTCTTTCTGTTTTTCAATATTTCATCTTATTTCCTATTCTCTATTCTAGCTTTTACATTATCACTACTAGGATTTCCTTTGCTTTTTAGTCGAGTAGCTTAAATTTTCAAAATTTTTTTGGGTTTAAGATATCTCATGTATCCCACAACAAGCTTAAAAGAAAATTTTTGAAAAAGAAGTAGTAAATTACACGAGGTTTTGAGTAATATTATGAGTAATTCCAGTTATCTTGATATGGTGGACTTATCTTTATTTTTTGAATATATGAATTAACTATGCGTAATTGATATTGAAGTTGAGTATGTTGGCCCTTGAAGAACAGTGAGTTTAGAGAAGTATTATTGACTCTCTAAAAAATAAAAAATATTGATTCTTGAAGAAAGAAAAAGCAGCATAAAAAAGAGAAAAATAAAACGAGAAGAAAAAGAAAATTTAATAAATAAAGAGCAAGGATCCAAGGCTTTGAGCATCAATGGTTAGGAGGGTCAAAATTGGCCTAAAAAGCTCAAATGAGTTGCTATCCCTAACTAAATAAAATGCTTGTAGTGCGAAGGTGTCAAGTAAAAAGCTTAAGACTGAGCAGTTAAAGTCATGATCCCAAAACTAAGAGTACGCTTAAGAACTCTGGACACCACTATTTGGGAATTTAAGCAAAACTAAATTCGAATCCAAAGGGTTCCCCCAGTTAAGTGCCTATGGCGTTTATGTATCTGGTGGTAATACTTGAAAACAAAATACTTAGAGCCACAGCTAGCTCAAAGGTGCAAAGTACAAAAAAGAAGCTGTGTTCAAGAATCCAGAAAAACTAGAAGAAGAGAACCAATAATATCATCTGGATTCTAGTTCCAAGGGATATCAATATTTCTGAGCTTCAAAGAAAAGTGAGATGCCAAAACTGTTCAGAAGTAAAGAGCTAATAGCCCCATTCAACATTTGGAACTGAGCTTCATTGACAACTCTGAGACCTATTGTATTTTTCTCTTCCATTAGTCCTACTTTGTTTTTGGTTGCTTGAGGACAAGCAACAGTTTAAGTTTGGTGTTCTGATGAGCGAATATTTTATACCCTTTTTAGTATTGTTTTCTTAGTGTTTTTATTTATATTTTATTAAGTTCTATTATGTTTTAGTAGGTTTTAGTGCAAAATTTACCTTTTGGATGCTACTTTGAGTTTTTCTGTTTTTCTTATGATATTAGGTGATTTTTGGGTGAAATTGGCAAGTTTTGGCAAAGTCTGATTCAGAGGCAAAGAAGGATAGCAGATGAGTGTCAAATCCTGACCTCCGTGCATTCAAACGAGAATTTCTCTAGCTAAAGAGGTCCAATTGACACACTCTCAACAACGTTGAAAAGCTAACTTTCAGGGATTTCCAGCAATATATAATGGTCTATACTTATCTATGGAAATGACTGCCCAAAACGGGCGTTGAACACCCAACTTACCCTCTTTCTAGCGTTCAACGCCCATGAAGGACAAGGCCAACGTTGAACGCCCAAAACTGGCATTCAACGCCACCAAGGGAGCACAAGGTAGCGCACTCAGCCCCCTAATGGGCGTGCAACGCCCAGAAGCCCAATTTGAATGCCAAGCATACGAAGCACATGACCAAAGTGGGACCAAAGTAGAATTTAACACTCCTTAGCTTGTTCAGTCTTATCTTTGTAATTTTTAATTTTAAGTTAACATCTTTAGGGTTAGCATCTCCTATTTAAAGAGGAGACTACTTAGGAATCAGGGCATGCCTCCCAGGAGGGAAGTCAGACACTTCTTTGTTTTCTCTATAAACTATGAGCAACTAATGTAAGACCCAGGATTTTTGAAAAAGGGCTATCATGAGCTAATTTCAAATTTAGTATTTCTGTAGCTTTAATTTTAGAAATTTCTTTATTAAAGAAAATTAAAGCAAGTTTAGATTAATTGAATTTGAAATAAATTAAGATTTTTATCCAATTTTACAATTATTGAATTATTTTCTATATTCAAATTATAAAGTTGATAGTTGTGAAATAATAAGGATTTTATATGATTTAGACTAAATAATTAATATTTTAAAATATTAATACTGCTGTTTTGGGAAAATAAAGGATTTAATTATATTATTTCTAATTATTGGATTTGAATATTTTGTTGAAAAAAATTGTGAAATTGATGAACAAATAGTATTTTTATACATTATTATTGTTGGATTAAAATTTATTTCTAATTATTATATTATCCCTATTTTTATTTGAAATTACAAAACTACCCTTAAACCTAATTTTTACCTAAACCCTAACCCTGAAACCCTAACCCAGTGACCCTTACCCTACCCGATTCCCTTTCACCCACACCCAGCTCCCTAACAATGCAGCAGTAATAGCTGCAAACTGAAACAAAGAAATGAAGAAAGAAAGGGATAGAGGGAAGGGGGTACCGCGGAAGGAGAGTGAAGGAGGAGGGAAGGCGGCGCGGTGGGCGTCACTGCCACCATCGGCCGCTGTCGACAAGAAGATAGGAGGTCTGGAAGAGCCGAGGAAGGAGAAGGAAGAGAAGGCCGCGCTGCCGTCGCCGTGTTCCACGCCGTTGTCGCCACCATTACCGTCGCGGAGGAGGAAGCCTTGAGGAGAGACAGAGGCCGCGCGACTCTGGGGGAGGAAGACGCGCCCAATGGCACGAAGAGCGCGACCCACTGCACGGTGCTATGCCGCCGTGTGCTGTCTTTGTCGCTGAGCTCCTATGGCGGTTCTGAGTTCCTATGGCCACCGCCGGCAAGATCCGAATAGAGAGAAGCTTGAGGAGAGAGAGAGAGATCGACGAGAGGGGTTCCCGTCTGTGCGGTCGTGCCTCCACCGCCGTAGATCCTCCACTGCCTCTCACTGCCGCTGATGTCCTCCATCGCCGTTGCTTGCCGTTCGAAGCTGCTGCATCGCCACTGCTGGAAGTCCGCCCGATCTGATTTGAAGGAGAGAAAGGGGTTTAGGCTACCGCTGTTACTTGCGCTTTGAGCTGCTACACTAGCCACCGCCACAGGTGTCGCTGCTGGAGAAGGGAGCTGTGTCTCTATTTTTCTGACCACCGGGAGTGGTTCTGTGACTTCCGGGACCACCGCCGAAGCTTTTGGCCGAGCCTCTGCCGCCAGGAACGCCTCTGCTACCACCGAGTTCCACCACCGGTAAGAGTTTAAGATTGATTTCTGTTCCTTTGGAATTTCGGAAAGGTCTTTAACGTCACGTGGTTGTTACAGTAGCTGTTATCGGGGTTTTGCTCACGACTGTCACTTAGGGTTATTGTTGGAACTATTGCCGAGTCGATTCAGAATCGCAGCTGCCTCATTTTGTTATTTCGGTAGGTAAGTATGTTTCGAAAAGCCTCGCGTTAGTATTCTGTTGTGTTTGGTTAATGAATCTGACTTTTGGTAACGTGGGGTCGAGTTCTGATTATTACATGTTGCGATTAGAGTCATTGTGGTTGTTGAAGAAGCAAGTGGAGCTGAGATTTTGGTTGCAGTCGATTCGGGTCGAGACGAAAGAATTCAATTAACAAGTTTGGGTTGTGGTTTCAAAGTGTCGAGGTAGGGGCTTTCTAAAGAGCTATTTTATATCTGGAATTGTTATAAATAGATACTAGTGTGAGAATTATATACTTATAGTGATTGTACCAGTCCTATGTATTGTTTGGCTACTTTGGATGAATATGATTATACGTTCTGATTGGATTATTGTTTGGTTGTGATAAATGAACTGTTGCTGAACTGTTTCTTTAAGGTTTTGGAGATGAGTTTAATCGGTTGATAATGATTTGATTTTTGAAACGGTTTCCTTGAGATATGAAAATGATTTTGGATTTTGGACCATTGAAAAGGATTGTGGAACGGTTTAGTTGGGACCTGAACCGGGTGGCAAAGTCCAAGTTTTAGGGGAGGTGCTGGCGAAATTTCTATAAAAATCCTAGACTTTGTTTGAAAAGTTATTTAGAAAGGTTTAGATTTGAGAAATTGTATTATTTGATTTATTAAGAAAATATTTATGTTTTCAAACTTAACTTATTTAAGCAAACTATATGTCTTGAGTTCGATTTATTTAGAAATGAATTATTTTACCATTTGAATCACTGAAGAAAAGTATTATGTTCTAATATTGGTTTTAATGTAAAAAGGACTTTTGCTTTTGGTTAGACTTAAAGGTATCGTTCAGAGGAGCTTTTAGTGATTTTAAAGGAAATTGGGCTTTGAATGAATAATTGCATTTGTGACATTTTGGAAGAAGTCAAAGAATTGGTTTTAAGAAGGAACCTGAAAGTGGTTTTGATTAAAGTGAATCGGTTCCGTTTCAAGTGAATTGACTTTGGATTGGGTTGGGACTTGTGACTTTAAATGATCCGCTTTTATAATAAACTCTGTTTTTATTTGCTTAAACCAAGGATCTATGATTTTAAGAATTTCAATGAATTTTTAAGAAATTGAGATAGGTTGTCCTTCCCTAAAGTCTTGAAACTCGACTAAAAAATTTTATTATTGAATCCTATATTAGGATGAATGATTTTGAATCCTTCAAAGGAGATTTTAATTTGGCCTAGTTTTGGAATTTTGGAAATATAATACTAAGGGTGATTTTGTTTTAGAAAAGAGAAAATTTACGTTGAGGAAAAATGGCTTATGAGCCTGAAATGATTTGAGGAATGGGGATTTTAAAGCCAAGGCTGGAAAGAATTGATTTTTCGATTTCAAAGTAAATTGAATTGAGAAAAAGTGATTTATGACTTGAATGATGATTTTATGAGTTTGATGATGTTGGATGGTGGAAGTGCATTTATGTTATGAGCTGGAATGGCCGTATATGATAATGAATTATGGCTGATTGTGAAATATGTTATGAGCTGAAATGGTTGTATATGATAATGAATTATGGCTGATTGTGGAATATGTTATGAGCCGGATGGCTGAGTTTGAATATGAATGATTTGAGCTGATAAAGTGATTGTTGCACTTCCAATTATCTGAGATACCAGTTTTCCTGGGTGAAAGCAGTGGCTAGCCACCACGTGCTCCAGGTTGAGACTCGATACCCTGCTGACCCTATGTCGTAAGTGTGGCTGGACACTGTGAAAGTTCCAGATGAGCTCGCCCCCGTGAATAAACACCAGTGAGGGTGTGGATGTGAATTATGATTATGTTTGTGAATAACTCGAGTTGGGGATGCATGATAGAGGGACAGTCCAATGGTTAGCTACCAGGACTTGTCGGGTTGGCTTTATAACCGACAGATGAGACTCATCAGCCACTAGGACAGGCATTCATCATTTGCATCTATGTGACATTGTTTGGGTGTGCATATTGTACTTGGTTTGCCTATGTGATTAATTGTGTTTAATTGCTAATTGCTCTACTTAATGTAACTGCTTGTTTGTGCTTGAACTTCCTACTTGTGTTTGCGACTGAAACTCTATTGGATTGTGGTGGATTGGCTGCTGTTGGATTGTTTGGGCCTAGGGCCGTGGTTGATTATGAGATGGGCCGATGGTTGGTTTCGATTTGTGTTTCTGGTTTAGAAAAGTATGAAAAACTAATCTGGTTCAGCATAGATAGACCTTTTGAAAGGCTTTTGAATTTTTAGAAAATGAACAGTTTTCTCTTTCAGAAAAGACTTCAGATATTTTCTTTATATAGTAAGCCTTTGTTTTTGAAAAGAAGCATAAGGCTGTTATTATCACTGTAACGATTTTATCTCGCGTATCCTATTATAGTAATTTTGCAACCCTATAGTGAGAACCCTTTCGAGGATGATGTTCTCACTCCCCTACAGATCTTCTCTTTTCAGGTTATAGATGACGAAATTCAGAAGAGATTATTTATTTCCTGTCAGACGATATTGTTTGTATTGTTTTAGTATTTATGTTTCTCCTCGCCTTTAATTTTTCAAGTCTTGTAAGAGGGATAGGATTATGATGTGATGTTTGTAACTTAATATATATATACATATATATATATATATATATATGTATATATATTTCTTGTGAGTATTGTAACTTATATTGTAAGTCTGGATGTTTTTTTTTTAATTCGGTTCAAGTATTAAACATGCTCATATTCTAGTACTAAATATTATAAGAGTCGTCGTAATATCTGAGCTATCAGAGTAGCGTAGCCGGAAGCGTGACATTTTGATAGTTAGGGTGTTACAACTAAACCTCCTAGTTTAAGGATAAGAGCTATGCTCATTCCTATGGATTAATATAATTACTTTTCTACTTTAATATATGTTTGATTCCATTCTATGATGCATTGTCATTCTTCATCCTTATGAATCTGGGGTGGAATTGGCGTATGACCCCTTATTCTATATAAGTTCTTGCGAGTCCCTGTTAGGATAATATTGAGCTGCAGCTTGAGAATGCATCACAGGTTCCAACAGATTATTTGGGCTAATTGGGATATGTGACATAAAATCTCTTTAGGGATGGGTAATTGAATTTTCTGTGGCGCTAAGGCTAGAATCATAGAGCTTCATTCTCTGATCTGGAAGATCCAACCTTGTCTGAGGTGTTTTTAGTAGGATCACCAGAGATTGAATTGCGTCAGCTTCACCCTCGTCTAGATTGAACGACCACTGCTGGTGTTTGGTTTGGATCAAAGGAGATTAATGACTAGTAGTCCTGGCTTAATCACTTACAGCATTGCCATTGAATGAATCATTCATTGTTAAAGTAGTCAGTAAGAAGTACTAATCCGGAAGAACAAACATCTTTGAGGCCTTAACTAATTTCTTACTATTGTTTCTCTGTTAATTCTTAATTGCTTTCGTTATTGTTTTGTTTATGTGCCTACAACAACAACAATAAACTTTCTATTCGCCTGACTAAGATCTGCAAGATAACCACAGCTTGCTTAATCCAACAATCCTCGTGGGATCGACCCTCACTCACCTGAGGTATTACTTGGACGACCCGGTGCACTTGTCGATTCAGTTGTGCCAGTTTCATTTTCGCGCACCATCATCCCTTTCGACATCCGATTAATACTATGCTCTTTAACCTCAATATGCCTTACGAGTTTCCTTTAGAATGGCTTCACCAAGACGCCCCTCATCATCCATTCCACGATGGACCTGGACTTCATTATCACTGATGAGCGGATAATTTATACACTTTTTGGCATTGTTTTTAGTATATTTTTAGTAGAATCTAGTTACTTTTAGGGATGTTTTCATTAGTTTTTATGTTAAATTCACATTTCTGGACTTTACTATGAGTTTGTGTGTTTTTCTGCGATTTCAGGTATTTTCTGGCTGAAATTGAGGGACATGAGCAAAAATCACATTTAGAGGTTGAAGAAGGACTGCTGATGCTGTTGGATTCTGACCTCCCTGCACTCAAAGTGGATTTTCTGGAGCTACAGAACTCAAAATGGCGCGCTTCCAATTGCGTTGGAACGTAGACATCCAGAGATTCGCAGCAATATATAATAGTACATACTTTGGCCGAGTTTAGATTATGCAAATGGGCGTTGAACGCCAGTTCTATGCTGCAGTCTGGAGTTAAACGCCAAAAACACGTCACAAGCCAGAGTTGAACGCCAGAAATACGTTACAAACTGGCGTTCAACTCCAAGAATGACCTCTCCATGTGTAAACTTCAAGCTCAGCCCAAGCACACACCAAGTGGGCCCCGAAAGTAGATTTATGCATCAATTACTTACTTCTGTAAACCCTACTAACTAGTTTAGTATAAATAGGACTTTTTACTATTGTATTTGACATCTTTGGATTATCTTTTGATCTATTGATCACGTTTGGGGGCTGGCCATTCGGCCATGCCTGAACCTTTCACTTATGTATTTTCAAACGGTAGAGTTTCTGCACTCCATAGATTAACGTGTATAGCTCTGCTGTTCCTCATGAATTAATGCAAAGTACTATTGTTTTTCTATTCAATTCAACTTATTCCGCTTCTAAGATATTCATTCGCACTTCAACATGAATGTGATGAACGTGACAATCATCATCATTCCCCCACGAACGCGTGCCTGACAACCACTTCCGTTCCACCTTAGATTGAATGATTATCTCTTGGATCTCTTAACCAGAATCTTCGTGGTATAAGCTAGATTGATGGCGGCATTCATGAGAGTCCGGAAAGTCTAAACCTTGTCTGTGGTATTCTGAGTAGGACTCTGGGATTGAATGACTGTGACGAACTTCAAACTCGCGAGTGCTGGGCGTAGTGACAGACACAAAAGGAGGGTGAATCCTATTCCAGTATGATCGAGAACCTCAGATGATTAGCCATGCTGTGACAGAGCATTTGGACCATTTTCACAAGAGGATGGGATGCAGCCATTGACAATGGTGATGCCTCTAGACGATTAGCCATGCAGTGACAGCGCATCGGACCATTTTCCAGAGAGGATAAAAAGTAGCCATTGACAACGGTGATGTCCTTACATAAAGCCAGCCATGGAAAGGAGTGAGATTGATTGGATGAAGACAGCAGGAAAGCAGAAGTTCAGAGGAACGAACGCATCTCCATACGCTTATCTGAAATTCTCACCAATGATATACATAAGTATTTCTATCTTTATTTTCTGTTTATTTATTATTTATTTTCGAAAACTCCATAATCAATTATTATCTGCCTGACTGAGATTTACAAGATGACCATAGCTTGCTTCATACCAACAATCTCCGTGGGATCAACCCTTACTCACGTAAGGTTTATTACTTGGACGACCCAGTGCACTTGCTGGTTAGTTGTATCGAAGTTGTGAATGAAAAATAATTTATTAAGACGTGCGCACAGAGTTTTTGGCGCCGTTGCCTGAGATCACAATTTCGTGCACCAAGTTTTTGGCGCCGTTGCCGGGGATTGTTCGAATTTGGACAACTGACGGTTCATCTTGTTGCTCAAATTAGGTAACTTTCTTTTTGTTTTATTTTCAAAAATTTTTCAAAAATCTTTCAAAAAATTCCCCTTTGTTTTCGAAAAAAATTTTAAAATAAATCTTTTCAAAAATATATATTTCTTCAGAATTTTTAAGAATGAATTCTAGTGTTTCATGAAGCATGTAGAAGCCTGGCTGGCTGTAGAGCCATGTCTAAATTCTTTTGGACTGAGGCCTCCACATGTTAGGGAATTGCTTGTACTGCTGAAGCTTGGCTGGCTATTAAGCCATGTCTAACCCTTGGATTGGAGCTTTAGACTAACATTGAAAGATTCCTGGAATTCTTCTTGAAGATTTTGGAATCCTTATTTTTCTTTTTCACATTAATTTTTGAAAAATCCAAAAAAAATCATAAAATCAAAAAAAATCAAAAATATTTTGTGTTTCTTGTTTGAGTCATGTGTCATGTTATAAGTTTGGTGTCAATTGCATGTTTTAAAATTTGCATAAAATTTTCGAAAAATTCATGCATTCATAGTGTTCTTCATGATCTTCAAGTTGTTCTTGGTAAGTCTTCTTGTTTGATCTTGATGTTTTCTTGTTTTGTGTCTTTTCTTGTTTTACATGTGCATTCTTGCATTCATATTGTCTAAACATGAAAGATTTCTAAGTTTGGTGTCTTACATATTTTCTTTGCATTAAAAATTTTCAAAAATAAGTTCTTGATGTTCATCTTGACATTCAAAGTGTTATTGGTGTTCATCTTGACATTCATAGTGTTCTTGCATTCATCACATACTTTGATCCAAAAATTTTCATGCAGTGCATCATTTTCATGTTTTTCTCTCTCATCATTAAAAATTCAAAAATCAAAAAAATATCCTTCCTTTTTTCTCTCATAAATTTTCGAAAATTTGAGTTGAATTTTTCAAAAAATTTTTAAAAATTCAATTGTTTCTTATGAGTCAAATCAAATTTTCAATTTAAAAATCTTATCTTTTCAAAATCTTTTTCAAAAATCAAATCTTTTTTTATTTTCTTATCTATTTTCGAAAATTCCAAAAATATTTTTCAAAAATCTTTTTCTTAATTTTACATCAAATTTTCGAAAATAACATCATCAACTAATGTTTTGATTCAACAATTTCAAGTTTGTTACTTACTTGTTAAAAAAGATTCAAACTTTAAGTTCTAGAATCATATCTTGTGATTTCTTGTGAATCAAGTCATTAATTGTGATTTTAAAAATCAAATCTTTTTCAAAACTAATTTCAATCATATCTTTTCAAAAATATCTCTTTATCTTATCTTTTTCAAAATTTGATTTTAAAATATCCTTTCTAACTTCTTATCTTCTTATCTTTTCAAAATTGATTTTCAAATTTGTTTCAACTAACTAACTAACTTTTTGTTTGTTCCTTATCTTTTTCAAAACTACCTAACTAACTCTCTCTCCCTCATTTTTGAACATATCTCCCTCTTTTTCAAAATTTCTTTTTAATTAACTAATTATTTTAATTTTTGATTTTGATTTTCGAAAATCACTAACTCTCTTTCAAAAATAATTTTCGAAAATTCTCTCTCTCTCATCTCCTTCTATTTATTTATTCATCTACTAACATCTCTCCCTCACTCACCAAAAATCCGAACCCTCTCTCTCTGAGTTTAGATCTTTTCTTCTACTCTTCTTTTCTTCCACTCACCTAAGGGAACCTCTATACCTGGGCAAAAAAGATCCCTATTATTATTTTTCTGTTTCCTCCTTTTTCATATGAGCAGGAGCAAGGACAAGAACATTCTTGTTAAAGCAGATCCAGAACCTGAAAGGACTCTGAAGAGGAAACTAAGAGAAGCTAAATTACAACAATCCAGAGATAACCTTACAGAAATTTTCGAACAGGAAGAGGAGATGGCAGCCGAAAATAATAATAATGCAAGGAGGATGCTTGGTGACTTTACTGCACCTAATTCCAATTTACATGGAAGAAGCATCTCCATTCCTGCCATTGGAGCAAACAACTTTGAGCTGAAACCTCAATTAGTTTCTCTGATGCAGCAGAATTGCAAGTTTCATGGACTTCCATCTGAAGATCCTTTTCAGTTCTTAACTGAATTCTTGCAGATATGTGATACTGTTAAGACTAATGGAGTAGATCCTGAAGTATACAGGCTCATGTTTTTCCCTTTTGCTGTAAGAGACAGAGCTAGAGTATGGTTGGACTCTCAACCTAAGGATAGCCTGAACTCTTGGGATAAGCTGGTCAAGGCTTTCTTAGCCAAGTTCTTTCCTCCTCAAAAGCTGAGTAAGCTTAGAGTGGATGTTCAAACCTTCAGACAGAAAGAAGGTGAATCCCTCTATGAAGCTTGGGAGAGATACAAAGAACTGACAAAAAAGTGTCCTTCTGACATGCTTTCAGAATGGACCATCCTGGATATATTCTATGATGGTCTATCTGAATTAGCTAAGATATCATTGGATACTTCTGTAGGTGGATCCATTCACCTAAAGAAAACGCCTACAGAAGCTCAAGAACTCATTGACATGGTTGTTAATAACCAGTTCATGTACACTTCTGAGAGGAATCCTGTGAGTAATGGGACGCCTATGAAGAAGGGAGTTCTTGAAATTGATACTCTGAATGCCCTATTGGCTCAGAATAAAATATTGACTCAGCAAGTCAATATGATTTCTCAGAGTCTGAATGGAAGGCAAGCTGCATCCAACAGCACTCAAGAGGCATCTTCTGAAGAAGAAGCTTATGATCCTGAGAACCCTGCAATAGCAGAGGTAAATTATATGGGTGAACCTTATGGAAACACCTATAACCCCTCATGGAGAAATCACCCAAATTTCTTATGGAAGGATCAACAAAAGCCTCAACAAAGCTTTAATAATGGTGGAAGAAACAGGTTTAGCAATAGCAAGCCTTTTCCATCATCCACTCAGCAACAGACAGAGAACTCTGAACAAAATACCTCTAATTTAGCAAACTTAGTCTCTGATCTGTCCAAGGCCACTGTACGTTTCATGAATGAAGCAAGGTCCTCAATTAGAAATTTGGAGGCACAAGTGGGCCAGCTAAGTAAAAGAGTCACTGAAATCCCTCCTAGTACTCTCCCAAGCAATACAGAAGAAAATCCAAAAGGAGGGTGCAAGGCCATTGAAATGACCATCATGGCCGAAACCACAAAAGAGGAGGAGGACATGAATCCCAAGGAGGAAGACCTCCTGGGACGTCCAGTGATCAATAAGGAGTTTCCCTTTGAGGAACCAAAGGAATCTGAGGCTCAACTAGAGACCATAGAGGTTCCATTAAACCTCCTTATGCCATTCATGAGCTCTGATGAGTATTCCTCTTCTGAAAAGAATGAGGATGTTACTAAGGAGAAAGTTACCAAGTACCTTGGTGCAATCATGAAGCTGAATGCCAAATTATTTGGTATTGAGACTTGGGAAGATGAACTTCCCTTGTTCACCAATGAACTGAGTGATCTGGATCAACTGACATTGCCTCAGAAGAAACAGGATCCTGAAAAGTTCCTAATACCTTGTACCATAGGCACCATGATCTTTGAAAAGGCTCTGTGTGACCTTGCTTCAGGAATAAACCTCATGCCCCTCTCTGTAATAGAGAAACTGGGAATCTTTGGGGTGCAAGCTGCTAAAATCTCATTAGAGATGGCAGACAATTCAAGAAAACAGGCTTATGGACAAGTAGAGGACGTGTTAGTAAAGGTTGAAGGCTTTTACATCCCTGCTGATTTTATAGTCCTAGATACTGGGAAGGATGAGGATGAATCCATCATCCTTGGAAGACCCTTCCTAGCCACAGCAAGAGCTGTGATTGATGTTGACAGAGGCGAACTAGTCCTTCAATTGAATGAGGACTCCTTTGTATTGAAAACTCAAGGTCATCCTTCTGTAAACATGAAATAGAGGCACAATAAGCTTCTCTCAAAACAGAGTCAACCAGAGCCCCCACAGTCAAACTCTAAGTTTGGTGTTGGGAGGCCACAACCAAACTCTAAGTTTGGTGTTGAACTCCCATATCCAAACTCTAAGTTGGGTGTTGGGGAGTCTCAACAATGCTCTGAACATCTGTGAGGCTCCATGAGAGTCCACTGTCAAGCTATTGACATTAAAAAAGCGCTTGTTGGGAGGTAACCCAATTTTTATTTATCTAATTTTTATTTTCATTGTTTTTTATGTTTTATTAGGTTCATGATCATGTGGAGTCACAAAATAAATATAAAAATTGAAAACGGAATCAAAAACAGCAGAAGAAAAATCACACCCTGGAGGAGGATCTCACTGGCGTTTAAACGCCAGTAAAGAGCATCTGTCTGGCGTTCAACGCCAGAACAGAGCATGTTTCTGGCGTTGAACGCCAGAAATGCACAGTGAAGAAGAGCTGGCGCTGAACGCCAGAAACAAGCATCTGGCTGGCGTTCAACGCCAGAAATATGCTGCATCTGGGCGTTGAACGCCCAGAACAAGCATCAATTCGGCGTTTAAACGCCAGAATTGCATGCAAAGGCATTTTACATGCCTAATGGGTGCAGGGATGCAAATCCTTGACACCTCAGGATCTGTGGACCCCACAGGATCAACTCAGCATCTGTGGACCCCACAGGATCCCCACCTACCACCACTCACTCTCTTCCCTCTTCTCAATGTTCATCCTCTCTTCCCAATAAACACTCTTCCCCAAAACTCTTCACCAATCACCTCAATCTCTCTTCCCTATCACCACTTCACCACTCATATCATCCACTCTTCCCCATAAACCTACCTCATAAACTCTACCTACCTTCAAAATTCAAAATCAATTTCCCACCCAAAACCCACCCTTATGGCCGAACCTTACCCCCCCTCCCCTCCCTTCCTTATATATAGCCCTCCATTCGTCCTCATTTTCACACCACACAACCCTCTCTTCTCTTCTTGGCCGAATACACCTCTCCCTCATCTCCTCCATATTTTCTTCTTCTTCTTCATCTATTCTTTCTTTTCTTGCTCGAGGGCGAGCAAAATTCTAAGTTTGGTGTGGTAAAAGCATAAGCTTTTTGTTTTTCCATTACCATTGATGGCACCCAAGACCGGAGAATCCTCTAGAAAAGGGAAAGGGAAGACAAAAGCTTCCACCTCCGAGTCATGGGAGATGGAAAGGTTCATCTCCAAAGCTCATCAAGACCACTTCTATGATGTTATGGCCAAGAAGAAGGTGATCCCTGAGGTCCCTTTCAAACTCAAGAGAAATGAGTATCCGGAGATCCGACATGAGATCCATAGAAGAGGTTGGGAAGTTCTAACAAACCCCATCCAACAAGTCAAAATTCTAATGGTTCAAGAGTTCTATGCTAATGCATGGATCACAAGGAACCATGATCAAAGTAAGAACCCGAACCCAAAGAATTATCTCACCATGGTTCGGGGGAATTACTTAGATTTTAGTCCGGAAAATATAAGGTTGGCGTTCAACTTGCCAATGATGGAAGAGAACGCACGCCCCTACACAAGGAGAGTCAACTTTGATCAAAGGTTGGACCAAGTCCTCATGGACATATGTGTGGAAGGAGCTCAATGGAAGATTGACTCAAAAGGCAAACCGGTTCAACTGAGAAGACTGGACCTTAAGCCTGTAGCTAGAGGATAGTTGGAGTTCATTCAACGCTCAATCATTCCCACTAGCAACCGGTCTGAAATTACTATAGACCGGGCCATCATGATCCATAGCATCATGATTGGAGAAGAGGTGGAGGTTCATGAGATTATACCTCGAGAACTCTACAAGGTGGCTGACAAGTCCTCCACTATGGCAAGGTTAGCTTTTCCTCACCTCATTTTCCATCTATGCAATTTGGCTGGGATTGACATAGAAGGAGACATTCCCATTGAGGAAGAGAAGCCCATCACTAAGAAAAGGATGGAGCAAACAAGAGAGCCCATTCATGGAGCTCAAGAGACGCATGAAGCTCATCACCATGAGATCCCAGAGATGCCTCAAATGCATTTTCCTCCACAAAACTATTGGGAGCAAATCAACACCTCCCTAGGAGAATTAAGCTCCAACATGGGACAATTAAGGGTGGAACATCAAGAGCACTCCATCATCCTTCATGAAATTAGAGAAGATCAAAAAGCAATGAGGGAGGGAGGAGCAACAAAGACAAGGAAGAGATATAGAAGAGCTCAAGGACATCATTGGTTCCTCAAGAAGGAAACACCACCATCACTAAGGTGGACTCATTCCTTGTTCTTACATTCTCTGTTTTTCGTTTTCTTTATGTTAAGTGCTTATCCATGTTTGTGTCTTCATTACATGATCATTAGTATTTAGTAACTTTGCCTTAAAGTTATGAATGTCCTATGAATCCATCACCTCTCTTAAATGAAAAATGTTTTAATTCAAAAGAACAAGAAGTACATGAGTTTCGAATTTATCCTTGAACTTAGTTTAATTATATTGATGTGGTGACAATACTTTTTATTTTCTGAATGAATGCTTGAACAGTGCATATGTATTTTGAAGTTGTTGTTTAAGAATGTTAAATATGTTGGCTCTTGAAAGAATGATGATAAGGAGACATGTTATTTGATGATCTGAAAAATCATAAAAATGATTCTTGAAGCAAGAAAAAGCAGCAAGGAACAAAGCTTGCAGAAAAAAAAAAAGAGAGAGAGCAAAAGCAAGCAGAAAAAGCCAAAAGCTCTTAAAACCAAGAGGCAAGAGCAAAAAGCCAATAACCCTTAAAACCAAAAAGAAAGGGTAAATAAAAAGGATCCCAAGGCTTTGAGCATCAGTGGATAGGAGGGCCTAAAGGAATAAAATCCTGGCCTAAGCGGCTAAACCAAGCTGTCCCTAACCATGTGCTTGTGGCGTGAAGGTGTCAAGTGAAAACTTGAGACTGAGCGGTTAAAGTCAAGGTCCAAAGCAAAAAAAAAAAGAGTGTGCTTAAGAACCCTGGACACCTCTAATTGGGGACTTTAGCAAAGCTGAGTCACAATCTGAAAAGGTTCACCCAGTTATGTGTCTGTGGCATTTATGTATCTGGTGGTAATACTGGAAAACAAAGTGCTTAGGGCCACGGCCAAGACTCATAAGGTAGCTGTGTTCAAGAATCATCATACTGAACAAGGAGAATCAATAACACTATCTGAACTCTGAGTTCCTATAGATGCTAATCATTCTGAACTTCAATGGATAAAGTGAGATGCCAAAACTATTCAAGAGGCAAAAAGCTACAAGTCCCGCTCATCTGATTGGAGCTATGTTTCATTGATAGTTTGGAATTTATAGTATATTCTCTTCTTTTTATCCTATTTGATTTTCAGTTGCTTGGGGACAAGCAACAATTTAAGTTTGGTGTTGTGATGAGCGGATAATTTATACGCTTTTTTGCATTATTTTTAGTATATTTTTAGTAGAATCTAGTTACTTTTAGGGATGTTTTCATTAGTTTTTATGTTAAATTCACATTTCTGGACTTTACTATGAGTTTGTGTGTTTTTCTGTTATTTCAGGTATTTTCTGGCTGAAATTGAGGGACTTGAGCAAAAATCAGATTTAGAGGTTGAAGAAGGACTACTGATGCTGTTGGATTCTAACCTCCCTGCACTCAAAGTGGATTTTCTGGAGCTACAGAACTCAAAATGGTGCGCTTCCAATTGAGTTGGAAAGTAGACATCCATGGCTTTCTAGCAATATATAATAGTTCATACTTTGGCCGAGTTTAAACGACGCAAATGGGCGTTGAACACCAGTTCTACGCTGCAGTCTGGAGTTAAACGCCAGAAACACGTCACAAGCCAGAGTTGAACACCAGAAATACGTTACAAACTGGCGTTCAACTCCAAGAATGACCTCTCCACGTGTAAACTTCAAGCTCAGCCCAAGCACACACCAAGTAGGCCCCAGAAGTGGATTTATGCATCAATTACTTACTTCTGTAAACCCTAGTAACTAGTTTAGTATAAATAGGACTTTTTACTATTGTATTTGACATCTTTGGATTATCTTTTAATCTATTGATCACGTTTGGGGGCTGGCCATTCGGCCATGCCTGAACCTTTCACTTATGTATTTTCAAACGGTAGAGTTTCTGCACTCCATAGATTAAGGTGTAGAGCTCTGATGTTCCTCATGAATTAATGCAAAGTACTACTGTTTTTCTATTCAATTCAACTTATTCCGCTTCTAAGATATTCATTCGCACTTCAACATGAATGTGATGAACGTGACAATCATCATCATTCCCCCACGAACGTGTGCCTGACAACCACTTCCGTTCCACCTTAGATTGAATGATTATCTCTTGGATCTCTTAACCAGAATCTTCGTGGTATAAGCTAGATTGATGGCGGCATTCATAAGAGTCCGGAAAGTCTAAACCTTGTCTGTGGTATTCCGAGTAGGACTCTGGGATTGAATGACTGTGACGAACTTCAAACTCGCGAGTGTTGGGCGTAGTGACAGACGCAAAAGGAGGGTGAATCCTATTCCAGTATGATCGAGAACCTCAGATGATTAGCCGAGCTGTGACAGAGCATTTGGACCATTTTCACAAGAGGATGGGATGTAGCCATTGACAACGGTGATGCCTCCAGACAATTAGCCATGCAATGACAGCGCATCGGACCATTTTCCAGAGAGGATAAAAAGTAGCCATTGACAACGGTGATGTCCTTACATAAAGCCAGCCATGGAAAGGAGTGAGATTGATTGGATGAAGACAGCAGGAAAGCAGAAGTTCAAAGGAACGAACGCATCTCCATATGCTTATCTAAAATTCTCACCAATGATATACATAAGTATTTCTATCTTTATTTTCTGTTTATTTATTATTTATTTTCAAAAACTCCATAATCAATTATTCCGCCTGACCGAGATTTACAAGATGACCATAGCTTGCTTCATACCAACAATCTCCGTGGGATCGACCCTTACTCACGTAAGGTTTATTACTTGGACGACCCAGTGCACTTGCTGGTTAGTTGTATCGAAGTTGTGAATGAAAAACAATTTATTAAGATGTGCGCACAGAGTTTTTAGCGCCGTTACCTGAGATCACAATTTCGTGCACCAATCACCCTGTTCAGCTTGAGGATCATGTTGTTCTTAAGCCAATACCTGAGGAGGATCTTCCTTTAAAAACAATTTCATCATCCTCATCTAAGCTTTTGGCAGAGAATTAGCATATGACTTCTATCAATGGGCCTGTGAGCATGGACCAGAGTAGTAATACTAGTGCCAGAATTTCCTCTGAGATAATTGAAATCTCTAACAACGATAATGAGGATCCCGAGGAGTATCCTGATATGATCAAGATTTCTTCCTTTGATGATGACGGTTGATGATTAGAGTTAATAACATGATTTTGGGAGTTCCTTATATTAGCCTAGATTTTGTATTTAGTCTCTCACTTTTGATTAAACTCACCAAGAGAGTAAGCTATGACTAGTTTGACTAGGCTAGTTTCATACGCCAACATAAGGATTTTCTATATAGACTAGGGCCCAGAGTTTTGGTTGTGTCTATGCAAATAAGTTGTGAAGGGTTGTACGCTAACTAATATTTTGTATGATAGTACACACACACACACACATACACACACACACACACACACACACACATATATATATGTATGTATGTAAATAGTGGACACGATGTATAATATGCTTATCCTTGATGTCCCTATTATTGTTTTTCGTATTTAATTTTACATCATCGTTTGTCTATGAGTAATTAGTTTTCTTCCGACCTCTTTTTGTGTTAAAAAGAAAAAGTTTTTTTTTTTTGAAACACAATTTTATACTAACTCGATTATAGGCTTAATAATAAATAGTAGTCAAGTATTTGGGTGGCAAGTTGGTGACACTCAGTTTTTAGTACGATCATGACATACTGGAAATTGGATCGTTACAATTTGGTATTAGAGCAGTTCGTCCCAATAGAGCTTAGGGATTGGACTGAATCATTCTCCATTGCATGCTCTACTTATGTGTCTCATGCTGATAGAATATCTTAATGATATGTGTTGTATGATTGTCTGCGTACATTCATTTAGAAAATATTTATACTTAATCAGAAATATTAAGACTGATCACCCTAATGTTTATTGTTTAGTGTAAATAGGACCTAGATGGCTGTACGAGGACCTGGTACTCGGGGAAGACCTCTTAGGACTGGCAGAAGGAATCCCAGTGACGTTTCGGTACTAAATACAGACACTTTCATGGATACGATAAACACCATGGCTGAGGCTGTGCGTGAGACAGCGGCTACTGCTACAAGGGCAGTTGACTATTTGGGGGAACTGAACGGGAATAGCAATGGCGACAATGAAGCTGACCTGGTTGGTTATGATAGGCCTATGTCTCTGGCTACTTTTCTAAAAGTTAATCCGCCTAAGTTTAAAGGAATAGTTATTGCGACAAAAGCTGATAATTGGTTTTACAGTATAGAAAGTAAGTTGTAGGCCTAGCATGTATTGGAAAGGCAATATGTGGAATTCATATCCTATATGTTAGAAGGTGATGCCCAGTGCTGGTGGTAGGGTATTCAAAGTCTGTTCCAACAAGAGGATGCAGATATCTCATGGACTATTTTTAAAACTTAGTTCTATAAAAAATACTTCCCATAAACAATGCAAGATGCTAAGGAGATGGAATTGATGTAATTGAGGCAAGGAAGTATGTCGGTGGCAGAATATACACACAAAATTGAAGATTTGTGCCATTTTTTCAGAATCTGCCAAGGAGCCCCGACAGAGCTTCAAGAATAAAGTGCCTGAAGTTTGAAGGAGGACTTCGTGAATATTTGATGAACACTACTGTGGTTCCAATGGAGATACGGAACTTTGCCGAATTGGTTGCCAAGAACCAATTGATAGAAGATTGTGCAAAAAAGGTAGCGTCGACAAGAATGAACCACTGAGAACTACCTCCAAGGAGTTTTAATAGATACATGGCCCCTCAAGGAAGGAATTTTAAGTCCATTGGATCACCACAACGTGGAAACCAACAAGGTGGTAATGTTCTTGCTCGTCCAAATAGTGGGAATAGTGGTAAGCCAAGGTTGGATACCGGCAAACAACCACAAGCAGCTCAGTCAAGTCCTGTCTGTAGCCAGTGTGGGAGCAATCACGGTAACAGGCCTTGTCAATAAGGAATGAATGTTTGTTATTATTGTAGTGGATCTGGGCATTTGGCCAAGAATTGTGCAAAAAGACTTGCTCGAGAAGCATCCAGGCCCCAGCAACAAGGGCAGATTTTTGCTATGATGGCTAATGAAGCTCCACGTTTAGACACCCTAATCCAAGGTGAGTGTTGTGTCAAGACTCAACTTCTAACTGTACTATATGATTCGAGTGCTACGCATTCTTTTATATCAATAACTGTTGCACGTTGGTTGGGATTAAACTTTTATGAGTTAGAATATGATTTAATTGTTCACACACTCACATCTCAAAATGTTGTGACCAATTTGGTCTGCTGACAAGTGTATTTTGCATCAAGGGTAGAACTTTTATACATGATTTGATTAGTCTGCCTTTACAAGGATTAAATATTATTTTAGGACTGGATTGGTTGTTTATACACCATATTTTTCTTGATTATTTTGAGAAGACTGCTAGTATTCTATCTGTTGATAAGTCTACTGGACCGATCATATCCCACAATTATTATTTAAATTATGTAAAAGTTACTTTTAATGAGGGTGAATGTGAGGGGTACGTTTATTAGCAACTGGCTCAAACGGTAATGAACAAGACGTGAAATGAATCCTAGTGGTAAAAGAATTTCCTGACGTATTTTCAGAAGATATACCTAAGTTTCTCCCTCAACGGAAGATAGAATTTACTATTGACTTAGTACTGGGAGCTGGACCAATTTCTATAGTGCCTTATTGAATGTCGTCACTGGAGCTTACGGAGTTAAAGAAGCAATTGGATGAGTTACTAGGAAAGAATTTCATTCGTCTGAGCGCATCACCATGGGGAGCCTCAGTGCTGTTAGTAAAGAAGAAAGATGGTGGGATGAGATTATGTGTAGATTATCGGCAGTTGAACAAAACTACCATCAAGAATAAGTATCCACTTCCTCAAAATGACGATCTCATGGATCGGTTAAAGGGGGCTATGGCATTTTCAAAAATAGATTTACATTTAGGTTATCATCAGATTCGGGTAAGAGAATTAGACATACCTAAGACTGCTTTTAGGACTAGATATGGTCATTATGAGTATACGGTTATGTCCTTTGGACTAACTAATTCTCTTACAGTATTTTTGGATGATATGAATCGCATTTTTCACCTGTATCTAGACTAATTTATAGTGGTCTTCATATATGACATTCTCATTTATTTCAAGATGGAAAGGGAACACAAGGAGCACTTAAGGAATGTACTACAAATATTAAAGAAAAAGAAATTATATGAAAAACTGTCGAGGTGTGAATTTTGTGCAGAAGTAATATTTATGGGGCATGTTGTGAAGCAAGGATGTATAGCAATGGATCTTTCTAAAGTTGAAGCTGTGTTACAATGGGAACGACCTACGACTGCTACAGAGGTTCGAAGTTTTCTTGTATTAGCTGGGTATTACAGAAGGTTTATTAAGGATTTTCATAAACAGCACTACCTTTGACTCATCTTACAAGAAAGGAAGTTCATTTTGTTTGGACGGCTGAGTGCGAAAATAGTTTCAAGACCTTAAGAGAAAAATTGACAACGGTGCCAGTTCTAGCTTTGCCAGATTCACAAGAACCTTTCGAAGTATACTGTGATACTTCTCTAAAGAGATTGGAATGTGTGCTGATGCATAATAGAAAAGTGGTGGCTTATGCTTTGCTGAAGTTGAGGCCTCATGAAAGAAACTACCCAACTCATGACCTGGAATTGGCTACAGTGGTATTTGCTCTTAAGATATGGAGGCATTATTTATACGGTGTTCAATTTGAGGTCTTTTCTGATCATAAGAGTTTAAAGTATATCTTTGATAAAAAAAAAGATATTAATATGAGGCAACGTAGGTGGATGGAGTTTTTAAAGGATTATAATTTCAAGTTGAGTTATGATGTGTTTGCATCTTTGGTGTTTTTTTCTTAGAATTTCATTCATTAAACTAAGAATTTGTGCAAGATAAACAATGTATTCATGGTTAATTGAGCAATACTTTGAGTTAGTATGCATTCATTGATTATAAGAAAATTTGGAAGAGAATTGGCAAAGATTAAAGAGAAAAAGATGGCCAATAATCACTTTGAGCAAGAAGAGCAAAATGGAGAAACAACTCAAAGAGCTATCTGAACCAAATAGAGAGCTCTCTGGATACAAAGTGTTGGAAATCAAGCTTCACGTGCAATGTGGGAGAGAGTAGCGTGCCATGCCAAACTAATTATGCCCTCCTAGGGGCATTGGGTACTTCAACATGGGACATGGGAGCATTAGCGTCCAACGCCAAAATGGAAGTTTCGTACGCGCAAGTTGCAGAATCTGCCACGTCATGCATATGCATCCCCATGCGTAGGCGTGACCCCCATTTCAACGTGGGACGAAGAAGCATATGCATGTGATGTGAAGACATAATGTAAGATGTAGGCATATCATGCGTACACATCTAACATGCGTACGCACAACCAGGGTGAACAGGGTATATCATGCGTATGCATGTAGCATGCATACGCACAATAAGAGATTTTAGAGGCATCATGCGCACGCATTAGGCATGCATACACACAACACCCAGTTCGCATGGGACGTGAGTTTTTCTACGTGCAATGCTTGGAGCTAAACAGAAGGCCAAAATTGAAGGAAAACAAAATCACGTACCACATGAGACATTCTACGTGCAATGTGAGCCATCCAGAGAGTGAATTGAATCAAGTTTTGGGCTCTACGTGCAACGTGAAATGCTCACGTGCCATGTGAGATTTGAGTCACGTTCCAAGGACCTCAACTTGGCCACTAAACCCCCAATTCTTTATCATTCATGTGGTCAATTGAAGGCTAAACTTAGGCCTACTAATCACATCAATTAATTGAGAATTACAAGGGGATAAGATTAAGAGCTTTGCTAGAGAAAAATAGTTATAAAGAAGATTTGATTTTATTTGAATTTTGATTCTGCTTTAAGTTTGAATTTCAAGTTGTTTAGGGTTAGTATTTAAAGAGAGAAGTCACTAACGGTTGCCTCTCTTTTTTCTTTTTTCTTTTTTTTTTTTGGATCTTCTCTTCTTCTTCGGCACTTTATACTTTTCATAATTTTAAGGATTTTCTCTGAAGACACGAGCAACTAAACTTCTTGGTCAAGGTTAGGAGCTCTGTTAATTCATATGGACTAATATTCTAGCTTTTCTACCTCTGATTAATGCATTGATATTATCTTATGAAAAAGTTTTCGTTCTTCATCCAAAGGATTTGAATGTGTTGGGAAACAATTCTGCTCTAACTTGAATTCGTTAAATTCTTGGAAAAGTTAATTGATTGAATTAAGCTTGAAAACTTATTCTCACAGTTCTTAGGTTTTGAAACTAGACTTGATATGTGACATCGAATCAATTAGTGGAGATTCTTGTGAATTATGTGGCATATAAATCAGTGAACGTGCTTTAACTATTTTCTTAAGAAATTGACTAAATAATTAGCAATTAATTAGGTTAAAGAGAAATTGAATTGCCAAAGGATTGGGAGTTTAATTACTAATGATTTGCCATGGATGTATCTTTGCATGATCAAGGTGGAAAGTGAAAAGTATTAATCCAAAAGTTTCATCATCTCTAAAACCTTAACTCTTTTAATCATATTATCTTTCAATACTCACTGTTGTTTTTGTTTACTTCATTGTTCATGTTAAAGCTTTTTGAAACCCTAATTTGTTATTGTCTGACTAGAATAATTGACTGACGATTGCTTGCTTAATTCATTAATCCTCATGGGATCGACACTCACTCACCATGAGTTTATTACTTGGTATGACCTAGGGTACTTGTCGGAAGTTTGTGATTTTAAAATTCATATCAAGTTATCACCCAAAAAAAGTGAATGTAGTAGCTGATGCTTTAAGTAGGAAGAGTTTGAGTATATCATGGATGATGATAAAAGAAGAGGAATTAGTTAAAGGGTTTGAAAATCTTAAACTAGGAATGAAAGAGACACCATATGGAGTTTGTTTGGCACAGTTACATATCTCATCTGACTTTAAGACTGCTAACCAACAAGCGCAATCTCAGGATTCAGAAATAATGGCTCTATTAACACGTCTAAGGGAGGAAAGACAAGAGGACGTATTCCAGGATAATGAAGAATTGTGAAGGTATAAAGGCAGGATAGATATACCGAATACAGAAAACTTACGACAAAGGATACTAATGGAAGCTCATTAAAGTAGATTCTCCATGCATCCTGGCATTACAAAAATGTATCAAGATTTGAAGCAAATATTTTAGTGGGCAGGAATGAAGAAGGATGTAGCTATTTTTGTATCAAAATGCCTTACCTATCAGAGAATAAAGGTAGAACATCAAAAGCCCTTGGAAAATCTACAACCTCTTCAAATACCACAGTGGAAATGAAAAAAAATTACGATGGATTTCGTTACAAGGTTACCCAGAATGTCTATAGGACACGATGCAATATGGGTCATTGTGTACAGATTGACAAAATCAGCTCATTTTCTTCCAATTCGAATGGATTACACACTGGAAAGACTCGCCCGACTATATACTCAAGAGATAGTGCAACTACACGGGGTACCTTAATATACAAACGCGTTAGCTCCTCCAAAGTATAATTCATTCAGATGGGCAAGAAGTGATCCAACTTTGTCAGTCGATCCACAATCACCCAAACTGCATCAAATCCAGCCCGAGTCCTCGGCAAACCTGACACGAAATCCATTGCGATGCTTTCCCACTTCCATTGTGGAATTTCCAAAGGTTGCAGGGTTCTGGATGGTTTCTGATGCTCAATTTTGACTTTTTGACAGGTTAAGCACTTTGAAACGTGCAACGCCACATCACTCTTCATTCCTAGCAACCAGAACATCATCTTCAAGTCACGATACATTTTGGTACTCTCTGGATGAATTGAGAATTTACCCCGGTGAGCTTCAGTTAGGACATCTTGCCTAAAACCTCCTACGTTCAATATACAGATCTTTTCCTTATGCCTCCACACTTTTTCTCTGTCTTGTGTGACTTTTCCTGGTTTCTTTTGTTCTACCATTTGCAACATTTTTTGAATCTCCCGCTCGTCCAGCTGAGCCTTTTGAATCTCATTTTTAAAGTCAATAGAGACGTGCAATTAACGCAAACATACTTCACCTACTACTTCCCTGACGCTCAAATTCAAGTCTACAAACTGCTTCAGCAACCTTTCCTCTTCAAGCATCATCTATGTGACATATAACAATTTTTGTCTTAAAGCATCTGCCACGACGTTAGCCTTTCCCGGATGATAGTTCAATTCAAAGTTGTAATCTTTCAGCAGCTCCATCCACCTTCTCTGGCATATATTCAGTTCCTTCTGATCAAAGAGATATCTCAAGCTTTTGTGATCAGAGAAGACTTGGAATTTAACCCCATATAGGTAATGCCTCCAAACTTTTAGAGCAAACACAATCGCAACAAGTTTCAGGTCGTGAGTCGGATAATTTACTTTGTGCGGTCTTAACTGTCAAGAAGCATATGCCACGACATTATAGTGTTGCATTAGCACACACCCCAGAACTTTCAACGACGCATCACAATATACCTCGAAAGGCTCATTAGGCTCAGGTAACACAAGCACAGGCGCAGTAGTTAGTTTCTACCTTAGGGTTTGAAAACTCTCCTCGTATTCCAACGTCCAGACGAATGGTGCATCCTTTCTAGTTAGCTTGGTCAAAGGCAATGCGATTGTGAAAAGTCTTTAATAAACCTCCTTTAATATCCTGCCAAACCTCAGAAGCTCCTGATTTTCATCACTGAGATTGGCCGTCCCCAATCCATTACTACTTCATTCATATAAGGATCCACAACTATTCCTTGCCGACTCACCACGTGGCCAAGAAATTTCACCTCATTCTTCCAAAATTCACACTTATAGAGTTTAGCATATAATTTCCTTTCTTTCAGAATCTGCAACACGATCCGCAAATGTTCTGGGTGTTCTTTTTTAGTCTTAGAGTAGATTAAGATATCATCGATGAATACGACAATAAATTTATCCAAAAAAGAACGAAATATCAGGTTCATGTAGTCCATAAACACCGCGAGGCATTATTTAACCCAAATGACATTACCGTGTATTCATAATGGTCGTAGCAGGTTCTGAAAGCAGTTTTTGGAATATTTTCGTCTCTTCTAACTCCCTACAATTGGTTCATCAGATCATCAATTCTTGATAACGGGTATTTGTTCTTCATTGTGACTTTATTTAATTGCCTATAACCCACGGACAGCCGCATACTTCCATCCTTTTCCTTCACTAGTAACATCGGCACTCCCCACGAAGAAATGCTTGGTCGATAAAGTTATTGCTCGTCAATTTCTCCAGCTGAGCCTTAAGCTCGGCCAGCTCCACTGGCAACATTCTGTAGGGTGCAATCGAGAGTGGTGCTGCCCTAGTCACCAACTCAATCGCAAATTTGATTTCTTGAGAAGGAGAGAATTTAGGAATATCTTTAAGGAACACTTCTGGAAACTCATTCACAACCGGAATCTAATTTAAACGTTGCTCCTTGCCCAATACATTTGAAGCTAACAGCATAAAATTCTGACATTCACTTCCACTATAACTTACCACAACAGAATTCAAATAGTAACCCTTCACCACTACCGATCACTCTGATCCTTTCGACATAAATTGCAATGACCGTTCAGAACAATCGAGCAGAACATGATTCTTTGATAATAAATCCAATCTCAGAATAAGATTGAGGCTAGTCATCGGCAAGCAAATTAGATCACGGACAAAAGTATGATGTTCAATTTGAAATGGAACTTGCTGACAGCCTAACCTAGTCACAACAGTTTCAGAGGCAGGAGTATGCACTTCTCAATTATAGGCCAACGTAGTGATTTTCAATCCTAGCTCACTAGCTTTCTTGAATGCTATAAATAAGTGTGACAAAGCAGTTAAAGTTTTACCACCAATTTCGCAGTTACCTCTGATCAGTGTGTCCGACCTCTCAGCGCCATCAACTGACATGGTGAATACTCGTCCTTACTGCTGAACTCTCCCGGTATCGTGCTTTTTTTTTTGGACAAATCCAAGACAAATGTCCAGACCCACCATAAAAATAACATAAACCCAGTCCAGCTATGTACAGAGTTCCCGGATGATAACTTCCAGACTTGTTACAAGTCATTTCATTCTACAGTTGCTTTCCAAACTTTCTCCCCTGATGATTATTGTTATTGAACTGTCGAAAATTGTTCTGACCCTAATTTTGTTGTGGAACATAACCTCCATGCTTGAAAGCTCAACCTCTAGGTGCAAAGTTTCTTCCCTGATTCTGCTGAAAGGGTACTATGTGGCTTCCTTTCTCTACTGCCACTTTCCGCACATAATCCTTAGCCACACTGCTCTTATTCACCAGTTCAGAGAAAGTCCTTATCTCCATTGGTCCTACTGCACTCAAAATATCACTTCGGATTTCTCCTTCGTATTTAATACACTTCCACTCCTCAAAGTCTCCCAGAGCACCTTGACAAGTTCTGGAAAATCGGCACAATTCCTCAAATTTGTTCATGTATTCAGAGATCGACATCTGACCCTATTTCAATTGCAGCAGTGCAAGTTTCTTAGTTGTCCTGACTGAACTAGAGAAGAACATTTTTGTAAAATTCAGTCTGGAATACATCCGAGGGTATCACAGCGTTGTCTCGCTGTAGAATATGTTGCGTTCCTTGCCACCAATATTGAGCTTCACCCAGTAACTGGTAAGTCGCGAATTCATCGCATTAATCTTCAGTCACCTGTTGTGCTTGTAGGGCTCGCTCCATTGCCTGAAACCAGTTGTCTGCCTCTGTAGGGTTCGCAGTTCCTCTGAAGGTCGGTGGATCTATCTTCAGGAAAGTGGCGAGCGTCATCGGCCCATTTTCACCATTACTGCCATTCCCATTGTTGACTTGGTTCCCTAACACTTTGGCTGTAGCCTGCATAGCCGCAGCCATCTGTTCCAGGGAAGCCATAAAGCTCACAGAGTTAGTTTCCATTGTTTTAGGGTCCACATTACTATTTCTACCTCTCCCACGGCCACATCCGCATCCACGAGTCACCATTTGGTCCCTGTTCATACCAAACAAGTGATATCAAGGTTACCAGTCTCAATATCTCAAGTATAGTGCTTCAAAGTCTCAAATGCATGATCATGAATAATTATGCCAAATATATTAGTTAGATATCCTAATTAGCATATATAGACACCCAGAGAATGCCCAGAAGCATAGTCAATCTGTCCCTCAGGCTCTATAGGAACGAACTGCTCTAATACCATAATGTAACACCCTACAACACAGAGCTTTACGCTTAAGCCATAAAGCAGACGTGGTATGGTATTCGACCTCTAAAATAAGTCATATACATAGTAATAGTTGAAAGGAATTAATAACGAGGACCTTTAAAATAAGTCAGAGACCGGTTGTAGAGGGCTTGTCCGCCACCTTGTAGAGTTCTAGGGATATGATCTCATGAACTTTTACTTCCTCTCCATTCATGATGCTATGGATCATGATAGTCCGGTCTATTGTAACTTCAGACCGGTTGCTAGTAGAAATAATAGAGCGTTGGATGAACTCCAACCATCCCCTAGTCACAGGTTTGAGGTCAAGCCTTCTTAGTTGAACCGGCCTACCTCTTGAGTCTCACTTCCACTGAGCTCCTTCCACATAGATGTCCATGAGGACTTGGTCCAACCTTTGATCAAATTTAACCCTTCTAGCGAAAGGGTGAGGATCTCCTTGCATCATTGGCAAGTTGAATGCCAACCTCACATTTTCCGGACTGAAATCCAAGTAATTCCCCCGAACCATTGTGAGCCAATTCTTTGGGTTTGGGTTCATACTTTGATTATGGTTCTTAGTGATCCATGCATTAGCATAGAACTCTTGAACCATTAAGATTCTGACTTGTTGAATGGGGTTGGTGAGAGTTTTCCAACCTCTTCTTTGAATCTCATGTCGGATCTCCGGATATTCACTCTTTTTGAGCTTGAAGGGGACCTCGGGGATCACCTTTTTCTTGGCCGCAACTTCATAGAAGTGGTCTTGATGGACCTTTGAGATGAATCTCTCCATCTCCCATGACTCGGAGGTGGAAGCAATTGCCTTCTCTTTCCTCTTTCTAGAGGCTTCTCCGGCCTTAGGTGCCATTGATGGTTATGGAAAAATAAAAAAAAAGCAGAGCTTTTTTCACACCAAACTTAAAAGGTTTGCTCGTCCTCGAGCAAAAGAAGAAAGAAATGAGGAGAAGAAGAAGAAATAGAGGAGATGGAGGGGAGAAGTGAATTCGGCCAAGGGGGTAGTAGTGTGTATGATGTGTGAAATTGAAGGTAGTGAGGAGGGGTATTTATAGGGTAGGAGAGAGAGGGAATTCGGTCATGAAGGGGTGGGTTTGGGAGGAAAATAGTTTGAATTTGAATGGTGAAGAATATATGGGGAAGAGGGTAGGATTTGATAGGTGAAGGGTGTTTGGGAAAGAGTTATTGATGGGATTGGTCAAGGGTATTTGGGGAAGAGTGTTATGGAAAGGTGTGAAGAGGAGAGAAGAAGAGGTGGGGTAGGTGGGGATCCTGTGGGGTCCACAGATCCTGAGGTATCAAGAAATTCAGTTCCCTGCACCATTCTGGTGTTCAAACGCCCTTAGTTTGCCAAATCTGGCGTTAAACGCCAGCTCTGCTACCTTTCCTGGCGTTAAACGCCAGTCTGCTGCCCATTTCTGGCATTAAACACCCAGAGTGCTGCCCATTCTGGCATTTAACACCCAGAATGCTGCCAGGCTGGGCGTTAAACGCCCATTCTGTTATCCTTACTGGCTTTTAAACGCCAGTAAGCCTGTCCTCCAGGGTGTGCTATTTTTTTATGCTGTTTTTCATTCTGCTTAAATTTTGTAGCTATTTTTATGATTTCACATGATCATCAACCTAAAGAAAAGATAAAATAATAATGGAAAACAAATAAATATAATTAAATAACATTGGTTTGCCTTCCACTAAGCGCTTCTTTAATGTTAATAGCTTGACAGTGAAGCTCTTAGAGAGCTTCATAGAGACTCAGAGCTTAATGGTGGCCTCCCAACACCAAACTTAGAAGTTGAGTGTGGGGGCTCTGTTTGACTCTGTACTGAGAGAAGCTTTTCATGCTTCCTCTCCATGGTTGCAGAAGAAGATCCTTGAGCCTTAAGCACAAGGTAGTCCTCATGCAATTGAAGGAGTAACTCTCCTCTGTCCACATCAATCACAGCTCTTGTTGTGGCTAGGAAGGGTCTTCCAAGGATGATGGATTCATCCTCATCCTTCCCAATGTCTAGGATTATTAAATCAGTAGGGATGTAAAAGTCTTCAACCTTCACTAAGACATCCTCTACAAGTCCATAAGCATGTTTCCTTGAATTGTCTGCCATCTCTAGTGAGATTCTTGCAGCTTGTACCTCAAAGATCCCTTGTTTCTCCATTACAGAGAGTGGCATGAGGTTTATACTTGACCCAAGGTCACACAGAGCCTTCTTAAAGGTTATGGTGCCTATGATACAGGGTATTAAGAATTTTTCGGGATTCGGTTTCTTCTGAGGTAATTTCTGTTGCCCCAAAGCATTCAGTTCATCGATGAGCAATGGAGGTTCATCCTCCCAAGTCTTATTACCAACTAACTTAGCATTCAGCTTCATGATTGCTCCTAAATACTGAGCAACTTGCTCTTCAATAATATCTTCATCCTCTTCAGAGGAAGAATATTCATCAGAGCTCATGAATGGCAACAGTAAGTTCAGTGGAATCTCTATGGTCTCTATATGAGCCTCAGATTCCTTTGGTCCCTCAATAGGGAGCTCCTTAGTGGCCAGTGGACGTCCATTGAGTTCTTCCTCACTGGAAATCACTCCCTTTCCCTCCTCTATGCATTCGGCCATGTTGGACATATTGATGGCCTTGCACTCTCTCTTTGGATTCTCTTCTGTATTGCTTGGGAGAGTACTAGGAGGGATTTCAGTAACTCTTTTACTTAGTTGACCCACTTGTGCCTCCAAGTTTCTAATGGATGACCTTGTTTCAGTCATGAAACTTTGAGTGGTCTTAGTTAGATCAGAGACTATGGTTGCTAAGTTAGAGAGGCTCTGCTTAGAATTCTCTGTCTGTTGCTCAGAAGATGATGCAAAAGGTTTGCTATTGCCAAACTTATTTCTCCCACCATTATTATTGAAGCCTTGATTAGTCTTCTGTTGATCCTTCCATGAGAAATTTGGATGATTTCTCCATGAAGGGTTATAGGTGTTTCCATAGGATTCTCCCATGTAATTCACCTCTTCCATTGCAGGATTCTCAGGGTCATAAGCTTCTCCTTCAGAGGAGGCTTCTTTAGCACTGCCGGATGCAGCTTGCATTCCAGTCAGAGTCTGAGAAATTATATTGACTTGCTGAGTCAATATTTTATTCTGAGCCAATATTGCATTCAGAGTATCAACCTCAAGAACTCCTTTCTTCTGAGTTGTCCCATTATTCACAGGATTCCTTTCAGAAGTGTACATGAATTGGTTATTTGCAACCATTTAAATGAGTTCCTGGGCTTCTGCAGGCGTCTTCTTCAGATGAAGAGATCCACCAGCAGAGTGATCCAATGACATCTTGGACAATTCAGACAGACCATCATAGAATATACATAAGATGCTCCATTCTGAAAGCATGTCAGAAGGACACCTTTTGATCAATTGCTTATATCTTTCCCAAGCTTCATAGAGTGATTCACCTTCCTTCTATCTGAAGGTTTGGACTTTCACTCTAAGCTTGCTCAATTTTTGAGGTGGAAAGAATTTGGCCAAGAAGGCATTGACCAACTTTTCCCAAGAGTTCAGGCTTTCTTTAGGTTGTGAATCCAACCATATCCTAGCTCTGTCTCTTACAGCAAAGGGGAAAAGCATAAGTCTGTAGACCTCGGGATTAACCCCATTGGTCTTAACAGTGTCACAGATTTACAAGAATTCAGCTAAGAACTGATGAGGATCTTCCAATAGAAGTCCATGAAACTTGCAATTCTGCTGCATTAGAGAAACTAATTGAGGCTTAAGCTCAAAGTTGTTTGCTCCAATTGCAGGAATTGAGATGCTTCTTCCATAGAAGTCAGAAGTTGGTGCAGTAAAGTCACCAAGCATCTTCCTTGCATCTCCACCATTATTATTATTTTCGGCTGCCATCTCTACTTCTTTTTTGAAAATTTCTGTAAGGTCCTCTCTAGAGTTTTGTGCTTTAGCTTCTCTTAGTTTTCTCTTTAGAGTCCTTTCAGGTTTCGGATCAGCTTCAACAAGAATGTTCTTATTCTTGTTTCTGCTCATATGAAAAAGAAGAGAATAGAAAAGAATAGGAATTCTCTATGTCACAGTATAGGGATTCCTTTATGTGAGTAGAAGAACAGAAGAATGGAATGAAGAAGGGAGAAAAAGAAGAATTCGAACACAAAGAAAGGGGGAAGGTTCAAATTATAAGAAGAAGAGAAGTGTTAGTAAATAAATAAAATAAATAAGAAGAGATGAGAGAGAGAAGAAATTCGAAAATTAATTAAAAGAAAAGAAAAATATTTTTATTTTTATTTTAATTATAAGTTAGAATTCGAATTTAAGAAAAGAAATAAAAGTAATATGAAAACTAAATAAATTAATTAATAAAAAATATTTTTGAAAAAGTGTTAGTTGGTTTTCAAAATTAATGAGAGAGAAAAGTAGTTAGGTGGTTTTGAAAAAGATAAGAAATAGTAAAACGAACAAAAAGTCAAGTAGTTAATTGAAAAAGATTTGAAAATCAATTTTTGAAAAGATAAGAAGTTAGAAAAAGATTTTGAAATCAAATTTTGAAAAATATATGATTGAAATTCATTTTGAAAAAGATTTGAAAAGGAAATTAAAAAGATTTAATTTTTGAAATTAAAGTTGATTCTAGAATTTAAAGATTGATCCTTTCTTAATAGGCAAGTAACAACTTGAAAATTTTTTACTCAAAACATTAAATGTTAGCAATAAAGTAAGAAAAAGATTTTGAAAATCAATTATGAAATTTTTGAAAATATTGAGAAGAAAATGAAAAAGATTTTATTTTTGAAAAAGATTTGAAAAGATAGGATTTTTAAATTGAAATTTTGACTTGACTAACAAGAAACAACTAAAATTTAAAATTTTTTTGACCAAATCAATTCAAAATTTCGAAAATTATGAGTGAAATGAGGGAAAGATATATTTTTTATTTTTAAATTTTTAATGAGGAGATAGAAAACACAAAAATGAAGCAAAACATAAAAATTTAAGATCAAAACTAATAATGCATGCAAGAACACCTTGAATGTTAAGATGAACACCAAGAACACTTTAAAGATCAAGATGAACATCAAGAACATATTTTTGAAAATTTTTAAGAAAAGAAAAATATGCAAGACACCAAACTTAGAAATTTTTAATCTTTAGACACTAATAATTTTGAAAATGCATATGAAAAACAAGAAAAGACACAAAACAAGAAAAATTAAAGATCAAACAAGGAAAATTATCAAGAACTAATTGAAGATCAAGAAAGAACACATGCATGAATTTTCAAAAATCTTGAGAAAAGTTAAAACATGCAATTGACACCAAACTTAAAATTTGACACTAGATTCAAACAAGAAACATAAAATATTTTTGATTTTGTGATTTTATTAAATTTTTTTTTGTATTTTTTGAAAATTATTTTGAAAAAGGAGAATAAAGAAATTCAAAATTTTTTAATAAGAATTCTAGGAATCATGCAATGTTAGTCTAAAGTTTCGGTCAAATAGAATTAGACATGGCCAATGGCCAGCCAAGCTTCAGCAGAGCATTACATACAACAGCCAAATTGATAGAAATCCAAAGAGGCTCTTGCAAAGATAAGTAGAAACCTTGGTCCAAAAGATTAGACATGGCTTAACAGCCAGCCAGGATTCAACATACCTCATGAAACTCTAGAATTTGTTCTTAAAAACTTTAAAGAAAAATTTTTTTGAATTTTTCGAAATTAAAAATAAAAAGCTTAAACATAAAATAAAATTACCTAATCTAAGCAACAAGATGAACCGTCAGTTGTCCAAACTCGAACAATCCCCGGCAACGGCGCCAAAAACTTGGTACGCGGAATCGTGATTTCACACTTTTCACACAACTCTGCGCAACTAACCAGCAAGTGCACTGGGTCGTCCAAGTAATACCTTACCGTGAGTAAGGGTCGATCCCACGGAGATTGTCGGCTTGAAGCAAGCTATGGTCATCCTTGTAAATCTCAGTCAGGCGAATTCAAATGGTTATGAGGTTTTGATAATTAAAAGATAAATAAAATAGAAAATAAGATAGAGGTACTTATGTAATTCATTGGTGGGAATTTCAGATAAGCATATGGAGATGCTTTGTTGCTTTTGAACCTCTGCTTTCCTATTGCCTTCTTCCAACCATGCGTTACTTCCTTCCATGGCAAGCTGTAGGATCCTCTCAGTGAAAATGGTCCTCTACAATTTCTGCACGGCTAATCAACTGTCGTATTTCTCGTCTCGGATGAAAAATACCAGGTACAGCTACCGCATGGCTAATCATCTGTCGGTTCCCGCTAGCGTCGGAATAGGATCCATTGATCCTTTTGCACACGACTTGCACCCAACATTCGCAGGTTTGAACCTCTTTACAGTCATCCCTTCCCAGATCCTACTCGGAATACCACAGACAAGGTTTAGACTTTTCGGATCCCAGGAATGCTACCAATGGTTCTAGCCTATACCACAAAGATACTAATCTCACAGATTCGGTCCGTGTATTAGATATCCAAGAGAATATACTCCAGTTGTCATCCAATGACTATGTTGAACATCATGTAGACCACTTGTGGTTGTCAGGCACGCGGATCTTGGCTAAGCGAGTAACGAAGATAGTGGGTGATTGTCATGGGTCACCCCTTCATTCTGACTTAACTGAATTAAGTACGAGAGTATATCTTGAAGAAGAAGTAGGCGTGAATTGAATAGAAAAATAATAGTACTTTTATTAATTCATGAAGAACAGCAGAGCTCCACACCTTAATCTATGGGGTGTAGAAACTCCACCGTAGAAAATACATAAGTAAAAAGAGGTCTAGGCATGGCCATGACGCCAACCTCCAAACGTGAACAATGGCTAAAAGTATTATCAAAGATCAAAAGCTAGATAAAGTATGTTAATAAATCTCTAAAAGTGGTTTTTATACTAAACTAGTAACTAGGGTTTACAGAAAATGAGTAACTAAGTGCAGATAGCACAGAAATCCACTTCCGGGGCCCACTTGGTGTGTGCTTGGGCTGAGCATTGAAGCTTTTTCGTGCATAGGCTGTTCCTGGAGTTAAACGCCAGCTTGGGTGCCAGTTTGGGCGTTTTACGCCAGAAGGTTTTAGGCTAGGTTTGGACGCCAGTTTGGGCCATCAAATCTCGGGCAAAGTATAAACTATTATATATTGATGGAAAGCTCAGGATGTCTACTTTCCAACGCAATTAAGAGAGCACCAATTGGGCTTCTGTACCTCCAGAAAATCCATTTCGAGTGCAGCAGGGTCAGAATCCAACAGCATCTGTAGTCCTTTTTCAGCCTCTGAATCAGATTTTTGCTCAGGTCCCTCAATTTCAGCCAAAAAATACCTAAAATCACATAAAAATACACAAACTCATAGTAAAGTCCAGAAATGTAATTTTTGAATAAAAACTAATAAAAATATAATAAAAAGTAAATAAAAGATGCTAAAAACTATGTAAAAATAATGCCAAAAAGGGTATAAATTATCTGCTCATCAGTAGAACATATAGCAATTAGACATAGTTAATCAAATAGGCAATCCCAAATAATGTAAACTCAAGCAAAACACACAAATGCATATCATGTATGCTTGTTTTATGGCTGATGATGTTATCTGTCTGTTGTATAGCCAAACCCGACATGTACGGTAGCTAACCCTGGCCAGTCCCTTCGTGCGTGCATCCCCAAGAGTCTATGCATATAATTCTCAATCATTCAATTTTTCATCTCATTGGGCAAATTTCCGAGGCGTTAAAATGTTCAGCCACATCTTGCGACTTAGAGTCAACAGAGTATCGAGTTTCAACCTGGAGTGAGTGGTAGCTAGCCACTGCAACTACCCAGAGAAACTCATATCTCAAATAAAATAGAAGTGCAAATATAATCAATCAAATTCAATCAATCATTATCATTATGGCCGTTATTCATCACATATTCAATATTTTAGCACTACTCATCATAAATCACCACTTCACAATCTTTCTTCACTTCCAAATTACCACCCTTTCTAAGTTCACCCCTCTCCCTAAGAATAAAAACTAAATTTGGGACCTATAGAAAGTAAACGTAGAGGTTTAGAGGTTAGAAAATAGGTTGAAAATATAAAATACAACTTCTCCAAAATAGGGTCATCATGAGTACGCATGCCACCCCATGCGTACGCATGGATGTAATTTTTACGATCTCGCGTATACAAGCACCTCCCGCGTACGCGGATGTTTAAAACAGAAGGGAAAGCTCACGTACAATACGTTGAAAACTGGGCATTCGTGTATACGCATGCATCATGCATATGCAAGACTATAAAATTTGACAAACTCGCGTACGCATCCACCCCATGCGTGCACGAATGTGCTGAACAAAGGCAAATCCTCGCATACGCATTTATGTGTCCGCGTACGCATGTGGTGCAGAATTTGAATACCACAAACTCACCGGCAAGTACACCGGATCATACCAAGTAATACCTCAGGTGAGTGATGGTCGATCCCACGAGGATTAATGGATCAAGCAATAATAGTCAATTGATTATTCTAGTCAGAAAATCAAAATTTAGGGTTTTAATAGAAAATAACATAAAAACAGAGAATTAAATAAAAACAAACTAAAATTGGTTAAGAAAATAATATGATGAAGATAGTTACGGTGTTAGAGATATTCAAATTTCTGGATTAGTATTTTTTACCAACTATTTTAATCATGCAAGATTCATTCCATGGTTCACCATAAGTGACTAAACCCTAATTCCTTAGACCTTTTTAGTCTCCTCTAACCTTCATCAACTGCCAATTCCTTGGTCACTTGATTCCGATTAGAGAGTTAAGTTCAAAACTGGTTCAAAACCACAGTAGCCCTAATTACCCAGAGCTAATGGGATTTTATGTCACATATCCCAATTAATCCATGTAATTAGCAATTCAGGAGGAATTTACTTTCAAGCTGTTATTCAAGTGAGACTCTCCAGAGAACTACAATCGAGCCTATTGTTCAAGCGAGACGATCCTCTAGAAATAACTCTCCCGAGATTCACAAGAACTCATGTAGAATAAGGGTCATACTTCCGTTCCACCTAGATTCATAAGATGAAGAACAAAAACAATCCTTAAAACTGAATCAAGACATTAATTAAAATAGAAAAGTAACAATATCAATCCATAGAAATAAACAGAGCTCCTAACCTTAACAATGGAGGTTTAGTTGCTCATGGAGAAAACAAGCCCTAACAAAGAAAAAGTGTAAAAGTACGGAATGAAAATTAGGAGAAGTAGGAGAGGAAGAAGAAGAGAAACCCTCGGTCAAGATCTCTTCTCCTTTTATATCTAATCCTAATTAATGTAAAATATCTTTTCTAAAACTAAATAATATATTTTTCTATTTCTAATTAAAATAAAATAAGATTACATAAATAAATAGTAAAATATTCTCATGCTTCTCTTCATGAAATGGGGACCATTGACTTTGGTTTGGTTGGTGCCTAATTTGGAAAATTCCAAGTTAAGCGTGGCTGTGGCAAAATGAATTCGAGCCCTTTTTCTTTCATGTGGTGCCTAACTTGGGAAATTCCCAGTTAGGGGCCAACTTAACTGCATGTAATTGGAGAACGTTGTGATCATGGCGCCTAACTTGGGAAATTCCAAGTTAGGCGCTACTTTGGCCATACAAAATGGAGAAAAGGGTAAACTATTCTATATAGTTGGAAAGCTCTGAAAGTTGACTTTTCAATGTCGCTAGAACTGAGTCAATTAGACCTTTGTAACTCTAGTTATGCTCGTTTGAGTGTGAATAGGTCAGGGTTGACAGCATCCACGAATTCTCTTTGCACTTGTCTTTAATTCTTGGTTCCTCCTTGTTCTTTTGCTTCTTTTTTCTAACAATTCCCTACAAGAATCATGAAACCAAAAGGATCAAAGCAATATCCAATTTGAGCATAAAAAATCTTCATAATTAAGCATTATGCATTTATTTCTTATATGAAAAAGCATAGAAAAAGCACAACATGATGTGCATGCATCAGAACACCAAACTTAAACTTTGCTTGTCCTCAAGCAAACAAAGAATCATGCAATATAAAGTGACAATCCAAAGTGAGAAGAATAGCAATCTCAATGTTCATGTTTGGCTAGTTTACTATGCATGCAACACTTACAAAAGAATTTCAAATGATTGATGATTTTATCTTGATCACTTTATGGAATCTTTTCTTATATTCTTTCCTTGAAACAAGCTTTTCAGATGTTTCTTTTCTTAGCTTCTTGGGTGCTTTGCACCATTTATTTTTATGGCTTCGACTCTAAATACTTTATTTTCAAGTATTACCACCTGATACATAAGCACCACAAGCATATAACTAGAGAGTTTTTTAAGCTTTGCTTTTTGTTTCTTTTTTTTACTCTCTAACCATTGATGCTCAGAGCCTTGAGCTTTGAGAAAGTGCTTTGCACTTGAGTCTAGCCTTGACTCTAAGTGTTTTGTTTTCAAACTTTTTGCTTGATACATAAACACCACTTGTACTTGACTAATGAGTTGTCATTGGTACTCAGAGCCTTCAGCTTTCTCATTCCCCTTTCTTTACTTGATCATTTATGGACAAGCTTCTTCAAGGCTTTCAAAATTTCAAAGATTTTATAAAGTTCTCTATATAAAAATTTCAATCAAACAAAATTGAAATTTGTTTGAGTAAAAATAGTCATGCTAGCCTTCCAATACTCATATGCTCATGCTGGTTTCTTCTTTAATTACCCTGTTTGTTGATGAACATGATGCTTAATTACTTTGACTCACAAATTTCAATATGATAATTATTATGTAAAGGCAATATATTATAATTCAAAACTAGACTATGCTTATTTAAAAGGAAGGACACACATGTATATAATCAAAAGGGAAGGAAACAACCTTAGTTCTCTCTACCTTTCTCTTCATCATCTTCTTCTTTATCCCCTTTTAAGCTATGTAGATCATAGCCTCCAACACCAAACTTTGAACGGTTGCTTGTCCTCAAGCAACAAAGAAAAACCGTAGTGATAGAAATCGGAATAATCATTATGTCTAGTGGATATAAGGAAGCAAGGCGGAAGCTCATTCACATCAAACATACAAAATTAAAAATAAAATGAAAGATAAAATAAAATAAAGCAAAATAAACATGTTGCTAATGTATTGGCATGGAGGGAGTGGATCTTGCATGCAACACCAAACTTGGTGTGAGAACACCAAACTTAGTGTGACACAATCAATGAAAGTCTGGACCAAGTACCCAGTAAAATACAAGTATCATATTCATGTAACAACACCAAACTTGATCCATGAAATACATATGCAACATGAATCAAAGCAAAAAGATAAATGAAAATAAATTACCTAACATCGGGTTGCCTCCCAACAAGCGCTTCTTTAACGTCACTAGCTTGACGGTTGGTTCTTAAATTTTTTCCTCTTCTTCCAGTTGGTTAAGAGAAATGATTTCAGTGGGCATGAAGAGAAAAATGATACCCACCAAAAAGCAACTCCCATACAACTCTCTAATTCACTAGGACCAAGGAAAGCATATTCAAGTGTTGGGGGAGAAGGCTTTAATTCAAATGTGGGCAGTGCATTTAGATTTTTCTTCTCAAGAGCTTGCATGCATAGAATTGAAGGGACTTGTATGGCTTTCTCCTGAATTATTGGAATGTGCAAGCATGGAGTGTGCATGGCTTCCTCCTTTGTTTGTGCATCTTCCTCCTTTGTTTATGCATCTTCCTCTTCTTCCATGTGTGAGGGTGAAGAGTTCTCTAATTCACTGGAGTATGAACTCTTTTGATTGATTTTCTCACTTTCTGCCATAGGATCTTGCATTGTATCTCTTGGGAAGGAATTTACTTGTATCTTGTCCAAGTGCTTGATAATCAACTCCGCATGTTTCTCTATATTTTTAACACTCATCCTCGTATCATGAATGCATTCTTTCATGAGAAGCTCAAGAGCTGATGGTTATTGGTATGAATAAGGAGATGGTGGCTCTTGATCACAATAAAAAGAGGAGGATGGTTCTTGGTCTGAATATGGAGATGGTGGTTCTTGATAGATGAAACATGGAGCACTGAAGTTTCTTTAGTCTTGACTTTTCCAACCAAAATTCGGGTAATTTCTCCATCCACAATAATATGAATCACTCCTTGGGTGTGAGTAGTAACACATATGATCTCTCTCCATTATTTTCCTTAGAACAAAACACCAAACAGAATTAAATGCACCATGTGATAAACAGAGAAGCTAATAAGAAAGATCAGAAAAAAATATTTTTTTTTTTTTGAAAAAAGTTTTTCTTTTGTTTTTTTAATTTTTTTTAAGAGAACAAAAAAAATAAAAATAAAAGTACCTAATCTAGGTAATCAATCAACTAGTAGTTATTAATCACAATTAATCCCCGGCAACGGTGTCAAAAAACTTGGTGCGAAATTTGAATACCACAAACTAACCGGCAAGTGCACCGGGTCGTACCAAGTAATACCTCAGGTGAGTGAAGGTCGATCCCACGAGGATTAATGGATCAAGCAACAATAGTCAATTGATTATTCTAGTCAGACAATCAAAATTTAGGGTTTTAATAGCAAATAACATAAAACAAGGAATTAAATAAAAACAAACTAAGATTGGTTAAGAAAATAATATGATAAAGATAGTTAAGGTGTCAGAGATATTCAAATTTCCAGATTAGTATTTCTTACCAACTATTTTAATCAAGATTCATTCCATGGTTCACCATAAGTGACTAAATCCTAATTCCTTATACCTTTTTAGTCTCCTCTAACATGCATCAACCGCCAATTCCTTGGTCACTTGATTCTGATTAGAGGGTTAAGTTTAAAACTGGTTCATAACCACAGGAGCCCTAATTACCCAGAGCTAATAGGATTTTATATCAATATCCCAATTAGTCCATGTAATTAGCAATTCAGGAGGAATTTGCTTTCAACCTATTGTTCAAGTGAGACTCTTTAGAGAACCACAATCGAGCTTGTTGTTCAAGCGAGACAATCCTCTAGAGATAACTCTCCCAAGATTCATAAGAACTCATGTAAAATAAGGGTCATACTTCCGTTCCACCTAGATTCATAAGATGAAGAACGAAAACAATCCTTAGAACTGAATCAAGACATTAATTAAAATAGAAAAGTAATAATATCAATCCATAGAAATAAACAGAGCTCCTAACAGAGAAAAAGTGTAAAAGTACGAAATAAAAATTCGGAGAAGTAGGAGAGGAAGAAGAGGAGAAACCCTCGGTCAAGATCTCTTCTCCTTTTATATCTAATCCTAATTAATGTAAAATATCTTTTCTAAAACTAAATAATATCTTTTTCTATTTCTAATTAAAATAAAATAAGATTACATAAATAAATAGTGAAATATTCTCGTACTTCTCTTCATCAAGTGGGGACCATTGACTTTGGTTTGCTTGGCACCCAACTTAGAAAATTCCAAGTTAGGCGTGGTTGTGGAAGAATGAATTTGAGCTCTTTTTCTTTCATATGGCACCTAACTTAGAAAATTCTAAGTTAGGCGCCAACTTGGCTGCATGCAATTGGAGAACATTGTGATCATGGCACCTAACTTGGGAAATTCCAAGTTAGGCACCACCTTGGCCGTACAAAATGGAAAAAAAGGGTATACTATTATATATCATTGGAAAGCTTTGGAAGTTGGCTTTCCAATGCCATTAGAACTGAGTCAATTAGACCTTTGTATCTCTAGTTATGCTCGTTTGAGTGTGAATAGGTCAGGGTTGACAGCATCCACGAATTCTCTTTGCACTTTGTCTATAATTTTCTTTTTTTTATGTTCTTCCCCAACAAATTCATGAAAGTGGCAAGTTCGGAAGAAAATTTAAAGCTGATTGGAATGAATTATTGGTGCTTGTATGGCTTTACACAATTTTATTCGACGGAATGACACAAGCGATGAACAATTTGAAGAATTCTATGAAAATTTTGATCTTATGGGTGAAGGTGAAGGTGAAGTAGAAGAACCAGTTTCTAATGATATTACGTGGAAAGAACCGAATGCTGAAAGTACTAGAAAAATGGAACTAATTAGAGAACAAATAAAGAATCAATTGCATGGTCGATTGTAATTTTAGTGATTTGATTATGTAAAATTAACCTTCAATAATGGAAAGTATTTGTTATTATCGTTATTTTAATATCCATTCTCTTATGTTAAAAAAATTGTATTTTTTGAGTTATTTATCCAAACGCTACAACTTTAAAATAAGTACTTCTATAGTTAAAAATCCAAACACAAAATAACTTATTTATAAGCTACTATTAATAAAAGTCCTTATACTTTAAACTCCTTTTCCAAAAGAACTTATTTAAGTTATTTACCCAAACTGGCCTTAGTATAGCGATAATAAAGCTTAAATACCAAAACAAAAGCTTAAATAATTTATCTAAAAATATATATTATTAATAAATATTTTGAACTTTATCTCCTCCTAGTCTCAACAAATAGAAAACTAAAAGCATTTATTCATCTTTTGGATAATACTGTAAATTTTTAACTATCACGTGCCTTTCGTATATCCTAAAAGCAGTCCTTAAAATTGATATTAATAAAAGCTTTTAAATTTTTTATTTTAATAAATATACAATAAATATATTAAAAATTCAACTATACTGTTTATAAAAAAAATTTAATTAATAATTTTAATTTGTATTCTTAAAGTACATATTAAATTGATCATTCTTTATTATTCTATTCTACAAATATGCCCAAAATATTAATGAGAAGCTTAAAAGTATGTGTTTATTTATTTATTTGAAAATTAGATTTTTAAAATTATAATTAATTTAATTTGGTCTCCAAAATTTATAATAGTAATTTACCTTAATTTTTTAGTTGATTTTTGTAAATAGTATGTTAATTTAACACGTTAACTTATTAAAATTTAGATTCATCACTTAGATTTTATATGACTAAGATCTACTAAATTTTTTAAAAATTTGATTGCGTCTCCAACATTTCTATAAAGATAAAATAACAAGTTCAATTTAAAAATTTTATAATTCTAAAAACAACAATCAAATTTTTTAAACATATGAAATCTGAACAAAAAATTTAAATCATAATAAATTAATATATTAAATCAATACGTTATTAATAAAAATTAGATGAAAATTTAATATGAATTACGATTATAAATTTTAAAATTTAATTTAAATATATTAAAATTTTAAGAATTAAATTAAATTTGACTGAGTATTAATTCTTAGAAGGTTAATAACGTTAACAAAACCAAGGCAGAGATAAATTTAGACAGAATCGTGCGGGTATGTTTTGTGATTTTTCATTGAATTTCAAAATGGCTGAACCTACAATTTATATACAAGTGCTGTTTTGTACGTATTCATCAAATCTTGCTATAACTACCAAATCTATAAAATGATTCCTAATACTAACAGAAACAATGAGTCACCACTTCTAGAAACCATGAGTCAGCAATTCTAGAAGCATAAGGGAAGAAAAAATGTTCATATCACTTGGACTTGATCATCATCTGATTGCATTTTATTTTGAACTGACGAGGGGAACTGGTCCAATAAACTTCTCATACAATTAACAAAATGTACACGGTAAAGTATTGTTTTTGCTTTTGATGTTTGTAAAAAATTTTAAAAATACCCTCGAATTTTTGAACGGTATAAATTCGGGCTAATTTTTTTTGCATATGACACAAAGTTTGGTGTAACATTAGGTTATAGAATTTATAGAAATTTTATACTATTGTGATGGCAGTTAGGTGACGGAGAGAAATCGAACGGTCTAATTTGTTGCAGGTAGAAGGGGATACAAATCGAACCGTCTGATTTATGCGTGGTGGAGAGTTGTGTGCAAAGAAGTCGGACCGAGCGATTTCATGTATGGGTGGAGAAATTTTTTTGGCCCAAAGAAATCGGACCCACTGATGTTAATGCTGCAGTCCAAAAATTTAGCAGGACACCCAAATCGGACCTAGCGATTTTCTGGGTTTCAAATTTTTTTTGGACGGGTTGTTTAGTAATCGGACTGTTCGATTTTTTCGTTCAAAAAAATTCGAATGACCATGAAAGCAGTCGGATGGTCCGATTTCAGTATAATATATATATGTACCCAACCCAAGCTGAGCAGCCTATTTCGTCTTCTTCTTCTCCAGTGCTCCAAATCTCTAAAGCAAGCTATGTAGATCTCTTCTTCTCTATTATCATGGATGATAGAGTAAGATTAAAAGTGTATTATCATGGCTAAATTTTATTACAAATATCTAAAGGAGTAAAATTTGTGTATGAAAATCCGTTAGATATTATAGTTCCATTCACATTGTCATTTGAAGAATTAAAATGTATGATTTGTGAGAAGATGGATTCTCAAATATCTAGGAGAGTGTCGTGTATTCTGTACAGATATCCTATATCTGTGTTTAGTGGGTTCGTTCAATTTCAAACAAAATACGTGGACCGATGAAGCGAGCATGCAAGAAATGTTTTCAGTGTATCTTGAAAGTCGGTCCCGAATATCGTTCATCGAACTGTATATCGAGTTCGAGCAATCTGCAGCGGACCGAGATATTGAATTGGAAGATTACAACAATGATAGTGAAGAAGAGTTTGAAAGTAACTACGAGGTCGTTGATCCGGGTGTAGACGAAGATCAAGCTGACGATGCTATAGTGGCAGATGTGGCGGATGTGGCAAATGCACTAGCAAACCAGCAGCCGTTTGTGGAGCTGACTTTCATACGGTCGTTGGATTTGGAGGCCATGCATGCACCGAAGTTTCTTCAATATGTAAATGCAGGTACGTCATAATTTTAAATAATGATTTGTTAAATTATAATTTGTTCATATGTTTTGAGTTTGATACAAATATTTAAGACAACAGTAAATAAGCAAAAAAATAGCATATACTGAGTAATTGTTTAATGTTTAATTATCAATTAAACATGTATATTGAGAAATTTAGTATTTCACATTCTTGTATTATTATTAATTCATTAAATATCATGTGATGACCTAAACGAACCTGGCACAAGAGCTATGAATCCAAGCAGCTGGCTAAATGAACCCTGTTCAATTGATTCTTGGTGCGGGACACTCCAATACTGTTGGTGTACTGGATATGGTGGTGTGAAATAATCCGCAGAATCCGTGTCAGGAATGTATGGTGTGAACTGCTCAAGCTCTTGCTGAGCTTGTGTTTGTGGCGGTTACGGTGGCAGTGGTTGTACTTGTTGATCCTCCTGAATATGAATAGGATCACCCTCTTGATTCTCTTGCGGTACGAGATCTGACAGATGCAAGTGGTCACCATATGTACCTCGGTACCAATGCAAGTATTTTCTAGCTGATGCTGTGAGGGAACCATGTGCTCAACAAGAACATGACTAACCGATTCGTCCAATGCATAACCCAAAATGAGTGGGTTTCAGACTAATCTTGATTCTTGGGACCTGTTAGAACTTCGTCGTGTGCTTCACCTAGATCCCGCTCTTGATGATGAACACTCTGAGTCAAGCCAAATTGTCTCCTCAGTCTATTAGATGCATGCCACTCAATGCATTCAAAAGATATAAGCAAAACTGTGGCATTCCAAATAGCCGAATGCTGACGGATGTCAGGAGGAATCACGTCTAGATCGATCCGACCATTTGCATAAGCCTCCCAAACAAACTGCACACATTATGCAAATAAAAGAGGATTACACACCGAATAATAATGTAGCTAAACGAAAACAACTACTTATTTATTACAACAAACATATCCTTCTTGTAGACCATCCAGTGCTCTCCTAAAGCGAGCAAGGCTACGAAATCTGTAAGGTCGATTCTCATGATCCCAGTTACGCCACCTAACATTAGATAATTCGTTAATTAAAATTTATCAATCAAATTTAAAATAAACTAATTCAAAGCATGTATTAATTAAATTTACCTATTTGCAATCGGAAAGAGTCAAGGATTGCCAGGAATCGGCGCAATAAATGGTAAACGGATCCAAGCCCAAGCAAGCAACAGTGTCAGTGGATCATCAATCTCCTTACAGTCGACACGAGTTGCCCTACACAACGCTCTACACAGGTGTGCCAGGCATGCCGATCCCCAACTAAAGTGTATGATCCCAGCAAAATTACGGAGTAACGGCAGAAACTTTCAATGCACTCCTGCCCCATACTTATCTCCAAACACAACGGTCCCAAACAATAACATTATGTGGCACTTCACGTACCTCTGAATCTGAATATTATCAACCAACACTAAATGATCTTTCAATGCTCGAAACCACGTCAACTTAATGAAACTTCCCCTACAATCTGCCTTCCTAGGTGCAACACCAAACTGATCCAAGCATTCAGCCTCTAACGCCTTATAACTGCTGAGTGTCGGTCCTGTAACTGGCAGACCATTCGTCGGAAGACCAAGAATTAATGCCACGTCCTCCAGCGTCACGACACACTCACCAACCGAAAAATAGAATGTGTGAGTTTCAAGGCGCCATCTCTCGATCAAAGCATTAACCAATGCCGACTGACATTGGACAGCTCCAATCTGTGGCACATGATAAAAGTTGGTGTCCCATAAATGCCCCTTCACTATTTGATTGTACGAATCCGACGGCAAATAGTGGTCACATTGCAACATTCGTGAATCCTACAAAACGTGGACATAGACCACATTAAACAAATTATTTTATAATAATAACTCCCATTCCTTATTTTCTATTTATATTTAGATAGCACTATAATAATAATAATAATAATAATAATAATAATAATAATAATAATTAATTTCTTTAGTTATAAATAACGATTTATAATAATTAATTTATTACAAAACACGTGTATAATCTTAATAAACATTACCACTACAATAAATTTATTAACAACGATTAATATTAATTATTTTATTATCATACCTGCAGCTTTTTTTTAAAATTAATCTATTAATAACAATAATTAATTTATTATAATATATCTTAATAAAAATTATTATTACACTAATTTCTAACATTATCATCATAATAAATGATTAATCTCTAAGATTATTACTATTATTTTAATTAAATCAAAATATTTAAAAATTATTTCTATACTAATTTCTAACATTATCACTATAATAAACTACTAATCTCTAACATTATTACTATTGTTTTAATTAAGTCAGAATATTTAAAAATTATTAACATTATCACTATAATAAACTACTAATTTCTAACATTATCACTATTATTTTAATTAAATTAAAATAATTAAAAATAAAAAACTTACATAATTAGGATGATTAAGATAATTAGTAATGTGAAGTTTAGAATGATTGACGTCTTTTATTCTCCTTTTTCTTAACATTGTTAAAGACTAGTGGTCCAAATTTTTTTTTTCACCTGCTCATGCATCAATAGAGGCTGAAAGTGATCGAAGGGTGAGGGTGGAGTTTGAAGAAGAAGCACGAAAGTGAAATGAGAAGCTCTATTATCTTCAGATGGTGTATACAACAATATGACTCGGGTTCGTGCATGTTCGACGCGTGGTTTGGAGCACAAATTAGACGATTTGATTTGTGTACCTGTTCAGCCGCTAATCAAATCGTTCGATTACTGTTCTTTAAATTGGACCTGTTCGATTTTTTTATCCTAGCCGTAGCACTACAATGAAGTACCCTGCAACCCCATAATCCGGTTATACACCATCTTTCACCCAATATCAAAAATAAAAAAAAAGTGTATAAATTCGATCTCTATCTCCTATCAACGTTAAAATTAGAAACGGACGTTAGTGCCAAGTGCTGATGTGGCGACTGAGTTGTGAAATTCCAAAAATGCTCTTATTAACCAAGGTATTGATTTTCTAACTTCTTCCCTCGTAATTTCGTTCATCTTCTCCTCTCCATTGAGGAATATGAAGAGAGGGGATCTGAAAACCCCTATGTGAAACAGTGAGAGCAACATGCGAGATGAAGGGTGAGAGAAGGAGCGCAGGTTTCGCCACCTCCAATCGAAACGATGACGCTGCGACTGTACGGAAAGCTTCGACGACAGCGGCGTTGTTGGAGTTCCTCTCTTGGCGGGTCAGGGCTTTTCCATCGGGTCAGGTAACAGTTTCATTTACTCCATTTTCGTGCGTCTGTAGGATGCTTCTGGTAGTTCGTTATTTGTGGGCTATATTTTATTTTTTTAAATTTTGTGGTTGACATGTCCGATTGCAATATGCTATGATTGACGGTTTGTGGGCTTTTGATGGAGTTAGTTAGTCTTCTTTATTGTTACGGAGTTTGGTTTAGGTTTTGGTACACATGAAAGGTTGCTAAATTTGGATGAATTCAGTGTTAGGGTTCATCACAGGGGGAGGTTCAGTCATGGTAATGGGTTTATGTGAGTATGTAAATAGTGAAAAGATAATGGTAGATTGGTGTGTCTGAGATAAATGAAATTTATTAGAGGTTTATGACATGCTTGAAAAACCTGGGTACCTTGCTGAGAATATTGTTGTATTGTGGTTTAAGGATGTGGGCTCTGAGTTGGATGAAGAGTTGAAACAATCGAAGAGAGATGGAGATGTGATGGATATGGAAAACATGGGAGTTAAAAAAAGGGTTGTTGATTTATACATAGTTGTAAGAATCTAACTGATAATTAAATGGGTCAGATTATTAGTTTACTGGTTTATTAGTTTAATCAATAAATTATTGGTTAAATTGATAAAATCGGTCTACTTAAATAAAAAATATAAAATAATAAAAAATTTAAAATATATATCTTTACTCTTTACCAGCATTTTAAAAACAATCAAATTTCAAATTTTAAAGACAACTAATATAAAAATAAACATAAAATTAGTTTTTTTTTTTTTACCAAAGATAGGAGACTCGAACCCGCAACCTCTTAATTGAATATGGGGAAACTATGCCATTTGAGTTATAACTCGTTAGCGACATAAAATTAGTTAGTACTTCTACAATAGTATCTTAATTTGACACAATAAAAATAACAATCCATAATATTAATAAACTTTAGTACTAGTATCAAAATAGATAATTTTAATCACAATACTAACATTGAAATAGATAAAGTAGATTAATAATTTTTTAGTAAAATTTATATTTTTATTAATAAAGGTATATAATTAAAAATATAATTAATTTAAAAAATAAAAAATATAAAATTAAAATTAAATTAAATATCTATAAAATTATTTAATTCAAAAATTACTATATAATTAATTAGTATTTGTCATATATAACATTGAGAAGCACAATGACAGAGTGCCATTAAGACTTAAGAGACATTGCAACCAAGAGGTTCCTTGTTCGATTTAAAATTTTGGAATTTTCCAAAATAACACAAGTTAACAGGTGGACAAGTGATGCGCTGGAGGATCGTAGAGTGCACAGTTACCAAATCAAACTGGTTGGACCAATTTTTGCCGGTTCATGCCGGTTTTCATTTTTAAACAGTCCAAAAACAAACCAAACATATTAATGATCCGATTCATTAGATTTTCAGTCGAACCGATCAGTTTTGTTTGGTTTTTGACAACTATGGATTTATATGTTGTGCACACTACGTCAGTGGCTGATGACTTTTATTATGATATTGGATTCATAGATATTGGGGACGGGAGTAATGTTGCTGGCAATGATATGGAGATTAATGGGGCCAATGTGAATGCTGATTTTGGCCAAGTGATTTTGAAGACACCCTGCGGAGGATAGCCCTTAGTTGCTATTGGATGGGATCCAAATGATCAGATGTTGCCCTTTGCATATGTCGTTGTGGAGGCTGAAACAAGCATTCAGCATTATTAAATGTACTTTTATGTCTTACCAGCAAAACTGCATTTTTTATTAATTCTTGTTTGTGAAATTATGAATCTATCACTATTGTTTGTTAAATTATGAATCTACCACTACTGTTTGTTAAATTATAAATCTGCCCCTACTGTTTATTAAATTATGATTTCTGCTAATGTTGTTTGTTAAATTATATTTCTGCCATTGCTATTTGTTAAATTATACTTCGGCCACTACTGCTGGTTGTTAAATTATAATTCTGTCACTGATCTTTGTTAAATTATGAATCTGCCACTGCTATGTTAAATGCACTAATAAGTCTTGTGAATTTGTTATGCAGGATTTGGTACCAACTTTTGAGCAGTTACTTTTAGGTGTAGATAATAGGTTTTGTATGAGACACTTCTATGCCAACTTTAGAAAGAAGTTTTTGGGTCTGAACCTTAAACAAAAAAATGGGGCAGGCATGTAAATCTACTTATCTTGCAGCATGGGAGTCTAGGATAAAGGAAATCCAAGCCATCAATGAGAAAGCCTATAGACATTTGATCAAAATCTGCCCTAAATATTGGTGTAAGTCAAGGTTTAAACTTTATCCAAAATGTGACACTGTAATTATGAGAGCTTTAATAATACAATAGTTGAGTCTAGAGAGAAATCTATAATCACTATGTTAGAAGAAATTAGAGTTTATTTGATGAAATGATGGGCTGAAAATAGGACAAACATTGAGAGGTATAAAGATGACATTATGCCTAGGATTAAGATAAGGTTACAAAAGAAAATTGATGCTTCTAGGTGGTGGTTTCCTGTCCCTGCTGGAATATGTAAGTCTGAGGTGATTAGGGGTAGAGATAAATTTGTTGTTGACCTAGTTAGGCGGGAATGTTCGTGTAGAATGTTTCAGTTGACTGGTTTGCCATGTTAGTATGCTATTAGTGCCATTATTCTCAAGAAATATGTTGATGGGTGTCACAGGAGAGGATTTTATGTCGCATGCTACACTCCAATGATTAATCCTTGTAATGGACACATGATGTGGGAGCAAACTCGGTATCCTAATGTGTTGCCCCCACCATATAAAGTTCCTATTGGGAGACCCAAGAAAAATAGAGCACGAGGAGAAGATGAAGTACCCCAACGCCCCATCAATTCCAAGGTTGGGTTACAACAAAAATACTCTTATTGTCTTAAACTTGGTCAAAACAAGCGAGGTTGTCCTATTAGAATTAAAATTGTAAGGTTTTTTTTTTCCATTAAGTTTAATTTACTATCTTCCAAATAAATCTTGTTTACTCTTCTTTGTTTGGTTAATGGTAATGACAGTAGACTAGCACCGTAAGGGCAAACCCTACGAGGACCAATTCAAGCAAACCAATTGCAAGCACGTCAAACCAGCAAATCGAATCCACAAAAAAAAAAAAAAAACAGACACAAATGCGCAATCGAAGAAACATTACTACTACTTCTTACATCTCTCTCGCTAAACTAATACTATCATCTCTCTCAGCACTATTTAGGTTCCATTCCTAAACCATGAAAAAAACACACAAAAATAATGCTCTATCCCAACACTGCAAGAGCAGTAAAAATCGATAGTTTGCATTTAGCATATATAAGACTTGGTTTGCTTGTATTGCTGCTTCTCTATCTGCCCAAGCAAAAAAAGTGCATCCCTTTTCAATATGAAACATAAACACCAAGAACATGAAGAATTCCATAAGCCCGTATCAAAATACAAGTTAAACAGTATACTTACATTATAATATATAAAAACACAGAATCTGCATTCTGGATTCTCTGCTGTCTTCGACCACCTCAAAATAGGGGCTCCCCACAATTGCAGGTAAGTTTTGCTCGTCACCTACTTTTTCTTTGTGATGACGTTGAACTCTAAGAAGCCATAATAATTTAGAATTTCAGTTTCTTGTTTTAGGAAGAAGCACGACGAAGATACAAGGTGGGACTAGGGTTCAGATTTGGGTTTTTTATATTTTTTTACAAAAAATTTAAAAATAAGTTAAAATAATTTTATTTGCCTAGTCACCCATTAGAGGTCTCGTCAGAGTTTCAGATTATCAGTTCACTAATATCCATTTTTAATTTTAACGTTGATAGGAGACAGTGACAGAATTGGTGCAATTCGAAAACTTTATGCATAAAATTGAAATAAATTAAAATTTGGAAGTATTTTTAAAATTTTTTACAAATATTAGGATAAAAGTAATGCTTTATCCTTTTTTTTTTTTTTTATCAAAGATAGGAGACTCGAACTCGCAACCTCTTAATTGAGAATGAGGAGACTATGCCATTTAAGCTATTACTCATTGGCAAGTAATGTTTTATCCTATTAATAATTATTCATGGTTATTGCATTCATAAACATATAATATAATTATATTTTGTTAGTAATAACTAATAAATTTAATTTTAATATATTATCAATATATAATAATTTTATATATAGACATTTAATTATATAATGTCATATTCATAAAAATAATTAATTTTTATATTAATAACATAAATAATTATTTAAAAAAATAAATATAATTAAATAATTATATAAAATATTTTACGTATCAAAATTAAACTTCTCACTAATTTAACTATATTTAGACAAAGGATAATGCTGATTTGTTATAAGTGTGATCATTGTAAATCTGTCAATGATGTAATAACTCAATTTTTATTGGCCAATGAACATCCGTAAGTGAAGAAATAAAAATACACAATAAAATCTATAGAATACGAGAAGAAAAAATTGAAAAAAAAAATAGGAAAATTTCTTAAACGAACTAATTAATAGTGATGAGGGCCAATTCATCTTTCTTTAAAGTTGAAAAGAATTAAATAAAAATATCTCTTTCATTTAATTACTATAAGAAAAATGTTAAATATTGTTAAATTTATTAGTGATTGATGAAAATAATATATTAATTGGTGAATTTTTATCTGACGATATAACTTTTATCTATAATCAATTACCGTCGAATTTTGTAACGAATTTTTTATTTAAAATTCGCCGATAATTAACGTCAAAAAAGTTCTGATAATTAACGTCCAATAATTTTGACTCTCTACTATTTTTTTCTGTCTATTTATCCTCGAATTTTACTTCCTGTAAATCCAATTTTTTTTACACGATAAGTGATCAAATTCTATTTTTTATTTTTTATTTAAATTTTTTTTACATAATTATTAGTCAAATTCTAAATAATAGAAATCAAATATGCTAAATTAAATATCAAGTGTATAAAAAAAATAAAAAAATAAAAAAATAGAATATACAATAAAACAATCTACAACAAAATTCTAAATTGCTTGTTAGAATCTGAATTTGCATCAATTTTGGCCTCTCCTTTTTCTTGAATTTCTGTTGATGCTGCTGCGATTTTTTGTCCTGTTGATAATTGAGATTTCGTTGCTTTTTGATCGATCTATGGTTGTCGGTGTTGTTGACTTAGACTAGCTTTAATCTCTTCCCACTCAATTTTCCAGCAACTTCATTCAAGCAAATTTCTGGCAAGATTGAATGCATATCCGGTTGGTAGGGATGATAGAACGTGATTTCGAATGTTTCTAAATTGGCAAATAGATTGAGCGCCTTCCATAACTGAAACCATCTCAGAGATTTCCCTTTCAAACCTCTCTCCACCTCTATGAATCTCTGCTCCTCAGGTGTTTCTCTAACATTTCAGTATTGCTCAGTACATACTGTCCATCCATGACCATCTTTTTCATTGAATATTGGAAATGTATCTTTAGATTGTTGAGTCATTTGTTTTTCCATGAAAATGGAAGAAACTTCTCAATGAAAGCACCAATGTTAGAACCCCTCTTTGAGTTAGGAGAGAAACTCTAAGTTGAACCAAGTTCAATATTAATTCATTAATTTTTTATGATACATTGATAAAAGTCTCCTATTTATACTCTTAAAAGGCTAAGTAATTCTAATGGGCTTAACTAGTATCCTTTCTAATATTAAATCGTAATATCACTGCTCGCGATTTACTCTTTTCTATTCGATTTACTCGTAATTGCCTGTGTTCATCATTGCTGGCGTCGCTGTTGGCGTCTCCGTGGTGTTAGTTGCTGCTCGCCTAGCCGTTAGGTTCGTTCCTGCTCGGGTCGCCATCTGTTCCTCGCTGCTCGCATTTGAAGCTTCTAATTTTTTGTCTTCTCGCTTCCAATTTTCTTGCCGCCTTCTACTCTCAGCATCTTCTTGGCTCCTAGCTGATGCTGATCTGCTCTTCTCTGCCGTGGTGCATCACATTTATTAAATTAAATTAGATTCGTGCTTATACTTTATAATGTAAATTCTGCTTAATTAATAAATAATTAGTTAATAAATTTATTATTAATAAAAAAAATTAAAAAATTAAATTTTATTAATTTAATATAAAAAAAATTAAAAATACGAATTTCGACCCTAATTATAAAAAAGTTATTCTAAAACCGATTGGACCAAATTTAAACCCGACCTTACTCACCCCAACCTAATGGCTTCGGCATCAACCATTTCTTCCCTCCTTCACTGTGAAACACGCTGAAACACCCTGAAACACCCAAGGGGGAAGAAGAGAGGTAGAAACCAAACTCTCACCCCATATTCAATCTCAGTTATCTTTCAATTCGGAATTCCGATCACCGTACTGCTTGTCGTCACGCGATTACTACGTGGAGCTCTACAAAACCCACCAAAATTGTGGTAAGCATGGTAGAACGGTACTCATGCTTCTCTTCCTCCGCCGTCGTCCTGGAAGGCTTGTATATATCTCTCAGGTATGACAAAAATTCTCTCAGATTTTACATACTAGTGATTTGATTTGGTTGAATTGTTCAAATAACAAAACTCTGTTCCAGTGTTCTAAGTAAATCACACTAAATTATAAAGTAGCTACTTATGCTGGAGTACAGTAGTAGTTGTAGTCAATTAGTTTGAGGGATTTTTTTTCAGTATATACATGGTTTTTTAACTAAAATATAAAGAAAAAATATATTGGACCAGATAGTGATACTTGTTCAATAGAAGAAACAGCATTTGAAATTTTGATTTATCTGCGCTTCCTATATGTCACTACGCTTTTTTCTCTTTTCACTAATTGTGTTTTTCCCCTATATTTTGACGTGTATGGAAAAGTGCTTACATACCCCGTTGTTTAATTATGAATATGCTCATCTTAGATCTTTAGTCTTTGGCAAAAACCAATAGATGAAACTGCATTTGATGAAACTGCATTTTATTGTGTCTTTACTTTCTTAGAGGATGTTGAATTATGCCTTGCTTTGTTCTCCTTTTTAAACAAGGAGAAAGGATAGCCTTGTGATGTCATTATGCCACTATTTACTGCAGCAATGGTGATATATTTGGTATTTACTGCACAGTGTAGCAATGGTGATATATTTGGTGACAGGGAGAGAGGTTCTATAATCCATATATCCCTGGATTTTGGAGGAATTGAATAAAAAAGGAATGATTGAAGATAATGAGGGTGCTCATGTGATATAAGTTAAGGATGTAAAATTCCACTGATTGTTGTGAAGAGTGATGGTGCTTACAACTATGCTTCAACTGATCTAGCAACACTTTGGTCTGTTTCTGTGTCTCTTATTTCCTTTTTGTCTTCCCTCTTAGCTTTGCTTGTCTCTTATTCACAAATGTTTAGTGATGTAGCTCTCCATGTGTTTGTTTGTTTGTTTTTTAGGAATTAGAATCTTTTAATTACTCCTAATGTGATATTTCAATAGCTTTGTTGCATTCTTAGTGTATTGAAGAGTCACTATTCAATTGCTATCACAGAATAATGTACATATATTTGTTAATTCTACTGCTATAGTCAAAGAGTATAGGTTTTGTTCTTAAGTGGAAAGTGGAAACAGCCAAGTAGAAGGACTTTTATTAATAGCAACTTATAAATAAGTTATTTTGTGTTTTGATTTTTAATTATAGAAGTACTTATTTTAAAGTTGTAGCATTTGGATAAATAACTCAAAAAATACAATTTTTTTTACACAAGAGAATGGATATTAAAATTCTAATTCACGATAATGTTGATGGCAATGTCAAAGAAATTATTGTGTAGTTAGTATTTGCTGTTTTATTGTGTATAATATGGTAGGTGAAAATAAAAAATAAATGTGAAATGTGTGTCAATGTATATTTTGTTGCTGTTTTTTATTTTTTTTACTCTTATTTGAACTCCTTCCTCCTTTATTGGGGTTACGAACTTGTTATAACTAATTATAAAAATAATGGTGGTGGAGGGTCAATACTTCCAGCATCAATACTTCTAGCAGATGAATCATTATGTGAAAATGACAATGGAAGGCCAGTGGCCAGTGCTTCTAGTAGATAGAACCTTGCGTATTTTCAGAAACAGGAAAAATTTTTCACAGAGCCAAAAATGAAAGTAGATCTTTTTTGTTTGAAATCATTTTTTTACAGAAGTGATAGAATGACTTATCGAGAAAAAAAGAAAGGTCATATATTTTTACTTCTTCAAAAAGCTGTGAATTAACTTTTCAGGAAGTTAAAAGCTTTTCTTTAAAATGGTGTCAAACACGGATATTATGACTTTTTATAATTCAAAAAAAAAAAAAGCTTCTGCTACTTCCCAAACGCTCTTATTAGTTATTAGTATTCTGCACTTTATTTGTTTTTTTCTGTAGATTGTTGCAGTAGTTCACATTGTTTTTTCAATAGTTTCAGTAGTTTGTGGTTTAAGCCATTATTGTTATGCTCTACATGCTTTTTCTTTTCTTTTCTTTCTTTTTTAGTCAAGGAAAAATGAACTCTCTGCTTCTATTTCCCTCTTTTTGTCTCTGCCCTCTAGTGTTGTTTTGGCTTTCCATTTTGGTTTCACTTATTTTTTTATTTCCTTCTTTTTTTTTATGTTTTTGCATTTCCTTTGTATGTTTTAGAAAGAAGGCCGCCCACAAGACAATCACCACAGACGACAAAAGGCTTCAGAGCACCCTCAAGAGAATAGGCGTCAACGCCATCCCTGCCATCGAGGAAGTTAACATCTTCAAGGATGACGTTGTTATCCAGTTTCTAAACCCCAAAGGTAACATTCTTTCTGATATTGTGCAAAAACTTATATTTGTGTAATGTCATATATTCAAATTTTGTTTTAAAGTTTATTGACTAGTGGATTCCCCCCCCCCCCCCCCCTCCTCTCTTTCCAATTCAAGCATCCATTGCTGCTAATACTTGGTTGTTAATGGTGCTCCACAAACTAAGAGTAAGCAACTCTCATCTTTTTTTCAATTGCACACTGCTTATAGTCAAAATGAGCTTTGTATTAAATTATAAAGTATTTTCAAATTATTTATACATGTGCCATAATGAAAAGGTCAGCTATTAACTTGTTGCTCTTGCGCATGTTATAAGTTAGTCCTTAATGGCATCAAAGACATGAAATTGAATACCATATGTTGCTCATTGTTCTGTGTATCACATAGAAAAAATAACATTTGTTATATGTATTTTATCATTTAAACAGTTTATTGCTCTGCTATACTTTAAGTTACTCTTTATTTTTAACTGATTTATTATTGATACGTAGTCCTTCCTTTTACAGGGTTGCAGGATATACTCCCTAATATTATCCACCAATTCGGTATTATGCACTTCAATTTTTTATTTTTCTTTCACATTTTTGTCTTTTTAATTTTTTCGTCTTTCCCTACTCCATACTGAACATTTTGGTCACTAATATACAGGAACAGATAACTTGGAAAACCTAAAGAAGCTAGCGGAACAGTTTCAGAAGCAGGCTCTTGATAGTTGATATGGCATCATGGTTATTGTCAATGGGGTAAATACTAATTTATTCCATTCATTTCTTTTTTAATACTAATTGACTGCAGTAATTAATTGAATTATATTTTGTCCAATAACATGTCCAGCTAAACCACCACTTTAATCACCGAGACAAGGACTTAGTGTGAATAAATTGTCATTTCCGTTTATTTGAAAATTAAAGAAAAAGTATAATGTTATTCATGTACCAGATATAGATCAAACTTTTCTTTCCTTTAGTACTATTTTCTGCTTTCTTTTCATTTAATTTCGATAATGATCAATGCAGTAATAGTACTTTTTGGTATTTGCTCCTCTTCATTTCAGTCGGTGCTTGCAATTATATTTTACAATTCCAATTTCAGGCTGAGCTGCAAAAGATGTGTGGTAATTGCAAATATATCAAACTTTAGGACTTTAGACTTAATTATTCTATTTGCAGTTGTCTGGGGAAGTTCATTATTTTTTTAATGGGAGAAGGAATGCAAGTATGATTTTATTAGGGAATATTTTATAGTTGATAGTTGATTTCTAGCAGTATTTTATTCCCTTCCAAAGCTAAACAGAAATATATGGATGCAAATTGCAAAATTTTGAGTAACGGTTTACACTGGAAAAAGGAATGTCATTAATGTAGCTTTGGGTTGATAGCAGGCTAAGATCTTTTCCTTCAGCACATTCTCTGTTTCTAGTTCGTCTATCCTCATTTTTCAAGTAAGGGAAAGAGTGAAAAGCACCCCAATTATCTTCTCTGCGAGCATACAAATGAAGTGAGCTTCAAAAGTGGAAAGCATCCTCTGTTTTTGGTTCTGATGAGCTTTCAACCAAGCTAGGATCTTTTCCTTTAGTAACATCCTATTTTTGGTTCATCTCCATCCTCATTTTCAGAGACAGGGAAAAGCCTGAAAAGCATTGTAATAATAATCTTCAGCAAATTATTATGAGATTCATTGGCAAACATGAATATATGTATTTGAAATGCTAGTTGAACTTTTTAATATCTATTTTAATTAAAACTTTATTGGTTAATAAGATTTTATCTCTTTTATGAATTTTATTGTGTACAAATTTATTTGATAATTAAAATGATTGCACGTCTCTTTTGTATTTTCACTGCAAAAACTATCCTTATTTTTAAACATTGAGTTTTTAGATTGTAGTATTATTTTTGTGGTATATGTCGATAAAAGTTTGATTTGTATGGATTTATTTACAATGTTCAATCATCATAAATGGAGTAATCATGTTTAATGAAAAAAAAAAAAAGAGTAACGAAAAAGATAAGTCAGCAACATCATAATAATACCATTGAAAGCTTAGAAGGCTAGAATTAAGGTTCGTGAACTTGAAAGAGATGGAGGTGAGAAACTGAGAAATGTGGTGAAGAAGAAGAAACACTGGTTGTCATGGCTGATAATTGTGTGGATAACACATACTAAATACATATTCAAATTAAAACGTATTTTTGTGTAAAACAAAGCTTTGTTTTTGTTAAATACCTATCTAAATGTATCCAAAACGCACTCAACCCATACTCATCAAGATGCAAAGAAACTTTGTTTTTGTTTTTGTCAAAGTATTAATTCTTTATCTTTTATCATCTAAATTTTATTAGGTTCACCTTATATACTCTTTTTTTTGTAATTTAATATTAGTATAAATTGATAGATGTTCTTATTTTTTATTATTTGAGATTAAAAAGAGATAAAGTTTAAAATACTTATTAATAAAATACTTTTAAATAAATTATTTAATCTTTATTTTTTAAAGAAATTATTAAAATTTTTATTTTTTTTTCACATTTAAGCTTTATTTTCACTATAATGTATAGCATAAAAAGATGGAAACTAAACTTTTATCTTTTTTTATTGGAAATGTACAATAAAAAAAATTAGCCAAAAAAAAAACTGTCAAGAAAGGAAAAATTATTGAACCACTTGACATAAAAATTATGTAACTTAAATATATTTTGTATCTAATCTTATTTTTTTTAAAAGATTTGTCCTATTAATCTTAAAATCTTTAAAAGTACGCTTAAATAATAAAAATTGATTCAGTAAACAAATTTTCAAAGCCAAAACAACTAATTTTCATGAAAACGCTAAAACGAAATCATATCTTTAATAACAACTTAAATATCAAACTTAAGATTTTATTTAGAAATCAATCAAATTTCAATTTAAATATGATATCGACGAGAATACACAGTTGTAGCCTATATATATATATATCATAGGCATAGCCAAAGACTGAAAGACGCAGAGTAAACAAAATATTAAAGATCAGAAGCAGTTTCTTGAGACCCATTGCTAACCTAATGATGAGTTCATTCGTTAATAAGCGTCCTGCTTCGTTGACTGTGAAGTGCGAGTATTGGAAGGAATTCATCGACAACTATGCAGAGCCATTGAAAACGCCTATAAAGACACCAGAGGAAACACTTTTTGATAGCTTCCACATCACATTTTGCTGTACCTTTCAATCTCTGAACCCCACCAAAATCACCGAATACGAAACCTATCTGCCTGATGATGAGTACTGTTTTACTTCGTGCAATCCGATTACTGGCATCAGGACCTTGTTGGTTCCTTTGAACTGGATGCACAGTTATCTCGATCACAGCGACAAATCCAAGTTGCTAGAAACCTTTTACGAAACTGCCGTACCAAGAATCGTATTAGACCGATTACTTCCTGATCTATGCCAGTTCGCAAGGGGGATCGTCGACAAGTCCGAATTCGATTGGGATAACTATACAGTGTGGCGGATTCGTGTGAACCTTACTGTCACCATAGACATTCTTGATGATCAAGATAGCGATTATTGGAGCCAGCAGCAGAGTCAAGATGCTGATGCATGCATCGCATATGAATCGATTTTCTAACTTCTTTTTAGTTTTATCATATTTTCCCAGTGCTCTGTTTTTTTTTTTCTTTTTTGCTCTTTTTTTTTTTAAACATTACTTTTGTAGATTGAAGCATTATTTTTGTTAATATGTCAATAAAAAACCGATTTTTATGGATTTACAATGTTCAATCTTATTAATCCAACTTTTAATAAACTAATGAGTTATACCTCAAATGATATAGCCTTCTCATGCTCATCTAGGAAATTGCGAATTCGAATTTTCTTATTTTTGGTAAAAAAAAAATTCAACTTTTAATAAAAAAAATACTAATTAGAAAGATAAGTTTTAAATTAAATTATTTTGATTGATCGTCTTAAATATTAAAAATGTTTATTATGATGCCTAAAAATTTAGTGCTAAATTATTTAAAAAAAAATTAAATAATTAATATTTATTAAATTAAAAGTATAATACTTAATAAATTTTAAATATTTAAAATTTATTATAAAAATAAGTTAAACAGAAGGTAAATACTAAGTAATAGATATTTTAAAATTGACTAATATTAAATACCTTGCTCTTTCTAGTTTCTTTTGTGTGTTTCTATTTCTTAAGTTATTATACAATAGAATAGCTTCTATGACATTTTATTACAAATATCACTTTTTTTTTTTGTTTTGATTATCTACGGTATCCCCTAACCCGATAGGACAAGAACTAATCCAGATTTTAAACCCCAATACTACTTACTTAAAGGGACGAGTAAGCTGACCACTCGACCAACCCAAGTTGGTTTTTACAAAGATCACTTTTTGTAGTCTTTAAATTATAAGTTTATACTTTTTCTCTTTAGCAAAACTATTTTTTCTATTAAAATTATATTGTGAAATAATAAATTAAAATTTTTATTTATATTATTATTTAATTGATATATATTATTAATCATTTTGTTTCACAATTATTTTTTAGATACATATTAGTTTCATTATTTTTTTTATATATTATTTATGTAAAGATAAATTAACTTTGTCCTATACAATATCAATTGGTTAATATTTAATACTAATTATTTATTATAATGTTTCTATGTTAATGAATCAACTCTCCATTCATAACATCATTTATTTTATTAAATCATATTCTGTTAACATGATTCTTGATTCTATTGTTTGATAATAAATAAATTAACTATTTTTGTTTTATCTTAAATATTAGTTTACAATCTTAATTCTGTTTTACTTTATATTATTATAACAAAAATTAAGAATAAAAATATACATATTCAAAATTAAAATTTAAATTATTAATCATATCTGATCATTAAAAATAAATAATAACAATTAATTTTCTTACAAAAATGTTTGATAACCAAATAATATATATAAAAATTTGTTACATATTATTTGTTTCATTTTTATTTTATATATTATTTCGAACTCTCAAGTCAACGAAAATCTTTTAAAGTTTGAGAGAAAAAAATTTAATATTAATATAATCATATATTTCTATTATAGATAATATATATTTTTATTATTTTTAAATTTGAATCAAATTTAAAAATTTTATTTTATCTTTAAGCTAAGATAAGATAAATATTTCAGTTGATTCAACATAATAAATTTATCACAAAACCAACATTTAAACCACATATTAACGATGAATTTTCTTTTTTTTTTCTTCCTCTACGATGAACCAAACCTTCTTGATTTCTTGGTATAAGGTGCCTAGTTACTTGAAATCTATCACTGATGATAAAAGAGAAAAATTCAAATACTTGTGATTTTACACTAAAGTGATATTTTATTGTATGTGAATAATTTTAATATAGAGCAAAAGATGATAAAAAAAAGAAATAAAGTTTTTTTTAGAGATGTTGGACCAAAATGATAAAACCCAAAAAGAATATTTTGAGAATTAAACATCTCTTTTAGTGAAAATTAAATTGATAAAAATTGATTGGTTGGATTTGAAATTTAAAAAATAATATTTAATTAGAAATATACCAAATTAGATGTTTCTTTATTAATGTCATATGTCATGAGTATCTTTTTATTCAGACACTTTTTTATCACGAACATCTGAACAGTGTTAGAACTAACTTAATTTATGGATATCAACTCTCTCCTTACACTAATTTTTAGTTAAAGGGACTTGAAATGATAGAAAGATCCAAAAGTATTTTCTGTCAAATTAGTAATAAGCCTTGAGATAAAAAAATAGGCTGAATATGACATTGTAATCATTGGATAATGTACTTCCTCTTTAAAATGACTTGAAATTATAAAAAGACATCAACCTACTTTTTCTAAAAATTTTTTTTTTCTGAAATTTGAGAGATTATACCCATCATTTCTCTTCTCTAATTCTTCTCATTTTTTCATTTTATTTGTTAACTTCAGACAAAAAGATTTATAAAATTAGCATTCTGGTCACTAAAGATATCGAGTCCTACTTAACTTTTGTCTATTAAAAGAATTCATTTATCCTTTTGTGACATTAATAAAAATTTAAATATTTATTATCTACCTCTATTTTTCATCTTTAGTTTCTTGAATTGTTTATTTATTACTAATAAAAATATTTTTTTCACTAATTTATTTATCCTTAATCTCTCATGTTATTCTTTTTTTACTTAATTTATTTTCACAAAATTATACCCGAATTAACTTATAAGAAACCTTTTCTTCTATGTTCTTATTCGCTGAACTATTAGATCAAATTATTTCTTATATATCGCAAAAGAAATTATAAAAAATGGCCAAATGTAACGTAAAAATCTGGCCATCTATTTGATGTGAATCTTTGCATAACTAGAAACATTGAAGATGATGATAGTGACGGTAACAGACATGAAGATTGTGATATGAGATCAATTTCAAAGAGCTCCACAAAAGAATTTGTTGTAGAGAATCATGTGCCAACATATAATATTCATTATTGGTGCGACTGAAAATGTACGACGGACGTTACTATTTAGTTCTTTTCAACATTAAAGGAAGATAAATTTGGCGAGCATCACTGTTAATTTGTCGAAAGAATTTTTTCAATTTTTTTTTATTTTTTCTTTTAGTGTTTTGTAATTTTTATTTATTTTTTATTTACAAATATTCATGATTGCATTATTTACCCGTATGTCAATAAAAATTGGTTTATTAGATTTTGGACGGATTTATAATGATCACAATGTATATCAAATCAGAACTATCTAGTGATTCAGAGTTAAATTAGTAGTCAATGTTATTACTAACAAGATATAATTTATATGTTAATGATTATTGCAGTAAATATGATTAATTATTAATTAAAGTAATTTCTTATGCGTATCTTATACATTATCTCTTATCAAGGACGAATCTAAAAATATTATAATAGTAGGGCTAATAATATATATAATATTAAAAAATTATAAAAAAATTATATAATATAAGATGTATTATAAAATTATACCGATAAAGAATATATTTTGAAGTATAAAAAATATATGTATACTTTTTACTAACGAAGTAGTCGATTCTTCTTATCATAAAATTTATCGATAATAGAATTTGGTGTCAAATTTTTTAGCAATTTTTTTTCAATATAATTAAAAAATAATTTGTAAGAAATTCATCTTTCATTTTGTTTCTAAGTCATTCTTCACAATATTCATAGCTAAAAAATATCTTTCGGTTGTAGTAGTTAAAACAAAGAGAATTAATATTAAATAAATAAAAAAAAGGTCACAAAAGGAAAAAAAATCTATTTTATGAAATTAAAAAAAAATTATTTAATTAAAAATATTAATAATAATATATTTTTTTAGATTTTTTTAATATTGTTACTTATTTTATAGATATTAAAAATAATTAATATTTAAGTTATATTAGACTTTTATTTATATTAGACTAAATATTAAATAAATTTTTAAAAAAAATTTAATCATACTTAATAAATTATTACTATTATTTTTTTCAAAAAAAACTGGAGGTCTCGGACCTCCACTCAGCCTTGTAAGTCCGTCCCTATCTCCTATAGTCCTATTTAAATAATTATTTAAAAAAATAAATTAATACATCAAATATGGTCAATTCTTTTCTTTACAAAACAATAAATTATGTGTATCTTACTCATTTTACTTTTTGAAACTGACTTTTACATTCTAGAATAATGCATTTACAAATTTAATATTATAGCAAATTAAAGTAAAAGATAAACAATTATGTATATACTTTTTGTTAAATTGTGAGAGAAGTTATTAATCTTCTACCATTCAATTTTCAAATAAATAAACACTACTTTTAGAATTTTCGTTAGCATTTTGGGCATATATAAATTTATGCATACTTAAATTTGATCTCTTTAAATGATACTCCCCAAAAATTATCTTTTTACGTTAATTTTTTATATTAAAATAGTATTATCCAAAAGATGGATAGATATTTTTATTTTTAAATTTTGAGACAAAAAAATTAAAATATTTATTAATAATACACCTTTAAATAAATTATTTAACCTTTGTTTTATATAGAAATTATTTAAGCTTTTATTTTTGGTCAATATTTTAGCTTTATTATCGCTAAACTATATAGTATAAACAGAATGGAAATTAAAATTTTACATTTATTTTTCTATTAGGTATTTTTGAAGTCGAGTTTCTTGGACACTTGGCCCATAATCAATTTAAGACATCAGTTTTTCTATTAAAATTTGTTTTTCGGCTTCCAAATTATTAGTACTGTAAATCCAAAAAGAAAAAAAAAATTCCAATAAGACAATAACCATCACAATAAAAATAAAATAAAATAAAATAAAAAAAATTATATCATGAAAGAGATTAAGAGAAGACTGAACAGATCGCCGTCATGGTTATAGCAAGACGGTCAAGAAGAGAAAGATTATGTACCTGTTCCGCAGAACAATTACGTAATTTTCAAATTTATTACAATCTAATCTAAATTTTTTAAAAGAATTGTCTATATAGCCATAGCCATTAGCCAAAGAGGCACAGTAAACAAAATATTAAAGATTCAAACAGTTTAATTTCTTCACATCTATTGCTAAAACTATAATGTTCTGTAGTTTATTTTTCTATTTTCCAATATTATTTACATTGGTATGTCAATAAAAATTGATTTTTTTTTTTTTATATATTTTTACCTTGATCAATAACTATGAATGGAGGATTAGGGGTGGCAGTGGGGCGGGTTTTTGCCCTACCCGACCCCGCCTCGCCCTCCTTGTACTCTAATACTACCCGCTCCACCCCTACCCGCGGGTAATAGCCTGTCCTACTCTAACCCGCCCCCACGGATACCCGCCCCGCCTCTACCCGCCTTTATAAAAATTAAATAATATTTTAATTTTTACACATTTATATATAAATTAAGATACAAACAGAAGCAACAGTGTCAAATAACTTGAAATTAAAAAAAAAATTAATGTTTCATCTCTACAAATTTAATAGTATAATAAAGAAATTGCATCAAAAAAGTCTTCAATCATTATTCTTGATCACTTTTCATATCTTCATCATCATTAAAAGTTTGAAGGTCAAGATTTAAACCTAAAAATCAAAAGAGGTAGAAATTAATAAATTAATTAGTATTATGTAAAAAATTAACATAAATAAATATTAAGTAATAAAGGAAACAGAAACAAACATTAAAACAGAGAAAAACGGAAATATATTAAGGTGAAATGCAACCTGCTCCTGGTATTTCTTTGCATATTACTTTGCCCTCCTGTAAATGAGCTTGCGGCTCTCAACTCTCTTCTTCTTTGCAGCATTAAACTCCTCCTTTTTCTTCAAGGCCCATTCCTCCTCCCTCTTCTGCTTCTTTAAGCACAGACTCGGAAACAATTGCTTTCACCTCCTCACCCATCTCTGTCATTCATTCAAAATAAAAATCTCAGTTATAATTAACATCCAACAAAGAATTCATTAGTTTCAATTATTATACTGACACATTTCAACTCCAACTCAAAAGCTAAATGTTCAGTGTTTCAAATAAGAAAACTACATGCTCTCTTAAACAATAAAAAATAGGTCCTTCCAATATTTTTTAACAATGAAAATCCATTTACATCAAATTCATACTAAGAACAGAGAACTTTCAATTTTTTTTAACAATGATAATCCAATTTTCCACACAACATGATGAATACAAGCTAATCAGATCAAGAGATATAATAGGAATAATACGGACAAATCAAACGAGCGACAGAAAAGAAATGAAGCTGAAGCAAGGAATGAAAATCAACACAATTGAATGAGACAAATAATGAACAAAACATAATCATAAAAATAATACACAGAATTAAATTAAAAAAATGGGAGTTTGATCAGGAAAGCATTGAAGGAATCTTTTAAGAGTGTAGTTTCAAGTAATATTTCTTATGAAAATGAAAAAAAAAGCTTTAGCACCATATGTTTTACCCTATTCATTTATAACTGAAAAGCAGCATAATCCATAACTGCATGTTGCATCCAAAAGGAAAATTGTTGCAGATGAAATGAATAAAAAATCAAATTTACAGTTTTATAGATTTAAAACATCAGATTTATAGATTTATAAATTTAAAACATCAACAACACAAAATAAAAATTCAGATTCACAGATTTAAAACATCAACAACACAAAATCAAAATTCAAAGCATCAAAAATTAACATCACAAAATCAACCATCAATACCACAAAATCAGATTATCAACTATCAACAACAATAATAAATAATATTATGAGTCTAGTTTAACTATTTTAACATAAAAAATAAATCATAAAAATTAACTTAAAAGAAAAACTGAAGAAGAGAGTCAGAGAGGAGTGCTTACCAGTTAGGAGAAAGACGATGAGGGAGAGGCGAGCAGAGACCAGAGATCGCAGACTGAAGAGGCGAGCCGGCGAGGACAGTGACGGTGAGAACAGTGATGCTGAGGAGAAAAGTGGGAGCGACGCCGATGTGAGCTCGATGAGGGACAGGGACAAGGTGACCGACGGTGGCTGTGACGACGCCGGCCAGCTGCAGTGACGGGCGAGCTTTGACGGCGACTGACTGGTAGTCTAGTGCAGCTAAGCAGAGGCGGTCGGCCTTGGAGAAGAGCTGAAGAGGGCGGCGTCCTTGGAGAAGAGATGAAGTCTGCAGAGGTGTGAGTTGAGGGTTGAAATTTGGGAACTAAAGGTAAGTGGCGGTGGGTGAAATATGAAGACTGAACCCTAATCCCAAAAATTATGTATTTATATATGTGCACTCCGGTGCGGGTAGGGACGGGTTTATCCTGAATCCGATCCCGTCCCGCCCCGTTCAACTACCCGCCCCGATATGAACCCATTCCGTTCCGGGTCGGGTTTAAACCCGCTCTAACCGGAAAGGGGCGGGTCGGGTACCGCATGTTTGGGTTCTACTGCCACCCCTATGGAGAATATCAATCAAACGTTTAATAAAAAGAAAAGAAAAAAAAGGAAAAACAAAAAAGATAAGTTTTAAACTAATAATAATGGTAAGTTTGAATAATAATAATAATAATAATAATAATAATAATAATAAGATTATGATGATGATTAACTTAAAGGCTTGTTTTAGTACAATGACTAATTTATACATATTGATATAAGTGAAACTAATTAAATATAATTGATGTTAAATAGATCTTAATTATTAATGGACGTTCATTTTGACAGCACATTTGTGATTAGATTTTATCTGACTATTTTATAAACGTGAATTTATTAATTAAAATAATTTTTCTATAATTTTAACTATATTTATATTTATTAACAAATACTTTTATGAATTTTATATCTCAGAAATTCTGTATTTAGTATTAGGTGGACTATTTAAAACAGGAATAAATACAAATATATAAATTTTAAGTTTTTCATGTAAAAAATTTAATAATAAAAATGATCACACATATACAATTTATTTCATAACACTTATAATTTACAAAATTTAACATTAATAGCTGCTATTAAATATCATAATACTTTAACATTAATTGCTATTAAATAAAAACTGATTTTTATCGATTTACAACGATCAATCTTCATGAGTTGAGTAATTAATTTAACTATAAATAAAAAGAAAAAGAGAAAGTACTAGATAAATATTAAATTAAATTATTATGATTGATCATCTTAAATATTAAAAGTATTTATTATAATGCCTAAAAATTTGGTGCTAAATTATTGAAAAAATTAAATAACTAATATTTATTAATTTAAAAGTATAATACTTAATAAATTTTAAATATTTAAAATTTATTATAAAAAATAAATTAGATAAAAATTAAACACCAAATAATAAACATTTTAGAATAAACCAATATTAAATACTTGCTCTTTCTAGTTTTTTTTCTGTGTTTCTATTTTTTAGTTTGTTATACAATAAAATAGCTTCAAATTTTCAACTTATTTCTTTATTTTTTCTCAATCTATTGTTGGCCATGTTATAGTGTTCATAATTAATTTAGTTAAGCCAAGAAAAACAACAACAACAACACAGTATGGAATGAGAACCGGAAGTTCTCAACATGATAAAGGTGCCACGCAAATAAGATATAAAGTGTTGGAAATGCCAGAGGCAATCCTAGAACGCCGTCACTCGGATATAAAGCTTAAGGAACTAAAAACAGAAGCAATTAAATGGGTGGTCATCCAGAGGTTCTCAATCCTAACTAAACTTAACCTGCACACTAATCCTTTCCACCTTTCTTCCGTCTCCTACGAGTTGCACAAACAAACAAGCAAAACAAGGCAAACACAAGTAGTTCACAAACACAAGTAGTTCACAAGTAATACAGATAACAATTATAATAAATAGCAGATTATAATCACGTAGGCAATCCCATATAGTTCACAAGCAAGAAAATCATACAATATGCACATGATGTATGCCTGTCTTATGGCTGTTGATATTAATTGTCGGTTACGTAGCCAGCCCGACATGTCCTGGTAGCTAGTCGTGGAAATTAACCATGGAAAGAACTCCAAGCTGACATGGGGGAGACAACACCCCAAGCTCAATGATAACCATGGGCAGGATCCCAAGCTGACATGGGGGAGATAAGACCCCAAGCTCAATATTATCCATGGGACGAAACCCATGCTGACATGGGGAAGACAACGCCCCAAGCTCAATATATTCAATCGTTTCTTATAACTATCATTTTCAGTCTTAACAATGATTCATATCTCACTTCATCATTTTCAATTATTTAACATCATCAATTGTCTCACACACCACTTTCATCATCTTTATCAATCAAATACCATCTTTCTCTAACCACTTATTATCTTTTAAAAATATTTCTTCATCTCCAAGTTACCACAATTTCCTAACTTCATCCTATTACTAGGCTTACTAACAATATCTAGGGCTAACGGAATGAAAATAGAAGTTTAGAGGTTTGAATTTGTGCTTTAAAACACAGAATCCATTTTGTTGAAATAGGGGCCGCGCGTACGTGTGGGCCACGCATACACGTGAGAGTACTTTCTCCTTCCTCGCGTACGAATGCACCCTACTCGCGTACGCGAGATGCCCAACCCAAAAAGGTTGGTCGCGTCACGTGTAGGTGGTCGCGTACGAGCTTATGTAGAATAGCAAAAATGCTGAATGCTGTAGAATTTTCAGTTTGCACTCCGAACTTCCCATGCGCATAACTTTTTCGTTTTAAATTTATTTTCTTCCGTTCTTCGAACGGCGTAAACTTCACAGAACCAATTTTTATATAAATAAGTTTGAAACTATTTGGGAATTCAGAAGCTTAGTTATGGCTCGCCAAAATTCGGCCAAAAACCAACTTTACACAAAAACCTCAAACCTCAATTTTCATCAAAAATCAAAACTCAATACCAATATTTTATACTTATAAACAGTACCTAAATCTATCAAACCATTAACTCAGCCTTCTCATTCATTCTATTACACATTATTATACAACTTATCAAATTCACCTCCAAGAACTCATAACCAACATAATATGATATTCAATCATTTTCAACACAAATCATACATAGTCTTCCCTTATGCAACATCACATTCATAATTCATTATCATCACGTAATCTCATCATCATTATTACTCAACATTTACCATCATCAATCATTCAATATACATTCCAACCACCGAAACAACAATCATCAACATTAGTCAATAATCCTCAATCATACATGCCATACAACCTATCTCAGGGTCATCTAGCCTAAGTTTTCGCAAGACATTATATATTAAATACGAGAAACCTAAATCATACCCTGGCCAATTTTTTCGTAAGGTGGTGCACGAATTCCACACTTCGTACAACTGTACCAGCAAGTGCACTGGGTCATTGATGAGCGGATAATTTATACACTTTTTGGCATTATTTTTACATAATTTTTAGTATGATTTGATTAGTTTTTAGTATATTTTTATTAGTTTTTAAATAAAAATTACATTTCTTGACTTTACTATGAGTTTGTGTATTTTTCTATGATTTCAGGTCATTTCTGGCTGAAATTGAGGGACTTGAGTAAAAATCAGATTCAGAGGCTGAAGAAGGACTGCAGATGCTGTTGGATTCTGACCTTCCTGCACTCAAAGTAGATTTTCTAGATCTAATGAAACCCAAATGGCACGATCTCAATTGCGTTGGAAAGTAGACATCCAGGGCTTTCCAGAAATATATAATAGTCCATACTTTGCCCGAGTTTAGATGACGCAAACTGGCATTTAACGCCAGCTTTCTGCCCTATTCTGGCGTTAAACGCCAGAAACAAGTTACAAACTGGCGTTCAACTCCAAGGAAGACCTCTACACATGAAAACTTCAATGCTCATCCTAAGCACACACCAAGTGGGCCCAGAAGTTGATTTCTGCATCATTTACTCATTTCTGTAAACCCTAGTAACTAGTTAGTATAAATATGACTTTTTACTATTGTATTCAGAGTCTTTTGACCACCTTTAGGGTCTTGGTTACTCTGGTTCCCCCTCTGGAGCCGAAGCCAATGAACACTATTATCACTTATGTATTTTCAACGGTGGAGTTTCTACACACCATAGATTAAGGTGTGGAGCTCTGCTGTTCCTCATAAATTAATGCAAAGTACTATTGTTTTCTTATTCAATTCAAGCTTATTCCTATTCTAAGATATCCGCTTGAACTTCAACATGATGAATATGATGATCTGTGACACTCATCACTATTCTCAACCTATGAACGCGTGCCTGACAACCACTGCTGTTCTACCTTAGATTGAGCGTTTATCTCTTAGCCTCCATTCCAAAAGATCGTAGTCTTCGTGGTATAAGCTAGAATTATTGGCGGCCATTCCTGAGATCCAGAAAGTGTAAACCTTGTCTGTGGTATTCCGAGTAGGATCTGAGAAGGGATGACTATGACGAGCTTCAAACCCGCGAGTGCTAGGCGTAGTGACAGACGCAAAAGGATTACTGGATCCTATTCTAGTATGATCGAGAACCAACAGATGATTAGCCATGTGGTAACAGCGCATTTGGACCATTTTCACTGAGAGGACGGGATGTAGCCATTGACAACAGTGATGCCCAACATACAGCTTGCCATGGAAAGGAGTATGAATGATTGGATGAAGACAGCAGGAAAGCAGAGGTTCAGAAGGAACACAAGCATCTCTATACGCTTATCTGAAATTCTCACCAATGAATTACATAAGTATCTCTATCCTATTTTATATTTTAATTATATTTTAATTATCAATTCACCATAACCCTTTGAATCCGCCTGACTGAGATTTACAAGGTGACCAAAGCTTGCTTCAAGCCGACAATCTCCGTGGGATCAACCCTTACTCACGTAAGGTTTATTACTTGGACGACCCAGTGCACTTGCTGGTTAGTTGTGTGAAGTTGTGAAAAAGAACTAAGATTATGAACGTGCGTATTAAGTTTTTGGTGCCGTTACCAAGGAATGAACAATCACGATTTGGTGCACCAAATTTTTGGTGCCGTTGCCTGGGATTGTTTGAGTTTGGACAACTGACGGTTCATCTTGTTGCTCAGATTATATAATTTTATTTTAATTTTAAGTTTTTATTTTTATTCTTTTTATTTTCGAAAAATCTTCAAAAAAATTAAAAAAAAATAAATTATTCTATGTTCTTCAGAACTTTTAAGAATGAATTCTAGAGTTTCATGAGATATGTTGAATCTTGGCTGGCTGTTAAGCCATGTCTAATCTTTTGGACCGAGGTTTCAACTATCTTGAGAAGAGCTTCTTTGTCTTTCTCAGCAAATTAGCTGTTATATGTAATGTTCTGCTGAAGCTTGGTTGGCCATTGGCCTTGTCTAGAGTTTTGGACCGAAGCTTTCACTGAAAGCTTGGCTGGCTAGTAAGCCATGTCTAATTCTTGGACCGAAGCTTTAGGCTAACATTGCATGATTCTTGGAATTCTTATTAAAAATTTGAAATCCTTATTTTTCTTTTTCCAATTAATTTTCAAAAAATACCAGAAGAAAAAAAATTTAATAAAATCATAAAAACAAAAAATATTGTGTTTCTTGTTTGAGTCTTGTGTCAAATTTTAAGTTTGGTGTCAATTGCATCTTTTTAATTTTTCTTAAAATTTTCGAAAACTCATGCATTTATTCTTCATGATCTTCAAGTTGTTCTTGATGAATTTCTTTGTTTGATCTTTAAATTTTTATGTTTTGTGTCTTTTCTTGTTTTTCACATGCATTTTTGAATTATTAGTGTCTAAAGTTTAAAAATTTTTAAGTTTGGTGTCTTGCATGTTTTTCTCTTCTTAAAAATTTTTCAAAAATAAGTCTTGATGTTCATCATGATCTTCAAAGTGTTCTTGGTGTTCATCTTGACATTCAAAGTGTTCTTGCATGCATTATGTGTTTTGATCTTAATTTCTTGTGTTTTGCATCATTTTTATGTTTTTCTCTTTCCTCATTAAAAATTTAAAAAAAAATCAAAAAAATATTTTTTCTTGTTTTACTCATCAATTTCAATTTCAAAATTCTATCTTTTTCAAATCTTTTTCAAAAATCAAATCTTTTTCATTTATTTTTACATAATTTTCGAAATTTCTTTTTTTTTAAATTGATTTTCAAAATCTTTTTCTCATTCTTAGTTCATATTTTCAAAAATCTCACAAACATTTAATGTTTTAATTTTTCCTTCTTCTACTCTTCTCTTCTTATACTCACATAAAGAATCTCTATACTGTGACATAGAGGATTCTATATTTTTTTTCTATTCTCTTCTTTTTCATATGAGCAGGAACAAAGATAAGAACATTCTTGTTGAAGCTGATCCTGAACCTGAAAGGACTCTGAAGAGGAAGCTAAGGGAAGCTAAAGCACAACTCTCTGGAGAAAATCTGATAGAAATTTTCGAAAAAGAAGGAGACATGGCCGAAAATAATAACAATGGTGGAGATACAAGGAAGATGCTTGGTGACTTTACTGCACCAAATTCCAACTTACATGGAAGAAGCATCTCAATCCCTGCCATTGGAGCAAACAATTTTGAGCTAAAGCCTCAATTAGTTTCTCTGATGCAACAGAATTGCAAGTTTCATGGACTTCCATCAGAAGATCCTTTTCAGTTCTTAACTGAATTCTTGCTGATCTGTGATACTGTTAAGACCAATAGGGTTGATCCCGAAGTCTACAGGCTTATACTTTTTCCATTTGCTGTAAGAGACAGAGCTAGAATATGGTTGGACTCTCAACCTAAAGATAGCCTGAACTCTTGGGATAAGCTGGTCACAGCTTTCTTAGCCAAGTTCTTTCCTCCTCAAAAGCTTAGCAAGCTTAGAGTAGATGTTCAAACCTTCAAACAGAAAGAAGGTGAATCCCTCTATGAAGCTTGGGAGAGATACAAGCAACTGACCAAAAAGTGTCCTTCTGACATGCTTTCAGAATGGACCATCCTGGATATATTCTATGATGGTCTGTCTGAGTTATCTAAGATGTCATTGGACCATTCTACAGGTGAATCCATTCACCTAAAGAAAATGCCTGCAGAAGCTCAAGAACTCATTGACATGGTTGCAAATAACCAGTTCATATACACTTCCGAAAGGAATCCTGTGAGTAATGGGATGCCTCAGAGGAAGGGAGTTCTTGAAATTGATACTCTGAATGCCATATTGGCTCAGAACAAAATATTGACTCAGCAAGTCAATATGATTTTTCAGAGTTTGAATGGATTGCAAGCTGCATCCAACAATACTAAAGAAGCATCTTCTGAAGAAGAAGCTTATGATCCTGAGAACCCTGCAATAGCAGAGGTGAATTACATAGGTGAAGCCTATGGAAATACCTATAATTCTTCATGGAGAAATCATCCAAATTTTTCATGGAAGGATCAACAAAAGCCTCAACAAGGCTTTAATAATGGTGGAAGAAACAGGTTTAGCAATAGCAAGCCTTTTCCATCATCCTCTCAGCAACAGACAGAGAATTCTGAGCAGAATCCATCTAGCTTAGCAAATATAGTTTCTGATCTATCTAAGGCCACTCTAAGTTTCATGAATGAAACAAGGTCCTCCATTAGAAATTTGGAGGCACAAGTGGGCCAGCTGAGTAAAAGGGTCACTGAAACTCCTCCTAGTACTCTCCTAAGCAATACAGAAGAGAATCCATAAAGAGAGTGCAAGGCCATAACCTTACTTAGTGTGGCCGAACCGAGAGTGGAGGAGGAGGACGTGAATCCTAGTGAGGAAGACCTCCTGGGACGTTCACTGACCAATAAGGAGTTTCCCTTTGAGGAACCAAAGGAATCTGAGGTTCATCTAGAGACCATAGAGATTCTATTGAATCTCCTTTTACCATTCATGAGCTCTAATGACTATTCTTCCTCTGAAGAAGATGAAGACATCATTGAAGAGCAAGTTGCTAAATATCTAGGAGCCATCATGAAGTTGAATGCCAGTTTATTTGGTAATAATACTTGGGAGGATAAACCCCCCTTGTTCACCAATGAACTCAGTGCATTGATAAGGCAGACATTGCCTCAGAAGAAACTGGATCCCAGAAAGTTCTTCATACCTTGTACCATAGGCACCATGACCTTTGAGAAGGCTCTGTTTGACCTTGGGTCAGGGATAAACCTCATGCCACTCTTTGTAATGGAGAAACTGAGAATCTATGAGGTACAAGCTGCAAGAATCTCACTAGAGATGACAGACAAATCAATGAAACAGGCTTATGGATTAGTAAAGGACTTGTTAGTAAAGGTTGAAGACCTTTACATCCCTACTGATTTCATAATCCTAGACACTGGGAAGGATGAGGATGAATCCATCATCCTTGGAAGACCCTTCCTAGCCACATCAAAAGCTGTGATTGATGTGGACAGAGGAGAGTTGGTCCTTCAACTGAATGAGGACAACTTTGTGTTTAAAACTCAAGGATCTCCTTTTGTAACCATGGAGAGGAAGCATGAAAAGCTTCTCTCACTGCAGAGTCAACCAAATCCCCCACATTCAAACTCTAAGTTTGGTGTTGGGAGGCCACAACCAAACTCTAAGTTTGGTGTTGAACCCCCACATTCAAACTCTAAGTTTGGTTTTGGGAGGTCCCAACAATGCTCTGATCATCTGTGAGGCTCCATGAGAGCTCACTGTCAAGGTATTGACATTAAAGAAGCGCTTGTTGGGAGGCAACTCAATGTTATTTAACTATATCTATTTGTTTCCATTGCTATTTTATGTTTTCTTTAGGTTGATGATCATGTGAAGTCACAAAAACTACTGAAAAATCAAAAACAGAATGAAAAATAACATCAAAAACAGCTCACCCTGGAGGAAGAGCTTACTGGCGTTTAAACACCAGTAAGAAGCATCAAACTGGCGTTTAACGCCAGAAAGAAGCATCAAGCTGGCGTTAAACGCCAGAACCAAGCACCAGACTGGCGTTTAACACCAGAACAGAGCATGGAATTGGCGTTAAATGCCAGAAACAAGCAGCAAGCTGGCGTTTAACGCCAGACATGCATTCTAAGGGCGTTTTGCACGCCTAATTAGAGCAGGGATGATACATCCTTGACCCCCTCAGGATTTGTGGACCCCACAGGATCCCCACCTACCCCACCTCTTTTTCTCTCCTCTTCACACCTTTTCACACTTCTCTTCCCCAAATACCCTTCACCAATCACCTTCATACCTCTTCCCCAAATACCCTTAACCACTCACATCCATCCACTCTTCCCTATAAACCTCACCTACCTCCAAAATTCAAATTTTTTTCCCTCCCAAACCCAACCCTAATGGCCAAAACCTATCTTTTCCCTACCCCTATATAAACCCCTCAACACTACTCCATTTTCACACATTACAATCACCACTTCTCCCCCTTGACCGAATACACTCTCTAACTCCATCTCCTCCATTTTCTTCTTCTTCTACTACTTTCTTTCTTCTTTTGCTCGAGGACGAGCAAACTTTTTAATTTTGGTGTGGTAAAAGCATTGCTTTTTGTTTTTCCATAACCATCAATGGCACCTAAGGTCAGAGAAACCTCAAGAAAGAGGAAAGGGAAGGCAATTACTTCCACCTCTGAATCATGGGAGATGGAGAGATTTATCTCAAAGGTCCATCAAAACCACTTCTATGAAGTTGTGGCCAAGAAAAAAGTGATCCATGAGGTCCCTTTTAAGCTCAAAAAGAGCGAATATCCGGAGATCCGACAAGAGATTAGAAGAAGAGGATGGGAATTTCTCTCTAATCCTATTCAACAAGTCGGCATCTTAATGGTTCAAGAATTCTATGCAAATGCATGGATCACTAGGAACCATGATCAAAGTATGAACCCGAATCCAAAGAATTGGCTTACCATGGTTCGGGGAAAATACTTAGATTTCAGTCCGGAAAATGTAAGGTTGGCGTTCAACTTGCCAATGATGCAAGAAAACGCACGCCCCTACACTAGAAGGGGTCAACTTTGATCAAAGGTTGGACCAAGTCCTCATGGACATATGTGTGGAAGGAGCTCAATAGAAAGTTGACTCAAGAGGCAAGCCGGTTCAATTGAGAAGACCGGACCTTAAGCCTGTAGCTAGAGGATGGTTGGAGTTCATCCAACGCTCAATTATTCCTACTAGCAACCGGTCTGAAGTTACTGTAGACCGGGCCGTCATGATCCATAGTATCATGATTGGGAAGAAAGTGGAAGTTCATGAGATTATACCTCAAGAACTCTACAAGGTGGCTGACAAGTCCTCCACTTAGGCAAGGTTAGCCTTTTCTCACCTCATTTGCCACCTCTGTAATTCGGCTGGAATTGACATAGAGGGAGACATCCTCATTGAAGAGGACAAGCCCATCACTAAGAAAAGGATGGAGCAAACAAGAGATCATAGACCTCAACAAGAGCATAAGGAAATTCCTCACCATGAAATCCCTGAGATGCCTCAAGGGGTACTTCCCTCCACAGAACTATTGGGAGCAAATCAACACCTCCCTAGGAGAATTAAGTTCCAACATGGGACAACTAAGGATGGAGCACCAAGAGCACTCCATCATTCTCCATGAGATTAGAGAAGATCAAAGAGCTATGAGGGAGGAACAACAAAGACAAGGAAGAGACATAGAGGAGCTCAAAAACACCATTGGTTCTTCAAGAGGAGGAAGACACCACCCTCACTAAGGTGGACCCGTTCCTTAATCTCCTTGTTCTTATTTTTCTGTTTTTTCATTTTCTATGCTTTTATGTTTATGTTTGTGTCTTATTACACGATCATTAGTGTTCAAGTGTCTATGTCTTAAAGCTATGAATGTCCTATGAATCCATCACCTTTCTTAAATGAAAAATGTTTTAATTACAAAAGAACAAGAAGTACATGAATTTCGAATTCATCCTTGAAATTAGTTTAATTATTTTGATGTGGTGACAATACTTTTTGTTTTCTGAATGAATGCTTGAACAGTGCATATGTCTTTTGATATTGTTGTTTATGAATGTTAAATATGTTAGCTCTTGAAAGAATGATGAAAAAGGAGAACTGTTATTGATAATCTAAAAAATCATAAAATTGATTCTTGAAGCAAGAAAAAGCAGTGAATACAAAAGCTTGCGAAAAAAAAAAGAAAAGAAAAATGGCGAAAAAAAGCGAAAGAAAAAGAAAAAGCAAGCAGAAAAAGCCAAAAGCTCTTTAAACCAAAAGGCAAGAGCAAAAAGCCAATAGCCATTAAAACCAAAAGGCAAGGGTAATAAAAAAGATCCAAGGCTTTGAGCATCAGTGGATAGGAGGGCCCAAAGGAATAAAATCCTGGCCTAAGCGGCTAAACCAAGCTATCCCTAACCATGTGCTTGTGGCGTGAAGGTGTCAAGTGAAAACTTGAGACTGGGCGGTTAAAGTCGAGGTCCAAAGTAAAAAGAAGAGTGTGCTTAAGAACCCTGGACACCTCTAATTAAGAACTATAGCAAAGCTGAGTCACAATCTGAAAAGGTTCACCCAGTTATGTGTCTGTGGCATTTATGTTTCCAGTGGTAATACTGGAAAACAAAGTGCTTAGGGCCACGGCCAAGACTCATAAAGTAGCTGTGTTCAAGAATCAACATACTGAACTAGGAGAAGCAATAACACTATCTAAATTCTAAGTTCCTATAGATGCCAATCATTCTGAACTTCAAAGGATGAAGTGAGATGCCAAAACTATTCAGAGGCAAAAAGCTACTAGTCCCGCTCATCCGATTGGAGCTAAGTTTCATTGATATTTTGGAATTTATAGTATATTCTTTTCTTTATATCCTATTTGATTTTCAGTTACTTGGGGACAAGCAACAATTTAAGTTTGGTGTTGTGATGAGCGGATAATTTATACGCTTTAATTTTTGGCATTGTTTTTACATAGTTTTTAGTATGATTTGATTAGTTTTTAGTATATTTTTATTAGTTTTTAAATAAAAATCACATTTCTGGACTTTACTATGAGTTTGTGTGTTTTTCTGTGATTTCAGGTAATTTCTGGCTGAAATTGAGGGACTTGAGCAAAAATCAGATTCAGAGGCTGAAGAAGGACTGCAGATGCTGTTGGATTCTGACCTCCCTGCACTCAAAGTGAATTTTCTGGATCTATAGAAATCCAAATGGCGCGCTCTTAACTGCGTTGGAAATTAGACATCCAGGGCTTTTCAGCAATATATAGTAGTCTATACTTTGCCCGAGTTTAGATGATGCAAACTGGCGTTTAACGCCAGCTTTCTGCCCTATTCTGGCGTTAAATGCCAGAAACAAGTTGCAAAGCAGAGTTAAACGCTAGAAACAAGTTACAAACTGGCGTTCAACTCCAAGGAAGACCTCTACACATGAAAGCTTCAATGCTCAGCCCAAGCACACACCAAGTGGACCTGGAAGTAGATTTCTGCATCATTTACTCATTTCTGTAAATCCTAGTAACTAGTTAGTATAAATAGGACTTTTTACTATTGTATTCAGAGTCTTTTGACCACCTTTAGGGTCTTGGTTACTCTGGTTCCCCCTCTGGGGCCGAAGCCAATGAAAACTATTATCACTTATGTATTTTCAATGGTGGAGTTTCTACACACCATAGATTAAGGTGTGGAGCTCTGCTGTTCCTCATGAATTAATGCAAAGTACTATTATTTTCTTATTCAATTCAAGCTTATTCCTATTCTAAGATATCTGCTTGAACTTCAACATGATGAATATGATGATCCGTGACACTCATCACTATTCTCAACCTATGAACGCGTGCCTAACAACCACTGCCGTTCTACCTTAGATTGAGCGTTTATCTCTTAGCCTCCATTCCGAAAGATCGGAGTTTTGTGGTATAAGCTAGAATTATTGGCGGCCATTCCTGAGATCCGGAAAGTCTAAACCTTGTCTGTGGTATTCCGAGTAGGATCTGGGAAGGGATGACTGTGACGAGCTTCAAACTCGCAAGTGCTAGGCGTAGTGACAGACGTAAAAGGATTACTGGATCCTATTCTAGCATGATCGAGAACCGACAGATGATTAGCCATGTAGTGACAGCGCATTTGGACCATTTTCACTGAGAGGACGGGATATAACCATTGACAACAGTGATGCCCAACATACAGATTGCCATGGAAAGGAGTATGAATGATTGGATGAAGACAGCAGGAAAGCAGAGGTTCAGAAGGAACAAAAGCATCTCCATACGCTTATCTGAAATTCTCACCAATGAATTACATAAGTATCTCTATCCTATTTTATATTTTAATTATATTTTAATTATCAATTCACCATAACCCTTTGAATCCGCCTGACTGAGATTTACAAGGTGACCATAGCTTGCTTCAAGCTGACAATCTCCGTGGGATCGACCCTTACTCACGTAAGGTTTATTACTTGGACGACCCAGTGCACTTGCTGGTTAGTTGTGCAAAGTTGTGAAAAAGAACTAAGATTATGAACGTGCATATTAAGTTTTTGGCGCCGTTACCAAGGAATGAACAATCACGATTTCGTGCACCAGTCATCCAAGTAATACCTGAGCGAGTCAGGGTCGATCCCACGAGGATTGTGGTTTGAAGCAAGCTATGGTTGTCTTGCAGATCTTAGCCAAGAAAATAGAAGTGTTGTTGGATTTGAGTGCATAAAAGTGAAATAGAGTATAAAATACTTTGTGAATTCGAATGTAACCAGTGATAAGAAGATGGTTAAGGCTTGGAGATGCTTTATCCTTCTGGGTTAACTCTGGTTTTACTGTCTTCTTCAATTGTGAATGATTTCTTCTATGGAAGGCTGTATGTGATCAATGCCGTATAGTCGCGGTCGCCAATCTCCTCCAGATCTGAACCCCAGGGTTAGTTGGTGCACGAAATTGTGATCATCAATGGCGCCATCAACATGGTATGCATAATTGTAATCTCAACTCTTTATCACAACTTCGCACAACTAACCAGCAAGTGCACTGGGTCGTCCAAGTAATAAACCTTACGTGAGTAAGGGTCGATCCCACAGAGATTGTTGGTATGAAGCAAGCTATGGTCATCTTGTAGATCTCAGTCAGGCGGATTTAAATGGTTATGGATGATGAATGATTAAAATATAAAATAAAGATAGAGATACTTATGTAATTCATTGGTGAGAATTTCAGATAAGCGTATGAAGATGCTTTGTCCCTCCCGTCTCTCTGTTTTCCTACTGTCTTCATCCAATCCTTCTTACTCCTTTCCATGGCAAGCTGTATGTTGGGCATCACCGTTGTCAGTGGCTACAATCCCGTCCTCTCAGTGAAAATGTTCAACGCACTCTGTCACAGCACGGCTATTCATCTGTCGGTTCTCGATCATGTCGGAATAGAATCCAGTGATTCTTTTGCGTCTGTCACTAACGCCCCACAATCACGAGTTTGAAGCTCGTCACAGTCATTCAATCCTTGAGTCATACTCGGAATACCACAGACAAGGTTTAGACTTTCCGGATTCTCAAGAATGCCGCCATCAATTCTAGCTTATACCACGAAGATCCTGATTAAGGAATCCAAGAGATAAACACTCAATCGAAGGTAGAACGGAGGTGGTTGTCAGGCACACGTTCATAGGTGAGAATGATGATGAGTGTCACGGATCATCACATTCATCAAGTTGAAGAGCGAGTGATATCTTAGAATAAGAACAAGCTGAATTGAATAGAAGAACAATAGTAATTGCATTGATACTCGAGGTACAGCAGAGCTCCACACCTTAATCTATGGTGTGTAGAAACTCCACCGTTGAAAATACATAAGAACAAGGTCTAGGCATGGCCATGAGGCTAGCCCCAAAACGTGATCTAAGGTAGCATAGAACTACTCAAAGATTCGACTACAAATACAATAGCAAAAGGTCCTATTTATAGAGAACTAGTAGCTTAAGATTTACAAAAATGAGTAAATGACGTAAATATCCACTTCCGAGCCCACTTGGTGTGTGCTTGGGCTGAGCATTGAAGCATTTTCGTGTAGAGACTTCTCTTGGAGTTAAACGCCAGCTTTCGTGCCAGTTTGGGCGTTTAACTCCCACTTTGGTGCCAGTTCCGGCGTTTAACACTGGGAATTCTGATGCTGACTTTGAACGCCGGTTTGGGCCATCAAATCTCGGGCAAAGTATGGACTATTATATATTGCTGGAAAGCCCTGGATGTCTAATTTCCAACGCAATTGAGAGTGTGCCAATTGGGCTTCTTTATTTCCAGAAAATCTACTTCGAGTATAGAGAGGTCAGAATCCAACAGCATCTGCAGTCCTTTTCAGCCTCTGAATCAGATTTTTGCTCAGGTCCCTCAATTTCAGCCAGAAAATACCTGAAATCACAGAAAAACACACAAACTCATAGTAAAGTCTAGAAAAGTAAATTTTAAATAAAAACTAATAAAAATATAATAAAAACTAGCTAAAACATACTAAAAACATACTAAAAATAATGCCAAAAAGCGTATAAATTATCCGCTCATCACAACACCAAACTTAAATTGTTGTTTGTCCCCAAGCAACTGAAAATCAAATAGGATAAAAAAGAAGAGAATATACAATGAATTCCAAAAACATCTATGAAGATCAGTATTAATTAGATGAGCGGGGCTTTTAGCTTTTTGCTTCTGAACAGTTTTGGCATCTCACTTTATCCTTTGAAGTTCAGAATGATTGGCATCTATAGGAACTCAGAATCCAGATAGTGTTATTGATTCTCCTAGTTAAGTATGTTGATTCTTGAACACAGCTACTTTATGAGTCTTGGCTGTGGCCCTAAGCGCTTTGTTTTCCAGTATTACCACCGGATACATAAATGCCACAGACACATAACTGGGTGAACCTTTTCAGATTGTGACTTAGCTTTACTAAAGTCCCCAATTAGAGGTGTCCAGGGTTCTTAAGCACACTCTTCTTTTTTGCTTTGGACCTCGACTTTAACCGCTCAGTCTCAAGTTTTCACTTGACACCTTCACGCCACAAGCACATGGTTAGGGACAGCTTGGTTTAGTCGCTTAGGCCAGGATTTTATTCCTGTGGGCCCTCCTATCCACTGATGCTCAAAGCCTTGGATCCTTTTTATCACCCTTGCCTTTTGGTTTTAAGGGGTATTGGCTTTTTCTGCTTGCTTTTTCTTTTTCTTTGTCTTTCTTTTTTTTTCCTGCAAGCTTTTCACTGCTTTTTCTTGCTTCAAGAATCAATTTTATGATTTTTTAGATCATCAAATAACATTTTTCCTTTTCCTTTCATTCTTTCAAGAGCCAACAATTTTAAAATTCATGAACAATCAAATTCAAAAATATGCACTGTTCATGCATTCATTCAGAAGAACAATAGTATTGCCACCACATCAAAATAATTAAACTGTTTTAAAATTCGAAATTCATGTACTTCTTTTTCTTTTTCAATTAAAAACATTTTTCATTTAAGAAAGGTGATGGATTTATTTTCATGGCTTTAAGGCATAGACACTTAAACACTAATGATCATGTAATAAAGACACAAACATAAATAAACATAGAGCACAATTTTTGAAAAACAGAAAATAAAGAACAAGGAAATTAAAGAACGGGTCCACCTTAGTGATGGCGGCTTGTTCTTCCTCTTGAAGATCTTATGGAGTGCTTGAGCTCCTCAATGTCTCTTCCTTGCCTTTGTTGCTCCTCTCTCATGGTTCTTTGATCTTCTCTAATTTCATGGAGGAGGATGGAATGCTCTTGGTGCTCCACCCTTAGTTGTCCCATGTTGGAACTCAATTCTCCTAGGGAGGTGTTGATTTGCTCCCAATAGTTTTGTGGGGGAAAGTGCATCCCTTGAGGCATCTCAGGGATTTCATGATGAGGAAATTCCTCATGCTCTTGATGAGGTTCTCTTGTTTGCTCCATCCTTTTCTTAGTGATGGGCTTGTCCTCATCAATGAGGATGTCTCCCTCTATGTCAATTCCAACCGAATTGCAAAGGTGACAAATGAGATGAGGGAAGGCTAACCTTGCCATAGTGGAGGACTTGTCCGCCACCTTATAGAGTTCTTGGGATATAACCTCATGAACTTCTACTTCCTCTCCAATCATGATGCTATGAATCATGATGGCCCGGTCTATAGTAGCTTCAGACCGGTTGCTAGTGGGAATGATTGAACGTTGGATAAACTCCAACCATCCCCTAGCCACGGGCTTGAGGTCATGCCTTCTTAAGTGAACCGGCTTTCGTCTTGAATCTTTCTTCCATTGAGCGCCCTCTTCACAAATGTCTATGACGACTTGGTCCAATCTTTGATCAAAGTTGACCCTTCTAGTGTAGGGGTGTTCATCTCTTTGCATCATGGGCAAGTTGAATGCCAACCTTACATTTTCCAGACTAAAATCTAAGCGTTTCCCTCGAACCATTGTAAGCCAATTCTTTGGGTCCGGGTTCACACTTTGATCATGGTTCTTGGTGATCCATGCATTGGCATAGAACTCTTGAACCATTAAGATCCCAACTTGTTGAATGGGGTTGGTGAGAACTTCCCAATCTCTTCTTCGGATCTCATGTCGGATCTCTGGATATTCACTCTTTTTGAGTTTAAAAGGGACCTCGGGGATCACCTTCTTCATGGCCACAACTTTATAGAAGTGGTCTTGATGCACCCTTGAGAGGAATCTCTCCATCTCCCATGACTCGGAGGTGGAAGCTTTTTCCTTCCCTTTCCTCTTTCTAGAGGTTTCTCCGGCCTTAGGTGCTATAAATGGTTATGGAAAAACAAAAAGCAATGCTTTTACCACACCAAACTTAGAAGGTTTTCTCGTCCTCGAGCAAAAGAAGAAAGAAGAGAGTAGAAGAAGAAGAAATAGAGGAGATGGAGTGGGCTTTGTGTTTTGGCCAAGGGGGAGAAGTGGTGTTTAGGTTGTGTGAAAATGAAGGAGTGAAGATGGGTTTGTATAGGGGTGAGAGGGTTTTTTGGGGAAGAGTTATTGACGTGATTGATGAATGGGTGAAGAAGAGAGAGAGTGGTGGGGTAGGTGGGGATCCTGTGGGATCCACAGATCCTGAGGTGTCAAGGATAGCTCATCCCTGCACCGAGTGGCATGCAAAAACACCCTTTCTGCCAATTCTGGCGTTAAACGCCGGGCTGCTGCCCTTTTCTGGCGTTTAACGCCAACTCCTTGCCCATTCCTGGCGTTAAACGCCAGTCTGGTGCCCCTTTCTGGCGTTAAAACGCCAGCAAGCTTTTCCTCCAGGGTGTGCTATTTTTTTCTCTGTTTTTCATTCTGTTTTTGCTTTTTCAATTGTTTTTGTGACTTCACATGATCATCAACCTACAGAAAATATAAAATAACAATGGAAAATAGATAGATATAATAGAATTGGGTTGCTTCCCAACAAGCGCTTCTTTAATGTCAGTAGCTTGACAGTGGGCTCTCATGGAGCCTCACAGATGTTCAGAGCAATGTTGGAACCTCCTAACACCAAACTTAGAGTTTGAATGTGGGGGTTCAACACCAAACTTAGAGTTTGGTTGTGGCCTCCCAACACCAAACTTAGAGTTTGACTGTGGGGGCTCTGTTTGACTCTGTTTTGAGAGAAGCTCTTCATGCTTCCTCTCCATGGTTGTAGAGAGATATCCTTGAGCCTTAAACACAAGGGAGTCTTCATTCACTTGAATGATCAATTCTCCTCTGTCAACATCAATCACAGCCTTTGCTGTGGCTAGGAAGGGTCTGCCAAGGATGATGGATTCATCCATGCACTTTCCAGTCTCTAGGACTATGAAATCAGTAGGGATGTAGTGGTCTTCAACCTTTACCAAGACATCCTCTACAAGTCCATAAGCCTGTTTTCTTGAATTGTCTGCCATCTCTAGTGAGATTCTTGCAGCTTGTACCTCAAAGATCCCTAGCTTCTCCATTACAGAGAGAGGCATGAGGTTTACACTTGACCCTAGGTCACACAGAGCCTTCTCAAAGGTCATGGTGCCTATGGTACAAGGTATTGAGAACTTTCCAGGATCTTGTCTCTTTTGAGGTAATCTCTGCCTAGTCAAGTCATCCAGTTCTTTGGTGAGCAAAGGGGGTTCATCCTCCCAAGTCTCATTACCAAATAACTTGTCATTTAGCTTCATGATTGCTCCAAGGTACTTAGCAACTTGCTCTTCAGTAACATCTTCATCCTCTTCAGAGGAAGAATACTCACCAGAGCTCATGAATGGCAGAAGTAAATCCAATGGAATCTCTATGGTCTCAGTGTGAGCCTCAGATTCCCATGGTTCTTCATTAGGGAACTCATTGGAGGCCAGTGGATGTCCATTGAGGTCTTCCTCAATGGCGATCACTGCCTCTTCTTCCTCTCCAAATTCGGCCATGTTGATGGCTTTGCACTCTCCTTTTGGATTTTCTTCTGTATTGCTTGGAAGAGTACTAGGAGGGAGTTCAGTAACTTTCTTACTCAGCTGACCCACTTGTGCCTCCAAGTTTCTAGGACCTTGTTTCAATCATGAAACTTTGAGTGGTTTTAATCAGATCAGAGACCATGGTTGCTAAGTCAGAGTGCCTCTGCTCAGAATTCTCTGTCTGTTGCTGAGAAGATGATGGAAAAGGCTTGCCATTGCTAAACCTATTTCTTCCAACATTATTGTTGTTGAAGCCTTGTTGAGGCCTCTGTTGGTCCTTCCATGAGAGATTTGGATGATTTCTCCATGAAGGATTGTAGGTGTTTCCATAGGATTCTCCCATGTAATTTACCTCTTCCATTGCTAGGTTCTCAGGATCATAAGCTTCTTCCTCAGAGGAAGCTTCCTTAGTACTGCCTGTTGCTGCTTGCATTCCAGACAGACTCTGAGAAATCATATTAACTTGTTGGGTTAATATTTTATTCTGAGCCAATATGGCATTCAGAGTATCAATCTCAAGAACTCCCTTCTTCTGACTTGTCCCATTATTCACAGGATTCCTCTCAGAAGTGTACATGAATTGGTTATTTACAACCATTTCAATGAGTTCCTGAGCTTCTGCAGGCGTCTTCTTCAGATGAAGAGATCCTCCAGCAGAGCTGTCCAATGAAATCTTGGACAGTTCAGATAGACCATCATAGAAGATACCTATGATGCTCCATTTAGAAAGCATGTCAGAAGGACACTTTCTGATCAATTGTTTGTATCTTTCCCAAGCTTCATAGAGGGATTCACCTTCCTTCTGTCTGAAGGTTTGGACTTCCACTCTAAGCTTACTCAATTTTTGAGGTGGAAAGAACTTTGCCAAGAAGGCATTGACTAGCTTTTCCCAAGAGTTCAGGCTTTCTTTAGGTTGTGAGTCCAACCATATCCTAGCTCTGTCTTTTACAGCAAAAGGGAATAGCATAAGTCTGTAGACCTCAGGGTCAACCCCATTGGTCTTGACAGTGTCACAGATTTACAAGAATTCAGCTAAAAACTGATGAGGATCTTCCAATGGAAGTCCATGAAACTTGCAGTTCTGTTGCATTAGAGAAACTAATTGAGGCTTCAGCTCAAAGTTGTTTGCTCCAATGGCAGGGATTGAGATGCTTCTCCCATAGAAGTCGGGAGTAGGTGCAGTAAAGTCACCAAGCACTTTCCTTGCATTGTTGGCATTGTTGTTGTTTTCGGCTGCCATATCTTCTTCTAGTTTGAAGATTTCTGTTAGGTCCTCTTCAGAGAGTTGTGCCTTAGCTTCTTTTAGCTTTCTCTTCAAGGTCCTTTCAGGTTCAGGGTCAGCTTGAACAAGTATGCCTTTATCTTTGTTCCTGCTCATATGAAAGAGAAGAGAACAAAAAAGTAGGGAATCCTCTATGTCACAGTATAGAGATTCCTTGAGGTGTCAGAGGAAAAGAAGAATAGAAGGAGGAGGTAGAAGGAGAAGAATTCGAACTTATCAAGAGGGATAGAGTTCGAATTATTGATAGTGGAGGAGTGTTAGTCCTTAAATAGAAGGATGTGAGAAGAGGGGAAGAATTTTTGAAAATAAATTAAAAAGATTTTGAAATAATTAAAAGAAAATTTTGAAAACTTGATGAATGATTTTCGAAATTTGAAGTTGGGAAAGAAATAAAGTGATTTTTGAAAAAAAGATTTTTGAAATTAGAAATCAAAAAGATATGATTGAAAACTATTTTGAAAAAGATGTGATTAAGAAGATATGATTGAAAAGGTGTGGTTTTAAAAAGATATGATTGAAAAGATGTGATTGAAAAACAATTAAAAAAAAGATTTGATTTTTAAAATTAATGACTTGGCTAACAAGAAATTTAAAAGATATGATTCAGACATTAAACCTTTCTTAACAGAAAAGGCAACACACTTGAAAGTTTTGAATCAAATCATTAATTGTTAGCAAGTATTTTTGAAAATGGAAAGAAATTGATTTTGAAAATATATGATTGAAAAGATATGATTTGAAAAAGATTTGATTTTGAAAAATTATGAAAACTTGAAAAAAATGTGAATTAAAAACAAAATCTTCCCTCTAGTGTCATCCTGGCGTTAAACGCCCAGAATGGTGCCCATTCTGGCGTTTAACGCCTAAATCGCTGGCGTTTAAACGCCAGTTTTCCTTCTTCACTGGGCGTTTTGAACGCCCAGCTTTTTCTGTTTGATTCCTCTGCTGAATGGTCTGAATCTTCAATTCTCTGTATTATTGACTTGAAAAGACATAGTTTTGAAAAATATTTTTGAATTTTTTTGATGATGAGAAACAATAAAAATGCAACTAAGATCAAATAAACAATGCATGCAGGACACCAAACTTAGAAGTTTGTATACTATTGACACTAACAAATTGAGAATGCATATGAGAAAGAACAAAACACACTAAACAAGAGAATTTAAAGATCAGAGCAAGGAAATTATCAAGAACAACTTGAAGATAAATGAAGACACATGCATGTAATTTTCGAAAAATGCAAGAAAAATAGAAACATGCAATTGACACCAAACTTAAAAATTAATACTAGACTCAAATAAGAAACATAAAATATTTTTGGTTTTTATGGTTTTAAATTTTTTTTTTGATTTTCGAGAATTATATAGAGAAGAAAATAAAGAGAATCAAAACTTTTAATAAGAATTCCAGGAATCATTGCAATGCTAGTCTAAGACTCCGGTCCAGGAATTAGACATGGCTTACTAGCCAGCCAAGCTTTCAATGAAAGCTCCGGTCCAAAACACTAGACATGGCCAATGGCCAGCCAAGCTTTAGCAGATCATTGCTTTCAACAGCAAAATTGATAGAAATCAACAAGCTCTTGTGATGATAAGTTGAAACCTCGGTCCAAAAGATTAGACATGGCTTCTCAGCCAGCCAGACTTCAACAAATCATCATGAAACTCTAGAATTTGTTCTTAAAAACTCTGAAGAACAAAATAGAAAATCTTTTTGTATTTTTTTGAAAATTTTTTTCGAAAAATAAAAAGGAAAAGTACCTAATCTAAGAAACAAGATGAACCGTCAGTTGTCCAAACTCGAACAATCCCCGGCAACGGCGCCAAAAACTTGGTGTTGTTGCCGGATCAAAACTTGGCACTGTTATTGCAGGGAACAAATGCGAAATTGTAATTAGGACATTTAATTCCCCGGCAACGGCGCCAAAAACTTGGTGCACGAAATTGTGATCATCAATGGCGCCATCAACATGGTACGCACAATTGTAATCTCAACTCTTTATCACAACTTCGCACAACTAACCAGCAAGTGCACTGGGTCGTCCAAGTAATAAACCTTACGTGAGTAAGGGTCGATCCCACGGAGATTGTTGGTATGAAGCAAGCTATGGTCATCTTGTAGATCTCAGTCAGGCGGATTCAAATGGTTATGGATGATGAATGATTAAAATATAAAATAAAGATAGAGATACTTATGTAATTCATTGGTGAGAATTTCAGATAAGCGTATGAAGATGCTTTGTCCCTCCCGTCTCTCTGCTTTCCTACTGTCTTCATCCAATCCTTCTTACTCCTTTCCATGGCAAGCTGTATGTTGGGCATCACCGTTGTCAGTGGCTACAATCGCGTCCTCTCAGTGAAAATGTTCAACGCACTCTGTCACAGCACGGCTATTCATCTGTCAGTTCTCGATCATGTCGGAATAGAATCCAGTGATTCTTTTGCGTCTGTCACTAACGCCCCACAATCATGAGTTTGAAGCTAGTCACAGTCATTCAATCCTTGAATCCTACTCAGAATACCACAGACAAGGTTTAGACTTTTCGGATTCTCAAGAATGCCGCCATCAATTCTAGCTTATACCACGAAGATCCTGATTAAGGAATCCAAGAGATAAACACTCAATCGAAGGTAGAACGGAGGTGGTTGTCAGGCACACGTTCATAGGTGAGAATGATGATGAGTGTCACGGATCATCACATTCATCAAGTTGAAGAGCGAGTGATATCTTAGAACAAGAACAAGCTGAATTGAATAGAAGAACAATAGTAATTGCATTGATACTCGAGGTACAGCAGAGCTCCACACCTTAATCTATGGTATGTAGAAACTCCACCGTTGAAAATACATAAGAACAAGGTCTAGGCATGGCCATGAGGCTAGCCCCAAAACATGATCTAAGGTAGCATAGAACTACTCAAAGATTCGACTGCAAATACAATAGCAAAAGGTCCTATTTATAGAGAACTAGTAGCTTAAGATTTACAAAAATGAGTAAATGACGTAAATATCCACTTCCGGGCCCACTTGGTGTGTGCTTGGGCTGAGCATTGAAGCATTTTCGTGTAGAGACTTCTCTTGGAGTTAAACGCCAGCTTTCGTGCCAGTTTGGGCGTTTAACTCCCACTTTGGTGCCAGTTACGGTGTTTAACGCTGGGAATTCTGATGCTGACTTTGAACGCCGGTTTGGGCCATCAAATCTCGGACAAAGTATGGACTATTATATATTTCTGGAAAGCCCTGGATGTCTACTTTCCAACGCAATTAAGAGCGTGCCAATTGGGCTTCTGTAGCTCCAAAAAATCCACTTCGAATGCAGGGAGGTCAGAATCCAACAGCATCTGCAGTCCTTTTCAGCCTCTGAATCAGATTTTTGCTCAGGTCCCTCAATTTCAGCCAGAAAATACCTGAAATCACAGAAAAATACACAAACTCATAGTAAAGTCCAGAAAAGTAAATTTTAAATAAAAACTAATAAAAATATAATAAAAACTAGCTAAAACATACTAAAAACAATGCCAAAAAGCGTATAAATTACCGCTCATCATTAGTGTGGATCCATTTTGATTGAGGGTGAAGCTCCTCCAGTCCATTCACCTTAATGATCCTACTCAAAACGCCACAGACAAGGTTGAATCTTCCAGATCAGAGAATGATGCGCCTTTGGGTTCTAGACTCTACCACAGAGACCCTAATCTCCCCATACCTCGGCTGATCTAGTGTCTCGAGAAGTCCCCAACGAAGTCGTGGATTAGCCGTCTAAGAGATGTATAATCAAGCTGGTGGTTCAATGCTTTCCAGTTGCGTATTCACACGAACCCAAGAAGAACACGGGTAGTTGTCAAGCATGCGGTCTTAGTATGAAGAACAAAGATGATTGTCATGGGTCATCCCATTCATCAAGTTGAAGAACAAAGATACATCTTAGAATTGAATCAAACACGTATTGAAAAGAAACAGTAATACTTTTATTAATCCATAAAACTCAGTAGGGCTCCTCCCCTCAACCTAGGAGGTTTAGAAACTCATACTGATAGGAAACACAATATGAAAGACAAAATATGGCAAATCTCTAAGATTATGTAAAATATCCCTTAAATACTAATCTAATGACTAAGGATCACATAAGAAGGGTAAAACAGTCTTTTTAGTGCTAAAATCCATTTCTGGGACCCACTTGGTGAGTGTTTGAGCTAAGCTTTGATGAGAATCACGTGCTATGAGACCTCTAAGGTGTTGAACGTTGGCTAGAGGATCCTCTTTGAGCGTTTGGACGCCGGTCTCCTCCTTTGGGTGCTGGACGCCAGGAATAGGGCTGGAGGCTAGCGTTGGATGCCAGTTTTGCGCCTTTAATTCTGAAGCAAAGTATAAATATTACACATTGCTGGAAAGCTCTGAATGTTATCTTTCTATAGCCATTGAGAACGCTCCATTTGAACTTTTGTAGCTCCAGAAAAGCTCTTTCAAGTGCAAGGAGGTCAGATTTGGACAGCATCTGCAGTGCTTTCTCTGTCTCTGAATTAGACTTTTGCTCCAGCTCCTCAATTTCAGCCAGAAAATACCTGAAATTGCCCAAAAACATACAAAATCATAGTAGAATCCAAAAATATGAATTTTGCAATAAAACCTATGAAAACTTAATAAAACTTAAACAAAACATACTAAAAACTATATGAAAATGATGCCAAAAAGCGTATAACATATCCGCTCATCACAACACCAAACTTAAACTGTTTCTTATCGCCAAGCAACCAAAAACACAGTAGGATAAAAAGAAAAGTAAAATACGATAAATCTCAGAGTTTCAAATGAAGCTTAGTTTTAATTAGATGAGCGGGACTTAGTAGCTTTTTGCTTCTGAATAGTTTTGGCATCTCACTATCCATTGAAACTCAGAAATGTTGGTCTCTTTAGGAATTTAGAATCCAGATGATATTATTGATTCTCCTAGTTTAGTTCTTTTTTATTCTTGAACACAGCTTTTAGAGTCTTGGCCGTGACCCTAAGCACTTTGTTTTCCAATATTACCACCAGATACATAAATAGCACAGACACTTTAACTGGGTGAACCCTTTAGAATTGTGATTCAGCTTTGCTAGAATCCGCAGATAGAGGTGTCCAGAGTTCTTAAGCACACTCTTTTTGCTTTAGATCACGACTTTAACTGCTCAGTCTCAAGCTTTTTTTTACTTGACACCTTCACACCACAAGCATATGGTTAGGGACAGCTTGGTTGAGCCGCTTAGGACAGGATTTTGTCTCCTTTAGGCCTCCTAACCATTCATGCTCAAAGCCTTGGATCTTTTACCCTTGCCTTTTGGTTTAAAGGGTTATTGGATTTTTGCTCTTTCCTTTTGGTTTAAAGAGCTGTTGGTTTTTTCTGTTATTTATTTATTTATTTATTTATTTATTTTTTCCTTTTTGCATGCATACATATATATTTCTTTCTTTTTCTTTCACAACATGATTTTTCTTTTATTCTTTTTGCTGCTTTTTCTTGCTTCAAGAATAAGTTTTTGGATTTTTCAGATTTCCAGTAATATTTCACTATTTTCATCATTCTTTCAAGAGCCAACATTCTTAACTTCAATTTTAGATATGCACTATTTATTCATACATTCAGAAAATAAAAGCAATGCCACCACATCAAGATAATTGAACTATTCTTATTATAAACTTGAAATTCATGTATCTCTCAATTCTTTTCAAATAAGATTTTCTTTTAAGTTAGGTGAGAGACATATGGAACATTTTACAACTTTAAGACATAGATAGAAATGATCATGCAGTAAGAACAAGAAAACAGACAATAAATCATAACAAAAAATAGAAAAAATGACATAAGGAGAGGGGATTAAGAGAACGAATCCACCTTAATGGTGGCGGCTAGTGCTCCTCCTTGAGGATCTAATGTAGTGCTTGATCTCTTCAATGTCGCTCCTTTGTCTTTGTTGTTCTTTCCTCATAGCCCTTTGATCTTCTCTAATTTCCTTGAGGATGGTGGAATGCTCTTGATGCTCCATCCTTAATGGATTCATGTTAGAGCTTAGTTCTCCCACAGAAGTATGCCGTTGATCCCAATAGCTTTGAGAAGGAAAATACATCCCTTGAGGAATCTCAGGGATCTCATGCTGAGGCAGCTGCACAGGCTCTTATGCATGCTCTCTAGTTTACTCTATCCTCTTTTTAGTAATGGGCTTGTCCTCCTCAATGGAGATATCTCCTTCTATGACAATTCCAGCTGAATTGCATAGGTGAGAAATGAGGTAAGGAAAAGCCAACCTTGCTTTGGTGGAGGGCTTTTCAGCTATCTTGTACAATTCTTGAGGTATCACCTTATGTACTTCCACGTCACTTCCAATCATGATGCAATGGATCATGATGGCTCTTTCAATAGTCACTTTTGACTAGTTGCTAGTAAGGATGATAGAGTGTTGGATGAATTCCAACCATTCTCTAGCTCTGGACTTGAGGTCAAGCCTTCTTAGTTGAATGGGCTTGCCTTGGGAATTCCTTTTCCACTGTGCTCCTTCCACACAGATGTCTAAGAGCACTTGATCTAGCCTCTGATCAAAGTTGACTCTTCTGGTGTAAAGATGTGGGTCTCCTTGCATAAGAGGCAAGTTGAACGCCAACCTCACACTTTCCGGGCTAAAATCTAATATTCTCCCTCGGACCATGGTGCTCCAATTCTTTGGATATGGGTTCAGACAAATGTCATGGTTTTTCATGACCCATGCATTAGCATAGAACTCTTGCACCATTAAGATCCCAACCTCTTGGATGGGGTTGGTTAGGACTTTCCAACCTCTTCTCCAGATCTTTCTTTGGATTTTCGGATACTCATTCTTCTTGAACTTGAAAGGAACCTCAGAGATCACCTTCTTCTCTACAACTACTTCATAGAAGTGGTCTTGGTGGCTTTGGTGATGAATCTCTCCATCTCCCAAGATTCAAAGGTGGCAGCTACTGCCTTTCCTTTCCTCTTTCTAGAGGATTCTCCAACCTTGGGTGCCATAAGTGGTAATGGAAAGTGGTGCGTGTGTACGCAAAACCCACACTATTTCGTACAACAGCACCAATACCAACAAGTGCACTGGGTCGTCCAAGTAATACCAGAGCGAGCTAGGGTCGATCCCACGAGGATTATGGCTTGAAGCAAGCAATGGTTGTCTTGCAGGTTTTAGTTAGGGGGAACAGAAGGTTTTTAGAATAGAGGAAACTATTCATAATTTGTATTTGTAAAACAAGTGTTTTCAGGGATAGGAATAGAGTTGGGAGTTGGAGTTGCTTTGTCTTTCTAAAGTAACTCTAGTACTACTGTCTTCTTTATATGTGAATGATCTTCTTCTATGGTAGGCTGTAAGTGATCAAAGCCATTGCCCATGGTCATTGATCTTCTCTGCTACAGGTTGAACACGGCTGTGGCCATTGGCCGTGGTTACTGAATCTGACCAAGGGTGAAGCGCATAGCAGTCCATTCTCTTGACGATCCTACTCAAAATGCCAGAGATAAGGTCGAATCTTCCAGATCAGAGAACGCTGCTTCTTGATTCTAGGCTATACCACAGAGACCTTAATCTCCCCGGAGATCGGCTGAACTGGTGTCTCGAGAAGTCTCCAACAAAATCGTGGATTAATCGTCTGAGAGATATATAAACATAGCTGTTGGCTCGTGCTTTTCTTCCAAGTACTCACACGAACCCATGTAGACGCAGGTGTTTGTCAAGAACGTTTGTCTTAATGTGATGAATAGAGCCAATTTTTCAGATCGTCTTGTTCACCACGATGAAGATCGGAATATACATCTTAGAGATAGATCGAACACAGATCGAAGAAGAAGAAATAGAACTTTTATAAATTCATAGGACTCAGCAGGGCTCCTCCCCTCAACCTAGGAGGTTTAGAAACTCATACTGAAAGTAAAAAACAAAGTAAAAACGTGAATGATGCTCTCCTGAATCGGGGAGTCTGTAAAAAGTGTCTTAGATCTCCTGAATTACATAAATAAACTCCCTTAAATACTCAACAGATGACTAGTAAGGGTAAAACAACCTATTTAGTGCTAAAATCCACTTCTGAGGCCCACTTGGTGAGTGTTTGGGCTGAGCTTTAATGAGATCCACGTGCTATGAGGCTCTTTGGGCGTGGAATGCCAGCTAGGGGGTCCTCTTTGGGCCTTTGGACGCTGGGCTCTGCTCTTTGGGCGCAGGACACCTGGAAGGGGGTAGGACACCAGTTTTGGACCTTCTGCTCCTTAAGGATCCAATGTAATGCTTGATCTCTTCTATGTCACTCCTTTGTCTTTGTTGAGGGGGCTGCACAAGTTTATGTGTATGCTCTCTGGTTTGCTCTATCCTCTTCTTCTATACTTAAGAGTGGTAGAAGTCACAAAGCAAAGCTTTTGCAACACCAAACTTAAGAGTTTTGCTCCTCCTCGAGCAAATATGATCAATGAAGAAGGTGGGGTAGGTGGAGTTTCTGTGGGACCTCTTGGTCTTGAGAGGCTAGGAAATTCCAAATTCATTGCTTCTCTGCATTGGTGTTTGAACGCTCAAGGGCTGCTCCCTGGCTGGCGTTCAACGCCAGCAATGCTCCCCTATTGGGGCGTTGAACATCCAATGAGGGTTTCCTTACTGGCATTTCAACCTTGACACTCTTTCCAGAGTGTTCTGTCACTGCTGTAAATTCTGTCTCAGGACTGGTGCAAATGATCATGACTCTAACAACTGAAAGGAAAAACAAAAAGAAAATAAATGGTTGAGGAAAGTTGGGTTGCCTCCCAACAAGCGCTCTTTTAAAGTCACTAGCTTGACCTTTAGCTCCTTACGGAGGTGAGTATGGGTTTAGTTTTTTGCCTCTGACAGTGAATTTTCTGCCTGTCTTCTCATGGATAAGCTCTACATGCTCTAGAGATAGGACACAGCTCACTGTATGTGATAAGGCTGGCTTCTTAGTGAAGACAACTCTCATGCCAGGTGAAAGGCCTTTAGTTAGGACTTTTTTGTCCTTCCAGGCTTTAGGTACTTTCTTTTTAGTACCCTTGTGCTTAGAGCTTGTTGAGGGTTTCCCAACACCAAACTTAGAATTGATGTCTGGGGACTCTGTAGAGCTCTGCACAGAAACAGAGGGTTGGCACACTAGATGTTGTACAGTTATCTCTCTTTTAGAGGGAGAATTGGGGTTAGGTATCTTAAATAAGATGTGGTCCTACCCTAACTATATAGTTAGTTCTCCCTTAGCCACATCAATGATAGCATTGGCTGTGACTAGAAAAGGTCTTCCAAAGATGACACAGTCATCCTCATCCTCTCCTATGTCCAAGACAATGAAGTTTGCAGGGATGTAGTAGTTTTCAACTTTAACCAACACATCCTCTACTAAGCCATATGACTTCTACATGGTCTTGTCTACCATCTCTAAAGAGACGTGTACAGCTCGTACCTCAAAGATTCCTAGCTTCTGCATTACAGAGAGCGGCATGAGATTGATACTTGACCTTAGGTCACACAGAGCCCTTTCAAAGGTCATAGTTCCTATGGTGCAAGGAATCAGAAAGCATCCAGGGTTTGGAAGCTTCTGAGGTAGCTTTTGCTGAACCAAGGCATGGAGTTCTTTGGTAAGCAGTGGAGGTTCTTCCTCCAGGGGCTTTGTACCAAATAGCTTGGCGTTCAGCTTCATTAGAGCTCTTAGGAAACGAAAAAGTTACTCTTCCCTAGTGTCTTCATCCTCACTTGAGGATGAGTAGTCATCAGAACTTATGCACTGCATATGTGCATTCCAAGGAACCTCTATAGTTTATATGGTTTCCTTTGGTTCTGGGCTAGAGGGTTCTTGAGTGGGATTCGGGCACTCAAAGGGTGTGCTTGGGTTGGCGTTCAACGCTAGCTCTGTCAGTTTATTGGGCGTTGAACACCCTTGCTGACCACCCTGACTGGCGTTAAACGCCAGTCCCTCTAGCATTCTGGGTATTGAGCGCTTAGCAGGGATGTCCTTGCTGGTGTTCAACGCCAGCATCCCTGGGCTGTTAGGCGTTGAACTCCTAGTGAAGGCTTCTTCACTGACATTCAATGCATTCCCAATCTCCTCTAATTTGGCCTCTGCCTCCATGGTTATGGCCTTGCACTCTTCTCTAGGATTAACCTCACTATTACTAGGAAGAGTATCTAGAGGGATCTCAGGGATCCTCTTGCTCAGTTGACCAACTTGTACCTCTAAATTTCTAAAGGAGGACCTTATTTCCTTAATGAAAATTGTGGGTGGTCTTAGTGAGGCTGGAGACTAGAATGGCTAAGTCAAAAAGGATCTGCTTAGAAGTTTCCATATTTCCTTAAGAAGATGGGAATTGTGGTCTATTATTGAACCTATTCTGGTTTCTACCACCTTGATTGAAAGCTTGCTGAGGTTTCTGTTGATCCTTCCATGAGAGGTTAGGATGGTTCCTCCATGAAGGGTTGTAAGTGTTTCCATAGGATTCTCCCATGTAATTCACCTCCTCCATGGTGGGTTGATCAGGATCATAAGCTTCTTCTTCAAGAGAAGCTTCCTGATTACTGCCAGCTGCAGTTTGCTTCCCAGTGAAATATTGAGAGATCATGTTGACATGTTGGGTCAAGATCTTATTCTGAGCCAAGATGGCATTCAGAGTCTCAACTTCATGAACTCCTTTATTCTGAGAGGTTCCATGGTTTACAGGATTCCTCTCAGAGGTGTACATGAATTGGTTGTTTGCAACTATCTCAATGAGCTATCTTCCTTCTGCAGGCGTTTTCTTCAAGTGGAGAGATCCACCTGCAGAGCTGTCTAATAAAATCTTGGATATCTCAGCTAAGCCATCATAGAACATGCCTATGAGGGACCATTCTGAGAGCATGTCAGGAGGACATCTCCTGACAATTGCTTATATCTTTTCCAAGTTTCATAGGGGGATTCACCTTCTCTTTGTCTGAAAGTTTGAACTTTTACTCTAATCTTGCTCATCCTTTGAGGAGGAAAGAATTTAGCAAGAAAAGCATTTACAAGCTTTTCCCAATAGTCAAGACTCTCTCTTGGTGGGGCATCCAACCAAAACTTAGCTCTGTCTCTTAAAGCAAAGGGAAAATCATCAGCTTATAGACTTTAGGATCAACTCCATTAGTCTTTACAGTATCACAGATCTGTAAGAATTCTGCTAAGAACTGATGTGGATCTTCCAATGGAAGTCCATAGAATTTGCAGTTTTGCTGCAGAAGAGAGACTAACCGAGGCTTAAGCTCAAAATTTCTAGCTCCAATGGCAGGTACAACAATGCTTCTGCCATAGAAGTCAGAGGTAGGCATGGTGAAGTCACCAAGGACCTTTCTAGGCTCCTCTTGTGGTTCGTCCATATCCTCTGTTTCTTGTTCAAAACTTTCTGAAAGGTCTCTTCCAGAGTGTTGTGCTTTAGCTTATTGTAAACGCCTCCTCAGAGTCTTCTCAGGTTCAGGATCAGGAGTCAAGAGGGGTTCTTTATCCCTGTTCTTGGTCATAAACAAGAAGCCAAGAGATGGAAAAAAAGAAAGCTTTTTGTGCCAATTGGCAAGAAGTTCCTCCTTAAAGTCAGAAGTAGAGAAAGAAAAAGAAGATAAAAAAATAGAAAATAAATAAAATAAGTAGAGAAAAATTACCTTAGAAATAATAAATAAGAGTAAATAAAAAGAAGTGAAGATGGAAAGGGAATCACAAGAGAGCTTTCTGTGCAAATTGGCAAGAAGATCCAAGTGAGATGTGAAGAAGAAAGGAAAGAAGATAAAGAATTGTAGGCAAATAGTCGATTAAAGTATAGTTGAATGAATAGAGATGAGAAGAGAAGAGGTATAAATAGAAAAAGTAAATAACAATTAAAACATTTTTTTGTTTTTATTTATTTAATTTATTAATTTTTCAAAAATTATGGTTAGTAATTTAAAAAGATTTTAAAATTTAAATGTTAAAATTTTCGAAAAATAGAAGGGAGAGAAGAGAGATAAATTTTCGAAAATAGAGAGAGATGAGAGTTAGTTAGATAGTTTTGAAAAAGAAGATAGAGAAAAAGAGATATAATTTTCAAAAATTAAGGAAGAGAAGAGTTAGTTAGGAGATTTTGAAAAATAAGAGAGAGAAGATAAGAAGTAGTTTTTGAAAATTTGATAAGAGAGAGTTAGTTAGGTGGTTTTGAAAAAGATGAGAGAGAAGATATGATATTAATTAAGAAAGGGTTTTTAATTTTTAAAAATAGAAGATAAAACAAAAAAAGATTTAAATTTAAAATAAGATAAAAAGTAAGATAAGAAAAGATTTTGAAATTAGAATTTGAAATTAGAAAAAGATAAAGTATGCAATTAAAAAGATTTGAAATTGATTTTAAAAAGATAAGATTTTAAAATTTGATTTTGAAAAAGATGTGATTTAAAAATTTAAATTTTGAAAAAGATAAGATAAGATTTTTAAATTTTGAAAAAGATAAGATTTTTGAAAAATATATGATTTTTAATTTTGAAAAATTTGATTTTTGAAAACTTGACAACTAAGATATGATAAGATAAAAATTTAAAAATTGAAATTTGAATTTTATAAAAAAAATTTGAAAATTTAGTTAATAAAAGATAACTTTTTTTTTATTTCTGAATTTTACGATGAAAGATAAAAACATAAAAAAGACACAAAACTTAAAATTTTTAGATCTAGTACCCTTGTTTTTTCAAAAATTTGGAGGGAAACACCAAGGGACACCAAACTTAAAAGTTTTAAGATCAAGATATACACAAGACTCAAGAACACTTTGAAGATGAACAAGAATACGAAGAACAAAATTTAAAGACTCAAAGAACTCAAGAACATAAAAAAAGAACACCAAACTTAAAATTTTTAGAAAACCAAAACCAAATTTTTCGAAAATTGCAAGAAAAATAAAAAGAAAACACCAAACTTAAAGACTTGACACAAGATTTAAACAAAAAAAATATTATTTTTGAAAAATTTTTAGAAAGAAAGACTTAAAGGAACACAAATTACCAAGAACATGAACACAACGCTCTAACCAATTGAACTACAAAAATAACAATATTTTTTAAAAGACTTTTATGATTTTCGAAAATTGAAGAAGAGTAAAATAAAAATAAAAGACTCAAAGACTCAAACTTAGAATGCAAATCAAACAAAGAAAAGAAAAATATTTTTGAAAAAAGTTTTAAGAATTTTTCGAAAATTGAAGAAGAAGAAAACAAAATTAAAGACTTAATTAAAATAATGTAAAATAAACTTACCTGATCTAAGGAGCACAACAATCCAGCAGTTTGTCCAAACTCAACAATCCTCGGTAACGGCCCCAAAAACTTGGTGCGCGTGTACGCAAAACCCACACTATTTCATACAATAGCAGCAGTACTAGCAAGTGCACTGTGTCGTCCAAGTAATGCCTGAGCGAGTCAGGGTCGATCCCACGAAGAGTGTGGCTTGAAGCAAACAATGGTTGTCTTGAAGGTCTTAGTCAGTTGGAATCAAAAGGTTTTTGGATGAGAGGAAACCATTCATAATTTGTATTTGTAAAACAAGTGTTTTCAGGGATAGGAATAGAGTTGGGAGTTGGAGTTGCTTTATCTTTCTGAAGTAACTCTGGTACTACTGTCTTCTTTGCTTGTGAATGATCTTCTTCTATGGCAGGCTGTAAGTGATCAAAGCCATTGCCCGTGGTCATTGATCTCCTCTACTACAGGTTGAACACGGCCGTGGCCATTGGCCGTGGCCATTGGCCGTGGTTACTCAAACTGACGAAGGGTAAAGCGCATAGCAGTCCATTCTCTTGGCGATCCTACTCAAAACGCCGCAGACAAGGTCGAATCTTCTAGATCAAAGAACGATGCTTCTTGATTCTAGCCTATACCACGGGTACTCACACGAACCCAAGTAGACGCGGGTGTTTGTTAGGCACATTCATCTTAATGTGATGAACAGAGCCAATTTGTTAGATCGTCCTGTTCACCACGATGAAGATCGGAATATACATTTTAGAGATAGATCGAACACAGATCGAAGAAGAAGAAATAGTACTTTTATTAATTCATAGGACTCAGCAGGGCTCCTCCCCTCAACCTAGGAGGTTTAAAAACTCATACTGAAAGTAAAAACAAAGTAAAAACGTGAATGATGCTCTCCTGAATCGGGGAGTCTGTAAAAAGTGTCTTAGATCTCCTGAATTACATAAATAAACTCTCTTAAATACTCAACAGATGACTAGTAAGGGTAAAACAGTCTATTTAGTGCTAAAATCCACTTCTGAGGCCCACTTGGTGAGTGTTTGGGCTGAGCTTTAATGAGATCCACGTGCTATGAGGCTCTTTGGGCATGGAATGCCAGCTAGGGGATCCTCTTTGGACCTTTGGACGCTGGGCTCTGCTCTTTGGACGCTGGACACCTGGAAGGGGGTAGGAAGCTGGCATTGGATGCCAATTTTGGGCTTACTAATCCAAAGCAAAGTATAGACTATTATATATTTCTGGAAAGCTCTAGAAGTCAGCTTTCCATAGCCATTGAGAGCACTCCATTTGGGTTTCTGTAGCTTTAGAAATCTCTTCCAAATGCAAGCAGGTCAGATTTGGACAGCATCTGCAGTGCTTTCTCTGTCTCTGAATCAGACTTTTGCTCCAACTCCTCAATTTCAGCCAGAAAATACCTGAAATTGCCAAAAAATACAAAAAATTATAGTAGAATCCAAAAATGTAAATTTAACACTAAAACCTATAAAAACTCAATAAAAACTAAATAAAACTACTAAAACTACATTAAAGTGATGCCAAAAAGCGTATAAAATATTCGCTCATCAGAAAGCGAAAAGCAACTCTTTTCCCACACCAAACTTAAAAGCTTTGCTCGTCCTCGAGCAAAAATAAAGAAAATAGAAGAATGAAGTAGAAGAAGAAGAAAATAGAAGGAGGTGGAAGGGGAGAGTGATTCGGCCAAAGGGGCTTTGATGTGTATAAGAGGTGTGTGTATGAAGGATTATGAAGAGGAGTATTTATAAGAGTGGGCTAGGGTTGGGTTAGGTCATGGGTGGGGTAAATGGGAGAAAAATTTGATTTTGAGGCGGGTGGGGGTTGGTGGGAGTTATGATGGTTTTGGGAAAGTGATATATATGTGATTGGGCTAGGGTTTATAGGGAAGAGTGTATAGGGAAGTGTGAAAGTAAGAAAGAAGAAGTGGGGTAGGTAAAGATGCTGTGGGACCCACTGGTCCTGAGAGGCTATGGGATTTAGATTCACTGTCCTCTGCATTGGCGTTGAACGCCCATGGTCTGCTCTCTGGATGGCATTCAGCTCCAGCAACACTCCATCCAGAGTGTTATGTTTTCACTACTGAACATTTCTGTCTCTGTTCTAACTATTGCACATGATCATGAACCTAAAAAAATAACTTAAAAGAAAAAATATTAAGGAATTAAAAGAAATAGAAATAATTAATTAGGGTTGGGTTGTCTCCTAACAAGCGCTTCTTTAACGTCATTAGCTTGACGGTTAGCTCCTTACGGAGGTGAGTGTGGGCTTAGAATTTTGCCCCTTACAGTGAACTTTCTTCCTATCTTATCATGGATGAGCTCTACATGCTCTAGAGACAGGACACAATTCACTGTATGTGGTATGACTGGCTTCTTGGTGAAGACAACTCTCATGCCAGGTGAGAGGCCTTCAGTGGGGACTTTCTTGTCCCTCTAGCCTTTAGGTTCTTCCTAGTACCTTTGTTTTCAATGCTTGTTAATGGCTGCCCAACACCAAACTTAGAATTGATGTTTGGGAGTTTAGTACAGCTTTGCACTGAAAGAGATGGTTGGATCACTAAGTGTTGCACAGTTATCTCAGAGGGAGAGTTGGGGTGAGGCATCTTAAACAAGATGTGATCCTCCCCTAGTTGTAGAATCAATTCTCCCTTAACTACATCAATGATAGCATTGGCAGTGGCTAGGAAAGGTCTTCCAAGGATGATGGATTCATCCTCATCTTCTCCAGTATCCAAGACTATGAAGTTTGCAGGGATGTAGTGGTCTTCAACCTTTACCAAGACATCCTCTACTAAGCCATATGGCTTCTTCATTGACTTGTTTGCCATCTCTAGTGAGATATTTGTAGCTTGTACCTCAAAGATTCCCAACTTCTCCATTACAAAGAGTGGCATGAGGCTTATGCTTGACCCTAGGTCACACAGAGCCTTCTTAAAGGTCATGGTACCTATGGTGCAAGGAATCAGGAAGCATCCAGGATCTGTAAGCTTCTGAGGTAGCTTCTGCTAAACAAAAGCATTGAGTTCTTTGGAAAGCAATGGAGGTTCTTCCTCCATAGGCTTTGTACTAAATAGCTTGACATTCAGCTTTATAAGAGCTCTTAGGTACTGAGCAACTTACTCTTTCCTAGTGTCTTCATCCTCATCAGAGGATGAGTGTTCATCAGAGTTTGTGAATTTTGTCCAATCCACAGATAAATAGGATCGGATTGCGGATTTTAGATATATATCTCCATAGATTCAATTCGAAGATCCGCATATTCGAATTAATAATTAAAAATATTAAAATAAAAAAATAGTACCTAATATTTTCTCACCATATTCCAGTTTTTGATGAATTAAGAACTTACATCATCACTATTATTACAATAACAGCAAAAAATTTATAAAAGAATATGTTAGGACGAATTTTGACCTATAAAAAAGTTTGATCAGAAGTCATAAGAGGTTGAAAGTGTGGCATGGGTGGTTAGCTGTATGTGGAGAAATCCTTCTTCGATTATAGCTCGAAGGTTTAATGATGTGAGGGATCGAGAAAAAAAGGTTGAAACCAGAAAAACACTATATGATAAATATGGACACGACAGAACGTGGGGCTTGAAGAGCAAGGCAAGATAGAACGTAGGGAATTACCATGAGGATCCTTCAGGGTCAAGATAAGGCCGTGGCCTAAGAAGAAGGAAGAATCAGGTCGTGGTCAAAATTACTCTGGAGTTAGCCCATCCTTGTGATGTATAAATATGAGAAACTTAGAAAGGTTAGGGAGTTCAATCAAGAACACTAGATCATCACATAAACACATAAAATTCCCAGTCTTGGTGACTTAATGGAAGAACATGGAGTGCAAGTGCATGTGAGTATTAGAAATCAAATTTTAATTTGTTTACGTTTGTTTATTTGATTTATTTTCTTTCATTTCTTTGCACTTTTGTTGTTATTCTGCTTTTATTGAAATTGTTACACTTTCATTTGTTTGAGTTTTCTTTACTCAATTTATTTCTATACTTTATTCATCATAAACCTATTACAAGTAATTTTAACACAAGTCATTTCGACACTATTACTAAGTAATTCTCGGGTCGAGCTCATTCTTTTTAGATGAGTCGTATCCGCTCTCCGAACTGAGATCTTAATACAAGCTCGATTCGATACCCTGTCGAAACATACCAAAAATCGAGTGAAACAAATTGGCACTCCCAGTGGGACCCTGATAAACCCCAATTTTAAGGGTTATCTTGTGTTGAATTTGGTGGATTTTATTAACTTTTTCTACAATTATTCATTGAAGTAGCATAGTTTTGTGAATTTCTCTTATTGTGCTTAATGATGAAAAATATGCTTTTTAGGCCCTTAAATTACTAAATTTAATTCACTTCTTTCCCATTCGATGTCTTGATATGTTTGTTTGAGTGATATAAGGTTTTAAAGGCAAGAATGGCTTAAAGAAATGGAAGAAAAGCATACAAAGTAGGAGAATTCATGAAGAAATGAAGGATGTGTGGAGCTGTCAACCTTGACCTCTTAGTACTAAATTGATCAAAACTTGAGCTATAAAGGTCCAAATAAGGCGGTTCTAGTTACTTTAAAAAGTTAACATCTGGGGCTTCAAAATGATGTGCAATTTGCCATAGTGGACGCTGGGTTAAGACGTTCACGTACGCATACTGGGAAAAATGTGCTTCATTAATGAGAACACGTGACCAGCAATTTCTAGCCCATTATGGGCCAAATCCAACTCATTTTTGAAGCTATTTCAAGCCTAATTCAAGAAGAATGAAGGGGGGGGACAATTATGGTAGTTTTGTATCATGTTTTAGGTTATTTTCTAGAGAGAGAAGCTCCCTCTTCTCTCTAGAATTTAGGGTTAGTTTAATTTCCTCTTAGATTTAGGTTTTGATTCTTATTTTGATCTAGCTTTTCTTGCTTTTTATTGTTCTAGCACTTTAATTCTCTTAGTTTCTCTTATTATTTCCTTTATTTTTCCATTTTTATGTTCATGAACTCTTGTTACTTTTAATTTCATTTAATGCAATTTGATGTTTTATGTTCCTTTGATTCTTGTTTGAGTTATTGTTGTTTTCTTGCATTTCGTAGTAGTAAATTCTATATTTCTTGCAATTTAATATTCTTTTTGTATGCACACCAAGTGTTTGATAAAATGCTTGGTTTAGGTTTAGAGTAGATTTTGTGCATTCTTGGTTTGGAAAGAGAAATTAGGTGCTCTTGAGTCATTAATACCCAATTTGGATTGGTGATCTAGAGTTGTTAGTTAATATTGTTTCTATTGATGCTAATCTCTTGATATTTCAATTAGTAAGTTGATTAGGACTTATGGATTGAGATTAACTAGTCTTATTTGATCTTCTCCCGATGTTGGGGATAACAAAATAGGATTAGCTCTTGATAATTATTGTGTTATAATTAATGACTAGGATAGAAAACCTCAATTCTCAATCTTTGCCTTGAATTCCTCTTTAGTATTTGTTATCTTTAGTTGTTTTTTTTATTTTCTTGTCATTTAGATTATAGTCTTCTTATATACAAACTACCCCATGAATCTCATAACCAATAATGTGCCTACCTTACTGCAATTCCTTTGAGAGACGACCTGAGATCTAATACTCTTGGTATTTTTTTTATTGGTTTGAGCTTGTGACAAACAAATTAAACTTTGATGGGAAGATTCTATTGTTGGTCTAGACTATACTTGCAATGAAGAAATTCTATTTCTATTGAGAAATTCTAGATCAACATAAATCTTCACACCAAGTTTTTGGCGCCGTTGCCAGGGGATTGCATTGTGTGCTTGTTATTGGTTATTGTATATATGTCAATATTGTGAATAGTTTTCTCTTTGTTTGTTTGCTTGTTTGAGTTAGTAACTAGGATTTTGTTTTTTTATTTCTTATTAGTTCTTGTTTTTATTTTCTTCTGCTACTATGAATTCTCATTCCATTGGCTATGAGTTTGGTTACAGTTATGTTGTAGGGAATGAAAGCTTCAATAAAAGATCATATTTTGAGAATGGAAATCAAGTTAGGGAGGAGCCCTATGCTTATGAGAAATCTTCATGGCAACAACCTCCTCTGGTCTCTTATGGTAACAATCTACCCCATAATGTGCACAATTATGAATCAAACCCTCAATATTGTTGTCAACTTTACTCATAAGCCCCATTCTACCATTCACCTCCATATGATCCTAACCCATACCCACCATACCAACAACCATATCAGCCATATCTAGAGCCACCACCATTCCAACATCAATACCCCCAAGAACCACCTTTCCCATGTACACCACCTCCATACTTTCACCAATATGAAGCACCTTCCAATTATGAAACTTTTCTCCCAAACAATGAGCCATTCTCTTTACCATATCCTTCATTAAATGAAGTTCTCCAACCCTTAATGCAAGAACAAAAAGATCTCTATTATCATCTTCAAAAGCAAGAAGAAGAGGATCAAAAGGAGCTAAAGGGGTAAGAAATCAAGGTGGCTACCATGACTGAAACTATTAACTGCATAGCCTCCCACCTATGCTCATGCAATCAAGACACTCCCAATGTTGAATGTGGGAGACTAGTTGAGGAGTGTAATGAGAAAGAGGGCTTGAAGCTTCAAGGTAAAGAAAAGGAGTTGAAGCAAGAGTTACAACAAGAGGAGCAAGTTGAGATCATTGGTGTTAAGGAAGTGGTTAGAGAATTGAGGGAAATTAATCAAAAAGTGGATTCCATCATTAATAATTTTTTGTCCACACTTACCAATTCCCTTGATGATCCTGTAGAGTCTTCCCCTATTGAATTTGAGGTTGATGTTAAGATAGATTTTACTCAATCTCCAGTTTATGATTTGAGTGATAGGGAAGAGCTAGAAGAATTAGGTGAGGAAGAATTGGAAATTGAAGCAAGTTGTCAAGAGATGAAGGTAACCAAAGAAGAGTACAAGGGAGTGAAACTTGCAAGACCATTGGAAACACCTCCCCCTAAGCCATCACCATCCATTCTTTCATTCAAGTGGGTAAATTTCATATCCTTAAGCTTTCTTATTCCGCTTGAATATGGTTTGTTTGAGACGAATGGTCAACTTAGAGCTCTTTGTGGCTTTAAGAGCAAAAGAAAGATGGTTAGTGGTTGGAAACACCATTCTAGGTTCATTGTGGTTCCATCATCAAGGTTTAGGTGCAAGGGTTGGAGTCATGCTCAATTGATTGCATTTAGGAGGGTGTTTGGATGTCTACTTGGAAATTTGGCTTGCTTGTCACCCGAGTGGAACCACAATGATCAACTTGAAGACGGATGCAAAAACAAGATATGGGATCCCGGATTACAAGATGAAGACCAACTTTGGGAGCTCATATTTTGTGAGGAACTCCATCAAATCTTGGTGCAATTGAATTGGAATCTTGGAGCATTTTATAAATCCAAACATTGGTGGAAGTTTAAAGATGAATTCAAGCACAAGCCTCCTTAATTAGAGCTCTCCATAAGTCCAACTTAAGGATAATAAATAAAAGTACTAGGTGGGAGACACCCTACCATGGTAAACTCTTTCTACTCTTCTCCCTTGTATATATTAGTAAATAAATTGAATTTCCATTATTAGGTACTTTCTTTCTTTATAGTATTCTTGTATATATTGCTCTTATATGATTAGTTGCTTAGGTAAATTTTTGTTTTAGGTTGCATATTTGAATAGGTAATAATCTTGTTTTGAATTGCCTTCTTGTTTTGCATTTCATGTTTAAAGATTTTGTTAATTTTGGAGTTTTGCTTATGTTTGAAAAAAAAAAACCAACTATGCGTACGCATGCTTCATGATGCAAATGCATGACACTGAAAATTGCCCAAAACGTGCACGCATACCTATATGCGTATGCAAAAGACTCGAACAGAGAGCACCCCTTGCGTACAAGGCATTCGCGTATGCAAGCTGCCCTTAACCTCTCTTCATCATGCGCACACATAGACGAGAATGCATACGCATAATCTCATCCCTTGCACCAATGCGTACGCTCGACTTATGGTGCGTACGCACATATGTTAAATTCTAACCCCATTATGCACGAGACTCACCAGCTGACGGTGAAGGTGATGCTAGCAACGATTCTTTCCACTCCGCTTGATTTGGAGCACCGAGGACAGTGCTGATTTTTAAGTGTGGGGAGGTCATCCAACCACGGCAATATGTTTTGGGTGAAATTTTCATCTCTGAACACTTGTAGTTTAGTTTTTATTTTTATTCTTTTTAGTTACTTTGTACATATTTTATCCTTTTGAAAACCTTTTTACTCAGTTTATTACTTTTTATTTAGCTTATTGTACTTTTTGATTTTGCTTGTATATAACCTAGTATTATATTATGGTGATGCATGTTTTAGATTTTCTTTTTAGTTTTTAGTCTTGATTGTGATTTGGATGATGTGATGCTTGCACCTACTTTGATTTCCTATACACTTGAATTTTGGTTTGATTGAAATTGGGAATTGAACTTAGAAATTTTGATTTCTTTTCCATCAAATCAAATTACATATATATATATATATATAGAATAAATGCTAGTCGATTTAATGAAATTTCCAAGAAACTTACTTTTTATATAGGGCATTAAAAATTCAAATTGAATTGAGTTGAAAATTTTTCATTAAAACTTGCATGAATTATACATTATGGAATATGTTTTTTGAGCTAAGAACATACAACCTATGAGTTTTTGAACTTAATTGTATGGTTGCATCATTTGACCATGATTTTGATTCTTGTGTGTTTTCTCCCATATGATTGCAATCTTTGGTTTGTTTAATTCTATATGTCTATTATTTAGTGTATGTTCATGCATTTATATGATTGAGGTCATCAATTGCTATAGCTCACTTAACCTAAATAGCTTACCATTTCATTTACCTTTATTTGCCACTTTGAACCTTTTAATTCCCTTTTATTCTTTATGTTACCACATCACTATCCTTAAGCAGAAAACAAATAATTGTCCTATTTGAATCTTTGGTTAGCTTAAGATAGTGAGTGTGTGTCAACCAAGTGTGGGAAAATTTGGGAACATTAGTTGAGATAAAAGTATATTTTGAGATTTCAATGAAGATCTTGGGACACAACTAGAAAATGGATTAATATAGACAGATTTAGTCTTTATTATAGACGGATTTTTGGTTACCGACAAAATTACCGCCGGATTTTGTCCCTCTGTAAAAGTCTCGTCAGAAATTATTTACCGACAGATTTTTTCTGTAAGAAAATTACCGACGGATTTTTACCAGTTACCGACAGATTTTCCCTCTGTAAATTCTCCATTCATTTCCCTAAGACGACGAACTTTTCGACGGATTACAGATAGATTTTCCAATCTTTGAATACAGACAGAAAATCCATCTATAAATCCATCAGTAAGGTAAATTATTTTTTTTGGATTTTTTCATTGCAAAATACACCTTTTTTCATACAAAATAAATATAAATTTAATAAATAAATTTTTTAATCTAATTTGTATTCGAATATTTATAATATTTCAAAAATAAATAAATTTATTGTATTATCAAACTAAAAGAAAAAAGTAATAAACAAGGAAGCCAATATAATTCAAAAAATAAACAAAGTGTATTGATATGTCAACTATAATAATAAATAACAACTATACATCAACACAATGTGTTAATACATTAACTATAATTCAAAACATAAATTCAGTGTATTGTTCTTATAGCATCATATAAATTTTGAATGCCAGCATCAGCTAAGAAGCCACCAAGGAGGCCAAGAAGGTTGAGAGTTCTCATAAAATTAGTAAATATTGTAGCAGATTTAGATGATGGAAGATTCAATGTTCCAACCAAGAATGTGACCAAGTTCATAGATATTCCCATAACACATTCTTTCAGCTAGTTTAGTTCATGCATAGTGAAAAAAAGTATGCAAATTTAGAATTCAAATTATGACTCAAATTTCTTTGGATTGAAAAAGAAAAATAAACCAGGGCAGGTAGCATTCAGAATAAATCAATGACTAATTCAGCACACATAAGTAAAAGCTATAAACCACAAATATTGACAAAAAAATAGAGAGAATGGAGTGACCAAACCTTTCAGATACTGCTTGATTTTTTTTGTAGGGAGTGAATAAGGCATTTTCTTATGTGTCAAGCACTGAAGTTGATGTCATTGTTGATGTTCAAATTCCGGTTGGTAAGTACATTCGAAAATCTGCAATATTTCGCTGACAAATGTTTCAAGAGCATTTGTCATGAGTCATGACCTTATTTTAATTCTTGGATATTGATAAAAGTTGAAAACCTACAGGTTCATTCAAAAAATTTGACACAAAAATTGAGCATTTGTCATCAGGTCACTTACTCAGTTTACTCACTACCTAACCTTAATTCAATCTTTCCTTTATCACCAAAATTGACCTAACCTTGTAACCTTACCATATAGAAGGTTCAATTCCTAATCCCGAACATGAAACTAGAACAAAATCGATTTCTTGTCCAGTCTGCAGTGTAACACACAAACAGAAGATTAACACCACACAAAAAGGAATAATCACTGTTAATGCCGAATATATATCATCAAGATGCCTTATTAAGCACATTCAGCTTGCTGGTTTTTCTGCTTTCAAACAATGACATTTATGTTGTGCAAGAATTTTTCACATAGCTAACATGACAACAGACAATAGCATGATACCATGCACAGAACAATTATTTGATTAGGATCAGTATAAACTCATGCAACTAATGTGAAACATACAATTGGGCGCATGTGTAGTCGTGTCAGTGAGGGAGCGAGTGTGTGAGAGAAGTGAATTTTTGAGAGCACCATACAAAAGTTCCATATTGTGAAAGATAGAAAATTCGAGGCTTTGATAACATTAACTGCTAAGACTAAGACCCATACTGTTGCTGGCATCCTTGCCCACGAATATAACAAGAAAAAGAAATATGGACATCATTTATCCTGTTCATTCATCTTAAGCAAGAAGTAATAAATAATACGAATAAGCTCTACCATCGGAATCTACAAATAAACAAGCTTTACAATTAGCATACATTGAATATTAGACATGCACACAAATTAGCATTATTGTTCATGCTATATAATGAAGAGTAAACTGTAGTTCAACACTTATAGGCAAGGCTTTTGTATATTCCAATATAAGCTTATATAAATAGCTTGTATAAATAAGCTTGAGTTCAGCAAGAGGCACTAAACATCAGTATAAGCTCATGTGGCAATATAACTTAACTACTGTATGTTTTTTGTTGTTTTAAGTGGCATCGACACTTCTTACTTTGTTTAAAATGGTGAAGAGAACAAAATAGTCTGTCAAATTAGTGGAAAGTTCTTAGGACCTTTTATGATGAAAGTCAAGGGAGGAATGAGGAACCTTGAACTTAAGAATAAAATGTTTGCTTGCACAATGATGTATATCTGTAGGCCAAAAGGGGCTACACTACAGTCATTATTCCTTTCATTTTATGTTCTAATTCTCTTCATCTCAATCAAATTCTTTCATTTATTTGTTGTTTAGAAAAAATGGTTTATTAAACTTCTCCGTAAATGATGCCTTGTTTGTGTAACTGTTCTGACATAACTTACCAGCAGATATAAGTTGGAAAAAGTAGTTTTAAAATGAAAAATGAAGATATCCAACATTATATTTTGAATGCTTAAAAATGATAAATGATCTGGGTTAAAAATTTATTTTTGTGATGACTCATTATAAAATTGGATTAAGTCAAGTCTTAATTTTTGAACTTATCAAAATGGATTTCCTCTGATTCCATTTTACTAAATAATCTATTAAGAAAGGGTAATATGGTCAACCTATAAAATTTAAATTCAAATCAGATGAATTCCACCAAGTCTTACCAAATTTGATAGGACTTGTAAACCAAAAGCAGGGAAAATGATGAAAATTACCATATCAACTCATTCCAAACAAAAGATCTAATATGCAAATCAAATAGTCTCCCCCTTCTAATCATGCTAAACCACACCAAAAATATTTTTTGCAAGAATGTGTTATGCAGTATTAAGTCTAACGATTTTCATAAGTGAAGTTACCAAAATTAAACGATAATGCACTATCTACCAGAATACACATCAAAAAGTTTCACACACCATTTTTTCTGCAATTAAGTTTGGGAGCCAAAAGCATTGACTCTTTTCTCAGATTTTAACAAAATTACAAATTGAAATCCAACTAAACTGGAAAGTATATACACCATAAAAGAGTTTAAAAACATACAAACTGCAAAAGGATTACTGTTGCAAGAATACATGCACCATTTCACTAATGAAGTTAAAGCCACTAGGTCCAACTATGGAGCCAGCCAGAAGATATCCAGTAATAACCTGTCAAAATATATTTATTACTAATAAGCTTAGAAAAAAAATATTCAGGCCGGTTGTCCCACAAAAGCAAATGCAACGCCACCACAAGTTGCCAAAACTATAGCGACCACAAGGTCTGAAATCAATCTATTAGATAAGATGAAAGAATTTCTCATCAGCAACAATACTATAATCCATCTTATATGCTAAAAACATAATCAACAAAAGAAGTTTACCGCAAATCTAGCTGGAGCATTGGATACTTGGATTTAAAGTTAGATATTATGAAAACATTATCCTAAAAGATGCATATTATATATATGAAAAGAATGACCTATAACTAAATACATGATGGAGTTGAAATGACCTATAATTTTGAAAAAGCACACTTACATAATATATCGAAACAAACTTTTATGGTAAATGCACCATATCAGACTCCTAGTTTAAGTAACTGGAAGGTACACTTCACATATGAAATACTAATGTAAAAATAGAAAGAAGTACTTTTCATCCTTTGTCTCGTTCTTCTTTGGCTTGACCCTGGCCACAGTTTCGAGTACAACCTGATCCAGACATATATTAATAAAGGCCATAGAATTGTCAATTGTGTAATATATAGAAACCATGGAAATATATGACAAGGGATAAAAAACTAAAACGTGAATCACCACTAAGCACAGCCGAGTGAAAAGTTTCATATTTTCACTAAAATAAAAGGAGTACCTTAATCATGCTATTAAATCTAAGTTTATATTTTTTGATTACATCAAACTAGGATATCATGAGTAGAAAAAATAAAAAAATAAAAGAGTTGTTTACAAGACCAACCTGTTGCTTTGCCACACTGTTGTTGAAGCTCTCCGCATCAGGCACTACAAGCATATTAAGAGGCAAAGAAGAATGAAAAGGCAGACGCCAAAAATAGGTTCCGAATTTTTCTTTTCTTATCCAAAAACACTGGCGTAAAAAGGCATACAAAACTTAAGTGCATTTAAAAAAATGCACATACATACAACATGCCCAAATCAGCAAGAATGAAAATGAAAATGATTTTAAATCATAAGATGCAAAATGACGGTCATTCCCATAACATGAAATTCGCACCAATCTGCCATTTTCTTCTTATAGATCAGGAACCAGAGTCAATGAACATTAAAATCAACAAATTGATTGTGTTAAAAAATGCAATTATAGAAACTCCAAATAGCTCCGGAGCTGTGAAAAACACAAAATCCGAAGAAAAATCCAACGAGATTTTGCAGACCTGATGATTTTATAGCCTAATGAGAACTAAAATTCACCAAGTCAGTGCAAATCCTTTCCAAATCGGGAATAAGACTGAAAATCGAGGCAAGAACAGGAAGGAACAAGAATATGCATGCAAATTCCAGATAAAATATCTCAACAATTCAAATATATAGTTCAAAAACAAACTTCATTCTGTACTACAATCATAGAAATTATGTTTCAGATTTCACAAATTACAGGAATATACAAAATTCATACCTTAGAATTTAGAAACTCCGTACTTTGCAATAGCAACAACTGATTTGCAAACCTAAGAGCTCTCATTGATCGTATTCTTTGATTTTCAACTTCAATCAAAATAGGGAAGGGACAGGGTTAGGGCTAGGGATCATGAAATCGGAACAGAACCACAATGGAAGGGTTAGGGCTAGGGACGACAAACCTCTGGCGAGGAGAGAAGAAGCAGTGCGAGAGCGGCGGCGGAGGGAGCTCCTAAAATAAGAGCACGGCCGAGAGAGCTCGTGTGACAATGAAAGGAGCAAACGCATTGAGAGCGGTGATAACTCCGATTTCGTGATTTATCTTGTGCTTATTTTAGGGAATTTTACCACCTTTTCCCACATTTATTCAATGAAATAGCATGGTTTTGTAATTCTCCCTTGAATTGTGCTTAAGAGTAAAAACATGCTTTTTACGCCATTAAATTGGTGATTTTGATTCACTTAAATTCTATTCGATGCCTTGATGTGTTTGTTGAGTGATTTCAGGTTCATAAGGCAAGTATTGGATGGAAGAAATGAGGAGAAAAGCGTACAAAGAGGAGAATGCATGAAGAGACAAAGATTGGGAATGCATCAATGGGCGCGCACGCGCAGAAGTGGTTTTGCATAGAGACGCGCAAGCGTACATAACGCGTCCATGCGGATGAAGAATTTGCCAATCGACGCTTGATGAGAGAACTTTGACGTGGTCTAGAAATTTGCGGATAAATCCTCGTTGCAAGTATAGTTTCTAAACCTTCAAAAGTCCTTTCATACAAACGTTTTGGTTGTCACAAGTAACAAATCCCTAAATAGATTGATAACCAAAGTATTCAAATCTCGGGTCGTCTTCTCAAGGAACTGCAGGGAAGTATGTTCTTATTATTGGTTATGAAGATTGTAAATTGGGGTTTTGAGAATGAGGAACAAGTAATTTAATTGGCAAATAAATTGAATGGAGAACAAGTGATTTAAATGGCAAGTAAAATAAGTAAATGACTATAAATAAACTTTTGGCAAGGTCTGAGAAATTAGAGGTCCTATCCTAGCTATCCTTATCAATGATGATGAGAATTGAATCTTAATTCCACTTTGTTAACCTTTACTAAGATAAAGGAAGGTCAAGGGATTAATTGGGTTGATCTTCGGATCCTATTTATTTCCTAAGAAAAGATTGGGATTATTGAAGTTCAATTTAATTAACAAAGATAACAATTATCAATCATGCTTGAGTTTGATAACTCCTGAGTTACTGATTTCTTAACCAATACCAAAAGGAGAAACGTAAATCTACTGGAATAAAAATGTCTTCAGGTGGGAATAACAATAATGTAAATAAAAGAAAGCAATAATAAACTGAAATACCTCGAATAACATTAATTCAAAGAGTAATTTGTAACATAGAAGAATTCATAAATAAAATTGAGAAATAATAAAAAGGAATATTGAACCTGATAAAAAGATAATCCTGAAAGCAAGTAAAATCCTAATTCTAAATCCTAATCCTAAAGAGAGAGGAGAGAATCTCCCTCTCAAAACTAAATCTAAATCATGAAAACTAACTAAATTGGCCACACTCTGAATGGATGTATTCTCCCACTTCATAACCTCTGGTCTATTCCTCTTGACTTGGATTTGGGCCAAAAAGGGCTTCAGAATTTGCTAGGAGCGTTTTCTGCAATTTCTGGTGCGTGGCCTCTGTCACGCGTCCGCGTGGGTCACGCGGTCGCGTCATTCAGAGTTTTCCTTGGCACGCGGTCGCGTCAGTCATGCGGCCGCGTCGTAGGTGTTCTTCTTAAGGCGCGCGGTTGCGTCAGTCATGCGGCCGCGTCGCTGCTTCTTCGTGCTTGGCATGCGGCCACGTCGTCCATGCGATCGCGTGGATGCCAGTTTCTTCAAAAACTCCGTTTTGTGCTTTCCTTCCATATTTGTATGTTTCCTTTCCATCCTTTAAGTCATTCATGCCTTAGAGGATCTGAAACTACTCAACACACGAATCACGACATCGAATGGAAATAAAGGTAATTAAAATAATTAATTTTAAAGCATAGGAAACATGTTTTTCACATACATCATATAATAAGGAAGGGAAAGTAAAACCATGCAATTAATATGAATAAGTGGGTGAAGGATTGAATAAATCACTCAGATTAAGCACAAAATATATCATGAAATATGGGTTTATCAACCTCCCCACACTTAAACAATAGCATGTCCTCTTGCTATATCCAAGGTAAAAAGTAAGGTTAAAGTGGTGGAATGTCATGCAATGCAATCTAATCTAAATGCAACTACCTAAATAAATGATGCCTCATGCAATTCTAATTTTTTTTTCATTCACTTGAATATAAAGCTTGCATGTAGTTGAATTAATTCACATTCTCAAGGAGTCATACATATATATATAGCCAAGCCTTAGATAGTGATAAAGTGCCTTTACAATTGAGATGGGAGAGAAAAACGTTTTATAACTTGCAAGACAATTAATAATTTAAGCAGAGATATATGTTAATGAGCTATTGAACCCTCACTGGATTTTGTGTTTACTCTCTAATCACTCAGTGTTTATTGGGTTAATCACTATATTCTTCTTTTTATTCTTTCTTTCTATAACTTTGTTCTTCATCTAACCAATCAACAATTATAGAATATAGACATACCAAAAATCATGAGGTCTTTTGTTAAGGTTGTAATGGGGCCAAGGTAAAGGTAAGGGTATATGTATAAGGCTAAGTGAGCTAATAAGTGAATCCTTAATTAATCTAAGATCTCACCTAACATACATACTTTCTAAAGCAAAGCTTCTTTTCCTATTTTCCCATATTTTCCACTTTTGATGTTACATGCTCATGTTTCAATATTTATTGTTTTTACCCCATGTGCATTGCTTTATTTCACATTTGGGGAATTCTTTTTGTGTCTCCTTTATTCAAATACTGAAAAACAACATTATATATATATATATATTTTATTTTTTTATTTTTTTATTATTATTTTTTATTTTTTTTATGCACATGGTAATTTAATTATTTTGATTTCACATGAGCATGCTTCTCAAAGATTTTTATTTGAATTATTTTATTCTTTTCAACTTTTCTACCCTTTTGTTTTTATCATCCATGTTCGCCAGATCGTACCATCAGCTTCAGGTGCTCATAGCGTCGCTTGTTGCGACGCTCCATCTGGTCAAGCCGTCGAAACAGGTGGTGCACTAGATGATAGAGGGGCTCTGGGGCAGGTGGAGGTGCAGTGGTGGTGGCAGGGGTAGCTAGGGCAGCTGTAGAGGAAGAGGGGCCAGCAGACGGTGTGGCTGTCTCAGCAGTAGCAGTGAAGAATGGAGGTCTGTAGCCCAAAGCCAGAAAGTTCCTGCTGTGAGGGATAATCTTCTTGCATTTTGCAACAGGTGGCTTCTCATCAGCATCCTCCCAAGGCACGTCAGCTCGATGGCCTAGCTGTGTAATTAGATAAGGAAAGGGAAGAGTGCCTCGGATGTGGACCCTGGCCATATAGTACCGGATAAAGCGTGGCAGGTACAGGTCCTTACCCTCCATCACACACCATAGGAGGGTGATCATAGCGGCTGGTATCTCAGTCTCGTGAGTACTCGGCATAATGAAGTTGCTAAGTATCTGATGCCATAGCCGAGCCTCATCATTCAAGTTAATCCGCTTGATTCCCTTTGGCATGGTAGTGTTCTGACCCTTAATCCAAGGAACGGTCGGGTCAAGGGCTATCCGGGCTTTGACTGCATCCCAATCAAATTTCATGAATCGCATATCCTCCTCAGCTCTTTGATAACCATCTAGCTGATCAGATTTAGGCAGAAGCTTCAGAACATCTTCAATGGCCTCTTCAGTGACCAGAATCTGCTTCCCCCGAAGGTTCACTGCATCTAGGGAAGTCTTGAAGTAATTGCAGTAGAATTCCCTTACCCAAGATGCATTGACCTCAGTCAGGGTTCTTTCCAGGAAGAACCAGCCTCTTTGTTTGATTTGCTCAGAGGTGTATTGCTGGAGTTCTTTTGGAATTTTCAAAGTCCTCTCCAGGTACAGGTTCCTGGAGGTTGCAAACACCGGATACTTCAGCTCACAGTATCGGTTTGCAAACTTTACTGGATCAGTAGCAGGGAGTAGCTGGTCGGCCTTCTCCTGTGGGGTAAAGTTTTTCTCCCTCCAAGAGTCATCATGCATGATATCTATGATGGACATGGAGGATTCTCCTCTTTTACGTTTGCCAGTAGTTGCCTTTGCTTTTCCCTTTCTCTGGGAGGCAGACATCCTGAAAAATAGAAAACCAGGATATAATAAAAACGGAAAAACAAATAGGCAAATAATCAAAAGAAACACAAAGTGGCAAAGGAGCAATAGGATAATGAAAATGAGTTAAGTAAATGTGCATTAAGGATTGGATAGGATTTAAAAGTTCGAAAAGAAGAATTCACAATCCAAAATGTAATAGAAGGCATGTTAATAAGGAAAAATTATCAGTATGCCATGGTTAGAAGGTTAAAAGAAAGTGAAAAAACCAGAAGAGATGTTTTGAAAGGTTAGTTTGGTTAGAATTGAAAAAGAGTTGAAGAAGTTGAAATTAGTGAGTTATAAAAAAATGGGTTAAGGTAAGTGGCATAAGGATAAGTTCCTAAGTAACAAGCATTCATAATTAGAAGCGACAGGTAACTCATAACCAAACAAGGAAAAAAGGTTGATGATGATTCAGATAGATATAGAAATAGCAAAAATTGGAATCTAAGCATCAAAAATGCAAGTTATGAACTAGGAAATCAAAGAGAATAAGAGTGCGTGCCCTGGCATTCATGAATTGGTTTGGTGAAATCTAAGGAAAGCACATTTGAAAATGCCAAGACCAAGACATGAATGGAAATAATTTACAGAAATTTGGATAGCATTCCAGCTAAAATTGGATTGTCCCAGAAAATAAACAGCACAGAATAGTTCATATGAATCAAAAATAAAGCTGCAATTACATATAAGGAATAAGAATCATGAAAAATCACAGTAAAGAGCAGCATGAAACAAGAAATTACAGCATATGAACAAAACTAACATCATAGCAACAGCAGAATTGCGAAAATAATAAAACAAGAAACACGAACAGCGCAATTAAACATACCTAAATCCATTAACCACATCCTAGGCTACCTAACAACCTAAAATCTACTACAACATGCATAGCTAACTAGCCTAATGACGAACATAAACAGAAAAATATGAATTAACTACGAAGGATAGAAGGGTGGCGTGCGTCGGAACCTGGTGGGCGTAAGAAAGAGAGTGGGGGCAGAGAGGTGGCTGGGGATGACGGCGGTGGCATTTGGCGCGGCGGCGGTGGCTGCTGTTCGGAGGAAGGGAGGGAAAGGTAGGGGTAATGGGGGTAGGGGGTAATAGGGGAAGGGAGGGGGGCGTGTAGGTGGCGCTGGGCCGTGGTGACGGGGCGGCGGTGGTGGGTGGTGGTCACGGAGGGGGGGGGGCAGTGGCGTTGGAGGGGAAAGAAGAAGGAAGAAGAAGAAAGAATGGGGGAAGGAGGAAGGGGGGTGGGTGGCGGCGGCGTCTGGGTGGTCGGTGGCGGCGGCATCTGGGTGGTCGGCGGCGTGATGGTGGTTCGGTGGTGGTGGCTGGGTGGTGGTGGTGTGATTGGAGAAGAAGAGAGGGAAGAGAGGGGTTTGGGTGGGGGGCAACTGGTAGGGTTCGCGTGACTGGGGGTTATAAATTTGAATCCACGCAATCGCGTGGCTGGGCTGAAATGGTGGTTGACGCGATCGCGTGAGTGGCGCGATAGCATGGGGTAGCTAAAAGAGTGAATGACGCGATCGCCTGGGGCATGCGATCGCGTCGCTGGAAATTGTGCTAAACGCACGAATCCAGCGTCGTTTCAGCGCAACTCTCTTTCTCCTTTTGGGGTGTTGTGTAATCCATGCGACGCGATCGTGTCGCTCACGCTGTCGCGTGGTATGGATGATGTGCAAGTGACGCAATCGCGTGAGTGACGCGATCGCGTGGGTCAATTGTGCAAAACGCACAATGGCCGCACGATTCCAGCGTAACTTTCTGGACGTTAGATTTTTACGCCGATCTCCAGATCACGCGGCCGCGTGAATGACGCGGTCGCGTGGGAAGTGTTTTTCGCAACTTGACGCGATCGCATGAATGATGCGGTCGCGTTGCGCACCCTTTTTTTATGCAGTATGCAGAATGCAATGATTAATATAAATGCGAGGCAAAACTCTAGGTTCAATATAATAAAATAAAATAAAACTTGAAAACAAGTAAAACTAAATAAAAAAATGAAAAGGGAACGATCATACCATGGTGGGTTGTCTCCCACCTAGCACTTTTAGTTAAAGTCCTTAAGTTGGACATTGGATGAGCTTCCTATTATGGCGGCTTATACTTAAATTCATCCAGAAATCTCCACCAATGCTTGGAATGCCAATAGCCTTCGGGGTCCCAAACTAGGCACGTGAAGCTTCTGAGCAGCTTCAAATAGATTCTCAGGCTCCCGGGGTGACGAATGTCAGAATAGATTCTAGGATCCCAAACTTGGCTTTTAAATCCGCCTTCGTCTTGATCTATACTTTTCCATCTGGGCAGTTTAGAAATTAGATTCTCACCAAGATAGCCAAACATTTTCCGAGATCTATCCGGTCGATCATGATGCCAATCCGTGCACTTCGAGTTGAAGCGTGGGACCTTATTGAACCTTGTGCACCAGCTCTGGGTACGAGCCATTCCCCGCTTACTCTTAAAGACGCAGAGAGCTCTAAGCTGGCCATCTGTTTCAAGCAAACCATATTCAAGTGGAAAAATACAGTTAAAGGTTAAGAATTGTACCCACTTGAAGCTTGTATTGGGTGGTAATGGCCTTGGGATAGGTGGTTCCAGTGGTTCTGCAAGTTCTACTCCCTTGTGCTCTTCTGTGAATTTCTCCACTTCTTTGCAAGATACTTCAAATGTATCCATGTCCTGATCAAAGCCATCTATGTCTTCCTCATCACTTAAGTCATAGACTGGAGGTTGAGAGAAATCTACCTCCGTATCACCTTCGTATTCACTTGGGAAAGATTCTTCGATCTCAGAGGATTCACTCGCGGATGCAAGTTCATTACGTGGGGGTTGGGTACTGTCCTCCTTAGCATCAATTGTAACGTCCTTGACAGAATTTTCCACAACTCTGGATTCCCATGGAAGTTCAGCGTCTCCTAAGTCTTTAACCAACTCTTCTTCTTGTATAATGACAGCTTCCTCTACTTGTTCCAGTACGAAGCCATGCTCTGTCTTGTCCACTGGAGTTTCTAGTATCTCCTTGATGCTACGCTCTTCGTTAGATTGTTCACATGGGGCTGTGGGAGGTTCTTGAATGTTCGGACGCCTAGAAGATAATTGACTTACTGCTTGCTCCAGTTGATGAAGGGTTGTTTGAAGTCGAGCCACTGTTTCCTTGAGGCGAACCTCTAATTCTCGGGGTGATAGATTTGGATATGGTACATGGGAAAGTGGTGATGTTTGGGAGTAATTTGATTGGAATTGGGGTAAATGAGGATCATACGGTGGTGAATGGTGAAGGAGCTTGTGAGTGTGGTGGTTCGAAGTTATGTTGAGAGGATGGTCTATAAGCACGTGGTGGGGTTTGTTGGTGATTACAAGGCTGTCCACCACGTCTATTTGCTTGGTATGCATTGTAGAATGGTCTTTGTCCATGATATCTGGGAGGGTGTTGTTGCCTAAAGGGTTGATCAGATCCTCTTGGCTCCATCCATCTTTGATTGGTCTGACCTTGATGCATGTTCCTGTTATAACTTCCATTCCTTTCAATAACATTAGAACTAAACTCAAAGCGAGAGGGGTGAGAATTCATAGTAGCTAATAAAAATAAAAAGGGGAAAATAAAGACAAATAACAAGTAAAAGAAAAAATATTTACAATAACCAATAATAAGGCACACGATTGCAGTTTCCCGGCAACGGCGCCATTTTGATGAGAGAATTTTGGCGTGGTCTAAAAACTTGCGGATAAATCCTTGTTGCAGGTATAGTTTCTAAACCTTCAAAAGTCCTTTCATACAAACGTTTTGGTTGTCACAAGTAACAAACCCCTAAATAAATTGATAATCGAAGTATTCAAACCTCGGGTCGTCTTCTCAAGGAACTGCAGGGAAGTATGTTCTTATTATTGGTTATGGAGATTGTAAATTGGGGTTTTGAGAATGAAGAACAAGTAATTTAATTGGCAAATAAATTGAATGGAGAACAAGTGATTTAAATGGCAAGTAAAATAAGTAAATGACTGTAAATAAACTTTTGGCAATGTCTGAGAAATTAGAGGTCCTATCCTAGCTATCCTTATCAATGATGATGAAAATTGAATCTTAATTCCACTTTGTTAACTTTTACTAAGATAAAGGAAGGTCAAGGGATTAATTGGGTTGATCTTCGGATCCTATTTATTTCCTAAGAAAAGATTGGGATTATTGAAGTTCAATTTAATTAACAAAGATAACAATTATCAATCATGCTTGAGTTTGATAACTCCTGAGTTACTGATTTCTTAACCAAGACCAAAAGGAGAAACGTAAATCTACTGGAATAAAAATGTCTTCAGGTGAGAATAATAATAATGTAAATAAAAGAAAGCAATAATAAACTGAAATACCTCGAATAACATTAATTCAAAGAGTAATCTGTAACATAGAAGAATTCATAAATAAAATTGAGAAATAATAAAAAGGAATATTGAACCTGATAAAAAGATAATCCTGAAAGCAAGTAAAATCCTAATTCTAAATCCTAATCCTAAAGAGAGAGGAGAGAATCTCCCTCTCAAAACTAAATCTAAATAATGAAAACTAACTAAATTGGCCACACTCTGAATGGATGCATTCTCCCACTTCATAACCTCTGGTATATGCCTTCTGGACTTGGATTTAGGCCAAAAAGGGCTTCAGAATTCGCTATGAGCATTTTCTGCAATTTCTGGTGCGTAGCCTCTGTCACGCGTCCGCGTGGGTCACGCAGTTGCGTCATTCGGAGTTTTCCTTGGCACGCGGTCGCGTCAGTCATGCGGCCGCGTCATAGGTGTTCTTCTTAAGGCGCGCGGTCGCGTCAGTCATGCGGCCGCGTCGCTGCTTCTTCGCGCTTGGCATGCGGCCGCGTCGTCCATGCGATCGCGTGGATGCCAGTTTCTTCAAAAACTCTGTTTTGTGCTTTCTTTCCATTTTTGTATGTTTTCTTTCCATCCTTTAAGTCATTCCTGCCTTAGAGGATCTGAAACTACTCAACACACGAATCACGGCATCGAATGAAAAAAAAGGTAATTAAAATAATTAATTTTAAAGCATAGGAAACATGTTTTTCACATACATCATATAATAAGGAAGGGAAAGTAAAACCATGCAATTAATATGAATAAGTGGGTGAAGGATTGAATAAATCACTCAGATTAAGCACAAAATATATCAGAAAATATGGGTTTATCAACGCGCACGCGCACATGGCGCGTACGCGCCGATACTCTCACGTGACCCACTTAAAGGCAAAACGCTGGGGCGATTTCTGAGCTGCCCAGGCCCAAATCCAACTTGTTTTTGAGTGTATTTCATGCAGAATTGAAGTCCAAGCAAAGGGGGAGCAATTGTTTGTAGCATGAGCATCATGTAGGTTAGTTTTTAGAGAGAGAAGCTCCCTCTTCTCTCTAGAATTAGGTTAGGTTAGGTTAATTCTTCTAGATCTAGGTCCAATTTTATGATTTCATCTTGTTTTTTTTTATGAATTCTTGCTTCTACTCTTTCACTCTCATGGTTTGTAGTGTTAATTTTCCTTTTATGCTCTCTTTTATGCTCATGCACTCATGATGGATTTGGTTTACTTTTAATGAAATTTGATGTTTATGTTCCTTTTATTGTTGAATTGGATTCTGGATTTACTTTAATTGCAATTGGTAGTTGTTGGATTTTATCTTTTCTTGCATATTTACCATGCTTTCCTTTTGTACCCACCAAGTGTTTGACAAAATGCTTGGTTGGGCTTTAGAGTAGATTTTGAGCATTCTTGGCTTGGAAAGAGTAATTAGGTAATCTTGAGTCATGAAAACCCAACTCATGTTGGTGATCTAGAGTTGTTAGCTAGTATTGTTTCCATTAACTCTAATCTCTTGCTAATTCACTTAGTGAGTTGATTAGGACCTTTGGATTGAGATTAGCTAGTCTTGTTAGACTTTCTTCGAGTGTGAAGATAATATGATACCTTCTTCCATCTTTGGGGATGATCTAATGAGATAAATCCTTGTTTATTATTGGGACATGATTAACTAGTCTTGTTTGACATTCTCCCTATGTAAAGATAACATGATACCTTCTTCCATTTGTTGGAGTTGACTAAATAAGATGAATTAATCATTGTATGACTAGGATAGAAAGCCTATATTCTCAATCTTTGCCATGAATGTCTCTCTCTCTTTATTACTTGCTTTCTCTTATTTACTTGTCTTCTTTAAATACTTGCTTGATTTACTTTTCTTGTCATTTAATTTCTTGCCCTCTTACCAACCAAAACCCCCTTATTCCTTCATAGCCAATAAGCATACACTTCATTGCAATTTCTCGTGAGACGACCCGGAGTCTAAATACTTCGATTAATTTTTATTGGGATTTGTACATGTGACTAAACCAAAAATTTAGTTTGATGTGAGAATTGTTTGTTGGTTTGGGGCTATACTTGCAACGTAAATATTTTGTGAAATTTCTTACCGACAACAATTCTTGTGTTAAATTAATGGCGCCGTTGCCGGAGAATTGCAATGGTGCTATGTTATTGGCTATTGTATATATTGTGAATAGCTTGATTTTTGGTTTGTTTGTTAGTTTTGCTAGTTTTAGGATTTGGTTCTCCTTGTTTCTTGTTAGAATTTGTTTTTGTTTTCTATTATCACTATGAATTCTCATCCTTTTGGCTATGAGCATAGTTACAACTATGTTGTAGGAAATGGAAACTTCAATGGGAACATGCATCAAGGATTTAGAGATCAAAGGTGGGAGGAGCCCCAAGCTTGTGGACAACTTTCTTAGTAACAACCTCCTCCAGTTTCTTATGGGTACAATTCAAATCTTGATGCATGCCAATCTAATGTATGTGATGACCCTCATTGTGGTTATCAACCACAATCATCATATGCATATGAACCCCCTCCTCAACATAGCCCTCAACAACCATACTCACATGCCTCATACCACCATTCACCTCCATATGACCCTAATTCATACCCACCATACCAACCACCATATGAACCATATCTAGAGCCACCACCATTCCAACACCAATACTCCCATGAACCACAAAATCCATACACACCACCTCAAGAATTTCACCAATATGAACCATCTTCCGACTACAATACTCTTCCCTCAAATAATGAACCCTCTCTTCCACCACCGCCCCCCGATGAAGCCCTCATGCTAGAACTAAGAGATCTTGAATCTCATATCTTAAGGCAACACGAGGAGGATGAAAAGAAGTTTGAGGAGCTAAGAGCAAAAATGGCTATCATGGTAGAAGCCATTGGCAACATAGTCTCATCCCGCCTAAGCCTATGTGATCAAGGCACTCCCACTGTTGAATGTGGAGAAGCACCCAAAGAGCTTAGTAAGGGAGTAGAATTGGAGCTTCAAGGTGGAGAAGAAGAGTTGAAGAAAGAAGTGCAACAAGAGGAGGAGGTAGAGATGATTGAACCAAAGGAAGTAGTGGTTGAAACCTTAGGATATGTTGAGTGCACAAAAGAGTCACAAATTGAAGAGCCTTCTTCCATGGAGTTTGAAGTTAATGTTGAGGAGGAGAGTGCATAGCCTCCAAGACACAATGTGATTAAAGAGTTGGAAGAAGTGTTCCAATCAATAGGCCCTCCTATTTATGATGATTCTGCATCAACATATGATCTTTTTGAGTTTGAAGAATCCTTCCCCACTATACTTAGAATTGATGATGAGGTAGATTTTACTCAACCTCCTATTTATGATTTGAGTGATGGGGAAGAGCTAGAGGACATTAGTAAAGAAGAACTTGAACTTGAGGAAGCTTGGCAAGAGGTAAAGCTTGAAGAACCTTGCCAAGTGGTGGAAGCCTCTAGGAGAGGATGGACGGGAGTAGAGCGCGCCTTGTCAAGATCATTGGGAACTCCTCCACCTAGGTTGTCATCTAATCCTTCATTTAAGTGGGTAAAACTTCTAACTCTTAGCTTTATTATCCCACTTGAATTTGGTTTGCTTGAGACGGATGGCCAACTTAGGGCGCTTTGCGGAATTAAGCGTAAAAGGAGGATGTTTAGTGGTTGGCGTTGTAAGTCTAGGCTCATTATAGTTGAAGCTTCAAGGAGCAAAGGTTGGACTAGTGCTCAATTGAATAGGTCTAGGAGGATAGTTTGGTGCTTCCATGAGAATTCATCTCTCTTGCCACCCGGAGGAAATCACCATGATCAACTTAAGGACGGGTGTGAAAACAAAGTGTGGGATCCTGGATCACACAAGGAAAATCAACTTTGGGAGCCCATGGTTTGTGAAGAACTCCATCAAATCTTAGAGTTATTAACTTTGAATGATGAAGCACAATGGAAGTCCAAGCATTAGTGGGTGTTCAAGGATGGATTTAAGCACAAGCCACCTTGATGAGGAGCTCCCCATAAGTCCAACTTAAGGACAATAAACAAAAGTGCTAGGTGAGAGACACCCCACCATGGTAACATCTTTTCATTTTTTTTCTCTTTTGTACATATTAGTACAATAGGTTTAATTTCATATTTTGTTTGATTAGTTGAGTTTAATTGAGAGTCTAGTAGGTTAAATAAGGTTTTATGATGTTTCGGTAGCTGTTTGGAGGTTTGGAATGCTTGGTTTGGTGCAAAAGCATAGAAAAATTTTGAAAAACAGAGCACCATCCACGCGTACGCGTGAATCAAGCAATTTTGACCATCCACGCGCACACGTCATGTACGCGTACGTGTGGATTGAATTTTTCCACTTCCCATACATTCACTAGAGAGTTGTGCCTGAAGTGTGTCAACTTTGTGCACCAGGGCATGCGCACGCGTACCTTGCGCGTACATGTCGACTCTCTACTTTGCCATGCATGCGTACGCGTCAGCCGTGCGTACACGTCGCTTCCATTTCATCAATCCATGCTTACGCGTACATGACGCGCATGCGTGGATTGCCCTGTTTCACTCACCTTCTTTTCTTCTCTTCTTTCTATTTCTTTCCTTCTTCTCTTTTCTCTTCTTTTCTCTCCACCCTTCAAACATCATCCAACACTACCAAACACCATGTAACACCATTTCTTTTAGTTAGTTAGTTAGTTTAATTTTTGTTTTCTATTATAAGTGTTGGATTACTAATCTTGTTTAATGTTTACTGTTGCTTATTACTAATAAGATGTTAGCCTAACATCATTGATGTTAATTGTCATTGTTGGATTCTTTGTTGAGGTTATATTTGGTTACTTGGTTCGGAACTTTTCATGTTTAATGCTTTTGAATACCAAGTACATGTGACATTGCCTTTAAGCTTCTTAACTCTTTTGAATTGCATGTTTTGGCCACCATGCATTCATCATCTATTGTTAGGCAATTGTATATTATCATTCCATTTTTTTAGGTGATGCTTGTTTATGGTTTACCCTTATTCACATCACTTATTTCATGCATTGAGATTGTAGAGTTGTGAAATTGGATCGAAAGCTTACCTAATGACATATTTTTTAGCTTTGTAAAGCTTTGTGGGCCATGCTTGCTATGTGATTGATTTCCACTTCTATCTTCTTTTTCCTAAATTCCATAGCATCCATGTGTTTCACCTCTATGTCACTTAGGTGTTGCAACAACTTCAATAGGTGTCATTGATTGTGGTGTAAGTTTCATATACCATTATGTTCATTAAGTTCACTTACACATCAATCAATGCCCATTCATTATCCAATTTCACAGTTGCTTGATTTTTGCTTGAATGCTTTTATGCTTCTTCACTACTTGTTTGATTGCCTTAACCTACAAGTCTTTCAAAGTATCTCAAGCACACTAGAATGAGTGAAGTGCATGTTTTCTTTTGTGTAATTGTGACATAACTTTTTGTACTAGTGTGTGTGTATTCTAAACCGCGCGCAATTTTAGAACCCACACACCTATCTTTCATCAATGTCACACCAATTCACCCACTCAATTCTAGTGATTTACCTCATTCCAATAATTCACGCTTCCTTGCTTTTGTATTTTCTCATCTTACGGTGTTTATTTTGTTTTTCATGATTGATGCACCATAAGTAAAAATGGAAGCGGGAGGAAGAACACGCAGCAACCGGTTGACCTACCAGATGAAGGTGGCAACTCGGAGAGTCGCAGTACCCCATTTCTCATTTAGTGCACCGAGGACGGTTCAAACTTTTAAGTGTGGGGAGGTCGTCCAACTACTCGGCATTTTTGGGTAAACAAGTTTCTAATCCCAACACTTTTGCATTTCATTTTAGGATTCTTTGTTGCATTTTCTTATTTTGCATATGTATATATTAAGCTTAGTCAAAATCTTAATATTTTCCAAGGATTTTATCTATAGGGCACCCCAATTGATTGAATTTTTTTTAGAACTTGCTTGAATTATATACTTTGTGGATCATGTTTTGAGCTAAGAACACAAGCATGTGAGATTTGAGCCTAATTGTGTGGTTACATCATATATAACCATTTATTTTCATTCTTGTGTGCATTATTCTCTTCCTATGATTGTAATCTTTGATTTGTTTGATTCTTTATGTCCATTACTTTGTGTATACATGCATTTATATGATTGAGGCCATTGTTCAAATAGCTCACTTACCCAAATAGCCAACCTTTTATCTTCCATTGCTAGCCAGTTTTGAGCCCGTGTTTAACCCATTTGTTTTTAATTGTAGCACATTACAAGCCTAAGTGAAAAATAATAAATGTCCTTAATTTGAATATTTGATTAGCTTAGGCTAGTGAGAGTGTTCATCATTTGATTTTGGAAAGTTGGGAACATTGGGTAGAGATAAAAGTGTGTTTTTGTATTTGTGTTGAGAATCTAGGGAATTGGGAACATGCTCATGTATTAATTATGTGTAAACCATATGCATTGATGTTCTTGTATACATTTTAGTTTGAAAAGAAAGAAAAAAAATGAGAAGAACAAAAAGAAAAATATATATACATATATATAAAAGAAGAAAAAGAAAATATATAGAAAAGAAAGAAAAAGAAAAGCAATAAAAAGGGGACAAAATGCCCCAAAGCAAGGTTCAATAAAAGTCAATGCATATGTGTGGTGATCGAAAGAGAATACATGAGTGTGTTTAAAAGTGAAGAATGGGTAGTTAGGTTTGTTTAGAATTGTATAAGTTGTCATAGGTTTGGTGGAAAGTTTAAGTTAATCGAAGATTCAAAATTCTAGCTCACTTGACCATATGCATCCTACCTTGACCCTAGCCCCATTACAACCTATAGGAAAGTTCTCATGATATTTGTATGCATGCATGAAATAATTGCTGATTGTTAGTTGAAAAACAAATCTTGGAAAGCATGATTAGGGGAGAATTGAGTGAATCAATCCCATACACTTGAGCGACCAGAGCGGATACACATTCGGCGAGGGTTTGATCGCTCAATTACATGTTTCCACCCATGATCACCTTTTCTTGCAAGTTTGTAAAGTCTTTCAATGATTCAATTCAATGGTGGATTGATTTGATTGCTATTGCCTTAGCCCTTGTGTTTGTATATGTATTCTTGGAAATTGATTTATTTTGACCAAGTGGATGCATTCATATAGATAGATTGCATTTAGTTAGTTTGCAATGAATAAATGTTGATACCCTTTGCTTCTTTCTTGATTTTAGCATGAGGACATGCTTAGTTTAAGTGTGGAGAGATTTGATAAACCCCGATTTCGTGATTTATCTTGTGCTTATTTTAGGGAATTTTACCACCTTTTCCCACATTTATTAGATGAAATAGTATGGTTTTGTAATTCTCCCTTGAATTGTGCTTAAGAGTAAAAATATGCTTTTTAGGCCCTTAAATTGGTGATTTTGATTCACTTAAATTCCATTCGATGCCTTGATGTGTTTGTTGAGTGATTTCAGGTTCATAAGGCAAGTATTGGATGGAAGAAATGAGGAGAAAAGCATATAAAGAGGAGAATGCATGAAGAAACAAAGATTGGGAATGCATCAATGGGTACCCACGCGTACAAGACGCGCACGCGCAAAAGTGGTTTCGCATAGAGACGTGCACGTGTACATGACGCTTCCGTGCGGATGAAGAATTTTCCAATCGACGCGCACGCGCACATGGCGCGTACGCGCCGATACTCTCACATGGCCCACTTAAAGGCAAAACACTGGGGGGTGATTTCTGAGCTGTCTAGGCCCAAATTCAACTTGTTTTTGAGTGTATTTCATGCAGAATTGAAGTCCAAGCAAAGGGGGAGCAATTGTTTGTAGCATGAGCATCATGTAGGTTAGTTTCTAGAGAGAGAAGCTCCCTCTTCTCTCTAGAATTAGGTTAGGTTAGGTTAATTCTTCTAGATCTAGGTCCAATTTTATGATTTCATCTTGTTTTCTTTATGAATTCTTGCTTCTACTCTTTCACTCTCATGGTTTGTAGTGTTAATTTTCCTTTTATGCTCTCTTTTATGTTCATGCACCCATGATGGATTTGGTTTACTTTTAATGAAATTTGATGTTGATGTTTCTTTTATTGTTGAATTGAGTTGTGGATTTACTTTAATTGCAATTGGTAGTTGTTGGATTTTATCTTTTCTTGCATATTTACCATGCTTTCCTTTTGTACCCACCAAGTGTTTGACAAAATGCTTGGTTGGGCTTTAGAGTAGATTTTGAGCATTCTTGGCTTGGAAAGAGTAATTAGGTAATCTTGAGTCATGGAAACCCAACTCATGTTGGTGATCTAGAGTTGTTAGCTAGTATTATTTCCATTAACTCTAATCTCTTGCTAATTCACTTAGTGAGTTTATTAGGACCTTTGGATTGAGATTAGCTAGTCTTGTTAGACTTTCTTCGAGTGTGAAGATAATATGATACCTTCTTCCATCTTCGGGGATGACGTAATGAGATAAATTCTTGTTTATTATTGTGACATGATTAACTAGTCTTGTTTGACATTCTCCCTATGTAAAGATAACATGATACCTTCTTCTATTTGTTGGAGTTGACTAAATAAGATGAATTAGTCATTGTATGACTAGGATAGAAAGCCTATATTCTCAATCTTAGCCATGAATGTCTCTCTCCCTTTATTCCTTGCTTTCTCTTATTTACTTGTCTTCTTTAAATACTTGCTTGATTTATTTTTCTTGTCATTTAATTTCTTGCCCTCTTACCAATCAAAACCCCTTTATTCCTTCATAGCCAATAAGCATACACTTCATTGCAATTCCTCGTGAGACGATCCAGAGTCTAAATACTTCGGTTAATTTTTATTGGGGTTTGTACATGTGATAAAACCAAAAATTTAGTTTGATGTGAGAATTGTTTGTTGGTTTGGGGCTATACTTGCAACGTAAATATTTTGTGAAATTTCTTACCAAAAATAATTTTTGTGTCAAGTGGCGGTGGAAGGAGCTCGTGCGACGCGAGCGGCGGCGGCGGCAACAGCGGAGGACGTCATATCTTCAATGGAGAGAGATGGCTTGGAGTAATTCAAGGAGAACATGAAAAAAAAACGTGAAGTGAAGGATTGGGAGTAAAGTGACCCATCTCCTTATTCTAATATTTCTGATGGAAAAATTTAAATTACAGATGGATTTTTCGTTTGTAATAATTTAATAAAATGTAGCATTTTTTGTCCATTTAGTTACAGACGGATTCCATCTGTAACCATTTTCTACAGAAAAAATTAATTTTTCTGACAGAATTATCGATGGATTCTCTTTTCCGTCTATAATTTATGCTAATTCATTTTTTTTTTGACAAAAAATCCCTTTGAAATTTTGTCTGTATTTCCATGGGATAAAATCCGTCGGAAATATCTGTCTGTAATAACTAATTTTCTAGTAGTGGGAATTGGATACATACTCATGCATTAATTATTTAAACCATATGCATTGATACTTTTGTATATATTTTATTTTGAAAAAAAAAAGAAAAAGAAAAATAAAAAGAAAAAAATAGAAAAAAAGAAAAAGAAAGCAATAAAAGGGGACATAATGCCCCAAAGTAAAATAGTAATAATAATGTATATGGGATGTGAATTGAAAAGAATGCATGAGTGTATAAAAAAGTGAGATTATGGGTATTTAGATTTTGTATTAGAATTATATAGGTTGTTATATGTGTTATGTGAGAGATTAAGTTAATCAAAGATTCAAATTTGAAGCTCACTTAGCCATATGCATCCTTATCTTTACTCTAGCCCCATTACAACCCTTGAAAAGTACTCATGATATTTGTATGCATACATTGAATAATTGTTGATTATTAGATGAATAAAACAAATCTTAGAAAGCATGATTAGAGGAGAATTGAGTGAATAAACCCTATACACTTGAGCGACTAGAGCGTATAAACATCCGGTGAGGGGTTCGATTGCTCAATTCTATGTTCCACCTATGATTATCTCTTATCTTCCAAGTTTGTAACTTCTTTTCTATGACTTAATTCAATTGTGTATTTGACTTGGTTATGATTGTTTTAGCCCTTGATTGTGTATACATGCTTTCTTGGAAATTGATTTATTTTGACTAAATAGATACATATAGATAGTTAGATGGTATTAGGTAGAATAGTTTCATGCATATAAATATAGTGCATATAGATAATTTGCATTGAATATATGATTGATACCCCATTCTTGTATCTTTCTTGATTTTAAGCACGAGGACATGCTTGGTTTAAGTATGGGAAGGTTGATAAACCCCAATTTTATGGTTTATCTTGTGTTGAATTTAGTGAATTTTATCAATTTTTCCTACACTTATTCATTGAAATAGCATGGTTTTGTGAATTTCTCTTAATTGTGCTTAATAATGATAAACATGCTTTTTAGGCCCTTAAATTACTAAATTTAATTCAGTTATTTCCCATTCAATGCCTTGATATGTTTGTTTGAGTGATATAAGGTTTTGAAGGCAATAATGGCTTGAAGAAATGGAAGAAAAGCATGCAAAGTGGGAGAATTCATGAAGAAATGAAGGATGTGTGGAGTTGTCAACCCTGACCTCTTAGTACTAAATTGATCATAACATGAACTATAGAGGTCCAAATGAGGCAGTTCTAGTTGCGATAGAAAGCTAATATCTGGGGCTTCAAAATGATATGCAATTCGCCATAGTGGACTGATAAACCCATATTTCATGAGTTATTTTGTGCTTAGTTTGAATGATTTATTCAATCCTTCACCCACTTATTCATATTAATTGCATGGTTTTACTTTCCCTTCCTTATTATGTGATGTACGTGAAAAATATGTTTCCTAAGCTTTAAAATTAATTATTTTAATTACCTTTATTTCCATTCGATGCCGTGATTAGTGTGTTGAGTAGTTTCAGATTTTCTAAGACAAAATGACTTAAAGGATGGAAAAGGAAACGTACAAAAATGGAAGGAAAGTGCGAAACGGAGTTTTGAAGAAACTGGCATCCACGCAATCGCATCGACGACGCGATCGCGTGCCAGGAGCGAAGAAGCAGCGACGCGGCCGCATGACTGACGCGGCCGCGCGACTTGAGCATAGCGCATTCAATGCGGACGCGTGACCAACGCGACCGCGCCACAAGGAAAACTCCAGATGACGCGACCGCGTGACCCACGCGGACGTGTGACAGAGGCCACGTATCAGAATTTACAGAATACACCCCCAGCGATTTCTGAAGCCCTTTTAGCCCAGATCCAGGTACAGAACACACAGACTAGAGGCTATAAAGTGGGGGAATGCATCCATTCAAGGAGAGCTCACAATTTTTACTTTCCATGATTTAGATTTAGTTTTGAGAGGGAGATTCTCTCCTCTCTCTCTTAGGATTAGGATTTAGGACTTCTCTTAGTTTTTAAGAGTGACTCTCGATCCAGGTTTAATATTTACTTTAATTTATATTTCTATGCTACTTTTACTTTAATGCTTTTATTCGTATCTAAACAGATGTTGCCCAATTGGCTTATGAATTATTCCATGTTACAGATTATTATTTGAATTAATGATTATTTGAGGTAATTCAGTTTAAAAAAAAAGTAAGAAAAAAAAGTTATTTTTTTCAGCATTTAATAAAAGGGAATACAAAAGAATTCCCCAATGCAAAATAAAAGCAATGCACATGGGATAAAAATAAAATTGAAACATGAACATGTAACAACAAGTGGGATAATATGGGAAAATTGGTAAAGAAGTTTTGTTCTACTAAATATGTATGTTAGGTGAGATCTTAGTCTAATTAAGGATTCACTTATTAGCTCACTTAGCCTTATACATATATCCTTACCTTTACCTTGGCCCCATTACAACCTTAATTAAATACCTCATGACTTTTGGTATGACTGTACTCTATAATTGTTGATTGATTAGATGAAGGACAAAGTTATAGAAAGTAAGAATAAAAAGAAAAGTAGAGTGAATAAACCCAATAAACACTGAGTGACTAGAGGGTAAACACAAAATCTAGTGAGGGTTCAATAACTCATCAACATATATCTGTGCTTAATTTACTAATTGTTTTGCAAGTTTGTACAATATTTTTATTTCCCATCTCATTTGCTAAAATGATTGATTATTTAAGGGTTGACTATATATATATATATATATATATATGACTCATTGAGAATGTGAATTAATTTGACTACATGTAAGCTTTATATATGAGTGGATAAATTGGAATTGCATGACTCATTTAGGTAGACGCATTTAGAATAGGTTGCATTGCATAACATTCCACCACTTTAACCTTACCTTATTCTTTACCTTGGATTTAGCATGAGGACATGCTATTGTTTAAGTGTGGGGAGGTTGATAAACCCATATTTCATGAGTTATTTTGTGTTTAGTTTGAATGATTTATTCAATCCTTCCCCCACTTATTCATATTAATTGCATGGTTTTACTTTTCCTTCCTTATTATGTGATGTACGTGAAAAATATGTTTCCTAAGCTTTAAAATTAATTATTTTAATTACCTTTATTTCCATTCGATGCCGTGATTAGTGTGTTGAGTAGTTTCAGATTTTCTAAGACAGAATGACTTAAAGGATGGAAAACGAAACGTACAAAAATGGAAGGAAAGTGCGAAACGGAGTTTTGAAGAAACTGGCATCCACGCGATCGCATGGACGACGCGATCGCGTGCCAGGAGCAAAGAAGCAGCGATGCGGCCGCGCGACTTGAGCATAGCACATTCGATGCGGACGCGTGACCGACGCGACCGTGCTACAAGGAAAACTCCAGATGACGCGACCGCGTGACCCACGCGGACGCGTGACCCACGCGGACGCGTGACAGAGGCCAAGTATCAGAATTTACAGAATACGCCCCCAGTGATTTCTGAAGCCCTTTTGGCCAAGATCCAGGTACAGAACACACAAACTAGAGGCTATAAAGTGAGGGAATGCATCCATTCAAAGAGAGCTCGCATTTTTTACTTTCCATGATTTAGATTTAGTTTTGAGAGGGAGATTCTCTCCTCTCTCTCTTAGGATTAGGATTTAGGACTTCTCTTAGTTTTTAAGAGTGACTCTCGATCCAGGTTTAATATTTACTTTAATTTATGTTTCTATGCTACTTTTACTTTAATGCTTTTATTCGTATCTACAGATGTTGCCAAATTGGCTTATGAATTATTCCATGTTACAGATTATTATTTGAATTAATGATTATTTGAGGTAATTCAGTTTAAAAAAAAGAGGAGATGCACGACGCGACTGCATGCTCCATGCGATCGCATCATATTGCGAAAACACTATCCACGCGACCGCGTCACCCACACGGCCGCGTGCCCTGGAGATCGGCGTCAAAATCCAACGTCCAGAAAGTTAGGTTGGAATCGTGCGGCCCTTGTGCGTTTTGCACAAATTGGCCCACGCGATCGCATGCTCCATGCGATCGCGTCATTTGCACAAAACCAATCCCACGCGACCGCATGAGCGACGCGATCGCGTCGCATGGATTGCACAACACCCTCGAAGGAGACAGAGAGTTGCGCTAAAACGATGATGGAAGCGTGCGTCTAGCACAAATTCCAGCGACGCGATCGCGCGACCCACGCGATCGCGTCATTTCCTCTCTACCCCTCTCACGCGATCGCGCGACCTACGCGATCGCGTCACCCCCATTTTCACCCCACCACGCGACCACGTGCCCCACGTGGCCGCGTGGATTTCAAAATATAACCACCCAGGTCACGCGAAACCCTATCCTCGCGCCCCACCCCTTCACTCTCAACCCCATCTCTCTCTCCCTCCCCAACCCTCAACCACCACCACCCAGCCACCATTACCGCTGCACCAACCACCGCCGGGAACCGCCGACCACCCATCGTCGCCGTCCGCCCCCAGCCGCAACCAACCCCCTCTTCTTTCTTCCTATTTCTTCTTCCTCCCTCCTTCCCCGCCACTGCCCCCCCTCCGCGCCACCACACGCCGCCGCCACCGTCCCACCACAACCCCCTTCAACCAGCAACACCACCCCTTTTCCCCCTCCCTTTCCCTACCCCCATCACTTTCTCTTTCCCCCTGCCGAACAGCCGCGCCACCGTGCCCACCACCGCCAGCCACCGCGCCAATCACCGGACGCCACCATCACCCCGCCCAACCACCTTCCTGCCTACTCTCCTTCTTCCGCCTTCTAGGTTCCGCAACACGCAATCCCTTTTATCCGTTCGTAGTTCTTCTTATTTTTTCCGTTTCTGTTCATAATTAGGATAGATAGTCTTGCATGTTGTAGTGGATTTTAGGTTGTTAAGTAGCCTAGGCTGTGGTTAGTGGCTCTAGGTCTGTTTATTTGCACTGTTCTTGCTTCTGTTTTATCATATTTGCAAATCTGCTGTTGCTGTAATCTTGTTCATATGCTGTATTTCTTGTATATTGCTGCTCTTTACATTGAATTTTCCTGTTTATATTATATATATGTACCTGCAGCTTGACTTTTTAATTCATATGAACTGCTTTGATTGCTGTTTATTTTTCGGGATAATCCAATTTTAGCCGGAATGCTGCCCAAATTTCTATAAAAATGTTTTCATTCATATTTCGGTTTGGTAATTTGAACTCTGTTTTCCACTGCTTTAACCAAACCATTTCATAATTGCCAGGGCATGCTTTCTTATCCTTTTGATTTCCTAGTTTATAAACTGCTTTGTGATGTTTTGATTCCCAATTTTGCTTTCTTTATATCTATTTGAATCAGAATCTACTTGTTTTTCTTGTTTGGTTATGAGTCACTATAGTTCCTACCTGTGAATCCTTGTTACATGGAATATTTTCTTTATGCCACTTACCTTAACCCACTTTTTACTGACTCACCAATTTTAATTTATTGACTTTTTTTTTCAAATTCTCACCATACTAACCTTTTAAAATATCTTTTCTGATTTTTCACTTTCCTCTAACTTTCTAACCATGGCATAATGACAATTTTTCTATTTAACTTGAATTCTGATACATTTTGGATTGTAACTTCTTCCTTTCAAACTTTTAAACTATTATACAATCCTTAATGCACATTTACTTAACTCATTTACCTCATTTAAATTCTCCCATGCCACTTTGTGTTTTCTTTGCCTATTTGCCTACTTGCTTTCCTATTTTTATATATCCTGGTTTTCCATTTTTTAGGATGTCTGCCTCACAGAGGAAAGGAAAGGGCAAAGCTACTGGCAAGCACAAAAGAGGAGATTCATCCCAGTCCATCATTGACCTAATGCATGATTCCTCCTGGCGGGAGAAGAACTTTACACAGCAGGAAAAAGCTGACCAACTGCTCCCTGCACATGATTCAATAAAATTTGCAAACCGATACTGTGAGCTGAAGTATCCGGCGCCGATATGAGATATTGGAGCGTCGCAGCCAGCGACGCTATTCGCATGACAGGATTAATGAAGAAGCATGGGATAATTCATAAAGTTGCAACAGCTTACCATCCCCAAACTAATGGGCAAGCCAAGGTGTCAAACAGAGAAATTAAGCGTATCTTGCAAAAGATAGTAAAGCCTCATAGAAAAGACTGGAGCACCAGGCTACAAGATGCACTCTGAACATATAGAACAGCATACAAGACACCCATTAGGATGAGCCCTTTCCGCTTGGTTTATGAAAAAGCTTGTCATCTCCCAGTTGAAGTAGAACACAGAGCTTTTTGGGCAGTTAAGGAGTGCAACATGAGAATTGAGAAAGCCGGAGCTGAAAGGAAGTTACAACTGCAGGAACTGGAGAGCCTTCGCCTAGAAGCTTATGAAAACTCCAGAATATACAAGGAAAAGATGAAGGCTGTACATGATCAAAACATCAAGAAGAAAGAGTTCCAACCTGGGGATTTAGTCCTCCTTTACAAATCTCGACTAAGGCTCATGCCAGGTAAGTTGAGATCAAGATGGGAAGGTCCATACAGAGTAGAGAAGGCCAAACCGTACGAATTTTATCACCTAAGCCATCCCTCAAGCTTTGAACTTATTAAGGTTAATGGACAACGCCTGAAGCTATACCATGGTGAGAAGATGTAGAAAAACAAGGAGCTTGAGATCTTCTTCTTGGAAGATCCCTACATAGCAGAAGATTGAGCTAGTGGAGCGTCCAACTTACGGACGTTAAAGCAAAGTGCTAGGTGGGAGACAACCCACCATGGTATAATCGTTATTTTCTTTATTTTTAGTTTTTCCTATTCAATAACTCTTCTCTTTCTTAGTACTTTCGTGCATCTGCATTTACATGTTTTTATTTTCAAAAAAAAAAAATTTTTTCCCGCTACGTGACGCGATCGCCTCAGCGACGCGTCCGCGTCATAAGGAGAGTAAAGAAAAATAAAGATGAACAGAAAGTCACGCTGGAGCGTGGTTGGAGGCATGCCAAGGGCACAAATCAACCCACGCGACCGCGTCGCTGACGCGTTCGCGTCGCATGGGAATCATGGCCTCCCACGCGACCGCGTGCCCCACGCGGCCGCGTGCCCTGAGTTTTCGACGTAAAAGGGTGCACAATGAAATATTGTGCAAGAGTGGTGCTGGATTGGTGCTGAAAGCACAATCCTTATCACGCGACCGCATCATCCGTTTTCTGACGCACACTCACGCGATCGCGTGACCCACGCGATTGCGCCACCCCAATTTTGGCAAATAAATTAATTTGAACAGAGAGTTGTGCTGGTGCGAGGCTGCACTTGCGCCAGAAGCATAACATGGGTCACGCGACCGCGTGACCGACGCGATCGCGTCACCATACTTGAAGCGCATCCACGCGAACGTGTGCCCCACGCAGCCGCGTCGCATGCGCCGCACAGCTCAACCTCAAATTGCCACATATCTTATCTTTCTCTCCTCCAAATCCTAATTTTTCTTTTCCTTCCTTATTTCTTCCTTCTCCCTTCTTCCTTCTATCTCACCTATCACACACTATCTCTCTCTCTCACCTCCATTACCAAGGTTCTATTTTCTTCTTCCTTCTTCTCTTTTCTTTCATTCTTATTATTTTATATATTATTTTCTTTTTCTTTTCTTTTTGTTTTCATTATTCATATTTTCCTTCTTCTTCTTTTCCTTTTTACATGGTATTAGAAATTTATTTGAGTCATTATTCCTCATTATATGCTTGTGGATTGTTGCAATTTGTTTGACAATTATTATTTTTAAGGGATTGCTTGCATGTTTACATTCATACTTTCTATATCTTATTTACCATGCATGCCATGTGTTTGTGAAAAAGCCCATATAGCATTATGCACTTTTCTACATTACTTTACTCTACTATTCAATGCTTGCTTTTCACAAATTCTCTTTACTATTGTTTTAATTGAATTTAATTGTCAATACAAACATTTTGGCTTGTTACAACTGATGCTTGGTCTATGCTACTCATGCCCTTTTCCGGCATGCCAATAAACACCTTGCATCTACTTATCTTTCGGTGCACTGACTATTTTTCATTGTTGGCTTTTCACATGCACTCGAGAGCCTGTGCTAATGTCAACTACATCCTAATGTGCATCCATCACCACTCTTCCATTCTCTTCCTTGCTATATATCTATTTGAATTTAATTTACTTTCTCCTCTCTTTTTAGGATGACCACCAAGAAAGGAAAGGAGAAAGCAACTCCTAAACCCCCAGCAAGAAGAGGCACTAAAAGAGCATCAGTGGCAGTGCCGTCTTCAACCGCGGTCAAGCCCTCAACAAAAAGAGTTAAGAGGATAATAAAGGTTGATGACAAAAGAGAAAGCCTTTCCAGCAAAGAAAACTGCGTGGTTTCCCAATCGCTACTGTGAGCAGATGTTCCCTATCCTAGCAGAAAGGAACTATAATAATGAATACCTTCTTATCCTCCCGTCCAATATTGCTACCTTTGTTGAGCCGCAAATTGAACGAAGACAATGGGGTTTCCTACGGAAACAGCCAAGGCAGGTCAATCTTTCTTGGGTAGTTGAGTTCTACTCTAACTTCTACATGCCAGCCCTACAGTCTGTTTATGTCCGGCAGAAGTAAGTCCCCATTACAGAAACGGCCATTCAGCAAGCTCTGAGTCTTCCCCCTATTCCAGAAGGAATGGACGCCTTCCAAGAAGCCGCACTTAAGCGCTAGAGGTACCAATTTGACTGGGACTCCGTTCTCGGAGTTATCGCATTACCTGGCAGCCGTTGGATCTACGGATACCACCGTACCCGCCCTAAGGGAATCTTGGCTTTAGCACTTACCTTGGAGGCTCGCGTATGGGCACAGATCATGTCCCATTTCCTTCACTACGAACATGGCTGTTCTACTATGGTGCATCCTTACAGACCAACCCCTGAATCTCTCAAGACATATCCGGAATGCTATGGGACATGCACAAATTGCGGGCAACTTACCTTTCCCCGCCTTGGTCTCAGATCTTGTCTCAGCAGCCGGAGTCTCCTACAGAGCTGGGGACACCAAAGCCGTGCTTCCACGGGATGATCAGTATGTCCCTAACGGGAAATACCTCAGACTTCCAACAGCCACTACAAGTCTTCCTACTACTCCAGTTGAAGATAATCCTTCTTCAACACCACAAGCACCTACAACTGATGAATTGTTCCAGCAGATAATCACATGGTTGGATCGGCAAGAACACAAAGCTAAGTTAAGAGAGCGCCGTAACAACCGAAGATTCAAACACCTCAGGGAGCTACTTAGAGGAGATCGCAGAGACTCAAACACCCCGGAATCCACTTCTTTTACTAGCACAGGGAGCCATGACGGTCCCGATTGTGGAGATACTGCTACCAGCCCACCCCTGTTCCTGATAGACGGCACCGAGGACGGTGCAAAGCCTTAAGTGTGGGGAGGTCGATCAGTACCTGACTTCCAGAGGTAATTTCTCTTCTCTAGCACCAATAATTAGGATATTTTAGTTAGATTTTCTTTCTTCTATAGAATAGAATAAATTGCATAGGTTAGGATAGTTGCATGCATGTCCTACTTGATTGAAAAGACAATAAGTTTCTTTTAAGAATCTATCTTTGGAACAAAATTTCACTAATTTTTCAAAATTTTTATGATAAATTTGCTTGAGTTGTATTTGGAACATGATATTTGAGCTAAAGAACACACAACCTGTGAAAGATTTGAGCCTTTATGTATGGTTACATTATTTAACCATAATTATTTCATCCTTGTGTGGTTACTTCTCTATGATTGTAATCTATAGTTTTATCTTATATGTCCAATATGTATTATATTTGCATGCTTGCACATGATTGAGGCCATTATTTGTTTAAACTCACTTATCTAAATTAAGCCTACCCTTTTCAATTACCTTTGTTAACCACTTTGAGCCTTTAAATCCCATTTGTTCTATATTTTACCACATTACTAACCCTAAGCTGAAAAACAATTGTATATCCCAAATTGAATCTTTGGTTAGCTTAAGATAGAATTGTGTGTTCTAGTTAAGTATGGGAAATTAGGGGAACAAAAGTTGTTAAGGGAATGTGTCATGAGAATTTAATGGAAATTTGGATACCTACTCATGTGAAACTATAAGAATTAAAAATCTATGTGCATTGATAAGCTATATTTATTTTAATGTCAATATATATATATATATATATATATATATATATATATATATATATATATATATATAAGGGGACAAAATTATCCCAATGTTAAATTCAGAATTCAAAGATCAATGCACATATGATAGAATCAAATACAAAGTTGATACATGTGTATGGATTGAAAAAGGGAATTCTGGGTAGCTAGGTATGAACTTTAAGATTACATTAAAAATACACAAATTGGGTTGGAGCTTGGGTTAATTAAAGATTCAATTTATTAGCTCACTTGACCAAATGTATACCCCTACCTGTACCTTAGCCCCATTACAACCTTGAAAAGACCTCATGATGTTTGCATTGGTATATTAACTGTTGTTGATTGGTTAGGAGAAAAACAAAAGTTAGAAAGCATGATTAGAGAAGGATAGAGTGATTACCCTATACACTAGAGATTAGAGCGTACATACATTATCAGTGAGGGTTCAATGCTTGAATTTTTCATGTTCCCTGCTTTCATGAGCTATCTTCTTGCACTTTTATCTGTTTTATTGTATAATGATAGAATTAGTAGAATTTGATTTGTAATTGTTTTGAAGAGCTTATTTACTTTTGATCAAGTGGGCAAGAATCATATAGTTGCATTTATTTATATATATGTAGGCTTGCATTGCATTTCATGAGTTTCTACATGTTCATACTTATTTCCTTATCTCCTTCAATTAAGCATGAGGACATGCTAATGTTTAAGTGTGGGGAGGTTGATAAACCACTATTTTATGGTTTATATTGTATTTAATTGTGTGGTTTTATCATGATCCTTACCCACTTATTCATTAAATTAGCATGAAATTATAATTCCTTCATGAATTTATAACATGTTTGAAAACTGCTTCCTAGAGACTTTAATTATGTATTTTTAATTCTCCTTTATTCCATTCGATGCTGTGATCTGTGTGTTGAGTGTTTCAGACTTTATAGGGCATGAATGAGTTGGAGATTGGAAAGGAAGCTAGCAAAAATGGAAGGAACACAAGAATTTGAGGAGATAACCAGCGAGAAGTGACGCGGTCGCATGGCTCACGCGACCGCGCGAAGGAGAGCAAATTGCAGTGACGCGGCCGCATGGCTCACGCGGCCGCGCGGATTGGAAAGCCCAAGCGACGCAGTAGCGTGGACGACGCGAACGCGTGGCAAGGAAAAGCGCGAATGACGCGTCCGCATGGATGACGCGATCGCGTGACATGTGCGATCTGCATAATCTGAAAAATTCGCTGGGGGCAATTTTGGACCTTATTTCGACCCAGTTTTCGGCCCGGAACAGCAGACTAGAGCCAGAGAATATGCAGAAACAAAACACAACATTCATTCTACACAGTTTTCAGTTTTAGATCTAGTTTTACTCCTTTAGGTTTTTCTCTCTAGGGTTTTAGAATTTTAATTTTTAATTGGTCTTAGCATTGGAACATTGAGAAGAGTTATTTCCTCATCAAGATTTCGTCATTCTAGTTCGTTCTCTTAACTTGGTTTTATTCTTCTATGTTCTTTGCTTTGTTCAATTTTGTCATTTGAATACTTTCATGATTATTTAATACAAGGACTATTTCTTCCATTTTAATTTATTTTCCATTCCAATAATCATGTCTTCTTTTAATTCTCTTTCATATGTTATGGATTTATTATTTACAATGAGCGAGTAGTTTCTTCACTTGATGGGGAGTTGATTGAAAGGAACTCTTGAGTTGGAAGGATTGAAAGAGAATTTGTAATTGGGTTAACTGTTGGATTGCTATCCAGTCACTAACACCAATCCCTTTGAACTAAGTGGGTTGCAACTCATGAATAGATCTAGCATTCCAACTTGTTTGACTTTCCTTTACTTAGTAAAGGATAACTAAACAAAACAACTATTAATTATAAATTAATCTTGAAATCATTCCATCAATAATAGAGATTCCAACTAATCAACTTCCAGTCAAGGCTTTTATTCATATTATTTAAATTCTCTCAATTTAATTTTCCATCTACTTAACTCAACCTTTTGGAACATCTGATTAATAAAATAGCACACTTTTCTGCAACTCGTTGGGAGACGACCTGGGACTCCAACTCCCAGTAATTTTTAATTTAAAACTCTCTGTGATATATTTCTAAATTGGTAGGAAGATTTTCGATGAGTTAAGAACTATACTTGCAACGTAACTATTCTAATAATTTTTAATTCACCAACTTCTGTGCCTCATCATTTCTCACAAAGGAAACAACAGTGTTAGCATCGTCAGTTCAGGTAGGAATTGCTTCCACCCATTTGGAAACATAATCCACAGCTAACAATATATAAAAATATCCATTAGAATTTGGAAATGGACCCATGAAGTCAATGCCCCAAACATCAAAAATTTCACAGAAAAGCATAATTTGTTGAGGCATCTCATCTCGCCTGGATATATTGCCAAATTTCTGGCATGGGAGACAAGATTTACAAAACTCAGCAGCGTCTCTATAAAGAGTAGGCCACCAGAATCCACAGTCTAAGATCTTTCTAGCTGTTCTTTGAGGGCCAAAATGTCCTCCACTCTCAGATGAGTGACAGGCTTCTAAAATGGACTGGAATTCTGATTAAGGCACACAACGTCTAATTACCTGGTCAGCGCCACATCTCCATAAATATGGGTCATCCCATAAATAATATTTATACTCGCTTTTTAGCTTGTCTCTTTGATGCTTAGAAAACTTTGGACGAAATGTGCGGCTAACTAAATAATTAGCAACAGGTGCATACCAAGGGACTACCTCAGATACTGCTTGCAGGTTATCAAAAGGAAAATTATCATCTATAGGAGTAGAATCATCCTTAATATGCTCAAGGCGACTCAGGTGATCTGCAACTAAATTTTGATTACCACTCCTATCCTTTATTTCTAAATCAAATTCTTGTAACAGCAGTATCCAACGTATAAGTCTTGGTTTGGACTCCTTTTTAGCTAATAGATATTTTAAAGCTGCATGGTTCGAATACACTACTACTCTAGTACCAAGTAAATAAGCTCGGAATTTATCCAGAGCAAAAACAATAGCAAGAAGCTCTTTCTCAGTAGTAGTATAGTTGGACTGGGCATTGTCTAAAGTCTTAGACGCATAAGCAATAACGAAAGGATCCTTACCTTCACGCTGAGCCAGCGCTACTCCTACTGCATGGTTGGAAGCATCGCACATGATTTCAAACGGCTGGCTCCAGTCTGGTCCTCTCACAATTGGAGCTTGAGTCAGAGCAGTCTTCAGCTTATCAAACTCTTGTTTGCAATCCTCACTGAACTCGAACTCAATATCCTTCTGCAGTAATCTGGATAAGGGAAGTGCGACCTTACTAAAGTCCTTAATAAATCTCTTGTAAAAACCTGCATGGCCAAGGAAACTAGAAATAACATTCACCTTTGCTGGGTCTACAGAAATGCCATTATTAGATACCACATGTCCTAATACAATCCCTTGTTTTACCATAAAGTGACATTTTTCGAAATTTAATACAAGGTTTGTATTAACACATCTATCTAATACTCTAGATAATCCATCTAAGCAAAGGGTAAAAGAATCACCATAAACGCTAAAATCGTCCATAAAAACTTCCATACAGTCCTCAATAAGGTCAGAGAAAAGACTCATCATGCACCTTTGGAAGGTAGCTGGTGCATTGCACAAGCCAAAGGGCATTCTCTTGTAAGCATAAGTCCCAAAAGGACATGTAAAAGTAGTCTTTTCCTGATCCTTAGGAGCTATATGAATCTGGAAATAACCTGTGTAACCATCTAAAAAGCAATAATATGATTTACCTGACAGGCGATCCAGCATTTGATCAATGAATGAAAGTGGGTAGTGATCCTTACGGGTAGCTTGGTTGAGACGCCTGTAATCAATGCAGACTCTCCAAGCATTCTGAACTCTAGTTGCTATGAGTTCTCCATGCTCATTCTTCATTGTAGTGACTCCAGACTTCTTGGGCACCACTTGTACTGGGCTTACCCATTCACTGTCTGAAATGGGATATATGATACCGGATTCCAATAGTCTGATCACTTTCTTTTTGACAACTTCCAAGATGGTGGGATTTAATCTTCTTTGGGGTTGACGGATAGGTCTTGCTCCCTCTTCTAAAAATATTCTGTGCTCACATACTTGAGGGTTGATACCTACTATGTCTGCCAAGCTCCACCCAATTGCCTTCTTATGCTTCCTCAGCACATCAAGTAACTGCTCTTCTTGTTGAGAAGTCAGTTCCCTTACAATAATAACTGGAAAGTTCTGCTCATCTTCAAGATAAGCATATTTGAGATGTGGAGGGAGGGGTTTCAATTCTAACTTTTGATCATGGGCAGGCTCTGGATTATCTGGAGCTTGTGAAAATGACGAAGTGCCCTCATTGTCAGTTAAAAGGGTCCCCACACTTGGACCTTGTCCAGTGTTCCTCTCTTCTAACTCTTCCTTGTGAATTTCAGCTACACTTTCATCTATGACATCACACTGAAAGATAGAACGGTCTTCTGGGGGGTTGTCAATGACTCCATTCAGATTGAAGATTACTATGCGGCCATCTATTTCAAAGGAGTATGTTCCTGAAAAAGCATCCAATTTGAATTTTGATGTCTTCAGGAATGGTCTTCCAAGTAGGATTGATGATGGCTTATCTGAATCATTATGGGGCATCTCCAAGATATAAAAATCAGTGGGAAATGTAAGCCCTTTAATGTTCACCAAAACATCTTCAGCAACTTCAACCACTGTAATAATGCTTTTATCTGCTAACACAAAACGAGCTGCCGACCTTTTTAAGGGAGGGAGCCTCAAAATATCATATATAGACAAAGGCATTATATTGACACATGCTCCTAAATCACACATGCAATCATAAATTACTACACCACCAATAGTACAGCTAACTATACAAGGACCTGGATCACTACATTTTTCAGGTAATCCTCCCATTAAAGCAAATATAGAACTACCTAAAGGAATAGTTTATAATTCATTAATTTTGTCTTTATGGATACATAAGTCTTTTAGAAACTTTGCATATTTAGGTACCTGCTGAATAACATCAAAAAGAGGAACAGTTACCTCAACCTTTTTGAATATTTCTACCATTTTGGGGTCGGATTCCAGCTGCTTCCTGGGCTTCCTTGCAAGTTGTGGAAATGGAATAGGAGTAGTGTTTTCTGTGGTGTCTGCACCTTTTGGTGCTTCCTCCTGTGGTTGAGCTATTTCTTCTTCAGCTATGTCCTGTATGTCCTCTTCCTCTTCAACATCTTCTATTTCTACTACCTCTTCAGCTGAGGTGTGTTCTGGTGGGCTTGGTTCCTCCTGATTCCTCTCCTGCAGTGTGGTTCCAGACCTTAGGGTGATGGCATTAATGCCTCCCTTTGGATTGGGTAATGGCTGAGAGAGGATTCCAGTGGAGCTTGAAGGTTGGTTACTGGAATTTTGCGTTGATCCAATCTGTGACATAAGAGCTTGCAAAGTAGAGGTGAGACCATTCAGACTGGCATTAATACTATTCATGATGTTATTTTCCATAGTCTATTGTCTTCGCTCAAAAGATTGTAGCAGCTCTTCATTAGGAGATAAAGAAGAATGAGTAAATTGAGAGGTTTGCTGTTGATTATTCTGTGGTCCTTGGTTTTGCCTCATGTGAGGTGCTCTGTAAGGTTGATTCTGCTGCCTGTTGTTATTATTCCACCTCTGATTTCCCTGATTATCTCGGCCTCCTCTGTTATTGTTGTCCCTCCAATTCTGGTTAGAATTGTCCTGCCATCCATGGTTATTATTTCCACTTTGATTGTACCCTTGGTTGGGGCGGTCATAGAAGTTATGAGTGGATGCCACCATGTTGTCTTCTTGTTGGAGCTACAGGCATTCATCAGTGTAATGGCTATAATCAGCACAGATTCTGCAAATTCTCTGCGGGACTAATTGTTGGTTTTGCTGTGGCAAGGGAGGTTGAGTTTGCTGAACTTGTTATTGATTCAATTGCATCTGCTTCAGCAAGTTGGTCATCTCACATATACTCTGAGCTAGAGCCGCAGTCTCTCTGTTAGAGGATACTTCTGCAACGGCTTTTGAACGGCCTTACTTTTGCCTGTGGTTCCTAGTAGATTCAGCTAAATCACTGATCAATTGCCAAGCCTCATCAGTGGTCTTGTACTTCTTCATAGACCCATTGCTAGCACTTTCCAATGTGGTCTTATCTTGGGGCCTCATGCCCTGTGTGATATAGCTAAGTAACACTATCTTGTCAATCATGTGGTGGGGGCATGCTTCCAGAAGATTGTTGAAGCACTCCCAGTATTCAAAGAGAGTCTCATTGTCATCCTGAACAATTGTGGAAATATCCTTCCTCAGTTTATCAGTAACTTCAGATGGAAATAATTTCTCCAAAAACTCCTTTCTGAGTGTGTCCCAGTTGGATACATTTGCTAGAGGTTGAGTGTAGTACCACTCTCTTGCTTTTCCCTCGAGAGAAAACGGGAAAACTTTCAGCAAAATTGAAGTTTCATCAGTACCATCACGCCTGACAGTAAAACAGGCTGCCTGGAAATCTCTCAAGTGCTTGATAGGCTCTTGAGCAGGTAGGCCATAAAACTTGGGCATCAAATTTAGCAATGCGGTCTTTATTTCAAAATCTGTAGCTACCGCTGGATGATGTGCTTGAAACGGTTGCATTGTAAAATCAGGGGCTCCTTCCTCCTGGATGGTAACTCTCCTAGCTACCATGTCTTCTGCATGTAAAACAACCGAATCAGTAGAACGGGGGCTGGTTTCTTTCTCAAGTTCACTTTCATATCCGCCCTCAGAGCGGACTAACCGACGCTGTTCTCGCCTTATTCGTGAAATAGTCCTTTCAATTTCAGGATCGAATATTAGCAAGCGCGGATCGGGAAGTGAACGCGTCATTTGACGAAAGAAACATGCAGCTCATAGTAGCAAAATAAAATAAAATGCAAATAAATAAATTTTAATTAATAACTTTAGCACTCTATTGCAACTCCCCGGCAACGGCGCCAAAAATTGATGAGGCACAGAAGTTGGTGAATTAAAAATTATTAGAATAGTTACGTTGCAAGTATAGTTCTTAACTCACCGAAAATCTGCCTACCAATTTAGAAATATGTCACAGAGAGTTTTAAATTAAGAATTACTGGGAGTTGGAGTCCCAGGTCGTCTCCCAACGAGTTACAGAAAAGTGTGCTATTTTATTAATCAGATGTTCCAAAAGGTTGAGTTAAGTAGATGGAAAATTAAATTGAGAGAATTTAAATAATATGAATAAAAGCCTTGACTGGGAGTTGATTAGTTGGAATCTCTATTATTGATGGAATGATTTCAAGATTAATTTATAATTAATAGTTGTTTTGTTTAGTTATCCTTTACTAGGTAAAGGAAAGTCAAACAAGTTTGAATGCTAGATCTATTCACGAGTTGCAACCCACTTAGTTCAAAGGGATTGGTGTTAGTGACTGGTTAGCAATCCAACAGTTAACCCAATTACAAATTCTCTTTCAATCCTTCCAACTCAAGAGTTCCTTTCAATCAACTCCCCATCAAGTGAAGAAACTACTCGCTCATTGTAAATAATAAATCCATAACATATGAAAGAGAATTAAAAGAAGACATGATTATTGGAATGGAAAATAAATTAAAATGGAAGAAATAATCCTTGTATTAAATAATCATGAAAGTATTCAAATGACAAAATTGAAGAAAGCAAAGAACATGGAAGAATAAAACCAAGTTAAGAGAACGAACTAGAATGACGAAGTCTTGATGAGGAAATAACTCTTCTCAATGTTCCAATGCTAAGACCAATTAAAAATTAAAATTCTAAAACCCTAGAGAGAAAAACCTAAAGGAGTAAAACTAGATCTAAAATTGAAAACTGTGTAGAATGAATGTTGTGTTTTGTTTCTGCATATTCTCTGGCTCTAGTCTGCTGTTCCGGGCCAAAAACTGGGTCGAAATAAGGTCCAAAATTGCCCCCAGCGAATTTTGCAGATTATGCACATCGCACATGTCACGCGACCGCGTCATCCATGCGGACGCGTCATTCGCGCTTTTCCTTGCCACGCGTTCGCGTCGTCCACGCTACCGCGTCGCTTGGGCTTTTCCAATCCGCGCGGCCGAGTGAGCCATGCGGCCGCGTCACTGCGATTTGCTCTCCTTCGTGCGGTCGCGTGAGCCATGCGACCGCGTCACTTCTCGCTGGTTATCTCCTCAAATTCTTGTGTTCCTTCCATTTTTCCTAGCTTCCTTTCCAATCTCCAACTCATTCATGCCCTATAAAGTCTGAAACACTCAACACACAGATCACGGCATCGAATGGAATAAAGAAGAATTAAAAATACATAATTAAAATCTCTAGGAAGCAGTTTTCAAACATGTTATAAATTCAGGAAGGAATTATAATTTCATGTTTTTTTTATATGTAAGATAAATGCAGAATGCAATGATTAATATGAATGCTATGCATGATTCCAGGTTCAATAAAGTAAAATGAAAAGAAAATAAAAATGAAAGCAATTAACAAGAATTAAATTGAAAAAGAAGCAACCATACCATGGTGGGTTGTCTCCCACCTAGCACTCTTAGTTAAAGTCCTTAAGTTGGGCATTGGAGGAGCTTCCTGCTATGGCGGCTTATGTTTAAATTCATCCAAAAATCTCCACTAGTGCTTGGAATGCCAATAGTCTCCGGGGTCCCATACTAGGCATGTAAAGCTTCTGAGCAGCTTCAAACAAATTTTCAGGCTCCCGGGGTGACGAATGTCAGAATAGATTCCAGGATCCCAAGCTTTACTATTAAATCCGCCTCCGTCTTGATCTATATGTTTCCATTCGGGGAGTTTAAAAAGTAGAATCTCACCATGGTGACCAAACGTTCTCCGTGATCCATGCAATTGAGCATGATACCAATCCATGTACTTCGAGGTGAAGCGTGGAACCTTATTGAACCTTGTGCACCAGCTCTGAGTACGAGCCATTTCCCTCTTACTCTTAAAGCTGCAAAGAGCTCTAAGCTGGCCATCAGTTTCAAGCAAACCATATTCAAGTGAATAAGTAAAGTTATAGGTTAAGGATTGTACCCACTTGAAGCTTGTATTAGGTGGTAATGGCCTTGGGATAGGTGTTTCCGGTGGTTCTGTAAGTTCTACTCCCTTCTACTCTTCTGTGAATTCCTCCACTTCCCTGCAAGGCTCTACAATTGTATCTGTGTCCTGGTCAAAGTCTTCTATGTCTTCCTCATCACTTGAGTCATAGATTGGAGGTTGAAAGAAATCTACCTCCACATCGTCTTCATATTAACTTGGGAAAGATTTTTTGACCTCAGAGAATTCACTTGCGGATTCCAGTTCATTACTAAGAGAATTTGACTTGTGACTATCATCATCAAGGGAATTTGTGTCCTGGGTTATTCCGTCAGGTTCTTCATAAACAACTTGCCTTGGGGATTGGACAATATCCTCCTTAGCATCAACTGTAGCATCCTTGATGGAGTTCTCCTTAGTTCTGGATTCCCATGGAGGTTCAGCATCTCTTAGATCTTCAACCAACTCTTCTTCTTGAACAATTACAGCTTCTTCTACTTGTTCTAGTACAAATTCATGCTCTGTCTTGTCCACTGGAGTTTCTAGTATCTCCTTCATGCTACGCTCTTTGTTAGACTGTTCACATGGGGCTGTGGCTGATCCTTGTGTATTTGAGCACCTAGAAACCCATTGAATTACTGCTTGCTCCAGTTGTCGAATGGTTGTTTGAAGTTTATTTACTGTTTCCTTTAGGCAAACCTCTGCTTCTCGGGTTGCCGGATTTGGACATGATACATAGGAAAGTGGCGGTGATTGGGAGTGATTGGATTGGTTCTGGGGTAAGGAAGGATCATATGGTGGCGAATGGTGAAGAGAAGCTTGTGAGTGTGGTGGTTCGAGGTTATGTTGAAAGGATGGTTTATATGCACGGGGTGGGGCTTGTTGGTAGTTGCAAGGTTGTCCACCATATCTTTCAGCTGGGTATGCACGGTAGAATGGTCTTTGTCCAGGATATCTCGGAGGGTGTTGCTGTCTAAAGGGTTGATTAGATCCTCTTGGCTCCATCCATCCTTGATTGGTCTGACCTTGATGCATATTCTAGCTATAACTTCTATTTCCTTCAACAAAGTTAGAACCAAACTCAAAGCGAGAGGGTGAGAATTCATGGTAGCAAATGAAAAATAAAAAGGAAAAACAGAAATAAATAAACAAGTAAAAGAAAAATATTTACAATAACCAATAATAAGGCACACGTTAGCATGGACGCTGGGTTAAGACGTTCGCGTTCGCATGCAAATAGTATGCGTATGCATACTGGAAAAAACGTGCTTCATTAATGAGAACATATGACCAGCAATTTCTAGCCAATTTAGGGCCCAATCTAACTCTTTTCTGAAACTATTTCAAGTCTAATTCAAGAAGGATGAAGGGAGGAGCAATTAGGGTTGTTTAGTATCATGTTTTAGGTTATTTTCTAGAGAGAGAAGCTCCCTCTTCTCTCTAGAATTTAGGGTTGTTTGTTTAATTTCGTCTTAGATATAGGTTTTGATTCTTATTTTGATCAAGCTTTTCTTGATTTTTATTTTCTAGCACTTTAATTCTCTTAGTTTCTCTTGTTATTTCCTTTATTTTACCACTTTTATGTTCATGAACTCTTGTTACTTTTAATTTCAAATGCAATTTTGATGTTTTATGTTCCTTTGACGCTTGTTTGAGTTATTGTTGTTATTTTCTTGCATTTGGTAGTAGTAGATTTTATATTTCTTGCAATTTAATATGCTTTTTTTTTGCACACCAAGTGTTTGATAAAATGCTTGGTGTAAAATTCGTAAATTAGTAAATAATTAATTAATAAATTAATTAGTAGTCAAATAAATTAGAAAATATAATTTTATGGTTTAGTGAGGTAGAATTAATTAAAATATGAATTTTGATACTAAATTCAAAAAATCTTGCATAAGATTGGGCCGAACGGGCCAAACTGAGCGAACTGGGCCCGTATTGGGCCCAAGGCCCAACCCAACAATATTTAAAGGAAGAGCACAGCTTTTCTTCCCCAAAGCAAAAGGTGAACATACAAACCCTCACCCAAATCTTCAATCCAACATAACTTTTGATCTAGAGCTCCGATTGACGAGCCGTTCATAGCCACACGTTCGTCTCGAATATCTCTATAAAACCCACTAACCAATTTGGTAAGAAACCCAATTTTTCTCACCCATAATATCTCTTTTCAGTTTCAAAATTTATGAGTTTTAGAATTGAGAATTATGACATTTTGATGTTTTAGGATCGAATTAGCTTGCGAGAATTTCTGAGTGTTGTTCTATTAGTCTGTGAGTAAAGTAAGAAGCTCTTAAATCTTGGTGAATTTCTAATTTAGTAAACCCTATGTTGAATTATGATGAAATTGTATATTATTAGATTAGATGTTTGAAGTTTGAAGTAATTGGTGGTGTCGGTAAGCTGAATTTGGGCTGCGTTAATTGAATTTTGTCTAGCGCACTATTTGGAGCTTTGGCTTCCGAAGCCCCAAATTGTTTCAAACTTGTTTCATATAAAATTGGGTCTGTGAAGTTTGCACCGTTTAAAGAATGAATGAAAAATATTTTAAAACGAGAAAGTTATGCAGATCGGATGTTTGGTATGTAAAACTGAAATTCTGCAGTCTTAGCCATTTCTGATCAAACTGCAGTGTATGCGTACACATACCCCTCATTCGTGAAGGGTCATTTCTGTCCAGTGTACATGCGTACGTGTACAAGGCTATGTGTACGCGAAATGGGCTAAACTGCACATCCACACGTACGCGTGGCCCGTGTTTAAGCAAAAATGGATTTTTGTGTTTTAAAGCTCAAATTCAAACCTCTAAACTTCTATTTTCACTCTTTTAGCCCCAGATCATAGTAGTAACTCTAGTAGTAAGTTAAAGCTAGGAAATAGAGGTAACTTGGAAATGAAGTAAAGATTGAAAGTGATGAGATTAGGCTATGGAAAGTAAGGTTACTTGGAAGTAAAGAAAGGTCTAGAGTAACTAAACTAGGATGTTAATGATGAGATTGGGGATGACTATGTGTGGCCGGAATTGTTGATGCGTGAGCATCTTTCCTATTGAATTTGCATTTAAATTGTTGAGTTTAATCACGAATTAACTATCTTTTAGCCATTATGGATGCTACTTTGAGTCTTGTGCAATTATGTTTATTTTAGGTAGCATTTGGCTGGATTTGATGAAGTTTCTGCAGTACAAGAATTAAAGGAGATGACCCGCGAAGAGCGACACGTACGCGCACCTGACGCGTGTGCGTACCTAACGCGTACGCGTGACATGAGAAGAAGACCATCAACGTGTACGTGTGACTGACGCGTACGTATGACATGCGCCACGTGTAAAAAACGCAGAAAACGCTGGGGGCGATTTCTGGGCTGTTTTTAACCCAGTTTTCGGCCCAGGAAACACAGATTAGAGGCTGCGGAATAGAGGACTTAGGGGAACACTTCCCGTTACTTTCCAAGTTAAGTGTGGACCCTACGAAGCAAGTGGTCCCCATCCATCAAATGAAGACTTGCTGTTTATTTAATTAATTCTGATTAAAACTTTATTTTTATTTTAAAATAGAAGAAGTTGTTATTTTAGTTTTAGAAATTAAATTTTAAATTTATTAGGATTTGATATAAAAGGGGAAAGAAACTTCCTTTTGAGGGGGATCCCAACATTAGTTAACTTTTCATTCCATCTCAACCCAATTGACAATCCTTATTTTCTCTCTGAACCATGAGCAACTTAACCTCTATTGTTAAGGTTAGGAGCTCTGTCTATTGTATAGATTGAATCTATTATTTTTCTGTTTTAATTCACGTATTGATTTCTATTTCAAGAATTGTTTTCGTTCTTTATCTTATGAATTTGGGTGGAACAGAAGTATGACCCTCTTTATAATTGAGTTCTTGTATAACTTGGAAAAGCTCTTTACTTGAACAACAGCTTGAAAATAATTTCTCCTAAATTCTAATTATCTGGACTTAACGGGATACGTGACATATAATCCTTTTATATTTGGATAATTAGGATTTCTGTGGCATATAAACTAGAATTGAACTTCACCCTCTAGTTGGAATTAATTGACCAAGGAATTGGCTGTTGATGAGAATTATAGGAGACTAGAAAGGTCTAAGGAATTAGGGTCTAGTCACATATAGTTTGCCATGAATTAAATCTTGCATGATTAAAATAGTTAGTAAGAAAAGTCAATCCGAAAAATAGACATCTCTGAAGCCTTAACTGTTTCTCCAAACATATTTCACAACCTGTTTACTGCTTGCTTTATTAAATTTCTAAATTATTGTTAAATGCTCTTGAACATCAAAACACTCTTTTCTGTTTGCCTAACTAAGGAAATTAATCAACCAATGTTGCTTAGTCCATCAATCCTCGTGGGATCGTCCCTCACACCCCTGAGGTATTACTTGGTACGACCCGGTGCACTTGCCGGTTAGTTTGTGGTTGTAAATTCCGCACCAAGTTTTTGGTGCCGTTGCCGGGGATTGACTGTGATTAACAACTATTAGTTGTTTGATTGCTTAGATTAGGCATTTTAGTTTTAATTTTTTTATTTATTTGTTGCTTTATTAATTTCGAAAAATTAGTATTAATATTTTTCCTTAATTTTTGAAATTAAGTTTGGTGTTACCTAGTTAATTTTATTCTAATTTTCTTGTTTATTTTTCCTATTAATTTTCAAAAATTTTTTTGTCTAATTTATGTTATCATTTTCGAAAATTTTTCTGTTTTATTTAGTATTTCTATTTTATTATTTTACACAGGTTACCTCACTAGGAGTTCTCTGCACTCTGACGTAGAGAATCCCATCTTTTCTTGTCTTCTGTAGTTTATGAGCAGGAACAGGGACAAGGAACCTCTGTTACACTTTGACCCTGAACCCAAAAGAACTTGTAGACGATGTTTACAACAAGCAAGACTTTACAAGGCTGCAAAAATCCATTATGGATCCTAATGATGCTGCTAATGCCAATGTGGCAAATCCGAATGGGAATGATCAACAAAGGAGAGTGCTTGGCTCTTATTCTGCCCCTACTGCGGATCTTTATGGAAAAAGCATTGTGGTGCCTCCTACAGCTGCGAACAACTTTGAGTTGAAGCCACAATTGGTCACCCTGGTGCAACAAAATTGCCAGTATCATGGACTTACTCATGAAGATCCAAATCAATTTATATCTGATTTTCTGTAGATTTGTGATACTGTGAAGACAAATGGAGTGAACCCTGAGGTGTACAAACTCATGCTCTTCCCGTTTGCTCTGAGGGATAAAGCAAAGATATGGCTAGATTCCCAACCCAAGGAGAGTTTGGATACTTGGGACAAGGTTGTTACTGAGTTTTTTACTAAATTTTTCCCACCAAAGAAGCTGACTAAGCTTAGGGTGGAGGTTCAGACTTTTAGGCAGAAGGATAGTGAAACTCTTTATGAAGCTTGGGAGAAATACAAGCTACTGACTAGGCAATGCCCTCCGGACATGTTCTCCAAATGGACCCAACTAGATATCTTTTATGAAGGCTTGGGTGAGATGTCCAAAATGAGCTTAGATACTTCTGCAGGTGGTTCATTGCACAAGAAGAAGACACCAGAGGAGACTATTGAGCTTATCGAATTAGTGGCTAGCAACCAATATTTATACTCATCTAACAGGAATCCTGTGAACTCTGAGGTGCCTCAGAAGAAGGGTGTTATAAAAGTAGAAGCTCTTAATGCTATTCTTGCTCAGAACAAGCTTATGTCTCAGCAAATAAATCTACTTACTCAACAGATGGGTGGCATGCAAGTCTCAGCTATCAACACACAAAATCCACCTCAAGAGATCTCTTATGACATGACAGGTAATTTTGTGCAAAATGATAATTATGATTATGCTCAATCCTCTTCTAAACAGGTCAATTACATGGGGAATGGTCCTAGAAATCCTAACAATGATCCATATTCTAAGACATACAATCAAGGGTGGAGAAATCACCTAAATTTTAGGTAGAGGGACCAACCTCAGAGACCTCAGAACTTCAACAATAATTCTCAGGGCAGCTTTCAACAGAACAATTACAATAATCGCCAATTTCAGTCTCAGCAGCAACAACCACCTCAGCATGCAAACTCTAAATCCCAAGAAGATTCTAATTGGGAGATGATGAGGAGTTTTATGCAAGAAACTAGAGCCTCCATTAGAAACTTGGAGGTGCAAATGGGCCAACTGAGCAAGCAAATACCTGAGAGGTCTGCAAGTACTTTCCTAGGTGATACAGTGGTGAACCCAAGAGAAGATTGCAAGGTTATTCAATTGAGAAGTGGTAAAGTAGCTGAGTCTGAGACCAAGGTCAATGGGGAGGTAGTTGAAAAAGAAGCCCCAGAGGAGAAGAAGGAAGAAGTAGAATACGCCTCTCCTAAACGTGCAGACAACCCATTCCCTGATTCTCTTGACACTTATCCCACCTTGCCAAAGGCTCCTAAATACAAGCCAAAAATGCCATATCCTCAGAGGCTTCAAAAGAAAAGCAATTTTCTAAATTTTTAGATATCTTCAAGAAGCTACAGATCAACATTCCTTTTGCAGAGGCTCTTGAGCAGATGCCTCTCTATGCTAAATTTATGAAAGAGTTGTTGACTCACAAGAGGAAATGGAAGGAACAAGAAACAGTGATGTTAACCAAGGAATGTAGTGCCATAATTCAACACAACCTTCCTGAGAAGATGTCAGATCCAGGGAGCTTTGTAATTCCTTGCACCATTGGAGATGTCACCATTCAGAGAGCGTTATGTGATCTTGGAGCTAGCATCAATCTCATGCCACTTTTAGTGATGAAAAAGCTTCATATTGAGGAGGTAAAACCCACTCGCATTTCTCTTCAACTTGCTGATCTTTCTATTAAATTACCTGTGGGTGTTGTCGAGGATTTACTTGTTAAAGTAGGACCTTTTATTTTTCCTGTTGATTTTGTTATATTAGACATGGACGAGGAGGTAAAATCCTCTATTATACTTGGTAGACCCTTTTTAGCTACAGGTAGAGCTCTGATTGATGTGAAAAAAGGTGAATTAACCCTAAGTGTCAATGAAGAACAGGTGGTCCTTAATGTTTTTGAAGCTCTCAAGCACCTTAATGATTATGAAGGGTGTATGAAAATTGATGTTATTGAACCACTTGTTTAAGAGGTACTGAAAGCTGAGGTACTTGATGACATTCTGGATCCTATTTCTGAGTATGAATTAGTGGAAGTTGATGATTCACCACCCCAGAAGGCTATGCTTAACACGCCTAAAGCAGAGGAGGAAGCTCCCAAGCTTGAGCTCAAAGCTTTACCTCCTTCTCTGAAATATGTGTTCTTGGGTGAAAATGACTCCTATTCAGTGATTATTAGCTCTTCCCTAAAGCCTGAAGAGGAAGAGGAGCTTATTTCAGTTCTCAGGAGCCATAAAACAGCTCTTTGTGGACCATTAGTGACTTGAAAGGGATTAGTCCAACCAAGTGTATGCACAAGATCCTCCTTGAAGATGATGCTAAACCAGTTGTGCAACCACAAAGGAGACTTAATCCAACTATGAAATAGGTGGTCCAGAAAGAGGTAATGAAATTATGGGAAGCAGGTATTATTTACCCCATTTCTGATAGTCCTTGGGTAAGTCCTGTGCAGGTGGTTCCCAAGAAAGGAGGGATGACAGTGATCAAGAATGAAAAGAATGAGCTTATTCCTACAAGGACAGTCACAGGATGGAGAATGTGTATAGACTACAGGAGGCTCAACACTGCTACAAGGAAGGATCACTTCCCCCTGCCTTTCATTGATCAGATGCTTGAGAGGTTAGCTGGTCATGCTTTTTACTATTTTCTGGATGGATATTCTGGATATAATCAAATTGCAGTGGACCCTCAAGATCAAGAGAAGACAGCATTCACATGCCCTTTTGGAGTATTTGCTTATAGGAGAATGCCTTTTGGACTTTGTAATGCTCAAGCAACTTTTCAGATGTGTATGCTTTCAATTTTTTCTGATATGGTTAAAAAGTTTATTGAGATATTTATGGATGAATTTTCTATTTTTGGTAATTCTTTTGAATCCTGCCTTAAGCATTTGTCTCTTGTCTTGAAACGGTGTCAACAATCAAACCTTGTTTTTAAATTGGGAAAATGTCATTTTATGGTTACAGAAGGCATTGTTTTTGGACACCGGATTTCAAGTAAGGGGATTGAGGTTGACAGAGCAAAGGTAGAGGTAATTGAAAAATTACCACCACCAGCTAATGTTAAGGTAGTCAGGAGTTTCTTGGGTCATGCAGGATTTTATAGAAGATTTATAAAGGATTTTTCTAAAATTGCTAAACCATTAAGCAACCTGTTGGTTGCTGATGTGCCTTTTGTCTTTGATTTTGATTGTTTACATGCTTTTGAAACTCTGAAAGCAAACCTTACCTCTGCTCCTGTTCCGAGGGTTACCTGAAACTGTAGGTCGATCTCGGACAAGATCTTCTATACTGGTCGGAGATGACGTGTCCGGCTGGTGGGTGGCGGCCGGAGCTGTCGTGTCCGACTTGTTGGACTGGCTACACTTCTGATCCTTGGTCACCGGAGGGTGGGGGGTACCTGCAAGAGACTCCGATGCTTAAGTTAGCATGGGTATTAAATAGGTTTTTAGTAGAATCAGAGTATGAGTTATACCTGGGTGCTCCAGTATATTTATAGTAGTGTGGGCTGACCTTTCTGATAAGATAAGTTAGTTATCTTATCTTATCTTATCTTATTTTGAGTGAAGTCAGCTTATCTTTAAGGGAACCGCCTTTATCTCTATAGGCTTGGATTGTCTTTGGATTTTGGTCGTGTTCCTTTATTTGGGCCCTTTATTGGGCTTTCCTGTAGATTTGGCCGACCTCTTTGAGAAGAGGTCGGATAGCCTGACCTGAAGAGGTCGGTCGCTTTGTCGCTGAACATCTTGGGTCGAATAGCTCGACCCAGGGTGTGAACAGTGCCCCTGCTCGAGCTCGGTCTTTCTTTTTGAGGTCGAGTCTTAGACTTCGGTCCTTCTCTGGTGAAGCCGAACTCGAGCATTTGTCTACTTCTTTCTTTTTGTAGAATTTTTGAATGTGAAACGTTTTCCTCTGAAAGCGCGTGCTTTTATAGTAGCGTTCTGTTCTTGGGAACGTGCGAGGGTTTAATACCTTCATTAATTAGTTTTAATTGCCCCATTCCCTTGGCTTTTATTTTGAAGTTTGCTCACAGAAACGGTTTCTCTTCTTCGTAACCTCCCTTACTTTTCTTTCTTTCTGTTTTTTCGCCTAGAGTTTATAGTTTCTCCTTGCGACGCCTGCTTGCTACTGCTTTCTGTGGAAGAGGGGTGATTCTGGATTTCACCTTCTGTTTCCTACTTTTGGCGAGTTTTTCCGTTCGAGGGGTGGCTCTTTCACCTGTCGCTTCTGCTCTTTTGAGGTTTTGTCCTATTTTTCCAGGTTTGATTTTCTTCCTTTCTCTTTTCCGTGTCACTTTTTCATGTCTGATTTTGAGAAAGTTTTGATTTTGCTTGGAGAAAGTTTGGATCTTTTTGCTTTTGCTATGCCTGTGTATTCTGGGAGTTTCTTCGCCTTTTTGCATGAACCTTTTCGCCTTTCCTGTTGCTTGATGCTTTTAGGGCTTTTGCATGTTATCACCATTTCTGTTTGTGCTTTTGATGATGGTTTTGTTTGATTCTGAAAGAAGGTTGTGCTTTTGAAGATTTTCGCTTGGCGTGTTTGATGTTGGCGATGCTTTTTGCTGATAGACTGTAAAAAGATAGTGGCTTTGATGACTTTTTGTGTTTTGTCTTTCTCCTATGAAATGTTTATTATTTGAAATCTTCTCACTACAAGAGAACCACCTCTTAGCTGCGCCAAATTACCAGCGTTCTCAGAAAACGCCGCAGGTCAAGTGAGCTGCTGCGGTTCATGTTGCGTTCCCAGGCTCTGCTCCTAATGACCCCGAATTGGTGGCTGTTTTGAACCCAACCGCATCTAATAAACTGGTGGGGGAGGGGTTGTTCCATTAAGATACCCCCACTAAAATAATTTGGCACGTTTAACCTTTCCCCCTTTTGGTGCGAACCCTAGCAGAGCAAAGGCTATAATCACTGGTCTCCTTCCTCCATCATCGTGTCTCATCCCTCCACCAGTCCTAGCCGCCACGTCCGTGTCTTCGTTCTTCCCCTTGACTGGTCGCCTACATCCGCTGTGTAGCTCCCGTGCCCGAAGGTAAAGTGAAAAGGGAGTCTTCTCCTTCTTCTGTGCACATCTATGCCGTCCTCGGTGGACACTCCAACCATCCGTCCCAATCTCGTTGTCGGCAGCCCTCCCCTTGCCCTTGCCCTGTTGTGCATTGCCGATTGCACACTCTTCCCTCTCTCTCGTATGTTCCTCTCCCTTGTTCCCATTTAATTTCAGTTGCTATTGATAAATTAATTTTCCATCAATTTAATCTCTGTGTCGTCTGAATTTATGGTTTGAACAAGATTGATCGAATTAATTGTGCCCAATATTTTCTTCCCCAATTTAACATTCAGATTTAAGTTTTTCCCAATTTTCTGAACCCCTGGGTCTCTTGTATCTTCGCTTTACTCAGTCTACATGAACCTTAGATTTCATTACATCCTTTTGTAACTGTAGATTTCTATAATGCCAAAGTTAAATTGCATAGAGTTTATTGTTACACATAGATTTCGTTACATGCATGGTCTTGTAGCTGTTGAATGGTGATGTGTGAAAACTTCATGCTAGTGACTTACCCCTTGCACATACATTTATCTTCATATTATAAGTAGTGTTAATTTATTTTGAAATTTTAATTGACATTAACTACCTTAGTTTAGTATTTTTTTTTGTGGAGGTTGTAATTTCGATTGAAATAAAGTGATTTGAGATGTGCTCCTCCCCGCATCATGTCTCTGACTTCTAGATTTATTTTTAGTGATTAAACCATAGATTAATATAAAAACTATCATATTGATAGCAGGGGTAAGTATGTGAAAATCACTAATTGTATGTGCCATCTTGGCCCTCTCCTTCTACCTGAGTTTTTTAACATGTCAAATTGCAGGGATAAGTATATCCCTAGTGAATGAGTGAATACACTTGACAAAGTAGAGATTAGAAATGAACGTATGAGAGAGGAAGTATGGCACTGTCTGATATGAATAAATCTACCTTTATATATATATATATATATATATATATATATATATATATATATATATATATATATATATATATAATTACCTTTTGTATAGTGTACTTGGATGATGAACCTGTTTCATATGATTAGTTTACTTGGAATAAAAAAAGTGAATATGGTTGTAAAATTGGTCCACAATGTGTAAAATGAAAATGAAAATAGCTTTGTTTAAAGTGTTAATTAATCTTTCATAATAGCATGTGTTTGTTTTCCTTCTGTTTTATTTATTCAGTTCAATGGTCTTGAGAGAGTGGTGATTTATAATATGCAACAAGGTATAAATAGGATCATGCAGATATATGTCTGTGTTAAATGAGTAATTAATTAGCATCTATGTAAGTGTAACACATCCTTAATACTCACATTTAAAAAAAAAAGTTTGGTGCTTTGGAATGAAAGGTTGGACCAAATGACAGAATAAGGTAAAAACAAAACAAAGTTAGATGCTAATTTTTCAAAACTTACTTTTTTATGTGCTGTGTAATCGAAGAACACCCCATCATTATTATGTTTCTTCGAATTTCACCACCAATACATAAATATAGATATCCAGAAAGTACTAAGCAATCTAGCTTTCTACACTAGAAGACAATATTGACATTATTCTTCCAATTTTATTTCTTCAAAGTTGTGTATCATTACTTTGATCTCAAAGTGTTTCATGATTTATTGAACGGTAGAAGCTAAGTGCGTGCGTGTGTCTTTTTTTTCAAATTAAAACACCATTATGATTTAATTTTTTCTCATTAAGATCAAGAAATTTTATATTGGTTTTAGAAAAAAGCATGCACTTGAATGTCCTGCTATTTAACTATTTTCATAATGATGCTCTATGATAGTTGAATGATAGATATTCACTATAGACATGAAATAAAATTGTCGTGGCAGTTCAAACTATGATTCTGAGAGGGAAAAAAATACAAATACAAATTCTTTATGTGCTATTTATTTTAACTATTAAAAACATACATACCACTTGTTTGCTTAATATATGTTACCTGAAACTATTTTTCTTTTACTAAGATCTTAGATCGATTTAATATTATAAATTGATTCATTGAGAATGTTATTTACATTCTCTAATTTGTGGCCCACCGTGTGACATTCTTAGCATTTGGTGTATTGTACCAGCCACATAATGATGGCTTTGAATTTCTCCAAAAGGCATGCCTTTTAATTTGGCTCTGTTATTTGTTTTTTGTTTTTAAATGAAATTTGTAAATGCATAAATGACCAAATTATATTCATTTGAATATTTTACACTGCTTTTGTTGATTAAAAAAGAAGCAGCTAATTTTGTTAATAATACAAAATTAGTAATCTAAGTGCTAAATAAGTTTTGCAGATGGAAAGCAACAAGTTTAATTACTTCAGTTTGAAGTCAATGATAGCTGTAATCAAAATTAAACAAGATTTCTTTTACTATCAATTCTCTTAATCAAGATTTGAAAATATAATCCTTAAAGTAAACTCTTCCTAATAGATTTTCTTAAATAAATATCTATATAATTATTATAGCCACTAAAACATCTTAATAACCCCTTTAGTATCATGTACTTGGATGATAAACCTGTTTCATATGATTAGTTTACTTGGAATAAAAAAAGTGAATATGGTTGTCCCCTATCTTAATTAATTTCACCTTATAAATGATACTCCTTGTATTAGCTGCTGTTGCTGTGAATGGCTTGCAACCATGAAACATTATTTGCCATTAAATTGTCTCCCATGCCATGAACTACTCGTTCCCACCCTCCCACTTGTGATCTTATTTTGATAATTTACTCTAGGCACATTCTTGTTTCTATTAGGTCCTCATTTTATTACAAGGCTACTTAATGGTTTCACTTTGGCTCTAGACATCTCTCAGAATAACATTCTGATTTTGTCTTTACTTAAGCTTATTTGTGTATTTTTTTTGTTTGCCTTGAAGTAGGATCTCTGACGAACGAATATCTCGGAGATTTGAAATAAATTATTTGGGGTGCGTCCCTGTACCTTCAACTGTGACATGTATTTCATTTGTCAAGAACCCCTGAGTCTTGCACAAAATCTTTTCGATAATTTACCAATTATTTATTTTTAATCTAAATACCTATAAATTAATGGCAAACCACTTAGCAGACCTATTTACTCTATGACTCAAGCTGTTCTACCCACTTGAAACAGTAAAATCTAGGAGTGTTATGTATAAAACATGAAGCTAATTTGAACTTCAATTATCATGCTTCCAAATTTCCATTATATTATCTCACCTTTTTCTTATCTTTTGGTATAATTTCGGGGCTCAGATTTTTGTTTTTTGGTAGGAGCAGGTGTATATATAAATCTCGTCTATACAATAAAAAAAAGTAATAATTTTTTACTACTAGTACATAAAAATAAATTATTATTCTTATTATTATTGTAATTTTACTGACTGAAATTGGATGGGAAGAACATAGTAAGAGTTTCTGGATATTAGTGCATGATTCTTGTGTGAGCCCTTGAATCTTATTATCAAGTACTAGGAAATAATAATTCAATGTTCAATATAAAAGTGTAGATATGACTTTTTACGCATGCCACATGGATAATTGCAGTAAATTATTTCAGTTTGCCCGCACTAGTTTCCAGAATGCCCAAAGGGTTCTGGTTGAAGTACAAGCAGAGTTGGTGGCTGAGAAATTAAAAAGGAAGGTAGTGGAGGATGAAGTAGCAGTTGAGAAGACAAAAAGATAAGCAATGGAGGATGCTGATGAAGTAGCAGATGGGAAGATAAGGATGCAGGCAATGGAGAGTGCTCTGATATGTCTACTTCAAGGGCGAGGTGGGAAGCTGCCATCAGACGTTGCCGTATGGATGAATTCGTTGGAGGGACAGATTAGAAAGTAGATCTTAGGATTGTGGAAGTTTTTTTTAAAAAATATACACTTTTTTGGTGTTAACTATGCAACTCTTAGTGAGGAGTACACTTCATTGATATTTGGATAATTATATGAATTTTATATTTAGTTTTGCTAATGCCGTTTCCCATCAGTTTATTTTTTCAGATATAAAATAATTTAACATACTAATATTAAGAAATGTTCCAAAAATAACAAAAAAAAACAAAAGAAAAGTCCTAGTACAGTTAAATTAAAAAAAAGCGTTGATTGCTAGTGTATAATACAATATTTTTGCGGCCATTTAACCGGAACATAGCGGCGGTTGTAAAATAGCCGTAGGAAATTTGAAAAAAGTGTTACGAGATAGCGGCGGTTTCTAAAAGCCGCCAAATACATTTGAAGAAAACAACGGTTGTAAACTAGCAGCGGTTTCAAACCGCCGCCAAATTTGTGCCGAAACCAACGTTTAACAGATAGCGGCGGTTTTAAACCGCTACTAAACTATACGCCGCTATTTCCTGGTTTTGCGGCGGTTGTGCCAGCCGCAAAATCATATTACCACTCCCTAACAGGCGTCGCTTAACGAACCACTGGAATTCCATTTCGCGGCAGTTTAAAACCGCCGCTAATCCATAAAAAAACCGCCGCAATTTCGCGCATTTGTTGTAGTGTCTTTTCTTATTTGAGAGATGCCGGGATGTAAGCTGTAGATTTTTCCTGAAACCTTACTTTGTTACTGCCTCCAAAGGATGCCCCAGGACTTTGGTTTGAGTCTTGGGGTTTTCCTTTTCTGTTTGCTCTTCTGTATCATATTAGTCGAGTTGTTTTGCCCCTCATCCGAGATGTTTTTTAGTAATCCAATCTTCTTTTCTTATTTTAGGATTAGTTGGCCTCATGTCTTCTCGCAATAACATTGTAGAGATGTCTTCTAAAGTTCCCGAGGGGATGTCTGATTGGCTGGACTCCCTAGTCTTAATGTGTGTCTCTGTGGTGGACGCTGATTTTTGTGTACAGCTGAGGAAACGCCATAGGATTTGTGGTAGCAGTGCCCGGGAGAGGGATTATGAGCTTGTAGCGCCCGACTCTGACGAGAGGGTTTGTTTTCCTACTTCGGTCGAGGGGGAGCATCCCTTCTTTTATGCATATGAATATTTCTTCAGCCAGTTGGACATTACTTTTCCTTTTACTGCTTTCGAGACCGACTTGTTGTGGTCGTGTAACATTGCCCCATCCCAGCTTCATCCGAATTCCTGGGGTTTTATCAAGATTTTTCAGCTGCTTTGCCGAGAGCTAGGCGTAACACCTTCTCAGACTTTTTTCCTCTATCTCTTTGTTTCTGTACTTGTTTCTTAGTTTTGCTTCCTCCTTTTATGATTGTAACCCATTACTGTGGTTGATTCTGTTTTTCCAGAGATGTCAAAAAATAATGATTCCATGAAGGCTTTAAAAAAGGCAAGGAAGGCTGCTGCTGCTCAAAATATCTCGGCCAAGGCGACGGGAGAGGGATCTTCTCAAGTTCAGGTGAAGCCGCCCATGCCGAGTTCTCCTGGGCCGAGGAAAGTGATTCCCACTCCTCGGGTTCGCCTGGCCGACCCTCCACAGTCTTCCGCTGCTACTTCTGGTGCTCCTCCCAACAAGAAACAAAGAACAATTGAGCCTTTCAACCTTGATGCCCCTGATTTTGACGCGGTCGAGTTCGTAGATCAGCAGATCGGTCCTTACGGTGTCCTCTCTATGGATGATGTATCGCTCCTTCGTCATTTGGATTTTATCACTTGGAGTAGTGTAAAAATGGCACATATGGGAGCTGCCCTGTACCAAACTGCTCAAAATCTTCCTCTCCATGCCACCAAAGCTTTTATGGAGGAGGCAAAACAGGAGTTCGATCAGATGAAGGGCTTAAAGGAGGAGCTTGAGGTAAAGGTGGCTAAACTGGAGAAGGATCTGAAGAATGAGAAAGCGAGTTCCCTTGCTCTGGCGGCTTCTGTGTGGTTGGCCGAGGACACTGCATTGAGGCATAAAGATAGCTACGTCACATCCTATCGGGAGGGAATGCATTTGAAGGAGGAGTTGGAGAATGCCCGAGCTGATTACTCTGAGCTCCAGGGTCATCTTGTTGGCAGTATGAATGCTGTTTACGAGAACCTGAAGGAGCAGGTTCGAATTATTGCTCCCGAGGCCGATCTTACTCTTTTTAGCCTGGACAATATTGTGAGGGATGGTAAGATTGTCCCGGATGAACAGGATGATGACGATGTTGATCCTCCCCCTGTGCCTTCTGCCAAGGTGTCAACTTCTACAGTTCCTCTGGTTGAGGTCAGTCATTTCGTTTTTGATCCGGACTGTCAGATCTTGAACCGAGATGATGGTACCGTGGATGCTGTGCCTATTCAGACTCGCCCTCCTTCTCCCCGTACTGATGCTCCCGAGAAGGCTCCCGATCTTAGCTGATTTTTCTTGGATGTTTGTGTAGATAGCCTGGCTTGTGGGCTTTTTAAACTCTTTATTTTGTAGTTTGAATATTCTACTGACTGTTGATACTCCTTCTGATTGCTTTGTTTAGCAACTTTTTATTTTGAAAAAACAAGTAGCTTTCAAGCTTTTGGGCTTGGCCCTGAAGCTCGTTATAATATCGTATTTTATATCATGCTTGTTTGCACTTGTCTTGGCATCTTTCTGGGTTTTGAGAATGCTGGAGCATTGCTGCTCGGCCTCTTTGGATTGCTTTGTACTTATTGCTTGTAGCTTGGATCCTTTGAGGTCGTGGATGTGTGGCTCCAACTTGTATTTCGGTTTTCTTGCTCTTACTTGTATTTATTTCTAGCAATCCCTAACCGATTTCTTAACGTTGGTCCTCTTTCCAGTTATTTTTGTAGTCCTCTTTTTTGGACCTTTGTCGGGTCTCTTTCAGGGACTACTTTTATAACTTGTTTGTAGGAGACCGACTTTTTTGCGTCGTCTTTTCCAAGTTATTTTTGTAATCTTCTTTCTTGGACCCTTGTTAGGTCTCTTTCAGGGATTACTTTTATAACTTGTTTGTTGTAGGAGACCGACTTCTTCATGTCGATCTCTTCTAAGTTATTTTGTAATCCTCTTTCTTGGACCCTTGTCAGGTCTCTTTCAGGGATTACTTCTATAACTTTATGTTTTGGGCCAACTTTGTCATGTCGGGCCCTTCTAAATTATTTTTGTAATCCTCTTTCTTGGACCTTGTTCAGGTCTCTTTCAGGGATTACTTTTATAACTTGTTTGTTGTAGGAGACCGACTTCTTCATGTCGATCTCTTCTAAGTTATTTTGTAATCTTCTTTCTTGGGCCCTTGTCAGGTCTCTTTCAGGGATTACTTCTATAACTTTATGTTTTGGGCCGACTTTGTCATGTTGGGTCCTTCTAAGTTATTTTTGTAATCCTCTTTCTTGGACCTTGTTCAGGTCTCTTTCAGGGATTACTTCTATAACTTTATGTTTTGGGCCGACTTTGTCATGTCGGGCCCTTCTAAGTTAAAGTAATCCTCTTTAATAGGGTTGGCCAGACCTCTTTCCAGGGTTTACTTATAACTTGGTTTGACTTGGTCCGACTTCTTAATGTCGGCCAGTCTTTTAAGTTATTATTTAGCAATCCATAAGACCTCGTCAGGTTCTTTTTCCGGATCATTTTCGACAACTTCTTGCATTATTCTGCTTTCATCTTTGCCGATTTGTAGAAGGTGGTTTCTATCTTTATTTGGTCGACCTTTAGATGAATCGCGCTTTCATCTCTATTGGTCTTTATCGTGATCGTGCTGTGAATCTGTTTTTCACTTTCTGCCGATCTGTTGCTTTATAATCGGACGATGAATGCTTTAGATTAATGCGTCTTGAGAATTTGTAGAATATCTAAAATATATTTCATTCAAAGGAAAAGTGCAAATATATACATGCGGGAGTTTTTCATCCCTGTAAGTCAGAGTTTGTAGGTCTTAGCTTGGTACCTCATTAAAAAACCTTTTCAGGAAAAAGAGTGTACCTTATACCAAAATCCTTTATCATTCCTAACTATAGTACCTTCTTAGGTTGCAGGCGTGCCACGATCTGGGAAGCTCTCGTCCATCGAGTTCGGACAGTTTGTAGTAGCCCTTCCCAAGTACTTCTATGACTCGGTAGGGTCCTTTTCAGTTTGCTGCCAGCTTTTCTTCTCCAGGTCGAGTTGTTCCGATATCATTTCGGATTAGAGTGAGGTCCTTTTTTGTGAAACCTCGCGGCACTAACTTTTGATTATATCTCGAAGCCATTTGACGTTTTAGTGCTTCTTCCCTGATCCGAGCTCTTTCTTGGACTTCCGGGAGTAGGTCGAGTTCTTCCCTTTGCAGTTGGGAGTTAGCTTCTTCATTGTAGTGTACTACTCTAGGCGACCCTTCCTCAATTTCTACCATGATCATTGCCTCCACTTCATATGCTAGTCGGAAGGGTGACTCTTTTGTGGTGGAATGTGGCATTGTCCGATATGCCCACAGGACTTGTGGGAGTTCCTCAGCCCAAGCTCCTTTTGCATCCTGTAATCTCCGTTTTAACCCGGCCAATATGACTTTGTTGGAAGCTTCAGCTTGTCCATTGGCTTAGGGATGTTCGACGGAGGTGAACTGGTGCTTTATGTTCAAATCGGCTGCTAATTTTCTGAAGCCTGCATCTGTGAATTGGGTGCCATTGTCTGTGGTGATGGAATATGGGACCCCAACCTTGTGACAATGTTTCTATATAGGAATTTTTTACTTCTTTGAGCAGTAGCATTAGCTAGGGGTTCTGCCTCGATCCACTTTGTAAAGTAGTCTACCCCTACTATGAGGAATTTAACTTGTCCCGATCCCTGAGGAAAGGTCCGAGAAGGTCGAGTCCCCATTTTGCAAATGGCCAAGGTGAGGTTACGCTGATGAGCTCTTCTGCCGGGGCGATGTGAAAGTTGGCATATTTCTGGCATGGTGGGCATGTCCTTACAAACTTTGTAGCCTCCTTTTGTAGAGTTGGCAAATAAAATTCCGCCCGGAGTATTTTTTGGTGAGAGCTTGTGCTCCGAGATGATTACCACAAATGCCACTGTGTACTTCCTCTAAAACTTCCCTTGTGTTGGAGGTCAACACACATTTTAATAGTGGTATTGAAATCCCTCTTTTGTATAGGGTGTTGTTTATGATAGTGTAGTATTGTGCCTCCCGTTTTAATCTCTTTGCCTCCTTTTTATCAGTGGGGAGTGTTTCTGTTTCGAGGTAGTTAATTATGGGGGTCATCCATCCTTGGTCCTGACCTGTTATGGCTAGGACTTTTTTCTCTTCCGAGATTGACGGGTTCTGTAGCATTTCCTGGATGAGGCTTCTATTGTTGCCCCCTGGCTTGGTGCTGGCTAGTTTTGAGAGTGCGTCAGCTCGGGCATTTTGTTCGCGGGGTATGTGGCAGATGTTGTATTCCCCGAGTTGTCTGAGCTGTTCCTTGGTTTTATCCAAATACTTTTTCATGGTGGGATCTTTGGCTTGGTAGCTCCCTGTTATTTGTGAGGTGACTACTTGTGAATCGCTGAAGATGTTGAGTTTTTGAGCTCCAACCTCCTTAGCCAGCTTCAAACCAGCTAGTAACGCTTCATATTCCGCCTGATTGTTTGAGGCCAGGAACCCAAATTTGAGGGAAAGCTCAACTTGGGTTCCTTGGTTGCTTTCTATTATCACACCTGCGTTGCTTCCAGTCTTATTCGAGGACTCGTCCACGTAGAGATTCCATTCTGTGGGGTTTCCAAGGTATCTGTGAATTCTGCAATGAAGTTGGCCAAGTACTGTGATTTGATGGCTGTCCGAGCTTCATATTGGAGGTCGAACTCTGATAACTCGACTGCCCATTGTAAAATTCTGCCTGCTAGATCTGTTTTCTGCAATATCCCTTTTATGGGCTGGTCGGTCCGAACCTTAATGGTGTGAGCCTAGAAGTATGGGCGAAGTCATCGAGATGTCAGTATGAGAGTATAGGTGAACTTTTCTATTTTTTGGTAGTTCAGCTCGGATCCCTGCAGTGTTTTACTAATGAAGTATACAGGTTGTTGCTCTTTGTCATCCTCTCGAACCAGTGCTGAGGCTATTGCCCGACTTCCTACTGCAAGGTATAATACGAGTGGTTCTTCCTCTCGTGGTCGAGTTAGGATAGGTGGTCGTCCTAGGAAACTTTTGAAGTCCTGGAAGGCTTGCTCGCATTCCATTTTCCATTCGAACTTCTTTCCTTTCCTCAAAGTGGCATAGAAGGGGAGAGATCTTATCGCTGATCCTGCTAAGAATCTGGATAAGGCTGCCAATCTCTCGTTGAGTTGTTGTACCTCTCTGACAAAAGTTAGGCTCTTCATGTTGAGTATGGCCTGGCATTTGTCTGGATTTGCTTCAATTCCTCTTTGTGTGAGCATGAAACCTAAGAATTTGCCCGCTTCTACTACAAAGGTGCATTTTACGGGATTGAGTCGCATGTCATGCTTCCTTATAGTGTCGAACACTTGGGCCAGGTCAGACAATAATGTCTCTTCACTTTATGTCTTTATTAACATGTCGTCCACGTAGACTTCCATGATTTTTCTGATATGATCTGAAAAGACTTTATTCATTAGCCTTTGATAAGTAGCTCCCGCATTCTTGAGACCGAAAGGCATCACAATGTAGTAGTAATTTGCTCTTGGTGTTAAAAACAAGGTCTTTTCTTGATCTGGTGGATACATGGGGATTTGGTTGTATCCAGAATATTCATCCATAAACGAGAGGTATCTATATCCGGATGAAGCATCTACCAGAGCATCGATATTTGGGAGCAGGTAAGGATCTTTTGGGCAGGCTTTGTTGAGATCGGTGTAGTCGGTGCACATTCGCCACTTCCCATTTGATTTTTTCACCAAGACGACGTTAGCTAGCCATAGTGGGTACTTGACTTCTCTTATGAATCCTGCCTCTAGTAGTTCTTGTACCTGTTCTTCCACAGCTTGGGATCGTTCTGGCCCAAGTTTTCTTTGTCTCTGTTGTACTGGCCGAGATCCTGGATAGACAGCCAACTTGTGACACATTAGCTTGGGGTCTATGCCTGGCATGTCTGCAGCTTTCCATGCGAAGAGATCGACATTATCTCGTAAGAACTGTACTAGTAATTCTTTTGCGTCTCCCTTCAGATCGTGCCAATATTAGTTGTTTTGTCCGAGGTGTCTCCGATCTGAAATTTCTCTACTTCACCTTCGGGTTGTGGACGGAGTTCTTCTCATCGTTGAACTACACCAAGCTCAATTGTATGGAACTCTTCTCCTCCGCCTCTGAGGTTCAGACTTTCGTTATAACAGCGGCGTACCATCTTTTGATCTGCTTTTATCGTAGCTATCCCTTCTGTAGTTGGGAATTTCATGCATAGATGTGGAGTTGAGACTATTGCGCCGAGTTGATTTAGTGTTGTACGACCTATTAAGGCATTATAGGCTGAACTCACGTCGACCACGATGTAATTTATCTTGAGTGTTCTGGATTGGTTCCCTTTTCCGAATATTGTATGTAGTGACATGTATCCCAGTGGTTGTACTGGGGTATCTCCCAGTCAGAATAGGCTGTTCGTGTATGCTTTAAGCTCCTTTTCTTCTAAGTCGAGCTTGTCGAAGGCAGTTTTGAATAAGATGTCGGCGGAGCTCCCTTGGTCTATTAATGTGCGGTGGAGGTTGGCGTTTGCCAGTATGATGGTGATGACCATGGGATCGTCATGTCCTGAGATGATACCAGATGCGTCTTCTTTGGTGAATGTGATTGCAGGGATTTCGAGTGCTTCCTCCTTCCCTTCGACATGATATACTTCTCTGAGGTATCTTTTGTGGGATGATTTGGAAATTCCTCCTCTTGCAAATCCTTCGTGTATCATATGGACATATCTTTCTGGCGTACGAGGTGATCGCTCGGTTCGTCCGACATCTTCATCCCTTCTTCTCTTTCTTTGCTCATCATCTCGGGTGGCCAGAAACCGATCTAGTTTTCCTTTTCTCACTAATTTTTCTATGACGTTTTTTAAGTCGAAAAATTCGTTGGTGGAATGCCCTCGGACTCGATGATATTCACAGTATTCGTTCCGATTTCCTCCTCCTCTTTTGCCTTTGAGTGGTCGAGCTGGGGGTATCTTTTCTGTATTACAGACTTCTTTGTAAATATCCACAAGGGACACCCGAAGAGGGGTGTAATTATGATACTTTTTTATTTTTCCCCCGTTCGATCTTCCTTCCTCTTGGATTCTTTATCTTTATCTCGGTAGGTGAAACCAGATCTCGAGGCTTCTCCCAGTCGGGAATTTTCTTCCATGTTGATGTACTTCTCCGTCCGCTCTTGCACCTCATCCAGAGATGTGGGGTATTTCTTTGATATAGATTGGCTAAAAGGTCCCTCTCGTAGGCCATTGATGAGGCCCATGATGGCGGCCTCTGTTGGCAAGCTTTGCATATCTAGGCATGTTTTGTTGAATCTTTCCATGTAGTTGCGAAGACTTTCTCGATCTCCTTGCTTGATCCCTAGTAGACTGGGGGTGTGCTTAGCCTTGTGTTTTTGGATGGAGAATCTGGCAAGGAATTTTTTGGCTAGATCGTCAAAGCTTGAGATGGACTTTAGAGGTAGGTTGTCAAACCATCTGATTGCTGTTTTCGTGAGAGTTGTTGGAAAAGCTTTGCAGCGAACGGCGTCGGAGGCATCGGTGAGGTACATTCTGCTTCTGAAGTTGCTGAGGTGATGGTTGGGATCTGTGGTGCCATCATACAAAGCCATATCCGGGAGTTTGAAGTCCTTAGGAATTTTAGTTTTCATGATTTCCCTAGTGAACGGATCTTGATCTTTGCGGGCTTTATCCTCAGGGATGAACCGAGTAGTTTTGGTGTTGAGATCGGTTTCGAGTTTTAGAAGTTTATCTTCTAATTCTCGACGTTGCCTTACCTCTCTTTGTAGATCCTTCTCAACTTCTCGTTGGCATTGGGTTTCTTTTTCCAGTTGCTTTAAACGATCTTGAAGCGCTTCAATCACTCCCGGATTTGATGAGTTTTTGTCCCCGTTAGATTCTAGGGTATCTTTCAGTGTATTGCTCGCGTTTTTGTGTGGTGTTCTATCTTCTAGATCTGAGTCGTGGTTGTTGTCATGGTCGTCCGCCATGGTGATGGGATGACTTCCAGGTTCCATGGCAATGGCGCCAATGTTCCGAGGGTTACCTGAAACTGTAGGTCGATCTCGGACGAGATCTTCTGTACTGGTCGGAGATGACATGTCCGGCTGGTGGGTGGCGGCCGGAGCTGTCGTGTCTGACTTGTTGGACTGGCTGCACTTCTGATCCTTGGTCACCAGAGGGTGGGGGGTACCTGCAAGAGACTCTGATGCTTAAGTTAGCATGGGTATTAAACAGGTTTTTAGTAGAATCAGAGTATGAGTTATACCTGGATGCTCCAGTGTATTTATAGTAGTGTGGGCTGACCTCTCTGATAAAATAAGTTAGTTATCTTATCTTATCTTATCTTATTTTGAGTGAAGTCAGCTTATCTTTAAGGGAACCGCCTTTATCTCTATAGGCTTGGATTGCCTTTGGATTTGGGTCTTGTTCCTTTATTTGGGCCCTTTATTGGGCTTTCCTGTCGATTTGGCCGACCTCTTTGAGAAGAGTTCGGATAGCCTGACCTGAAGAGGTCGGTCGCTTTGTCGCTGAACATCTCGGATCGGATAGCTCGACCCAGGGTGTGAACAACTCCCATTATAGCTCCCCCTGACTGGGATTTACCCTTTAGAACAGAGGCATGGTAAGCTTGTACATGTCATTTACTATGCCAGTCGTGTGTTAAATGATGCCCAAAAGAATTACACAACTACAGAAAAGGAATTATTAGCTGTTGTTTATGTTGTTGATAAGTTTAGGTCCTATTTACTTGGTTCTAAGGTTATTGTTTATACTGACCATGCTGCTTTGAAGTACCTTCTAACCAAGCAGGATTATCAACCAAGATTAATCAGATGGGTGTTGCTCCTTCAGGAGTTTGATATTGAGATAAAAGATAGGAAAGGGTCAGAAAATCAAGTAGCTGACCATCTCTCCATAATTGAGCCTGAAGCAGGAGTACAACCACCCACAGCTGTGACTGAGACGTTTCTAGATGAGCAATTGTTCCTCATTCAGCAGGCTCCATGGTTTGTAGACATTGCAAATTATAAGGCCATGAATTTTATCCTAAGGGAGTACAGTAGGTAACAAGTAAAGAAGCTATTGACTGATGCCAAGTACTACATTTGGGAGGAACCATACCTCTTTAAAAGGTGTTCAGATGGTATCATCCAGAGATGTGTCCTAGATGAAGAAACACAGCAGATTCTTTGGCACTGTCATGGTTCTGATTATGGAGGCCACTTTGGTGGTGAAAGGACAGCTACAAAGGTCCTTCAGAGCGGGTTTTACTGGCCGACTCTCTTCAGAGATTCAAGAGAATTTGTGAAGCACTGTGACAGATGTGCAAAAGCCCCGAATCTCCCTACCAACCATGAAATGCCACAGTATGGATTCTTGAGGTTGAGTTGTTTGATGTGTGGGGTATTGATTTCATGGGACCTTTCCCTCCCTTACATTCAAACAACTATATTCTAGTGGCAGTTGATTATGTGTCCAAGTGGGTGGAAGCTATGGCTCTACCCACCAATGATGCCAAGGTGGTAATGAGCTTTCTTCAGAGATATATCTTTAGCAGGTTTGGTGTCCCGAGGACACTCATTAGTGATAGTGGAAGCCACTTCTGTAACAGACAGCTAGACTCTCTTCTGCAGAGATATGGAGTCTGTCATAAAGTGACAACCCTCTATCATCCTCAGACAAGTGGACAGGTTGAAGTTTCCAACAGGAAACTCAAGAGGATTCTCGAGAAAACTGTCAGTGTTTCAAGAAAGGACTGGTCTAAGAAGCTTGATGATGCTCTCTGGGCATACCGGACAGCGTACAAGACTCCTATTGGCATGTCCCTTTACCAGTTGATCTATGGCAAAGTTTGTCACTTGCCAGTTGAGCTGGAGCATAAAGCGTACTGGGCAATCAGGTATCTGAATCTTGATTCAGAAGCTGCATGAATTAAGCGGATGCTTCTGTTGAATGGACTTGATGAATTCAGATATTCAGTCTATGAGAATTCCAAGCTCTATAAGGAGAGAACCAAGTTATTGTATGGCAAGAAGATTGCCATCAGAGTCTTTGAGCCAGGACAGAGAGTGCTTATGTATAATTCAAGGCTCAAACTCTTTTTTGGGAAGCTGAAATCCCGGTGGTCAGGACCGTTTGTGGTTACCAGAGCTTCACCATATGGTCATATGGAAATACAGGAAGAGAATTCTGACAAGAAATTTACAGTAAATGGCCAGAGGCTGAAGCACTATCTTGGAGGCGAGATCGATCGCCAGAGGTCCGCTCATCTGCTGAACTAGCAGAACTGACCGTCAAGCTAGTGATGTTAAAGAAGCGCTTGTCGGGAGGCAACCCGATAATTTCGTATCCTTAGTTATTTTTCGTAGCAGTGATTTTCTTATCTATCTGATTTTTATTGAGTTTTACTGTTTTCCTTTTGTTTTACGTGTGTTCTGATCATGCAGCTATCTTAGAAAAAAAATTGACGAGCACACGACGCGCAAGCGTCATATGTGTGAGCGTGAAAAAATAAAAGTGAACAGAAAGTTGAGCAGGAGTGGCGCTGGAACGATGCCTTACGCACAAACAAGACCGCGCGTACGCGTACCTCATGCGTGCGCGTCATTTGCACTTTTCGCCATCCACGCGTGCGCGTCACTGACGCGTACGCGTGACCTTAAAAATCGGCGTAAATAAGTGTTTGGGCAGAGAGTTGTGCTGGCTTGGGGCTGGAAGTGTGGTGGAAGCACAAACTTGGTCACGCGTACGTGTCCCTGACGCGTGCGCGTCCTTTGCATAAATGGCCATCCACGCGTACGCATGTATGACGCGCACGCGTCGTATGAAAAATTTTAGTTCCCAAGCCACGCGAACAGAGAGTTGTACGTGCACGCGGCCGCCTTCGCACGATTCGCACAAACCAAGGGCACGCATATGCGTGTCAGACGCTTACGCGTCATTTTCAGAATCGGGCGACCCATGCATACGCGTACGTGTTGCCTGCATCGCACAACTACACTAGTTCGCCACCCAGTTTTAATTTTATTTCTCTCTATCCCAAATCATAATTCTCTCTTATTCTTTTATCCTTTTCTTCTTTTTTCCTCATACTATTTCTTTTTGTTTTCAGTTCTTCCTTGCTTGAGGACAAGCAAACCTTTAAGTTTGGTGTTGACGCTTCGCTTATGGATTTTCTGTTTATTTTTATGGCACCAAAGGGAGGCAAATCATCTTCACGGGGAGCACAGCCTGAAGAAAGAAACAACCACTAGGATAATTGAGGTGGTTGAGTTCTTTTCATTCTATACTCCTTCCCGCTCTTACTATGTTATGTTCCGGTTTTCTACTGTTTTGTTTTAGTTGTTGCATGATCATTTGTTATTTCAGTTCCTAGTAGTTAATTTAATTTTGTCTTATGTATCACTCACTAAGCTTGAAATCAAAAATACAGAAGTGATGTATTGCATGAGAAAGTGAGTTTATATTGAAGAGTAGTCTTATTTACTTAGATGTAGTGGTAATTTCTGTGATTCTGAATTCATGACATGAACAGTGCATAGTTGAATTTGAATCAAAGGATGTTGATGTATAAGGAACAGGAATTTAGAGAACTATTATGAAGTCTCTGCAATAAGTAAAAGTTAATCCTTGAAGCAAAAGAAACAGCATTGGAAATATATATATATATATATATATATATATATATATATATATATATATATATATATAAAGCAAGGTCCAAGTCTTTGAGCATCAATGACTAGGGAGGTCAGACATGATTAAAAGCTCAAAGAGTTGTTTCCCTAGTCACATGCTTGTGGTGTTCTTATGTCAAGTAATCCTTGAGACAAAACATTTAGATTCGGGATCAATTGCAATTAACAGAGTATGCCAAAGACTTTGAGCACCACTGTCTGGGAGTAACTGAAAGGAAAATCAAAACTTAAAGAGAGTTCCCCAGTTAAGTGCTTGTGGTGTTTCTGTGTCAAGTGAAGATTGAGACAAAATATTTAAAGTCACAACTAGGCTCAAGGTGCAAAGCACCAAAGAAAAAAAAGAATCAAAGAAAAATTGATGTATTCAAGGGTTAAATTAAGTTACAAAAGATTAGAGAATTCATAATATACCCGGATTCCAATTCCAAATGACAGTGACATCTTTTTGATTCAAAGGAGAGTGAGATGCCAAAACTATTCAGGATTGCAGCTATAAACCCCACTATAAGAAGAGACATGAGCTTAATCGAACTCTCATTCTCATGCAAATTCACATCCTAAGCCTATATTAATTTTGGTTGCTTAAGGACAAGCAACAATTCAAGTTTGGTGTTGTGATGTGTGAGCATCTTTCCTATCTTTTCCTAATAAAATTGCATTTAAATTGTTGAGTTTAATCACGAATTAACTATCTTTTAGCCACTATGGATGCTACTTTGAGTCTTGTGCAATTCTGTTTATTTTAGGTAGCATTCGGCTGGATTTGATGGAGTTTCTGCAGCACAAGAATTAAAGGAGATGACCAGCGAGGAGCGACACGTACGCGCACCTGACGCGTGTACGTGATTTGAAGATTTGCACGGCAACGCGTGTGCGTAACTGATGCGTACGCATGACACGAAAAGAAGACCATCGACGCGTACGCGTGACTGACGCGTACGCGTGACATACGCCACGTGCAGAAAACGCAAAAAATGCTGGGGGAGATTTTTGGGCAGGTTTTGACCCAGTTTTTGGCCCAGGAAACACAGATTAGAGGCTGCAGAATAGAGGACTCAGGGGAACACTTCCCATTACTTCCTAAGTTAAGCGTGGACCCTACAAAGCAAGTGGTCCCCATCCATCAATTGAAGACTTGCTGATTATTTAATTAATTCTGATTAAAACTTTATTTTTATTTTAAAATAGGAAAAGATATTATTTTAGTTTTAAAAATTAGATTTTAAATTTATTAGGATTAGATATAAAAGGAAAAAAAACTTCCTTTTGAGGGGCATCCCAACATTAGTTAACTTTTCATTCCATCTCAACCCAATTGACAATCCTTATTTTCTCTCTGAACCATGAGCAACTAAACCTCCATTGTTAAGGTTAGGAGCTCTGTCTATTGTATGGATTGATACTATTATTTTTCTATTTTAATTCATGTATTGATTTTTATTTCAAGAATTATTTTCGTTCTTTATCTTATGAATTCGGGTGGAACGGAAGTATGACCCTCTTTCTAATTGAGTTCTTGTATAACTTAGAAAAGCTCTTTACTTGAACAATAGCTTGAAAATAATTTCTCCTAAATTCTAATTATCTGGACTTAACGGGATACGTGACATATAATCCTTTTACATTTGGATAATTAGGATTTTTGTGGCATATAAACTAGAATTGAACTTCACCATCTAGTTGGAATTAATTGACCAAGGAATTGGCAGTTGATGAGAATTAGAGGAGACTAGAAAGGTCTAAGGAAGTAGGGTCTAGTCATATATAGTTTGCCATGAAATTAAATCTTGCATGATTAAAATAGTTAGTAAGAAAAGTCAATTCGAAAAATAGACATCTCTGAAGCCTTAATTGTTTCTCCATACATATGTCACAACCTGTTTACTGCTAGCTTTATTAAATTTCTGAATTATTGTTAAATGCTCTTGAACATCAAAACACTCTTTTCTATTTGCCTAACTAAGGAAATTAATCAACCATTGTTGCTTAGTCCATCAATCCTCAGGGGATCGATCCTCACTCACCTGAGCTATTACTTGGTACGATCCGGTGCACTTACTGGTTAGTTTGTGGTTGTAAATTACGCACCAATTGTCGAGATGTGTGTGTGGCCAGAACGGTGGAGATGTATGTGTGGCTGGAACGGTCGAGATGTATGTGTGGCCGGAACAGTCGAAATGTGTGTGTGGCCGAAATGGTCGAGAGGGCAAGATCTGGGTGCGATCCCACTTGCTCGTTAACTTGAAATATGTATTCGGATGGTAGGTTGAGGACAAAAGTTCCCTCTCTTGTCGTGACGAGGGTGTGGGGAAAGGAGAAAGGCACTCTCCTTCGTATTGTTTTCCCACATTCTTCTTTGGTGGAAAGGCACACTTCTTCGATGTGAAAAGGCACTCTCCTTCGATTATGATCCTCCTGGAGATTCGCAACCTAGAGACCAATGTCTGGGTTAGCTTCTAGATGTGTCGGGTTCTGACAAAGTAACTGACACGTGAGCTCACGGTCAGTAGGATAGACATGCATCATGTGCATTTGTATGTTTTATTTTAGTGTGCATTATCTGGGCTTGCTTAATTGCTTATTCATGTTAATTTCTAATTGTCTACTTGTTATATATGCTTTCTGTGTGTGTTTTCTTTGTTTTCTTTGTTTGTCTGCGTGGATCTTCTGGTGTTTTGGAGGATAGTAAAGGAAGGGGAATAGCTGAGGGTTTTAGTTAGAGTTGAGTTAGAATGAAGAACCTTAGTGGACCACCCTGATTATGGCTTTCATATTTAAATCCTAGTTTTATAATCAAGAGCGTCGGAGTTTTAGGATTGCCTTTGGCTTTTCTGGGACCTTATTTATTATATATGTGGGCACCTTAACTATATTGAGAACCCGTGGTTCTCATCTCATACAATATAGTTATTTTTCAAATGCAGGTTGAGAAGCACCACTTTGTATTTTGGAGACTTGGATGAAGCGAAGAACTCTTGGGGCTCGGGAACATATTTTGTTTATATTTATATATGTACGTAGATTCTCCACCTTGTAATTTTTTTTGTTTGTCCCTCTTAAAGGTTGACTCGGAGAAACAGGTTGTCATTTTTCTGCTTTGGGTCATTTTGGATTCTCATGTATATATGTATATATGTTTATATGCTTTGTCCGGTTCTAGCTTCGCAAGACGGGTTAGAAGCCTTGTTATTTGTATCTTGAAACTCTCTTATCCTACTTCGTTATGTTGTCGCTTCGTGATTGTTGCGCTTTTCATTTTACCGCTTTTGTTTTGACTTTTCTTCAAAGGCTCATATTTATAAACTTTTTCAAACTATATTATATATATAATTTTACTTTTAAAGGTCGTAATACCTCACCATTTCTTTTTTATGACTTAAGCATAATATTCTGTGTGGTAGAGTGTTACATTATGGTATCAGAGCAGTTCGTTCCTGTAGAGCCTGAGGGACGGACTGACTATGCTTTTAGGCATACTCTGGGTGTGTGTACATGCTATATAGGTTGTCTGTTAGATGTATATAGCATAAATACTCATGAGCATACTTTTGGAAATTCGAAGCACTAGACTTGAGATATTAAGACTGATCACCTTAATATCAATTGTTCGGTGTAAACAAGACCCAAATAGCATCTCGTGGGTGTGACTCAGGTAATACGGTTGATTCTCTGACTGCTGCTGTGCAAGCTTCTGCTGAAGAGATGGATCGAACAAAATAGAAACGGTGAAGAAGGCGGTAATGGGTCTAGTGCTGAAAGAAACCAAGGGACTATAACTCGTGCAGTTGGAGTAAAGTTCAATAGCGCTTAGTTAGAGGGATAGAGAGACTCAAGGAATGTTCTGACAGAGTAGACGAGTGATTAAGTTCTTAATGGTTTAGAATCAGAGTGGCATTACGAAATCACGATAATTTTGGTAGATCTAAAACTGTAGTGACGTGTGGAAAGAGTTTTAGGATATGAGGGTGTCTTGAGGAATCGACGTAGGATCCAGCAGTGGAAAGTGTGTGTGATTTAGGTTATAAAAAATTGAGTTAGACTAAGAGATTAGAGAATTGATTAGTGTTTGAAATAGCTAAGAATGATTTGAGATTAATTTGACTTAGATGGAACTCTTGAAGGGTAAGGAAGTTGCAGTCAATGAGAAAGAGTTAGACAAAACTAAGAATGAAACAAACAGGTACAGTTTAGGCTTGAATTTGGTTGAGTTTATAACCATGTACATGAGAGTGAAGAATATGGATTTGTGTTTGAATTATTATTGGGAAACGGTAGAAAGTGGGTGTGAGGTTGGGTGGTATTGAAAGAGCGTATATGTAGATTTGAGAGTTTTTCGAGGGTGAAAATTTCTATTTGGGGGGTAGGATGTAAATTGTAAAATTTGTAAAATTAGTAAATAATTAATTAATTAATTAATCATTAATCAAATAAATTAGAAAATAGAATTTTATGGTTTAGTGAGGTAGAATTAATTAAAATATGAATTTTGATACTAATTTTAAAAAATTTTGTCCAAGATTGGGCCGAACGGGCCAAACTGGGCAAACTGGGCCCGTATTGGGCCCAAGACCCAACCCAACAATATTTAAAGGAAGAGCACAGCTCTTCTTCCCCAAAGCAAAAGGGGAAAACACACTGAGCATAGGAGAAAAGGGGGAGAAACATGCAAACCCTCACCCAAATCTTCAATCCAACGTAACTTTTGATTTGGAGCTCCGATTGACGAGTCATCCATGGCCACGCGTTTATCTCGAAATTCTCTACAAAACTCACTAACCAATTTGGTAAGAAACCCAATTTTTCTCACCAAGACTATCTCTTTTCAGTTTCAAAATTCATGAGTTTAAAAATTGAGAATTGTGATATTTTGATGTTTTAGGATCAAATTAGCTTGCGAGAATTTTTTAGTGTTGTTCTATTAGTTTGTGGGTAAGGTAAGAAGCTCTTAAATCTTGGTTAATTTCTAATTTAGTAAAGCTTATGTTGAATTATGATGAAATTTTATATTATTAGATTAGATGTTTGAAGTTTGAAGTAATTGGTGGTGTCGGTAAGCTGAATTTGGGCTATGGTAACTGAATTCTGTCTGGCACACTATTTGGAGCTTTGGGTATTTACAGAACTGCAATAAGTTATGGTGCTCCAAGAATTAGGGAGAAATCAGCCATGGTATGGTTTTGGTTTCTCGTATATAATATGTAATGTGTCGTGAAAACTTAGGCTAGTTGACTCATAGGATAAGTTGAATTGATTGTTGGTTGTTGAATTAAATTGTTGATTGGGATGTGTTGAAGATAATTGTTAAATTGGTGTTTGGAATTGGTTAAGTAGATTATGAGGTGTTGAATGTTGAGTTGTCTGTGAGAATATGTTGTTTGTGATAAATGATGAGGATATTAAATGATGATAATGATAGTAGGATGACTTGTGAATTGTTTTGCATTGGTTTGTGAACTTGTATATAATGAAAATGCTAAGAATTGGGTATTTGCATGTGATGGAAGAGATGGAATAGGTATGAGACTATTTTGTACAAAATAAGTGCTGAAATTGGAGTGTGAGTTATTAGTTTTTGAAAGAAACTTGGCGAAATAAAGGTTTGACAATTTTTTTTGTAAAATTGATTTTTAGCCGAACTTCAGCGAGCCATAACTTGGCTTCCGGAACCCCAAATTTTTTCAAACTTATTTCATATGAAAATTTGGTCTATGAAATTTACACCGTTTAAAGAACAAATGAAAAATATTTTAAAACAAAAAAGTAATGCGCGTCGAAAGTTTGGTATGTAAAACTGAAATTCTACAGACTTAGCCATTTCTGATCAAACTGCAGTGTCTGCGTACACATACCCCTCATTCGCGAAGGGTCGTTTTTGTACAGCGTACATGCGTACGCGGACAATGCTATGCATACACGAAATGGGCTAAACTGCACGCCCACGCGTATGCGTGGCCCCTGTTTAAGCGAAAATGGATTTTGTGTTTTAAAGCTCAAATTCAAACCTCTAAACTTCTATTTTAACTCTTTTAGCCCCAGATCATAGTAGTAACTCTAGTAGTAAGTTAAATCTAGGAAATAGAGGTAACTTGGAGATGAAGTAAAGATTGAAAGTGATGATATTAGGCTATGGAAAGTTAGGTTACTTGGAAGTAAAGGAAGGTCTAGAGTAACTAAACTGGGATGTTAATGATGAGATTGGGGATGACTATGTGTGGCCAGAATGGTCGAGATGTATATATGGCCGAAATTGTCGAGATGTGTGTGTGGCCAGAACGGTCGACATGTGTGTGTGGCTGGAACAGTTGAGATGTGTGTGTGGCCGGAACAGTCGAGATGTGTGTATGGCCGGAATGATCGAGAGGGCAAGATTTGGGTGCGATCCCGCTTGCTCGTTAACTTGAAATATGTATTCGGATGGCAGGTTGAGGACAGAAGTTCCCTCTCTTGTAGTGACGAGGGTGTGGGGAAAGTGAAAAGGCACACTCCTTCGTATGTTTCCCCACATTCTTCTCTGGTTGCAAGGTGGAAAGGCACACTCTTTCGATGTGGAAAGGCACTCTCCTTCCTATCTCTTCAAGGAGAAGGTGGAAAGGCACACTTTTTCAATGTGAAAAGGCACTCTCCTTCGTTTATGATCCTCCTAGAGATGCGCAACCTAGAGACCAATGTCTGGGTTAGCTACCAGATGTGTCAGGTTCTGGCAAAGTAACTGACACGTGAGCTCACAGTCAGTAGGATAGACATGCATCATGTGCATTTGTATGTTTTATTTTAGTGTGCATTATCTGGGCTTGCTTAATTGCTTATTCATGTTAATTTCTAATTGTCTACTTGTTATATATGCTTTCTGTGTGTGTTTGCTTTGTTTGCTTTGTTTGTTTGTGTGGATCTTCTGGTGTTTTGGAGGATAGTAAAGGAAGAGGAATAGTTGAGGGTTTTAGTTAGAGTTGAGTTAGAATGAAGAACCTTAGTAGACCACCCTGATTATGGCTTTCATCTTTAAATCCTAGTTTTATAATCAAGAGCGTCGGAGTTCTAAGATTGCCTCTGGCTTTCCTGGGACCTTATTTATTATATATGTGGTCACCTTAACCATACTGAGAACCCCCCGGTTCTCATCCCATACAATATAGTTGTTTTTTAGATGCAGGTTGAGAAGCACCACTCTGTATTCTGGAGACTCGGATGAAGCGAAGAACTCTTAGAGCTCGGGGACATATTTTGTTTCTATTTATATATGTATGTAGATTTTCCACCTTGTATTTTTTTATGTTTGTCCCTCTTAGAGGTTGACTCGGAGAAACAGGTTGTCAGTTTTCTGCTTTGGGTCATTTTGGATTCTCATGTATATATGTATATATGTTTATATGCTCTGTCCAGTTCTAGCTTCGCGAGCCGGGTCAGAAGCCTTGTTATCTGTATCTTGAAACTCTCTTATCCTACTTCGTTACTTTGTCGCTTCGTGATGGTTGCGCTTTTCATTTTACCGCTTTTGTTTTGACTTTTCTTCAAAGGCTCCTAGTTATAAACTTTTTCAAACTATATTATATATATAATTTTACTTTTAGAGGTCATAATACCTCGCCACTTCTTTCTTATTACTTAAGCATAAGATTCTTTGTGGTAGGGTGTTACATTTGGCTTAGGTTTAGAGTAGATTTTGTGCATTCTTGGCTTGGAAAGAGAAATTAGGTGCTCTCGAGTCATTAATATCCAATTTGGATTGGTGATCTAGAGTTGTTTGTTAATATTCTTTCCATTGACGCAAATCTCTTACTAATTCAATTAGTAAGTTGATTAGGACTTATGGATTGAGATTAACTAGTCTTATTTGATCTTCTCCCGATGTTGGGGATAACAAAATAAGATTAGCTCTTGATAATTATTGTGTTATAATAAATGACTACGATAGAAAACCTCAATTCTCAATCTTTGCCATGAATGCCTCTTTAGTATTTGTTATCTTTAGTTGTTTTCTTTATTTTCTTTTCATTTAGATTATAGTCTTCTTATATGCAAACCACCCAATGAATCTCATAACTAATAATGCGCATACCTCACTGCAATTCCTTTGAGAGACGACCTGAGATCTAATACTCGGTATTTTTTATTGGTTTGAGCTTGTGACAAACAAATTAAACTTTGATGGGAAGATTCTATTGTTGGTCTAGAATATACTTGCAATGAAGAAATTCTATTTCTATTGAGAAATTCTAGATCAACATAAATCTTCACACCAGACCCTGGGTTAAGTAACATGTCAGAATTTGCATGCAATTATGCATTGGCAAATTGATAATGTTTGATAGAGCCTCGACTTCGACAGATACGTCAAATAATGATATTGGAGATTCTACAAGAGGACCTGAGACAAGGTTATTCCATCAATTGGTACCCTGAGTCGATGAACAACTTCAGTTGTCACAGAAGGGATCCCAATGGCTGTACCCGTTACATGGCCTCAATAGGGGTTTCCCCCAAATTATCCTCCACCTATAGAAACTCCTAATATTGGAACCATAGGACGTGCTACCATAAAGAATAATCCTTTGTATAATCTAGTACCACCTCCAGAGTATCCCTTCATAGGGATATACCATTATAGCCCTGGCATGGAAAACTACAATGCCTATCAATACTTAATGAACAACCCTCCATATTTGGGATCTGTTCCCATGCCACAACCTATTCTTACGATGTCAAATGTCACTTCGACGCAAGGTGTAGGGGCACCTAGAATGCCGGTAGGAGGGACACATACCTCTATATTCCCAGAGATGTCGAGACAGATTTCTGTCGGGACACTACAAAAATTACCGGAATAGCGACCAATTTAGCGACTGATTCTGGTGGTCGCTAACCATTAGCGACCGGTTTTTGAACAAGGCCACCAAATCTTCATCAAAGAGTATCAGTCGCTAAATAGGTCGCTAACATAATCGGTCGCTAAATGCTAACCGAATTTTACATCGTTAAACGGTCGCTGAGTAAATTGGTCACTAAATGGCGACCAACTTTTCGGTCGCTAAATCGGTTGCCATGAAATCGGTCACTAAATTGGCCACCAATGCTTGATTTGAAAATCTAAAATCGGTCGCTAAATTGGTCACTAATTCTTGAATTAAATTTCTAAATCGGTCACTAAATCGATCGTCTTTCTTAATTTTATAATTATAGACTTTTACTAATTTCACATTTACCACTACTAAAACTTAATTTTTATAAATAATTATATTTCCACAAGATATAAAAAGAATCAAGCTTAGATTAATTTTTCAAATAAATACTAACACATTCACAATGTCTACATAGAAATATAGAATTTAAAATATTAAAAATTCTTAAATACATCAGATTTATGATCCACAATCTAGACTAAAATATGGTAAAAATAATTTACAAACAACATAACTATGCTCTATTCAATATCTACTTAGACCAAGCAACTGTATTTATCTCAGCTTGTACACTCTAGTATAACTCGAGCCTCTTTCAAGGGTACCACGTCAAAAATTGGTATACTTTTTTGCTTTCCTCCCTCATTCTCTGTAATGAATCAACAACTGCAAGAAGGAAATATTCAGAATAAAGTTGATACAGTTCGGCTGTAAATTAACAACAAATTCAGCACACGACATTTTTACACATGGAAAATCTTAGCTAGCATGAAAATCTCTCAGCAAAGGAAATAAATTCTTATACCCCTTTTGTAAATTCACTAATTAAACTCAGGAGAGGAAGAATTAGTACTTTTCAGTTCTATGGATACCAATCTGCGCTCTTAGTATATCATTTTTTTAAAATTCATTTAACCAAGCATAAGACAATATTTAAATGCAAATGGATTCACAAGTATACAAAGAACTATTATTAAACAATAAGAAAAATGCAATAGGGAGAATAAGTTTTTACCTCTTGAGTCCAAGATACAATGTGACCTTTCTTTTTAGATAATTTTCTTGCAAATATTTTATCTTATAATGGCCACTACAACACTCTGCCAATTGCACTCTTCATCTTCTTCTTTCCTATGCCATGTAACTTGTGTATGTGGTAGAGTTTCATGCAGAGCATCTCAGCCTCGGTTCATCTTTCAGTTTCAGCATCTTCACCTAACAAAACAATATTTCAGATTGAGAATTCTAGTGTCATAGCTTGCCTTAGAGTAAAAGGTTTCTCTTTTTTCTACTGCTCTTCTTTTTTATTTAATTTTTTTCCATATATTCAATTTTGATTTTTCTTAACAGGGCACTGATGCACCACTATTTTGTGCTACATTTTGTGCTTAATTTAGGTGGATTTCATCCACTTTTCCTACATTTATTCAATGAAATGGCATGGTTTCATGATTTTCTCCTAATTTATGCTTAAGTGTGAAAACATGCTTTTTAGTCCCTTAATTGGTTAATTTTAATTCACCTTTAATTCCACTAGATGTCTTGATGTGTTTGTTAGTGAATTCAGATTGGAAAGGCTAGGGATGGATCAAAGGAGGGAAGAGAAAAGTATGTAAAGTGGAGAAATCATGGAAAATCAAGGATTTGGGATGCATTCAACGACGCGCACGCATAGCAGACCCTCACGTGTGGAATTGAGGTCGCATGGAGAAGCGTACGCATACATGACGCGTACGCGTCGATGCTCGCACGTGACTTCATTAAAGTGAAACCGTTGGGGGCGATTTCTGGGCTTCCCAGGCCCAAATCTAACACAATTCTGAGCCTATTACATGCAGAAATCAAGAGGAGTCAAAGGTGGAGAAGATATAGTTTAGTTTAGATGTAGTTTCTAGAGAGAGAAGCTCTCTCTTCTCTCTAGAATTAGGTTAGAGGCAAATTAGGATTTCTTAGATCTAGGTTTAATTCATGTTTTGATTTACTTTACCTCTTCAATTCCTTGTTCTTCTACCTTTGCTTTCTCGAGTTTTGTATTTCATTACTTGTAATTGTCTACTTTGTGGTTGAAGCACTCTTGTTCTTCTATTTTCCTTTAATGTAATTCATATTTGATTTCTCTTATTATTGATTTACTTTATTGTTGTTGATTTCTTACAATTAGTAGTTGTAGATTTATATTTCTTGCAATTTGATTTTACTTTCCTTTTATGCCTTCCAAGTGTTTGACAAAATGCTTGGAAGGATGCTAGAGTAGATTTTTCTCCTCTTGGCTTTGGTTGAGTAATTGGAGACTCTTGAGTTATCAAACTCTTTTGTTGATTAATAATTGAAAGTTGCTAGTTGATTTGAATTCCACTAAAACTAGTCTTTCCTTATGAGTTGACTAGGACTTGAGGAATCAAATTGATTATCTCCACATGACTTTCCTTCATAGTTAGAGGTTGACTAAGTGGAGCAATGGACAATTCTTATCACAATTGAGGAGGATAATAAGGATAGGACTTCTAGTTCTCATTCCTTGCCAAGAGTTTTCTTAGCTATTAGTTTAATTCTTACAATTTACTTCTCTTGTCCTTTATCCAAAACCCCAAAATATACATCTCATAATCAATAACAAGAACACTTCCCTGCAATTTCTTTGAGAGACGACCCGAGATTTGAATACTTCGGTTATTTTTATTGGGATTTATTACTTGTGACAACCAAATTTTTGCATGAGAGGATCGTTTATTGGTTTAGAAACTATACTTGCAACGAGAATTTATTGTGAAATTCTATACCGACAAAAATCCCCTCATCGAAATGGCGACGTTGCCAGGGAGTTGCATATGTGTTCTTGTTATTAGTTATTGTATATATGTGAATATTGTGAATATGTTTGCCTTTTTGTCTCTTTATTAGTTTTTGACTAGTTTTAGGATTTGGTTTTCTTTGTTTCTTATTTGATTTTGATTGCATTTGCTCTTGTTATTATTCTCATCCTTTTGGCTATGAGTTTGGTAATCACTATGTTGTAGGAAATGGAGATTACAATGAAGATATGCATCAAGGATGGAACAATCAAAGGTGGAAGGAGCCTCAAGCATATGCTCAACCTTTTTGGCAACAACCTCCTCCGGTTTCGTATAGGTATAATTCCACTCGTTACGTTATCAATCTAATGGATATGGTAGTCCTTATTGTACATGTCAACAACCACCACCACATGCCTATGGACCACCTCCTCAACATAGCCTTCAACCATACTCACAAGCCCCTTTTCACCAAATACCTTCCTATGACCCTCATCCATCATATAACCAATCACCCTTATCTCATCCTTGTGACCATTATGTAAGAAAGTCCTTAAAACCACCACAATTCCAACATCAATACTCCCAAGGACCATAATTTTCATATACACCACCTCCATACCCTTACCAAGAAGAACCACCTTCCTATTATGAACTTTTTCTCCAAAATAATGAACCCTCCTATCCACCCCAAACCCCAATTGATGATTCTATCACTTTGCTACTTCAAGAACAAAGAGAAATGCAAAGGGAGGCACTAGAATCCATCACCGCCTTGGATGAGGTGGTAAACCGATTAGCCTCCCAATGCTTGAACAATCAAAGCACTCCCATGACCACATGTGGAGAATTAAATGAAGAGCCAAGCATAACAGAGAGATTGGAAACTCCGGTGGAAAATGAGGAATGTTACTTTGTGTTAGAACAATTGGAGGAACCTATGCTTGTTAAAGAAGAGGAAGAAGTAGTAGAAGACTTAGGAGATGCGGAACCTCCATGGGAATCTAAAGTTATAGAAAACTCCTCCAAGAAGATTGAATTTGACGTTGAGGAGGAAAGTGCACAACCTCCAAAGCATATTCCATATGAAGACTTGGACAGGATAGAGCAAGAATTGAGTTCCCTTGGTGATGAAGATTATGCATCAAACCTTCTTGGTGGTGAATCCTTTGAACTTGAAGAACCTTCTCCTAATGAGATAGAGAGCAACGTGGAGGTAGATTTCTCTCATCTTCCCATTTATGATTTGAGTGATGGAGAAGAGTTAGATGAAATTGATGAGCAAAGGATTGAAATTGAAGAAGTTTGTAAAGAGGTGGAGGTAATCAAAGAACAACACAAGGGAGTAAAGCTTGTAAAGACATTGGAAACGCCTCTCCCCAAGCCATCACCATCCATTCTTTCATTCAAGTGGGTCAATCTCTCATCCCTAAGCTTTAAGATTCCACTTGAATATGGTTTGCTTGAGATGGATGGGCAACTTAGAGCTCTTTATGGCTTTAAGAGCAAAAGGAAGATGGTTCGTGGTTGGCATTGTAAATTAAAGCTCATGATGGTTACATGTTCAAGGCTTAATAGAAAGGGTTGGGCTAGTGCTAAATTGGATGGGTCTAGAAGGAGAATTTGGCACTTTATTGAGAATTCATCTTGCTCACCACCCGGGTGGATTAATAATAATCAACTTGAAGACGGGTGTAGAAACAAGATATGGGATCCGGGAATAAATGAGGATCAACTTTGGGAGCCCTTAACTTGTGAGGAACTTCATCAAGGCTTGGTGGCATTAATTTTGAAAGATGGAGCTTATTGGAGATTCAAGCATTGGTGGATGTTCCAAGATGAGTACAAGGACAAGCCACCATAATGAGGAGCTCCCCATAAGTCCAACTTAAGGACAATAAACAAAAGTGCTAGGTGGGAGACACCCCACCATGGTAAAATCTTTTCATTTTTCTCTTTTGTAAATATTGGTAAAATTAGTTTAATTTCATGTTTTGTTGAGTTTGTTGAGTTTACTTGGTAGTTTGGTGTGTTAAATAAGGTTTTATGGTGTTTTGGTAGCTATTTGGAGGTTTAGAACACTTGGTTTGGTGTAAGAACTTGGAAAAATTTTGAAAAACAGAGCACCAACCCACACGTGACCCAGGTTTTTTCGACCATCAACGCGCATACGTCACCCACGCGTACGCGTGGATACAAACTTTTCACCTCCCAGCCAAAAACCCGAGAGTTGCGCCTACAGTATGCGAGACTTGTGCCTGAGGCACAACTCAACCCACGCGTACGCGTCGCTCTCTGATTTGCCATGCACGCGTACGCGTGATCCACGCGTACGCGTGATCCACGCATACGCGTCACTTCCATTTTACCATTACCACGCACATGCGTCACTCCACGCGTACGCGTGGATTGTCCTGTTTCATCAAACTTCTTTTCTTCTTTTCTTTCCATTTCTTTCCTTCTTCTTTCTTCTTTTGCTCTCCGTCCACCCATCAATCATCATCCAACACTACCAAACACCATTTATAACCATTCCTTTCAGTTAGTGGGTTGTTTAGTTAGTTTAATTTTCATTTAATTTTCTCTTTTTTGTGATAAGTGTTGGATTATTGATTTTGTTTACTATATATTACTGCTTACTATTAACTGAATGCTATTTTAGCATAATTGTTTTTGGATATTCCTTGTTGGATCCTTTATTGAGGTTTTAATTATTACTTGGTTTTGAATTTCTTTGTTGAACAACTGTGAATACCAAGTACATGAGAATTGCCTTTAATGAATTTTAATCTTTTTGAATTGCATGATTTGGCCATGATGTGATTTGAAACCCTTTGTTTGAGTAGGCAAGTTCTTAATGGATGTTGTGCATTAATCTTCATGCATTGTGTTTCATGATCATATGCATCCATATGTTTTTGGCTTGAATGCTTTCATGCTTCTTTATTGCTTGTTTGGTTGTTTTAACCTACGATTTTAGAGCATCTCAAGCACCCTAGGATGAGTGAAGTGCATGCTTCTTTGGTGACATAGCTTTTTATGCTAGCGTGTGTTCTAGACCGCATGCATCTTAGAACTCACACACTTAATTCATTAATGTCACACTAATTCACTCACTCAATTCTAGTGGTTTTTACCCCATTCCAACAATTTATGCTTCCTTGCTTTTGCACTTACTTTTCTTACTATCCTACCTTCTAATTTCAGGATGAGTCATCTTAAGCGAAAAAATGGAAGCGGGAGAAAGAACACGCAGCAACCGGTTAATCCACCAGCTGAAGGTGGCAATCCGGAGAGTCGTCGTACCCCCTTGTTCATCTTTGGATGCACCGAGGACGGTGAAAACTTTTAAGTGTGGGGAGGTCATTCGACCGAATCGGCGTTTTTGGGTGACAAATTCCTAATCCCAACACTTTTGCATTTCATTTTTTTAGGTCTTTTAGGATTTTTAGTTTCATTTTCTTATTTTTGCATACATGTATACATAATAAGCTTAGTCAAAATAATAAAATTTTCCAAGAAAATTACTTATAGGGCAACACCCCCCAATTGATTTGAGTAAAAAATTTTCATTGAACTTGCTTGAATTATATCTTGTGGAACATATTCTGAGCTAAGAACACAAGCTTGTGAGTTTTGAGCCTAATTGTATGGTTACATCTTATAACCACTTATTTTCCTTCTTGTGTGCATTATTCTCCTTCTATGATTGTAATACTTGATTTGTTTGATTCTTTATATCCATTATTTTGTGTATAGATGCATTTATATGATTGAGGCCATTGTTTCAATTAGCTCACTTACCCAAATAGCCTTACCTTTTATCTTCCACTGTTAGCCAACTTTGAGCCTACGATTAACCCACTTGTTCTTAATTTAGCACATTACAAGCCTTAAAGCGAAAAACAATAAATGTCCTTTATTTGGATCTTTGATTATCTTAGGCTAGTTAGTGTGTATCATTCAAGTGTGGGAAAACTTGGGACATTGGTTGGAAAAAGGTGTGTGTTGTATTTTTGTTGAAAATATTGGGAATTGGGTACATACTCATGTGTTAATTAAATGTAAAACCATATGCATTGATACTTTTGTATATACTTTATTGCAAAAAGACAAAAAAATAAAATGAGAAGAAAAAAAAGGAAAAAATATATATCAAAAGAAAAAACATAGAAAAAGAAAAAAAATAAAAAGGGGACAAAATGCTCCAAAGTGAAGTCCAATAATAATTAACACATATGAGTTGTGATCAAGAAAAGAATGCATGAGTGTGTGAAAAAGTGAAGAATGGGTAGTTAACTTCACCACCAATCTTAATACCAATTAAACAAGATCGACCATTGAAATTATATACTGCTACATCAGATACAACTTTAGGGAGCATGTTGACCCAAGAAGACGAAGATGGTAACAAAAAGTAGTTTATTATCTGAGTCAAATGTTGACTGATATGAAAATTAGATATAGTGCAGTCAAAAAACTCTGTTTAGCTCTTTATTTCTCTTGCACTAAACTTAAAAGTTACTTAATTGGAAAGAATTTTATGTTGTATCAAAATTTTATGTTATTAATATGTTTTCTTATCCAATATTGAGAGAAAGAATTGGCAAGTGGATGTTAGGGTTAATCAAATATTCTTTGTTTTATGTCCCAGTCAGGGCTGTCAAAGGGCAAGTGATTGTTGATTTCTTTGCAAATCATCCCTGTGTCAAGATTCATGAGCAACCCAAAATTGGGTATCTCGAGCTCAAACCTTAGAAGTTATTTTTTGATGGGTCGAAACATCAAAATGGGGGTAGAAGTAGGAATAATCTTAATCACCACCGATGATATTCCAACCAAATTTATGAGGCTTTAATTATTGGTGTAGAACTCTTAATTAAGACAGGAGCTAGAATAGTCAAAATATTAGGAGATTCACAATTAGTGATTCAACAATTAGCTAGAAACTATCAAGTTATTAGTCAGAATTTGACTAAGTATTTTGTGGTAGCCGTTCAACTCAGTTTCGATTAAATACATTTAAAGAGTCGAATTAGGACACTAATGAGTTAGCTCAAATGGCTTCTAGCTATAAAATCTCAAGTTGATAAAGGAGTTTAGTTGATGATCATATATCTCTAATCATTTGGATCTAGGGTATTTGCACAACAAACCCCTATACTTAGTATTGGATATATTATGGGTTTGTTGTGCAAATACCCTGGATCCAAATGATTGGAGATATAAGATCATCGACTTCCTTCAAAATCCTAATCAAAGAGTAGATCGAAAAACCAAATATTTGGCATTAAGCTTTGTATTGGTTGGAGGTGGTCTTTTCAATAAAAGTGTCGATGGTTCTTTACTCTAATGCTTGAGTATTGGTGCGCGTGTACGCAAAACCCACACTATTTCGTACAATAGCAACAGTACCAGCAAGTGCACTGGGTTGTCCAAGTAATACCTGAGCGAGTCAGGGTCGATCCCACGAGGATTGTGGCTTGAAGCAAGCAATGGTTGTCTTGAAGGTCTTAGTTAGGCGGAATCAGAAGGTCTTTGGAACCTTGTATAAGTACTTGTTATATCAAACATTTGGATGTTACGTTGAAATAAGGATAGGAATAGAGTTGAGAATCTGAGTTGCTTTGTCTTTTTGAAGTAACTCTGGTACTACTGTCTTCTTTGCTTGTGAATGATCTTCTTCTATGGCAGGTTGTAAGTGATCAAAGCCATTGCCCATGGTCATTGATCTCCTCTGCTACAGAATGAACACGGCCGTGGACTTTGGCCGTGGTTACTCAATCTGACGAAGGGTGAAGCGCATAGCAGTCCATTCTCTTGGCGATCCTACTCAAAATGTCACAGACAATGTCGAATCTTTCGGATCAGAGAATACTGCTTCTTTGGATTCTAGCCTATACCACGGAGACCATAATCTCCCCAGAGATCGGCTGAAGTGGTGTCTCGAGAAGTCCCCAACGAAATCGTGGATTAACCGTCTGAGAGATGTATAAACACTGTTGTTAGATCGTGCTTTTCTTCCAGGTACTCATACGAACCCAAGTAGACGTGGGTGTTTATGCGGCACGTTCGTCTTAATGTAATGAACAGAGCCAATTTGTCAGATCATCCTGTTCATCATGATGAAGATCAGAATATACATCTTAGAGTTAGATCAAACACAGATCGTAGAAGAAGAAATAGTATTTTTATTAATTCATAGGACTCAGCAGGGCTCCTTCCCTCAACCTAGGAGGTTTAGAAACTTATAAAAACAAAGTAAAAATGTGAATGATGCTCTCCTGAATCAGAAAGTCTGTAAAAAGTGTGTAAGATATGTGATATGTTCTGTTTTACATGAATCTAATCCCTAAATACTAAACAAATGACTAGTAAGGGTAAAACAGTCTATTTAGAGTTAAAATCCACTTCTGAGGCCCACTTGGTGAGTGTTTGGGCTGAGCTTTGATGAGATCCACATGCTGTGAGGCTCCTTGGGCTTGGAATGCCAGCTAGGGGTCCTCTCTGGGCCTTTGGATGTTGGGCTCTGCTCTTTGGGCGCTGGACGCCTGGAAGGGGGCAGGAAGCTGGCATTGGACGCCAGTTTTAGGCCTTTTAATCCGAAGCAAAGTATGAACTATTATATATTTCTGGAAAGCTCTGGAAGTCATCTTTTCATAGCCGTTGAGAGCGCTCCATTTGAACTTCTATAGCTCCAGGAAAGCTCTTCCGAATACAAGCAGGTCAGATCTGGATAGCATCTGCAGTGCTTTCTCTGTCTCTGAATCAGACTTCTACTCCAGCTCCTCAATTTCAACCAAAAAATACCTGAAATTGCCCAAAAACACAAAAACTCATAGTAGAATCTAAAAATGTGAATTTAACACAAAAACTATAAAAACTTAATAAAAACTAAATAAAACACACTAAAAACTATATGAAAGTGATGTCATAAAGCATATAAAATATCCGCTCATCAAGTATGTAAGATGCATATTTATCTATAGCTGAGGTACATGAAGGAATTTGTTACACTCATCAAGCGGGTCAAAAATTACATTGGACTTTGCGTCAACAAGAACTGTATTGACTTACAATGTTGAAGGATTATATTAATTTTGCTCGACGCACTACAAGAAAAAAGGTCTATTGGTACACTTTTTTCTTGCCACGCTTTTAAAGTGTGGCAAAAAGTGGTCAATGGTCACGCTTTTGTGAGGGTGGTCACTGATTTGTGATTTGGCCACGCTTTTTTGTCACATTTGAAAAGCGTGGCCATAGAGGGCTGTCGGCATGCCTTTTTTAGAGTGGCCACTGATTTGAAATTTGGCCAAGCTTTTTTTGTTACACTTGAAAAGCGTGGCCATAGACGGAAACCGACACGCTTATAAAGCGTGGCTAGTTTGGCTTCTAATAGGCACCTTTTTTAAAGCGTGCCCATATCCTATGTTTATTTTAGCACCCTGCAAAAGCGTGCCGATAGAGTTTCCTCCCCCAAAATTTAGTTTCCTACCCATTTTGTCCACATTTTGCTTTTTTTTTCTAAGTTTTCAGTTTTAAGCCTAAACTGATAACAACAGTATATTTTAACTTAATTTCCAAATTCCCTTTTAACCCTAAAAGTGAAGCTACGTCGTCAGATGTTCATCGATGTTCATCGCACCGCCTTCATCATCCCACAGCCTTCATCATCTTCATAAATGAGTGTCGCATCGCCTTCATCATCTTCATCACTGAGCATCGCACAGCCTTCATCGTCATCTTCATCAATGACCGTCGCACAGCCCTTCCTCTAACCCTCGCACCCGACCCTCTCTCTATCGCTACCTAGATGTTTTTCAACCCTCGGACCCACCCCTCGCACTATAAACCCAACCCTCTCAATGGTTCGCCTTCTCTCTGTCGCACCATCAACACATCGACACTGTTCTGTTCTGTTCTTGTTTTGATTTTAAGCTTTATTACACAAAAATCAAGCTCGACACTCCTGGTACTAATTACTAGGTGCAAGTTGATACTGGAAGTGACCTTCTATGGGTGACTTGTTCTGACTGCTCATCATGTGCTACAAGAAGTTCTATTAAGGGTGTATGTATCTACACTTTACTGATTCATGTTTTGTGCCTTTCTGATGTTTTGTCGAAAATAGATCATTCATTACCTTTCTGATTCTAAATCCTACTCCCTCAGCGATCTCTCTCTGTTGCAATCCTCGCACCCTCAATGCAAACCTCCTCCTCAGATTCACAACTTTGCACCCTTTCTCGCAACCTTCCATCGGTGCTGCCCCATCGGCGTTGCTCCTTCGACACTGATTCGTCGGTATGTCCTCCCTTAATCGGCGCTGTCTATCACTGCCTATCCCTCACTCGGCGCTCAAACCTTAAGGTTTATTTCATTTCTTTATTTAGACTCTGTCATTGCCACTATTACTGCCCACCATGTGTTTGATTAAATGTGTGTGAGCAATGCAATGCAGATTTGATGTTAACTATTTTGAGGAGCATCCCAATTCAATGCTGCTATTATGTGTGCTTCAATGGAATTCGATGTTAACTATTTTGAGTTTGAGTCTATGTTCACTATTTGTGTTAGATTGATTATTGTTGATGGTGTGTTTGTGTTAATTTCATACATAATCCATATAAATATTTTTTATTATTGTTGCTGGTCTGTTAGATTGATTATTGTTGATTATCGTATTGTCATTAATCTTTTTATAAATATTGAATTTATGAATTTTTCCCATATGAATTAAGTACCCTACTTAATTTAGATAAAACTATTTTTTACTATGTACTTGTCTTCACAGATAGTAACTGGAACCTCAGCTTCTTGGCTGCTGCTTGTGCTTCATTTGCTGCTGAAAGTTATCTGATGAAATAGTTTTAGAATTCAGTGAGAAGCCAACCTGTCCAGTAAGACTTGCAAGAGTGCTGAAACGAATGCACTCAACATGAAGGCCACCATTATGATTTCTTTTTGAGTTGTGACACTGACATTCAATACTTTCACAGAAAATACCAAGCGGAGATCCAAACAAAGTAAGTAACTTGCAATAACATGTGCTCCCAGCTTAACCTTTAGTTCTGTTCATGTCAAAACAGAAAAGGTTTGTTGAGTTTTTGTATTATTTTAAAGTGGAAAGGGAGTGATATATATAACTGATAAGGCTATAGGCTTTAGCAAATCTCATCAAAATAGATATATCAGGTCATCAACTAAATAAACATCACATGCTTTTAGCAAATCTGCATTGCTGTTGGTGTTATGGAGTAATAAATAGAGACCTGTCATAAAAAATTCGAATTCTATTCTAAAGAAAAATATTATTTGACAACAAAAATAGAGATTAATACTTTTAAGGAATAAATCAAAATAATTTCGTAGGTGCATATATGTAAGTTTTCGGTTTTGATTTATCTTTCTTAACAAAATTAGCTTCTTGGTGACGCCAAGTTTAAGGAAGACAAAATTTTTCCTTTGTTCAATAGATTGTTAACTTGCTTTATCAGTAAATCATGTTTTAAATTGAAGGTACTTGATGGGTACTGAATTTGAAACAATTGAGGCAAGAATAACACCTATGCTTGCACAACTCCAATGTGAGTGTGGCATTCTACAAAGATTGGTCTATAAGAACAGGAACCAGCACCGACGTTCTTCATATTTCCAGCATCTTTTGAAGGTACAAAAATTGAAAGTTTTCCTTTTAATGATATGAATAGCTTTCAATGAAACATTTTTCAACCTTTTTTTAAGTTTCATGGGCATGCTATGTAGTATGTATTTGTATGTCATTTTGGGTTTTTCTATCGCACCGCTATAAGACCGGCTATGCTTTATGGTACGGAGTGTTGGGTGGCTAAAGGGGAGTACAAACATAAGCTGAGTGTGGCAGAGATGAAGATGTTGATATGGATGAGTGGTCATACGCGATTGGAGCTAAGTTTCATTGATATTTTGGAATTTATAGTATATTCTCTTCTTTTTATCCTATTTGATTTTCAGTTGCTTGGGGAGAAGCAACAATTTAAGTTTGGTGTTGTGATGAGCGGATAATTTATACGCTTTTTGGCATTATTTTTACATAGTTTTTAGTATGATTTAGTTAGTTTTTAGTATATTTCTATTAGTTTTTAAATAAAATTCACATTTCTGGATTTTACTATGAGTTTGTGTATTTTTCTGTGATTTCAGGTAATTTCTGGCTGAAATTGAGGGACCTGAGCAAAAATCAGATTCAGAGGCTGAAGAAGGACTGCAGATGCTGTTGGATTCTGACCTCCTTGCACTCAAAGGGGATTTTCTGGAGCTACAAGAGTCCAAATGGCGTGATCTTAATTGCGTTGGAAAGTAGACATCCAGGGCTTTCCAACAATATATAATAGTTCATACTTTGCCCGAGTTTAGATGATGAAAACTGGCGTTCAACGCCAGCTCCCTGCCCTATTCTGGAGTTAAACGCCAGAAATAGGTTGCAAAGTGGAGTTAAATGCCAGAAACAAGTTACAAACTGGAATTCAACTCCAAGGAAGACCTCTACACGTGAAAGCTTCAATGCTCAACCCAAGCACACACCAAGTGGGCCATGGAAGTGGATTTCTGTATCATTTACTCATTTCTGTAAACCCCAGTTACTAGTTTAGTATAAAAACTACTTTTAGTGATTTATTTCAGATCTCTGGAACACATTATGTAACTTTTACGTTCTGAGAGCTCCATGGGAGGCTGGCCACTTGGCCATGTCTACCCTATTTTCACTTATGTATTTTCAACAGTAGAGTTTCTAGACACTATAGATTAAGGTGTGGAACTCTGCTGTTCCTCATGAATTAATGCAAAGTACTATTATTTTTCTATTCAACTCAAGCCTATTTCTTCTCTAAGATATTCATTCGCACACAAGAACATGATGAATGTGATGATTATGTGACGCTCATCATCATTCTCACTTATGAACGCGTGCTTGACAACCACTTCTGTTCTACATGCAAACAAGCTTGAATGCGTATCTCTTAGCCTCCTGATCGTGAGATCAGAGTCTTCGTGGTATAGGCTAGAATTATTGGTGGCCATTCTTGAGATCCAAAAAGTCTAAACCTTGTCTGTGGTATTCCGAGTAGGATCTGGGAAGGGATGGCTGTGACGAGCTTCAAACTCGCGAGTGCTGGGCATAGTGACAGACGCAAAAGGATTACTGAATCCGATTCCAGTATGATCGAGAACCGATAGATGATTAGCCGTGCGGTGACAGAACATTTTGGACCATTTTCACTGAGAGGACGGGATGTAGCCATTGACAACGGTGATACCCAACATACAGCTTGCCATAGAAAGGAGTATGTGATGCCAGGGCATTATGGCCTGTTTTTCTATGCTTTTTCAGTAGATTTTAATTCAATTTTCATACAATTTCTGTTGATAAAGGAGCAAAAGCATGAAAAATCTCTGCATGAAACAAAATCTCAGGCATAGGTGAATTTTAGCTAATATACAGGGTAAATATGATGAAATAGATCACACTAAGTGAAGTTTTGATTTTGGGCATTATTAGCACACTTAGTATAGTAAACTTTATCTTGTATGTTACTTTGATACACTTTGTTTATTTGATTTCAGACCAAAAGAAGCAGAGAAGAGCCACGTTAGTGGCTACGTTAGCGCCACTAACGTGGCCATTAAAGTGGAAGAAAGGAAAGCTTGGAAAGTTAGTGAGAACGTTAACGCCACTAATGTTAGCGAAGGACAAGAAGACCCACGTTAGCGACCCCGTTAGTTCCACTAACGTGGGCACTAACGTGGAAGAAAAGAGAAGCCCCAACGTTAGTGAAAAAGTTGATGGCATTAACTTTGAAGAAGGAGCAGCGTTATTGGCAAAAGTGAGTGCCAATAACGCTAGCGAAGCAAAAGAAGACCCACGTTAGCTTCCACGTTAGTTACATTAACGTGGGAACTAACGTGGAAGGAAAGGTAAACGCCAACATTAGTAAAAAAAGTGAGTGCCACTAACGTTTGCGAAGAAAAGGAAGACCCACTTTAATGGCCACGTTAGTTACACTAACATGGACATTAACGTGGGCAAAAATCTCAACTGGCAGCCTAACCATGCCTTCTTTAAATAAGAATAACATGAGCCACAAAGATTCAAATGAGGTGATTTCAATAGCATTGGAAATTAGGATTCCAGAGCTTTCCAAGCATATATGGCATTACATGGTGGACACTAAATTTGAGGGAGAAAACCTGCCCTGAAAGTGCAAAGATGAACATGGTATCAACCTGTAGTAAGGCCAGCTGACCTCTTCACCTTCCAAGACATGTAACTCGAGCTGTAGAGCTCCAAATGATGCGCTTCTAAAGGCGTTGGAAAGTAGACATCCAGGGATTTCCAACAATATATAATATTATGGGGGTAAACATTAAGTTTGAACTTCAGAACCTGGCAATATCCATCCCCTAATCGCTAACGTTATTGTGAATCACTTTTTCCAGTAACGCTAGCGACTATGCCAGCGACCTTGTCACCTTCAAAGGAGATTAACTTGAGTTACAGAGGTCCAATTGAGGTGATTTCAGTTGCGTTAGAAAGCTGACGTTCAGAGCTTTCCAAAAATATATAATACTATATAGTGGGCATGAAATTGGAGCACAAACCAGAGGCATCTTTTAAGCCCCAAAAACACCAACTAGGTAGCAAGTGTGACGTTAGCCACACTAACTTCAGCACTAACGCCACACTTGTAGCGTTAGTGTGGCTAACGGAAGCAATAAAGCCAAGTCACACTGGACCTCAATTTGATTTACTTCTCTCTCAAATCTACTTCAAAGTTCAAGCAAGTAAGCCCACAATTGTCAACCAATCAAGGCCACAAGAAGCATCTAGAATAGTTAATTTTCATTTCATTGTAATTTGCTTTTAATTTCATTTCATTTTTTAATTTAGGAGAGCCTATAAAAAGGCCTTAGTTTCTACATTGATTTCATTCTGGAACGGAGAATTGAAGGAAGGGGGAGAGAGTGAAGACCAATTCGAACTTCTGTGAATTGGCACACTCCAAGGGGAATGGGTCTTCGGACCCCTCCCCTCCTACACTCTTCTTCCTTTTCTCTTATTTTCTTCCTTAAGAGTAGTTTCGTTTTCTTTGTACTTTTCATTTATGAATTTTGAAGTTTCAATTTTAGTTTCAATCTTCATCTTTACTTTTCTGCACTTTCTTTCTTTTCTATTTTTGTAGAGCAATGATCAACTAACTCTTTTCATTGGGTTAAAGAGCTCTATTGTGATTCAATGGATCAATTGTAGTTCTTATTCTTCTTCTTCTTTCTTTTCTCTTGATTTTACTAGAGAGCTTTCGATTTTCATCCAATTGGGTAATTGTCTTGGAAGAGAAATTGCTCATACTTGGATTTCCTCTGAACCTTGGAAGAGGAATGAGGAAATCATGCTAGAAATACTCTCTCACATTGGATTAGATTGGGGGTTGGATGGATATTGTGACATTTAATCTTACCAATACTTTGATCTATGAATGTGTGTGGTATAATCAGTGACCAAACTTCAGCTCTTCCCATAAGCAATTAAATCAAGGAATTGGGAAATTGTTCAAGCTTAGAGAGATTGGATTGCCAAGGAATTGGGATCCAATCACTTAAGATTGCCAAGGAGATCAATGAATACATTGATTGAGGAAGAGATGAGAATGAACTTGATCCGGAGGATTGCAATATCTCTTGATCCCAATGTTCATTTTATTTTTAGTTCTTACATTTACTTTTCTTGCCATTTTACTTTTCTGCACTTTATTGCTTTCTTTACTTTTATGCCATTTACAATTCCTGCTGCTTATCACTCCAATATGATTCGTCTGACTAGGATAATCAATTAACCATTGATTGCTTAATCCATTAATCCCTGTGGATTTGACCTCACTCTATTGTAAGTTATTACTTGACGACAATTCGGTATACTTGCCGAGGGAGATTTGTTGAGAGACAAGTTTTCGTGCATCAGTATGAAGGATTGGATGAAGGCAATAGGAAAGCAGAGGTTCAGAAGGAATAAAGCATCTCCATACGCTTATCTGAAATTCTCACCAATGAATTACATAAGTATTTCTATCTTTATTTTACGTTTTCTTTATCTTTTTATTATTAAAACTCTATAACCATTTGAATCCGCCTGACTGAGATTTACAAGGTGACCATAGCTTGCTTTATGCCGACAATCTCCGTGGGATCGACCCTTACTCACGTAAGGTTTATTACTTGGACGACCTAGTGCACTTGCTGGTTAGTTGTGCGAAGTTGTGAAGAAGAACTATTATTATGAACGGGTGTATTGAGTTTTTAGCGCCATTACCAAGGAATGAACGATCACGATTTCGTGCACCAAGTTTTTGGCGCCGTTGCCGAGGATTGTTTGAGTTTGGACAACTAACGGTTCATCTTGTTACTCAGATTAGGTAATTGTGTTTTATTTTTAAGCATTCTATTTTTGAAAAAAAATATTCAAAAAAAACTTTTCAAAAATAAATTATTCTATGGCTTCAGAATTTTTAAGAATAAATTCTAGAGTTTCAAGATAACATGTTGAAGCCTGGCTGGCTGTAAAGCCATGTCTAAATTCTTTTGGACTGAGGCTTCCTCTTCACATGCTTGAACTATGTATGCTAAAGCTTGGCTGGGCATTGGTCATGTCTAGTGTTTTGGACCAGAGCTTTCACTGAAAGTTTGGCTGGCTAGTGAGCCATGTCTAATTCCTAGACTGGAGCTTTAGACTAGCATTGCATGATTCCTGGAATTCTCATTAAAAATTTTGAAATCCTTATTTTTCTTTTTCCAATTAATTTTTGAAAAAAATATACCAAAAAAAATAATTTAATAAAATCATAAAACCAAAAATAATTTTGTGTTTCTTGTTTGAGTCTTGTGTCAAATTGTAAGTTTGGTGTCAATTGCATATTTCTCAAACTTTCTTGCAATTTTCGAAAATTCTTCATGTGTTCTTCATGATCTTCAAGTTGTTCTTGATAATCCTCTTGTTTGATCTTCATATTTTCTTGTTGTGTGTTGCATCTTGTTTTTCATATGCATTCTTGCATTCATAGTGTCTAAAAATTAAAAATTTCTAAGTTTGGTGTCTTGCATGTTTTCTTTTCTTGAAAATTTTTCAAAAATAAGTTCTTGATGTTCATCATGATCTTCAAAGTGTTCTTGGTGTTCATCTTGATATTCATAGTGTTCTTGCATGCATCATTTGTTTTGATTCAAAATTTTCATGCATTGAGTCTTTTTTATGTTTTTCTCTTTCTTCATTAAAAATCAAAAAATATCTTTCCCTTATTTCACTCATAAATTTTCGAAAATTTGAGTTGACTTTTTCAAAACTTTTTAAAATTTAGTTGTTTCTTATGAGTCAAATCAAATTCTCAATTTAAAAATTCTATCTTTTTCAAATCTTTCTCAAAAATCAAATCTTTTTCATTTTTTCTTTCATAATTTCAAAATTTTCAAAATTTATTTTCAAAATATTTTTCTTATTTCTATTTCATATTTTCAAAATTAATGCTAACAATTAATGTGATTGAATAAAAAATTTTAAGTTTGTTACTTGCCTAGTAAGAAATGTTCAATCTTTAAATTTTAAAATCATATCTTTTGTTTCTTGTTAGTCAAATAATCAACCTTAATTTTCAAAAATCAAATCTTTTTAAATTTCTTTTTCAAATCTTTTTCAAAATAAGTTTCAATCACATCTTTTTCAAAATCATATTCAAAATCTTTTCTAACTTCTTATCTAACTTCTTATCTTTTCAAAATTGATTTTCAAATCTTTTTTCAAATAATCTTATCTTGTTTGATTCTTATCTTTTTCAAAACCACCTAACTAATTCTCTCTTTCTAATTTTTGAAAATCATTTACTTCTTTTTCAAAATTCCTTTTTAATTGATTTAAATTTTAATTTAATTTTATTTCTCTTTTTAAATTTTTGAATTTTAACTTTAATTTTAAATTAAAAACAAAAATATTTTTATTTTATTTTATTTTATTTTTGAATTCTTCCCTCTCTCATCCCCTTCTAATTATTTATTTATCTACTAACACTTCTCTTCTTCTTAAAAATTCGAACCCTCTCCCGCTTTCTGAGTTCGAATTCTTTTTCTTCTCTTCTACTCACATAAAGAAACCTCTCTACTGTGGCAAAGAGAATCCCTATTATTTTCTGTTCTCTTCTTTTTCATATGAGCAAGAACAAGGATAAGAACATTCTTGTTGAAGCTGATCCTGAACCTGAAAGGACTCTGAAGAGAAAGCTAAGGGAAGCTAAAGCACAACTCTCTGGAGAAAACCTTACAGAATTTTTCGAAAAAGTAGGAGACATGGACAAAAATAATAACAATGGTGGAGGTGCAAGGAAGATGCTTGGTGACTTTACTGCACCAAATTCCAATTTACATGGAAGAAGCATCTCAATCCCTGCCATTGGAGCAAACAATTTTGAGCTAAAGCCTTAATTAGTTTCTCTAATGCAACAGAATTGCAAGTTTTATGGACTTCCATCAGAAGATCCTTTTCAGTTCTTAACTGAATTCTTGCAAATCTGTGATACTGTTAAGACCAATGGGGTTGATCCCGAGGTCTACAAGCTTATACTTTTCCCGTTTGCTGTAAGAGACAGAGCTAGAATATGGTTGGACTCTCAACCTAAAGATAGCCTGAACTCTTGGGATAAGCTGGTCACGGCTTTCTTAACCAAGTTCTTTCCTCCTCAAAAGCTTAGTAAGCTTAGAGTGGATGTTCAAACCTTCAAACAGAAAGAAGGTGAATCCCTCTATGAAGCTTGGGAGAGATACAAGCAACTGACCAAAAAGTGTCCTTCTGACATGCTTTCAGAATGGACCATCCTGGATATATTCTATGATTGTCTGTCTAAATTATATAAAATGTCATTGGACTATTCTGCAGGTGGATCCATTCACCTAAAGAAAATGCCTACAGAAGCTCAGAAACTCATTGACATGGTTGCAAATAACCAGTTCATGTACATGATGACAAGTCATCTTAGCCTAGTTTCACTAGCCTTTTTCTTTTGTTTTCAACTGAATTATGCACTTTCTTGAGCCATAAGCAAGCCAATTGGGTAGATTTTCATGTTTCCTTTGATTTAATCAACCATGTATGAATTCATGCAATTTCATGAGGTTTTATGCTATAATTGTCACATATTATGAAAGAATGAATATCTCATGATTTTGAGCATAGCTTTGATGTGTTTGGTTGATTAATGATAGGTGAAGAAAGCTTGGAGAAAGGCTGAAGCAAGAAGGAATGGTTAGGAGGAAGAGAGGACAAAAAGTTTGAGCAAAAGTTTGCCTCAAACTTTAGCTCAAACTTTTGGATTAATTGAAAATGAACCAGGAAGCAAAAAGCTGGACCAAAAGTTAGCCTCAAACTTTTTGGCTAACTTTTGGGCAAAAGCTGGAGCAAAAGTTAGCCTCAAACTTTTTGGCTAACTTTTGGCATGAAAAACACTCCCTGGATGAGCAAAAGTTTGCGCCAACGTTAGCCCCTAACTTTTTGGCTAACGTTGGCGCATGAAAAACACTCCCTGGATTAGCAAAAGTTTGCGCCAACGTTAGCCCCTAACTTTTTGGCTAACGTTGGCGCCATGAGTATACAAGGGGAGGCCAACGTTGGAGCAAAAGTTAGACCTCTAACTTTTGCCCCAACGTTGGTATCAGCAAAGAAGGGTGGCTGATGTGAAAAGTTGGAGTAAAAGTTAGCCTCAAACTTTTACTCCAACTTTTACTCAAGCTTTCATGATTCCAACCCGGTTCAATTCGGTTCTTCTCCAAACTCCAAGAGCAATCAAGCAAGGCCTCTATCAACCCAATTCCATCAAGAGCAAAGGCCCAATTGAAGGCTTGAAGACCATTTGAAGAAAGTGTATAAATAGCATAGGATTTAAGTGTTTCAGAGAGCTTTTCCTGGGAGTTTTGAGAGAGAGTTTTCGGAGAGCTTTTGGGATTGAGTGAATTTTAAATTTCTAAGTCTTGGGGAAGGAGAATTGAATTCCCTTCCTCTTAGTTTTCTTGCTTTCAATTTCAATTACAATTGTCTTGGATCTTGGGTGGAGAATTGAAGAACTTCTGTTTCAATCTCACCTTGGGATCTTGTTTAATTTTCTGCTTAATTGAATTTCAGTTTCGGTTAATTGCTTTTCATCTACTTTCTTTGCAATCTACATTTCCTTTGCAATTGTTCTTGTTGGATCTAGGAAGGCATTGAGATCTAGACTTGGTTCTCTAGTCTCTTGGGTCCTGAGATCCGGATTTCCATTTCCCATTCCCTGTTTACTGTTTTCATGCTTATTTACATTTCTATTTTAAGATCCGGTTCGATTCAAGACATCCTTTACTTCTCTGTTTTTTGCAATTTACTTTTTCTTGTTTAATTTCTGCAAATCCAACTCCCAATTCCCTTTACAATTCAAGCCATTTACATTTCTTGCACTTTAAGATTCTGCAATTTACATTTCTTGCGTTCTAAGTTTCTGCCATTTAATTTCTTGCTCTTTAAGATTCAGCACTTTAAATTCCAGTTCTCTTTAATTTCATGCAATTTACCCATTTTCTTTACTTTCTATGCAATTTAAATTCTGCAAATCACAAATCTCTCAACCAAATCTTGATTCGCTTGACTAAATCAACCACTAAACAAAAATTGCTCAATCCTTCAATCCCTGCGGGATCGACCTCACTCCCGTGAGTTATTATTACTTGATGCGACCCGGTGCACTTGCCGGTTAGATTTGGGTGTTTTGGAGAAATTCGTTTTTCCATAAAAATATCCCATCAAGTTTTTGGCGCCGTTGCTGGGGATTGATTAGATTGACAATGATTAAGTGAGGTGGTGATCTAGATCTAGCATTTTTATTTTCTGTTTCTCTAATTTTCAATTAACCCACTAACTGTTTGAATTTTTGCTTAAGCTAACAAAAACTTCATTCTAGCAGTAGATTGAAGTGTCACTGGTTTGTGTGTTTCTTATGTTCTGCGTGTATGTCAGGTACAAGAAGAACCACACCCACCTTTCATGAACAAGACGAAAGAACTCTCAGGAGGTTAAGAAGAGCTGAAAGAGGGAAAAATATTGTTGGAGAAGAGGAATCAGAAGAAGAATTCCAGGATATGGAGGAACATTCAACCAATCCACCTGGTGGAGCTAACAACAACAATAACAACCCACCCTAGAGGATAGTTTTGGCCTCCTATACCTTTGCAAATGCTAGACATTGTGGAAGCAGCATTCTCACCCCTAATGTCAATGCAAATAACTTTGAATTGAAGCCACAACTCATTACATTGGTCCAAAACAACTGCTCGTTTGGGGGAGGACCATTGGAGGATCCAAATCAACATCTATCTACCTTCTTAAGGATTTGTGACACTGTCAAGACTAATGGCGTGAATCCTGAGACCTACAAGCTTCTGCTGTTCCCGTTCTCATTAAGGGACAAGGCTGCACAATGGCTTGAAACTTTTCCTCAAGGAAGCATCACTAGCTGGGATGATTTGGTGACTAAATTTCTAGCCAAATTCTATCCACCTCAAAGAGTCATCAGGCTGAAAACTGAGGTGCAAACATTCACACAATTGGATGCTGAAAATCTGTATGAAGCATGGGAGAGATACAAGGCTCTGCTGAGGAAATGTCCACCAGAAATGTTCACTGAGTGGGACAAGCTACAGAACTTCTATGAAGGACTCACTCTAAAGGCTCAAGAATCACTTGATCACTCAGCTGGAGGATCATTGCAGCTGATGAAAACAGCAGAAGAAGCTCAAAATCTTATTGACATGGTGGCCAACAACCAATATTTCTTTACTCACCAAAGAAATCGCCAACCATCACAAAGGAGAGGAGTAATGGAGCTAGAAGGAGTGGACTCAATCTTGGCTCAAAACAAGATGATGCAGCAGCAAATTCAACAACAATTTGAGCAAATGGCCAAGAGGATTGATAGCCTCCAAGTTGCAGCAGTTAACACAAGCCAATCATTATCCACATGGGGGCAAAATGAAGAAACTCAAGAAGAACAACAACAAGAGCTAGTGCAGTATATGCACAACCAAGGACCAAATGAAGTGTATGGTGATACATACAATCCATCCTGGAAGAACCACCCAAACCTCAGATGGGGAGATAATCACACCCAAAACCAACAACCATGGCAGAGGAACTCAAACCAAAACAACCCAAGAAGTAACCAAAACCACAACCAGCAGCAAACTAACCAGAACCCCTACAGAAAAACTCAAAACAACTACCACAACCCCAACCAGTACCAATCCAATAACCAACCCACCAACCAAAATGCCTACCATCCACCACCCACATCTCATAACCCACCTCAAGTATCACCTGAATCTCAAAGACTCACTAACTTGGAGACCTTGATGGATAAATTGTTGAAACACCAGGAAATGACAACCAAGAATCATGAAGCCTCCATAAAGAGCCTAGAGAGGCAGATGGGGCAAATCTCCAAGCAGATCTCTATTGAGAGACCTTCAAGCTCTCTGCCGAGTGACACAATTCCAAATCCTAAGGAAGAATGCAAGGCAATACAATTAAGGAGTGGGAAAACATTGATGAGCAATAATGACATTACAAAGAAGCAAGCAGAGAGCAGCAAAAGGCCAATAGAAGATGAGGAGCAAACAAAGGAAGATGAAGCCAAGAATCAAGTTGTAATGCCAAACAAGAGCACTGAGAAACTCAAAGAGAAGGATAACCAGTCACATGGTTCAAAAGAAGTAACTCAAAGACAGCAGCAAATAGGAAAGAGCATCACACCTCCACTGCCATATCCCCAGAGGTTCAACAAAGAAACTAAGGACCAACATTTTCATAAGTTCCTTGAGACTTTCAAAAAGCTGGAAATCAATATTCCCTTGGCCGAAGCACTTGACCAAATGCCTCTGTATGCCAAGTTTTTGAAGGAGCTTATCAACAAGAAAAGAAGTTGGGATGAGAAAGAAACTATACTGCTTACTGAGGAATGCAGAGCCTTGATTCAAAAAGGACTTCCTCCTAAGCTTGAGGACCCAGGGAGCTTTTTGCTACCTTGCACCATTGGGGAATTAACCATCACTAAAGCAATGTGCGATTTAGGAGCAAGTATCAACTTAATACCATCATCCTTGGTAAAAAAGTTGCATATAGAAGAAGTTAAACCAGTACAGATATCTCTAGAGCTAGTAGATAAGTCAACAGTATACCCCAGGGGTATGATTGAAAACCTTCTGGTCAAGGTGGACAATTTCATATATCCTGCAGATTTTGTGGTTCTGGATTCAGATGGGGATGATGGTGACTCTATTATTCTGGGAAGGCCATTCTTGGCCACTGCTAGAGCTATCATAGACATAGAGGAAGGAGAATTAACTCTCAGAATGCATGATAAGAGTGTCACTCTGAAGGTGTTACCAGAAGCACATTTTGGTAATGAGAAGAAAAACTATATAGAACTTGACAAGGAAGAATCACAGTTAAAGGAAGAAAGCAACAAGGCGATTCACAACAACATCCCAAGGCAAAAGATTGTGCAAACTGATGAAGAAGTCCAAGAGAATATTGGAGTATTAGCCACTGAAAGAATGAAAGATCCCCAAGGTAAGCCTACGGCCAGAAAAGAAAGGTCAACAAAAGAAAGGATGAAATGCAGAAACAAAACAAAAAGGGGTTGGAAGAACAGGAAGATTCCAATAGAGGGGCTTTCCAAAGGTGACAAAGTGCAATTGATATATCAACAACTGAGAGCAAGCCGACAGACTGATGACTATTACAATGTTAGCAACATACTCTCGTTGGAACATGCTAAAATTGAACACCAGAGAACAAAGAGGAGGATCACAGTCAGGGGAGACAAGTTGAGGCACTACAATCCTCAACCACCATAAAAAAAAGCCCCAATGTCAAGCTAGTGACAATAAAAGAGCGCTCCATGGGAGGCAACCCATGATTTAAGATTTATGTCATTTTAAATTCATTAAGCTATGATCATCTGAGCATGAAATTTGTTTTCATGGACGAACTCAATGAATGCATGCAAAAAATTTTTTTCATATGCTAAGACTTCTAAAGTTTGGTGTGCCTTCAAGCACACCAAACCAGTGTTACAAACATTTTCACATATTATGCCTAGCATATGACCAAACACTAAGTTTGGTATTTCTCTTCTCATGAAGATAAAAAAATCATGCATCAATGATCATACATTATCTCTTACTGAGACTTTTCAATTAAAAAGAAATCATATTCTGTGATGAAGGTATCAATTGTGATTTACTACTAGCATCTCACATTTACCCCTTAAGCAAGATACAAGTTTGGTGTTCACCAAACTTTGATGCACGGATTTAGGGACACAATTGATCCTTCACACAAAAAAAAAAGAGAGAGAGAAAAAGGAAAATTATGATGAAAACATTTCTTATAAACATTTGACCAAGAATGACATTGGGATTTCAATTTCACTAGTTGGAGGAAGAAACACATATTTTCAACTATATGACCAAACATTAAGTTTTGTGTCCTCCAAGAAAAGTCACGGTTCAAATGGATATAAGGAATGGTGATTCATATAGTGTTAATGAAAAAAAAAAAAGAGAAAAGCACCATTGCCACGGTTTGATATAGCTAATGTGTGTTGTCTTGTTGTGATGACTAGGTGGTCAAAGAACACTTTATGAAAGAGACAAGACAGAGGAAAGCATAGCATGAGGACAAAATCTCATCACATGCCTCAAAAAGAGAATCTGTTACTCCTTGAAATGATCATGGCAGAGACAATTGAAGAAGGAAGCTTTGTCTTCGTTCATCCTTACATGCACACCTTTGATTCACATAGTATCTAATTGCATCCTAGCCCTTCATTGTTCATTTAAATAACATACCACCTCCAAGCCATGCATGTGACCGAACCCTTGCACTCCAACCATTTAAACTTCTCTTCATTATTTCTCATCATAACAAGCTCGGCCTCAAATTTCATCTTTCTCCAAACATACATCAAAATCTCTAACATTCTTCACAATCCCTTTAACCTCAAGAGTCTCAAACAACCAAGTGATCATGGCCTCTTCCTCAAGAACCAAACGAAGAAGAGGGAAAGATCCCATGGTGGAGGAGAGCACCCCTGAATATGACCAATGGAGATTCAAATCTCAGTACCATCAGATGCAAATCGAATGGATGAATCAGAAGAAGATATATCCAGAAATTCCACTCTTGCTGCCGGATGATGGATGCCAAGAAATGAAGGACAAAATTCGAAAGAGGAGGTGGGAGGAACTCATATCACCAATCACCCGAATCAATGCTAATATCATAAGAGATTTCTATGCCAATGTCTCAAGGCTTGACATGAGTGAGGCCCCAACATACAAGAGCTATGTGCGGGGAGTGGAAGTAGATTTTAGCTCAGATGCAATCAAGAAAGTCTTGGGACTAAAATCAGTTTGCTTTAGTGAACCGGGATACCACCAAAGGGTAAATGGTGATCCGGATTATGATGGGATTGCTAGAGATATTTGTATGGAGAACTCAGAGTGGGAAGGAGATGACAAGAATAAATACAAGTATTTGAAGAGAGTTAACCTTACCCCGGAAGCAAAGGGATGGTATGAGTTGTTGAAAAGATCAATTCTGGGCACAGTAAACACCTCAGAAGTTAACAAGAATAGAGCTATTATGTTGCATTGCATAATTGTGGGAGGAGAGGTAAAAGTTCATGAAATTCTGGCAAAGACATTCAAAAGCTTGCTGAGAAGAATTCGGCCGGGTCTTGGTTGTACTATCCAAGTACCATTTGGAGGTTGTGTGCAAAGGCTAAAGTGCCAATGGAAGAGGAGAATCCAATGTGGTTAAGCCAAGGCATGCCTATAACCATTGAAAGAATGATGATGGCTCCTGAAGCACATCAAGGCCGAAGACCACATGGAAGAAGGGAAAGAGAGGAACCAATGGAGGGAGAAGAATTACAAGAGGAAGAAGAGCCACAAGAGGAGGATGAACAGCAGCACATTCCTCTACTTAACAATCTGGACATGACTCAAATGCAGGAAGCAATTGGAAGATTATCACAACAGTACATGAGAATTCAAGAAAGGCAAGAGGAATACCATTCACTATACATGAAAAACCAACAAGCACAAGAAGAACGGGAGCTAAGAATGATGAACAAACAAAGTGAATTCGAGTCAAGATTCCTTGTGATGCAAGAAGAACATGCTTTTCAATCTCATGAATCATTTGGAAAGTTGGAACAAATGCAAGCTGAAAATTTGAGGGCTCTCAAAGAGTTCACAACACTCCAAGATGCAAGATATGAAGTCCAAGCTGACTACAACATAAATAGTCAAATCAAGCTGAACTATATTGGAGAGCATCTGCACAACATAGATCCAGCTTTTCCAACTTTTGATGAATTCTTCAAAAGGAGAAGTGAGATAGAAGTAAGCAATGCAATGAAGCTTGAAGATAGAGTAGAGGAAGCAATGAATAGAGCTGGTTTCTGGCGGGATCAACAGACAACAGACATGGACACAGGGAACACCAGCAACCAGGTGTATGAAAGAAGAAAGAAAAAGCATGACAAATAAAAGGTGGACTTGCTCCTTGTTCATCATTAAGAAAGCATGCATTGTGTCTGTTTTAAGTGGTCCTTGCATCTTTAAGTAGTTATCATAATTAATAGTCTTTGCATCATGTTTGTTTCTCTTAGAATAAGTAAGCTAGTCTATGTGTATGCTTGTGTGTTTACTTTCACTGAACAAAACGCATGCTTTGTCCCCTGCATTTTCAATTCAATAAAAGAAATGTTTGAATGTGAAGTGAGATAATTCTCTGTTAGATAGAAGCACAATAAAAGTAAGTGGTAGTGTGTGTGTGATTGTATAATAGCTCACTTTGGTGAATAAAAGATCTAGGATGTCCCCTTCTAAGTATAAAGTGGCCTACTGTCTATGAATCTCAATCAAATAAAAATCCTTGGTTAGAAAGAAAAACAAAAAAAGAAAGAAAAAAAAATAGCCAAAGAGTGGCAGAACAAAAGAAAACAAAAAGAAACAAAGCTGGACACCAATAGCTTGAACCTTAGAATATATGCCTGTGGTGTATTTGTATTAGGATCTGCTTGGATTATTAAGCTCTTTGGAGTGCATCAACACTCGGTGACTTGGGTTAACTAACCCGGGATCATCAGCTGAAAGTCCACTATCAAGAGCAACCTAACTACAAGGCATTTAGTAGCCCAAAGAGGTGCTGGGCATCAATGTTCTAAGAAGGAATGTGAGCCAAATGTCTATAGTGAATAATGTGTCAAGTACAAAGAAAAGGAAATGAGCTTGCTACACATGACACTCAAATAAAGCTTATAAACAAGATAATAACCAAGGATAAAGGAATAATGAGAGGTCATAGCAGTATGTTACTTGAAGCTTGAAGGAGGCTTTCTAGTCTTAAGAATCAATAAGAGGTGAGTGTGTACATATCCACATAAAACCCATGAACTACCAATAACACTCTACTAGCATGAACATCCTCTTCCATTTTATTCTTTCTTCTCAATAAATCATTTCTTCCTTGGGGACAAGCAAGCTTTAAGTTTGGTGTTGTGATGACAAGTCATCTTAGCCTAGTTTCACTAGCCTTTTTCTTTTGTTTTCAACTGAATTATGCACTTTCTTAAGCCATAAGCAAGCCAATTGGGTAGATTTTCATGTTTCCTTTGATTTAATTAACCATTTATGAATTCATGCAATTTCATGAGGTTTTATGCTATAATTGTCACATATTATGAAAGAATGAATATCTCATGATTTTGAGCATAGCTTTGATGTGTTTGGTTGATTAATGATAGGTGAAGAAAGCTTGGAGAAAGGCTGAAGCAAGAAGGAATGGTTAGGAGGAAGAGAGGACAAAAAGTTTGAGCAAAAGTTTGCCTCAAACTTTAGCTCAAACTTTTGGATTAATTGAAAATGAACCAGGAAGCAAAAAGCTGGACCAAAAGTTAGCCTCAAACTTGTTGGCTAACTTTTGGGCAAAAGCTGGAGCAAAAGTTAGCCTCAAACTTTTTGGCTAACTTTTGGCATGAAAAACACTCCCTGGATGAGCAAAAGTTTGCGCCAACGTTAGCCCCTAACTTTTTGGCTAACGTTGGCGCATGAAAAACACTCCCTGGATTAGCAAAAGTTTGCGCCAACGTTAGCCCCTAACTTTTTGGCTAACGTTGGCGCCATGAGTATACAAGGGGAGGCCAACGTTGGAGCAAAAGTTAGACCCCTAACTTTTGCCCCAACGTTGGTATCAGCAAAGAAGGGTGGCTGATGTGAAAAGTTGGAGTAAAAGTTAGCCTCAAACTTTTACTCCAACTTTTACTCAAGCTTTCATGATTCCAACCCGGTTCAATTCGGTTCTTCTCCAAACTCCAAGAGCAATCAAGCAAGGCCTCTATCAACCCAATTCCATCAAGAGCAAAGGCCCAATTGAAGGCTTGAAGACCATTTGAAGAAAGTGTATAAATAGCATAGGATTTAAGTGTTTCAGAGAGCTTTTCCTGGGAGTTTTGAGAGAGAGTTTTCGGAGAGCTTTTGGGATTGAGTGAATTTTAAATTTCTAAGTCTTGGGGAAGGAGAATTGAATTCCCTTCCTCTTAGTTTTCTTGCTTTCAATTTCAATTACAATTGTCTTGGATCTTGGGTGGAGAATTGAAGAACTTCTGTTTCAATCTCACCTTGGGATCTTGTTTAATTTTTTGCTTAATTAAATTTCAGTTTCAGTTAATTGCTTTTCATCTACTTTCTTTGCAATCTACATTTCCTTTGCAATTGTTCTTGTTGGATCTAGGAAGGCATTGAGATCTAGACTTGGTTCTCTAGTCTCTTGGGTCCTGAGATCCGGATTTCCATTTCCCATTCCCTGTTTACTGTTTTCATGCTTATTTACATTTCTGTTTTAAGATCCGGTTCGATTCAAGACATCCTTTACTTCTCTGTTTGTTGCAATTTACTTTTCCTTATTTAATTTCTGCAAATCCAACTCCCAATTCCCTTTACAATTCAAGCCATTTACATTTCTTGCACTTTAAGATTCTACAATTTATATTTCTTGCGTTCTAAGTTTCTGCCATTTAATTTCTTACTCTTTAAGATTCAGCACTTTAAATTCCAGTTCTCTTTAATTTCATGCAATTTACCCATTTCCTTTACTTTCTATGCAATTTAAATTCTGCAAATCACAAATCTCTCAACCAAATCTTGATTCGCTTGACTAAATCAACCACTAAACAAAAATTGCTCAATCCTTCAATCCCTGTGGGATCGACCTCACTCCCGTGAGTTATTATTACTTGATGCGACCCGGTGCACTTGCCGGTTAGATTTGGGTGTTTTGGAGAAATTCGTTTTTCCATAAAAATATCCCATCAGTACACTTCTGAAAGGAATCCTATGAGTAATGGGATGCCTCAGAGGAAGGGAGTTCTTGAAATTGATACTCTGAATGCCATATTGGCTCAGAACAAAATATTGACTCAGCAAGTCAATATGATTTCTCAGAGTCTGAATGGATTGCAAGCTACATCCAGCAGTACTAAAGAGGCATCTTCTGAAGAAGAAGCCTATGATCCTGAGAACCCTGCAATAGCAGAGGTGAATTACATGGGAGAACCCTATGAAAACACCTATAATCCTTCATGGAGAAATCATCCAAATTTCTCATGGAAGGATCAACAAAAGCCTCAACAAGGCTTTAATAATGGTGAAAGAAACAGGTTTAGCAATAGCAAGCCTTTTCCATCATCCACTCAGCAATAGACAGAGAATTCTGAGCAGAATCCATCTAGCTTAGCAAATATAGTCTCTGATCTATCTAAGACCACTCTAAGTTTTATGAATGAAACAAAGTCCTCCATTAGAAATTTGGAGGCACAAGTGGGCCAGCTGAGTAAAAGAGTCACTGAAACTCCTCCTAGTACTCTTCCAAGCAATACAGAAGAGAATCCAAAAAGAGAGTGCAAGGCCATAACCTTACTTGGTGTGGCCGAACCCAGAGAGGAGGAGGAGGACGTGAATCCTAGTGAAGAAGGCCTCCTGGGACGTTCACTGACCAATAAGGAGTTTTCCTTTGAGGAACCAAAGGAATCTGAGGCTCATCTAGAGACCATAGAGATTCTATTGAACCTCTTTTTACCATTCATGAGCTCTGATGACTATTCATCTTCTGAAGAAGATGAAGGCATTGTTCAAGGGCAAGTTGCCCAGTATTTAGGAGCAGTCATGAAGCTGAATGCCAAGCTATTTGGTAATGAGACTTGGGAGGATGAGCCTCTATTGCTCATTAATGAACTGAGTATCTGGGATCAGCACACTTTACCTCAAAAGAAACAGGATCCTGGTAAATTCCTAATTCCCTGTAACATAGGCACCATGGCCTTTGAGAAGTCTCTGTGTGACCTGGGGTCAGGCATAAACTTAATGCCACTCTCTGTAATGGAGAAATTGGAAATCTTTGAGGTACAGACTACCAATTTCTCAATAGAAATGGCAGACAAATCCATGAAAATGGCTTATGGACAAGTAGAGGACGTACTAGTAAAGGTCGAAGGCCTTTACATCCCTGCTAATTTCATAATCCTAGACACTAGAAAGGATGAGGATGAATCCATCATCCTTGGAACACCCTTCCTAGCCACAGCAAAAGTTGTGATTGATGTGGACAGAGGAGAGTTGATCCTTCAACTGAATGAGGACAACCTTGTGTTTAAAACTCAAGGATCTCCCTCTGTAGCCATGGAGAGGAAGCATGAAAAGCTTCTCTCACTGCAGAGTCAACCAAAGCCCCCACAGTCAAACTCTATGTTTGGTGTTGGGAGGCCACAACCAAACTTTGAGTTTGGTGTTGAACCCCCACATTCAAACTCTAAGTTTGGTGTTGGGAGGTCCCAACAATGCTCTAAACATCTGTGAGGCTCCATGAGAGCTCACTGTCAAGCTATTGACATTAAAGAAGCGCTTATTGGGAGGCAACCCAATGTTATTTAATTATATCTATTTATTTTCTATTGCTATTTTATATTTTCTTTAGGTTGATGATCATGTGAAGTCACAAAACTACTGAAAAATAAAAAAACAGAATGAAAAATAGCACACCCTGGAGGAAGAGCATTTTGACGTTTAAACGGCAGAAACAAGCATCTGTCTAGCGTTTAACACCAGAAACAAGCATCAACCTGGTATTAAACGCCAAAAACAGGCTACATTTGGGCGTTTAACGCCAAAAACAGGCAGCAGTCTGGCGTTAAACGCCAGTATTGCATACAATGGGCGTTTTGCACGCCTAATTGGAGCAGGGATGCTAAGTCCTTGACCCCTCCGGATCTGTAGACCCCACAGGATCCCCACCTACCCCACCTTTTTTTCTCTCCTCTTTTCTTAACTCTCTTCCCCAAATACCCTTCACCAATCACCTCCATACCTCTTCCCCAAATACCCTTAACCACTCACATCCATTCACTCTTCCCCATAAACCCCACCTACCTCCAAAATTCAAATTCCTTTCCCTCCCAAACCCAACCCCATGACCGAACCCTAAACCTCCCCCCACTCCTATATAAACCCCTCATTCCTTCTTCATTTTCACACAACACAACCCTTTCCTCCTCCCCTTGGCCGACTACACACCTCTCTCCCTCTCCTCTATTTTTCTTCTTCTTCTCCTTCTTCCTTTCTTCTTTTACTCGAGGACGAGCAAACATTTTAAGTTTGGTGTGGTAAAAGCAGTACTTTTTGTTTTTCCATAACCATTAATGGCACCTAAGGCCAGAGAAACCTCAAGAAAGAGGAAAGGGAAGGCAATTGCTTCCACCTCTGAGTCATGGGAGATGGAGAGATTCATCTCAAAGGTCCATCAAGACCACTTATATGAAGTTGTGGCCAAGAAGAAAGTGATCCCTGAGGTTCCTTTCAAGCTCAAAAAGAGCGAATATCCGGAGATCCGACAAGAGATTAGAAGAAGAGGATGGGAAGTTCTCTCTAATCCCATTCGACAAGTCAGGATCTTAATGGTTCAAGAGTTCTATGCAAATGCATGGATCACTAGGAACCATGATCAAAGTGTGAACCTGAATCCAAAGATTGGCTTACAATAGTTCGGGGAAAATACTTAGATTTTAGTCCGAAAAATGTAAGGTTGGCGTTCAACTTGCCAATGATGCAAGAAAACGCACGCCCCTACACTAGAAGGGTCAACTTTGATCAAAGGTTGGACCAAGTCCTCAAGGACATATGTGTGGAAGGAGCTCAATGGAAAGTTGACTCAAGATGCAAGCTAGTTCAATTGAGAAGACCGGACCTTAAGCCTGTAGCTAGAGGATGGTTGGAGTTCATCCAACGCTCAATTATTCCTACTAGCAACCAGTCTGAAGTTACTGTAGACTGGGCCATCATGATCCATAGTATCATGATTGGGGAGGAAGTGGAAGTTCATGAGATTATACCTCAAGAACTCTACAAGGTGGCTGACAAGTCCTCCACTTTGGCAAGGTTAGCCTTTCCTCACCTTATTTGCCACCTCTGCAATTCGGCTGAAATTGACATAGAGGGAGACATCCTCATTGAAGAGGACAAGCCCATCACTAAGAAAAGGATGGAGCAAACAAGAGATCATGGACCTCAACAAGAGCATGAGGAAATTCCTCACCATGAAATCCCTGAGATGCCTCAAGGAATGCACTTCCCTCCACAAAATTATTGGAAGAAAATCAACACCTCCCTAGAAGAATTAAGTTCCAAAATGGGAAAACTAAGGATGGAGCACCAAGAGCACTCCATCATCCTCCATGAGATTAGAGAAGATCAAAGAGCTATGAGGGAGGAGCAACAAAGACAAGGAAGAGACATAGAGGAGCTCAAGAGCACCATTGGTTCTTCAAGAAGAGGAAGACACCACCCTCACTAAGGTGGACCCGTTCCTTAATCTCTTTGTCTATTTATTTTTCTCTGTTTTTCGTTTACTATGCTTTATTTTATGTTTGTGTCTTATTACATGATCATTAGTGTTCAAGTGTCTATGTCTTAAAGCTATGAATGTCCTATGAATCCATCACCTTTCTTAAATGAAAAATGTTTTAATTACAAAAGAACAAGAAGTACATGAATTTCGAATTTATCCTTGAAATTAGTTTAATTATTTTGATGTGGTGACAATACTTTTTGTTTTCTGAATGAATGCTTGAACAGTGCATATGTCTTTTGATATTGTTGTTTATAAATGTTAAATATGTTGGCTCTTGAAAGAATGATGAAAAAGGAGAACTATTATTGATAATCTGAAAAATCATAAAATTGATTCTTGAAGCAAGAAAAAGCAGTGAATACAAAAGCTTGCAAAAAAAAGAAAAGAAAAATGGTGAAAAAAAAAGGAAAAAAAGAGAAAGAAAAAGAAAAAGCAAGCAAAAAGCCAATAGCCCTTAAAACCAAAAGGCAAGGGTAAAAAGGATCCAAGGCTTTGAGCATCAGTGGATCGGAGGGCCTAAAGGAATAAAATCCTGGCCTAAGCGGCTAAACCAAGTTGTCCATAACCATGTGCTTGTGGCGTGTAGGTGTCAAGTGAAAACTTGAGACTGAGCGATTAAAGTCGAGGTCCAAAGCAAAAAAAGAAGAGTGTGCTTAAGAACCCTGGACACCTCTAATTGGGGACTCTAGCAAAGCTGAGTCACAATCTGAAAAGGTTCACCCAACTATGTGTCTTTGGCATTTCTGTATCCGGTGGTAATACTGGAAAACAAAGTGTTTAGGGCCACGGCCAAGACTCATAAAGTAACTGTGTTCAAGAATCAACATATTGAACTAGGAGAATCAATAACACTATCTGAATTCTGAGTTCCTATAGATGCCAATCATTCTGAACTTCAAAGGATAAAGTGAGATGCCAAAACTGTTCAGAGGCAAAAATATACTAGTCCCGCTCATCTGATTGGAGATAAGTTTCATTGATATTTTGGAATTTATAGTATATTCTCTTCTTTTTATCCTATTTGATTTTCAGTTGCTTGGGGAGAAGCAACAATTTAAGTTTGGTGTTGTGATGAGCGGATAATTTATATGCTTTTTGGCATTGTTTTTACATAGTTTTTAGTATGATTTAGTTAGTTTTTAGTATATTTCTATTAGTTTTTAAATAAAATTCACATTTCTGGACTTTACTATGAGTTTGTGTGTTTTTCTGTGATTTCAGGTAATTTCTGGCTGAAATTGAGGGACCTGAGCAAAAATCAGATTCAGAGGCTGAAGAAGGACTGCAGATGCTATTGGATTCTGACCTCCCTGCACTCAAAGTGGATTTTCTGGAGCTACAGAAGTTCAAATGGCGCGCTCTCAATTGCGTTGGAAAGTAGACATTCAGGGCTTTCCAGCAATATATAATAATCCATACTTTGCCCGAGTTTAGATGACGCAAACTGTCGTTCAACGCCAGCTCTCTGCTCTATTCTGGAGTTAAACGCCAGAAACAGGTTGCAAAGCGGAGTTAAACGCCAGAAACAAGTTACAAACTGGTGTTCAACTCCAAGGAAGACCTCTACATGTGAAAATTTCAATGCTCAGCCCAAGCACACACCAAGTGGGCCCGAAAGTGGATTTCTGTATTATTTACTCATTTCTGTAAACCCTAGTTACTAGTTTAGTATAAAAACTACTTTTAGTGATTTATTTCAGATCTCTGGAACACATTATGTAAATTTTACGTTCTGAGACCTCCATGGGAGGCTGGCCACTCGGCCATGTCTACCCTATTTTCACTTATATATTTTCAACGGTAGAGTTTCTACACACCATAGATTAAGGTGTGGAGCTCTGCTATTCCTCATGAATTAATGCAAAGTGCTATTGTTTTTCTATTCAACTCAAGCCTATTTCTTCTCTAAGATATTCATTCATACACAAGAACATGATGAATGTGATGATTATGTGACGCTCAGCATCATTTTCACTTATGAACGCGTGCCTGACAACCACTTCCGTTCTACATGTAAACAAGCTTGAATGCGTATCTCTTAGCCTCCTGATCATGTGATCAGAGTCTTTGTGGTATAGGCTAGAATTATTGGTGGCCATTCTTGAGATCCGGAAAGTCTAAACCTTGTCTGTGGTATTCCGAGTAGGATCTGGGAAGGGATGGCTGTGACGAGCTTCAAACTCGCGAGTGCTGGGCATAATGACAGACGCAAAAGGATTACTGAATCCTATTCCAATATGATTGAGAACCGACAGATGATTAGCCGTGCGGTGACAGCACATTTTGGACCATTTTCACTGAGAGGACAGGATGTAGCCATTGACAACGGTGATGCCCAACATACAGCTTGCCATAGAAAGAAGTATGAAGGATTGGATGAAGGCAATAGAAAAGCAGAGGTTCAGAAGGAATAAAGCATCTCCATACGCTTATCTGAAATTCTCACTAATGAATTACATAAGTATTTCTATCTTTATTTTACGTTTTCTTTATCTTTTAATTATTAAATTTCTATAACCATTTGAATCCGCCTGACTGAGATTTACAAGGTGACCATAGCTTGCTTCATGCCGACAATCTCCGTGGGATCAACCCTTATTCACGTAAGGTTTATTACTTGGACGACCCAGTGCACTTGCTGGTTAGTTGTGCGAAATTGTGAAGAAGAACTATTATTATGAACGGGCGTATTGAGTTTTTAGTGCCGTTACCAAGGAATGAACGATCACGATTTCGTGCACCAAGGAGATAGACCAAAACAGAAGGTTCATCTTTTTCGAGAGGTATGTTTGACTTGTTTATTTTTTGAATTTGTTTTGTAGTTTTCCATATCCATGTACAGATGGTTTAGTGAAGCCATAAGAGTGTGCAAGGCATAGAACAGAAGAGATTGAAATTCTCATTTCCTGAGAGATTTCTTACTTTCATGTATAACTTAGTATTTTGCATCATTTTGCTTGTTTATTGCCCATAAATTTGTCACTGGTTCTTGAAATATATTTTTCTCAAATATTTTCTATGCATATAAAAACTGCAGCAGAGTATTTTTTAGTGTTTCTCGTTTTCCCCTTATTTATTTTGTAAATTAAGATCATTGCCTTTTACTAGTGGAGAGCTCATTCATTTCTTACTCTTCCTATGCGTACAGAATTAGGATTTCAAATAAACTATTATTTTCTTGTATTAATAGTAGTGTTAGATTGCTAAAATTTTCTAGAAGACTGGAACATGTTCAGTTATTATTTTATTTTAATGAGGGTTTTCCCCTATTTTTCACTATTTCTATTTGATCTAACAGTTTTGAGATACTTTAGAAAGGATGGGCATAATTGGAGAAAGAAAAAAAATGGAAAAACCGTGAAAGAAGCTCATGAAAAATTGAAGGTAAGCTTTAATGTTTCTTGAGTTTGGAGTTTGTGTATAATCAAGTATTTATATCCTCAAATAATTATATGATGCAGGGGTTGTGGCATTTTTCAATCAAATTTAGGTGGGAAGTGTTGACGTGTTGCATTGCTACTATGCCCATGGTGAAAAAAATGAAAAATTTCAGAGACGAAGCTATTGGATGCTTGAAATGTGAGTATTATGAAAATTGTTGTCATATTTCACCTTTATTTATTTATTTATTTATTTATTCGAATGGCTTTTCCTTGAAAGGTTCAGAAAACCTGATCACCTTTATTGAGGTAAGTGAGAGGACACAATGGGGGTTTTCATGGAGGGAAAATTCTGTGACTATATAGTTGTCTTTTTTTATTTAAAATCAGAAGACCATTAGTTTTTGGTTTTTGGGTGCCATCTCAGCTCAATGTACATTCTTTTATGTTCCTCTCTGCAAGGTTGAATGGTTAGTGATCTAAAATTTCTACATCAAATGTAAGTGCTGAATTTGAATTTGTCAAAATATTGATATCATACATGTTATGACATTTGAAACCATAACAAGGACCTCCTTCTCTCCTATCCTTGACTCAGCATCTCAGCCATCAATGGCTTGCTTTGTTCTGTGTTGGTTCACTAATGAAGAAGGCTTCACTTCATTGTAATATAAAGTAAAGGAACTCACTATTGGAGTTACAATTTGATTTTTATGGTGAATTGTGAGAGAAGTTTTCTGCATGTCTTATCCATCAAAATTCACCTCAGTTGCAGTCTTAACTCATAATCATTGTTTCTTCAAATTTGTCCCTGCTCTATTTTATGAGTTTTTCCTTCCAATTATTATTTTTTTGTTCCTGTATCATGTGACTGCTTTTCCTGAATAGTTCTCTTTCGCAAGTATTTGGATTGGATGAGGAGTTATTGATGGTTTGGGTGGGGGCTTATTGGCCACATTGTGTGACTTTCAACTATAGAACTTTGCATTATTCACTATAGATTTGACTAACTAGTGTAAATCATGTTGCTTGTATGCGAAGTTTGTATTCGTAGGTTTTGATGAATGACAAACCAACAAACGACTTGAAAGATCAACCAACATTCAACGTTGAGGAATGAAGAGTTGAAAGCAACACAACAACAACAAGAAACTCAAGTCCACAACATTTGAAGACAAGTATAGTGTCTTAGGACTTAGGTAACTTCTTGTTAAGAACCAATTGCTAAATCTCTCAACACACACTCACAAAATGTTTTGATGCACATCTTGCAATTCAATGCTAGCCAAATGGTTTAAAAACTTGTTTTCAAAGGTACAAAAGCATAGGAATTGACTCCAACAAATTTGAGATCAATCCTAAGTATTTTGAAGTGATTTTAAGCCATTTTTTAAGGTTTGCATCGATGCACACTCATCTTGCATCGATGCAAAGCATGCGACGACTTGTTGCATCGATGCAAAGATGTTTGCATCGATGCAACCTAGCTGAAAATTCAAATTTCAGCTTCAAAGACACATTTGCATCGATGCAAAGTGTTATGCATCGATGCAAATGATTCAAAAACATAAAAAACGGCTAGTTTTGACAAAAAGGCTCCATCCTATTAACTCCCCAACGTTTCTAAGGTTTGGGGAGTCTATAAATAGATGGATTGAAGCCTTATTTCATGCACGTGAGTATTTGCAAACTATCTTGTTCATATTCTTTCATTCTACACATTTTTAAGGTGTTATAATACACAATTTGAGAGAGCAATATCAATTGGTTCAATAGTGCTAAACTTGTAATCATACACTCTTCTAGAGAGTACTCATTTCATCTCAACAATTCTTTGAAAATTGTTTTCTTGTACACTTTGTAAATTGGAGTGTGATCTCCAAGGTTGAGTCAAGAGTTATAAACACTATAGTCGGTGAGGATACCAAAGAAGTATACTAAGTACTCAAGGCAAATCTTAGAGAAGGTATCTTTAAGTGGAGTGGGTTAGTATACGAGTGGTGATCATATACCGTGAGGTGTTAGAAACTAAGGACTCGGATTGTAAAAGGTTTTGCGCGAGCACCTTGAAGCTTGGCAATAGTGGAACTTCTCAATAGCGATTGAGAAAGAAAGTGGACGTAGGACAAGGATTGTGCCGAACCACTCTAAATAGCGTTTGCATCTCTCCAAACTCATCTCTTCAATATTATTGTCTTTTACCTTTGAGCAAATAAATTGTGATCGAAAAGTAGCTTCGTAAGTACTTAAGGAATAGCTTAAGTCCGATTGGTGAAAAGCTTGATCAATTTATTTGAGTTGGTGTCTATTGGAAAGTAAAAGCTCCTTATAAATGCTTAGCAATTGAGTTAAGCTCTTGGAAAAATACTAGTACAATAACACTTTTGTATATTGTCTTTAACTTTCACAAAAAGATTCATTGTTGTTGCAATACTCAATTCACCCCCCCTCTTGAGTAATTGTGCATAGGTTCTACAAGTAGCATCAGAGCTTAACCCTTTGAAAGACTTAACCGTTTAAGGGAAAAGATCATGGCAAGCACAAGCTTTAACAACAACAACACTAGTGAAGGTAACTCAACCGCTAGACCTCCTCTTTTTAGTGGAACAAATTACTCTTATTGGAAAAATAAGATGAGAATTTGGATCCGTTCTCAAGATGTGAGAATTTGGAAAGTGATTGAGAATGGAAATCACATTCCAACAAAGACAACAAGCGCTAAAGAAGGAGAAGTCTCCGTCTCAAAGCAAGTACCGAAAGGAGAAGATGAATATAGTGACGATGATTGGAAGAAAGTGGCAATGAATGATAAAGCCATCAACTTCATTCATTGTGCACTTAACGAGCATGATTATATGAAGATCTCTACATGTGAAACCGCTAAAGAGATTTGGGATAAACTCCAAATCACTTACGAAGGAACCGACCACGTTAAAGAATCAAAGGTATTTATGTTGGTTCATGAATGGGAAAATTTTAAAATGAAAGATGAAGAGAGCATTGAAGAAGCTCTTGAAAGACTCTCCAAGATCTTCAACAACCTAAGCATGCTTGGCACAAAATACAATGATAAACAAATTGTGACCAAGGTGCTTACAAGCCTTACACCAAAATGGAACTCCAAAGTGAACGCCATTGTGGAAGGAAGGCTCTATGATCAACTTACATTTGATCAACTACGAGGTAATCTTCTCACCTATGAGATGACTATGCTAAATAGACAAAAAGGTGAAGAAAGCAAGAAGAAAAGTCTCGCCCTCAAAACAACATCACTACAAGAAGAGAGTGATGATAATGAAGAAGAAGGAGATGAAGAATTTGCACTCTTATTAAAAAGATTCAATAAGTTTGCAATGAAGAAAAACTTCAAGAGCAAAACAAAGGTACCAAAATGCTATGAGTGTGGAGAAGTTGGACACATTAAACCCAATTGTCCAAAACTTCAAAAGGAGGACAAAAACAAGAAATTTAAGAAGAAGGAGAAAGCATACATATCATGGGAGAACGAGGATGAATCCGACTCCGATGACGACGAGGTTGCAAATCTTTGCTTAATGGCAAGCGAAGAAAAGGTTAGTGATGACAACTCCACTTCTTTTAATTTACAAGATGAATATGATGCCTTACTTGAGGTGTACACAAAACTTACCCAAGATTATTCTCTCCTAAAGAAAAAGAATATGGATCTTTTAAAACAAAATGAGATGTTGAAAAACGAGAATATCAATCTTGGAAAAGATAAGTGTAGCACAAGTAGTGATCCATACAAATCTTGTAAAATGCATGAAAATGAAATTACAAATCTTAAGAACACTTTAGCTAAGTTCAATGAATCTTCAAAGAACTTAGATAAAATGTTGAAAAACCAAAAGCATGTTCATAATAAGGAAGGTTTAGGTTTTGAAAAAGGAAAATTTAAAAATACTAAAACTCTTATTAGGCAACCGCAAGCCCAAAAGGCAAGCATGCCTAAAAGGAATGAAGCCTTTAAACATCCTCCTCAACATGCTTCATTTAGAAATTATAATCAAAATGCATATAGATCAAAAGATGTTGCATTTAGGAAACAACCTAGGCAACCATTTAGAAACATGCATAGGATGCATAATCCAAATGTCATATGTCATTATTGTAATAAAGTAGGTCATATAGCACCCGTATGCTTTACTAGAATTAAACATATAAACTTTCATAGTCAAGATACGAGATGGGAACCTTATGGGCATTATGCTCATACTAACCATCAAGGACCCAAATTCACTTGGGTACCTAAATCTCAATTTTAATTGTTTTGTAGGTACGTGTTGGAGCTAAGGATACAAATTGGTATGTTGATAGTGGATGCTCCAAACACATGACCGGCGATGAATCAAAGTTCACCGCAATAGAGCCTACAAACGGAGGAAACGTGATCTATGGAGACAACAACACCGGCAAAGTAATCGGCGTTGGAAAAGTTGGTAAAAATTCTTCTACCTCCATAGATAATGTTATACTTGTCAAAGGTCTCAAACATAATCTCATTAGTGTTAGCCAACTTTGTGACAAAGGAAACTTAGTCACCTTTGATTCAAAATGTTGTTTGATAAAAAGGCAAGACACTAATGAAATTGTGCTAATTGGGCACCGTGTTGACAATGTATACATGATTAATCTAGATGAAGTTTCCTCAAATGATGTGAAATGCCTTGTTAGTAAAAATGATGAAACTTGGTTATGGCATCGTAGAGTAGCTCATGCTAACATGGACCATCTTAGCAAGTTGGTCTCTAAAGAGTTAGTAATTGGCTTACCAAAGCTACGTTTTGAAAAAGACGTCCTTTGCGACGCATGTCAAAAGGGAAAACAAGTAAAGGCCTCTTTTAAATCCAAAAACATTGTTTCAACAACAAGGCCATTACAACTTTTGCACATGGATTTATTTGGTCCTTCCAGGACTATGAGCTTTGGTGGCAATTACTATGCTTTAGTTATTGTTGATGATTACTCTCGATTTACATGGACCTTGTTCCTAGCAAACAAGAGTGATGCATTTCGAGCATTCAAAAGATTAGCCAAAGTTATTCAAAATGAAAAGAATTTGCATATATCATCTATTAGAAGTGATCATGGTGGAGAATTTGAAAACAATCTTTTTGAAACTTTTTGTGAAGAAAATGGCATTGAGCATAATTTTTCCTCTCCTAGAACACCACAACAAAATGGTGTGGTTGAAAGGAAAAATCGTCATTTAGAAGAAATGGAGAGAACTATGCTCAATGAGGCTAATATTCCTAAGTACTTTTGGGCGGATGCGGTTAGTACCGCGTGTTATGTTATGAATAGGATTATCATTCGACCTATTCTTAAGAAAACACCGTACGAATTGTACAAAGGAAGAAAGCCAAATATTTCCCACCTTCACGTCTTTGGCTGTAAATGCTTTATTCTAAATAATGGAAAAGATAACTTAGGCAAATTTGATGCTGAGGCTGATGAAGGAATCTTCTTAGGCTACTCTTTAACTAGCAAAGCTTTTAGAGTATATAATAAACGCATCATGACTATGGAAGAAAGTATTCATGTCGCTTTTGATGAAACTAACCGTTGTTGTGCTAGAAAAGATTTTGATGAAAATGTAGAAAACTTTGATTCACTAAATTTGAATGGTGAAGACAAAGAAAAAGATTTAAATGAAGCCTCTACAAGCTCAACAAAGGATAGTGTTCAAGTTGAAGAAATTGAACCATCACAAGCACAAATAAATGCACTTCCAAAGGACTGGCGTACTTCAAAGGATCATCCTCTAGACAACGTCATTGGTGATGTTTCGAAAGGGGTAACAACTCGATCCACTTTTAGAAATTTATTTGCATATAGTGCTTTTGTTTCTCAAATTGAACCATCTACCATTGAGTCCGCAATTGATGATGAACATTGGGCTATGGCAATGCAAGAGGAGCTTAACCAATTCAAACGAAATGACGTTTGGGAATTGGTGCCTAAACCAAGTAATCAAACAATTGTAGGAACAAAATGGGTTTTTAGAAATAAACTCGATGAAAATGGTACAATTGTTAGAAACAAAGCTAGATTGGTAGCTAAAGGTTATAATCAAGAGGAAGGCATTGATTATGGCGAAACTTATGCTCCCGTAGCTAGATTAGAAGCTATTAGGATGTTACTTGCTTTTGCATCCTCTTATAACTTCAAACTTTATCAAATGGATGTTAAGAGTGCCTTTCTTAATGGTTTCATTCAAGAAGAAGTATATGTTGAACAACCTCCCGGTTTTGAGGATTACGAAAATCCTAATCATGTTTTTAAACTCAAGAAAGCTCTTTATGGTCTTAAACAAGCTCCAAGAGCTTGGTATGAACTTTTGAGCAAGTTTTTAATAGAAAAGGATTTTAGAAGAGGGAAGGTTGATACAACTTTATTTATCATGATTGAAAACAAAAATATCCTTTTGGTACAAGTTTACGTCGATGACATAATATTTGGTTCAACTAACGAATCACTTTGCAAGTTTTTCTCAAACCTCATGCAAAGTGAATTTGAAATGTCCATGATGGGCGAACTCAACTTCTTCCTTGGTCTTCAAATCAAACAAGGAAAAGAAGGAACTTTCGTTAGCCAAACCAAATATTGCAAGGAATTGCTCAAAAGATTTGGAATGGACAATGCTAAGGCAATGGACACACCAATGAGCACTACTTGCTACCTTGACAAAGATGAACAAGGTAAAAACATAGATGTAAAGAAGTATAGAGGCATGATAGGATCATTACTTTATCTAATGGCAAGTAGGCCAGATATCATGTTTAGTGTATGCATGTGTGCGAGATACCAAGCTAATCCTAAGGAATCTCACTTAAGTGCGGTGAAAAGGATTATGAAGTATCTCATAGGAACATTAAATGTTGGATTGTGGTATCCGAAAGGATCCACTTGTGATTTGATTGGTTATTCCGATTCCGATTTTGCCGGTTGCAAATTGGATAGGAAAAGCACTAGCGGCACTTGTCACTTGCTAGGAAACTCTCTTGTTTCATGGCATAGTAAGAAACAAGTAAGTGTAGCCTTATCTACCGCCGAAGCCGAGTATGTAGCCGCCGGTAGTTGTTGCGCCCAAATTTTATGGATGAAACAACAACTTGTGGACTATGGACTCATGCTTGATCACATTCCTATCAAATGTGATAATACTAGTGCAATAAATTTAACCAAGAATCCGGTTCAACATTCAAGAACCAAGCATATTGAGATTAGACATCACTTCATAAGAGACCATGTTGAAAAGGGTGATGTGGTTATTGAATTTGTCGAAACTAGTAAACAACTAGCGGACATCTTCACTAAACCTTTATGTAAAGAAAGTTTTTTTAACATCCGAAATGAACTTGGTATCTTGGATTCTAATCTAATATGATTTGTTTGAATTCATTGTATTTATATTGCTATTTTTGTATCTCTTACTAACTTAAGCATTGGAGATATCCAATTAGCCATTGTTTTGTAGGTTTATGAGTTGATGAATGAGTGATTAATCTTGAGGTAGATTGAAGAATTTGAAGATTATAAACAATGGAGGATCAACAATTTGAAGTTTATAATGGTTTAAGTGAGTATATACATGATGGAACTCAAAGGATTGAAGAAAGAACCACCAAAGGATGAAAATTTGGTGATTTTGGGCAAAATGATGCATGTTGCATCGATGCAACCAAGCTTTGCATCGATGCAAAGCACACAACGTGCTATGTGCATCGATGCAAAGCCTATTGCATCGATGCAAACACGACCAAATTGCACAAAAACACGTGAATTTGGCATTTTTGAGCAACAAAACCCCACTTTTTCATCATCTTCAACCTCACAACTCATATCCCCACATTCAAACCTCCATAACCTCCAAAACAAGCTCACATATAGCTTCATACAACTCACAAAACTTTGATACCCACTACAAACAAATTACATATTTGAAGTCCCCACATTCTCCTCTACAAAACCCATAAAACAAAATCATCCACAATGCCTAGAATCAAGAGAACCATCAAGAAGTCAAAAGGCTCTTCAAGTGTGGTTCCACCTCCAAATGATCATCCTTTGGCAAGGTACTTTGCCTCTAATGAAGATCTTCAATTCTATGAGGCAAGGCTCGCCGGAAGAAAGGAAATTCCTCCGAGGTATTTGGATCCGACCCTTCTTGTCATTCATAACTTTGATACTCTTAAGGCTATTCTAGTTCATCAAGGCCTCATGGATTTTGTTCAAATTAAGAGTAAATATTATCCGGATTTAGTTGCCATAGCCTATAGTACACTCATGATTGAGATTGATGAGGAAGATGAATCAAATTTCACATTATTCTTCAAGATAGGAAGAAAGGATTATAGGCTAGATGGTGATGAGTTAGCCACCATTTGGGAGTTGCCAAATCAAGGTGACTTGTTTCAAGGTGGTAAAACCCCAATTGATAAATGGGGTTATTCAAAGGACAATGCCATGCATTTGTTCAATCTTGTACAAGGAGCTCATTCCAAAATTAGTTGCAATTCAATGAGTGCGGAACATAGAACTTTGTTATATCTAGTCACCTATGTATTGCAACCTAGAATATCCGGGCATGCGAATGTAAATGATGAAGATTTGATTGTCATGTGGGCTATGATGAATGGGATTAAGATTAATTGGCCATACTTTATAGTACAACATATGATTAGGCTCAAGATGAAGGATAGGAATGGTGGATTAGGATTCCTTTGCCTATGGTCTAAAGTCTTTGATTATGTTGGTATTAATATATCAAATGAGATTACCAAGGAAGTACCACCTCAATCTTGTATCAATACTCATATTCTCAACAAAATAGGAAGAAGAAATGTTGATGAACAAGGTCCTCAAGAGCAAGCTCCTCCACAAGCACCTCAAGCTCAAGAACCACCCTCCTTGGTTGATGTAATGAGAGAATTACAATCCATCAACCAAAACATCCAAAGGATTGAAGTAGAGCATGGTAGGCAACTTGAAGCACTTAATCGTCGTGTGTCTCGTGTAGATTATCGCACGGGTCGCTTGGATCGTCGTATTGATGACTTATATGAGCATTTCGGCATCCACCTACCGTATGAAGAGGATAATGATGATGATGAAGACCAAGATTGATTGTCTCCTCTTCATCAAGTCACTTTTTATTGCTTTATGTTTATTTGATTATATGAATTGTTAAACTAACTCCTAGTAAGCTAAGGATTTATATTATGGTTTAAATACTTTGATATTTCCTTCATAATTTTGTTTAATGATTAATGCTTGTATGCTTATTTGGTGAATAACTCAAAATAGGCTTGGTACCCCTATTTTAAGTTAATGTGCATGCCTTGATATATTTCACTTCTTTAGGGGGAATTATGCATGCTTGTTATATATAAAAAGAGGAAATCAAATTCTTTTTGAAAGGGGGAATATCTCATCCTTGAGATTAATAGAGATATTGAACTTAAAAAAAATTCATTGTTTTATGCATGCTTCTATGACACATTTCAAACTCCTTTCTTTTTGATAATGTCAAAAGGGGGAAGAAAAGTTTGAGGATATTTGAAGCTTTGAACTTTTGAAAAAGAAGAAGTTTGAGGTTTTGAAAAGAAGAAATAAGTTTGCGAAACAATGATTTCAAAAAGACTTCCGCTAAGCAAAAACTTTTGATATCTAAATCGTTTTCTTTGATAAACGCCCTTTAAGGGAACAAATGCACATATTTAGGGGGAACTCCTGCAAAAATTTTTTGTGAAGTCTTCTCCAAAGCTTTCTATAAAACAAAGTGCATTATTGCTTTCAAAATCATTTATAAATGCATATCCTCAAAATTGGTTTGTCATTATCAAAAAGGGGGAAATTGTAAATCATGTTGCTTGTATGCGAAGTTTGTATTCGTAGGTTTTGATGAATGACAAACCAACAAACGACTTGAAAGATCAACCAACATTCAAAGTTGAGGAATGAAGAGTTGAAAGCAACACAACAACAACAAGAAACTCAAGTCCACAACATTTGAAGACAAGTATAGTGTCTTAGGACTTAGGTAACTTCTTGTTAAGAACCAATTGCTAAATCTCTCAACACACACTCACAAAATGTTTTGATGCACATCTTGCAATTCGATGCTAGCCAAATGGTTTAAAAACTTGTTTTCAAAGGTACAAAAGCATAGGAATTGACTCCAACAAGTTTGAGATCAATCCTAAGTATTTTGAAGTGATTTTAAGCCATTTTTTAAGGTTTTCATCGATGCACACTCATCTTGCATCGATGCAAAGCATGCGACGACTTGTTGCATCGATGCAAAGATGTTTGCATCGATGCAACCTAGCTGAAAATTCAAATTTCAGCTTCAAAGACACATTTGCATCGATGCAAAGTGTTATGCATCGATGCAAATGATTCAAAAACATAAAAAACGGCTAGTTTTGACAAAAAGGCTCCATCCCATTAACTCCCCAACGTTTCTAAGGTTTGGGGAGTCTATAAATAGATGGATTGAAGCCTTATTTCATGCACGTGAGTATTTGCAAACTATCTTGTTCATATTCTTTCATTCTACACATTTTTAACGTGTTATAATACACAATTTGAGAGAGCAATATCAATTGGTTCAATAGTGCTAAACTTGTAATCATACACTCTTCTAGAGAGTACTCATTTCATCTCAACAATTCTTTGAGAATTGTTTTCTTGTACACTTTGTAAATTGGAGTGTGATCTCCAAGGTTGAGTCAAGAGTTATAAACACTATAGTCGGTGAGGATACCAAAGAAGTATACTAAGTACTCAAGGCAAATCTTAGAGAAGGTATCTTTAAGTGGAGTGGGTTAGTATACGAGTGGTGATCATATACCGTGAGGTGTTAGAAACTAAGGACTCGGATTGTAAAAGGTTTTGCGCGAGCACCTTGAAGCTTGGCAATAGTGGAACTTCTCAATAGCGATTGAGAAAGAAAGTGGACGTAGGACAAGGATTGTGCCGAACCACTCTAAATAGCGTTTGCATCTCTCCAAACTCATCTCTTCAATATTATTGTCTTTTACCTTTGAGCAAATAAATTGTGATCGAAAAGTAGCTTCGTAAGTACTTAAGGAATAGCTTAAGTCCGATTGGTGAAAAGCTTGATCAATTTATTTGAGTTGGTGTCTATTGGAAAGTAAAAGCTCCTTATAAATGCTTAGCAATTGAGTTAAGCTCTTGGAAAAATACTAGTACAATAACACTTTTGTATATTGTCTTTAACTTTCGCAAAAAGATTCATTGTTGTTGCAATACTCAATTCACCCCCCCTCTTGAGTAATTGTGCATAGGTTCTACAACTAGTACTGCTTGTTCTATCTTATCCATCATCCTACGTTCACTGGAATGTAATTTGGCTAATTGTTTCTGTTTTGATGAACTTTATTTTAATATTTTTTTTAATTTACCTTTCATAAATCACTTGTCACAGGAAATTATATATAATGTAGGGACTTATAGGTTTAATTCTATTTGAATTAACAGCCATCTTCATTTTTGTTACACCTTCTAATGATGTTTTATTAACAAGTTCAGGTCAATGCGGCTCTCATGGGTTTCTAGCTGAGATGATTCAAGTGAAAGCAAATTGAGGGATCTCCTCGACAGCTCGGAATATGTGCTTACCTTTGGGAGTAAGTTTGTCTTTTCTGGTTTGATTTTTAGGAGAATGTCAGTTACTTAAAGGAATTATGTCACCATTGTTGCTTGTAAATAAACTGAGAGAACCATAGTAGCTAACAAAGTTTGACTTAGTAGTAAGAGGAGGGTAACTTATTTCTTTAGCCTATAATCTCCTAATTAGTCCTAATTATGCCAGGTGAATTTTTTCAGTTGATAGTTTATTTAATGCTTTATTGTCATAATGAGTTCTTCCTTATTCCTTCCTCCAGCTACTTGGAACTTCTCACAAATGCCTTGGACTATGAAAATTGGTCACTAGTTCAATTCCTCATGTCATCTTCTTACAGTGGACATGGCACCTCCAGCTTGCAACAAGTAAACAACTAAACTATTCCTGGTTTTACCATTCTTGTGACTACTGCTCTAGAATATTACATTACAATTTGTAAATCAGTGTAGTACCACTAACGTTTAGCTCAAGGAATTATCTTTTGTAGGTAAAAAAGTTCACAAATGATCCAGAAACAATTATGTATGATCTAAGGGAAGGAAGTTTAAGAGGGCTAGAGGAAGGAGGAACAGCAAAGGAAATAGAATTTAAGTTGTATTGTTTCTGTATTTTTTTTTCAATTTTTAGTTTTGGAATTCGAACTCGAGATTTATTGTGTATTTGAGTATTAGTTTTTTAATGTATAAAACAATTATCGCAAAAATTATATATCACTAATTATTGTTTGATTTATCTTGTACTAAAAATTGCATACTATATTTGTAGATTGGTAATAAAAAAGGATTAAAAATTTATATTTTGCAGCGGTGAAGGTAAAAATAAGAAAAAAGATTTTTTTTTAATTTTATAAAGTTATTGCCACGCTTTTAAAGCGTGGCCGTATCACTGGCTATCACCACGCTTTAAAAAGTGTAGCCATATTTTTCCCTATCGGCACGCTTTTAAAAAGTACCCAAAACAAACATTCTGAGACGTTTTAAAAGCGTGGCGATATGTGCACTTTTCGGTACGCTTTGTAAGCATACCTATAGGTTAAGACCTATGGCAACGCTTTTTAAGCGTGGCAAGAGATGAAAGCGTGCCAACAAAAAAGCATGCTGATAGATCCACAAAAGCATGGCGATAGAGCAACCGGCACGCTGGCGGATGTCACCCTTTCAAAAGCGTGCCGATAGCTCAAAAAGTGTGGCGAAAAGCTATTGGCTCGCTTTTTTGCACTTTTCAGTATGCTTTTAAAGCGTTGCAGAAAGCTTATTTTCTTGTAGTGACATTGTGATCAATGTCAAAAGAATGCACCAATTCAAAGAGTCTCTGCGGTAGATTTGCATGCTATAATTGAACATTGGCCATTTAGAGGATGGGCCTTGAATTTGATAGGAATAATTCATCCCCCTTTGACTAAGGGGCATAAATTTATTTTTGTTGCGGTCGATTACTTTACTAAATGGGTAGAAGCTGTGGCCATGAAAAAAATTACACAAGCCAGAATAATTGATTTTATTGAGGAATCGATTATTTATAGATTCGGTATCTCTTAAACTCTAACTACAGACCAAGAAACTATGTTCATGGGTCGACAAGTCAAGTGATATACTGAGTTGAAAGGAATTAAACGGATACATTCGACCCCATATTATGCACAGCAAATGGGTAAGTCGAAGCTGTTAATAAAACTTTAATTAGTTTGATTAAGAAACATATAGGGAGGAAGCTTCAAAATTGGCATAGTATTTTGAGTCAAGTATTATTGGCTTATAGGTTTTCCCTTCGAGAAGCCACAGAGTCGACTCCATATGAGCTGGTATATGATCATAAAGCAGTATTGTAACTTGAAATAAATTTGCAAACAGTTAGAGTGGCAAGGCAACATGATTTACCTGTCGAACAATATTAGTCGAGCATGATTAATTCGTTACATCAATTTGACCAATCTCGAATAATGGCTTTTGATCGAATGATGAAGCAAAAAGATAATATTGCTAAGTCATACAAAAAGAAAGTAAAAAAGAAAATATTTATGGTTGGTGAATTGGTGTTAAAATTAGTTCTTCCGACCGAGAAAGTTAAAGGAAAGTGATCTCCCTTATTGAATGGACCTTTTAGGGTCAAAAGGATATTTAATGATAATGCTTATGAGTTAAAAGATATAACAACTGCTCGACAAATAGGGCATGTAAATGGTAAATATCTAAAGTTATATCATTGTCATTAATATGGAAGGTGCATACAAAAAGGAAAGTTCATAATTAAAGCTCCAATAAAATAAATTAAAACAAGGTTCTAAACTTAAGCTTAAGATCTTCTTGCTTTCAACCTAAGGCAGCATCTTCTTCAATAGTTTCTTCTTTGGCCTTGATTATTTGATTAACATTTTCTATAAGAGCAATATGACCTGAAGTCTTGGATGCATGAACTTGATTTATTTTTTGAAGCCACTGATCAAGAGTTACATTTGTAGCCTTGACCTTTGCTTTGCTTGCCTTTAGCTTAGCCAATTCTTTTTCAAGAATCTCCACTTTAGTGGCTATAATATTCTCTTTGACTCAACCTTCTGATAAGACTTCTTCAATTTGAGACTTGGTTGTTTCACATTTTTTTAATTGTTTATCATGGGTAGCCATAGTCTCGATCACCTTGTTGAAGTTTTTCTCGACAGAGTCGACCTTGAAAATGTGGTTGTAAATATCTTCCATGAAAGTTTCCAAGGCTGTCAAAGCATCTATTGAAATTTTTTGATTTAGAAAGTCGAGAGCGGCTAACAGTCGAGCCTTTAGGTCAGCATTATTGTTAACCTCGTCCAAGGGATGGTCGATACAATCAAGAATAATGCTAACCCTTTTGAAAACTGAAGGTTCGGGGCTTGGTGGAAGTTGCGACTCAGGAGAGATGAATTCTTCTTTACGAGTCGGAATAATTCATTCTGTGTCTTGCACTAAAGGGACTTCAGGTTTTTTACCAGGAGAAGAAAAAACTCTTGTCCCTTTGGAAGAGTAAACTTTTTGGGCTACTTAGAGGATGTTGGCAAGGGCAAAATTGAAATCATCAAAATTCAGGTCTTCAGCTTTAGGAGTAGGAACATTGATAGGAGATTCATCGTATTCGACGGCCGCTAGTTTTTGGGAAGGAAATATAGTAGAAGTATCTGCAGCTGATGTCGAAATAGACTAGATTATCGCAGCGTTTCTTCATTGGTAGCCAAAGGCATATAACTTTCCTGGAAAAAATTAAGTGCTACGTAAAGTAAAATATGAATATATGAAAAGAAAGAAAATAAAAAAGCAAGTGTGGTTACCATTGGAGAGTTAATCAAAGCCTGAGAAGTAGCAGTCCACGGTGCAATTTGAATTGGACTTAAGAATGGAAGAGTAATAGTAACCTTCGAAAGAGGTTGAGTAACTTCTGTCTCGACACCTGATGGGTCGATTCCTGGCTCGGAGTAGCTTTGTGTTTCAACTTGAGGCTTAGAATTATACTTTGCAAGTTTTGACTGAATGAGAAAAACATCATTAAAATATGCATAATGTATAAGTTGACTATTAAAGGAGAAGTGTGTGAAAGATACCTTGATAGGAGGAATTAGATCAGATTTTTGTACCTTCTTGGGTTTATCCCCCATGAGGATGGCGACAACATCACATTTTCTTGAAGGAAGGGTAGCCTCGCTCGACCATCCTGTCTCTCGACCTCTCTTTGATTTTGTTTTATTAGGAACAACAGCTTCTTTGTCTGACTCCCAATTTTTTGCAACCGGTTTAGGTTCGGGAGCAACACCTGCCAGAGTCGTTGATCGAGCAGCTGGATCGTAAAAAAGGTATAAGAAGAATAAGGACTTAAAAATTTCTGAGCGGTTAGGAAAACATGGTACTTGGAGGAATCCAACAATCCTCGTCCAACCATGAATTTTATGCCTAGCACCTAGGTAATAGATGGCACAAGTTGTGTTTATGCCTAAAGAACAAGGATCGTTCTTTCGAAGTTGATCATCTACTCCCAAGGCTCCTTTAGGAGGGTCGGGTAGTCGATCAAGGCCAAAAGAGGCATTTGGAAAAAGAGAAAACTTAAACGTTTTCATGAAATGTTTCTTTTGTACAAAAGGGTCTCAAACTAAAGCTTTAAACTAACGATCGAGACTTCTATGAAGGTGTGCTTCTTTTTTCTTTTCCCATACCTCTTTGGCATCGATGAAAATATACTTACATTCCGAAAATGCCATTTTACCTTATAATATTTCTCAAAGGCAATAATTTCTTTGATGTGCTCACCTTTGATTTTCTTCGATGCAGTAGTAGTCTGTGCAGAATGAGGAATTAGGTTAGAAAGTTCTTTCTCGACTAAGGGGCAATGCAATTCATAATAATTCGACCACTATTTGTAAAAATCAGGAGTCAAAGGAAGCAGAATTTGAGATTATATCTTTTGAACTGGATAGTCACTTTTTGATTATTCAAATCCAGAATTTGGATGAATTCTTTCAAATTTGGCACTTCATAGTGAACCATTTGGGCTCCAACATCAAGAGCAAGTGGATAATGTAACGCTTGTGCAAGGCCGAATTGCCTCGACACATACTGTGAGGAATAAGTGACAAGTTTCTTTTTGAGATCCATGGTCGACTCGCAAGGAAGCCCTATGGAAAGAACTTGAGAAGTAAAGGTTTTTGACCATAATTCATCAAGAGCCTCTTGATTTTCAGGTTTGAGACTTGTAAGAAAATAAAGGTATCCTACTTTACTTCTTCGACAAGCAAGAGGCTTTTGATTTTCAAGTTTGAGACTTATGAGAGAATAAAGGTATCCTACTTTACTTCTTCGACAGGCTAGAGGATAGGGATGATAGGTTGAATCATCATTGTTTTTGATATTGAGGAAAAGTTTAATGAAATGGCAAAAAGTATCAATGGATGACATGCCCTTTGGTTTCGAAAATGAAAGAGAAGATAGTCGAATACCTTCAAGTGGAGTTTTTGAAAATTCAGAAGGAGCAGTGAATTGAGGTTTGAACAGAGACTTAAGCCATAAATTGACAACCCAGAGGTGTCCAAATGGATTGATCGATGATTCTCCTCGTTGAATCTCGCTAACTACCAAAGAGAGTATTTCATACAATTGACTCAGAATAAGGGAGGAAAGTTTGATAGTTTTGTGGTGAAGCATGATGGCTAATGGAAGGTAGTTGCTTTTCTAAATTTGAATCGACTTGGGACAGAAAACAAAAGCATTAAGCCACAAAACAGGAAAGCAGCATGCCCACTATCGGTAACAAGTTTCTCTCAGAACACATGTTGTTGTGAATAAAGCCTGACACAGAAGTCGAGTGGAAATTGATGTCAAAGATGTCTTCAAGACATGGGGTTGCCCAGCAGACATCCTCTATTCCTCTCCATCAGGAGATAGACCAGTCAAGGCTAAAATCTCCATCAGGGTCGAAACCATCATCCCATAAGAAAAATAAAAATTGTTTGTGGTCGAACACCAAGTAAAGGAGCAGTATAGGATAGGTCATAAGTGGATAGTCGAAGAGCAGACACTATACCTAGAGACTTCCAAAGGGATTTATAAGTGGGAGAGAGCCTCGACATCCAGGTCAAAAATCATGAGCTCGATTCTTTGAGGGGGGTGCAATCCTGAAGACTCGACTAGAAAAGAATGTGGCTTTAACGTTTTTATAGAAAATTAAAGAAGGATGTTCAGGGGAGGCGAAAAGAAAAAAGAAGTCGACTCTATTTATTCCAGGGTAGAGATTGGACCTAAGTATGAATAAATGACGTTAGAAACCTGAAAAGGGAGTAGTACCTGGCTACACCAAAAGGCAGTGATATCTACGACAGGATTGGAAGCTCTTAAGGTTCCATCATCATCGTAAAACTGGGATACATTGGCCACTAGAGATGGAGATCTACAAGAAGAAGAGGAGCAGGAGCAGTAGAAGCTCCACCTGGAGTAGCGGTAGCAGTCGTGGTGGCTGTAGCAACAGCTGTAGAAGGATGAAGAGAAGAAACCATGGTAGCTTCTGCAACAGAGGTGGTAATGTAAATAGTAGTGGTAGTAGTCACAGCGATAGTGGTGGATGAAGATGAGGCAGCTGTAATGGCTGGAGTACTACTAGAGTGAAGACCCGATTGAGTAGCCATGGAAATGAGAGTTTCAAATGAAAAAGGATTTGCAAGAAAGTGAGAAGAGTTTTTGAGGAAGATGAAGGATTTATGAAGAGTGTTCTATGAAAATGGAAGTAATGAATAATGATAAGACTTGGAGAATACAAAAGGGTTTTGAATCAATAAAGGCCCAGTAAAGCCCGTTAGGAACATTATACATTCCAAAAAACACGCGAACCATTTCATCTTCTTATAACCTTCTTTCAATATTTAAAAATTTAAAAAGAGCACATAAGGAGCACATGAGGAGCACGTGGGGAATCACCACGAGGATCCTTCAGGGTCAAGACAAGGTCGTGGCCTGAGAAGAAGGAGAAATCAAGTCGTGGTCAAAATTACTCAGGAGCTAGTCTATCCTTGTGATCTATAAATACGAGTAACTCAGAACGGTTGGGGAGATCAATAAAAAATATTAGATCATCACATAAACTCATAAAATTCCCAATCTCAATGACGTAACGGAAGAACATAGAATGCAAGAGCATGTAAGTGTCAAAAGTCAACCTTTATTTTGTTTTCTTTTGTTTATTTAATTCATTTTCTTTCATTTATTTGCACTTTTGTTGTCATTCTACTTTCACTAAAATTGTTACACTTTCATTTGCTGAGTTTTCTTTATTTAATTAATTTATTCCTTTACTTTATTCATCGTAAATCCGCCACTAGAAATTTCGACACTATTACTATGTAATTCCCAGGTCGAGTTCATTTTTTTTAGAGGAGCTGTATCTGCTCCCCGAACTGCGACCTTGATACAAGCTCGATTTGAAACCATGTCCAAACATACCAAAAATCGAGTGAAATAGAATAAAAAATACAATTCCCAGATTATCCCTTTCATGTATATATGCTTTGGTAGCTCCCCTTTCTATGTTTTTTTCTTAACTAGTATATAAAAATTGTAACTAAGAGGCACCGATCTCAGAAAAATAAAAAAAAATTAAAGGAAAGTGATACAAGCTCTATGGGACAAACTGAGAACTGTCATATGCCAATTGGTCAAATTACAAGAGCAAAAATTAAGAGAATAAAAGAAGGTCTTGCAAACATGGCTAAATCATTTGTTTAGGAGATGTATCAAGAATTGAGCAAGACAATGATTAACGATTATGGAAAGTCAAACATCTTACTATTTACAAGATGTATTGAAGACTCTCGTTAGACAAGATGAATTAAATAGGCATCACTTTCTTAGTATTTATTGTATATTTATTTTATTTTAGTTTGTTTTGTTTGTTTTAGGCCCGGTAGTGATTTGGCCTAATTTTATTTTAGTGAACTTATGAGTTAGGTTTTTAAACTGCGATCTTGATACAAGCTCGATACGACACCGTGTCAAAACATACCAAAATACGAGTGAAACAACATAAAAATTACAATTTTCAGAGTATCCCTTTCATGTATATCTGCTTTGGTAGCTCCCCTTTCTATGTTTTTTTCCTAACTAGTATATAAAAATTGTAACTAAGAGGCATCGACCCCAGGAAAATAAAAAAATAAAGGAAGGTAATACGAGCTCTATGGGATAAACTGGAAGTGTCATATGCCAATTGGTCCAATCACAAGAGCAACAACTAAGAAAATAAAAGAAGACTTTTCAAATATGGATAAATCATTTGTTCAAGAGATGTATCAAGAATCGGGCAAGATAATTATTAATAATTATGGAACGTCAAACATCTTACTATTTACAAGATGTATTGAAAACTCTCGTTAGTCAAGATGAATTAAATAGGCATCACTTTCTTAGTATTTATTTTATGTTTATTTTATTTTAGTTTTTTTTTTGTTTGTTTTAGGCCTAGTTGTGATTTGGCTTATTTTTATTATAGTGAACTTATGAGTTAGGATTTTAATCTGCGATCTTTATACAAGCTCAATTCAACATCCTGTCAAAACATACCAAAAATCGAGTGAAATAAAATAAAAATTACAATTTTCAGAGTATCCCTTTCATGTATATTTGCTTTGCTAGCTCCCCTTTCTATATTTTTTTTTTACTGGTATATAAAAATTCTAACTAGGAGGCACTGATCCCAAAAAAAAATAAACAAAAAGATAAAGGGAGGTGATACGAATTCTTTGGGACAAACTGAGAACTGTCATATGTAAATTGGTCTAATTACAACAGCAATAACTAAGAATAAAAGAAGGTTTTTCAAATATGCTTAAATCATTTGTTCAAGAGATGCATCAAGAATTGGGCAAGACAATGATTAACAATTATGGAAAGTCAAACATCTTACTATTTACAAGATGTATTGAAGAATCTCGTTAGTCAAGATGAATTAAATAGGCTTCACTTAGTATTTATTTTACATTTATTTTATTTTAATTTATTTTAGGCCCAGTTGTGGTTTTGCCTAATTTTATTTTAGTGAACTTATGACTTAGGGTTTTAAACTGCGATATTGATACGAGCTCGATTCGACACCCTGTCAAAACATACCAAAAATCGAGTGAAAGAGAATAAAAATTATAATTCTCAGAGTATCCCTTTCATATATATCTGCTTGGGTAGCTCCCCTTTCTATGTTTTTTTCTTAACTAGTATATAAAAATTGTAACTAAGAGGCTCTGATCCCAGAAAAATAAAAAAATAAAGGGAGAAAATACGAATCCTATGGGACAAACTGAGAACTATCATATGCCAATTGGTTCAATTACAAGAGCAACAACTAAGAGAATAAAAGATGGTTTTTGAACATGGCTAAATCATTTGTTCAGGAGATGCATCAAGAATTAGGCAAGACAATGATTAATGATGATGGAAAGTCAAACATCTTACTATTTACAAGATGTATTAAAAACTCTCATTAGTCAAGATGAATTAAATATGCATCACTTTCTTAGTATTTATTTTATGTTTATTTTATTTTAGTTTGTTTTGCTTGTTTTTGGCCCTGTTGTAATTTGGCCTATTTTTATTTTAGTGAACTTATGAGGTAGGGTTTTAAACTACGACCTTGATACAAGCATGATTTGACACCCTGTCAAAACATACCCAAAATCAAGTGAAACAAAATAAAAATTACAATTTTCAAATTATCCCTTTCATGTATATCTGCTTTGGTAGCTCCCCTTTCTATGTTTTTTTCTTAACTAATATATAAAAATTCTAACTAAGAGGCACCAATCCCAAAAAAATAAACAAAAAGATAAAGGGAGGTGTTACAAATTTTATGGGACAAACTGAGAACTGGAATATGTCAATTGGTCCAATTACAAGAGCAATAATTAAGAGAATAAAAGGTTTTTCAAAATGGATAAATCATTTGTTCAGGAGATGCATCAAGAATTAGGTAAGACAATTATTAACAACTATGAAAAGTCAAACATCTTACTATTTAGAAGATGTATTGAAGACTATCGTTAGTCAAGATGAATTAAATAGGCTTCACTTTCTCAGTATTTATTTTACGTTTATTTTATTTTAATTCGTTTTATTTGTTTTAGGCCATGTTGTGATTTGGCCTATTTTTATTTTAGTGAACTTATGTGTTCGGGTTTTAAACTGCAATCTTGGAACTAGCTCGATTCGACACCCTATCAAAACATACCAAAAATTGAGTAAAACAAAATAAAAATTACAATTTTCAAAGTATCCCTTTCATATATATCTACTTTGGTTGCTCCCTTTTCTATGTTTTTTTTTTAACAAGTATATAAAAATTGTAACTAAGAGGCTCCAATCCCAGAAAAATAAAAAAAAAATAAAGGGAGATGATACAAATTCAATGGGACAAACTGAGAATTATCTTATGCCAATTGGTCCTTACAAGAGCAACAACTAAGAGAATAAAAGAAGGTTTTCGAACATGGCTAAATCATCTGTTCAGGAGATGTATCAAAAATTAGGCAAGACAATTATTAATGATGATGGAAAGTCAAACATCTTACTATTTACAAGATGTATTGAAAACTCTCATTAGTCAAGATGAATTAAATATGCATCACTTTCTTAGTATTTATTTTATGTTTATTTTATTTATTTTATTTTGTTTTGTTTATTTTAGGCCCAGTTGTAATTTGGCCTATTTTTATTTTAGTGAACTTATGAGTTAGGATTTTAAACTACAACCTTGATACAAGCTCAATTCGACACCCTATCAAAACATACCCAAAATCGAGTGAAACAAAATAAAAATTACAAAATTCTCAGAGTATCTTTTTCATGTATATCTGCTTTGGTAGCTCCCCTTTCTATGTTTTTTCTTAACTAATATATAAAAATTGTAACTAAGAGGCACCGATCCCAGAAAAATAAAAAAAATAAAAGGAGGTGATACGAGCTCTATGTGACAAATTGAGAACTGTCATATATCAATTGGTCGAATTACAAGAGCAACAACTACGAGAATAAAAGAAGATTTTTCAAACATGGCTAAATTATTTGTTCAGGAGATGCATCAAGAATTGGATAAGACAATGATTAACGATTATGGAAAGTCAAACATCTTACTATTTACAAGATGTATCGAAAACTCTCGTTAATCAAGATGAATTAAATAGGCATCACTTTCTTAGTTTTTATTTTATGTTTATTTTATTTTAGTTTCTTTTGTTTGTATTAGGCCCAGTTGTGATTTGACCTATTTTTCTTTTAGTGAACTTATGAGTTAGGATTTTAAACTTAAGAGATATAAAAATCATCTATAATTCAGTAGCTGCTTTTTCTTTTCTTAATTTTAATGAATGAAAATTTCTTTGAGCTTTTTTGAGAAACTTGAGTGTGACAGGAGAGGTAGAGTGATTCCCTTAACTGTTGCATCAGGAAATCAAAATGAGGTAGAGGAGTCCCTTTCTTTGATTTTCCATCTTACTCTGGGTTACGTTTCGTATCATTTTACTCTTCTTCAAAAAAGATTTATCCTCGAATATTTTAGGTGAAAAAATAGTATATGAAAAGGACAAAAATTGCAAAAAAGATAGCTTTTTTGTTTTTTCTTTTCTTTCCTTAACCCAGAGTAAGAAGGAAAATCAAAGAAAGAGACTTCTTTACCTTAATTTGATTTCCTGATTCAACAGTTAAGGGAATCACTCTACCTCTCCTGTTCATGCCCAAGTTTCTCAAATAAACTCAAAGAAATTTTCAATCATCAAAATTAAGAAAAAAAATTGGCTATCATATTTAAAGGGTTTTTATACATCTTAAGTTTAAAACCCTAACTACTAAGTTCACTAAAATAAAAACGGGCCAAATCACAACTGGGCCTAAAACAAACAAACTAAAATAAAATAAACATAAAATATATACTAGCAAAGTAATGCCTGTTTAATTCATCTTGACTAACGAAAGTCTTCAATGCATCTTGTAAATAGTAAGACGTTTGACTTTTCATAATCGTTAATCATTGTCTTGCCCAATTCTTGATACATCTCCTGAACAAATGATTTAGCCATGTTTGCAAAACCTTTTTTTTCTCTTAGTTATTGCTCTTGTAATTAGACCAATTGGCGTATGACAGTTCTCAATTTGTCCCATAGAACTTGTATCAGGATGGTTGACACAACTGTAAGAAATGTGATAGTATGTACAAGAATACATCATAGAAAGGTTGTATTAGTATCAAGAATAAAAATAAATCAATGGAAGACAAGAATACAACATTATTTTCTCCACTATCACCACCACCACCACCATCTTCATTGTCTATACCCACCACCATCTCCAAAAATTTTAGCTTTTTCAATGATACCTTCTTTGAAAAATCACTTTCTAGCTTGGTAAACGTTGGAGACTTTGGTCCTTCCTTATATGAGCAGCTAGGCATAGCTGAAGAAGAAGGCCCACCAGCCGAATGGCCAATAAAGAATCATTCTCCTTCTCTGCCTCCAGATGCAGCTATTTTAGAATCTTCTGAAGTAGTTGTAGTCACAAAATACAGTCCTGTCAATAATTTCATCCAATCTTGATGTGGTCGTTGCTAACAAGAACTTCACCAATAATAGAGTTGCAGGACTTAAACATTCAGCAGAATCTATTGTCGATGAAAATGAACCAGATGATGAAAAAAGACAATATTATAACTAGAGATTGGTTTATAGGCAAATTTTTTACATTGGATCATTTGATTGGTACAACAAAAGTTTATACGAAAGTGATTATAAAATAAATTTTTTTTCGATTATAAGCCACAAAAAAAAAATTTAGAACATGTGAGTTCTATTGAATAGGAGATTGATCTCTTATCCATGAAAGCTGTAACACCCTAACTACCAAAGCTCACGCTTCCGGCTGCGCGACTCTGATAGCTCGGACATTACGACGACTTTTATACTATTTATTACTAAAATATGAGCCTGTTTAAAACTTTAAACCGCAACACCGCTCCCGAAAATTCTTTCTTTCGATAACGTACATCCATAAATACCATTCAACTTACAATAACTCATAAATAGTACATCCATATATATATATATATATATATATAAATAATATTACAAACATAATCCAATACAAATCCTATCCCTCTTACAGATTATATCTCAAGATAAAGGCGAGGGTACAAATAATAGTCTAAAGCAATACAGAGCATCTCAACAACTAAATAAACTTCTCGTGACTTCAGCGCCCATATCCTGAAAGGGAAAAAATGTAGGGGGGTGAGAACATCATCCTCGAAAGGGTTCTCAGTAGAGAGTTTTTGGGAATTACTGTAATAGGATATGTGAAGATAAACCGTACCAGTGATTAATAACCGTCTTATGCCTCTTTTCAAAAACAACAGTTTACAATAAAAGAGAAATCTAAAATCTTTTCTAAAAGAGGAACCGTTCAATTCTCAAAAACCCAAAAGCCTTTCAAAAAGGTTTATCTAAGCTAAACCAAATAGCCTTTCACACTTTTCCAAATCAGAAACACAAAACCGAAACCAACCATCGGTCCATCTCAATTCAACCACGGCCCTTGGCCCAAACAATCCAACCAACAACCAATCACCACAATCCAATAGAGTCCCAGTTGCAAACACAGATAGAAAATTCAAGCACAAACAAACAGTTACAGCAAGTAGGACAAATAGCAGTTAATCACATAGGCAAACCAAGTATAATATGCACACCCATACAATGTCACATAGATGCATATGATGCATGCCTGCCCCTAGTGGTTGATGATATCATCTGTCGGTTACGAAGCCAACCCGACGTGTCCGGTAGCTAACTCGGACATAGTCTCTCTGTTGCGCATTATTATCATTAGAGGGTATCTGCGCCCTGTCGCCATTAGAGGGTATCTGCGCTCTGTCGCCATTAGAGGTTATCGGTGCCCTGTCACCCTTACAACCAGAGAGAAAACACAAGCATACTCGTATACAACATTCATTTCAGCCATCCGGCTTAAATTCACAATTTATTCAATTGCATACATGCATTTGTACTCAACCATGGATCACCATCCATCTCAGCCATCCGGCTCACAGTTCAATTCAGAACCAGCCAAATTATCAATAAATACAGCCCTTCGGCTTAAATTCATAATTCATAATTAGCCATACAGCTCACCACTCATTCGGGAATCAGCCATAGTTCAATAGCATACACAGCCATTCCGGCTCATAACAAAATTGCACTTCCATCATTCAAAATCATCAAATACATGAAATCGGCATTTAAGCCATAAATCATTTTCTCAATTCATCTTAGGCTCATAAGCCACTTTTACTTAAAGTAAGTTCCCCTTTGAAAACAATGCCACTCTCGGCATCCTCTTTCCAAAACTTCCATAACCATGGCAAGTTAAAGATCTCTTTGAAATATTCAAAATCACCCATTCAACAATGGGATTTTATAATAAAAGTTCCTTGGCAGAGTCTCAAGTCTTTAGGGGGGAATAGCATAACTCATTACGCCAAAAATCATTTAAAATCATTAAAACCTTGGCTTTCTGATTTGAGTAATAAAATAAGATCTAAGCCAAACCGAGTCACGTAATCATTTATTTCCTTCAAAGTCTTTTCCTTTACTTAGGCAAAACCAGCTTCAACCCCCATGACAAATTGTAAAGCGTTTCAACTGTTCAAAATTGTTTGTGTTGCAAAAGTTCAGGATTCAAAGAGTACTTAAAACCTTTCTCAAAACATTTCAAAATGAAACTTGTCAATAGAAATTTAGGTTCTTTCAAAGTCATTGAAACTCCTCTAATTGAAACCCTCGAGTCAAATTCAAAGGCATTACCCTTGTCACATTTAAAACAGCTTTAAAACATAAGTTTCACCTAATTAACTTTCTCCTGAAAGAGATACAATGCCTTTCTTACGAAGCAAGACTAAATCACAATTTCCTCTTTAATAATTCATTTCAAAAGTATGAATCATCCTTTTCTTGATAATTCAATTAAAATAGTAGAAGTCCTTAACTCATCATTTTTCCAAACAACATTTTAATAAAGACTCAGATTTTATAGAAATTCCGGCAGCATCTCCCCTAAAACTTGGACTTTGCCACCCGGTTCGGGTCCCAACAAAACCATTCCACAATCCTTTTCCAACAGCCCAAATTCCAAAATCAGTTCAAGGCAAGCCAAATCCAACAGTCATCTCAATTTCATATTTCAAGAAAACCGTTTCAAAAATCAAATCGTTATCAGCCGAATAAACTCATTTCCAAAGCTTTAAAGAAATGGTTCAGTAACAATCATTTATCAAAAACCAGATCATTTAAAGCAAGCCAAGCTGAATTCAAGAGTGTATTCTATTTTTCACATCATCAAAATAATTAACTCAATTCAAACCAATCCTCAACGGATTAAACTCAGATTTCAAATCTTTTAAAGAATCAACTTCAAAACATTACATTTCACAAAGCCGCACAACAATTCAACCAAACCAACATCCATAATCACTCGAGTCAATCAAATAACACATAAGGCAGATACCATCACCAAATACACAATATCTCACAACAGTATCCATATGTAATAATTCCAATATATAAGAATATAGTTTTTGGAAAGTGATGACAAGTCATCTTAGCCTATTTTAACTAGTCTTTTTCTTTTGTTTTCATTAGAATTATGCACTTTCTTGAGCTACAAGCAAGCCAATTAGGTAGATTTTCATGTTTCCCTTGATTGAATCAACCATGTATGAATTCATGCTATTTCATGAGGTTTTATACTATAATTGTCACATATTATGAAAGAATGAATATCTCATTATTTTAAGCATAGCTTTGATGTGTTTGGTTGATTAATTATAGGTGAAGAAAGCTTGGAGAAAGGTTGAAGCAAGAAGGAATAGCTAGGAGTAAAGAGAAGACAATGGAATAAGTGAAATTGAACCAGGAAGCAAAAAGCTGGACCTAAAGTTAGCATCAAACTTTTGCACAAACTTTTGGTTGAAAAGTTAGCCCCAACGTTAGCCCCCTAACTTGGAGGCTAACGTTGGAACTTGAACATCACTCCCTGGGTACCAAAAGTTTGCGCCAACGTTAGCCCCCTAACTTTGAGGCTAACGTTGGTACATGAAATTCACCCCTGGGCACCAAAAGTTTGCGCCAACGTTAGCCCCCTAACTTTGAGGCTAACGTTGGCATGAAGAAAACCTCCCTGGGCACCAAAAGTTTGCGCCAACGTTAGCCCCCTAACTTGGTGGCTAACGTTGGCACATGAAAATTACAAGGAGGAGAAAAAGTTTGCGCCAACGTTAGCCCCCTAACTTGGTGGCTAACGTTGGCGCCACAAGTACACAAGCTAAGGCCAACGTTAGGGCCAAAGTTAGACCCCTAACGTTGGCACCAACGTTCATATCAGCAAAGTGGTGTTAGCTGATATGAAAAGTTGGAGCAAAAGTTAGACCCCTAACTTTTGCTCCAACTTTTGGTCCAACTTTTGCAAAACTCCAACCCGGTTCAATTGGTTCACTTTGGTTCTTCTCCAAACTTCAAGAGCAATCAACCAAGGCCTCTTTCAACCCAATTCCACCAAGAGCAAAGGCCCAACTCAAGGCTTGAAGATCATTTGAAGAAAGTGTATAAATAGGATAGAATTCAAGTTCTTCGGGGAGCTTTCTTTTGAAATTTTCATAATAGTTTTCGGAGAGCTTTGGATATTGAGTGTTTCTTTAATTTCTTTGTTTTGGGGAAGGAGAATTCATTTCTCTTCCTCTTAGTTTTATTGCTTTCAATTTCAATTACAATTGTCTTGGATCTTGGGTTGGAGAATTGAAGAAATTCTGTTTCAATCTCATCCTTGGATCTCTCTGTTTATTTACTGCAACTTAATTTCCGTTTCTGTTACTTGCTTCTCATCTACATTCCTTACAATTTACAATTCCCTTGCAATTGTTCTTGTTGGATCTAGGAAGGCATTGAGATCTAGACTTGGCTTTCTAGTCTCTGGGTCCTGAGATCTGATTTCTCATTTCAATTCTCTGTTTACTGCTTTATATGTTCATTTACTTTTCTGTTTCGGATCCGATTCAATCCCAATTCCCTTCTACTTCTCTGCTTGATGCAATTTACTTTTCCTTGTTTAAATTCTGCAAATCCAATCCCCAATTCCCTTTACAATTCCAGCCGTTTACATTTCTTGCACTTTAAGATTCCGCAATTTACATTTCTTGCATTCTAAGTTTCTGCTATTTAATCTCTTGTTCTTTAAGATTCAGCACTTTAATTCCCTGTTCTCTTTACTTCCATGCAATTTAATTTCTGCAAAGTACAAAACACTCAACCAAATCTTGATTCGCTTGACTAAATCAACCACTAAACTAAAATTGCTCAATCCTTCAATCCCTGTGGGATCGACCTCACTCCCGTGAGTTTTTATTACTTGATACGACCCGGTACCCTTGCCGGTTAGAATTGTGTGTTTTGGAAAAAATTTATTTTTCACCAAAATACTCATCAGAAAGCGCCCCTACCTCAAAACGCAATTCCATAACCCAAACGCCTCATCAAGTCCTTTCCGCCTCAACCCGAACTGACGGCAACCAAAACCTCAGCTCCAAGCTACTTTTGCAACAGTCTCAACAACTCGAATCGCAACATACAACAACCGAAACTCAATCCTATAGCAATTAACGCCACAAACCTCAGCGTATCATAACAGAACGGTAACTAAAAGGCTTTCAAATCTAAACACTTACTGAACCAAAGAAGGAACGGTTGAACTGAAGCAGCGGCGGTCTCCAAACCAGTTTGGCGGCAGCCCGGTAGCCACCTCAAGCGGCAGCGATGACCTGAACCATATGCAGTGATAGTGAGGTTTCCAGAAACTCAACGAAAAGGAGAACCAACTTAAGACCCTTACCGATAGACTTTTTCGGCGACGACAACAGGGTCTCATGTGGCAGGAACTCAGCCCGGAGCTCCGACGGCCATGGAAGCAGTTTCGGCGGAGGCGGCAGTGAGAGGCAGAACTGGCGAGCCCTCCTCTTCCAGCGGCGGCACTGCAGCAAGGAGCACAGCGGCGGCGTGTGAACCGGCGACGGCAGAAACGTGACGGCTCTCCCTCACGGCACGTCTCCCTCTCGCGCGACTGGCAACGGCGCAGGCTAGAGATGACGGCGCAGCTAACAGTGGCGGCGGCGGTGCCAAGCTCTCCTCCGGTGACACCCTTCCCTCACTGCTCTCTCGGATCTCGTTCTCTCTTCTGTCAACGACGGCGGTGACGAAGGAACGACGATGGCACCTCGGCGGCATCTCCTCCTTCCCGACACGGCTCTCTCTCTCTCTCTCTCTGTCTCTCTCTCTCTCTCTCTCTCTTCGTGAAATGGCGGCAGCTAGCAGGGGCGGCGACGACGCGACGGCGGTGGTGAAGCCCAGTGCGCCGGCGCAGCCTCCTCCCTCCTCTTCTCTTCCTCCTTCCACGGATCCCGTTTCTCCCTTCCCTCTCTATTTCTTTCTTTCTTCCATTTGCCTCTACATATGGGTGTCTAGGGTAGAGAGGCAGCAGCTATTGCTGCTGAGTGTGGGTGAAGGGAACCGGGTCATTGGGTTAGGATTTTTGAATAAAATTAAGGTTAAGGGCATTATGGTAATTTCACTTAAAAATAGGGATAATATAGTAATTAGAAATATATTCTAATCCAACAATAATAATGTATAGAAATACTATTTGCTCATCAATTTTACAAATTATTTTCAATAAAATGTCCAAATCAAATAATTAGAAATAATATAATTAAATCCTTTATTTTCTCAAAACAGGAGTATCAATATTCTAAAATATTAATTATTTAGTCCAAAATCATATAAAAATCCTTATTATTTCACAACCACCAACTTTGTGGTTTAAATATAGAAAATAATTCAATAATTATAAAATTGGATAATAATCATAACTTATCTCAAATTCAATAAATCAAAACTTGCCTTAATTATCTTTAATAAAATAATTTCTGAAATTAAGGCTATAAATAATTATATGATTTGAGACTTGATCATAAAAAGGCTTTCAAAGGTTCTGGGTCTTACATTCTACCCACCTTACAAAAATTTTCGTCCTTGAAAATTGATACAAAACGAAAGAAATTTCATAACAGTTCACCCTTGAACACATTTAAGGAAGAAGCAAAAATATCTCAAAATATAAACATATATATGGTTTTCAAATACTTTGATTGCCATAAGCATAAGGATGTAAAGGTAAGAGTGTGATTGCAAAGCAAACGTTACAAGATAGGCTCAATGCAAAAGATGATATGATTCAAACATGCGATAGTAAAGCAAGGCATCGAAGGCCATAAAACATGATGGGGTTAAAACGACGTGCTCAACATTCGCACACTAATCTCATATCAACCTCAAAGCTTCAACTTCCTAACTCCATCAAGCACTCTACAATCCCATATCCGGTCATAAGCCTAACGACCTGCAAACCCGTTCGCAAGGAACAAAACACCCACAACTCTTAACGTTGCACACCTACCACTTCAACTTTCGTATGCACACATCACGTCTTAAAGAACTAACGCATCGCGTTACTATATCTACAGATCGCACGTGATATCAAAACAATTCTCGAGTCTACTCAGAAGAATATGAGATCTTAAAAAAGAGAGACAATTGTCAAAGACAATACTCATAGATTTGAAAGAATATATCCAATTCCAGATAAACAAGGATGTTCAAGCAATGAAGTTTGCTAGACACAATTCAATTGACAACTTCAAAGATAACCCTTAGATCAAAGAAGTTCAATAGGATCAATAAGAAGAAAACCAGCGCATCAGTTTGAAACAAACTCAAGCTGAGTCGAGGAAGCATGAGGTTTACAGAAGAGAATATTTCAAACCCAAGACAAAGCTCACAGAACTCAAGAGCACGATTAAAAGTACTTCTGAATACATTGTTCATTAAGGAACTGAAACTTGCGGAAAAACCACTTCGCAGTCTAAAAGAAAAGTTATGTAACAACATCCTTCAAGAGAGTAACAAAAGCATAATCGTGGCTTTGCTTTAATATAGTTTCATGTTGAAGTAGATCATGTAGAGTTTTAAAAACAAAATGCACACAAGTTTGGCTAAGAGCTAAAATATTTTCTCAAATATTTTAGAAAGATAATTAGGTGCACAACCTAACCAAAAACAATCATAAAAGTCGAAAGAGAATCAAATGCTTGTTCAAAAATTCTCAAAGTCCATATTCAAACAAGCGTGTATAAAAATCTTAGCAAGGTCAAAAGAGAAAGTTAAGCTTTATTTGGAAAAGAAAATCCGAGGTAAAAGTTTGCTTGTAAATTGGTAAAGGAAACAAGTGGTGCATTACAAACGAACCGGTTTCCACTAAACAAGGAAACTTTCCAAAACTTTAAATTAACTTCGTCAAAATTGAACAATGGTTTCAATCTAAATCAAGCAACAGAAAATAAATTCCGTTTAAAACTTCTTACAAGAGAATTCAAAACTTCTTTAAAAAGTTCAGAACAAGACTCCCAAAAGTGTTCTTAAAATCACCATCTCAGAAGAACATTCAAGAAGTTTAAGATGTACTAAAAAGAATTCAAGCCATGCAAGAAAGGATCTTAAACCAAAGTAGTCCAAACAAGATTCACTAGGCATGAGTCATCAAACAAGCTTTCAATTGATCCAAAAGAATACAAAAGTCATAGGAAAAGATAACTCAATCATTAGTAATTTCTCAAGGATAAATCTTTAACTAAAAACTCTTGTAGAGAAAATGAGAGAATAAACAATGCACTAACTTGAAACGAATCAAATTGACTCACGTAAGAATGATATTCACAAGAGAGAACAAACCAAGATCAATGGTAATGTTCACAAGATGTAAAAGATTAGTTAAAAACAAAATCACGTAGGACATTCATAGAGGTGAAAAGCTTAAGAAGGAATGAGTCCGTTTATAAGAAGAAGGCTATGAGTCCAATATTTTCAAAAGAACAACAATGGCATAAACCATGTAGTATGCTAAATCAGACTCAAATCAAAATGAATTAAGTAAAGTTTATCAAATGAAACTCAACCGGGATAAAAGCGAGAAATCTCCTTTCTTTCTAGAATTTTGAAAAATACCCCAAATACATAATCAATAGAAGATGTGCATTGGAACTATAGTGAAATTACTAGAAGTCAATTTACTTTTAAAGTAAGTGCAATTCCGTAAACCAGTAAAAGTACAGGTGAGGTATTAAAAATAAATAGTTGTTAAACTGTATAAGAAATCTTCAAAGTTTTACATATAGATAAGTGTATATCTAGTCAACAGCAATTTTTATAAAAATCTCAAAATTAGCTGTAATTCACTGTCAAATAAGAGGAACACTGAATCAATAATTCCTCTAAGAACGGACTCAGAATCCAGAGCTAAAAGGCACAACGCATTAAGACAAGTTCAAGGCTATATCAAAGAATACCTGAATCAAGAAGAACTCAAACAGAGGAAGATAGATGCAACAAGGATTCCAAACAAGCATATGCAATTAAGATCAAATAAGAATGCATATGAATAGAGGAATAAAGTTGAAAAATCAAACTACTTTTCAAAAGGATTAACAACCAAGAACTTCAAGTTAGGATACGAAAGAACAGGTCGACTCGAACAGAATTCAAGACACACAACTGAATAGCCTCGAGAAATAGTTTCTAGCGTTCCCAAAACCCGTGATTCGCGTTACTCCAAACTCGTATATCATCTATGATAACCCATCAGTGCTTTCATATACATAATTCACTAGTATTAAGCCGGCCAAACTTAATATCAAGAATTATGCCATGCAAGACTAACAGCGTTAAATCAATAGATCGTCATGTGCATAAAGCTCTAATTCTCGTCATTTGACAAGACCTAGTACATGACAAACGCTCAGAGTATGCAATCGAAGCATAGTCAGTCCATTCCTCAGGCTCTACAGGAAAAACTGCTCTGATACCATAATGTAACACCCTAACTACCAAAGCTCACGCTTCCGGCTGCGCGACTCTGATAGCTCGGACATTACGACGACTTTTATACTATTTATTACTAAAATATGAGCCTGTTTAAAACTTTAAACCGCAACACCGCTCCCAAAAATACTTTTGTTCGATAACGTACATCCATAAATACCATTCAACTTACAACAACTCATAAAGAGTACATCCATATATATATACATAAATATATATAAATAATATTACAAACATAATCCAATACAATTCCTATCCCTCTTACAGATTATATCTCAAGATAAAGGCGAGGGTACAAATAATAGTCTAAAGCAATACAGAGCATCTCAAAAACTAAATAAACTTCTCGTGACTTCAGCGCCCATATCCTGAAAGGGGAAAAATGTAGGGGAGGTGAGAACATCATCCTTGAAAGGGTTCTCAGTAGAGGGTTTTTGGGAATTACTGTAATAGGATATGTGAAGATAAACCATACCAGTGATTAATAACCGTCTTATGCCTCTTTTCAAAAACAACAGTTTACAATAAAAGAGAAATCTAAAATCTTTTCTAAAAGAGGAACCGTTCAATTCTCAAAAACCCAAAAGCCTTTTAAAAAGGTTTATCTAAGCTAAACCAAATAGCCTTTCACACTTTTCCAAATCAGAAACACAAAACCGAAACCAACCATCGGTCCATCTCAATTCAACCACGGCCCTAGGCCCAAACAATCCAACCAACAACCAATCACCACAATCCAATAGAGTCCTAGTTGCAAACACAGATAGGAAATTCAAGCACAAACAAACAGTTACAGCAAGTAAGACAAATAGCAGTTAATCACATAGGCAAACCAAGTACAATATGCACACCCATACAATGTCACATAGATGCATATGATGCATGCCTGCCCCTAGTGGCTGATGATATCATCTGTCGGTTACGAAGCCAACCCGACGTGTCCGGTAGCTAACCCGGACATAGTCTCTCTGTTGCGCATTATTATCATTAGAGGGTATCTGTGCCCTGTCGCCATTAGAGAGTATCGGTGCCCTGTCACCCTTACAACCAGAGAGAAAACACAAGCATACTCGCATACAACATTCATTTCAGCCATCCGGCTTAAATTCACAATTCATTCAATTGCATACATGCATTTGTACTCAACCATGGATCACCATCCATCTCAACCATCCGGCTCATGGTTTAATTCAGAACCAGCCAAATTATCAATAAATACAGTCCTTCGGCTTAAATTCATAATTCATAATCAGCCATACAGCTCACCACTCATTCGGCAATCAGCCATAGTTCAATAGCATACACAGCCATTCTGACTCATAACAAAATAGCACTTCCATCATTCAAAATCATCAAATACATGAAATTGGCATTTAAGCCATAAATCATTTTCTCAATTCATCTTAGGCTCATAAGCCACTTTTACTTAAAGTAAGTTTCCCTTTGAAAACAATGCCACTCTCGGCATCCTCTTTCCAAAACTTCCATAACCATAGCAAGCTAAAGATCTCTTTGAAATATTCAAAATCACCCATTCAACAATGGAATTTTATAATAAAAGTTCCTTGGCAGAGTCTCAAGTCTTTAGGGGGGAATAGCATAACTCATTACACCAAAAATCATTTAAAATCATTAAAACCTTGGCTTTCCGATTTGAGTAATAAAATAAGATCTAAGCCAAACCGAGTCACGTACTCATTTATTTCCTTCAAAGCCGTTTCCTTTACTTAGACAAAACCAGCTTCAACCCCCATGACAAATTCTAAAGCATTTCAACTGTTCAAAATTGTTTGTCTTGCAAAAGTTCAGGATTCAAAGAGTACTTAAAACCTTTCTCAAAATATTTCAAAATGAAACTTATCAATAGACATTTAGGTTCTTTCAAAGTCATTGAAACTCCTCTAATTGAAACCCTCGAGTCAAATTCAAAGGCATATTAACCTTGTCACATTTAAAACAGCTTTAAAACATAAGTTTCACCTAATTAACTTTCTCCTGAAAGAGATACAATGCCTTTCTTACGAAGCAAGACTAAATCAAAATTTTCTCTTTAATAATTCATTTCAATAGCATGAGTCATCCTTTTCTTGATAATTCAATTAAAATAGTAGAAGTCTTTAACTCATCATTTTTCCAAACAACATTTTAATAAAGACTCAGATTTTATAGAAATTCCGGCAGCATCTCCCCTAAAACTTGGACTTTGCCACCCGGTTTGGGTCCCAACAAAACCATTCCACAATCCTTTTCCAACAGCCCGAATTCCAAAATCAGTTCAAGGCAAGCCAAATCCAACAGTCATCTCAATTTCATATTTCAAGGAACCGTTTCAAAAATCAAATCGTTATCAGCCGAATAAACTCATTTCCAAAGCTTTAAAGAAACGGTTCAGTAACAATCATTTATCAAAAACCAGATCATTTAAAGCAAGCCAGGCTGAATTCAAGAGTGTATTCTATTTTTCACATCATCAAAATAATTGACTCAATTCAAACCAATCCTCAACGGATTAAACTCAGATTTCAAATCTTTTAAAGAATCAACTTCAAAACATTACATTTCACAAAGCCGCACAACAATTCAACCAAACCAACATCCATAATCACTCGAGTCAATCAAATAACACATAAGGCAGATACCATCACCAAATACACAATATCTCACAACAGTATCCATATGTAATAATTCCAATATATAAGACTATAGTTTTTGGAAAGCGCCCCTACCTCAAAACGTAATTCCATAACCCAAACGCCTCATCAAGTCCTTTCCGCCTCAACCCGAACTGATGGCAACCAAAACCTCAGCTCCAAGCCACTTTCGCAACAGTCTCAACAACTCGAATCGCAACATACAACAATAGAAACTCAATCCTATAGCAATTAAAGCCACAAACCTCAGCGTATGATAACAGAACGGTAACTAAAAGGCTTTCAAATCTAAACGCTTACCGAACCAAAGAAGGAACGGCTGAACCGAAGCAGCGACGGTCTCTGAACCGGTTTGGCGGTAGCCCGGCAGCCACCTCAAGCGGCAGCGATGACCTGAACCATATGCAGTGACAGTGAGGTTTCCAAAAACTCAACGGAAAGGACAACCAACTTAAGACCCTTACCGATAGACTTTTTCGGCGACAGCAACAGAGTCTCATGTGGCAGGAAGTCAGCCCGGAGCTCCGGCGGCCATGGCGGTAGTTCCGACGGAGGCGGCAGTGAGAGGCAGAACTGGCGAGCCCTCCTCTTCCAGCGGCGGCACTGCGGCAAGGAGCACAGCGGCGGCGTGTGAACCGGCGACGGCAAAAAACTTGACTAAGTTGATGTGAAGAAAAAGTGCAAGTTTAGAATCTTTTATTTTTACAACAAGGTCCTTCTATGGAAGTTAGGTAGAGCTATTCGCACCATGCTAAAAGTAGACGAGCTAGCTTCTACTCATTCTCGCGAGAAATTTGTGAGAATTTGCGTGGAGATTGACCAAAGAAAAAAGATGATTCCAACTTTTTCAGCACTTAGGAAAGAGTTTAATAGTGCCTATGAAGATTTACATCAATTTTGCTTATATGTTGGAGATATAAACATAGAATGGAAAACTGTAGTGAGAAGACAATAAGCACCACCACTAACACAGCCTTGGGGAAGGTGGACGGCGGAGCGCTAAATAGTGAAGAGGGCATCAACAGGCAGGAGAATAATCTGGGATTGCAAGATCTACAAAAGAACCAAAAAGGGAAAGATAATATTGTGGCAGAGTATCAGGGAAGCACAGCAAATGCACCTAAGGAATTGCAACAAAATAGGCAAGATTTTCATAACGAGAATGCAAATTAGAAAAGCATTAAAGACTATCAAGAAGACAATCTTTTTGGCCTTTGGATGATTCTAAGAAGGAATCAAAGAAAGGGAAAGTCCAAATCAGATGCATTGCAAAAGGAAAAAAACGAAGATACGCAAAAATCAAGGTTCCATGTTTTAGCGGAGGAAAATCAGCAAAGGATTAAAAAATAAAGACAAAGCCCTTGACATGGCTAGAATTACTCAAAAGAACATGGATGCTAGGAATTTGCAAAAAGGAGTCTAGCAAAATCACAACTATCAATCATGTGTCCAGAAATAGGGACAACGACGACGACGGCTGGGCGTGACCCTCTCCCTCTCACCCGTGTCTCTCTCTCTCTATCACGGTTATACTCTCCCACGGCGACAATGGAGTCCGACAGTACAGCGGCGGCTTCCTTTCCGGGTCATGGTCCCTGGCTCGCGTCTCCTTCATCTTCGTCTCGGGCTTCCCTCAGCGACGCAGTGGCGATGGCGGCAGCAACCTTCCCTCTGCCGACGCTACCTATCTCTCTTCCCTCTCCTCTTCTGCACATGCGAGCTTCATGAGTGGAGTGTGTGTTGTGCGTGTCTGGTGAGGATTGTGTGTGCGTTGAGTGGAAGGTTGTGTAATGGAATTAGGATTTGTAGAGTGTAAATTAGGATTTCAATTTGGGGATTTTGGGGTTTAGTAGAGTAATAATTTAAAAACAAATTTAATCCAATATAATTAACATTAAGAATATTATTTATTTTTCAACTTACAAATTATTTTTAATTAAGTACTCTGATATAAAGTTAGAGATAAATTTTTAGTTCATAAAAATTAATCAACTTTCAATTATTCAATTTAAATTGTATAAAACTCTCATTATTTTTAATTACTAAAACTTTAAATTCCTAATATGAAAATACTCAATTATTTAAAAAATATTATAAATCCTAACAGATTTTAAACTCAAAGTATAATAAAATTTAATTTCATTACTTTTAGGAAAATAATTTTCTTTAAATAAAATTATCAACAAATATAATAAATTATAAATAACTTACCATTTAATTTTTAAAAATTCGGAATCTTACATCCTACTCCACTTATAAAAAATTTGGTCCTCAAAATTTGATACAAAATAAAAGAGGTTTATATCATCTTCACTTTTGAATGCATTTACGAAAAAAGAAAAATGATCTCAGTATATATACATACAGTTTCAAATACTTGAATTGTCATATGGCATCAAGATATAAGGGTGATTGCAAGGCAGAAGTTACAAAGCAGGCTTGATGCAAAAGATGACATGGTTCAAACATGTGATGATTGGGCAAGACAATGATTAACGATTATATATAGTCAAACATCTTACTATTTACAAGATGTATTGAAAACTCTCGTTAGACAATATGAATTAAATATGCATCACTTTATTAGTATTTATTTTATGTTTATTTATTTTATTTTAGTTTGTTTTGTTTGTTTTAGGCCCAGCTGCGATTTGGCCTAATTTTGTTTTAGTGAACTTATGAGTTAGGGTTTTAAATTGCGATCTTGATACAAGCTCGATTCGACACTCTGTCAAAACATACCAAAAATCGAGTGAAACAACATAAAAATTATAATTTTCAGAGTATCCCTTTCATGTATATCTGCTTTGGTAGCTCCCCTTTCTATGTTTTTTTCTTAACTAGTATATAAAAATTGTAACCAAGAGGCATCGATCCCAGGAAAATAAAAAAAATAAAGGAAGGTGATACGAGCTCTATGGGACAAATTGAGAACTGTCATATGCCAATTGGTCCAATTATAAGAGCAACAATTAAGAAAATAAAAGAAGATTTTGCAAACAAGGATAAATCATTTGTTCAGGAGATGAATCAAGAATTGGACAAGACAATGATGGAAAGTCAAACATCTTACTATTTACAAGATGTATTGAAAATTCTTGTTAGTCAAGATGAATTAAATAGGCATCACTTTCTTAGTATTTATTTTACGTTTATTTTATTTTATTTTGTTTTGTTTGTTTTAGGCCCAGTTATAATTTGGCCTATTTTTATTTTAGTGAACTTATGAGTTAGGGTTTTAAGCTGCGACCTTGATACAAGCTCGATTAGACACCCAGTCAAAACATACCCAAAATCGAGTGAAACAAAATAAAAATTACAATTCTCAGAGTATCCTTTTCATGTATATCTGCTTTGGTAGCTCCCCTTTCTATACTTTTTCTTAACTAGTTATAAAAATTGTAACTAAGAGGCGCTGATCTTAGAAAAATAAAAAAATTAAGGGAAAGTGATACGAGCTCTACGGGACAAACTGAGAACTATCATATGCCAATTGGTCCAATTACAAGAGCAACAATTAAGAGAATAAAAGATGGTTTTTGAACATTGCTAAATCATTTTTTTAGGAGATTCATCAAGAATTACGCAAGACAATGATTAACGATGATGGAAAGTCAAACATCTTACTATTTACAAGATGTTTTGAAAACTCTGATTAGTCAAGCTAAATTAAATATGTATCACTTTCTTAGTATTTATTTTATATCTTCTTATTTTAGTTTGTTTTGTTTATTTTAGGTCCAGTTGTAATTTGGCCTATTTTTATTTTAGTGAACTTATGAGTTAGGATTTTAAACTGCGACCTTGATACAAGCTTGATTCGACACCCTGTCAAAACATACCAAAAATCGAGTGAAACAACATAAAAATTACAATTTTCAGAGTATCCCTTTCATGTATATCTGCTTTGGTAGCTCCTCTTTCTATGTTTTTTTCTTAACTAGTATATAAAACTTTTAAGTAAGAGGCACCGATCCTAAAAAAATAAACAAAAAGATAAAGGGAGGTGATACAAATTCTATGGAACAAATAGAGAACTGTCATATGTCAATTGGTCCAATTACAAGAGCAATAACTAAGAATAAAAGAAGATTTTTCAAATATGGCTAAATCATTTGTTCAGAAGATGTATCAAGAATTGGGTAAGACAATGATTAACAATTATGGAAAGTCAAACATCCTACTATTTGCAAGATGTATTGAAGACTATCGTTAGTCAAGATGAATTAAATAGGCTTCACTTTCTCAGTATTTATTTTATGTTTATTTTATTTTAATTTGTTTTGTTTGTTTTAGGCCCAGTTGTGACTTGGCCTATTTTTATTTTAGTGAACTTTTGAGTTAGGGTTTTAAACTGCGATCTTGATACAAGCTCAATTCGACACCTTGTTAAAACATACCAAAAATCGAGTGAAACAAAATAAAAATTACAATTCCCAGAGAATCCCTTTCATATATATCTACTTTGGTAGCTCCCCTTTCTATGTTTTTTTCTTAACTAGTGTATAAAACTTAAAACTAAGAGGCTCCGATCCTAGAAAAATTAAAAAAAATAAAGGGAGATGATACAAATTCAATGGGACAAACTGAGAACTATCTTATGTTAATTGGTCCAATTACAAGAGCAACAACTAAGAGAATAAAAGAATATTTTCAAACATGGCTAAATCGTTTGTTCAGGAGATGCATCAAGAATTAGGCAAGACAATGATTAACGATGATGGAAAGTCAAACATCTTACTATTTACAAGATGTATTGAAAACTCTGATTAGTCAAGCTAAATTAAATATGCATCACTTTCTTAGTATTTATTTTATATCTTTTTATTTTAGTTTGTTTTGTTTATTTTAGGTCCAGTTGTAATTTGGCCTATTTTTATTTTAGTAAACTTATGAGTTAGGATTTTAAACTGTGACCTTGAAACAAGCTTAATTCGACACCCTGTCAAAATATACCAAAAATTGAGTGAAACAACATAAAAATTACAATTTTCAGAGTATCCCTTTCATGTATATCTGCTTTGGTAGCTCCTCTTTCTATGTTTTTTTCTTAACTAGTATATAAAAATTTTAACTAAGAGGCACCGATCCTAAAAAAAAAACAAAAAGATAAAGGGAGGTGATACGAATTCTATGGGATAAATAGAGAACTGTCATATGTCAATTGGTCCAATTACAAGAGCAATAACTAAGAATAAAAGAAGATTTTTCAAATATGGCTAAATCATTTGTTCAAGAGATGCCTCAAGAATTGGGTAAGACAATAATTAACAATTATGGAAAGTCAAACATCCTACTATTTGCAAGATGTATTGAAGACTATCGTTAGTCAAGATGAATTAAATACGCTTCACTTTCTCAGTATTTATTTTATGTTTATTTTATTTTAATTTGTTTTGTTTGTTTTAGGCCCAGTTGTGATTTGGCCTATTTTTATTTTAGTGAACTTTTGAGTTAGGGTTTTAAACTGCAGTCTTGATACAAGCTCAATTCGACACCCTGTTAAAACATACCAAAAATCGAATGAAACAAAATATAAATTACAATTCCCAGAGAATCCCTTTCATATATATCTACTTTGGTAGCTCCCCTTTCTATTTTTTTTCTTAACTAGTATATAAAACTTAAAACTAAGAGGCTCCAATCCTAGAGAAATTAAAAAAAATAAAGGAAGATGAAACAAATTCAATGGGACAAACTGAGAACTATCTTAAGTTAATTGGTCCAATTACAAGAGCAACAACTAAGAGAATAAAAGAAGGTTTTCAAACATGGCTAAATCATCTGTTCAGGAGATGCATCAAGAATTTGGCAAGACAATGATTAACGATGATGGAAAGTCAAACATCTTACTATTTACAAGATGTATTGAAAACTCTGATTAGTCAAGCTAAATTAAATATGCATCACTTTCTTAGTATTTATTTTATATCTTTTTTTTTAGTTTGTTTTGTTTATTTTAGGTCCAGTTGTAATTTGGCCTATTTTTATTTTAGTGAACTTATGAGGTAGGATTTTAAACTGCGACCTTGATACAAGCTTGATTCGACACCCTGTCAAAATATACCAAAAATTGAGTGAAACAACATAAAAATTACAATTTTTAGAGTATCCCTTTCATGTATATCTGCTTTGGTAGCTCCTCTTTCTATGTTTTTTTCTTAACTAGTATATAAAAATTTTAACTAAGAGGCACCGATCTTAAAAAAAAAACAAAAAGATAAAGGGAGGTGATACGAATTCTATGGGACAAATAGAGAACTGTCATATTTCAATTGGTCCAATTACAAGAGCAATAACTAAGAATAAAAGAAGATTTTTCAAATATGGCTAAATCATTTGTTCAAGAGATGCCTCAAGAATTGGGTAAGACAATGATTAACAATTATGAAAAGTCAAACATCCTACTATTTGCAAGATGTGTTGAAGACTATCGTTAGTCAATATGAATTAAATACGCTTCACTTTCTCAGTATTTATTTTATGTTTATTTTATTTTAATTTGTTTTGTTTGTTTTAGGCCCAGTTGTGGTTTAGCCTATTTTTATTTTAGTGAATTTTTGAGTTAGGGTTTTAAACTGCGGTCTTGATACAAGCTCAATTCGACACCCTGTTAAAACATACAAAAATCAAATGAAACAAAATATAAATTACAATTCCCAGTCCTTTTCTACTTTTTTTCTTAACTAGTATATAAAACTTAAAACTAAGAGGCTCCAATCCTAGAGAAATTAAAAAAAATAAAGGGAGATGATACAAATTCAATAGGACAAACTGAGAACTATCTTATGTTAATTGGTCCAATTACAAGAGCAATAACTAAGAGAATAAAAGAATGTTTTCAAACATGGCTAAATCATTTGTTCAGGAGATGCATCAAGAATTAGGCAAGACAATGATTAACGATGATGGAAAGTCAAACATCTTACTATTTACAAGATGTATTGAAAACACTCGTTAGTCAAGATGAATTAAATATGCATCACTTTCTTAGTATTTATTTTATGTTTATTTTATTTTGTTTTGTTTGTTTTAGGCCCATTTGAAATTTGGCCTATTTTTATTTTACTGAACTTATGAGTAAGGGTTTTAAACTCTGACCTTGATACAAGCTCGATTCAAAACCCTGTCAAAACATACCCAAAATCGAGTGAAACCAAATAAAAATTACAATTCTCAGAGTATCCCTTTCATGTATATCTACTTTGGTAGCTCCCCTTTCTATGTTTTTTTCTTAACCAGTATATAAAAATTGTAACTAAGAGGCACTGATCTCAGAAAAATAGAAAAAATTAAGGGGAAGTGATACGAGCTCTATGAGACAAACTGAGAACTATCATATGCCAATTGGTCCAATTACAAGAGCAACAATTAAGAGAATAAAAGATGGTTTTTGAACATGGCTAAATCATTTGTTCAGGAGATGCATCAAGAATTAGGCAAGACAATGATTAACGATGATGGAAAGTCAAACATCTTACTATTTACAATATGTATAGAAAACTCTCGTTAGTCAAGATGAATTATATATGCATCACTTTCTTAGTATTTATTTTATGTTTTTTTATTTTAGTTTGTTTTGTTTGTTTTAGGCCCAGTTGTAATTTGGCCTATTTTTATTTTAGTGAACTTATGAGTTAGAATTTTAAACTGCGACCTTGATACAAGCTTAATTCGGCATCCTGTCAAAACATACCAAAAATCGAGTGAAACAACATAAAAATTACAATTTTCAGAGTATCGCTTTCATTTATATCTGCTTTGGTAGCTCCCCTTTCTATGTTTTTTTCTTAACTAGTATATAAAAATTCTAACAAAAATAAACAAAAAGATAAAGGGAGGTGATACAAATTCTATGGAACAAACAGAGAACTGTCATATGTCAATTGGTCCAATTGCATGAGCAATAACTAAGAGAATAAAAGAAAGTTTTTCAAATATGGCTAAATCATTTGTTCAGGAGATGTATCAAGAAATGGGTAAGGCAATGATTAACAATTATGAAAAGTCAAACATCTTACCATTTACAAGATGTATTGAAGACTATCGTTAGTCAAGATGACTTAAATAAGCTTCACTTTCTCAGTATTTATTTTACGTTTATTTTATTTTAATTTGTTTTGTTTCTTTTAGGCCCAGTTGTGATCTGGCCTATTTTTATTTTAGTGAACTTTTGAGTTAGGATTTTAAACTGCGACCTTGATACAAGCTCGATTCGACACGCTGTCAAAACATACCTTTCATATATATCTACTTTGGTAGCTCCCCTTTCTATGCTTTTTTCTTAACTAGTATATAAAAATTGAAATTAAGAGGCTCCTATCCTAGAGAAATAAAAAAAATAAAGGGAGATGATACAGATTCAATGGGACAAACTGAGAACTATCTTATACCAATTGGTCCAATTACAAGAGCAACAACAAAGAGAATACAAGAAGGTTTTTAAACATGGCTAAATCATTTGTTCCGGAGATGCATCAAGAATCAGGTAAGACAATGATTAACGATGATGGAAAGTCAAACATCTTACTATTTACAAGATGTATTGAAAACTCTCGTTAGTCAAGAGGAATTAAATATGCATCACTTTCTTGGTATTTATTTTATGTTTATTTTATTTTATTTTATTTTGTTTTGTTTGTTTTAGGACCAGTTGTAATTTGGCCTATTTTTATTTTAGTGAACTTATGAGTTAGGATTTTAAACTGCGACTTTGATACAAGCTCGATTCGACACGCTGTCAAAATATACCAAAAATCGAGTGAAACAAAATTAAAATTACAATTCTCAGAGTATCCTTTTCATATATATCTGCTTTGGTAGCTCCCCGTTCTACGTTTTTTTCTTAACTAGTATATAAAAATTGTAACTAAGAGGCACCGATCCCAGAAAAATAAAAAAAAAATAAAGAGAGGTGATACGAGCTCTATGGGACAAACTGAGAACTGTCATGTACCAATTGGTCAAATTACCGGAGCAACAACTAAGAGAATAAAAGAAGATTTTTCAAACATGGCTAAATTATTTATTCAGGAGATGCATTAAGAATTGGACAAGACAATGATTAACGATTATGGAAAGTCAAACATCTTACTATTTACAAGATGTATCGAAAACTCTCGTTAATCAAGATGAATTAAATAGGCATCACTTTCTTAGTTTTTATTTTCTGTTTATTTTATTTTAGTTTCTTTTGTTTGTATTAGGCCCAGTTGTGATTTGACCTATTTTTCTTTTAGTGAACTTATGAGTTAGGATTTTAAACTTAAGAGATATAAAAATCCTCTATAATTCAATTGCTGCTTTTTCTTTTCTTAATTTTAATGAATGAAAATTTCTTTGAGTTTTTTTGAGAAACTTGAATGTGACAGGAGAGGTAGAGTGATTCCCTTAACTGTTGCATCAGGAAATCAAATTGAGGTAGAGGAGTCCCTTTCTTTGATTTTCCATCTTACTCTTGGTTACGTTCCGTATCATTTTACTCCTCTTCAAAAAAGATTTGTCCTCGAATATTTTAGGTGAAAAAATAGTATATGAAAAGGACAATAATTACAAAAAAGATAGCTTTTTTGTTTTTCCTTTTCTTTCCTTAACCCAGAGTAAGATGGAAAATCAAAGAAAGAGACTTCTTTACCTTAATTTGATTTCCTGATGCAACAGTTAAGGGAATCACTCTACCTCTCATGTTCACGCCTAAGTTTCTCAAATAAACTCAAAGAAATTTTCATTCATCAAAATTAAGAAAAAAAATTGGCCATCATATTTTAGAGGGTTTTTATACATCTTAAGTTTAAAACCCTAACTACTAAGTTCACTAAAATAAAAACGGGCCAAATCACAACTGGGCCTAAAACAAACAAAACAAACTAAAATAAAATAAACATAAAATAGATACTAGCAAAGTAATGCCTGTTTAATTCATCTTGACTAACGAAAGTCTTCAATGCATCTTGTAAATAGTAAGACGTTTGACTTTTCATAATCGTTAATCATTGTCTTACCCAATTCTTGATGCATCTCCTGAACAAATGATTTAGCCATGTTTGCAAAATCTTCTTTTTTTTCTCTTAATTATTGCTCTTATAATTGGACCAATTGGCTTATGACAGTTCTCAATTTGTCCCATAGAACTTGTATCAGGATGGTTGACACAACTGTAAGAAATGTGATAGTATATACAAGAATACATCATAAAAAGGTCGAATTAGTATCAAGAATAAAAATAAATCAATGGAAGACAAGAATACAACATTATTTTCTCCACTATCACCACCACCACCATCTTCATTGTCTATACTCGCCACCATCTCCAAAGATTTTAGCTTTTTCAACGATACCTTCTTTGAAAAATCACTTTCTGGCTTGATAAACGTTGGAGACTTTGGTCCTTCCTTATATGAGTAGCTAGGCATAGCTGAAGAAGAAGGCCCACCAGCCAAATAGCCAATAAAGTATCCTTCTCCTTCTCTGCCTCTAGATGAAGCTATTTTAGAATCTTCTAAAGTAGTTGTAGAGTCACAAAATTCAGTCCTATCAATAATTTCATCCAATCTTGATGTGGTCGTTGCTAACAAGAACATCACCAACAACAGAGTTGCAGGACCTAAACATTCAGCAGAATCTATTGTCGATAAAAATGAAAATCTGAGAGACGATGAACTAGATGATGAAAAAGATAATATTATAACTAGAGATTGGTTTATAGGCAAATTTTTTACGTTGGATCATTTGATTTGTACAACAAAAGTTTATACAAAAGTGATTATAAAATAAATTTTTTTCGATTATAGGCCATAAAAATAATTTTTTAGAAAAAAATAATTTTTTAGAACATGTGAGTTCTATTGAATAGGAGGTTGATCTCTTATCCATGAAAGCTTACTATTAATTAATAGGCTAAGTTGATGTGAATCAAAAGTGCAAGTTTAGAATATTTTATTTTTACAACAAGGTCCTTCTATGGAAGTTGGGTAGAGCTATTCGCACCATGCTAAAAGTAGACGAGCTGGCTTCTACTCATTCTCGCAGGAAATTTGCACCTAAGGAATCGCAACAAAATACGCAGGATTTTCATAACGAGAATGCAAATCAGGAAAGCATTAAAGATTATGAAGAAGACAATATTTTTGGCCCTTAGATGATTGTAAGAAGGAATCAAAGAAAGGAAAAGTCCAAATCAGATGCATTGTAAAAGGAAAAAAATGAAGATGTGCAAAAATCAAGGTTCCATGTTTTAGCGGAGGAAAATCAGCAAAGGATTAAAAAAAATAAAGACGAAGCCCCTGACATGGCTAGAATTACTCAGAAGAACATGGATGCTAGGAATTTATAAAAGGAGTCTAGCGAAATCACAACTATCAATCATGTGTCCAGAAATAGGGACGACGATGACGACGGCTAGGCCCGACCCTCCCTCTCTCACCCGTGTCTCTCTCTCTCATGGTTTTATTCTCCCACGGCGACAATGGAGTCCAACAGTACAGTGGCGGCTTCCTTTCCTGGTCATGGTCCTTGGCTCGCGTCTCCTTCATCTTCGTCTCGGGCTTCCCTCAGCGATGCTGTGGCGATGGCGGCAGCAACCTTCCCTTCGCTGACGCTACCTCTCTCTCTTCCCTCTCCTCTTCTGCACGTGCGAGCTTCATGAGTGAAGTGTGTGTTGTGCATGTCTGGTGAGAGTTGTGTGTGCGTTGAGTGGAAGGTGAGAGTGGGGAGTGGCGACGTGAAGAAGAAAAGGGGGTGAGTGTGTTGTGTAATGGAATTAGGATTTGTAGAGTGTAAATTAGGATTTCTATTTGGAGATTTTGGGGTTTGGTAGAGTAATAATTTAAAAACAAATTTAATCCAATATAATTAACATTAAGAATATTGTTTATTTTTCGACTTATAAATTATTTTTAATTAAATTCTCTAATATAAAATTAGAGATAAATTTTTAGTTCATAAAAATTAATCAACTTTCAATTATTCAATTTAAACTGTATAAAACTCTCATTATTTTTAATTACTAAAACTTTAAATTCTTAATATGAAAATACTCAATTATTTAGAAAATATTATAAATCCTAACAGATTTTAAACTCAAAGTATAATAAAATTTAATTTAATTACTTTTAGAAAAATAATTTTCTTTACATAAAATTATCAACAAATATAATAAATTATAAATAACTTACCATTTAATTTTCAAAAATTCGGAATCTTAGATCCTACCCCACTTATAAAAAATGTTGTCCTCAAAAATTGATTCAAATTGAAAGAGGTTTATATCATCTTCACATTTGAATGCATTTAGGAAAAAAGCAAAATGATCTCAGTATATATACATACAGTTTCAAATACTTGGATTGTCATACGGCATAAAGATATAAGGGTAGGAGTGTGATTGCAAGGCAAAAGTTACAAAGCAGGCTTGATGCAAAAGATGACATGGTTCAAACATGTGATGGTAAAGCAAGGCGGCGAATGGTTACAAAACAAGTTGGGGTTAAAACGACGTGCTTAACATCCGCACACTAATCTCGTACCAACTTCACAGCTTCAACTTTTCAAACTCCAACTTCTAATGTTTTCTAAACCCCATGATATACGTTACCTATTAGTTCTATTTCGCCTATGATAATCAGTTAGTACTCTCATATACATAAACCATCAGTATTAAGCTAGCCGAACTTCATATCGTGATGTATGCTATGGTAGAATAACGGCATTAATCAATAAGCAGTCATGTGCATAAAACTCTAACTCTTGTTATTCGAACAAGATCTACTACATGACAGACGCTCAAAGTATGCAACTGAAGCATAGTCAGTCTATGCCTCAGGCTCTATAGGAAAGACTGCTCTGATACCATAATCTAACACCCTTACTACTAGAATGTCACGCTTCCGACTGCGCCACTCTGATAGTGAGGAGTATTACGATGACTTCCATATACTTAATAATAAAATATGAGCCTTTGTAAAAATCGAGACCGTATAAACTATTCTTTTAAAAATTGAAAATATTTTTTTCTTGAAAATGCACTTACACACATACAAATCAATCACAACCACTTAAATATACACACACACACACATATACACACACATACACACACAATAACTAAATTCTTTAGACAATAACTTACAAACATAACTATCATGACTCCTAACCCTCTTAACAAGATATAATATTAATGGCGAAGAAAAATAATAAATAATAACTAAATTATATAACAATATCATGTAGGCAAAATGCAATTAGACTCTTCCTAAGCTTCTTCATCCGATTCCTAAAAAGGTAAAGCTGTAGGGGGTGAGAACCTAACCACATGGTCTCACCTCGGATTTTCAGAATTGTCATAAGAAGATATTTTTAAAAAAAAAAAGAATATTGTTTTCAAGCATAGTGATCATCACTTGTCTTATGAATCTTTTGAAAACCAATGGTTTAACATCCAAAAATCCAAAATATTTTTAAAAGAAATCAATTAATTACCCAAAGTCCAAAACCTTCTTTTCTTATAAGAAAATCTTAAAAGTCTCCTAGACTGTATGAATGATCAACCTGTTCCAAGCACAGGTTCATTAAGTCTATGCTAAACTAGCTTGATTTTTTATACTTAAGTAAACCTCCATCAGAAACCAATCATAGCCTTCAGCCCATCACATAATCATTCAACACTATCAGCAACTCATCACCAGTACTCAATCTCAAAAGTACCACATCAGAAACAACCCTCAGCGCCTCCTCCACCCGCCTGAGAAATCTCTCAAAAATAAACACATGCAAAATAGACAAGGAAAGCACAGGTATAGATACAAATTACATCAAATAGCTCAGATAGCAGTTAATAACAGTTAACCAATTAGGCAAACTAAAGCAAATTCAAAATCAAACAAAGCATACAAATGAATATAATGCATGTTTGCCCTATGGCTGATGATATAACCGAAACCTAACATATCCTGGTAGCTAACCTTGGATAGAAACACCGCATCACAGAGCAAGTGGGACTGAGGCACAATTCCTTGCTACTACCCGCTTAACCCAGAGTAAGTAGAATAATCCACTACTAATGCTACTACCCAATCAAATGTTTACAAACTCAACCCAGAGCAAGTGGAATAAACCACTACTGCTGCTACTGTCCAAGCATCACAATCACTAACCTAGAGCAAGTTGGATGAACCACAACCCTTTTTACTGCCTAAGTATCTCAATCAAATTCAATTTCATTTTTAAATCCATTCTCAATATCATTCAATGCATTCAAAAATTGTACTTTAGAATCAATCTTTATCATCCTTCATTCAAATTCAATCATCATCATTCTTTATTATCACACTCATCCTCATCACACCTCCCATTTCGCTCATCAATAATTCATACTCAAAACATAATTCATTCTTTTCTAAATAAATCAAACTCAAAATGTAATCCTTTTTTTAATAACTCAAAATCAAATCATATAATCCTTAAATCCAAATATTTTTAAATAACCACTTCAAACAAATCCCCAATTTTTATAAAAATTTTGGCAACATCTCCTCTAAAACTCAGACTTTGCCACCCTTACAGGTTCCATAAAAATCACATCTCCCAAACTATTCTCAACCAATTTCAATATCAAACAATTTTTAAATATCAAATCCTTTCCAATTTTTCGATATCAAATCAGGTTCAATATCAAATCATTTTCAATTTCAACCATTTTCAATATAAATTTATTTTTTAATATTAATTCAACTCCAAAACCAAGAAAATCACTTGTCATCATACTCAATCGAATCAACTTTTCAAATTTATTTTTATCAATAACTACACACCACTCAAGCAATCAATAATTTAATCCAGTAAACAACCACAACATAATACTCACATAATCAATAAAATATATTTTTCACATCAATATCTATTTATAACAATTTTGTATTATAAAATAAATTTTAAGAAAAACCCTACCTCAACTCCCGTGGCGACTTCTGATGGTCACATCCACGCTCCTAGCAGCTACAGATACGGCAGTGTAGCTCAGAATGGTGAGCAACTCGGCGATGGTGACTCCCTCGCATGCTCCCTCTCTTTTAGCTCCTTCCACGACGGTGAAGTATGGTGACAGCGACGGGGTGCCACAGCTCGACAATGACGTAGCTGGAGGTGACAGCATGAACGAAGGTGACGGTGGTTAGGAACGACCCTCCCTCTCTCATCTGCGTCTCTCTCTCACGGTTCTGCTCTCCCAACGGCAACGATGGAGTCCGATGGTACAGCAGCAGCTTCCTCTCCTGTTCGTGGTCCCTGGCTTGTGTCCCCGGCTTGTGTCCCACTCATTTCCATCTCGAGCTTTCCTCAGAAACACAGTGGCGACAGCGGCAGCAACCTTCCCTCCACCAGTGCTACCTTTCTCTTTCTTCTTTCTCCTCTTCTTGCGTGCGAGCTTAATGAGTGGAGTGTATGCTGTGTGTGTCTGGCGAGGGTTGTGTGTGCGTTGAGTGGAAGGTGAGAGTGGGGAGTGGCAGCGTGTAAAAGACAAAAAAGGGGCGAGTGTGTTGTGTTAAAAAATTAGGGTTTGTAGAGTGTAAATTAGGGTTTCTATTTGGAGATTTTGGGATTTGATAGAGTAATAATTTAAAATCAAATTTAATCCAATATAATTAACTTTAAGAATACGATTTATTTTTTAATTTACAAATTATTTCTAATTAAGTACTTTAATTTAAAATTAGAGATAAATAAATATATTTTCTTTTAGTTCATAAAAATTAATCAAAATTTTCAATTATTCAATTTAAATTGTATAAAATTTTCATTATTTTTAATTACTAAAACTGTAAATCTCTAATATGAAAATACTCAATTATTTAGAAAATTTTATAAATCATAACAGATTTTAAACTCAAAGTATTATAAAATTTAATTTAATTACTTTTAGGAAAATATTTTTTTAAATAAAATTATCAACAAATATAATAAATTATAAATAACTTACTATTTAATTTTCAAAAATCCATGATCTTACAAAAGCCAGTGCTAAAGCAGACCTGGATATTGCTATGGTTGAACCAGGGAGTCAAATGGAGGAAGTTGCTATCCAAAGCCCAGTTATAGTGGTTCAGTCCACTAATAGCAAGCCGAATTCGGCGGAATGTTCCTGATGTATACAGAGAGTTTGTTTTTCTTTATTATCTTACTATTTATCATGAATACTTTAATCTAAAATTGTAGGGGACATCCTCTAAAGGATTCTCCATTATTATTAAGGATCTGATTTTTCATTATAATCATAAGTTATGTGTTTTACTTGAAACTTGTGTTTCAAGAGCTAAAGCTAAAGGGATTATCTGCAAAATTGGTTTTGACTCTTAGTGCATAAGTGAAGCGGAAGGTTTTTTGGATGGAATTTGGTGTCTTTGTAACAAGAAAGAATGGAATATTAAACCATTGAAGGTCCAAAGACAACTTGTCCACATGAGAATTAGAGATAGTGATAACCGTACTAGATTTTTTACTTGCATATATGGTAGCCCGCAACCAAGCATCTGCAGTAGCCTATGGAATGATCTTGAGATTATTGTAGCAACAACATAATGTCCTTGGTGCCTCGGAGGAGATTTTAGTTCTATTGTCTCACTGGAGGAAGCGGGGGGCAATTTCAACCTCTCTCAAGACTCGAACAGGTTCCAAGATTGTATTCAAGATTATGGAATCAGAGACCTGGGGTTTGCGGGTCATCCCTTTACACGGAAACAAAACAGGATCAAATGAAACTTTGACTATTTTCTATGTAATTTGGAGTTCAATTACCATTTCCCAATGTTAGGGGTGAAACACCTCCCAAAGTTGAAGTCGGACCGCCTTCCCATTCTTCTAGACTTCAATTTGATAGAGGTTAATAGAAGGAAAGACAGTTCAAGCTCTTGGCATCTTGGATTCTTCATGAAGACTATAATAATTTGGTGAAGAATAGCTAGTGCAAGCAAGGAGAACTTATTTACAACAATAATAATTTTATTAAGAAGGCTAAAATTTGGAATAAAGAAGTTTTCGGGCATATTTTTACGAAAAATTTGGAAATTCTCCTCAAGCTCGATGGTATCAACCAGAATCTCTCTTTCAATGACAACCTGTTCTTGGAAAAGCTCCAAAAATATCTTTGGAAGGAGTACGAGACGATTATTGTGAAGGAAAAAAGCTATTGAATGTAGATGACTTTGGAGATAAGAATACCAAGTATTTCCAACAAAAAGGCAAAAGGTAGAACAAGGAGGAATTGTGTCACGTCCTTAAACATCATGAGGACAGATGGGTTGATGATGTAAATGAGTTAAAAGAGCTTGGTGTATCCTTTTTTAAATCTCTTTATGCATCTCTCAATTACTCTATCCTTTTAGTTAGTTTTTATTATATTTTTATTAGTTTTTATTCAAAAATTATATTTCTAGACTTTACTATGAGTTTATGTATTTTTCTATAATTTTAGGTATTTTCTGGCTGAAATTGAGGGACCTGAACAAAAATCTGATTCAGAGGCTGAAAAAGGACTGCAGATGCTGTAGATTCTGACCCTCCTGCACTCGAAGTGGATTTTCTGGAGCTACAGAAGCCCAATTGGCACGCTCTTAATTGCGTTGGAAAGTAGACATCCTTGGCTTTTCAGAAATATATAATAGTTTATACTTTGTTCGAGATTTGATAGCCCAAACTGGCGTCCAAAGTCAGCCTAAAACATCTTGGTGTTAAACGCCCAAACTGGGACCAAAGCTGGCGTTTAACTCCAGGAACAGCCTAAGCACGAAAAAGATTCAATGCTCAGCCCAAGCACACACCAAGTGGGCCCCGAAAGTGGATTTCTACACTATCTGCACTTAGTTACTCATTTTCTGTAACCCTAAGTTACTAGTCTAGTATAACAACTACTTTTAGAGATTTATTTTAGAGGTTTTTGATCATCTATCATAGACCATTGTACACGTTTGGAGGCTGGCCTTACGGCCATGCCTAGACCTCTTTCACTTATGTATTTTCTATGGTGGAGTTTCTACACCCCATAGATTAAGGTGTGGAGCTCTGCTGTTCTTCATGAATTAATGCAAGTACTATTGTTTTTCCTTCAATTCACACCTACTTCTTCTCTAAGATATACTCTCGTACTTAATTCAGTTAAGTCAGAATGAAGGAGTGTTCCGTGACAATCACCCAATCTTCGTTACTCGCTTAGCCAAGATCCGCGTACCTGACAACTACAAGCGGTCTACATGATGTTCAACGTAGTCATTGGACGACAGCCGGATTATATTCTCTTGGATATCTAATACACAGACCGAGTCCGTGATATTAGTATCTTCGTGGTATAGGCTAGAATCATTGGCAACATTCTTGGGATCCGGAAAGTCTATATCTTGTCTGTGGTATTTGGTGCACAAAATCGTGATCGTTCATTCCTTGGTAATGGCACTAAAAACTCAATATGCACGTTCATAATAATAGTTCTTCTTCACAATCTCGCACAACTAACCAGCAAGTGCATTGGGTCGTCCAAGTAATAAACCTTACGTGAGTAAGGGTCGACCCCATGGAGATTGTCGGCTTGAAGCAAGCTATTGGTCACCTTGTAAATCTCAGTCAGGCGGATTTAAATGGTTATGGTGAATTGATAATTAAAATATAATTAAAATATAAATAGGATAGAGATACTTATGTAATTCATTGGTGAGAATTTCAGATAAGCGTATAGAGATGCTTTTGTTCCTCCTGAACCTCTACTTTCCTGCTGTCTTCATCCAAACATTCATACTTCTTTCTATGGCAAGCTTATGTTGGGCATCACCGTTGTCAATGGCTACATCCTGTCCTCTCAGTGAAAATGGTCCAAAATGCGCTGTCACCGCACGGCTAATCATCTGTCGGTTCTCGATCATACTGGAATAGGATTCAGTAATCCTTTTGCGTCTATCACTACGCCCAGCACTCGCGAGTTTGAAGCTCGTCACAGCCATCCCTTCCCAGATCCTACTCGGAATACCATAGACAAGGTTTAGACTTTCTGGATCTCAGAAATGGCCGCCAATAATTCTAGCCTATACCACGAAGACTCTGATCTCATGGAATGGAAGGCTCGGTTGTCAGGCGAGGCAACCATGCGTCATGAACCAGGAGGCTAAGAGATATGCATTCAAGCTTGTTTGCATGTAGAACGGAAGTGTTTGTCAAGCACGCGTTCATAAGTGAGAATGATGATGAGCGTCACATAATCATCACATTCATCATGTTCTTGTGTGCGAATGGATATCTTAGAGAAGAAATAAGCTTGAATTGAATAGAAAAATAATAGTACTTTGCATTACTTCATGAGGAACAGCAGAGCTCCACACCTTAATCTATGGTGTGTAGAAACTCTACCATTGAAAATACATAAGAACAAGGTCCAGGCATGGCCAAATGGCCAGCCTCCCCCAATGGCATATGAATTCGAAAATAGGGAAAAAGACTCCTAGTACAATAGTAAAAAGTTCTACTTATACTAAACTAGTTACTAGGGTTATAGAATTAAGTAAATGATGCAGAAATCTACTTCCGGGCCCACTTGGTGTGTGCTTCGACTGAGCATTGAAGCTTTCACGTGTAGAGGTCTTTCTTGGAGTTAAACGCCAGTTTGTAACCTGTTTCTGGCGTTTAACTCTGCTTTGCAACCTGTTTCTGGCGTTTAACTCCAGAATAGGGCAGAAAGCTGGCGTTGAACTTTGCGTCGTTTAAACTCGGGCAAAGTATGGACTATTATATATTGCTGGAAAGCCCTGGATGTCTATTTTCCAAATCAATTGAGAGCGCGCGCATTTGGACTCTTGTAGCTCCAGAAACTCCACTTTGAATACAGGGAGGTCAGAATCCAACAGCATCTGCAGTCCTTCTTCAGCCTCTAAATTTGATTTTTGCTCAAGTCCCTCAATTTCAGCCAGAAATTACTTGAAATCATAGAAAAACACACAAACTCATAGTAAAGTCCAGAAATTTGATTTTTATTTAAAAACTAATAAACATATATTAAAAACTAATTAAATCATACTGAAAACTATGTAAAAACAATGCCAAAAAGCGTATAAATTATCCGCTCATCACAACACCAAACTTAAATTGTTGCTTGTCCCCAAGCAACTGAAAATCAAATAGGATAAAAAGAAGAGAATATACTATAAACTCCAAAATATCAATGAAACTTAGCTCCAATCAGATGAGCGGGACTAGTAGCTTTTTGCCTCTGAATAGTTTTGGCATCTCACTTTATCCCTTGAAGTTCAGAATGATTGGCATCTATAGGAACTCAGAATTCAGATTGTGTTATTGATTCTCCTAGTTTAGTATGTTGATTCTTGAACACAGCTACTTTATGAGTCTTGGTCGTGGCCCTAAGCACTTTGTTTTCCAGTATTACCACCAGATACATAAATGCCACAGACACATAATTGGGTGAACCTTTTCAGATTGTGACTCAGCTTTGCTAGAGTCCCCAATTAGAGGTGTCCAGGGTTCTTAAGCACACTCTTCTTTTTGCTTTGGACCTCGACTTTAACCGCTCAGTCTCAAGTTTTCACTTGACACCTTCACGCCACAAGCACATGGTTAGGGACAGCTTGGTTTAGCCGCTTAGGCCAGGATTTTATTCCTTTAGGCCCTCCTATCCACTGATGCTCAAAGCCTTGGATCCTTTTTACCCTTGCCTTTTGGTTTTAAGGGCTATTGGCTTTTTTCTCTTGCCTTTTGGTTTAAAGAGCTTTTGGCTTTTTCTGCTTGCTTTTTCTTTCTCTTTCTCTTTTTTTTTTTGCCATTTTTCTTTTCTTTCTTTTTTTTTCGCAAGCTTTTGTATTCACTGCTTTTTCTTGCTTCAAGAATCAATTTCATGATTTTTCAGATTATCAATAACACTTCTCCTTTTTTATTGTTCTTTAAGAGCCAACATATTTAACATTCATAAACAACCACATCAAAAGACATATGCACTGTTCAAGCATTCATTCAGAAAACAAAAAGTATTGTCACCACATCAAAATAATTAAACTAATTTCAAGGATGAATTTAAAATTCATGTACTTCTTGTTCTTTTGTAATTAAAACATTTTTCATTTAAGAAAGGTGATGGATTCATAGGACATTCATAGCTTTCAGACATAGACACTTAAACACTAATGATCATATAGTGAAGACAAAAACATAAAGCATAGTAAATGAAAAACAGAAAAATAAGAACAAGGAGATTAAGGAACGGGTCCACCTTAGTGAGGGTGGCGTCTTCCTCTTCTTGAAGAACCAATGGTGTTCTTGAGCTCCTCTATGTCTCTTCCTTGCCTTTGTTGCTTCATCCCTAGTGATTTTGGTGCTCTTATCCTTAGTTGCTCCCAATAGTTGTGTGGAGAAAAATGTATCCCTTGAGGCATCTCAGGGATTTCTTGGTGAGAGAATTCCTCATGCTCTTATTGAGGTCCATGAGTGGGCTCTCTTGTTGTGCAGTCAAATGCTCTACTACTGAGCTATGGACCCTTGAGATGAATCTCTCCATCTCCCATGACTCGGAGGTGGAAGCTTTTGTCTTCTCTTTCCTCTTTCTAGAAGTTTCTCTGGCCTTAGGTGCCATAAATGGTTATGGAAAAACAAAAAGCAATGCTTTTACCACACCAAACTTAAAAGGTTTGCTCGTCCTCGAGCAAAAAAAGGAAGAAGGTAGTAGAAGAAGAACAAAATGGAGGAGATGGAGGGAGGTGAGTGGTTCAACCATGTGTGGGTAGGTTTGGGAGGGAAGAGTGGTGAAGAGGTGATGGGGAAGAGAGAATGAGGTAATTGGTGAAGGGTATTTGTGGAAGAGAGTTATGAAAAGGTATGAAGAGGAGAGAAGAAGAAGTGGGGATCCTGTGGGGTCCACAAATCCAGAGGGGTCAAGGACTTAGCATCTCTGCTCCAATTAGGCGTGCAAAACGCCCTTTGTATGCAATATTAGCGTTTAATGCCAAACTGCTACCTATTTTTGGCGTTGAACGCCCAAATGTAGCCTGTTTCTGGCATTTAACGCCAGGTTGATGCTTGTTTCTGGCGTTAAACGCCAAACAGATGCTTGTTTCTGGCGTTTAAACGCCAGAGTGCTCTTCCTCCAGGGTGTGCTGTTTCTTCTACTGTTTTTTATTCTGTTTTTAATTTTTCAGTTATTCTTGTGACTTCACATGATCATCAACCTAATAAAACATGAAATAACAATAAAATAGATATAACTAAATAACATTGGGTTGCCTCCCAACAAGCGCTTCTTTAATGTCAATAGCTTGACAGTGAGCTCTCATGGAGCCTCACAGATGTTTAGAGCATTATTGGAACCTCCCAACACCAAACTTAGAGTTTGAATGTGGGGGTTCAACACCAAACTTAGAGTTTGATTGTGGCCTCCCAACACCAAACTTAGAGTTTGGTTGTGGCCTCCCAACACCAAACTTAGAGTTTGATTGTGGGGGCTTTGGTTGACTCTACAGTGAGAGAAGCTTTTCATGCTTCCTCTCCATGGTTACAGAAGGAGAACTTTGAGTCTTAAACACAAGGTAGTCCTCATTCGGTTGAAGGACCAACTCTCCTCTGTCTACATCAATCACAGCTTTTGTTGTGGCTAGGAAAGGTCTTCCAATGATGATGGATTCATCCTCACCCTTCCCAGTGTCTAGGACTATGAAATCAGCAGGGATGTAAAGGCCTTCAACCTTTACTAACACGTCCTCTACTAGTCCATAAGCCTATTTTCTTGAGTTGTCTGCCATCTCTAATGAGATTCTGGCAGCTTGCACCTCAAAGATCCCAAGTTTCTCCATTACAGAGAGTGACATTAAGTTTATTCCTGACCCCAGGTCACACAGAGCCTTCTCAAAGGTCATGGTGCCTATTTTACAGGGAATTAGGAATTTACCAGGATCCTATTTCTTTTGAGGTAATTTCTGCCTATCCAATGCATTCAGTTCATTGGTGAGCAAGGGAGGTTCATCTTCCCAAGTCTCATTACCAAATAATTTGGCATTCAGCTTCATAATTGCACCAAGGTATTTAGCAACTTGCTCTTCAGTAATGTCTTCATCCTCTTCAGATGAAGAATACTCATCAGATCTCATGAAGGGCAGAAGCAAGTTGAATGGAATCTCTATGGTCTCTGTATGAGCCTCATATTCCTTTGGTTCCTCAAAGGGAAACTCCTTATTGGTCAGTGAACGTCCAAGGAGGTCTTCCTCACTAGGATTCACGTCCTCCCCTTCCTCTCTGGGTTCGGCCACACCAAGTAAGGTAATGGCCTTACACTCTCTTTTTGGATTCTCTTCTGTATTGCTTGGGAGAGTACTAGGAGGAGTTTCAGTGACCCTTTTACTCAGCTGGCCCACTTGTGCCTCCAAATTTCTAATGGAGGACCTTGTTTCATTCATGAAACTTAGAGTGGCCTTAGATAGATCAGAGACTATATTTGCTAAGCTAGATGGATTCTGCTCAGAATTCTCTGTCTGTTGCTGAGTGGATGATGGAAAAGGCTTGCTATTGCTAAACCTGTTTCTTCCACCATTATTAAAGCCTTGTTGAAGCTTTTGTTGATCCTTCCATAAGAAATTTGGATGATTTCTCCATGAGGGGTTATAGGTATTTCCATAGGGTTCACCCATGTAATTCACCTCTGCTATTGCAGGGTTCTCGGGATCATAAGCTTCTTCTTCAGAAGATGCCTCTTTAGTACTATTGGATGCAGCTTGCAATCCATTCAGACTCTGAGAAATCATATTGACTTGCTGAGTCAATATTTTATTCTGAGACAATATGGCATTCAGAGTATCAATTTCAAGAACTCCCTTCTTCTGAGGCATCCCATTACTCACAGGATTCCTTTCAGAAGTGTACATGAACTGGTTATTTGCAACCATGTCAATGAGTTCTTGAGCTTCTGCAGGCGTTTTCTTTAGGTGAATGGATCCACCTGCAGAATGGTCCAATGACATCTTAGATAATTCAGACAGACCATCATAGAATATATCCAGGATAGTCCATTCTAAAATCATGTCAGAAGGACACTTTTTGGTCAGTTGCTTGTATCTCTCCCAAGCTTCATAGAGGGATTCACCTTCTTTCTGTTTGAAGGTTTGAACATCCACTCTAAGCTTGCTAAGCTTTTGAGGAGGAAAGAACTTGGCTAAGAAAGCCGTGACCAGCTTATCCCAAGAGTTCAGGCTATCTTTAGGTTAAGAGTCTAACCATATTCTAGTTCTGTCTCTTACAGCAAACAGGAAAAGCATAAGCCTGTAGACCTCGGAGTCAACCCCATTGGTCTTAAAAATATCACAGATCTGCAAGAATTCAGTTAAGAACTGAAAAGGATCTTCTGATGGAAGTCCATGAAACTTGCAATTCTGTTGCATCAGAGAAACTAATTGAGGCTTTAGCTCAAAATTGTTTGCTCCAATGGCAAGGATTGAGATGCTTCTTCCATGTAAATTGGAATTTGGTGCAGTAAAGTCACCAAGCATCTTCCTTGCATTGTTATTATTTTCGGCCATGTCTCCTTCTTTTTCGAAAATTTCTGTCAGGTTTTTACTAATAAAAATATATTAAAAACTAATTAAATCATACTGAAAACTATGTAAAAACAATGCCAAAAAGCGTATAAATTATCCGCTCATCAGTATTCCGAGTAGGATCCGGGAAGGAATGACTGTAAAGAGCTTCAAACCTGAGAATGTTGGGCACAAGTGACAGTGTGCAAAAGGATCAATGGATCCTATTCCGACGCTAGCGGGAACCAACAGATGATTAGCCATGCGGTAGCTGTACCTGGTATTTTTCATCCGAGACGAGAAATCCGACAGTTGATTAGCCGTGCAGAAACTGTAGAGGACCATTTTCACTGAGAGGATCCTACAGCTTACCATGGAAGGAGGTAACGCATGGTTGGAAGAAGGCAATAGGAAAGCAGAGGTTCAGAAGCAACAAAGCATCTCCATACGCTTATCTGAAATTCCCACTAGTGAATTACATAAGTAACTTTATTTTATTTTATGTTTTATTTATCTTTTAATTATTAAAACCTCATAACCATTTGAATCCGCCTGACTGAGATTTACAAGGATGACCATAGCTTGTTTCAAGCTGACAATCTCCGTGGGATCGACCCTTACTCGCGTAAGGTTTATTACTTGGACGACCCAGTGCACTTGCTGGTTAGTTGCAACGGAGTTGTGAAAAGTGTGGATCATAATTTCGTGCACCAGATAGCCGAGGAGGATATGACCATTCTCAGAAGAAATATCACTCAAGCGGAAATTAAGCATGCGATGTTTAGCATGGGAAGCTGGAAAGCACCTGATAGTGAAGGTCTCCTAGCGAAGTTTTATCAACACTCCTGGGACTGGGTGCAAATGATTTTTAGGGATCCTGAGATCATTGTGGTAGTCAATCAAACTATGATTTCTATCATCCCACAAGTCCATTTTCCAAAGAACTTTGCACAATTTAGACTTATGAATTTGTGTAACGTGTGCTACAAGATTGTGACAAAAATTATTACAAAGAGAATCAAGCCCAAGTTAAAGATGATTCTCCACCCAAGCCAACTTCATCCCTGGGAGAATTAGTGTGGACAACATCATAGTGGCACAAGAGGTGATTCATACCATGAGGAGTAGAAACAATGAAAAAGGACTTATGGCGATAAAAATAGACTTGGAGAAAGCCTATGACCGCCTTAATTGGAATGCTATTTTTGATACCCTCCAAGACATTGGTATTCCATATAATATGATCAAAGTTATCAATTTTTGCATCTTTTCCGCCTCTATGAGTTTACTTTAGAATAGGTCATCGTCAGAAACTTTCAAGCCAGGAAGAGGAGTTAGATAGGGAGATCGTTTATTGCCATATCTTTTTATTTTATGCATTGAAAAACTTTCTCAATTAATTGATTCATGAATAGAAGATAAAAAATGGAAACCTATTATCTAGGAATGGACCTCACTTGTTTCATCTTTATTTTGCAGATGATCTTGTCCTCTTTGCGAAAGCAGATGCAAGCTAGGTCCAAGTGATAAAGGGAGCGCTTGAAGCTTTTTGCAAGGCATCGGGTTAGAAAGTTAGCCTAAGTAAGTCCTGCGTGTTTTTCTCTAAGAATGTTAATCATACTATTAGAGAAGAGTTCAGCAGAGACCTGGACATCCCCTTAACCAGCAACTTAGGAAAGTATCTTGGTGTGCCTTTCATCCATGAGAACTACGGGCAATAACACTTCTAGCCAATTTCGGACAAAATGCAAGCCAAGTTATCCAGCTGGAACATGAAGACGCTTTCACTAGCTGGAATATGCACCTCCGTTCAATCAGTTCTTTCCTCCATTCTAAGTTACACTATGTAAATTATGAAGATTCCTAAAGATGTTTGTAATTAGATTGATAAAGTTTGTAGAGATTTCTTTTGGGGGACTAATCCAGAAAAAAGGAAAGTACATCTTATCAATTGGGACAGTATTTAGAAGCCTAATGATATCGGTGGGCTGGGATTACGCAAGACACAGGAATCCAAAAATCTCTCTCTCATAAGTTGGCATCGGGCTGGTCTATAACAAAGAAGCATTATGGGTGAAGATCATGAAGGCCAAATACGGATGTGGGGACAACCCCATTCCCAAAGTGATTAAGAAGATGAACTATTCAAATGTGTGAAGGGTGATTGCCAAAGTTTGGAATTAGTTTCACCAGAACCATATCTAGAAAGATGTACAAAGCAAATTTGAGACATCTTATGGCTTTTTCTCCTAGTTTGACTCGCTGCCTTTTACCTTTCATTGGCTTTTTTATACAAACTTCACCATGTTTGTCTTTTTTAATGAGTGACAAACTCATATTTTATGATGTATTTTGTGCTTAATTTAAGTGATTTATTCAATCCTTCACCCACTTATTCATGTAAATTACATGGTTTTACTTTTCCTTCCTTATTATGTGATATATGTGAAAAACATGTTTCCTATGCTTTAAAAATATTAATTTTAATTACCCTTTATTACCATTCGATCCCGTGATTTGTGTGTTAAGTATTTTCAGATCTCCCAAGGCAAGAAGGGCTTAAAGGACAGAAAGGAAACATACGAAAATGAAAGGAAAGCACAAAAATAGAGTTTTCAAGAAAAGGGCAGCGGCGCGAACGCATGGATGACGCGGCCGCGTGCCTAGCGCAAAAAGGCAGCGACGCGAACGCGTGACTGACATGGACGCGTGTCTTGAGCAGAACGTAAATGACGCGTACGCGTGACCGAAGCAAACGCGTGACAAGAAAAACTCCCAGATGACGCGACCGCGTGACCCGCGTAGACGCGTGACAGACGCCACGTGCAGAAACTGTAGAAAACGCCTCCAGCGATTTCTGAAACCCTTTTGGCCCAGATCCAAGTCCAGAAAACACATATTAGAGGTTATAAAGTGGGGAAATACATCCGTTCATTAACATGTCTTCCATTATTCACTTTTCATAATTTAGATGTAATTTTTAGAGAGAGAGGTTCTCTCCTCTCTCTTAGGTTTTAGGATTAGGATTCCTCTTAAAGGATTTAGGATTTCAACTTCCTCTCAGGTTCAATATTCCTTTTACTTTATATTTCTCTTTTACTTTTAGATACTTTAATGCTTTTATTTGTTAACTACTTAAGTTGCCAAATTGGCTTAGGAACCATTCAAGTTAGGATTTTCTTAATTTAATATAAATTGAGGTATTTCAGATTTATGATTCGTATTTAGCTTTTTATATTCTTGGCTTTAATTGATTAAATGGAGACTCTTGAGTTATCAAACTCATCGTGATTGATAATTGTTATTTTTGCTAATTGAACTGAATTCCGATAACTCTAGTCCTTTCTTAGGAGTTGGCTAGGACTTGAGGATCAAACTAATTAGTCTACTTGACTTTCCTTTGCTTTAGTAAAGGTTAACTAAGTGGGATTAAAACTCAATTCTCATCACCATCGATAAGGATAACTAGGATAGGACTTCCAAATTTTCATACCTTGCCAAGAGTTTTATTATATATTAATTTATTAATTCCTGCATTTTATTTTCCTTGTTCAAACCTTTTGAAACGCAAAAACACTATTTTTCATAACCAATAATAAATCATACTTCCCTGCAATTCCTTGAGAAGACGACCCGAGGTTTAAATACTCGGTTATCAATTTTATTGGGTTTGCTTAAGTGACAACCAAAACGTTTGTACAAAAATATTTTCTGTTGGTTTAGGAGCTATACTTACAACGCGATTATATTTGTGAATTTCTTTACCGATAGGAAATCCGATCATCAAAATGGCGCCGTTGCCGGGGAATTGCAAACGTGTGCCTTATTATTGGTTATTGTAAATATTTTTCTTTTGCCTGTTTATTTGTTTCTATTTTCATTTTTAATTCTTATTAGCTACCATGAGTTCTCATCCCTCTCGCTTTGAGTTTGGTTCTAATATTGTTGAAGGGAATGAAAGCTATAGCAGGAACATGCATCAAGGTCAGAACAACCAAAGATGGATGGAGCCACGAGGACTTGATCAACCCTTTAGGCAACAACACCCTCCACAGTATCACAGACGACGACCATTCTACAATGCATGCCAAGGCAATAGATATGGTGGATCCCCTTGTAGTTACCAACAAATTCCACCCTGTGCTTATGAACCACCCTCTCAACATAGCTTTGAACCACCACACTCACAAGTTCCTTTTCACCATTCACCACCGTATGACCCTTATCCACCATAATTCCAATCCAATTACTCCTAAGAACCACCAGATTCTTATTATGAACCCTCTCTCCCAACCAATGAACCCTCATATCCACCCCAATCTCCAATGGATGACACCCTTCGCGTTCTTCTTCAAGGGCAAGTGAAGATGCAAAGGGGCATACTGGAACACGCTACTGCCTTAACCGAGGTAGAAAATAAATTAGCTTCCCAACATCTGGGCACTCAAAGTACTCCCATGGCTACATGTGGAGGATCAAAAGAAGAGCGTAGCATGAAGGAGACACTAGAAACTTCAGTGGACAATGAAGAGCATGGCTTTGTATTGGAACAAGTTGAGGAAGCTATAATAGTTGTAGAGGAAGAAGTGGTTGAAGATTTAGGAGATGCTAAACCTCCATGGGAATCAAGAACTGTAAAGGATTCCGCCGAGAAGTTCGAATTTGATGCCGAGGAGCACAGTGCACAACCTCCAAAGCATATACCTTGTGAAAAATTGGACGGAACAGACCAAGAAGTTGATTCCATAGGCAGTGATGATCATGAATCAAGCTCTCCTAATCACGAACTTACATCCGCAACTGAACTCCTTGAGCCTGAAGAACCTTATCCAAGTGAATACGAATATGATGTCGAGGTAGATTTCTCTCAACCTCCAACTTATGACTTGAGTGACGAGAAAGACATAGAAGACTTTGATCAGGACGCAGTTGTAGTTGAGGAATTTTTCAAAGAAGTGGAGGAATTCACAGAAGAATACAAGGGAGTAGAGCTTACAGAACCACTGGAAACACCTATCCCAAGGCCATTACCACCTAATACAAGCTTCAAGTGGGTACAATCTTTAACCTTTATCTTTACTTTTCCACTTGAATATGGTTTACTTGAAACAGATGGCCAGTTTAGAGCTCTCTACGACTTTAAGAGTAAGAAGGAAATGGCTCGTACTCAGAGCTGGTGTGCAAGATTCAATAAGGTTCCACACTTCAACTCGAAGTGCAAGGATTGGTATCAAGTTCAATTGAATGGGTCTCGGAAGGCGTTTGGTCATCTTGGTGAGAATACAATTTCTAAACCGCCCGGATGGAAGAATATAGATCAAGACAAAGGCGGATTTAAAAGCAAAGTTTGGGATCCTGGAATCTACTATGACATTCAACACCCCGGGAGCCTGAGAATCTGTTTAAAACTGCTCAAAAGCTTTACATGCCTAGTTTGGGACCCCGGAGGCTGTTGGCATTCCAAACATTGGTGGAGATTTCTAGATGAATTCAAGCATAAGCCACCATAACAGGAAGCTCATCAAATGTCCAACTTAAGGACTTTAACTAAAAGTGCTAGGTGGGAGACAACTCACCATGGTATGATCGTTCATGTTTCAATTTTATTTTGTTTTGTTTGTTTTTATATTATATTATTTTCATTGAACCTGGATATTATTCGTAGCATTTACATTAGCATTGCATACTGCATAATTGCATAATTGAAAAAAAAAAAGAGATCACCCCACGCGAGCGCGCAGGCCACGCGTGCGCGTGAAATAGAAATCGGCGTAAAGATCCAACGCCCAGAAAGCTGGGCTGGAATCGTGCGGCTGGTGTGCGTTTAGCACAAAATGGTCCACGCGTTCGCATCCCTGACGCGAACGCGTCACTTGCACAACACTCATCTCACGCGAAAGCGTGAGCGACGCGTCCGCGTCGCATGGATATAATGTCCCTCTAAATGGAAACAGAGAGTTGCGCTGAAACGACGCTGAAAATGTGCGTTTAGCACAATTTACAGCGACGCGGTCGCGTGCCTCATGCATCCGCGTCACCCATCTTTTACCCAACCCACGTGACTGCGTCAATCACGCGACCGCGTCAAACCCATTTCACCATAGTCATGCCATCGCGTGCTCCACGCGTTCGCGTGGATTCAAAAATACTAACCCCATTCACATGAAACCCTACCCCTCGCGTCGCCCATTCATCCCCAACCCTCCTCTCACCTTTTCCCTTCCCCTCCTCTGCAACCACCACCGCACCAGCTGCCCACCACCGCCCACCACCGCGCCAAGCCACCACTGCACCACACCACCGACACCCCCTCCCCCTCTCTTCTTTCTCTTCTTCTTCCACCACTCTCTTCCACGCCTCTCACCCACCGCCGCCCCCATCACCAAGCCGCCACTACCGCGCCACCCACACAGAACTGCCGGCCAACCCCCCTCCAACCCTACCTTCTTACCCCTTCATCCCCTTTTCCAACCTTCACCCTCATCCACCCAGCCCCACCGAACCACCCTTGCCGCCACTGCACAATGCCGCCGCACTACCCTCCCATCACCGCTGCGTCACCACCACCATCTCTCTGCCCTCACCTCTGTTCATACACATACCAGGTTCCGCCGAACACCGATTTCTCTATCTTCCGTAGTTAGTTGCATATTTTTCAGATTCCGTTCAATTTAGGATAGTTAGAGATGTATGTTTGTAGTTTATTCTAGGTGATTAGGTAGCTAGGATGTGGTTAGTCGATTTAGGCCTGTTAATTGCGCCGTTCTTGTTACTTGTTTTACCTATTCTGCAATTTTGATCTGGCTATGATGTTAATACTGTTCCTATGCTGTTATTTAATGTTTCATGCTGCTGTTAAGACTATTCTTTACTACTCCTATTGTTTGTGACTCTTTGCAGCGCTTTTTAATCTCATATAAACTGTTTTTCTTGCTGTTTATTACCCGGGAACATCCAATTTTAGTCGGAATGCGGCTCAATTTTCTACAAATGGTTTCATTTTTTTCATTCATGTATTGGTTTTGGCAAGTTTGAATTTTGCATTACTTAGTTATAACCAAACTATTTCATGAATGCATGGGCTAGCATTCTTATTCGTTTCGATTCCCTGGCTAGTAAATTGCATTATTGATGATTTCATTTTAATTTTTGCTACTCTCGTATCTATCTGATTTATCATCAATAACCTGATATCCTTGCTTGACTATGAGTTGATTATTCTTTAAACTTGTGAAATTTATTGTTAACTAGGAAACCATTATCATGCCCCTTACTTTAACTTTCTTTTCACTAACTCACTGCTTTCCACTTTCTAACCTCCTTTTTACCTACTAAACTTTTTAACTCAGGGCATAATCTTTGTTTTTCATATTTAACTTGAATTCTGCTTATCATATATTTTGGATTGCATTTTTTTTCTTTTCAGACTTTTTCACTCGTATACAATCCAAATTACACATATATTTAACTCATTTCATGCTTCTCTTGCTCTTTTGCCACTCTGTGCCTATATTGCTATTATTCTATTTGCCTACTTGTCTTCCTGCTTTTGTTCTTCAATTATATCCTGGAATTTCTGCTTTTCAGGATGTCTGACCCTCAACGCAAAGGAAAAGGCAAAGAAACCACTGGCAAAAGGAAAAAAGGCGAATCCTCTATGACCATCCTCGACATCTTGCATGACGACTCCTAGCGGAAAAAGCACTTTACCCCGCAGGAGAAGGCTGACCAGCTCCTCACTGCCACAGATCCAGTTAAATTTGCAAACAGATACTGTGAGCTAAAGTATCCAGTGTTTTCCACTTCCAGGAACCTGTACCTGGAGAGAACTCTAAAAATTCCAGAAGAACTACAGCAGTACACCTCCGAACAGATAAAACAGAGAGGCTGGTTCTTCTTGGAAAGAAACTTGACAAAGGTCAATGCTTCATGGGTCAGAGAATTTTACTGTAACTATTTCAAGACTTCCCTGGATGCAGTGCACCTCAGAGGGAAACAGATTTTGGTCACTGAGGAAGCTATTAAGGACATCCTCCACCTTCAGCCTAAGTCAGATCAGCCTGACGGTTACCAAAAGGCTGAAGAGCATATGATATTTATGAGATTTGACTGGGATGCTGTCAAGCAGAGAATAGCCCTTGATCCTACGGCCCCATGGGTCATGGGAAATAACACAGTGATGCCTAAGGGAATCAAGCTTATTTATCTGAATGATAAGGCTCGGCTCTGGCACCATATTCTGAGCAACTATGTGATGCCGAGCACTCATGAGACAGAACTGTCGGCTGCTATGATCACCCTCATCTGGTGTGTGATGGAGGGTAAGGACCTGTATCTTCCACGATTCATCCGGTATTACATGGCCAGGGTCCATGTCAGAGGCACCCTCCCTTTCCCTTATCTGATAACCCAGCTAGGCCGCCGAGCTGACGTGCCTTGGGAGCTGGCCGATGCGAGGCCAACTGCTGCAGATTGCAAGAATATCATTCCACACAGCAGGAAGTTTTAGGCTTTAGGCTACAGACCCCCATTCCTCACCGCTTCTGCTGAGGCAGCCACATCTTCAGCTGCCCCTTCTGCATCCATTACTACACCTGCCCCATCCACTGCACATCCACCTGCTCCTGAGCCCATTTATCATTTGGTGCACCGACTCTTCGCCTGCCTAGATCGTATGGAGTGTCGCAACAAGCGGCGCTATGAGCACCTTAAGTTGATGATCCGATCCAGCAGCGACATCCCCTCCGAGCCTAACACCCTTTCTGATACATCTGAGGCGGAGGCGAGCGATCATGAGGAGGAGACACATGTCCAGGCTGAGCAGGCAGGACTAGAGCAGGCTGTGCCACATCATGAGGAGCACCACCAGCTACAGGCCGCAGATCCAGAGATTCCTCTACAGTCAGCGCCTCCACTGCAGCAGACAGATCCTCCTACACTTATCCAGCCTGTAGATATTCAGCCTACCACAGAGACACCAGCAGCACAACCTTCCGGTGATGACACTTCTTCACACCCAGCTTGAGTGAGCATCGAGGACGATGCTATATTTTAAGTGTGGGGAGGTCGCCATCCCTGGCGTATCTTTTTGGTGAACCACTACAGACTCTTCTATCTTATTTTGTTTATTTTTCTGTATTTTTATCTTTATTTTTATTTTTCAGTACTTACACATTGTTCTTTTGCTGTATTTTTACTTTATTTCTGCATTTTGCACTTTAGTTTATATCTTAGACATTTAGTTTAGTTTGCAATTCCAAACTTATTAGTTTTAGAATATGTGGATTAATTAGTATAGTTTACCCTTTTAGTATATAATAGTTTGGTTTAATTGAAAATAAAAGGAGTAAACTAGAAACTTTAGTAAATTAAAACAATCCACACACCTTGTATATATAGCATTACATGTTAGTTAGTTAACAACATTTCTTCAAGGAGGAACACTAAGATTTTAAAGGCCACCCTAAGATTTACATTGAGTTGAATGGAAACTCTTGATTTCTACTTGCATGACATGTATAACTGATATATGATTTTTGAGCTGGAGAACACACAGTCTGTGAGTTTTGAGCTTAATTGTATGGTTACATTAAAACCATAAATTTCATTCCTATGTGTTTTGCCCTTCTTCTTCATTCTGGTGTTCTTTACTTTGTTTTAATCTATATGTCCAGTATAGAATATAGATATATCCCAAGAGATGATTGAGGCCATCATTTGAATCTTTCCTCACTTATCCCAAATTAGCCTACCTTTTACATCACCCTTGTTAGTCCCCTTGAGCTTTTTAATCCCCTTTCGTTCTATAACCACATTACTAGCCTTAAGCAGAAAAATAAAATAAAAATCCCAAGTTGAATCCTTGGTCAGCTTAAGATAGATATTGTGTATTATTTAAATATGGGAAATTTTATGGGAACATGGAATGAAAGAAAAAGTGGAAAATTGTAATTGAAAAAGTTATTTGAATATTTGGGAAGCATGCTCATGTGAAACCAAATTAATTAAATTACCATGTGCATCAAAAAAAATAAAAATAAAACTTTTAAGTAATTAAATAAGGGGATACAAAAATTACCCCCAATGCAAAATCCCAAGAATCAATGCACATGGGACAAAATTTAAAAGTAAATTTGATACATGAGCATGTAACACAAATGTAGGAAGAAGTTTGGGTAGCTAGGTAAAGCACTTTAAATTATATAAAGTATGTATGTTAGGTGAGATCTTAGACTAATCAGGGATTCACTTTGTTAGCTCACTTAGCCTTATACATATACCCTTACCTTTACCTTGGCCCCATTACAACCTTGAAAAAGACCTCATGATTTTTGTATGTCTGTATTCTATAGTTGTTGATTGGTTAGATGAAGAACAAAGTTTTAGAAAGCAAGGATAGAAAAAGAATAGAGTGATTAACCCACTAAACACTGAGTGACTAGAGAGTAAATACAAAATTTAGTGAGGGTTCAATAGCTCATCACCATATATCTCTGCTTAATTGTTAATTGTCTTGCAAGTTTGTGAAATACTTTTACCCATCTCAATTGTAAAAGTGCTTTAACATTATCTAAGGCTTGGCTATGCATATATGATTCCTTGAGGATATGAATTAATTTAACCACATGTAAGCTTTATATACAAGTGAATAATAACTAGAATTGCATGACTCATTTAGGTAGTTTGCATTTAGAATAGAATGTATTGCATGAGGTTCCACCATTCTAACTTTACCCTTTCTCTTGGATTTAGCATGAGGACATGCTATTGTTTAAGTGTGGGGAGGTTGATAAACCCATATTTTATGATGTATTTTGTGCTCAATTTAAGTGATTTATTCAATCCTTCACCCACTTATTCATGTAAATTACATGGTTTTACTTTCCATTCCTTATTATGTGATATATGTGAAAAACATGTTTCCTATGCTTTAAAAATATTAATTTTAATTACCCTTTATTACCATTCGATGTCGTGATTTGTGTGTTAAGTATTTTCAGATCTCCCAAGGCAGGAATGGCTTAGAGGACAGAAAGAAAACATACGAAAATGGAAGGAAAGCACAAAAATAGAGTTTTGAAGAAAAGGGCAGCGACGCAAACGCATGGACGACGCGGCCGCGTGCCTAGCGCGAAAAGGCAGCGACGCGAACGTGTGACTGACGCGGACGCGTGTCTTGAGCAGAACGCAAATGACACGTACGCGTGACCGAAGCGAATGCATGACAAGGAAAACTCCCAGAAGACGCGACCGCGTGACCCATGTAGACGCGTGGCAGATGCCACATGCAGAAACTGTAGAAAATGCCCCCAGCGATTTCTGAAACCCTTTTGGCCCAAATTCAAGTCTAGAAAACACATATTAGAGGTTATAAAGTGGGGGAATGCATGCGTTCATTAACATGTCTTCCATTATTCACTTTTCAAAATTTAGATGTAGTTTTTAGAGAGAGAGGTTCTCTCCTCTCTCTTAGGTTTTAGGATTAGGATTCCTCTTAAAGGATTTAGGATTTCAACTTCCTCTCAGGTTCAATATTCCTTTTACTTTATATTTCTCTTTTACTTTCAGATACTTTAATGCTTTTATTTGTTAATTACTTATGTTGCCAAATTGGCTTATGAACCATTCAATTTAGGATTTTCTTTATTTAATATAAATTGAGGTATTTCAGATTTATGATTCGTATTTAGCTTTTTATATTCTTGGCTTTAATTGATTAATAGGAGACTCTTGAGTTATCAAATTCATCGTGATTGATAATTGTTATTTTTGCTAATTGAACTGAATTCCGATAACTCTAGTCTTTTCTTAAGAGTTGGCTAGGACTTGAGGATCAAACTAATTAGTCCACTTGACTTTCCTTTGCTTTAGTAAAGGTTAACTAAGTGGGATTAAAACTCAATTCTCATCACCATCGATAAGGATAACTAGGATAGGACTTCCAAATTTTCATACCTTGCCAAGAGTTTTATTAGATATTAATTTATTAATTCCTGCAATTTATTTTCCTTGTTCAAACCTTTTGAAACCCAAAAACACTGTTTTTCATAACCAATAATAAATCATACTTTCCTGCAATTCCTTGAGAAGACGACCCGAGGTTTAAATACTCGGTTATCAATTTTATTGGGTTTGCTTAAGTACAACCAAAACGTTTGTACAAAAAGATTTTCTGTTGGTTTAGGAGCTATACTTACAACGTGATTATATTTTTGAATTTCTTTACCGATAGGAAATCCGATCGTCAATGAGACTCAGACAGATTAAACTGAGAAAAAGAAAATACTAAATGAACAACATGAAGGAGAAGAACTCAAACAACTTGGGTAGCTATGAGAGTAAACTCTGTATTTTTTACTTGCTCTCCTTACCTTCAAACCTTGGCTATTCACCCTTAATATAGAAGAGTGAAGCTTCCAAGGTTGAAACAAGTTCAACCCTTATACTGTCATCTTCTCCAACATCAGAGACTAGCAGCAGCTTCATCAGAGAGGAGAAAGAAGACCGAATCTGTTGCATGCAACTCTCCTCTTTTCTCTCATCCTTTTTCTTCAAACTTCTTCAATCTTGATCGTTCATCTTGACTTTGGCTCCAAGTTTTGATTTTGAGCATTGACAAGCTTCTGAACCAAGACGACCTCATATTCTCCATTGTTGTTTGTTCCGTGCTTGAGACCTTGTGGCTTTCTTCTTGGTTCCTCGGTGTAGCACAAATGAAAAAAGATACTTTTGATGTGCCTTGACCAAGTGAGATGAGCTACTTGGTTGTAGCCTTTTTTCTTTGCTTTGATTTGGCAATACCCCTTTTTCCTTTCTTCATAACCTTCCGTTTGTGCTTTCCATTTTCTTCTTTCTTCATCTTTGGTTGATGTGACCGACACAAGAGAGAGAAAAGAGAAGTGATGGCTTTCAGTGGAAGTTTCAAAGAAATTAAAAATGAATTGGAACTTGAGAATTTAACTTTCTTGAACCAAGGGAGTAGGTAACCAAAAAAGAGTTTAAAGATCTTGGGCCAATTCTTTATTTTCTTTTATTTTGGATTAAAGATTTATGATGGGATTTGACTTAGTTATGATGAACCAAAGAGAATTTAGACTTGGGCTTTAGACATTTGTTCCTTGGGTCAACTTGTTTCAAATTATTTCCTGCACACTTGATCAAATACATTAAACAAATAATTGGTAATAATTTTAATAAACACTTAATAATTCTTTAATAATGTTTGTTCATCATTTTAATTGAATGTTAGTTTTTCAAACTCAACATATATATTTTTAATTAATAATTTTTATTTGTAGCAGACAAACTCCCATAATTCTTCATCACTAAAGAGTGGAGATACGAAAGAGAGCATGCCACAATTCTTTATCACTAAAGAACGGAGATATAAAAGAGAGCGTGACTCCATCTTTTCACACTTGCTGATTTAAACACGCCCAAAATTTGGAAAGGAATCCAGCGAGGATGTAACCGAATCACAGCTCGTGTATCATTAATACATGCAAAAAATTATTTAACCTAAGAAAATAAACAAAAATTTACAATGATTTCAACATACATATAAAATTACAATAATATATATACACTTCATTCTCTTCTATGCAAGTCGGTCGGAAAGTGGTGTTTCCAGTTTTCCAAGTGGCAAACAGGGAGTAATGGATAAAAATCTATCAGCTGAGAAGTCTTATAGCGATAAACAACTACTAATGTGTGATAACTACCCTCGACAAAAGAAATTTTCTGGTAGTAGTAGCCTAGTAGGGTTAAGTCAGCAAATAAAATAGCTTTAGAAATATCCATATACACCAAGTATTGGTTTGTCAATAATAATAATAATAATAATAATAATAATAATAATAATAATAATAATAATAATAACAATTATTCCGCGCTGGGATTCTTTCTCCGAGCTATGACTCGAGCGAGTGCTTCTTTGGCCTGTTGCTTAGTGCTCAGAGAGAATTCCTCGGGACTCTGTTAACGTCGGCGTGGGACCTGCAAAAAGGACTCCGACGCCCAAGTCAGTAGGTTTCTTAAGAATATGAAATGCTTTGTGAAAATAAAATTGGTATGTGGTTTCTTAGCGTAGCTCAGTATTGTGGGATATCACTTAGCTACACTTGGGGTTGCAGCTTGTTTATATAGACTTTCGGGGACTGAGCTTTGTAACGGCATGATGGACGAATAGTCCTGGATCCTTGGGTTGTTTTTCGTATATATGTTGTCATCCGGTTATAGCGCGGAGATCCTTGCGAATGGATATGAAGAGATATTTTCGGTTGCGCTTAATGCTCGGTCAATGATTCTCTAGCCGAGCTTATCGGTATGGTACACAGCCCCAAGCTTATCCTGTAAAAAATAGGTTGAGCTTTATTTTGGCTTTAGAATCATTGTGCATGAAAATATAGTGTTTATGGGCCTCCAAGATCAACTTGTTTTTTTTTTGCGCCAGGTAGGGGCTGCGTTTAGGCCTTGGTGCGCCGCTTCATCTGGTTATTGGAGAACATGCGGGTGTTGGAAAAGTTTTCTTGGTAACTTCCACTTATTTGTTCAATGTTGTCCGCTTGTCTTCTGTTCTAGTAGAAACGATGAGTAAGAAAGGTTAGTCTTCTGACTTTTCACTTTCACCATCTTGCTGTCTTTTTGCTTTCTTTGTATTTTTTCCTTGTTGTCGTGGTATGGGTAAAAATGAGAAGGTTATGGTGGATAGTGATGACCCGTATGGTTGGGTGGATATTGATGTGAGAAGTTGTGTTTCTATTTTTAGTTCCACTGAGCTAGTTTCCCAGTTAAACGAATGTAGATGGGTTAAAAATGGGGATCAGTTAGGGATTAGGATTCTGCCTTGTGGTAAAGATGATAGAGTTTGTGAACGGCGTTCAGACTGGTCTTACTTCTATGTATATACTTGCATGTTGACCGAATTGGGGGTAAGGTTCTCCTTTTCTGATTTCGAGTGTGGTGTGTTATCTCAACTTAACTGTGCTCCCACACAGTTGCATCCAAACTACTGGGCTTTTGTCTGGGCCTTTGAGTGTCTGATGGAGTATCTTGAGTGCTATCTGTCGCTTGGTATATTCTTTTCTTTGTTCCAAGCTAAGGGGTGTGGAGGGGAAGTTGGGTTAACTTGAGCAGTCACTCTGGCCGAAGTATCTTCAGTTTGTATAAACAGTCTTTCAAGGATTTCAAAGAAATGTTTGTTAAGGTGCAGATTGAGGAAGAGTTTTACCCTTTCTTTTTGGATTCGTTAATGGTTGAGAGATTTCCTATTTATTGGTCTCCTGAGCCTAAACAAATTTTGGGTTGTGAGGATAGAGTAAAGAGTGAAGAGTATGTGTTGGATTTTTTAATTTCTGCAATGTCCTCGTCTGATTTGCTGTCGATATCAAGTATTTTGAAGCTGGAGGGAGATAGAGAGGCTATTGAGGAATATTTGGGTAATTTGTTGTGGTACTTGGTGTTTTTTTGTTGATTTTTGTAATGGTTAGTTATGTTCATTTGTGTGTTTGTAGGTGAGAAGGCTTCTACTCTTACTACTGCTAATTTGAAGGCATTTGTTTCAAAGGCTAAGAAGAAAGAAAAGGAAGGCTCGTCAACGGATGTGAGGGAAAGCGAGGTTGTTTTTGATCGTTCAACTGCTGATGGTGGTCTGAAAAGAAAAAGGGGTGATGGGTCGTTGAGGGTTCTTGATCTTACTGGTGTTCAGGAAGATGCTGGGGCTTTCATTGCAGAGGAGATTTGTTCGGCTCATGAGAGCCAGGTAATGCTTCATGGCTATAGAGATGGTCCTGAACGGTTGCTGTGGTCTGCTGGTTATCCCTTCATGGCCGTTTCGGATGAGTTTTCCTAGGTTGATTCCGACATAAAGATCTTTCATGAGGCTGGGAAAACTGGCGTAGCCCGGTATTTGCAGGTCAGCATATATATTTCCCTAATTCTTTGCTTGTTTTTCTTATATGCTGTTACAAATTTTGTGTATGCTCTTGTTAGGTCATTGGGGCTCCGTTGATGTCTATTGGGAAGACCTCCGAGTTAGATTCTATTCTGGAAGGGGATAATGTTGCTGCCATAAAAAAGCTGAAGGCTTCTTTGCAGGAAAAAGATTAGAAGGTTTTGAAACTAAGGAATGAGTTGATGGCTGCGAGAGAAAAATTAAAGGAGGTAGGTACTGAGCTTACCAAGTTAAAGGAGGATTCGGCTGCTGATATTGGGAAATTAACCTCTAGGATTGCTGAGCTTGAGGAAGAAGTGCTTTCTGCTTTAACTTTAGGTTTCGATCGAGCAGTTTGCCAGATTGGTGTTGTGGCGCCTGAGGTTGACATCAGCATGTTGGATGTTACAAAGATTGTTCAAGATGGGCAGTTGATAGAAGATGGGACATTGGGTGAAAAGCAGGATGAGAGTGAGTCAGTGGGGAAGGCTGATTAGTGCTTCCTTTGTATTTTGATGTTTTCTTGTATTAGTTTGCTTGTTTGAAAATTTGGATTTGACTTGTTTTGTTTCGAAAAACTGGAATTTGGATTCCTTATTGGAATGTTTTGGAATGTTTATCCCTATGTATGGTTTTTTTGTTTGCAATGAGAGTAGTTGATAGATAGTATGTTCGTTTACTATTAAATTTGACATCATACATGGAGTGATGAGGGGTGAGGGACCTCATTAAAACCTCTCCGTGATTAAAAAAAAAAAAAAAAAAAACCCCAATGTGGGAAAAACCACAGTAGTAGGAAAAAGAGTGTCTCCTCTTGTCCTCATCACAATTACATAAAGTAGTTTCTTAAAGATGAGATATTCCAGATTCCAGGGACCTTGTCCCCCTCTAGTGTTTGTAATGAGTATGCGTCCTTGCCGAGGACATGTCGAATTCGGTATGGTCCTTCCCATGTCGCGGCGAGCTTTCCATGTGTGGGTGGTTTCCTAGCTTCCTCTGTTCGTCTGAGTACTAGGTCGTGCTCGGCGAATGTTCTGGGTTGTACTCACTTGTTGTATTTTCTTGCATTGCTTTTTGTTGTAGCTTCGCTTTGTCTCAAACTTCTTCTATTATATCTAGCTCTGCACGCCTTATTTTGTCGGATGGTATATTCTCGGCCCTTGGTGAGTTTATAGCAATCTCAACTGGTATCATGGCATCAGAGCCATAAACCAATCTGAAGGGGGATTCTTGTGTAGTTGTCTGTCTTGTTGTGTTGTACCCCCATAGGATTTCTGGTATTAGCTCGGCCCATTCTCCTTTGACTTCGCCCACTTTTTTCTTGATCGCCTGGAAGATAACCTTGTTTGCAGCCTCGGCAAGCCCGTTCGTTTGTGGGTGTTCTACTGAGGAGAAATGGTGTTTGATTTTAAAACCCTGCAAAAATATGGCTAAGCTTTGATCGGTGAATTACCGACCATTGTCAGTGATAATTTCATGTGGTATTCCAAATCGGAAGATAATATGTTTCCATATGAAAGAACGTACTTTATTAGCCCCGATCTTTGCTAAAGGTAGGGCTTCAATCCATTTTGAAAAATAATCAATTGCTACAAGTAAATATTTTACTTGGCCGGGGGCTTTTGGGAATGGACCAAGGATGTCAAGCCCTGATGACAAGTCATCTTAGCCTAGTTTCACTAGCCTTTTTCTTTTGTTTTCAACTGAATTATGCACTTTCTTGAGCCATAAGCAAGCCAATTGGGTAGATTTTCATGTTTCCTTTGATTTAATCAACCATGTATGAATTCATGCTATTTCATGAGGTTTTATGCTATAATTGTCACATATTATGAAAGAATGAATATCTCATGATTTTAAGTATAGCTTTTATGTGTTTGGATGATTAATGATAGGTGAAGAAAGCTTGGAGAAAGGTTGATACAAGAAGGAATGGCCAGGAGAAAGAGAGAACAAAAAGTTTGAGCAAAAGTTTGCCTCAAACTTTAGCTCAAACTTTTGGATTAATTGAAAATGAACCAGGAAGCGAAAAGCTGGACCAAAAGTTAGCCTCAAACTTTTTGGCTAACTTTTGGGCAAAAGCTGGAGCAAAAGTTAGCCCCTAACTTTTTGGCTAACTTTTGGGCAAAAGCTGGAGCAAAAGTTAGCCCCTAACTTTTTGGCTAACGTTGGCACATGAAAAACACTCCCTGGGCTAGCAAAAGTTTGCGCCAACGTTAGCCCCTAACTTTTTGGCTAACGTTGGCGCCATGAATAAGCAAGGGGAGGCCAACGTTGGAGCAAAAGTTAGATCCCTAACTTTTGCCCCAACGTTGGTATCAGCAAGGAAGGGTGCTGATGTAAAAAGTTGGAGCAAAAGTTAGACCCTAACTTTTACTCCAACTTTTACTCAAGCTTTCATGATTCCAACCCGGTTCAATTCGGTTCTTCTCCAAACTCCAAGAGCAATCAACCAAGGCCTCTCTCAACCCAATTCCATCAAGAGCAAAGGCCCAATTGAAGGCTTGAAGACCATTTGAAGAAAGTGTATAAATAGCATAGGATTTAAGTTTTTCAGGGAGCTTCCCTTTTAGTTTTTTAGAATAGCTTTCTTTTCGGTTTTGCTTAGAGCTCACTTTTACATTTCTTAGCATTGTTGTTTAATTCAAGAGAATTTGGGAGGAGAATTGATCTCTCTTCTTCCTTGTTCTTGCCCAGCACTCTTTACTTTTCTTGTCTTGGATTTTGGGTGGAGAATTGAAGAAATTCTGTTTCAATCTCACCTTGGGATCTTGTTTAATTTTCTGCTTAATTGAATTTCAGTTTCGGTTACTTGCTTCTTCATCTACTTTCTTTGCAATTTACAATTTCCTTTGCAATTGTGCTTGTTGGATCTAGGAAGGCATTGAGATCTAGACTTGGTTTTCTAGTCTCTTGGGTCCTGAGATCCGGATTTCCCATTTCCCATTCCCTGTTTACTACTTTCATGCTCATTTACTTTTCTGTTTTAGATCCGATTCAATCCAAGTCATCCTTTACTTCTCCGTTTGTTGAAATTTTACTTTTCCTTGTTTAATTTCTGCAAACCCAATTCCCAATTCCCTTTACAATTCAAGCCATTTACATTTCTTGCACTTTAAGATTCTGCAATTTACATTTCTTGCGTTCTAAGTTTCTACCATTTAATTTCTTGTTCTTTAAGATTCAGCACTTTAAATTTCAGCTCTCTTTAATTTCATGCCAATTACCCATTCCCTTTACTTTCTATGCAATTTAAATTCTGCAAATCACAAATCTCTCAACCAAATCTTGATTCGCTTGACTAAATCAACCACTAAACTAAAATTGCTCAATCCTTCAATCCCTGTGGGATCGACCTCACTCCCGTGAGTTATTATTACTTGATGCGACCCGGTGCACTTGCCGGTTAGATTTGGGTGTTTTGGAGAAATTCGTTTTTCCACAAAAATATCCCATCAAGCCCCCATTTGTTGAAAGGCCAGCTTACCTCCGATGTGTGTAGTAGCTCGGCTGGGTTTCGTATACTTGGTGAGTGCTTTTGACAACTGTCGCATTTTTTGACTTTGTTGATGCAATCTTGTTTTATTGTTGGCCAGTAGTACCCGGCCCTGGTAATTTTGGATTCTAAGCTCATCCCTCCTATGTGGTTTCCGCATACTCCTTCGTGAACCTCGTTCATGATGATGTCGGTGTCTTCTTTGTTTACGCATCGTAACAGGGGTTGGGAGAACCCTCTCTTGTATAGATTGTCTCCGATTAGGGTGTAGGAGGCTGCTCTCCTCTTGAATGTCTTCTCATCTTTCAATCCTTCCGGAATGTCCCCAGTTTGTAGGTATTGTTTGTATGGTGTTCGCCAGTCATTTTCCTGTGATATTAAGAAGATCGAATTGTTGCTGAAGCTGGGCTCAGCTATTGTTAGTTGAGATATGATAGATTCTTGTTGAGTTTTCCTAGTTGCCAATTTTGATAGTGCATCTGCTCGGGTGTTTTGTTCCCGAGTTACGTGTGTGATTTTTATTGAATGAAATTGAGACATAAGTTCTTTAGGTATTGAATGGTATTTTTCTAATAACTGGTCTTTTACTTGGAACTGCCCCTTACCTGTTGCACGATTAGTTGTGAGTCGCAATATACTTGAAGGTGGGTAATGTTGAGGGATTGTGCCAGTCTGAGCCCTGCGAGCAATGCCTCATACTCGGCTTGATTATTGCTCACCTTGAATATGAAACGTATCGATTGTTCGGTTTGGAGGTCCTGTTTGTTTGTGAGCAGTACACTTGCTCCAGATCCCTCTGAGTTTGAAGCGCTATCCACGTATAGTTCCCACACATGATCTTCCTCTGCTTGTTCGGCTAGTTCAACCACAAAGTCGGCCGAAAATTGTGCTTTCATGGCTGTTCTTGGTTCGTAGAAGATGTCAAACTTTGATAGTTCAATTGACCATTTTGTTAATCGTCCAGTTGCCTCGGGTCTTAGCAGAACTTGTCGTATTGGTTGGCTAGTCCTAACCATGATTGGATTGCTTTGGAAATAGTGTCGCAATCGTCGTGCTGTCACTATTAGTGCGTATGCTAGCTTTTCAATGGTGTGTATCAAAGCTCGGCGTTTTGCAATGTTTTGCTGACAAAGTAGACCGGGTGTTGCTGTCCTCCTGTTTCTGTGACTAGGACCGAGCTTATTGCATTAGTAGAAATGGATAGGTAAAGTAGCAAGGGTTTACCTGGTTCTGGTTTTTGGAGAATTGGTGGAGATGAGAGGATTGACTTGAGCTTTTGGAAAGTTGCTTCACACTCATGGTCCCATTTGAATCTTTGTTCTTTCTTTAATATGTTGAAGAAGTGTTGGGAATGTGTAAAAATTGCTGGGAGGAATCTGGATAGGGCTGCGTGCCTGCCGTTGAGTCGTTGCACCTCCTTGATTGTTTGAGGGCTCCTCATCTTTATTATTGCATCACATTTTTCTTGGTTGGCCTCTATTCCTCTGGATGTCAACATAAAGCCGACGAATTTTCCTCTTCTTACCCCGAATGTGCATTTTTTCGGGATTTAGTCGCATATTATGCTTCCTTAGTTGTGTAAATATTTCTTTGATATCTTCTCCGTGGTCTTTAGGTTGTTTTGTTTTGATGACCATGTCATCAACGTATACCTCAAGATTTCGCCCTATTTGTTTGTTGAAGACTTTATCCATAAGTCGCTGGTAGGTGGCACCTGCATTCTTTAGTCCAAAAGGCATTACTTTATAACAATAGTTTCCCATTTCAGTGATAAATGCTGTTTTATCTTGATCTTTGGGGTGCATCAGGATTTGATTGTATCCTGAATATGCATCTAAAAAACTCAAAAAAGTGTATCCTGACGCATTATCTACTAGTTTGTTAATGCAGGGGAGGGGGTATGCATCTTTGGGGCATGCTTTATTTATATTTGTAAAGTCGACGCACATGTGCCATTTACCTGATACCTTTCTTACCATTACCACATTTGATAACCAGGTTGTGAAGCGTAGTTCTTTGATGAAGCCGGCATCTAAGAGCTTCGGGGTTTCCTGTAGGCACGCCGACCTTTTTTCGTTTCCCATGTTTCGTTTCTTCTGTGCTATAGGTCGGACCTTGGGGTCGATCTGTAGTTTGTGGCAGATAAAGTCTGGTTCGATCCCTGGCATGTCGGCAGGGGTCCATGCGAAGAGGTCAGCATTTTCTTGTAGAATTTTTGTTATTTGTTCTTTAATATCTGCAGGCAACGAATGGCTAACATAAGTGATATGATCATTATTAGAATCTAAAATCACCTTCTCAAGGTCGTCGGTCGGTGAAGGTTGGTCTTGTTGGTTTTTGTGAGTATCGAGGTCGGCGATCTCGGATATGTTTGACACCTGAAGGGTCTCCTGTTGTTTCATTCCTTCTGTGTTTCCTGCTGTTTTGATTTTTAAGCTCTCAATATAACATCGTCGAGCTTGAATTTGATCTGAGTAGACGGTTGCTGTTTTATCGTCATCTGCCTGAAATTTAACACAGAGATGGACAGTGGACACAATGGCACAAAAAGAGTTTAATGATGGTCTACCAAGGATTATGTTATAAGGGCTCGGGAAGTCGACGACCAGAAACAGGATGTCTTTTGTTCTACAAAGGGGGTGGTCTCCTATTGTCGTTTGCAACCAAACGCTCCCTAGGATGGAAACTCGTTCCCCAGATAAACCGACCAACTCGCCTGAAGATGGTTGTATTGTTTTTATGCTGAGCTTCATTTTTTGGAAGGTGGAGTAGAAAAGGACATCCGCACTGCTTCCTGGGTCTAAGAGTACTTTTCGGACTAGGAGGTCTCCTGCTTGTATTGATATAACTACAGGGTCGTCAAGGTTGGTGGTCTTGGGCTTATGATCATTCTGATCGAACGTTGTCGTCGGCATAGCCGGTTATTTTGTGGTAGTTTCGTCTGTTCTCTGGACGGCTAACATAGCTCGGTAGCTCCTTTTTCGCGCTGAGCTTATGTTCCCACCTTCGGCGAATCCGCCTGAGATACAGTTGATGACTCCTCGTGTTGGCGGTGGTTGGTGTTTTGTCTTTTCGGTGGCATGAGGGTCTCGTTCTGAGTGGTGGTCAGCGTTTGTTTGAGTTTGTTTTATTCGGCTGCTGATGTACTTATCCAAGTGGCCTTGTCTGGCAAGTCTTTCGAGGAGTCTTTGGCGATTACACACTCGTCGGTCGTGTGGCCGAATTTTTGATGGAAGGCACAGTGCTTCGTTTTATCGACGTATCTTTGGTCCTGGTAGGATCCTGCTCTACTGGGTGGTTTGATGATCTTGGCGTTCAGAATCTCCTTAATGATGTCTTCTTTTTTCTGTGTTGAATTAGGTGTATGCATCATATTTCGGGGTTAGCTTGAAAGGCTTCCAGATATCCTTCTAATTCGGTGTCTTGAGGTATTTCTCGTCTTCTCGCCGGGGTTGGGATTTTTCCGCCCGCCAAGCTTCTCTGAGTTCCTCAATCTCCATTTGTCCTGCTGCTCTTTCGTGGAACTCCTCCAAGGTCTTTGGCTTCGTTACTGCTATTGTTTCCTGGAATTTTCCTAGCCTTAGGCCGCTTTTTAATGCGTGGAGGTGTACCTTGGGGTCAAGGTCGGGTATCTCCACAGTTGCTTTGACAAATCTAGTCATGTAATCCTTTAAGCTTTCGTGTTGCCCTTGTTTGATGGTGCTGAGGTAATCTGACCCATGGACGTATATTCTTGAGGCTGTGAAATAGTCTATGAAAGATCTTGCCAGATCTTCGAAGCTGGAGATAGAACCTGCAGAAATTTTTGAAAACCAAAGTAAAGCAGCACCATCTAAATAAGTAGGAAAGGAACGACAAAGTACAGGGTCCGAGACACCATTAAAGAACATCATGGATTGAAACTTTTTAACGTGCACTCGGGGATCACCAAATCCTTCATAGGGTTTGAGTCCTGTTGGAAGTACGAAATTTTTTGGCATCTTGACGTTCATGACTTCCTCGGAGAAGGGGTTGTCCAGTGTGAGCTTTTCTTTCGGAGGAGTGATCTCCAAGGACTTGGATTCTCGAGTGTGGAGGGGATTCCCATTTGGAGCTTTGGACGATTGTTCAGCTATTTTCCGGACCTCTGCTTGGAGGCTCGCGATCATGGCCATTAGCTCCGCTTGGGAAGGTGGCGACGCCCCGTTGTCCGTCATTGAGCGGATAACCTGCTAAACAGAGAAGAGAAGTTGTAGAAAATGGAGTGGGATTAGTTTCTCAGGACTAAGGAGGGCCCCACAGTGGGTGCCAAATGTTCCGTGCTGGGATTCTTTCTCCGAGCTATGACTTGAGCGAGTGCTTCTTCGGCCTGTTGCTTAGTGCTCAGAGAGAATTCCTCAGGACTCCGTTAACGTTGGCATGGGACCTGCAAAAAGGATTCCGACGCCCAAGTCAGTAGATTTCTTAAGAATATAAAATGCTTTGTGAAAATAAAATTGGTATGTGGTTTCTTAGCATAGCTCAGTATTGTGGGATATCAGTTAGCTACACTTGGGGTTGGGTTGCAGCTTGTTTATATAGACTTTCGGGGACTGAGCTTTGTAACAGCTTGATGGACGAATAGTCCTGGAACCTTGGGTTTGTTTTTCGTATATCTGTTGTCATCCGGTTATAGCGCGGAGATCTTTGCGAATGGATATGAAGAGATGTTTTCGGTTGCGCTTAATGCTCGGTCAATGATTCTCTAGCCGAGCTTATCGGTATGGTATAATAATAATTAGTAAACACCAATCCAAAAGAAATGAGATAAATCCCTGGACATGATCCTTCATAATATTGATATAGCCCAATGCACAGAAAGTTAAAGCTTTATAATAAAAAGATCAAAACTTTAAATTAAATCAATAAAATTTCATCACTTCAACAAAGCCACTTGCTCAAAACATATGCAAAGTAAAACTGATTTCCAGTTCAATTTCAAAGGATAAACAGAATCTGATACAAAATTCTAATAAGAAAACATAAAATGACACGAGGAGAATTTCCACTCAAACAATTGCATTGGTTGCACTTGCAATCCTAGGCCACAAATCAGCACACTCCTTCCGAATTGGACCAGTGATAGTAGAACCTACATTTACAAGTGTTACAACAAAATTAGAATAGTAAAGTTTGAATTTTAATGTTTGGATTTATTAAATTGTATGGTACTATACTATGATTTATTTGAATATTGAAGTACAACATTGGCAAATAAAACACCCTACTGAATAGATGCATGTTATTGTCATCTAATGTCTAAATTTGAGAAATGGTACCTTTCATTTCACCTTTAGGATTCACAATGATACGAGAATTATCTACAGAAAACAACATCAAAGGTAAAGAACTACCCATCAAACAATACCAAAAATATATAAACTTAAGTATTGGAAGTAATTATCAAAGAAAGCTTGCAAAAATTTCCAAACAAAAATCACAGATAATAATTTTGACAATGGGTGTTGGACAGTGGCCAACTCCTGCATACGTACGATCATGTCCACGTATACATGGCATATCAGACTTTGAAAAAGCTTATATGCTCCAAAAATCAGTTTTTTAGTCCAAATTTCAAACTTTCATATGTTTTTCACAAAATTCATTTTTTAACCATTCTTGAACCGTTGGAAAGATTGATAAATGAACTTTCATAAAAATATAGTTTTGTAAAATTTTCAACTCTGATGACCGAGTTACGGCCCGCCAAAATTGGCCAAAAATCAGTTGTAACCAAAAATATGATTTACCAACTTTTCCAAAAGTTCACAAGCCAAAACAGTTTTAACATCAATAAAAAGACTCAAAACCACTTCAATTCACACATTCACAATCCATCAAACTCAAACCTACTTTATTTACACATTTCAACTCAATTTCACACCTTAAAATCCTAAATTTCTACTATTCTATCATTCATTTCCAATTTTCACACATTCAATATCCAATTCCCATTCAAACTCATACATCATCACACAATACATTCACCAACTTACCATTCTCACTTTTTCAGCCTTTGGCCCAAATGCACGGCCTCCAGCCTAACATCCATTAATTCAATACATAACTCATAAATATGTATTCACCATCTAGACTATCAATTTTCACAACATATCAACTATGCATAAATACACAATTCTCAATTTTAAATCATCAATTGCAATAACACAAGACTACACATATCAATTCCAACTAAATACATAATTTAAACTTAATCCTAGAGACATCTAGCCTAGGATTTTATACTACATTATATGGTATTTAAATAAAACTTAAAAATTGCACCTTTAACGATGGCGGTTCACACCCAACACTTGAATTCTCTTCTCAATGACACCCAAGTTTGAACCTCTGCTCCAAAGCTCACCCAAAAGCTCCACAAGCTAATTTCAAGTTTCCAAAGGGTACGTACCAAAATCATCCAACACTCTAATATACACAATTTCATACATACATCAACTTAGGATTCATGAAACTTCATAAATCACAAGGGTTTGGTGTTCTCTTACTTTAACCCATGAATTTTGTTGATGAAAATCACCAATAGCTCATACTAGAGCACCCTTAAATAACCAAAATCACAAGATTTCTCAAAACTCATCACTAAATTTCGAATTTGACATGTCTTGTGAAAATAGGGTAAGAGAATTCAAAATTCTTACCAATATTTTTTGATAGAATTGTAGAGCATGAGAAGGGCTTCACGTGGCCGTAAACAGTGCAGCAATCAGAGCACCGAAGAAAAAGTTATGGTAGATTGAATGAACCAAAGGCTAGGGTTTCACTCTCATCTTTCTTCTCTTTCAATTTCCGCATGAAACACTATGAATGAGGGTCTTCTTGCTGAATTGGCCTTATATATGCTGGGTTTGGGTCCAACTTGGGCCCAATTCATATATATGGCTCGTTTGTCCCAACTTTGGACCAAAACCTTTAAGATTAGCATTTTAATTTACATTTTAAATATTTTGACTTCCTAAATCATAAATTTTAACTTTTTAACCTCCTTTACTCATAATTAATTTTCTCAAGCGTAGTACCAGACAGATCTCAGCCGGTACTGCCAGTCAAATTTTCATTGCGCATTTTTACGCAGAAAACTATGTTTTCCAACTCAGAAAAATTCTTTGAGTCCAAATATTATTGTTAAATCTTCAAATTATGATTTCTAAATTTTGCAACCCTTTTTGCCCATATTTAATTAATTACTCGTGTAATTATGGTTTGACCGAGTACATCCTATCCACCTAATTTAAAATTTTGTTCTCAAAATTTAGTTACCTGTAAATAATTGCGGGTAGTCCTTCCTCATGTCTATTTTCAACTCCCAAGTATGTTCCTCAATGCCTAATCGACTCCAAGCCACCTTAACCAATTAGACTTCTTTTTAACAGAGCTTAATGCTCACATCATCAATACGAACCGCAGCAACTTGAAAAGTAAGATTCTCCTTCAACTGAATAGTCTCGGGCTCCAATACATGAGTCGTGTCTGGAGTATATTTTTGAAGCTGTGAAACGTGGAACACGTTATGCAAATTTGAAAGATTTGGTGGCAAAGCCACTTGATACGCCACGGAACCAATTTTCTTCAAGATCTCAAATAAACCAATGTATCGAGAATTCAACTTCTTTGTTTTAATAGCTCTTGTAATGCCCGTCATAGGAGTAACTCTCAAGAATACATGTTTACCCTCTTCAAACTCTAATGGCCTTCTCCGTCGATCTGTATAACTCTTTTGACGACTTTGCACAGTGAGAATTCTGGCTCTAATTATCTTGATTTTCTTCATTGTCTCAGCTATCAATTCGGGACCTAGCACACTTGATTCTCCAGTTTTATACCAATACAAAGGTGATTGGCACTTCCGTCCATACAATGCTTCATAAGGAGCCATCCCTATACTCGCGTGATAATTATTGTTATAGGCAAATTCCACTAATGGAATATACCTATCCCAACTTCCTGGTTGATCTAACACGCACACTCTCAACATATCCTCTAAAGTTTGAATTGTTCTTTCTAATTTTCCATCTATTTGTGGATGATAAGCCATATTCAAACACAATCGCGTATCAAATGCCTTCTGAAAGGCTCCCCAAAACCTTGAAGTGAAGCGGGGATCACGATCCGATACAATTGTAGTCAGCACGCCATGTAATCTCACAATCTCATTCACTCTTTCCAACTCATATAAAGAATAATTTATCCAAACAGGTAGAAAATGAGTGGATTTAGTCAGCCTATCCATAATTACTCAAATTGCATCGAATCCTGCTTATGTCCTTGGTAAACTAGTTACAAAGTCCATAGTGATGCCTTCCCATTTTCATTTTGGAACCTTTAATAGTTGAACATGTCATATGGCTTCTGATGTTCAATTTTCACTTTTTGACACGCCAAACACTTAGCCACATACGCCGCCACATCAATCTTCATTCCGAGCCACCAAAACATCCTCTTCAAGTCGTGATACATCTTAGTAACTCTAGGATGAATGGAGAATCCACTCTTATGAGCTTCGAACAATATTTCATTCCGCAAGTTTCCCACATTTGGTATGCAAATTCTCTCTTTGTACCTCCAAATTCCTTCTCGATCTTTCTTAATCTCTTCCTGTTTTCCTTGTCCCATAGTCTTTAATATTTTCTTTAACTCTTCACTCTCTTGTTGATCTTTTTGAATATCGGTCTTAAAATCACTCGTGATTTACAACTAATTCAAACTCACACATTCGGCCACATCCTCCACTCCTAACCTCAAGCTCACGAACTTACTTAACAATTCCTCTTCCTTGAGCATCATCCATGCCACACTCAAAGACTTCCTATTCAAGGCATCTGCTACCACATTCGTCTTTCCAAGGTGACAGTTCAAGTCAAAATCATAGTCTTTCAATAACTCCATCCATCTTCTCTACCTCATATTCAACTCCTTTTGTTCGAAAACATATTTCAAACTCTTGTAATCGGAGAAGACCCTAAACTTTATCACGTACAGATAATGCCTCCAAATTTTCAAAGTAAACACAACAACCGCTAACTCCAAGTCATGTGTCAAATAATTTACTTCATGCAGTCTCAGTTGCTGTGAGGCATAAGCCACCACGTTATGATGTTGCATTAATACGCAACCTAAATCTTTTAATGATGCATCGCAATAAACTTCAAACGGTTCATTTGGCTCGGGTAAAATAAGTACTGGTGCTGAAGTTAATCTTTCTTTCAGGGTCTGAAGTTAACCAACAAATGAGCTCATTAGCCAAAGGGCAAGCATGCATTATTTGCATCTATGTGTATTGTTTGGGTGTGAATCTTATTTTTAGTTTGCCTAATTGAGTAATTGCATCTATCTGCTATTTGATCTAATTGCTCTATCTGTACTCTCTATTTGTGTATGCTTTGCATTTGTTTTGTCTGTGTTTGAAAACTGAGAAATTTTTCATGCTGGCAGTGGTGACACGGAGGGTTGTTTCTGATATGTGGTGATGGAGGTTGAGGCATGATGGACTAGCTGTTGCCTTATTACTCTAATTATGTATTGGTTGGATAGGAGTGAGCGATGTAAGTTGTGTAGAAAGCCCTTAGGCACGACCTTGGTCCTTTTCATTTCTTTAAACTATTCGCCTTACTAATTTGTAAACTAAAGGAGTTTCGTTACGACCTTTCAAAGTATGTTTTTCCACAAAACTTTTCTAAAAGGTTATTTCAAGGATAAACTATTTTTATAATGAAATTATTTCTATTTGCAAGTATCTCTTTGCTTTGATGGTATTCCCTTCCCTGCTGAAATCTGTGAGGATGATGTTCTCACCCCTACAGAATTTCTTTTTCAGTGACAAGTTCAAGAAGCTTTGGCGCGAAACTACAATCGTACTACAGAGATTTATGTATATATGTGTTCTCATTTTCTATATTTGGTTTAGTCTTAGATTTTGTTTTCCCATCATCGTTTATTGTTTTGGTTTTTAGAAGGGTAGGACTTGTATTTGGGAAAGATTGAATGAGTTTCTGTATTTAATATTATGTGGATATAATTATGTGATTAAGTGATTTAAAGTAAAGACTTTTTGTTATTATCATAATTATAAATTCGGCTTATATTCGCGAAAATTCAATATTAAATAAATATAGTATAAAAGTTAAGGTGTTACAAATTTAACTTATCTTTACATAAATAATATATGGAAATAAATGATTAAACTAATATTTATCTAAAAATAATTGTGAAATAAATAATTAATGGTATATATCAATTAAATAATAATATAAATAAAAAATTTATTTTATCATTTCATAATATAATGTCAAGAGAAAAAATAATTTTGCTAAAGAGAGAAATATAAACTTGTAATTTAAAGACTAGGAAAAGTGATATTAGTAGCAAAATGTTAAATTTTAGTCACTATGATAAATACAAAATATTTTTGGTTTTTTTTTTTATAATTTAGTGTTGGTAGTTAAAATATAGTAGTTAAACCTTATTTTTATAATAGTGACAGACGATGAAATTAAAAAATAGAAGACAGGTTATTAAATATTCAAGTTGTGTAATGTCTAAAAACACCAAAATTATATTATTTGGGATTCTACTGCAATAGTGGCATGACTATTATTATGGCTTAACTTAATTAATTATGAACACCATAATATGGCCAAACAATAGAATGAGAAAAACTAAAGAAATAAGCAGGAAATTTGAAGTTATTGTGTTGTATAACAAACTAAGAAACAGAAACACAAAAAAAAAAAAAAAAAAAAAAAAGAGTAAGCATTTAATAGTGGTCAATTCTAAAATGTTTATTACTTAGTATTTAATTTTTTGTTTAACTTATTTTTTATATTAAATTTTCAATACTTAAAATTTATTAAGTATTATACTTTTAAATTAATAAATATTAATTATTTAATTTTTTTAATAATTTAACACCAAATTTTTAGGCTTCATAATAAATACCTTTAATATTTAAGATGATCAATCAGAATGCTTTAATTTAATATTTATCTTTTTAGTTAGTACTTTTTTCTTTTTTTTATTAAAAATTAGATTAATTACTCGATTCATGAAGATTGATCATTGTAAATCGATAAAAATCAGTTTTTTATTGTCATGTTAACAAAAATAATGCTTCAATCTAAAAAATTAATGTTTAAAAAAAAACATAGAGCAATGAAAAATTATCTATTATATATTACTAATTTTATAACTAAAATATGTTATATATCACTTTCTCATTGCATTTGAAATTAAGTCTTTCTTTCTAAAATAAAAAATTCTCCCCTTCTTCCTTTCTCTTTTTCTATCTCTTTCATTCCTTCACCACTTTATCTCTCCTATACATCATTATCAATGATTAATTATAAATTTAATAATCAAATATGTAACATGATATTTTTTAATTGTATTTAAATTAAATTAAAATTAAAATATTAAAATTAAAATACAGCTATATTATATATTACTAACTAATTTAATAATCAAAATGTGTCACATAGCACTCTCTTATAAAAATTGAGAGTAAACATTTTCTTTCAAAATTAATAAACTCCCTTCTAACATTCTCTTATTTATCTCTCTCCCTTTTCTATTTCTCTCTATCATTCCCACTCTATATATAATGTATAATATATATTAATAATTTGACAAATCAAAATGTGTCATTAAATATTTTTTTATAATTAAAATAAAATTTTTTTTTCAAAATTAACAAACTTCCTCTCTCATTTTTTTTCTTTATCTTTTTCTCTCTTTTCTCTCAGTCTCTATTTTTTTCTACCTTTCTGTTTTACAAAAATTAAAAATTAACAACATAATATAATTCAAATAAAAGATATCATTATTATATGCATATTTTTTATTTAGTTTTAAAATTTTACTACTTATCTTTTTAATTTATGTTTTTACTTCTCTTTCTTTTTTAAATATTTATTACATATAATTTAGAGAGAATACTAATGTTGTGATTAAAAGTTAGAATTAAGATTTAATTATTTTTAAAAATAATAACTTTGAGTTAATTTTATAACTATCAATATAAATTTTTTTTATACTAATATCTAATTATATTTTTATATACATAGAAAAAATATTATTTTTAAATAATAAATATAAAAATTAATTATTTCTATTTGTATAACAGACTTAACATTTAATTAAATATAAAAATATACACTTTAAATTCTTTCAAATTTTAAGCAAAGAATTGGAAGCTATTGTGTTATATAACAAACTAAGAAACAGAAATACAGAAAAGAAACTAGAAGAACAAGTATTTATAATATTGGTCAATTCTAAAATGTCTATTACTTGGAGTTTAATTTTTATCTAATTTATTTTTTATAATAAATTTTAAATATTTAAAATTTATTAAATATTATATTTTTAAATTAATAAATATTAATTATTTAAATTTTTTTAATAATTTAGCACCAAATTTTTAGGCATCATAATAAACATTTTTAATATTTAAGATGATCAATCAAAATAATTTAATGAGTAATTTACCAAAACAAAATAATTGTTTTAAATTTATTGAAATATCTAAATATACATAAACCGCTACACCCTTCAGCGGTTTATGTTGAAGCAAAATTTCGGTAGGGATCTCGCGGTTTATGTGGAGGCTACAAATAGACATGAACTTCGAGTTCTTTTGTCACTGAACCTAATACATGTTTTATCCAACAGCAACCATGAATGGATCAAGCATAACTCAGGGTTATCCTGGGGATATTACTTTTAAATATTACTGTTATTATGGAAAAAAAAGGTTATCTTGAGAATATTACTATTAAAATTTGGCTGGCCATAACTCAAGTCGTCCTTAACCACTTCATTCAAATAGGGGACATTAATAAAATGTGTGTTTGTATTTTAAACTATTTTAACTCGATTTTTATTATTTTCTAAATATTTTTTGTTTGATAAATGTCTATAGTTTACCAATATAGTTAACCAAATTTCAACTTCAAATCTATATAATGAGTCCTTAAATTATAGTATTGAATCAAAACAGTTAATTTATCAATCCAATTATTAAGTAGAGTAGTAACTATTTTAATAATTTATAATTATCATATAGTAAAATTAGCTATATTTTATGAAAAATCAAAATTAATTTCTTCGAAAAATCGAAATTAATTTCTACTTAACAATTGTATTGACAAACTAAATGTTTTGATATAATACTATAGTTTAAGAATTTATTATATAACTTTAAAGTTAAAATTTGGTTAACTATATTGGTAGAATATAGACATTTAACAAACAAAAAATATTTAAAAAATAATAAAAATCGAGTTAAAATAGTTTAAATTTTTTATTTTTTTTTAAATTATTATTAAAATAAATAAAAAAAATTAAATATAATAAACATATAATTTTAGATATTATATATATAAAATTATAGAGGTTAAATCAAATAAAATAATATTATTATTTCTTTAGCATTACTTATAAAGAATGGGTATAAGTATAATAGAAACAGTGGAGCCATAAATTAACCTAAATTAAATGAATTTTGAAAAAACTGATATCTAAATTTTTTTTATTAATTTAATATTAATAATAATTAATTATAACAGGAGTATATAAAGAATACATAAAATTAACTATTAAATATCTTTTTAGATGTAAAATACAAACACACACTTTAGTAATATTCCCTATATGAATGGCGTGGTTAAGGACTCTCTAAGTTGTAGCCAGCCAAATTCTAATAGTAATATCTCCAAGATAAATGACGGTGATATTTAAAAGTAATATCCCCGAATAATCATGAGTTGTTGAAATTGTGGATGAGGCTGAGACTGAGACTGAGGTGGAAGAATGGCTGCCATTAGAGGTGCTTGATCCATTCATGGCTGCCATTCATGTTTGGTTCAATGGCAAAAAGAACTCGAAGCATTTGCGTTTTTCTGATTTTGATGAATTGGATTTTGAAACTGTTACGTGAAAGCATTTGTCCTGTCGCGGTTTATGTTTATTTGCCGCCTCTCTTTACCGCGGTTTTTGGCCAAATTTTGCTTTAATGTAAATTGCTGAAGGGGTAAAACGGTTTATGTATATTTAGAATCCGTGAAATTCCTCTCGCGGTTTACATAGTTTACTATAAAATTGTATTTTAGTATCTATTTTTTAAAAGTTGTATTTCGATAAATTTAAATCTCAATTATTTTATAGAAAAGTTTAGGGAGCCAGCAATTTTATTGAATTTTGTCCAGCATATAACCAGCAGAGAAAGGTGAGTCATTAGATGAAATCTCACACTAATCTCACACCATTAAATCATCATTGATGGCTAGTTGATGGCTACCAATAACAAAAATTGCTAATCCCCTAGCATCTCTTATTTTATTTTGATAAATTGTCCTAATTTAATTTAAAATTTATCTTTTTAATTAGTACTTTTTTTGCTTTTTTTTTTAATTAAAAGTTGGATTAATTACTCGCGATTGATCATTGTAAATCCATAAAAATCAGTTTTTTATTAACATATTAACAAAAATAATGCTTCAATCTACAAAATTAATGTTTAAAAAAAAGGAAAAAAAAAACACACAGCACTAGAAAAATATGTTAAACTAAAAAGAAGTTAGAAAATCGATTCATCTCCAATGCATGGCATCAGCATCTTGACTCTGCTGCTGGCTCTAATAATCATCATCTATCGGCGTTTAATTCTCCCCAACAGATTCACGATCGCTATCTTGATCATCAAGAATGTCTATGGTGACGTTAAGGTTCACACGAATCCGCCACACCGTATAGTTATCCCAGTCGAATTCGGAGTCGTCGACGATCCCCCTTGCGAACTGGCACATTTGAGGAAGTATTCGGTCTAATACCATTCTTGGTACGGCAGTTTTGGAAAAGGTTTCTAGCAACTTGGATTTGTCGCTGTGATCGAGATAACTATGCATCCATTTCAAAGGAACCAAGAAGGTCCTCATGACAGTAATTGGAGTGGACGAAGAAGAACAGAACTGATCAGGCAGATAGGCTTCGTATTCGGTGTTTTTGGTGGGTTTTAGAGATTGATGGGTACAGCAAAATGTGATGTGGAAGCTATCAATAAGTGTTTCCTCTGGTGTCGTTATAGGCGTTTTCGATGGCTCTTCATAGTGGATGAGTTCCATCCAATACCTGCAGTTCACAGGCGTCGAAGCAAGGCGCTTATTAACTAATGAACTCATCATTAGGTTACTTGGGTCTCAAGAAACTGCTTCTGATCTTTAATATTTTGTTTACTCTACGTCTCGGTCTTTGGCTATGACTATGATATATATATAGGCTACAACTGTGTATTCTCGTCCATATGATATATAAATTGGAGTTTCATTGATTTCTAAATAAAATCTTATGTTTGATATTTACGTTGTTATTAAAGATATGATTTCGTTTTAACGTTTTCATGAAAATTAGTTGTTTTGGCTTTGAAATTTTGTTTACTAAGTCAATTTTGATTATTTAAGCGTACTTTAATTTTAAAGATTCTAGGATTGATAGGACAAATCTTTTAAAAAATAAGATTAGATACAAAATATGTTTGAAAGTTACATAATTTTTATGCAAAGTGGTTGCATAATCTTTTTTTTTTCTTGATAATTTTTTTTGGTTAATTCTTTTTTGTTATTGAACATTTCCAATAAAAAGGTAAATTTAATAATTTCTTTAAAAAATAAAGATTAAATAATTTATTTAAAAGTATTTTATTAATAAATATTTCAAATTTTATCTCTTTTTAATCTCAAATAATAATAAATAAGAACATCTATCAATTTAAGTATTAAATTACAAAAAAAAAAAGAATATATAAGGCGAACCTAATAAAATTTAGATGATAAAAGATAAATGTAGAATTAATATTTTAACAAAAACAAAAACACAAGTTTCTTTACATCTTGAGTATGGGCTGAGTGGGCTTTGGATAGATTTAGATAGATATTTAACAAAAATAAAACTTTGTTTTACACAAAATATGTTTTAATTTAAATATGTATTTAGTATATTTTATCCACACAATTATCAACCATGACAACCAGTGTTTCTTCTTCTTCACCACATTTCTCAGTTTCTCACCTCCATCTCTTTCAAGTTCACGAACCTTAATTCTAGCCTTCTAAGCTTTCAATGTTATTATTATTATGTTGCTGACTTATTTTTTCTTTGCTCCTTTTTTTTTTCTTTTCATTAAACATGATTACGCCATTCATGATGATTGAAGACTGTAAATAAATCCATACAAATCAAACTTTTATTGATATATACCACAAAAATAATACAACACTGTAAAACCCAATGTTTGTAAAAGAAAAAAAAAACAATAAAACACTATGCAAAAAATTATGATGATATATAATCGAATCACAGCTGTTATGTATCATTAATACATGCAAAAAATTATTTAGCCTAAGAAATTAAACAAGAATTTACAATGATTTCAAGATATATATGAAATTGCAATAACATTCATACATTTCATTCTCTTCTATGCAAGTCGGTCGAAAAGTGGTGCTTCCAGTTTTCCAAGTAGCAAACAGGAGAGTAACGCATAAGAACTGTCGCTTGGAATTCTTATAGCATTAAACAACTACTAATGTGTGATAACTACGCTCGACAATAGGAAATTTCTGGTAGCAGTAAAATAAAACAGCTTTAGAAATATCATTTCCACCAAGTAACGGTCAGCAACAACAACAATAATTAGTAAACACCAATCCAAAAGAAATAAGATAAATCCCTCGACAGGATCCTTCAGAATATTGATATAGCCCAATGCACAGAAAGTTAAAGCTTTATAATAAAAAGATCAAAACTTTAAATTAAATCAATAAAATCTCATCTCTTCAACAAAGCCACTTGCTCAGAACTGATGCAAAGTAAAACTGATTTCCAGTGCAATCTCAAAGGATAAACAGAATCTGATACAAAATCCTAATAAGAAAAAACAAAATGACACGAGGAGGATTCCCACTCAAACAATTGCATTGGCTGCACTTGCAATCCTAGGCCACAAATCAGCACACTCCTTCCCAATTGGACCAGTGATAGCAGAACCTACATTCACAAGTGTTGCAACAAAATTAGAATGAATTTTAATGTTTGGATTTATTAAATTGTATGGTACTATACTATGATTTATTTGAATATTGAAGTACAATATTGGTAAATAAAACACCCTACTGATTAGATGCATGTTATTGTCATCTAATGTCTAAATTTGAGAAATGGTACCTTTCATTTCACCCTTAGGATTCACAATGACACCAGCATTATCTGCAGAAAACAACACCATAGTTAAAGAACTACTCACCAAACAATACTAAAAGTATATAAACTTATGTATTGGAGGTAATTATGAAAGAAAGCTTGCAAAAATTTCCAAACAAAAATCAGAGTTAATAATTGTGTAAAGACAATCGTAGAATGCAATGGAGGATCCTAGACAACAAATTAACTACAGAGTCCGCTAAGTCTAGTTTTTACAGTTTAGCCACACAAGTATAAAAAGAATCACTTATTTTGGGTTAATAAACCTAAAATATCAAATTATAAAATCATTTAGGATCTTGCAAATAAAAAGCTTCTTGGTTAAGCAAACATCCAAGCTCTCTATGGTTTACGCCAAGTGCTTAGTATTAATGTCATGAAAAATAGCAAAGCTCCCCTAACAGAATATTGTATCCCAAAGTACAACACTAAAATTTAGAATTACATCACTGTAAATGAATATGAATCAATCATAAGAAAATGGGAATTTACCAGCAGACAGGTAACACAATGCATATGTGAAGTATCATCATGCTGTTTAAAACTGGCATTTTAACAACTATATGCTTTATATGTGTGAATGACCAACTACAACATCAGCCACTCCGCAATACAGAAGCAACATTATGAAAGAATTCATACTAGAATTGCAAGCATAACTAAATTAAAAATTAAACTAAACAAACACAAAGGGAATTCTAAACAAAAATGACTAGATCACATTTCAAACCAACTAAAAGCAAATACTGATGATTCTCAAAGGTAACAAGTGTGAACTTGTTTTCTTTCTCACTTTTTAGAGGAATTTCAAATGTTTATAAACATTTTCAGCATTGCTAAATCTAAACCTCAATATTCATTCTAGATGCTGATTATTCTTTTCTTTCCGAACTACATTGAAAATTTAAAGTATCAAATAACTTCTATCATTAAACCTAGACGAACCTGCCAAGCAACAGTGGCAAAAATCCCTATTTTAACTATTAAAACATTTAACAAGGCAATCGACTCTAAAATTTCTATTAAATCAGACCACTTTACTATTCCAATTTCATATATTACGAGTTTTTAATTTATGCCGTAAAATCTCGATTTTCGATGCCGTTCTTAAAGAACACACATTTCTGCATAACAGATGAAGAATGCAACAAAATACCTTCGAAGTACATGTAGACACCATCCTTTCTGCGAAAGGGTTTACGCTGGCGAACAATGACAGCTGGCAACACCTTCTTCCTGAGATCAGGTTTTCCCTTCTTCACAGTCGCCATAACCATGTCACCGACGCACGCCGACGGCAACCTGTTCAGCCTTCCCTTGATTCCTTTCACTGATATTATGTAAAGGTTCTTGGCGCCGGTGTTGTCGGCGCAGTTCACCGTCGCCGCCACCGGAAGACCCAGCGACATGCGGAACTTGTTGCCGGCATTTCCTCCGCGACCTTACAACAACAAAACATAAACAAATCAACGACTATAATCAGAGATATGTAGCCTTTGTTATGTAGAACGTAGAAACCCTAAAACCCAGATTGTGCCTACCTCTCTTCGACGCCATCTTTGTGCCCGAGATCCACTCTTCTCAGTTCTCACTCTGTTTTGTTCGTCTTGCGGGTGCTTATATACTTGGGCAGAAAAAATTAGGGTTTTCTACACTTCGAGCAAAAGTGGGCCTGGGCTCAGATGGAAATATTAGTCTGATAAACCCATTACAAACTGCTTTTTTATTCTAGTCATTCTCAACTCTCTCTTACTGCCTTACGCATAATATCATTGATGCGTGTTTTTACTTTCTACTCTCTTGTTAATATTTACGTGAAGTATCATGTTTTAAGTTTTAACCACAAATTGTCTTCCAAAATATATTTACTTATTAAATATTATTGTTAAGTATATTTATTGAGTCTATTAGTTTAATCATATATCCAATAAAGTAATAAAACAAAGATAGTTAGTTAGTGTACAAGATGTCTCTGGTACGGGTTGAAGGGTGGATCGGGAACCTGCGGATCAACGCTGAAGCTGGGGCGCTTGACTGGAGCAATGGGGGGAGGTACCTGCAAAGACACTCCGACGCTCAAGTCAGAATGGATCTAAGAGGTATAAGGTGTGAGGAATGAATGAATACCTGGAGGGACCTGGGTCCAATATTTAGAGGTGATGGTGAATATCTTATCTTATCTTATCGTTTGAATTCGAAAATCGGTTCAGGAGTTCCAGAGGGCCGATTTTGGGCCTTCCGGGAGAGAGTGGCGGGTCGGACCCGAGGTGCCGGGTTCGGGCCCAACCTCGGGTCCGGGATCCGTGGGCTGGATCCGTAACAGTTGCCCCCGCAACGGGAGAGCGAGCAAAGGTCGGTCTGGCGCTGGGAGGTGTGGTGTTGACCGCGGGCTAGGTCTTTTTTCTCGGGCGTTCGTTTGGTTCTTTGGAGGGAGATCGGTGTCTCGGCCTCGGCTTGCTTTGGAGGCTTTGTCTGACCGTTTTGGTTTGACGTGACTCTTCCGAGTCCACTGCGTCCGTTGCGTTCTTCGAGACGTGCTTTATTAGCTTCTTTTTTCGAGGGGGGCATTAAATGTGATGGGGCATTTTCCTCTTTTGCCCCTACGAGCCTAACCTTGCTTAGGGTTAATTGTGTCTTTTTGCCCCCTTCTTTTGTAACCGTTTTGGCCTTTTACTTGAGTACCTTCGTTCATTTTTCCTTTTCGTTCTTTCTTCTGAAAAAATCTCCTTCCCTCTCTTTGATACTGTTCTCTTTCGCTTGCTGTCCCTGTTTCTTCAAGCTTTCCAGGATCATCTTCTGCATTTCCAGGTTGGTATGCTTCGCTTTTCTTCTTTTTGTTTTGTGGTACGCCTGTCGTTCTGTATTTGCCATGCATTGCTTTGTCATTTCTTTGTTGCATTGTGTTTCGGGCGGTGGTATTTGAGTTTTGACGGGGCTGAGTGTGGTTGTGTTTGGTTAGAAGTGGCGGTGCACCACCGTGTTGGACTGGTAGTAGTGGTAGGTTTCTGTCCTTGCTTCTGCGTAGGGTTAGTAGGCTGATGGTGGTGCTCCTCCCTGTTTTAGGTATGTATCGGCGGAGAAATGAGGGTGTTGGTGCTCCAATAGCCCCCTCCAGGGGCGTCCCCACTCGCTACACTTGGGTGACTAGCGACGTGTGGGGCGTTCTGTCACGGATGACGGAGGCCGATCTTCAACGCCTCCGTGATCAGGGGGCGATTTGTGGTGGCGGCGATATGGAGCGGCAGTACGAGCTTGCCCTTCCAGATGCCGATGAGCGCGTTTGCTATTTAAACCTTCATTCGCCCACTGTTCCGGATTGGATGTGGGTTTACGAGTCGATGTTCACCCGGCTCGGCGTGCGGTTTCCTTTCTCGCCGTTTGTTCAGGATTTGCTGAGTCGGTGTTCCGTGGCGCCGTCTCAGCTTCATCCGAACAGTTGGGCTGCCGTGCGGTCTTTCGAGTTGGTGTGCCGGTATCTCGATCTTCCGGCTTCTGTTCCTGTTTTCCTTTTTCTTTTCCTATGCACTCTCCCGACTAAGGAAGGGAAGCATAAGAAAGGATATATGTCATTTCGTGCTCAGCCTCATCGTCGAATTTTTGGGTTGTTTGAGGATTCCTTTCATGGTTTCAAAAAGGAGTATTTTAAGGTGCGCCCCGTCCAGGGGCATCATCCGTTTTGGCTGTCGCCGGAGGGCGTACGCCGGTTTCCGACATACTGGAATTTCCGTGCTGGCCCGTCAGTTCTGACTAAGTTCACCTATGACGGTTTATCTCAGGAGGATAAGGACGTTGCCAACGTTTTGTGGCATTTGTTTGGTGAGCGTCCGTTGAATCATCGAGATGTCATGGGGGAACCCGAGGCTTGTCGGGCGTATATCGGTGTGTGCCTTGTCCCTTTCTCGACTTTTTATGTTTTGTTTTTCCGACTTTGTAACTTCATTTTTCTTTGGTTTCTTTCAGTTGAGATGGCTGGTGGGCTGACTTCTCTGGCCAGGTTGAAGGCAGCGATGGGTCGGGAGGAGGGGTCTTCGTCTCCTTCTACCCCTGTCTCCAATCCTGCCGTGGATTCTCAGCCGGTTTCTCAGGAGGTGATTTCTTCGGGTGCGCGGGCCGACGCTCAATTTTCTCCTGGTCCTGCGAACTCGCCTGAAGTCGTCGTGGTGACGGCTGCTGAGGCTTCTCGGAAGAGAAAAAGGCCTGAGGATCCGAGCAGTGAGACTTTCGAGGAAGAGGGTTTGGTGCCTAGTGTGATGGACCGTCGTTTTGATGCCCCGAGGATTATCGATCAACACTTGATGCCTGGTACGGAGCCGTTTTTTTATGGCTACGATGTTTCGTTCCAGGCCAAGTCGGTGTATCGTGCCCTCCTTTGGTCTGCCGTTGTTGTTCGGAAGGCTGAGCCCGTGATGGCTCAAGTTGGTTTGTTGGATAAGAAACTCCGTCATTCTCAGGCTGAGATGGTTAAGCTGAAGGAGAAGGCAGTGAAGTCTTCTGAGGAAGCCGGGGCAGAAATTCTCCGGCTTTCCGAGGTCGAGACTTCACTTCTTTCCCAACTGGGTGAGGTGCGGCAAAAGGCTTCTAATGCCGGTTCCCAGGCTGTCGTGCTTCTTGGTGAGTTGGAGGCTTTGAAGGCCGAGGTTGCTGCCTTGAAGAGGGAGAAAACGGAGTTGCTGGCTGATGCTAAGGATGCGATTGCTGCCACTGAGGAGACAATGAAGGCACAGGCCCTAGTGTTGGCTCCGAGTGTGGATGTGTCCGTGATGGGAGCTTTCAAGACCGTTCGTGATGGCCAGATAGTCGACGTCGAGTAGCTTTATCTCTTGTAATTTTGCTTTTTACTTTTAGACTTGGTTTGTTTTTTGGATATTTTGGTTTGGCCGTGGGTCGTGTAACCGTGACTTCGTAATTTCGGGTTTCGTTTAACAACTTTTTCGGCCGTTCGGGCCTCTTTTGTATATTCCGTTTAAAGCTATTTTCGGCCGTTCGGGCCTTTCCGTTTTAAGGTAACTTCGGCCGTTCGGGCCTTTCCGTTTTAAGGTAATTTCGGCCGTTCGGGCCTTTCCGTTTTAAGCTATTCCGTGTTTTATTTGTTCCCTCGGACCGTCGTTTGGTCGGATTTTTCTTGGATATTCGTGTGTTGGGCCTGGGGGGTGATCAGTCCCCCAGTCGTGGCCGTGTCTTTGTTCCGTATTTGGGGCACTTAGAAAGATAGAAATAGCTTTTAATGGAATTTTTATTAATGGTTGGGCCTCGTTAAAACCCTTCGTTTTTTGGGGGGAAAGAGTACCCGGGATTGATACTTAAACGAAAGTTTTTAAGATTCGTAAAAAATGGGAACATAAGTGGAGAAAAGACGATAACCAAAAAAGGAAAGGGGGTGACCTAGCGAGGTCGGTCTAAGTGTAGTATCGTCATAAGTTGGCGGCATTCTATGTCCTCGGGACTTCATTGCCGTTAAGTCGTTCGAGTTTGTATGCTCCCTTTCCGATTGCAGCCTTGATTCTGTATGGTCCTTCCCAGTTGGGGGTGAGTTTTCCCTCTCTTGGGGTCGGGAGACCGATGTCGTTTCGTCGTAGGACGAGGTCGTCAGTTGCGAATTCTCGCCGGATGACTCTGTGGTTGTATCTTAGGCTGATTCTCTGTTTCAGGGCTAGCTCCCTGAGATGGGCTATGCTTCTTACTTCGTCAATGAGGTCTCGTTCTGCTCCCTCATCGTTACCTCCGACTGTTTTTCTGGGGCTTGGGTCTCCGATCTCTACCGGGATGACCGCCTCCACACTGTATGTTAACCAAAAAGGTGTTTCTCCCGTGGTCGTTTGAGGTGTGGTTCGATATGACCATAGGACCGATCCGAGTTCGTCGGCCCATAGTCCTTTGGCTTCGTCGAGTCACTTTTTGAGTCCTTTGACGATTATCTTGTTCGCGGATTCCACCTGTCCGTTTGTTTGGAGGGTATTCTACTGAGCTGAAACGGTGAGATACACGTAGCCCTTCTAAAAATTCTCTGAACTTTTTGTCAGCGAATTGGGTTCCGTTGTCCGAGATAATGATCTTTGGGATCCCGAATCGGGTGATGATCTGTCGCCAGAGGACTTTTCGGCATTGGGTTGCCGTTATGGAGGCCAGGGGTTCGGCTTCGATCCATTTGGTGTAATAGTCTATGGCGACGATGAGGTACCTGAGTTGACCGGGTGCCGTAGGGAAGGGTCCGACGAGGTCGATCCTCCAGGTGCCGAATGGCCGTTCTGCCGATATGATGCTGAGCTGGTGAGGAGCGGCTTGGTGGATATTGGCGTGCCTTTGGCATTTGTCGCAGCTTTTAACTATTTGTATGGAATCCCGGATAACCGTGGGCCAGAAGTAGCCTGCCCTGATGACTTTTTGGGCTAATGTTTTACCTCCGACGTGGTGGCCGCAGCAACCTTCGTGGATTTCGCGGAGTATGTACTCCGTGTTCTCAGGTTCGACGCATTTGAGCAGGGGTTGCGAGAATCCACGTTTGTATAGCTGTCCTGCGACAACGGTATAGTTGGCAGCTGCCCTTTTTATTCGTTTTCCTTCTTTGGGGTTCGGCGGCAGTGTTCCGTCGAGGAGGTACTGTAGGATAGGGTGGGTCCAAGATCCCTGGTTCGAGAATGTCAGATGAGCGTTGGTTGTCGTTGACACGGAGGGTGACTTAACGACTTCCTGGATTAGTGATTTGTTACCGTGTCCAGGTTTGGTACTAGCTAGTTTGGAAAGTAGGTCTGCCCTGGAGTTTTATTCCCTAGGAACGTGCTGTATGGTAACGTGCTCGAATCCTTCTCTTAGTTTGTTTACCTTGGCGAGGTATTGTTGGAGTAAGGGATCTCGTGTCTGGTAGTCTCCGTTAATTTGGGAGCTGACTACCTGGGAATCGGTATTTACCTCTAGGACCTTTGCTCCGACTTCCCGGGCTAGGGCTAGGCCTGCCAAGAGGGCCTCGTATTCTGCCTGGTTGTTTGAGACCGAGAATTCGTATCGTACTGACTGTTCGATCACAACTCCGTTATGGCTTTCGAGAATGACTCCGGCGCCTCCGGAAGTGATGTTCGAGGAGCCGTCAACGTGTAGCTTCCATGATTCAGGGATGGAGTCTCCCGGTGTCATTTCGGCGATAAAATCGGCCATGACTTGTGCTTTGATCGCGTATCGGGGTTCGAACTTGATATCGAACTGGGATAGTTCGATGGACCATGCTAGCATTCTGCCCGTTAGGTCGGGTTTTTGTAGTACCTGCTTGACCGCTTGGTCGGTTTGGACCGTCACGGAATGAGCCTGGAAGTATTGTCGTAGGCGCCGGGAGGCTGTAAGGAGTGCAAAAGCTAGTTTTTCTAAGCGTGAGTAGCGAGCTTCCGCATCTTGTAAGACTCTGCTTATGAAGTATACGGGTTTTTGTTCTTTTTTTCTCGTTTTCACGAATGAGCGCTGCTGCGAGTGCCTCCTCCGTTATGGAGAGGTACAGGTAGAGTATTTCCCCTGTCTGGGGTTTGGTGAGGATTGGTAGTTCTGCTAAGACTCTCTTGAAATGTTGGAATGCTTCTTCGCATTCCGTCTCCCACTTGAAAGGGGCCCCTTTTTTCATTAGTTTGAAGAAAGGGATCGCCTTTTGAGCTGATGCCTCGAGAAATCGTGATAACGCCGTCAATCGGCCGGTGAGCTTTTGGATGTCTTTAAGGTTTTTTGGGCTCGTCATTTCGAGGATGGCACGACATTTCTCTGGGTTTGCTTCAACTCCGTGTTGCGTGATCATAAAGCCGAGGAACTTCCCTGCCTCCATCCCGAAGGCACATTTTGCCGGGTTGAGTCGCATTTGGTGCTTTCGTAGGGTGTTCATTATGACCTTGAGGTCGTTGGTGAGTTGCTCGCCGGATTCGGTCTTGACGAGCATGTCGTCTATGTAGACTTCTAGTTTGCTTCCGGATAGGTTTTGAAATATCTTGTTGACAAGTCTTTGATAGGTGGCTCCCGCGTTTTTCAGGCCGAAGGGCATCACTGTGTAGCAGTATATCCCGTCTGGGGTGATGAACGCTGTTTTTTCTTCGTCTGGTCGGTGCATCGGGATCTGGTTGTAGCCGGAGTATGCGTCCATGAAGCTGAGGTATCGGTGGCCGGATGCGGCATCTACTAATTCGTCGATGTTTGGTAAGGGAAAGGCGTCCTTCGGGCAGGCTTTTGTTGAGGTCTGTGTAGTCGACGCACATTCGCCATTTCCCGTTAGATTTTTTCACTAGTACGACGTTGGCTAGCCATGTCGTGTAGGGGAGTTCTCTGATGAAGTTGGCTTCGAGTAGGGCTTTAACTTGCTTTTTGACCTCAGCGGCTCGGTCTGATGACATTTTTCGTCTCCTTTGTGCCACTGGTTTGGCTTTGGGGTCTACGGCTAGCCGATGGGACATAAGGTCGGGGTTTATTCCCGGCATGTCGGCTGGTGTAAATGCGAACAAGTCTCTGTTTTGCTTCAGGAGTTGGGAGAGTTCTTCTTTAAGATCGTATGGGAGGTTCCTATTAATGAAGGTGTATTCCTCCTTGGTTGGCCCTATTTGTAGCTTTTCCATGTCTCCTTCTAGTTCTGGCCTGGGTTGGTCGTCTTGGCGGGCATCCAGGTCAGCTAGGAATATCCCGGCCGCATCTCGGGATTTCTTCCTTAGAGCTAGGCTGGTGTTGTCGCATTCGGCTGCGACCTCTCGGTCCCCGTGGATGGTACCGACGGAGCCGTCCTCGGTTCTAAACTTCATGAGGAGGTATTTGGTAAAGATGACTGCGGAGAAGTCGTTGATTGTTTTTCTTCCGAGAATCACGTTATAGGCTGTGGAGTCTTTTAGGACTACAAATTCGGATAGGACTGTCTTCTTTTGGCTGCTTGTTCCTATGGTGATGGGAAGGGTGATTGAGCCGTCTGGTTTGAGAAAGTTGTCTCCGAGTCCCGTGACGCCGTTGCGGTGTGTTTGGAGGTTGTCGTTGTGGAGCCCGAGCTTGTCGAAGGCTCCTCGGAAGAGGATGTTCAAGTCTGCCCCGGTGTCCACCAGTATCCTTCGTACTAGTTCTGTTCCGATTCTGGCCGAGATGACAAAGGGGGCATCTTCGGCCGAGGTGCCGTGCTGGCAATCCTCTGGTAGGAAGGTTATCGTGTTGTCGGCTGCAGTGGTTGGAGTCTGGTTTCTGACCGCCATTACTTTGAGATCTTTTTTCATTGTTAGTTTCGACTTGCTCGATATGTCCTTGCCCGTGATGACGTTTACTATGATGGTCGGGTCGTCTTCTGGGCTTTCCCTGGGGGGTTGCTTCTGGGTTCTCGGGTTACGCCCGTCTTTTTCCGGCGACCTGTCTCTTTCCGCACATCTTGGTTCTCTGATGATTTTGGCAAATTCTGGGAGTTTGCTGTCTCATATGGCTTGTTCGAGGGCATCTTTAAGGTCGAAACAATCTTGTGTTCTGTGACCATAACCTCAATAGTAGTCGCAGTAGAGGGTTTTGTTGCCTCCCGTCCTTTCTTTGAGTTGTCGGGCTTTCGGAATGATGCCTCGATCTGCTATTTTGTGGTATATTTCGGTAATTGGTGCTGTCAGGGGCGTGTAATTAGAGAATTTGCCAATTCTTGGTGGTCAGTTAGTATTTGTCAGTCTGGGGTGGTCTCTTTGATTCTCTCTGGGTGATGGATTTTGGCAAGGAGCCGAGTTGCCGTGTTGGGTGTTCCCGTGCTGCCGTTTGTTGGCGGCGACGACTTGGCTGACTTCTTCGTCATTGATGTAATCTTTGGTGACATTCTGGATCTCGTGCATGGTCCATACTGGTTTAGTGGTGAGGTGTTTGCGAAAATCTTCGTTCATGAGTCCGTTGGTTAAGCAAAGGCTCGCGACGGAATCCATGAGCCCGTCGACCGTTAGGCATTCATCGTTGAAGCGGTCGAGGTATTTCCTTGTGGATTCTTCTTGTTTTTGTGTGACCCCTAGCAAGCTGATGGGGTGCTTGGCTTTGGTGATTCTAGTTGTGAACTGGGCCATGAACTTTCGTGTTATGTCGTGGAAACTGGCTATGGATCCGTTTGGGAGGGCGTTGAACCATTTGATCGCCGGCCCTGCAAGGGTTACCGGGAAGGCTCTGCATCGGACCGCGTCGGCCGCTCCTTCTAAGTTCATCCTGGCCTCGAAGGCCGTTAGATGTTCCTGGGGATCCTTGGTCCCATCGTACTTCATGTCGGTAGGTTTGTCGAAACCTTTGGGGAGTTTCGCTCTCAAGATTCTTTCTGTGAAGGGTGTAGCTCCCATTATTGTGTGGTCGTTTCTTGTGCGCTTGGTATTTCGGTACCTCCGATCTTTGTCTGAGTCGTGTTGACGACTTAGATCTCTGGAAGTGCTGCGGTTGTGTTTCTTGTTGTACCGCCGTTCCGGCGATTTCTCGTGACCGTAGTCTCGTGAGGCGCTGCGACCGTCTCTCCTATCGGGTCGTCGGGTTGGCGACCTACCGCGGCGAGATCTTGACCTGGAAGTTGCCTGGCTTCCGTGTTCGTTGTTGTGTTTTTCTCTATTGGTCAGTTTGCCTTCGAGCTCCTGGACCCGGAGGCAGAGGTCCTGGATGATCTGCGCCGCTTTGTCCCTAGCTTTCTCAGGATGTCGTTGGTTCGTGACGACGTGGTGGTTCGTGTGGTGGACAGTACTTGCTATTCTTGCTTGGTTTGTGACCTCCCGGTGTTCTGGGGTTGGGTGGAGCGGTCGGGAGTCATCCTGGCTTGAGGGGGTTTCCTCCAGGACGTCCCCCATCCGGCTTGGCTGGCGCAAGTTTCCCACAGACGGCGCCAATGTACAAGATGTCTCTGGTACGGGTTGAAGGGTAGATCGGGAACCTGCGGATCAAGGCTGAAGCCGGGTCGCTTGACTGGAGCAATGGGGGGAGGTACCTGCAAAGACACTCCGACGCTCAAGTCAGAATGGATCTAAGAGGTATAAGGTGTGAGGAATGAATGAATACCTAGAGGGACCTGGGTCCTCTATTTATAGGTGATGGTGAATATCTTATCTTATCTTATCTGGCTAAGATAAGGGAGACGCTTGAATTCGAAAATCGGTTCAGGAGTTCCAGAGGGCCGATTTTGGGCCTTCCGGGAGAGAGTGGCGGGTCGGACCCGAGGTGCCGGATTCGGGCCAACCTCAGGTCCGGGATTCGTGGGCTGGATCCGTAACAGTTAGTTAGTTACTATTTCATATTTTAAGTGTTAATTTTTTAGAGAAATTTTTTTCTCCAAAAATATTTTTTAATTAGAAAAAAAAATTTTGGTAACTTCTTAATTAAAAAATTTGTGTATTATAGATACACACTTACACTTAGAAAATCATAATTGAAAATTTTGAATATTTTTCAATTAAACACAAGATATATATATATATATAAAAGAATTAAATACAAAACAAAGTTTTAAAAAAACAAAAATATTCTTTTAGATTTACGATTATTTAATCTTACTAAAAATTAAAAGAGTAAAATATCCATCAAAAATTATTTTAAGAGACTAAAATACTTATTTTGTACTAATTTAAAAAGTAAAAAAATACGCTTACCAAATTAATTCAAATCATTTATTGTATTAGAAATTAATTTTTAAAAAACCAAAATTTTAGAATTAATTGAGATTGTTTATCTATTAAAAAAATAGAAATTAGAATTTACTTTCAAAAGATTAAAATATTCTTTGAGAATTAAAGTTGTTTAACTATATTAGAAATTATGAATTTAAATTTATCAAAGGACCAAAATACCATGGAGTTTATTTTAAGGGGCGAAATGTTTTTTCATTAGTTTTAAAAAGTTAACACAGCAGCATTACAGAATTAATTAAGATCAGTTGATTATATTAGAGGCTACTTTTTCTATATGAAAAAAGTTTTGGTGTAGTTCATTGAAATAGACGTGTGTTAAAAATTTGGAAAAACTACCAAAAGTACCATGAAGTTTACGAACGCTGACAAAAGTACCCATAAACTAAGGAAATTAACGCTGTACCCATGAAAGATGGGTTCTGTACGACAAAAGTATCCAAATATTAATTTTTTAATAAAATTCCTAAACTACCTTACACTCAACCTCAACTCATTTTTTCAACCTTTTATAACTCAATTTGTACCAACTCTTGCCATGGAGTCCAAAACTACTCCTACAACAAACCAGACCGAAATCAATGGTAGTGGTGGTGGTAGAGGATCGGACCTCAACCGATTCACTCATAAGTTTATAATCCATACCCAAACCAAATTAATTAAACACCAAAAAATACTCAAAACATAAAAATTTTCAAATCCATTCATCCAATTTCAATTCACTTTAGCAAAACTAGAAATAGAAAAAGCCATCAACCATAAAAAATCAACAAATCCATTCATCCAATATGAAATTTATTTCAACAAAAATCAGAAGTAGAAGTAGCCATCAACTGGATCTTCTGTAAATCAATCTCAGGCTTCATAAAAAATAGAAGCAGATTTAAAAAAAATAGAACAGTATAATTTGAGTAGTAACTAAATCAATTTCTAAAAAGAAGAAAAATAAAATAAAAATATTTTTTTTAAAAAAAAATACCTTTTTCTTCGCCGGCCGACTGTAACATCGTCAATGGCAGAACCTCCATCCACAGTGACGCCTCCCTTTCTTCTCTAATTTCTCTTTACCGAACCCGCTTTCTTCATGCAAGAGTACCACGACCCCTCTCTCTTCTCAGGTGTGCGACGACGGTGTTCTCCTCGGCTGAGTCAGACGCGCCACGACGACATTCTCCTCGGCTGCAACAGGCGCGCCACGGCAGCATTCTCCTCAGGTTGGGTCACAGGTGTGCAATGAAGGTGTTGTAGTCACCTTAATAGTGAGAGGGAGAAGCAGTGAGAGGGGAAGAGATTAGCGGTAATGGAGTAGGTGGGTGACGGACGGCAATGAGGAGGTAGGAGGAGAGTTTCTGTGACTCTGTGAGGGTTTTTGAGGGATAAGTGAGGAGAGAGGAAGAAGAGAAGAAAGGGAGTGACGGTAGAATGGGCTTAGGGTGGGGTAGTTTAGGAATTTTATTAAAAAATCAACAAAAAAATTAGGATTTGGATACTTTTGTCATACGGAACCCATCTTTCATGGATACAGCGTTAATTTCCTTAGTTTATGGGTACTTTTGTCAGCGTTCGTAAACTTCATGGGTACTTTTGGTAGTTTTTCCTAAAAATTTCTATTGCTATGGTGTCAGGCCAAATGCAAGCTGCAATTTGCCCATTTCATGTTTTTTTTTTGTTTGGTTAAACAAAATAACCAAACGTAGGATGCGTTTAGTCTTTTCAAGAGTTTTTTTTTTTAATTTTCGTTTAGCCCAAATGCATGAAACGTTTTATGCTTTTTCAATTTTTGAAATGTTTTTTATTTTCTTTTTGGTACAAACGCAGCATGCGTTTTGGGTGGGCAAGGGTCTAAATTTTTTTGGGTTTTCAAAACGGAACTTGCGTTTTGGCTGTGTCAGAAATTTTTTTTTAAAACTTCAAAACGTAGGGTGCGTTTTGTATAGGAAATAATATTTTATTCGAAAGTCTTGCCTATAAATACGAAACATAACCCATCTCAAGTTCGTCATTTCTATTTTACTCTCTTTTTTCTTGCTTTCATATATCTAAAACCGTTGAGTTTTTTGGCAATTAGTAGTGTCAAAAAAGTCGGGTTAGGTGAGGTTGAGACTATGGAAGATACTGCAAATATTCGAGTGTATTATGACGGTGAGATTATACCAAACACATACGAAGGAGTGACTTTTGTTTGTGAATGTCCGTCTTCATTTGCTATTCCATGTACCATAAGTTTTGTGGAGTTACAAAATGGTCTTTTGTGAGAATATACAAAGTCACATTTCCAAAAGGGAGAGCAACATTTTGTACAGAAATCCTGTACAAGTATTTGGTGGGTTGATGCAGTTTCAACTGATGTCCATCACTGACGACGCATGCATGCAGCGGATGTTCTTTATTTATCAACAAACCCGAGGTCACGTGCTAGTTATAGAGCTGTACGTTGAGTTTGAACAGCATACGGGGATGGATGCGGTTGGCGACGATGTAACCGTTGATGAACTCAAGGAGTTAGATTGGGGAGAAGATAACAACGACAGTGAAGAGGAATTTGAAGCCAACTATGAAGTCGATGACGAAAACGATGATGGAGACTTGGCAGGCAATCCGGCGATACAAAATGAGGCACATGCGATTGTAAGTAAGCACCCCTTTGGCGTTCCGTCATTTATGCGGACTCTGGACCTAGAAGCCATGCATGCTCCGAAATTTCCTGAGTATGCGAATATCAGTATGTTATCTTATGGTTATTAATTAAATTTACCACTACCAATTTTTTTATTTGCCTTGTTCGACTGGCTGTGGTTTGCATGTCGTAGGTGGAGGCAACGCTGCGGCGGAAGATGGCGAGTTTAGTGTTGGAATAGAATTTGGTTTTAGGAGTCGGTGATATTTGCAATCAAAAGCTACATTATCTCTAGAGGAGTTGATTACATTGTGCATGAGTCTGAGTTGCAGACATTCTATGCAAAATGCAAGGGTTATGGTGCAGGGTGCGATTGGCTTATCCGAGCTAGCTTGATTCGAAAGAAGGGGTGTTGGGAGATCAGGAGATACAATGGCAAGCACACGTGCACCATGGGCACGATTTCACAAGATCATGCCAAGTTGGACTCGAACACAATTGCAGATGCCATTAGGCCGTTGGTCGAAGCAGACCCTTCAATAAAGGTGAAGTCTATTATTGCAGAAGTTCAGTCCAGGTTCAACTACACTGTAAGTTACCGCAAGGCTTGGTTGGCAAAGCAGAAAGCTGTCGCAAAGGTTTTCGGTGATTGGAAAGTTTCTTACCAAACTCTGCCAGTATGGTTGAAAGCAACGACTGCGAAGATGTCGGGGTCTCGTGTTCAAATAAAAATGCTCCCTGTTTACCGTGAGAGTGAGGAGGTTCAAAGTGTAAGAGTTCTGCATTACATTTTTTGGAGTTTCTATCCGTGTATTGTAGCATTCAGACACTGCAAGCCACTAGTGCAGGTTGATGGAACGCACCTGTACAGAAAATATAAAGGTGCACTTCTGGTTGCGGTTGCACAAGATGGGAACCAAAACATTGTGTCCGTTGCATTTGTAATAGTCGAGGGCGAGACGACAGATGCATGGGAGTTTTTCCTAACCAATTTGCGGAGATATGTTGTTACCATTGATGGCTTGGGCATTATTTCTGACCGGCATACCTCCATCGATGCTGCAGTAGCTCGCAGTAACGGTGCATGGTCACCACCAAGAGCGTGGCATATGTACTGCATCAGGCACATCGGGTCCAACTTCTTAAGGAGGTTCAAGGCTCAGTATTTGCATAAATTCGTGGTTAACACAGGTATTTCATTTCGCTATTATGGTTCTATTCATAGTAACTTTGTGGTATCTACTTACGGAGCACTCGCCCCACCAAGATCATACCAGTGCTGAAGGTCATGTCCCAAACCTCCGTCTACTGGCTATGGGTAGGAGTGGCAAGCGGGGAAGCAATATCCTTTTTTTTTTTTACTTTTAACTATTATAATTTCTAAAGGTATAAACAAATTATAATTTTTATATTCACAAACATTAAAGTCTTTGTAATTATAAATATCTAATAAACATAATTATAAACCAAGTTTTCATCCAAAATATAATTATAAATATTGTTCCCAAAACAAAATAAACATAATCCAAAACATAATTATAAATATTATCTCTAAAATAAAATAAACATAATCCAAAACACTCAATTTACATCTTCATTCTCTTGTAAGTTGGGTTGAAAAGAGATAGGTTTTGGTAAAAAAATTATAAAAATACCCCTTGCTAAAAAAATACTAAGCCCGACGGGGAAGCCCGCCCCGCCCTGCTCCGCCAAAGCCCGCGGTTTAAGCGGTGCGGGTTAGGAGGGCTTTTACTATTTGGCGGTCCCAATTTTTCATCCTATCCCGCCTTTTTTGGCGGGTTATGCGGGGCAGCCCGGCAGGTTTAGGCCTGTTTGCCACCCCTAGCTATGGGTATTCATTCAAATCAAACAATTGGGTACCCGGTGGTGCAGAAGGACCGGGATGATCTACATGTCCCGGTGATAGATCCGTGTCGAAGTCACTGGGATGACCTGATGTGGCGCAACGACCAGCAGACTGCTGAGAAGGAGTAGGCCCTTCCTGTTCTGGCGTCGGAAATAGATAATCTGTATCTCTAAGAACCTGAGATAAGCTGAGGGTGTTAGATCCACCCAACGGACTAAAATGACCATCAACTGGAATTACCATCTGTGGTATGTAGGGCTTAACAGCCTGATGTGGTTGTGGTTCCGGTATGTATGGTGCTTGCTGCTCATATACTGGAAACTGTTGCTGTTGGTCGTAGTCCTGAAAGTGGTGCTCATATGCCGACACCTAGTTAACAATTAATTACAATTAATTATAATTAATCATAATTGATAAACCTAAATAATTATTAATAATGACACAAATAATAATAATAATAATAATTAACAACGGTAATAAACCTTAATGATACCTGAAACCCTTCGTCATATGTCGGCGCCTGGAACTGCTGCTCATGAGGGGGATTTTGCTCCTGAGGTCCAGCTGGTTCTTCCTACTGTTGTCGTGGCTCATCCGCGTCAACCTCGCCACCTGCAACTCTATCTGATAGTCGTAAGTGATCCCGATATTGTTGTGTGTACCAATCGTAGTACAACTGAAGAGGATGAAAGTCGACAATCTCCTCCCCTATCTGCAGTGCGTTTTAGCGGCCAGAAATCCACAAGGTAACCCACTGGATGTTCCTCTCTCTCCAGTCATAGTTCTGAGGACCTGTCAATCGCTTGTAATGATCACGACCAAGATCGAATGCCGGGCCTGGTGGAAGATGTTACAGACCGAACTGTCGTCTAATTCGGTCTGTCGGGTGCCACTCTACACACTCAAATGACACTAATGGCGACTGTGTGGAGCACATAAACAAATGGACAGCGAGCTGATCCGGAACCCCACTCCCATATACGGCCGCCATATAAACTGCAAATTAGTAACCATGATGCACGATAAGTAAAATTATTATTCTAGATAAGCAGCCTAAGATAAATGGTTAAAACTTACATCGTCGACTCCCATGTCATTGAGTCCTCGCCTAAAATGCACAGTAGGCTTCCGTATATATCTTGTATACCGGCGCCAATGACTCCACCTAAACAAAATTAGAACAACAACAACAACAAAAACAACAACAACAACAACAACAACGTCGCAAGTGAAATCCCAACATCAACGAGCTGATCGCGGGAAATAGGCACCAGAAAGTAGGAATGGCATACACTCCCACGCCCAAACAAAAAGTAGTATAAGTGGCTCATCCATCTCTTTACAGTTGAATCGTGATGCACGACACAATGATCTGTATAAATGTGCCAGACTGGCTGCCCCCTAACTGTATCCTTCTATCTGGTGGAAATCCCGAAGTAGAGGCAGAAACTTCGAGTTCAGTAAAGTGGTCGACTTATCCGGAAACACAACCGTTCTAAGCACGCAGAAAATGTGAGCCCGATGTACCGCTCAACAGACTCCTGTGTGTCACATGGCTCGGTGTCTCTACACCACCGGACCCATGCAAGATTAACCTTACCCAAGACGTAATCTTGCGGATCGGGCTCCCAACCGAAACACGCGATGCAGTTCTCTACTAAAAACTGGTGACTGCTGTCTGATCTACCCGTAACAGATTCTCCATTAACCGGGAGGCCTAGAATATACGTCACATCTTCCAGCGTCATCGTCACTTCACGACCGGAAGATGAAATGTGTGGGTTTCCGGCCTCCATTGTTCCACCAAGGTACTGAGTAGTGCAGAATGGCCTCTCATTTCGCCAACTCACAAAACGTGTTGAAACCCAATGAGTGCTAATGACGCTGCAGCTACCTCATTAAAGGTTTCTGACAGATCTAGTTTTCTGGACAACAAATTTCTGATAGCCTACCAAAAAAAATTAATAATAATAATTCATAAATAACAGTATGATAAAAAAAACTATTATTTTTATCACATACATCATTATAAACATGTAACAATATACTAATCATAACTAATCTAATACTTGTTCCTCCAAAACAGATAATAATAATAATAATACTAATCATAATAATACTAGTTATAACAACAACAACAACAACAACAACAACAACAACAACAACAATAATAATTTTCATGAACCGTGACATTTTTTTATAAATAATACTATGTTAATAAAATGTTAATAATAACAGTTACTTATATATTTATAATGATTAATAAAAACAAGATAACGATAATTTATTAGAGGTTTAATTATTCTACTGGTCCCTATAGTTTCGCAAAATTTTCAATTAGGTCCCTATACTTTTTTTTTCTTTTAATTGAGTCTTTGCACCAAATTTTTTTCTTAATTGGGTCCCTACACTTTTTTTCCTTTTATTTAGGTCTCTGTACCAATTCTTTTTTTTTTAGTTGGATCCTTATAAAATTAAGCCAATTACTACTAAGAGGGACTTAATTGAAAAAAAAAATTGGTACAGTGACCCAATTGAAAAGAAAAAAAGTATAGGGACCTAATTGAAAATTTCACGAAACTATAAGAACTAACAGAATAATTAAACATTTATTAAACAGTAATATTATTATCATAAAAAATAATAATAAATTACTAAAAAGTAATATTATATTAATAAACAGTATTATTAATTATTAAAAAATAACAATAAATTATTCTCATTATCATAACCAATATTATAAACAAATAATAATATACTAATCATAATAATAATTACTCAAATATAACAAAAATACGAATAATAATAACAATAACAATAATAATAACAACAACAACGATGTCACTAATAATAATAGTATACTTACTGTAGCAATAATAAACCCTAATAATAATGTTAATAATAACGATAATAATAATAAAATTATCTATTATAATATAAATAAATAATATTCAAATATATATATATATATATATATATATATATATCATTAAATATTAAAAAAAATTACTTACCCATTGAGAATGATCCAAATACTCAATAATGTGTTCTTCACGTTTAGTAAAATTACGAACAATTTTTTGTTTTATAATATCTATCCTAAATTTTCTACTCTTTTTCTTCCTCCCACAAACTCTCACCACAACTTTACAAGTTAAAACCTCTCACTATAACCTCTCTCGGCAAGCCTTTCAACTCTTCTACCCTTGCCTCCTGCATTTTGCGTTTGATTTGCGTTTTATAGCCTCCATCACCGCTATCCTCCAACACGTGGCGTTCATGCAGCCAGAGAGCCTACCAAATGCAACCTGTGTTTTGCTCCTGACTGCTGCCAAACACAACTTCCGTTTTGGAAGTTCCCAAGCGGTTAACCGTTCAATCCTTATGTGCATGTAGGGAGCAAAAACACATTTTGAGGCTTCAAACTACTTTTCTGCCAAACGCAAGCTACGTTTTGAAGCGTTAATGCAGCTTTTCCTTTTTCCGTTGCAGTCAAAACGTAACTTACGTTTTGCAGATTACTGAGTTTTGATCCACATTTGTAAATACACTCCATACAACAATATAATTGAATAACACCATTTTTATTTCCATTCTTTAATTAATTTAAACTAATTTTTTTAAATATTAAATTATCTATAGAGTTTCCTTTACTGAAAAACTAGAATACACTTCTACCATTAGCTTTAAAAAGACTGAGATATTATAGGATTTTTTTTGGGTCTTTTTTTTTTGTGTGTCTAAATACTATAGGATTAATTAATATAATTTGATTAATTGTATAAAAAGTTAGAAATTAGAATTTGATATTAAAAAATATTAAAATATTCTTATAGTTAACTTTTAGAAGACAAACAAAACTTTTTATGAAGATTGGTTTTTTCAAGAGACTAAATATTCTTTTAGATTTAAGATTGTTCAATTGTATTAAAAATTATAAATTTTGAATTTTTTAAAAAGATCAAAATGTCCATAAAATTTATTTTAAGAGGCAAGATTAATTAAGATTGTTTTAAATTGTGTTAGAAATTAGGACATTTATTTGAATTTGACTTTTAAAAGAAAAAAAACTAGGAATCTAGGATACTCTATTGGTTAGTTTTTCCAAGACTAAAATAATTTTTTAAAATTATAAAAAGAGAAAATAAAAATTTAAGATTATGATTGTCTAATTATATTATAAATTATACATATAAATTATAAATATTTTTAAATTAGTAAAAATAAATAATGTTCAAATTTACTATTTAAAAAATTCTACAAACACATAAATTTGATTGAATAAGAATATTTTTGGTGACTAATTGAATAAGAATATAAAACTCTCTTGTAAAATTAAACTCTCCTTTTAAAAAAAAAATACAAAATCTAAGGCAATGCAAAAGCTCAACTGAGTTCCTTTGTGAAAAGACGCATATGCCCTTTAGCTTTGCGAAAATGAAGCACCATTTCCTCCCTGCTCTGTTTAGTCGCTCCATGCTTCTCACCACCAAGAAATGATGCCGTGTTATGCCCCTTCTTTCTGTCCCTACCTGGTAACTCCACCGTCCACCTCCGTCCACGGCGGTTCCCATCACCGGAGACCGACCAAACGCAACGTCACCATCCTCTACCCAAAAATGTCCCTAAACAACAACAACAATAACACATCAAACCCTAACCCCTCTTCCTTGCTGACGTCGCTTACCAAACTTCTCTGGGGACAATCACTTCCGCCGGGCCTCCTAGTTTCCACCGCGCGTGCCACGTGGAATGCCACGTGGCGCCTCATGATGTCACAGCTCGCTCCCTCCGACCCTTCAGGCGGTTACGCCAGGCCGGCCTCCAAGTTCCGCTTACCACAGAAGAACATCTCAAGCCCAACGAGCCTGCACCTTTACGTGGCCCTTCCATGCCCGTGGGCCCACCGGACACTTATAGTCCGGGCCCTCAAGGGCCTTGAGGACGCCGTCCCGGTTTCTGTAGCATCCCCAGGCCAGGACGGGTCGTGGGAGTTCAAACAGGCCAATGGTCCGGGCTTAAGCCCGGGATTGGACAAGGCAAACAGGTGTAGAACGTTGAGGGAAGTTTATGGGATGAGAAAAGGTGGGTATGATGGGAGGGCCACGGTGCCTATGCTGTGGGACAAGGATTCGAAGGAGGTTTTGTGCAATGAGAGTTATGACATAATTGAATTTTTCAATTCCGGGTTGAACGGGTTGGCCCACAACCCGGGTTTGGATCTATCGCCTTCTGAGTTGAAGGGGAAGATTGAGGAATGGTATAGCGTGATATACCCAAATGTGAACAATGGTGTTTACAGGTAAAAAGCTACTGTTATCATCACATAAAAATTGTACATTTTATTGCACTAGTATTTGGTGTGTGATTTGAGTGATATTTATTTGCAATTGCAGATGTGGATTTGCACAGACACAAGAAGCTTATGACAGAGCAGTGAATGAGTTGTTTGGAACATTAGACAAGTTGGAGGATCACTTGACCACTTCCCGCTACTTATGTGGAGAAAAATTGACCCTTGTAGATATATGTCTGTTTACCACTCTAATTCGGTTTGATGTTGCATACAATGTTCTTTTTAAGTGTACCAAGAAGAAGTTATGTGAGTATCCAAATCTACATGCCTACATGCGTGACATTTATCAGGTATATACTAAAAAAAAGGGTTATGATTCTTGCATTAATTGTGTAGTAAATTATTATGGTGAATACTAAAGCAGCATGTTCTTGCTAATGAACAGATGCCTAAAGTTGCAGAAACCTGCAATTTTTCTGAAATCATGGATGGTTATTACAAAATACTTTTCCCTCTAAATCCAGGGAGCATAAGACCAATCATGCCTTCAACTTCTGAGCATGAAATCCTTTGCAGACCTCATGGTAGGGAGTCTCTATCAGCAGCTTTACCCGTCTTTGTTAAATAGTCAACCAGCTCCCATGCACAAAGGGTGTTTCTATTTGTAATATTATACGTGCAGCACAATTGTTTTAAATGTATAGCATAGTTTCTGGTATTGTATTATTGTGTATTATTTATGTAGCTTAGTCCATTTGAGAAACTGCTTAATGTAACGCTTCGTCATGTACGTGTTAATAACAAACCAAAATCCGATGTATAGTTCTCTTAGATGGTATTACTGCTTATAATATTTTCTCTTTTCCCATCCAATATCAAAATGGTGGCATTTGTAAATGATTGCGATAAATGTTCAATAATGTAAACATTCATCATTCAAACATAGGCTGCAAAGCCCTTCTAATAAAGCAGTTAAACCGTAAAAGTGAAGCCTTATAACTTCGTAAACATCTACTGATAATCTTTTTAAGATATTTTTTTTCCTTTATGTTGATTCTCCAAAATAACCAATTTTATGTCAAATCCATTTCTTTCAGGTATCTATTGTTTGAGAACCAAACAAATCACTGATAATTTTGAAAAACAAGTCATTGTCTATTTTTCATATATATAGTCTTCAGAAATCTATGCAAAAAGCAACTAGTATATGACCATAAAAAGCAAAGACCACCATTTCATAGAAGTGCCATGATGTTATAACCTAAACAAATCCAGATAGTGTTTCCATGACAACTCAATCAAACTGGTCCATAAATGCCATTTGTTGGAGTTGACTCTCCAAAATGACCAATTTGATGTCACACTTCAACATTAAAAATCCATTTACATGTATATGTATCTACTTCTGGAGGACCAAACTAGTGACACATGAAATATCATAAAACTACACTTCCTTTTTGGTTTGGCGACTATTGCCAAATAGTTATCAAGAAAGCTGTACAAAAAGCTGCACCAGTATAGAAGGTTAGGTTTCATACAACTCATCGAGAGTTCACAAAAGGGTGGTTGTTCAAAGAGAACATCTTGCATTTGATGGTGAAGACCTCACAGACCCTGCATCATGAAGATAAAAAATTAATTGCTAATCTTGCAATTCACAATATCTAGAAACTGAAAAGAAAGCAAGACACATCAAATGTAAGATAACAATCAACAATCAATAGTGCAGCCATTAAGAGAGCTCCACTAGTACTCTACCGACAACTTGCATCAAACTCATTGACATATGTCTAGTTACACAACAACCAGTTTATGCCCATTTTAGGAAAAGGGTCTGCGTGAAGTCCTAAGAGGCTAAGATACTTCTAGCAAAAAAAATTCACCAACATGCAAGGAAAATTCATAGTCTTCCTTCAAATATCAAAGCACTTGTCAGTTGAACTTACGTACTCCTCTTTCAAGGTAGTAGCACAAATTATTAACTAATCACTGACTAACAGTTCACACATGTGGAAAGCTCTCAACATTTGCATCCCCAATTTTTCAGTGTGACCAATGTTTCTCAAGTACTTTGTTCAGAGAAATTAAATGAGTCCAGCACCAGCAATTAAACAAAGGAAAAGAAAATAAGAACTCCAAAGTATATTAATTCTATCCCCTAAAAAATGGAAACATTAACCCAGATGTATAAAAATGAGATATTTTATAAAGCTCTAAAAATTTAAATTACAAATTCCATTTTTGTAAATGACCTGAGTTTTCCTAACAAGTTAATGGTCAAAATGGTCCCCGAAAGATTACACGTCTATCAATTTGGTTCTCCAAAGATCAGATACCACAAATTAGTCCCTGAAACTACAAATTGATTCAACTTTGATTCGTTGTTGTATCTTACAGAGACCAATTCCAGGCGTCAGATCTTTCAAGGACTACATTGAAGCACATATCATCTTTCATAGACCATTTTGACTATTAATCCCTTTTTCTAACTATCAACCAGCAGAAGAATGAGTAGAAACATAGCATAAGGCTACAAGAGTAAGGATCAACCAAAAACTAGCATGCATGGCTTCAAATAACTTTTTTGAAGATCCATGACTTTCAACCAGTTATGATTTCATCTTAAATGATAGCATCAATTAAATTCATCGGATGATTGCATAAAAAAAATATAACCCCAGACCAAGGAAGAGGATGATTATGCCATGTGTCATCAATTATCTGATGGAAGGACCAATTTGAAGAGTCTAATCTTGAGGACCAAGTTGATGTACATGTGATTTTTCAAATACCATTGACTATTAACCCTTTTCCTAACTAATAACCAGCAATAGTTATTAGAACATACAGCATAAAGCATAATGCTACAAGAGTAGAGATCAGCTAAAACTAACATCCATGGCTTCAAATAACATTTTTAAAGCAGATCCACAATTTTTCAACTCCAGTTATGATTGCATATTAAATGATAGCACCATTAAGATTCATCGGATGATTGCATCAAAAAAATATAACTTCAAACTAGGGAAGGGGACGCAAGTGAATTTCATAGTCATCAATGTAATTGAAACTATAAATACAAAACGTAAAACATATAAGCAAGCAAGGTCACAGAATCAGAATCAACAATATCCAGAGAACAAATTTTTGCACAATGCTCACAAATAACATATTGAAACTTACTATTTGAACGCTTCATATTCCTACAGAATTTACTTCCACATTTGCACTGGAACGGCTTGATAGGATTATCATGGTCATCAAAGTCAATGCCATAGTCCTTCAAAAATACCATATTTGAGAAAAAAAATATATTCCTATTTCTTATATAATTAATTGAAAAAAATGAAGTGTGTAAAATAAACGTTTAACAATACTGAATGCTCTGCCAACCCAAAATTACATAGCATGTTTTCAATACGATAGTCATAACAAATAATAGAACGCTTCAACAATGAATATCAAATGATTTCAAACTTATTCATAGATACTTTTATTCCCTACTTTAGAAGAGATTTATGATTAATAAGTGCCATAAAAAATTGATGATGTTTATGCAACATGGGAGTTAGGACCATTCACCAAACACCAAAAGTACTCACCCAAGTGAGCTCTTCCTTTGCTGCTACTTTTCTGCAAGTGAACAAGGCAAACTGCACAAGTCGTCATATTAAACATGTGAGTAAGCAATTAGAGTTTGTCATGAAACAAAAGGTAATCAAACAGAAACTGGAACTTCAGGGGTTTCAGACTTCTCACATGATAGTAGTAATGCCCTGGGACTTCAATTTCAACAGGGATCTCAACCAAGTTAGAATCATAACACCTGGATGAATGACATAAAATCAATGCAGAATCTATTATATTCCCAGATTCTAAATATTATAAGTCAGATGCACTGCCTAGCCACTCTATTTCATGAAAGTTCCCAGGGGTGTGTGGTTTGTTTTTTCATTTTCTGTTTCGTTTTTAGTATTTTCTGGATTTTGTAAAAGAAAAGAAAAAAATAGTAAAAACAATAAAATTCTGTTTTCTGCTTCCACCTCCAGTTTTCTCTTTGTTCTTCACAAAATTATGAAAACAGAAAACACTGGAAATAGAAATATAAAATGAAAATAAAAAACAAATGCACAAAACTATATATAGCTTGCAGACGAAAGAATCAAACTTTGCTTATATGCATTTATTAATTTCTTGATCCCTATCCTTGGACAACTATTATTTATTATCCTGATCCTGCTTCAAGCTCTTGTATTTGGTACTTCTAACTAAACAGGACAAAACAATTTATTTCTCAATTATAACAATTACATAGAATCAAAAAATGTTTCCTCCTCTTATTAATTAGTGCATGTCCCATGAATTACTTCCAATTTAAAATATTGTTTATGTTCATATAAATACATATCAAATTCTATTACATTTTCAGTTCTAGCCCTACTGTCTACTTTTTGGTGGTCAACCAATTTTACCCTTATGATTTATACTCATCATCACCATCACCATCATCATCATCTTCACCACCACCACTACCACCACCACCATCATCATTGATCAATACTACCCCTCATCCCACCCCACAACCACCACCACTGCCACCCACAGCTGCCGCCACCACCACAACCACCGTGAGCCACCCCTCACCCACAACCACAACTCAGCCACTATTCTACTCTAACAACCAACCCCTCACTTCAACCTACGACCACCACCCCATATTCCAATCACATTATTATGAAACTACAATATGGCACTTCAGAAATGTTACTTGGAAGAGAGATTGAATTGAAGAGATGCAGATCTTATGTTGCTGTGTCATTAATTTTCCTTCAGCGAAGCAATCAATTAGTCGTTTTACTAATTGCCAATCAACCTCTATATCAAGCCCCTTAATTTGATGAGAATAATAATTTTAATTGAAATATCGAGGCAGTGGCTGTGGATGAAGTGAGAGGTGGGGGTTGGAGTGGGACAAGGGATAGTTTTGCTGATGATGATGATGGAGGAAAGGGTGGTGGTAGTGGGGATGGTGGTGAAGATGATGATGTGTATAACTATAATGAGTAAAATTGGAAAAGAAGATTTAACTAAAAGTTTATTGTTAAAAATAGAGAGTATGAACAAAATTAAAACTTATTTCAAACATGAGAGAAAAAATTGAATCAAATTAAACATTCACGGTATTTTTAAAACTTTTCGAAAACTTTAAGGATAAAAAATAGAGTTTAAATTTAGGGCAAGTTACCAAAATAAATTATTTGCACATAATCAATATTACTGAATTACAACTTTTAAATATGGCATACGGAAATGCAACTTTCACATATCTATGGAAACCGCGAGAGGGGATGAGCAGATTAGGGATTACACGTAAACCGCTACAGGGGTATAGCGGTTTACGTTGGAACACGGAAAAGAAGAAACCGCAGCAAACCCCCCCCCCCCCCCCCAGCGGTTTCTTCACAAATGCCAAAACTGCATAAACCGCGAGAGAGGTATAGCGATTTATGCTTGCCTATAAATCCGCCAAACTCAGTCGCGGATTCTTCATTTCGACTGAGTACCAACCATTTTAGAGAGAGAAGTTGTTTGTTTAGAGAGAGAAAATTGTGGATTGAGAGGGAAGGAGGAAAAAGCTCTTTGACATAAACATCTAAATAAAAGTTGCTCGAATATCTTGTGTATAACAGTCAGAATATCTAAATCATCAACTAGTCATTGTAAAAGCCACAATAAAGTACATAAATGAAAATTTTTAAATACAACTTCCAAAACAGTGTCATAATATATAAATCTATTAGTACATACATCATTTATGCAGTTTTGGCATAAACCGCTGTACCCCTCTCACGATTGATGCAGTTTTGGCATTTGTGAAGAAACCGCTGGAGGGGTGCCGTGGTTTCTTCTTTTCTGTGTTCCAACGTAAACCGCTATACCTCTCTAGTGGTTTACGTGTAATCCCTAATCCGCCCAACCCCTCTCGCGGTTTCCATAGATATGTGAAAGTTGCATTTCCGTATGCAATGTTTAAAAGTTGTAATTCAGTAATATTGGTTTGCAAATAATTTATTTTGGTAACTTGCCCTTAAATTTATGCGTTTAGACGAGTTTTTTTAGTAATGGGTTTGAAAATTAATTATTTTTTATGATGCAACAATACACGATTTGGTTGTCTGTGTAAAACTCTTTCACATGGACCATGCATTAAAATTAAACTATAAAAAATATATTTTCCTGAAATTCAAATTATTAGTTGTTGAAAATTGTAGAGACAACTTACATCTATACTGGATAAGGGTAAAGGGAATATTTTTGCTTCAAACAATGCAAGTTGCAACTGAACTTAGAATTTTAGAATTTGAATATAGAGAAATCAGAATTTTGCTTAGTTTTGCAGCGAAAGATTCCCTCAGTAAATTACTTGATTGGTTCTCCTATACTTGAACCTTAGGATGCCAAATCTGAAAGAGAGGAGAAATTCAATACCTGTGATTGATAAACCTAGCAGCATTACCAAAGGAAGCAGCATCCAAGCTTAGAGCTTCTTCATCCTTCACAAATCTTGAACCCCAATCTGCATCCAGTAGAACCGGGTATGTATATTCCCCAGTTACAGCATGTTTCATGTTCCTCTCATGCAACTCTTTAATAGTTAATATCTCTCCAACAAATTCGCACACAAATGCACCTTTTGGCAGCTCTTCTAAAGTACGAAGACCCCATCCTTTTCCTTCCGGAGTGAAAAATACCTAAGTCACAAGTCATCATTATTGATAATATTTGGATATTCTATTATCTATTTCCGTCAACTCGACATTGAAGAAAATATATTTGAATACCGGTGAAAATTTTAATTAAACACAAACCTGCAGATTGCAAGTTATTCCACGCTGAACAATCCGATTGCCACACTGTTTCCCACAGCCACATTTGCTCCAACATTCTTTAATAAATTTCCTCTTCAAGTGTCCTTTACATGGTTCTAAACAATCATCATTCTTAGATCTTTCAATTGGGCAGTCTTTGCAAAAGACGTAATATCGTTTAGGGTTACGGCTGATGGCAATGCACCCTTCCAAAAAGCCTTCCTTCAATAGGCCTCGTGCATTATATGCAAATTCCCCTCCATTTTTGTTTGCACAAGCACAGGGTGTAGGTGATGAGACACAATTTCCCACACAAGATGAGCAACAGTCCTCATCCCCAATACGAGATAGCAAAATGTTCACAGAAGCATTTTGGAACACAAGGTTTTGGGGTATGTAGTGAAAAGGAGGCAGGAAATCCTTAGTAACTTCATTGACCCATGAAATTTGAACACTTTCCTCTGCTTTTGTGAGGTCATTAACATCGTGAATCGACCGTATATCATCAGCTGTAAGTTCATGCTGTGGAACAACCACTAAACTGCGTGAATTTGAGGAAGTAGGATCCTCCAACTCCATTCCATCATCATTTTCTGACAAATGATGTATAGCATCCCTGGAAACCAGTACAGCATCAACCTGACCAGTGTGGTTGGCAAGAGAAAAGGGATTTCGGGGAGATGGCAAGGTGGCAGAAGACTCAACATGAATTGTTCCACTTGGTGGAAGAGAAAGCACATCCAAATCCTTATTTCTTGTGACACTCAGTGTGCCATGTGTCTCAGATTCCTTTAACATATCGTCCCTTGATCTTATGAGAGCTCCTTCCTGGGAACCATCTGAATAGATTTTGAATTCCAGGACACAGTCACATATATCTTTCAACAGTTTCGGAACAGAAAAATTCGGGTCAGTGATTTTATATGAATGCAGACATTTATCCTCCATCATTTTTAGAATTTGATCTTGACTAGGCATATGAAAATCTGGTCCCCCAACAGCTGAGCTGCAGCTCAGAGAAATTTTTACCTCTCCCTTAGTAGACGAGGCTATCTCTATACTAGATGTAGCTCTTTCATTTGAGTCTCCAGCTGTGCATTGTGATGATGCCATATTGACATGACCATTTTGCTTTCCAGCTGCATTTTTGTTCATTGATGAGCCCCCAACACTTGATAGCTCTTCAAAAATAGAATAAATAAAAGAACCATCAAACAATTTCTTTACAAGAATGAATATGATCTGGCAACACAATAACTAAGAGGGGGAAAAAGTTAGAAGACACAACTACTAATCACATCAGATCAGAAGTTATGCAGCCAACTAAGATCAACTTAGGAATACAACACTTTCCAGAAAACATAGGTTTACATATTGCATGCTGGTATTGGGCTCACAGTGCCTGAATTCCATTGGTTTACATCTGACATTATCAAAGTATGCAAGCATCACAACTAAAATACTGCCATAGCAGGGTAAAGAAATATTTGGCTCAGCTAAAGTAAAATATGTTTACAACCAAACCAAGATTTGTGTAATGGATTCTTTCTTCCTTTCAGGTAGCAAGAGCATTGAAGTTTCTTGACGTATTTTCCTAAGTAAACATTCCAATCTAATCCTAAGTATTACCAAGAAAATATAAGGTACTTATTAATAAATTGATTAAGTTCAACAAAATTTAACTAAATGAAACGTTGCCACTAAGATGACACGTCAAGGCAGCTAAAACAGAAAGTAAATTAGTAAGCAGCATGGAAGAAAGTTGTCATCTAGGAAAGGTCGGTTGAATACCAGGAGGAATCACTGCAATGGGAACATTATAATCAGGCAATTCATCAATAGGCTCACCCGTGGGTAAGAACATTTCATGATTATGAGGCAGCAAACCTGGTTTGGCTGTTGGATCTTTAGAAGGGACTGATTGGGATGCTCTTTCGGATTCAGATATCAATCTCCTTCTTCTGGGATTAAGATCGGGTGACACGGGTTGTTTTCCCTTGCCAACAATAACATCTTGCGTTGGAGCTGGGTGCACTTCAGTTCTCAAATTTCCACCAGATGTGTCAGATTGTTTTGATGGGGAGGTGGCAAGTGTGGGGGAACAGCTAGCTGTAGGATGCAAAGACTGACTCTCTTGGCCTCTTAGACGCACTCTCTTCAAAGGGCGGGCTGACTCCAAATTCATCTCAGCTTCTTCTTCGTTCTCCATCTCTTCTTCCTAGTTGTTTGAAAATACAAAACAACATTTCAGCCGCCACACATAAAATTAACAAAGTAATGCAGACTAACCCAGATAACATAGAATAATGAGAGTCATGTACGTTAACTTTCTTCTTTTTCTTTTTCTGTTCTGGAACCCTTTTCTGGTCTGGGACCTGTTCAATAATATTCAGCAATGGAAGGAAGTATAAGACCAACAATGTGGAGGGAAAAAAAAACCCATTACAAATAAATAAATTTAAAAAGAAAAAGGCAGATAAAGTGGGAAGTTCACCTGATTTTCGTCATCAGGCTCAAATATGGCATCTGCCAGAGCTCTATAATTCTCTTCTTCAATAAGTGCCCAATTTTTATCATACAATTTAAGGAGCTTCTTTAGTACTGGTTTCACTTGTGATTCAGAAATCCCAAGACCTGCCATAGCACGATAGGCCGCTTTCACATTTGCATTCGGTGGTGCCATTTATGATCAACCAACAGCCACTTTTACCACAGACCCCAGATGTAAACACCCCCAAATTTCAAAGATTTCTGAGATGTGAAATACCACATATAATTTATGAGTAATTAAGCCAGAAATCAAAAGCAAAAGTAAAGAAAAATGCAAAATCAATAACAGGAAGGGTAAAGAGCATAAACCCAAAATCCAGACAATAATAGAGACAGAAAAATAAATAAAATAACAAGAAAACTTTGTATTTTGACTAGTAGATACAAAACTCAAAAACTCTTTCCATCAATCGAGCAATACTTAATGAAACAAGTTACACAAAACTGTCAAACACATTGAGTGGAAGAACCAGTAAATGCACTGAAATCTCTTTTGGATATGCCACAACGGAGAGCTTTCAAGCAAGAGCTAAGGTAAATTTTTTTGATTTGTCAATTTGGATTTGCAACAAGTTGATACACTGAATTTGGACTACAGGGAAATTTCATGAAAATTTATCATTTTTAGTTTGGTCAAAGATCATTTATAACTCTATTATTCATTTCATTGAAAACAAAATAAAATCTTACTAAATTGAAATAGCATTCTTAACCAACAACAACCTCATCCCAGAGAATCTTCCAAAACAAAAGCTTGAACAAAAGTTATTTTGAAAAAACGGGATTTCTAGAGACGGTACAGTTCACACATCTGTTCAAAACCAAATCTACAATTAGCTACAAAGCAATGAAAGTGAGAATCTAACAGATAACACCAACATGCAATGCAGAATTTGCACACATTGATTAGACATTAATCTTACACCAACTCATATTAGGGCATTTAGCACCAAAATGAAAATAAAAAAACCTGGGAATGACCCAAACCAACAAAAAAAAATTCCATTTAAAACAAAAAGATACAAGTTTTACCAAAAAATAAATAAATAGAAGTTAGAAGAATCAAATACCTAAAAGGATCGAAGTGAGAGTATTTCAAGAAAGAGTAACAGCAATGTACTGTGACAGGTTCAGAAGCAGAACGGCATGCGTCGAATACGAAAGCAAAACGCCGCTTCAAATATGAAACTGAAACTGAAAAAAGAAGTGACGAAATCAGAAAAAAAAAACGTCATCAGCTTGAAAACAAAACGACACCGAAAACGAACAAAACGAATAACAAAATTAGAGTGATAGTGAACAGAAGCGTTTGCTGAGTATCGAGAATATTTACCTGCATTTTTGGATGATCATCATTCTTTTCAAAAAGAAAATCTTTTGATTTTCGGAGTGGAGTGTGGAGAGGAGAGTGAAGAGTTGGAGAAATGTATATACTGTGTACTGTGTAGGGCAGAAGACGAAAAAGTTGACCTCCCGTTTTTTAAAATTAAAATAAGAATTTAATTTTAATACAGTTAGAAGTATAAAACTGTTTTATACGTATATTTAATTATAAAATATTATATTAATAAAAATAATTATTTTTTACATTTTTTTACTAAAGATAAGAAATTTGAATCACGATTTAAGTATGGAGAGATTATGTTATTTAAGTTATAACTTATTGGCTTAAATAATTTTTTTATCAAAGATAGAGAAACTCTCACGGTAATCTCTTAGATGAGTATGGGAGACTATGTCATTTGAGCTATAATTATCTTTTACATTTACCATATGAATGATCATCAAAGAGAATGATTGTAATTGTACAACTATATAAAATATCAAAAATATTATTTGTACACCAAAATCAGCCACTAATATATTTGTATATAAATACATATGTGGTTTAATTTATTTTCAATGTGTATTTGTATTTTAACATGTATTTTATACTGGTGGCTAACTTTGATAGCTAATTTTAATGTACATGTAGCATTACTCATAAAATATTTTATACTACAAAAAAATTAAACTCTTAAAATAATATTACATATTCAAATTTTTTTATTTGCCAAATCTAATTAAATTGGTTGAACATAACAAAAATAAGTTATAATTAAGGGTTAAGTATGATTTTGGTCTCTAAATTAAGGGTAAAAAATTTTTCGTCCTCGACATTTTTTTTGCTACAAAATGATCCCGAAAGTTTAACGTAATTTTAAAATCGTCCTTTTTACTAAATTTTTAATTTTTATTCCGAAAATATCCCTAATTAAAAAAATAAAAATAAAAAGAAAAAAATGATGGGAAAGGAGAGGGGAAGCGCCGCTGCTCCTCGTCGCCATCGCCGCCGCTGCCGCTCCTCGTCATTCGGTCACACTAACGGGAGAGGGGAGGGGTTTCAGATCTCACTCGTACTAATGGCCAGAGAGGAGAGAGCAGAGGGATAGAGGAAGAGAAGCAGAGAGGGAGAGAAGAGAGGAACGGAGGCGCTGAGGAAGACCGCGTCCAACCATGCCCTGCCGTCGTCCTCATCGCGAACCGCTGCCGCTGGAGTGAGGTCATGTCAACGCCAGCAGATCCGCGAGGTTGGACGGTCGTCGATGCTCCTTGCCGGATGCCAGCAGATTGGTGTTTCAATGTTGTTGCTTTTGCTTTCTGTTTTTGCTTTTTGCTTCTACTTCTGCTTCTTTTTTGTTTTTGTTGTTGCTGTTATTGATTCACCTTTGTTGATTCACCATTTACTATTGTTGTTGTTGTTGATTCTGTTTTCTGCTTCTACTTTTGTTTATCCTTCTGCCTCTGTATCTGCCTTTGTTTTTTGGTTGATTTTGGAGAAGAATGAAAAAGGGTATTTTCGTCCGAAAGACAATTTTAAAATTAAGTTAAACCTTCAAGACCATTTTATAGCAAAAGAAAAAGGTTGGAGACGAAAAAAATTTTTAACCCCTACCTTAAGGACCAAAATCATACTTAACCCTATAATTAACATTATTCTAAATTTAATTATTTAACTTAGTTTCACTTAGTACATAAAGAAATTTGAATTTGTAACGTTACTTTTTAAATTATTATTTACTAATTTATATTTAAACCCTCGCATATCCTAGTCACAAAAAAAAAAAAAAAAAAAAACCTCGCATATCCTGAAAAGTTGAATTAATTTTGTAATGTAATGAAGCTATAGCACTGTTTTACTCCTCTTGAGAAAAAGAAATAAACTTGTTTGAGATAATATATTAGTTAAATGGTTTATTTTTCTTAAATATTCTTCTAATTAGTTTCTTTTTAATATTAAAAACATTCATTCTATAATTTTTTTTTTAATTTAATTTGATATATTGTAAATATAAAATAATTTTATATGAGTATCTAATTTTATAATATTACATTATTAAAAATAAATTTTGATTATATAAAATATTTTACACATTCATTCAATTTTATTATTTTTTTGAATAATCATTCATACAATTAATATAAAAATAATTATTTATACTAACATAACAATACGTAATTAGATCTATAAATAAAACTCGTTTACATAAAATTTTTATATTAAAATAAATTTATCACTAATCAAAATACTTACAAACGAACAAATAATTAACTATTGCATAAATATTATTTAATTATGTGTGAAATAAGATGAATTTAATTTTATGCACTATCCAATTTATATTATTATTTAAATAAAAATAATTATTTTTTATCTTTATGATGTAAATGATTATTTGAATGGAATGTGTAAAATATTTTAACTAATAATTTTTTATAAAACAAAATAAAAATTCATTAACTAATGTCTCGGCAAACTACGTGATGATTACTTCAGTTTGCTTAATAATTCAGTGAAATACATATTGAAGATGTAATTCGCCTAATGATTTGGTAAATAGCATGGAGTCCATCTAATTATAAAAGGCGTTCCTCCCTTTGACATTTTCACTTTCACTTCTCTCTCAAAATCACCTTTAACCTTCTTTCTCAATTCCCTCTCAATTCACTAGGAGGAACCGTACAGGGTGTAGAGCAAACGCTCAATCTCCCTCGACTCATGATGGGTCGGAGGGTCAAGGCGAAAGCATCACAGCAAATAACTCATTAATCGTCTTTCTCCCCAAGATGACATTGTAAGCTGTGGAGTCTCTTAGGACTACAAACTTTGTCATTACCGACCTCCTCCTTTCTCCTTCGTCGATACAGACCAGGAGGGTGACTATCCCGTCGGACTTTACAAAGTTGTTTCCTAGACCAACGACCCTGTGCTGATGGGTTTTTAGGTCGGTCTCCAGGAGTCCTCAGGCGTCGAACACGTTCCTGAACATGATGTTGGAGTCAGCTCCAGTGTCCACGAGAATCCGCTTGACCAGGCCCATTCCGATTCTTGCCGTGATCACCATAGGGGGATTTTTCGGTATGTCATGAAATCATTGGTCTTCTGGCCCAAACGATATTCTTGGAGGTTCCCTGGACGAGGGCCTATAGCTCCCCGAGGATACGGCCAAGACTCTGGCGTCCTTTTTGGTAGCAGACCTTGATCTGGGACGTTTCTCTCGACCATGACGTTAACCACAGTAAGGGAGTTGTCTGCGTCTTCACTAGGTCCTTGTCTCGGCATCACGGCCTGGCCACGATCTTCCTTGGAACGTTTGCGCTCCCTTCGCCTGGGATCCCTTATGAACTGGGAAATCTCGGTCATCTTGCCCCTGCAGATGGCTTGTTTCAAGGCATCCTTTAGATCAAAATAATCCTGGGTTTTGTGGCCAAAACCTTTATGGTGGTCACAGTACAAGCTCTTGTTCCCACCTGTCCTGTCTTTCAGTTGTCGGGGCTTTGACAAGATCCCCTTATCAGCGATCTGCTGGTAGACTTCCACGATTGGGGCTGTAAGGGGGAATAGTTTGTGAACTTCCCAACTCGGGGGAAAGGCTTGAAAGGTTTAGCCGATCCTCCGTCCTTGGAGGGTTCTTTCGACCTTTCTCCGTGCCCGGGTTGACGAGGGGTAGGGTTGGCCGGCTGTCGCTTATTAGCCTCTACCACCTGGGTAACCTCCTCATCGTTAATGTACTCTATCGCTATGTTCTGGATATCTTGCATTGTCCACACGGGCTTGGTAGTGAGGTGCTTTCTAAAATCTTCATTTAACAAACCGTTCGTCAGGCATAGGCTGGTCACTAAGTCGGTCAAGCCATCAATTTCTAGGCACTCGTCGTTGAATCTGTCGAGGAACTTCCTAGTCGGCTCCCTAGCACTTTGGGTGACCCTTAAAAGGTTAATAACGTGTTTGGCTTTGGCAATGCGTGTGGTGAACTGTGCTAAAAAGCTGCGCGTTATGTTTGAGAAGGTCGTAATGAACCCTTGCGGGAGCGTATTGAACCACCGGATTACCGGTCCTGCCAAAGTCACAGGGAAAGCACGACATTTCACCGCGTCGCCAACACCCTCGAAGTTCATCCTGGTCTCAAAGGCCGTCAGGTGTTCCTGAAGGTCTTGGGTTCCATCATATCTCATGTCCGTTGGTTTGTCGAAGTGTTTCGGCAGTGGTTGTCGAATGTAGTCTTTGTCAAAAAAGACAATGAGAAATGGAGGATGTGTGTCAATTATTCGGACCTCAACAAAGCGTGTCCCAAAGACTCCTTTCCTCTCCTAAACATCGATGCCCTGGTAGATGCGGTAGCAGGATTTCAGTTCCTGAGCTTCATGGATGCGTACTCTGGATATAACCAGATACCGATGCACCGACCTGACGAGGAAAAAATGGCGTTCATAACGCCAGGGGATACTTACTGCTACAGGATGATACCGTTCGGACTGAAGAACGCAGGAGCGACCTACCAGAGGCTAATGAACAAAGTGTTTAGCGATCTCATCGGGAGGTCAGTTGAAGTCTACGTCGATGACATCTTGGTGAAAACCAACCAACCAGAAGACCTGGTCGGCAACCTAGAGACTGTCTTCACGTCTCTCCGTAAGCATATATTGAGACTCAACCCACTCAAATGCGCCTTTGCCATGGAGGCTGAGAAGTTTCTCGGCTTCATGATAACCCAGAGGGGGGTTGAGGCCAACCCAGACAAGTGCGAAGCCATTTTGCGAATGATAAGCCCAGAATGTGTTAAAGACGTGCAGAGATTGGCCGAAAGGCTCACGGCCCTATCCCGTTTCCTCAGTGCGTCGGCGGCCAGAGCTCTCCCCTTCTTCAATCTCATGAGAAAAGGGATAGCCTTCGAATGGACCCCAGCCTGCGAAGAAGCCTTTGACCATTTCAAGAAGATACTTTTGACCCCACCAGTCTTGGACAAGCCCAAAAACGGTGAGATGCTGTTCCTATACTTGGCGGTGACGGACAAGGCCTTGGCGGCCATCCTAGTCCGAAAAGAGGACAAAGCCCAACAGCCGGTTTATTTCATTAGCAAAGCCCTACAAGGTGCATAGCTAAGGTACACCAAGCTGGAAAAGCTGGCTTACGCACTTCTGACTTTGTCTCGAAGGCTGAGGTAGTACTTCCAGGAGCACTGGATCACCGTTAGAACTGACCAAGAAATCCGCCAAGTTCTGCAGAAGCCCGATTTGGCGAGATGGATGATGACATGGGTAGTCGAGCTATCCCAGTATGATCTGTAGTATGAGCCTAGGCATGCAATCAAGGCTTAGGCAATGGCAAATTTTCTAGTAGAGGTGACTAGGGATCCCACGAGAACTCAGGCACACGGTGGAAGCTCCATGTCGATGGAGCCTCCAACCAAGCGTTTGGGGGAGCAGGGATAATCCTTGAAAGTTCAACTGGGGTGGTTTACGAACAGTCTATCAAGTTTGACTTCCTGGTCTCAAATAATCAGGCAGAGTACGAGGCCTTGATAGGAGGCCTACTCTTGGCAAAAGAAGTCGGGGCAACATGGGTTAAGGTAAATAGTAATTCTCAAATCATCACTTCCCAAATCAACGGGACCTACCAGGCTAAAGATTCCTTGTTACAGAAGTATTTGGAAAGGGTTAAAAGTCTGAGTGAGGACTTTGATGAGGTCGTGGTGCAGAATGTCCCAAGAGAAAGTAATGCACAGGCCGACCTCCTATCAAAGCTGGCGAGCACGAAGCTAGGATCAGGAAATTGGTCTTTGATTCAAGGGCTGATAAAGGAGCCTACGGTGACCCTGTTCGTGACCTAAGCATTGAACACTCCCTCATGGATCGACCCAATTCTCAGCTTCTTGGAAGGCGGTAAGCTCCTCGAGGACGAAAAGGTGGCAAAGACGATAAGAAGGGAAGCGGCCAATTACGTGATGATACAAGGCCAGTTGTTCAAGCGAGGGCTGAACCAGTCCTTGCTAAAATTCCTACGCCTCGACCAAACGGACTACGTCCTGAGCGAAGTCCACAAGGGATGTTGTGGCCACCACATTGGGGGAAAGGCCCCGGGCAGGAAGCTCGTTAGGGCTGGTTACTATTGGTCCTCGATGATGTCGGATGCCCAAGAATTTGTGAAGAGATGCAAGAAATGCCAAGAAAATGCCAACTTCTACAGGACCCCAGCAGCGGAGTTAAGCTTACTAATGGCCCCCCGACCTTTCTGTCTGTGGGGAGTTGACCTACTGGGGCCCTTTCCGGTAGGCCCTGGACAGGTAAAATACCTGATCGTGGCCATTGACTACTACACTAAGTGGATCAAGGCGGAGCCACTGGCTAGTATATCATCGGCAAACTGCCAAAAGTTCATGCGGAGACAAGTAATCTCCAGGTTCGGGATCCCAGAAACCGTGATATCGGATAACATAACGTAATTTGTCGATAAGAAGTTTGGTGAGTTCCTTTCTGGCCTGGGGGATAAAGTAGAGGTTCTCGTCAGTAGAGCACCCACAGTCAAACGGTCAGGTAGAAGCAGCAAACAAAGTCATCCTTCAAGGCCCCAGGAAGTGACTTGACCAGAAGAAAGGGGCATAGGCAAACGAACTCGCTTCGGTCTTGTGGTCCTACAGGACGACCCTACAATCCTCCACTGGGGAGATGCCTTTTTGGCTCACCTATGGAGTCGATGCGGTGATCCCTATGGATGTAGGGAGCCGAGCCCACGGCTGCTCCTTAGTGGAGTGGAGGAAGCGGTAGAGAATGACCTTATCGATGAAACTAGGGAGATGGCTCATTTATCAGAAACAGCGCTGAAATAGAGAGTGGCCCTAAGGTACAATGCCAGGGTACCAAAGAGGAATTTTGAACAAAACGACTTGGTTTTATGATACAACGATGCAGGACTTCCGACCCCTGGAGAGGAGAAACTAGCAGCCAATTGGGAAGGCTCGTACAGAATAAGAGAGGTAGTCAGCAATAGAGCTTACAAGTTAGAACGACTGGACAGGAGAGAGGTGCCTAGGACATGGAATGCGGCAAACCTGAGGAGGTTCTACTCGTAAAGGCCAGTACAGGACCTGACGACCAGCCATGTTCCCGATCTAGTAACATGTGTTTCTGTTCCTCTATTTTGTTTAAGTGTTTACTTGTCTCATCTCACTTGAGTTGTTACCCATTCCATTTTGTTAAAGCTTTTAATTGTCCTCTTATTCATTCCCGGCATGCTACTCCTAACGTGTGTTCAATTCTGTTAATGTTTTACTTTCTATTTTCTACTCAATTACCAACATCACAGCACCTCGGGATTGATCACCCCGGGAGCTATCGAAATTGTAACCATTATTCAACGGCTATTAAAATAAATGCCACGCAATATGAACAGTTAAAAAGCCCTAAAGTCGGCCTGACAATAATCAACCAACCACAAAAACAGTAAACAGTTTAATCTTAAACTACCACATGCCTGGAAAGTACAATCTTACCATCCTTGATGATCTTGAAGGCACCAATGGTGGAGACATCGAAGTCGGGAACAAGCAGCTTTATCTGGGCCTTGATCACCTCTTCAGTGCCACTTATGGCATTCCGAGCATTCTTCACAGTCTCCTTGTTCTTTTTTTTTCAAATTGGCAATCTCAGCCTTAGCAGCATCTGCCGACGTGACGGCGTCGGCGAGTTTCCTCTCTAGGTCTTCTACTAGGCTCCGAGCAGCGCTAAGATGGCTCTCCAAGGTAAGCTCCCGCTCAATGAGCCGAGCAACAGTCTCGTCGGAGACCTTTACCTTCTCCTCAAATATAGCCAATTAGGTCTTCACCGACTCCACCTCCTCCTTTAACTTGTCCACAGAACGGAAAGCTGCTTAGAGCTTGCCTTCCAGAGTTTGCGCACCCGCTAGGACGGGCTCCGCCTTTCTCGCTATTGCGGCAGCACAGAGCAGGGTGCGGTACACCCACTAAGCTTGAGAAGCGAGGTCCCCACTATGGAAGAAATCCTCGGTACCCGACAGGAGCTGAGCGTGAATGAAGGTCATAGCATCGAAGTTCCTCTCCATCACAGTGAGAACCCCTTCCGGGCTGGAAGCCGATTTTCTCTTTTTAGGGTTATCAAGGATGGTGACCTCGAGACCCGACTCCTCCTCCAAAACCTCGTTCGATGGATCACACCAGCGCTTGTGCCGGCGATCTCCCCTTGAGGAGGCTGTGATTGAACCTCTAGAGTTGGAGAAGTCGGAGCATCGGCTGTAGGAATGACAGAGTTGTCATCACTATTCCCAGGGAGGAACTGGGCCATCAAGTTCTCAAGACCAACTTGCTCGGCAGCCATGGACACTGAAACAAAGAAACAAACAAGTTAACCAAGTAAGCAAGTCGAACGAAAAAGACACAAAGTGACGCCTACCTGACAACCTACCTATATAGATCCTACCCATCTCACGATCACCAATTAAGAGGTGAGGGTTGACATTATTTTTTCCAAAGATAGCCAACAACATGTCAGCTGTATTTTTATTTTGCTGGTTTAATCCCCTGTAAGTAACTTTTATCAAGTGATTAGCCCCGGCACCAAAGCTCCAGTAGGTCGGGATCCATCGCTCTCCCTCTAAGGTAAGCCAGAAGGGGTGCCGACCTTCGGCGGGCTAATGCGTGAGCATCTTTCCGATCTTTTCCTAGTAAATTTGTATTTAATTTGTTGAGTTTAATTAAGAATTAATTATCTTTTAGCCACTATGGATGCTACTTTGAGTCTTGTGCAATTCTATTTATTATAGGTAACATTTGGTTGGATTTGATGGAGCTTCTGCAGAAAAAGAGAAGAAGGCTATATAGGGCAGAAATGCTTAGAGGATGGAGAGAAAGCTTGCACAAATGGAATTAGCACAAGAATTAAAGGAGATGACAGCGAGGAGCGACGCATGCGCGTACCTGACGCGTGCGCGTGTAATATCTGAAAACACTTAACACACATATCAAGGCATCTAATGGTAATAAGAGAGGATTAATAATAAGCAAATATAAGATCAAAGAAGCATGTTTTCAATCAAAGCACATAATTAGGAAGGCAAAAGTAAAACCATGCAAATAATATGAATAAGTGGGTAAAGAGTTGATGAAATCCACTCAATTGAGCATAAGATAAACCATAAAATAGTGGTTTATCAGCGTGATTTGGAGCTTTCCAGGGCGACGTGTTCACGTACCTGACGCGTACGCGTGACATGCGAAGAAGACCATCGATGCGTACGCGTGACTGACGCGTACGCGTGACAAACGCGAAGTGCAGAAAATGCTGATTAATTAATTCTGATTTAAAACTTTATTTTTATTTTAAAATAGAAAAAAGATATTATTTAGTTTTAGAAGATAGATTTTAAATTAATTAGGATTATATATAAAAGGGGAAAGAAACTTCCCTTCGGAGAAGGGGATTCCATTCCACCTCTACAAAAATACATTTATCAGAATCTTTATTTTCTTTGCCATGAGCAACTAAACCTCCACTGTTAAGGTTAGGAGCTCTGTCTATTGTATGGATTGATTCTATTATTTTTCTATTTTAATTCATGTTTTGATTTATATTTCAAGAATTATTTTCGTTCTTTATCTTATGAATTTGGGTGGAACGGAAGTATGACCCTCTTTCTAATTGAGTTCTTGTATAACTTGGAAAAGCTCTTTACTTGAACAACAGCTTGAAAACAATTTCTCATAAACTTCTAATTATCTGGATTTAACGGGATACGTGACATATAATCCTTTTATATTTGGGTAATTAGAGTTTCTGTGGCACATAAACTAGAATTAAACTTCACCCCCTAATTGGAATTAATTGACCAAGGAATTGGCGGTTGATGAATTTTAGAGGAGACTATAAAGGTCTAAGGAATTAGGGTCTAGTCACATATAGTTTGTTATGAATTAAATTTTGCATGATTAAAATAGTTAGTAAGAAAAGTCAATCCGGAAAATAGATAACTCTGAAGCCTTAACTGCTTCTCCATATTTTATTCCCAACTTATTTATTCGCCTATCTTTAATTTAATGCTTTTGAACTCTCAAACACTATTTTTTGCTTGCCTAACTAAGTAAATTAATCAACCATCGTTGCTTAGTCCATCAATCCTCGTGGGATCGACCCTCACTCACCTGAGGTATTACTTGGTACAACCCGGTACACTTGCTGGTTAGTTTGTGGTTGTAAATTCCGCACCAAATTTTTGGCGCCATTGCCGGGGATTGATAATGATTAACAACTATTAGTTGTTTGATTGCTTAGATTAGGCGTTTTAATTTTAATTTTATTTAAATGTTTCTTTATTATTCTCGAAAAAAAATAAATAGCACTAATATTTTTTCTTAATTTCTGAAATTAAGTTTGGTGTCACCTAGTTAATTTTATTTTAATTTTCTTGTTTATTTTCCCTGTTAATTTCGAAATTTTCTGTCTAATTTCAGTTATCATTTTCAAAATTTATTTATTTATTTTGTTTAGTACTTTTAATTATTATTTTACACAGGTTACCTCATTGGGAGTTCTCTGCACTCTGACGTAGAGAATCACATCTTTTCTTGTTTTCTGTCTATTTATGCGCAAGAACAGAGACAAGGAATCTCTTTTAGACTTTGATCCAGAACCTGAAAGGACTTGTAGGCGACGTTTACAACAAGCAAAACTTTGCAAGGCTGCAGAATCCACTATGGATCACAATAATGCTGTTAATGCCAATGTGGCAAATCCGAATGGAAATGAAGAACAAAGGAGAGTGCTTCGCTCTTACTCTGCTCCCACTGCAGATCTTTATGGAAAAAACATTGTGGTGCCTCCTATAGCTGCGAACAACTTTGAGTTGAAGCCACAATTAGTCACCCTGGTGCTACAAAACTGCCAGTATCATAGTCTTCCCCACGAAGACCCAAATCAATTTATTTCTAATTTTCTGCAGATTTGTGATAATGTGAAGACAAATGGAGTGAACCCAGAGGTGTACAAACTCATGCTCTTCCCGTTTGCTCTGAGGGATGGAGCAAATATGGCTAGATTCCCAACCCAAGGAGAGTTTGGATACTTGGGACAAGGTTGTTACTGAGTTTCTTACTAAATTTTTCCCACCAAAGAAGCTGACTAAGCTTAGGGTGGAGGTTCAGACCTTCAGGGGGTGTTCAAAACCGATCTGGACCGAACTAAACCGGTCAACCGAACCGAAAAAACCAAAAACCGAATAAACCAAAAACCAAAAAAACTGAAAAAAATATATTTTGTGGTTCGGTTCGATTTTCGGTTCTGACTAGGAAAACCCTAATCGAACCGAACCGAACCAGTGGTATAAAGAAACCCTAAAATACCAACCCCACTCCCCCACCCCCAAACGGCCAAACCCCAATTCCCTTGCCTTGAGCGCGAGTCCTGAGCCCTAACCCCACGCCTCCCACCCCTAATCGAAAACTCTCAGTCTCAACTCTCAACCTCTCACAGTCGCGCTCTGCCGTTCTCCTCTTAGAGTCGCGCTCTCCTCGGTCGCGCTCTCCTCTCTCGGCGGTGAACCCACGTTCCTCCCAGTCTGCCACCACGTTCTTCGTGGACAGAGCACCACGAAGCCCCAGCCACAGCCTGAACGACCCTCGCACACAATAGTAGCAGCCTAGCAAAGCGCGACCCTTATCCCTCGCACCTAGCGCTAGAAGTAGCAGAGCGCGACCCTCATCCCTCTCACCCAGCGCCACCAATCACCGATTCAAGTCTCCCACCCACTGATTCAACACAGCACCCAGCCACCCACCAGTCACCGATTCAAGTTAGGTATGGAGCCTGAGCCACCGAGTCAGGTATTGTTTACTTTATTGCTAACTTGCTGACTTGTTGATTCATTGTTAATCTGGTTAAATTATACTCAGCATTAGTATTGTTTACTTTATTGCTGACTTGCTGACTTGTTGATTCATTGATAATTTGGTTAAATTATACTCAGCATTGGTATTTTTAACCCAATTTTGTTACTGACTTGCTGTTTGTTGATTCATTGTTTGCTGTTTGTTAGGAAATGTTCTGTTTGTTGAATTATTTTAATCATTGATGCTGACTTGGTATTGTTGCTGGTTATTGATTTATTTTGTTAGGTATTGTTGCTGGTTAAATTATTGTTGCTGGTTATTGATGCTGACTGGCTGATTTTGTTCTGTTTGTTGAATTGTTTGCTGACTTGGTATTATTGTTGGTTATTGATTTATTTTGCTAGGTATTGTTGCTGGATAAATTATTATTGCTTGTTATTGATGCTGACTTGCTGATTTTGTTCTGTTTGTTGAATTGTTTGCTGACTTGGTATTGTTGCTAGTTAATAATTTATTTTGTTAGGTATTGTTGCTGGTTAAATTATTGTTGCTAGTTATTGATGCTGACTGGCTAATTTTGTTCTGTTTGTTGAATTGTTTGCTGACTTGGTATTGTTGCTGGTTATTGATTTATTTTGCTAGGTATTGTTGCTGGATAAATTATTGTTGCTTGTTATTGATGCTAACTTGCTGATTTTGTTCTGTTTGTTGAATTATTTTCTGACTTGGTATTGTTGCTGGTTAAGTGGTTATTGATTCATTGCTAGTTATTGATTCGTTTATGCAGTTTGATGTCAGTTCAAGTGAAAATATGGGCGACACTGAATTGCCGCCAGTTCCTCTGCCGAATGAATCAACTAGCATCAAATCTCCAAGTGCATTGCCTGCTGTGCCAACTCCTCATAGAAACACAAGAAAGCTTACTAGTAGAGGCCGAGGGAAAGCTTTGTGAACTTTTAAACTTCTTTAATTGTATTTGAATTTCTTTTGTTGTTAAATTTTATTATACCAAGACTTTGTTAGCTATTGTGTATTTGTGTTGGTGGATTTCAATGTTATGACTTTGTGAAATAGTATGGTAGTATTATTTTTGAATTGATTAAAAAACTGAACAAACTGAACCAAACCAAACCGATTTTAATTGGTTTGGTTTGGTTCGGATGGCTTCGATAAAAAACCAAACCAAACCAAACCGCAGTTTAATTAGATGATCGGATCGGATGACTTTTCCCTTAAAACCGAACCAAATCGCACCGCAAACACCCATAGGCAGAGGAATAGTGAAACTCTTTATGAAGCTTGGGAGAGGTACAAGCTACTAATTAGGCAATGCCCTCCGGACATGTTCTCTAAATGGATCCAACTAGATATCTTTTATGAAGGCTTGGGTGAAATGTCCAAAATGTGCTTAGATAATTCTGCAGGTGGTTCATTGCACAAGAAGAAGACACCGGAGGAGACTATTGAGCTGATTGAATTGGTTGCTAGCAACCAATATTTATACTCATCTAACAGGAACCCTGTGAACTCTGAGACTCCTCAAAAGAAAGGTGTTATGGAAGTAGAAGCTCTTAATGCTATTCTTGCTCAGAACAAGCTTATGTCTCAGCAAATAAATCTACTTACTCAGCAGATGGGTGGAATGAAAGTCTCAGCTATCAACACCCAAAATCCACCTCAAGAGCTCTCTTATGACATGACAGGTAATTTTGTGCAAAATGATAATTATGATTATGCTCAATCATCTTCGAACAGGTCAATTACATGGGGAGCGGTCCTAGAAATCCCAATAATGATCCATATTCTAAGACATACAATCAGGGGTGGAGAAATCACCTAAATTTTGGGTGGAGGGACCAATCTCAGAGACCTCAAAACTTCAATAATTCTCAGGGCGGCTTCCAACAAAACAATTATAATAACCACCAATTTCAGTCTTAGCAACAATAACTACCTCAGTAGGCAAACTCCAAATCCCAAGAAGATTCTAATTGGGAGATGATGAGAAGTTTGATGCAGGAAACCAGAGTCTTCATTAGAAACTTAGAGGTGCAAATGGGCCAACTGAGCAAGCAAATACCTGAGAGGTCTGCAAGTACATTTCCAGGTGATACAGTGGTGAACCCAAGAAAAGATTGCAAGGTTATTCAATTGAGAAGTGATAAAACAGCTGGATCTGAGACAAACGCCAATGAAGAGCTAGTTGAAAAAGAAGCTCTAGAGGAGAAGAAGGAAGAAGTGGAGCACGCCCCTCCAAAGCATTCAGACAACCCGTTCCCTGACTCTCTTGACACGTATCCTACATTGCCAAAGGCTCCTGAATACAAGCAAAAAATGTCATATCCTTAGAGACTTCAAAAGGCTTCCAAAGAAACGCAGTTTCTCTAAATTTTTAGATGTCTTCAAGAAGCTACAGATCAACATTTCTTTTGCAGAGACTTTTGAGAAAATGCCCCTTTATGCTAAATTTATGAAAGAATTGTTGACTAACAAGAGGAATTGGAAGGAGCAAGAAATCGTGGTGTTAACCAAGGAATGTAGTGCTATTATTCAACATAAACTTCCTGAGAAAATGCAAGATCCAGGGAGTTTTGTGATTCCTTGCACCATTGGAGATGTCACCATTCAGAGAGCTTTATGTGATCTTGGAGCTAGCATCAATCTCATGCCACTTTCAGTGATGAAAAAGCTTCAAATTGAGGAGGTAAAACCCACTCGTATTTCTCTTCAACTTGCTAATCTTTCTATTAAATTACCTGTGGGTGTTGTTGAGGATTTACTTGTGAAAGTACGACCATTTATTTTTCCTGCTAATTTTGTTATATTAGACATGGAAGAGGATGTAAAATCCTCTATTATTCTTGGTAGAGCCTTTTTAGCTATAGGAAGAGCTCTGATTGATGTACAAAAGGGTGAATTAACCCTGAGGATAAATGAAGAACAGGTGGTCCTTAATGTTTTTGAAGCACTTAAGCACCCTAATGATTCTGAAGGGTGTATGAGAATTGATGTTGTTGAACCGCTTGTTCAAGAAGTACTGGAAGCTAAGGTACTTGATGACATTCTGAATCCTATTTCTGAGTATAAATTAGTTGAAGTTGGTGATCCACCACCCCAGAAGGCTATGGTTCGCACGCCTAAAGCAAAGGAGGAAGCCCCCAAGCTTGAGCTCAAACCTTTACCTCCTTCTCTGAAACATGTATTCTTGGGTGAAAATGATTTCTATCCAGTGATTATTAGCTCTTCCCTGAAGCACTCAAATACCCTAATGATTTTGAAGGGTGTGTGAGAGTTGATGTTGTTGAACCACTTGTTCAAGAGGTACTGGAAGTTGAGGTACTTGATGATGTTCTGGATCCTATTTTTGAGTATGAATTAGTGGAAATTGATGATTCACCACCCCAGAAAACAATGGTGAACATGCCTAAAAGGGGGGAGGAAGTCCCCAAGATTGAGCACAAACCATTGCCTCCTTCTCTAAAATATGTGTTCTTGGGTGAAAATGAGTCATATCCAGTGATTATTAACTCTTCTATGAAGCCTGGAGAGGAAGATGCGCTTATTACAGTGCTTAGGAGCCATAAAACAGCTCTTGGGTGGACCATTGGTGATTTGAAGGGGATTAGTCCAACCAAGTATATGCACAAGATCCTCCTTAAAGATGATGCTAAACCAGTTGTGCAACCACAAAGGAGACTCAATCCAACTATGAAAGATGTGGTCCAAAAAGAGGTAATAAAACTATGAGAAGTAGGTATTATTTACCCTATTTCTGACAGTCCTTGGGTAAGTCCTGTACAGGTAGTTCCCAAGAAAGGAGGGATGACAGTGATTAAGAATGAAGAGAAAGAGTTTATTCCTACAAGAACAGTCACAGGATGGAGAATGTGTATAGACTACAGGAGGCTCAACACTGCTACCAGGAAGGATCACTTCCCCCTCCCTTTCATTGATCAGATGCTTGAGAGGTTAGCTGGTCATGCTTTTTACTGTTTTCTAGATGGATATTCTGGATATAATCAAATTGTAGTGGACCCTCAAGATCAAGAGAAGACAGCATTCACATGCCCCTTTGGAGTATTTGCCTACAGGAGAATGCCTTTTGGACTTTGCAATGCTCCAGCAACTTTTCAGAGGTGTATGCTTTCAATTTTTTCTGATATGGTTGAAAAGTTCATTGAGGTATTTATGGATGACTTCTCTGTTTTTGGTAATTCTTTTGACTCTTGCCTTAAGCATTTATCTCTTGTCTTGAAATGGTGTCAAGAATCAAACCTTGTTTTAAATTGAAAAAAATATCATTTTATGGTTACATAATGTATTGTTCTTGGACACCGAATTTCAAGTAAGGGAATTGAGGTTGATAGAGCAAAGGTGGAGGTAATTGAAACATTACCACCACCAGCTAATGTTAAGGCAATCAGGAGTTTCTTAGGTCATGTAGGATTTTATAGAAGATTTATAACGGATTTTTCTAAAATTGCTAAACCATTAAGCAAACTGTTGGTTGCTGATGTTCCTTTTGTCTTTGATTCTGATTGCCTGCATACTTTTGAAACTCTGAAAGCAAACCTTACTTCTGCTCCCATCATAGCTCCTCCTGACTGGAATTTACCATTTGAATTAATGTGTGATGCTAGTGACTTTGCTATAGGAGCTGTTTTAGGACAGAGGCATGATAAGCTTGTACATGTCATTTACTATGCCAGTCGTGTGTTAAATAATGCCCAAAAGAATTACACAACTACAGGAAAGGAATTATTAGCTGTTGTGTATGCTGTTGATAAGTTTAGGTCCTATTTACTTCGTTCTAAGGTTATTGTTTACACTGACCATGCTGCTTTGAAGTACCTTCTAACCAAGCAGGACTCTAAAACAAGATTAATCAGATGGGTGTTGCTCCTTCAGGAGTTTGATATTGAGATAAAAGATAGAAAAGGGTTAGAAAATCAAGTAGCTGACCATCTCTCCAAAATTGAGCTTGAAGTAGGAGTACAATCACCCACAGTTGTGATTAAGACGTTTCCGGATGAGCAATTGTTCCTCATTCAGCAGGCTCCATGGTTTGCAGACATTGCAAATTATAAGGCCATGAATTTTATTCCAAGGGAGTACAGTAGGCAACAAGTGAAGAAGCTATTGACTGATGCAAAGTACTACATTTGGGAGGAACCATACCTTTTTAAAAGGTGTTTAGATGGTATCATCCAGAGATGTGTCCCAGATGAAGAAAAACAGCAGATTCTTTGGCACTGCCATGGTTCTGAGTATGGAGGCCACTTTGGTGGTGAAAGGACAGCTACAAAGGTCATTCAGAGCAGGTTTTACTGGCCGACTCTCTTCAGAGACTCAAGAGCATTTGTAAAGAACTGTGACAGACGTAAAAAAGCCACAAATCTCCCTGCCAACCATGAAATGCCACAGCAGGAGATTCTTGAGGTTGAGTTGTTTGATGTGTGGGGTATTGATTTCATGGGACCTTTTCCACTCTCACATTCAAAGAACTATATTCTAGTGGCAGTTGATTATGTGTCCAAGTGGGTGAAAACTGTGGCTCTGCCCACCAATGATGCCAAGGTGGTAATGAATTTTCTTCAGAGATATATCTTTAGCCGGTTTGATGTCCCAAGGACACTCATTAGTGATGGAGGAAGTCACTTCTGTAACAGACAATTGGACTCTCTTCTGCAGAGATATGGAGTCTGTCATAAAGTGGCAACCCCCTATCACCCTCAGACAAGTGGACAGGTTGAAGTTTTCAACCGGGAACTCAAGCGGATTCTAGAGAAGACCGTCAGTGTTTCAAGAAAGGACTGGTCTAGGAAGTTTGATAATGCTCTTTGGGCATACCGGACAGCTTACAAGACTCATATTGGCATGTTTCCTTATCAGTTGGTCTATGGCAAAGCCTGTCACTTGCCAGTTGAGCTGGAGCATAAAGCTTACTGGGCAATCCAATATCTGAATCTTGATTCAGAAGCTGCAGGAATCAAGCGAATGCTTCAGTTGAATGAGCTTGATGAATTCAGATATTCAGCTTATAAGAATGCCAAGCTCTATAAAGAGAGAACCAATTTACTGCATGACAAGAAGATTGCCATCAGAGTCTTTGAGCCAGGACAGAGAGTGCTTCTATATAATTCAAGGCTCAAACTCTTTCCCGGAAAGCTGAAATCCCGGTGGTCAGGACCGTTTGTGGTTACCAGAGCTTCACCATATGGTTATGTGGAAATACAGGAAGAAAATTCTGACAGAAAATTTACAGTGAATGGCCAGAGGTTGAAGCACTATCTTGGAGGCGAGATCGATCGCCAGAGGTCCGCTCATCTGCTGAATTAGCAGAACTGACCGTCAAGCTAGTGACGTTAAAGAAGCACTTGTCGGGAGGCAACCCGATAATTTTGTATCCTTAGTTATTTTTTGTAGTAGTAGTTTTCTTACTTACTTGATTTTTTATTGAGTTTTTACTGTTTTTCTGATCATGCAGCTATTCTATCAGAGGAACCGAACAATTTAGGCGACAAAAAAAAAACGAACACATGATGCGCAAGCGTCGCTGACGCGTACGCGTCATATGTGTGTACGTGAAGAATAAAATTGGACAGAGAGTTGAGCAGGAGTGGGGCTGGAACTGTGCTGGGCGCATAAGCCGCATCACGCGTACGCGTACCTGACGCGTGCGCGTCGTTTGTGCAAATGGCCACCCACGGGTGCGTGTCCCTGACGCGTACGCGTGACCCTGGAAAATGGCGTCAACGAGTGTTTGGGCAGAGATTTGTGATGGCTTGGGGCTGGAAGTGTGCTAGAGGCACAAACTTGATCACGCGTACACGTCCCTGACGCGTGCGCGTCCTTTCCGAAATTGGCCATCCACGCGTGCGCGTGCATGACGTGCACGCGTCATCCGTAAATTTTGATTCCCAGGCCACGTGAGCAGAGAGTTGTGCGTGCACGTGGCCGCCTTCGCGCAATTCGCACAAATCAATCGCATGCGTACGCGTGCCAGATGCATACGCGTCATATGAAATTCGCGCGATCCACGCGTACGCGTACCTTACACATACGCGTCGCATGCGACGCCCAAATTAAACCCCCCAGCACCTGATTTCAATTCATCCACCCCCAATCCTAATTCTCTCTTGTTCTTTTATCCTTTTATTCTTCTTTTATCTTACTATTTGTTTTTGTTTTCAGTTCTTCTTTGCTTGAGGACAAGCAAACCTTTAAGTTTGGTGTTGTCGCTACGCTTATGGCTTTTCTGCTTATTTTAATAGCACCAAAGGGAGATGAATGTTCTTAATGAAGGAATGAGATGGCCACTAGCATAACTAAGGTGGTTGAGTTTCCTTCATTCTATTTCTCTTCCGTTCTTATTTTGTTGTTTTCTGTTTTCTGTTGCTTTGATTGCCTGTATGGTCTTTAGTACTTTCAGTTCTTAGAATTAGTTTCATTCTATTATTTGTCTCATGTACCGCTCACTGAACTTGAATCTAAAAAGAAAAAGAAAAAGAAGTGATGTATTGCATGAGAAATTGAGTTTATATTGAAGAGTAGTCTTATTCACTTAAAATGTGGTGGTATTTTCTGTGACTCTGAATGCATGACATGAACAGTGCATATTTAAATTTGAATAAAAGAATGTTGATGTACAAGGAACAAGAATTTAGAGCATTATTTTGACTTCTCTGAAATAAATAAAAATTTAATCCTTGAAGCAAAAGAGACAAAAAAAAAAAAGCAAGGTCCAAGGCTCTGAGCATCAATGACTAGGGAGGTCAGACATGATTAAAAGCTCAAAGAGTTGTTTCCCTAGTCACATGCTTGTGGTGTTCTTGTGTCAAGTAATCCTTGAGACAAAATATTTAGAGTCGAGATCAATTGCAGTTAGCAGAGTATGCCAAAGGCTTTGAGCACCACTGTCTGGGAGTGATTGAAAAAAATTCAGAACTTAAAGAGAGTTCCACAGTTAAGTGTTTGTGGTGTTTCTGTGTCAAGTAAATCTTGAGACAAAACATTTAAAGTCACGGCTAGGCTCGAGGTGCAAAGCACCAAAGAAAATAAAAATTGATGTGTTCAAGGGTTAAATTGAGTTACAAAGGATCAGAGAATTCATAATATTATCCGGATTCTAGTTTCGAATGACACTGACATCCTTCTGATTCAAAGGAGAGTGAGATGCCAAAACTATTCAGGATTGCAGTTGTAAACCCCACTATAATAAGAGACATGAGCTTAATCGAACTCTTATTCTCATGCAAATTCACATCCTAAGCCTATATTAGTTTGGGTGCTTGAGGACAAGCAACAATTCAAGTTTGGTGTTGTGATGCGTGAGCATCTTTCCTATCTTTTCCTAGTGAATTTGCATTTAATTTCTTGAGTTTAATTAAGAATTAATTATCTTTTAGCCACTATGGATGCTACTTTGAGTCTTGTGCAATTCTGTTTATTATAGATAGCATTTGGTTGGATTTGATGGAGCTTCCGCAGAAAAAGAGAAGAAGGCTATATAGGGCATAAATGCTTAGAGGATGGAGAGGAAGCTTGCACAAATGGAATCAGCACAAGAATTAAAGGAGATGACAGGGAGGAGCAACGCGTGCGCATATCTGACGCGTACGCGTGGATTGAAGATTTGCACAGCGATGCGTGGGCGTACCTGACGCGTACGCGTGACACGCGAAGAAGACCATTGACGCGTACGCGTGACAAACGCGAAGTGCAGAAAATGCTGATTAATTAATTCTGATTTAAAACTTTATTTTTATGTTAAAATAGGAAAATATATTATTTAGTTTTAGAAGATAGATTTTAAATTAATTAGGATTAGATATAAAAGGGCAAAGAAACTTCCCTTCGGAGAAGGCGATTCCATTCCATCTCTACAAAAATACATTTTATCAGAATCCTTATTTTCTTTACCATGAGCAACTAAACCTCCACTGTTAAGGTTAGGAGCTCTGTCTATTGTATGGATTGATTCTATTATTTTTCTATTTTAATTCATGTTTTGATTTATATTTCAAGAATTGTTTTTGTTCTTTATCTTATGAATTTGGGTGGAACAGAAGTATGACCCTCTTTCTAATTGAGTTCTTGTATAACTTGGAAAAGCTATTTACTTGAACAACAGCTTGAAAACAATTTCTCCTAAACTTCTAATTATCTGGATTTAACGGGATACGTGACATATAATCCTTTTATATTTGGGTAATTAGAGTTTCTGTGGCACATAAACTAGCATTAAACTTCACCCCCTAATTGGAATTAATTGACCAAGGAATTAGCGGTTGATGAATTTTAGAGGAGACTAGAAAGGTCTAAGGAATTAGGGTCTAGTCACATATAGTTTGCCATGAATTAAATTTTGCATGATTAGAATAGTTAGTAAGAAAATTCAATCCGGAAAATAGATAACTCAGAAGCCTTAACTGCTTCTCCATATTTTATTCCCAACTTATTTATTCGCCTGTCTTTAATTTAATGCTTTTGAACTCTCAAACACTATTTTCTGCTTGTCTAACTAAGTAAATTAATCAACCATCATTGCTTAGTCTATCAATCCTCGTGGGATCGACCCTCACTCACCTGAGGTATTACTTGGTACGACCCGGTGCACTTGCCAGTTAGTTTGTGGTTGTAAATTTTGCACTACGGGCCGTACTTTGAAGTATTTCTCCTTGAAACCATGGAAAGAATCCTCGAATAACCCGAAGACCCGTTTACCCTGAACAGCTCGGAAAGACATATACCCCTTCTTATGTCTTCCCTCTTTGGAAGAGTTGGTCAAGAGAAAAAAGTACAAGAAAACTTCCACGGAGATCGGCAGATCCAGGTACTTGCATACCATCTCAAAATACCGGATGGAAGCCCAGCTGTTAGGGTGAAATTGTGATAGGGCCACATCACACCGGTTCAGGAGGGAGATAACGAAGGGGGAGAATGGAATCTGAACCCCCAAGCTGGTGAACATAGCCTTATACACCCAAAGCCAGTCGGCAATTCGGGGGATATTCATGTTTATCTGACAAATATGCTCTCAGTCCGCGGGAACAAAAACATCGTAGTGGTCCTCCTCGGGACCCCATCCACAAAGAAGGTTGGAGTTGTGAAGCTCCTCGAGCTCCTCAAGGGTTATTCGAGAGGGCATATCTTTAACATCCGAGGTGACCCAGAAGTAACGGTCCACGAAAACTCTCGGGATGGGTTGCTACGCCATACTTATAGTGGGGGCACCACTTAATGTTAAGTCCGGGAGGTCGAAGAACCGGAAAAATCGGAACTATCTCTACGAAGTTACAGTAAACTAATCTACGGTCAAGCAAAAGTCAAAAACTGCAGATCTAATTGCAATCCCCCTAGAATCTATCTAACGATAGCATGACCCAAACGAACAATTATGAACAACCTAAGGAACTAAAAAAGCGAAATGGCAACAATGATGAAAGCAAAGGCAAAATCAATCCACACAAGATAAAGGGAATCAGTGCTTACCAGGAATAGCAGTTATGGAATGGTGAATTCTGAGGAGATGCAACAGAACAGGAACGGATTGAAGCGTCAGAATCAGGAGGGATTAAGAGAAAAAGTGAAAGGAGAAACATGGGAGAATGAAGGAATGATTTGAAATAATAGAGGTATGAAACGTGAAAGGGAAGAAGGAGAATGGAAACTGAAAGGTAATTGACACTGAGAAGCGCGAAAGGCAGGGGTAGAATAGACTTTTCACCAAATTTTCAAATCAGTTATAAATGGGCATTGAATGCCCAGCGCAAAAAACGAGACGACGATCGACGTCCCCCCAGAACGGGCAAAGGCTACACGCGCGTAGGTGATACGCCCCAATCACAAGCGACCGACCTATCGGGAACCCCACCAGGGGGAATTGAGAAGAACGCGCCAACCACGGTGCCCACAACCGTAGGTGGCACGTTGGGGGCACTGTTCTGGCCTAGCCCAATAGAAACCAAAGAGCCAGGTTCAGACGTCAGAATGGCCCGACGGTTTACCGAACTCGGACCGGGAGGTGACCCAAACGTCACTTCCCCTCCCACGTGAACCTAGACAACTGGAAAGGAAGCTTCCAGGAAAAAAGGTCCGCGTCCGCGGGACCCACTCGAGGACAGAGTATATGTGGGGAGGGCCCTACCCCTCCCCAGAGGTACATCATCTAACCCTAACCCTAATAACCGCCTCTTATACAGACACTGACTAGAGCATTGGAGTTCTTGCAGGTGACCCCACCTCATCCTCAACCCGTCAAGTCAGAAGAGTCGTTCACCGGAACTCTCCAGCACCCATCTTTTAGTCACCCACACCTTCATTACTTCTAGATCCGACCCGTTCGATATTCGAGTGATCGAACATATACTATGATTTATAAGAAATTTGTTGCACTCTAATTTTAGAAAGCGTTATTAGCTACTTGTAAATTTATAATCTATAGCATCTTCTTTAAATTTAATACTCTTGATAATTTTTTATTCTTTATTAACATTACGGCCAATATATGGAACTAGATTTCATACATGTGTATGTTTACAAATAATATGTACTGAACAATAAATATTAATAATGCTATAAATTAATTCGAGTGTTGTGTGTTTTAAATTGCAACAAAAATTATAAAAAATAAGCCATAAAAAACTATCATGTCTACAATTATGTAATTATTATATTATGTCACTCAATCTGACGATAATTACTGTCGGATGAAAAAAATTTGACGGTAAATATTTATTGACGAGATTTATACCGTCTGATTGTTTTTTATAATTTTGACCGTATTTAAATTACCGTTGAATTTTATTCATTTTTTCGACGATAAATTCGACGGTTCTCAGCATTTTTCTTGTAGTGGTAAGAATCAAATTTAAATATTAATTAATATATGAGATTATATTAAACATTTTAATTTTGATAAGTATAAGTTATTTTTAAAAAGTTCATCCCTTATCTGCTTTCAAAAGCACCCCTAATTTACACAAACAGATGAGCTTTTTAATTTACCAAATACAGGTACTTATACTTTTAAGTATCTCTTCAAAAAGTTTTACCAAATCAAGTTATAGTTATTTTTTATTTTTTCTTTTATTTCTTGTTGAATTGATTTCTACTCAACTTTAAGATGTTGAGATTTTTGTACTCACTTTTAAAAAAAAAATATAAAACAAATTATTATCCAATTTCTTCTTCTTTTTCTTATATACTTATTGAGATTCTCCTTAATAAAACTCTCTTAATTAGTTTTGAGATTTAGTTTTAAGATATATCAAATGTAAGAATTTTTTAGACATGTATTTTTAATTAAAAAAGTATATAGAACTAATTCTTAATTACCTAATATTAACCAAATTTAATGTTTAAGTTTATAATTTAGAATTTAATATTAAAATTTATAATTTAAAGTCTAAATTTAAGAAAAATAAAATAACTTTAAATTTGACAGAATGTTAAATAATGACATTCAAACTTATATATATGTATATATAGAGTCACAAAAAAAAAATATGTATATATAAATATATATATTTTTAGAGCAAATGTAATTAAAGCGACAAAGCTAATAATATAAATAATAAATAATAAATAAAATATATAAATTTTGTTTGTTCTTTTTTTTGTCAAATATAACAATAAAATCTAATAATTTTGGTTATCTTTAAAGAACATTCTAAAAAAATTATGTTGATCATTTTCAATTATATTTTAACAAATATTTTTGTAATAAGTGATACCGTGAATATTTTTTTTTCATATACATTTAGATTTATAGATATAAAAATTATATTTTAATGTATTCTAATACTCTATGTAAATATAGATTATAATTTAAAATAATTTTTAAGGATAAGTATTATTTTGGTCCCTAACGTTGAGGGTCAGAATCGAAACCGTCCCTAATATAATTTTTGACTTAAAATCGTCCTTAATGTTGCATTTCATTTTAAAATCGTCATTTTTAATAAATTTTTTTTATTTATTCCTAAACTATCCCTACTATATTAAAAAAATTATATATATATAAAAAAAAGAAAACGCGTTTGGGTGGGGTGGGGGGAGGGAAAGGGTATACGAAGAGGGAGGGGAGGGAAAGGGGGAAGGGGGGAAGGGGAAGGGGGAGGGGGATGGCGACGGCGGCTCTGTGGTGGTGGTGATGGAGGAGAGGGGAGGAGAAGTGGAAGAAGTCAGAAAAGAAAAGGAAGGAGACGCGGGTTCGGGGTGGGGGGAAGGGGAAAGGACGCGGGGTGGGGGTGGGGGGAAGGGGAAGGGGGGAGGGGGACGCCGGCCGCCTCGCAACCTCGCCGCCTCTGCCTCGCCGCCTCCGCTTCGCAACCTCGCCGCCTGTTTTTTTGCTTCTGCTTTTTTGCTTTCTGTTTCTTGCTTTTTTGCTTCTGCTTTCTTGTTTTCTGTTTCTGTTTGGTGTTGTTGCTGTTGTTTGGTGTTTTTGATGTTGGTGGTGGTGTTTGTGTTGGTGTTGGTGGTGGTGGTGGTGGTGGTGATGGTGGTGGTTGTGGTGTTGGTGTTGGTGTTGGTGTTGGTGGTGGTGGTGGTGGTGTTGGTGTTGGTGATGGTGGAGGAGGTAATTGTGTTGGTAGTGGTGAGGGTATTTTTGTCCAAAAAAAATTAAAAGAATGATTTTAATACGAAAAAAACGTTAAAGATGATTTTAAATCCAAAATTACAATGGGACGGTTTCGATTCGGACCCTCAACGTCAGGAACCAAAACAATACTTATCCCTAATTTTTACTAATTAAGTATTTACAGAATAAAATTCATGTTATATAATGATTTTTTAATTTTAACCGTATAGATTTTGAATTTACTAATATATTTATAGAAAAAAAAGTGTAAAATGTATATTTAACTGTGAGACTAAAATTATTGTAAAATATTGAAAAAAAGTTTATTGAGTTATTTGAATTAACAGAATTAAATAAATGCTGCAATTGTTTTGAGAGAGACATGTATAAAAGCCAAATTTTAATATGTATTTGTAGGTGAATCGTGAACAAGCTTCACATATTAATAAATAGACTTCATCTTCAAACTCTAAAGCCAAACTGGGAGCCAACTTTCATTCACAAGATGATAAACACGCGTCAAAAAATACATGAACAAAAAAAATTTCTTTAACTTTATACAAATTTACATATGCATACTATAATTGATCTTATTTAAATTATTAATTTAATATATTTATTATTTAAAAAGTAATATAATAAGAATTTAGAATTAGAAAAAAATGATAAAACATTTATTTTATTTATATTATTTTAATTTTAATTTGAATTTAATTTTTTATTTTTTATTTTATTAATATATAAAAAATATAAATTAATATTTTTTTACAGGTAGGATAGAATTAAAATTTGATGGTACTAATAAAGTTAGAATAGAATCTAATACCTTGTCCTTCTTATTGTCACCCTACATACGTGAGATGACTTTGGAAGATAGACCTGCCACTATTTCGTGCGTGAGTCGCGAATTGCAGGCCCAATTTGGCTACAACGAGGCTTGGGTTGGTTAGTTCACAGTATGGCCCACATGAGTACCATTTCCTAGGCGGTGTTTGTAAACTGCTAAAAGAATTCCTTTCGCAGGTGCCATTTGCGACTTGGACGTGCGCATTTCAGTCCAAGTATTCAGTATGCATTGTCATGCACATTTTTTGGAATTAATCTTTTTTAAATATTTAAATCAATAAAATACTCTGTCTGCATCATAGTTTAGCACATTTTTACGAGACAAGAATGCTAGAGCACTAGTAGATTTTATGATTTGAAATTATTAATTAGTCATCATTAATATTTTTAATAGTGTAAAATTATTTATTTTTTTTTTGCTAGTTAAGTATTTGCCAAATTTAAATAAAAATATTAGTCTTCTAAACTTTCTCCTTACGAGACCAAAACGTTTATCAAATTGCTCTTACAAAAACTGGATTTAGTAAAAATTCATCTATGCCCAATCCATCTCCAATATACCAAAGGAAGGTATGGTTGACAAAGTAATGGAAGGATTTGAAATTGAAATAATCTAATGAAATTTTTCAATACCAAGACTCAAGAATTGATCATATATCTCAAAAACAGAGACACAAACACGCACAAATAACAATTATTAAGGTAGACTTAGAAATTACTAAATCATATCCTTTAAGAAATTGAATTTAGGAATTGGCATTCGGCTCATATTTGGAGTCAGCTTCCTCTTGCAATTGCAATGCATGTTCAAGCTCCACTTCCACTTCACCCATATCTGGCCTCTCTCTTCCATCAACAACCAAACATCGATGAGCAATGTCAACAAACAAATTCCAACAACTTGGATCAATCTTTGACTTCAGAAACGGATCAACAATTTCCTCTGCATATGACTTCACCAAATACTTATGTTTCAAATGTTCCTTAATAAGATCCATTGCTGACTTAGCACTAAAAACTTCTAATAGAACTATACCAAATGAATACACATCCGATTTTTCAGTTAAATCACCGGTTGCTGCATATTCTGGATCACTATATCCACATGTTGACATTACTCTCGAATTAACTCTAATCAATGATTTTGACATGCTATATGGACCTCTTTTGGACAAGAACAACCCCGAAATTTTCGGTTCCCAGTTATGATCTAAAACAATGTTGCGCGATTTAATGTGACGGTGTATGATTGCATACTTGAGTCCTGTGTGAAGATAGTGTAGTCCACGCGCTACTCCAATGCAAATCTTAAGCCTAAGTTTCCATGGGAGTGGATCCCTTATAATTTTATTAGGATGAATATGATCAAAAAGGGAACCATTAGACATGTATTCATAAACAAGAACTAACTCGTTTCTTTCGACACAAAATCCAACTAATGACATGAGATTAGGGTGGTGTAGCTGTGAGAGCAAGACAACCTCGTTCTTAAACTCTGAGAAACCGAAGATTGATTCTTTTTTGCATCGCTTGACGGCGACTGCGGCGGAATTTTGCTTCAAATGACCTTTGTAAACAACGCCAAATCCGCCTTCTCCGATTATGGAAGAATGGTTGAAGTTATTTGTTGATGATTGTAACTCAGCAAGTGAAAAGTGGTGGCAAAGTTCTTTTATTATGGATGATGGTTGTTTTGTTGAGACAAGTCTTTGATTTGAAAAGAGTTGTTTTGTTGAGGTGAGGGTTGGATTAGAAGGTTTTGTTTCTATTGAGATATTTGACTTAGAGAAACAACACATGCCTCGAAGCAAACCCATTTTGGATAAATGCTTTGAACAACATTGAGTTATATATATATACAAATAATTTAAGAATTTAATTTTGAGACAATATCAAATATTTTTATATGTATGTTCAATTACACCACATCACATTTTATTTTAATTACATAAAGATTAAATATAATTAAACTATAGTATAAATTGTTTTATAATATCAATGTATTAAAATTAAATTTATAATTTAATTTAATATATTATTAGTCTAAAATAATTTTATATGTATATTTAAGGATAATATTTTATAGTATCAGTGTGTTAAAATTACACTCGTATATAAATAGAAATCTTGATCTTTTTAATAGAAAGAAGTCAAAGAACGTATACATTAAGTTAACAAGTCTTGGTGTTTGTCCGAGTGAAAGTCAACATAAATCAAAGCCGTCTCAATTGACTTCGTAGTTCTGCGGGTTCCACAACAACCCATTTGATAACAATAGTGATCCTTCTCTGAAATCCCCTGCTTTAACTAGCAGGGATGAAACAAAACATTTGTGTCGCAGCTGAAACTTGAAGCATTAAGAGAACAATTGCATGATCATGTAGGTAGGTGGGTTGTGATTTATTTAGGTTTAATTATTTTTGTTAGTTTTTATAATTTTATTAAATTTGTAATTAGTTTTTTATATTTTTTTTTGTAAAAATTTATGTATGGCCAACTTTATGTGAAGTTGATAATTGAGAGTTATTAAATGATTTGACTAAATTTTTATCTAACCGCTCTTAATTATCAACTTCACGTAAACTCACTGCACCTAAGTTTTTTTACCTTTTTTCTTTTAATTAGATTTTTATACTGTTTTTAATTTTGTAGTTAAGTTATTTACGTATCGAAAACGTTAAAATTAACAGAATATTTCTTAAAAAAACATGTGGTCAAAGATTTAATTAGATTTTTGATGATGAGTATCTTTAATTTGTAAAAAAATATTCTGTTAACTCTAATATTTTTTACATTAGCAAAAATCTAATTACAAAATTAAAAACAGTATAAGAATATAATTGAAGGAGAAAAAAAGTATAAAAATTTAATTACAAATTTAGTGAAATTATAAGAACTAAATAAATAATTAAACCATTTATTTATTTATGGATTTTGCAAATGAGCTAATAAGAATACTGGTTAAGGATGTAAAAGTAGAAAAGTTTTATAAAAAAGTTTGTAATAATAGAAGCTCTTTTAAAATTTTTAAGTATTTAATAATTGGAAGTATAACAAATTCATCATTATTTCAGTAATTTTTAGTAAAATATCTTCTTTTATGACACTTTTAAATAATATACTTAGGGTATATGTTAGCAAGACAAAAGGAAAAAAAAAAGCGAATTTCGTAAAATTCTAATAACATTAAGAGCATGTGAAAGTTGAATTTTTATTTACTTTGGGTAAAGTATATTTTTTGTCCCTAAAGTTTGATAAAAGTTTTAAAAATATCCCTAAGTTTTATTTTGTTTCAATTTTATCCCAAAAGTTTTCGATTTGCATCAAATATACCCTTGACGGGTAATTTTTCAAAAAATTTAAGATCAATTCAATAACAATCTCATAAGAACAACCCTCAACACAAGCAAATCAAGCATCATTTTCATGCATTATTGTTAGATTGGTTTTAAATTTTTTGAAAATTTAGACGTCGGGGGTATATTTGATGCAAATCGAAAACTTTTGGGACAAAATTAAAACAAAATAAAATTTAAGGATATTTTTGAAACTTTTGCCAAACTTTAGGGACAAAAAGTATACTTTACCCATTTACTTTTATATGACCTTAAAGCATGCTATTTATTTTTCATATTTTTCTTTTAAATAATATCACTTCATTTTATTTTAATATTATAAGTAATGTTATTTCAACAATTAAATATCTGTTTGCTTTTCTGTTGGCATTCTAAAACATTTGTTAAAGTTGCTACGGATAAAGTGACAAGCTATTTATGTGTTTTAATGTCATCATGATTTAGCCTCTAATCAACATTTTTTCCCTTCAGCGCCAGTTAAGTCAGTCAGTTGAAGCAAAATCCACACTTTTATTACTACGGTTAATGTTATTCAACAAATTTAAGTTGTTAAAATTTTTACAAAAACATTTTTAAAGTGATTTTTTTTCTTTAAAAGATCTTTTAAAAAAATAAAAATAATTTTATATTTAGATATTTCATATAAAAATATTTTTATTTAGAATATAATATATTTTTTGTTTTTAAAATTTATAATTTTTTTTGAAAATATCCCTAACGTTTAATTTTATTCAATTTTGTTCTTAATGTTTTCGATTTATTCAATTTTGTTCTTACCGTTTTCGATTTATTTTAAAAATATCTCTAAACATTTTTAATTTTGTCTCTAATATTTTAGATGAAGTTAATATTCAGAAGTAATTCTGATATAAATTGAAAACGTTAGGGACAAAATTGAATATATTAAATATTAAGAGTATTTTTGAAGAAAATCACAAACGGTAGAGACAAAAATATACTTTACTCCTTGTAATAATTATATTTGGATATAACAATATAAAAGTATGTTTTTATTCATTTATTATATTAAAAACATCTTTTTTTGTAAATAAAAAAATCTTTAAAAAAATATAAATTATCATTTTAAAAAAAATATTTTTTAATTTTTTAAATATTTTTATTTTTATTTTAAAATTTTACGACACACACTTAAAAAAACATCTTTTTCGACTAACTTAATTCCATTCAAACAAGCACTGTGTCTCTATGATGGGATGAAAATTAAAAGGGCATTACATTACTAGAAGCCTGAAATCCAACAATAGAGTCAAGAAAAAGAAAATCAAAATTGAGACAAAAATTAAATGGACAGTAATAGATCTCTTTTAATTTCCATCTGTAAATACTAAATACAAAGTGGAAAAGGAAAATGATACCACCCTATATTAGAATATATATGAGTGGCTAATGACCATAATTTCAATAAAAAGAATAGAGAAAATAACATTCTTTTTTTTTTATGAGAGTGAGACATCTAAATGATATTTTTTTCTATTTATTATAAAATATATACTTCTATTTTCTACAAAATTAAAATAACATATACATTAGTCCATTTAACTAAAATATTTTTCAATAATCATTATAATCAGAAAAAAAGAGAATGTCATTTAAGAGTTGATGAATCATGAATGTCATTTCAATTAATAATTCGTTCATATTTATCTCTTTATAGTAACAACAACTTAAATTATTTCCCTCTTTATTTACTATTATATTGACTAATTATTAGTATCATTAAAAATAATTAGTTCCCTCACTGAATCTCACCAAGGCCAAAAAGGAAAAAGCTTTAGGAGAAGGACCAATGTACCTTGCTTCCTTCACACGAGCCACAACTCTTGAAGACATAAAGTAGAATGTTTCGTTCCCTCTAATAATGTTGCCCTAATTCGCTTGTGTTTACAACTGTTGTCATGGCTACATACTTTTCATGTGAGTATGCATGTGACATGCAATATTAATATCTTGAATATGTTTCAGTCAAATGCATATTCAAAAGTTACTCTTGATGCCTTTTTTCGGTCAAATTTCCACTGTACTATTGCATCATCATCATCAAATCATATGGCATGCGACTGTTACTGTTTACCCTTTTTTAGTACGTGATTATTATAGTATTTAAAAAGTGGTGTCTAAATTGTTATAAAAGATTAAAAATTAATATTTAATTTAAAAAAATAAAAATAAATAATTTTTAAATTTTAAAAATTATTATAAAAAATAAATTAGACAAAAATTATACACCAACTTATAAACACTATAAAATTTATCGTATTAGTGATAAGAATAATCTCATCAAGAGAATTATTTTTGTTGTTGCAAAACTTTTAAAAGGTATGATAATTCGGTATGATCATTATCATCATCTTTATTTAATCATATAATGAAGGCTAATAATTTTTATGGATATGACACCTACTTGAGTGTAACGCAGCGTTATAGATGTTAGGGAATGTTTTACACTGTTGTGACGATGGTGGTGAAGAAATCGGACAGTCCAATTTCGTTGAAGAGAGAGAGGAGTACAAATCAGACCGTCCGATTTGTGCTGACATATATTTTTTTTGTTAGAAAATTGGACCCATCGATTTCTTGCATGCAGGACTGATAAATTCATTTTTAGGGTTTATCTTGTGCTTAATTGAGTGAATTTTATCCATTATTCTCACACTTATTCATAGAATTCACATGTTTTATATTTTCCTTCCTAATTTTGTACTATGATTGAAAACATGCTTCTTTAGCCTTAAATTTACTAATTTTAATCATCTCTTATTACCATTCGATGTCATGATATGTTTGTTAAGTGTTCTCAGAGTTTATCGGCCAAGAATGACTTAGAGGATGGAAAGGAAGCATGTAAAAGTAGAAGGAATATAAGAAATTGAAGGAATTGCTAAGTTGTCAATCATGACCTCTTCGTACTAAATTGATCATAACTTGAGCTACAGAGGTTCGAATGAGGCGGTTCTAGTTGCGTTAGAAAGCTAACATATGGGGCTTCAAAATGATATGCAATTTGCCATAGTTGCCATGCAGTTAGGTGACGCGCACGCGTGGATCACGCATACGCGTGACCTTGCGAAATTTCAGCGACGCGTACGCGTGGGCGACGCGTACGCGTGACAGAGCCACATGCTGCACGTATCAGAAAATACTGGGGGCAATTTCTGGACTGTTTTTGACCCAGTTCCAAGCCCGAAAATATAGATTAGAGGCTGCAGAGTGGAGGAATCATTCATTCAACAATTCATACAACTTTCATTCACATAATTTTAGGTTTTAGATATAGTTTTCTAGAGAGGGAGGCTCTCTCCTCTCTCTAGGTTTTAGGGTTTTAGCTTTATTTCTTCTTCAATTCAGATTTTCATCTTGTTTTATTTTAGTTTCTATTCTACATTCTACTAGTCTAGCACTTTAGTTTATCTTGTTGATTTATTTATTCTCCACTTTAGTTTATGCACTCATGATGTTAGATTCAATTTTCATATTAATGCAATTTGTGTTTTCCATATTTATGATTGCTTTCTTCAATATATGTTATTGATGCTTGCAATTGGTTGTTTAGATTTTATTATCTCTCATTAATTTTCTATGCTTTTATTTTGTACCTACCAAGTATTTGATAAAATGCTTGGTTGGATTTTAAATTAGCTTTTTATATTCTTAACTTAGATTGAGTAATTAGAGACTCTTGAATTGTCAAAATCTCTTGTTAGTTGGTGATTGAAACTAGCTAGTTGGCTTGAACTTCACTAACTCTAGTCTTTGATTAGGACTTGTGAACTCAAGTTGATTTTCTCAGTTAACTTACCTTCAATTGTTAGAGGTTAACTAAGTGATAGTAAAAGACAATTACCATCACAAGTGACTATGATAATAGGGATAGAAATTTTAACTATCAATCCTTGCTAGGACTTTTTTTAATCATTAGTTTATTTTCTTATCATTTACATTCCTTGTTCAACCTTTAAAAATCCAAAAATATACTTTCCCGTAACCAATAATAACTACACTTCCCTGCAATTCCTTGAGAGACGACCTGAGGTTTAATACTTCAGTTAATTTTATTGGGTTTGCTTGAGTGACAAACAAATTAAATTTGATTGAGGTTTAATTGTCGGTTTAGATCTATACTTACAATGCGCTTATTTTTGTGAATTCTTTACCGACAATTTTTTCCATCAAGGACCAATTTTTTTTATGCAAAGAAATCGGACACATCGATTTTCAGTCTGCAAGACAATTTTTTTGGACAAGAAAATCGGACCCACTGATTTCATGCATGCAAATTATTTTGCCCAACGCAACTCTAATCGGACTGTCCGATTTAGGTCCTCCAAAAATTTGAAACAGTTGGACGGTCCGATTTCAACGTTTATATATATAACAATGGTCTCATCGAGCTCTCCACTTCATTTTTTTCTTCTCATAATCTTCAAATCGTCTGAAGCTCCTCTCTGCTCCTTCTCTTCTTCTTCAGTGTTTCAAAAAAATTAACATCAAAATTGAGGGAGTGCAATGTGAGTATATCATAATGAATGATAGAGTTATGTTAAAAGTATATTATCATGGACAAGTTTTATTACAAACATATGAAGAAGTGAAATTTGTGTATGAAAATTCATTAGAGATCAAATTATTATTCCATTTATACTGTCATTTGAAGAATTAAAAGGTGTGATTTGTGAGAAGATAGATTCTCAAATATTTAAAAGAGTGTCGTATATTTTGTACAGATATTCCATATCTGTATTTAGTAGATTCATTCAATTTCAAACGAAATACGTGACCAATGAAGCGAGGATGCAAAAAATGTTCTCAGTGTATCTTAAAAGTCGGTCCCAAATATCGTTCATCGAATTGTATATTGGATTCGAGCAATCTATAATAGACCGAGACATTGAATTGAAATAATAATAATAATAATAATAATAATAATAATAATAATAATAATAATAATAATAATTCACTTTCGCCAATAAATTATAGTTCAAATGGCATAATCTCTCCATACTCATTTAGAAATTGCGAGTTCGAATCTCCCTATCTTTGATAATAATAATAATTCACTTTCAACAATTATTATATTAAAACAATTTTAACATTTACACTTCCAACATAACAAACAAATTTAACTATTCTATTCTATTCTAACAACACACAATAATAAATCATTAATCTTTTATTAAATATCTATATTATACTCATAATAAAATAATTAATTCAATAATTTTTATATATCATCTACAATAAATTTATTAATAACAATTAATAATAATTATTTTATTATCATACATAGATCTTAATAAAAATTATTACTACAATAAATTTATTCAAAACAATTGTAATAATTAATTTATTATCACACCTATAATCTTAATAAAAATTATTACTACAATAAATTTATTATTAACAATTAATACTAATTAATTAATTTATTATCACACGTATAATCTTAATAAAAATTATTACTACAATAAATTTATTAATAACAAATATTTTATTATCATACCTACATCTTATATTAATAAATTAATTAATTCACTTTGAATTGGTATAATAATAAATTATTAATCCTTTATTAAATATCTATATTATACTCATAGTAAAAATAATTAATTCAATAATTTTTATTTATCTTCTACAATAACTTTATTAATAATTATTATTTTATTATCATACATATGTCTTAATAAAAATTGTTACTACAATAAATTTATTAATAACAAATAATAATAATTATTTATTATTATACCTACATCTTAATAAAAATTATTACTACAATCTATTAATGATAATTAATTTATTATCCTACATCCATAATCTTAATAAAAATTATTACTACACTATTTTTATTAATCTTTAACATTATCACTATTATTTTAATTAAATCAAAATATTTATAAATAAAAACTTACATAATTAGAATGATCAAGATAATTAACAATGTAAAATTCTGGACGATTAACGTCTTTTATTATCATTCTCTTTGGCATTGTTGAAGACTAGTGGTCCAATTTTTTTTCTCAAAAGTCCGATTTCATCAACAATAGAGAGTGGAATCAGTGGAGTTAAAGGTGGGATTGGGGACTTGGAATGAGTGAGGGAAGGATGGAACGAAAGTGAAAGGGATGGAGTAATCACCGAGTAGTATACAAGTAGGGGCGAGGGTGCATGCATGTTTGACGCGTGGCATGCAGTGCGCAAATTGAACGGTCCGATTTATTTACCTGCGATGTCTCTAATCGGACCGTCCGATTACTCTACTCCAAATCAGACCGTCCAATTTGTTGATCACAGTCGTCACATCTTCGTTAAATCTCCCACACTCCCATAATTTGGCTATACACCATACTTATCCCAATATCAAAATTAAAAAAAGTGTATAAGGAATAGTCTTCACCTTTTATTTATTAATTTTTTTCTTAATTTTACAATTCCCTTTAGGTCTTATAATTAAGTTATGCTAACAATTGTAACAATAACAGTCTTCGTTAGGCTATCCATTCTGATTAACCACAATAATGAAACCAAATATAGTTTAAGCCCAAGCTTCATATTAAAACATGATTTTAATAACAAGTGAAATTAGTGAAAGAAGTAAGTACTTGATCTCAACTAAATGTATCAAATTTGATACTAAAAATTAATAAAAAAGAATGACAGGAGAATTTTTACTCATTTTGTAAGACTTCGTTTGAGTATAGTAATCGAATTTCTAATAATGGAAGAAAAATAAAAAATAGAATAAGACATAGAAAGAATAAAAGAAAACAACAACAATAAAAAGAAGTCACAAGTCACAACTCACAACATTAGCATGATCCAAACACCATACTCGACTGGTAAAAATTGTAGCATATAAAGCAATCATGGTACCAGGACAACAGAAGCAAAAGTTACAAAAACACCCCTCAACAAAAGCCAAAACCACCAAACCAAGTAAGCCAGAAAACTATATTCCAAAATCTTCCTTGTTGTGAGTGAACAAATAAATAGAGCATAAGAACGTTAAAATTGAATAAAATCTTCACATTCTGAAACCCCAACAAAATGAGCATTATCAAAAGGCACTATTCTCACCCTTTTCTTCTTCTCTTCACTACTGTTATTCTTCTCTTCCTTCTTCCTCTGTCAGATGCTGCAGATAACACAAGCTTGGTTTACAAAGTTTGTTCAGATCAGAAACTACATGACCCATCTGGGGTTTACTCACAGAACCTCAAATCCTTATTGGTTTCTCTTGTTTCACAATCTTCACAAAAACCTTTCTTCACAACAAATTCTGGCACTGGCCAGAATAATATGATCATGGGTTTGTACCAATGCAGAGGAGATTTATCAAACACTGCTTGCTACAACTGTGTCAGCAAAGTTCCTTACATTTTGGAAAATCTTTGTGGCAAGGTTGTTGCCTATGATATAAATGCTTATATTTATTGTTTCTTATACTAATTTGTGTAAAATGTTGATATAAGTATTCCTCTCCTAGTTAAATATTTGAGTAATGTTAAGAAACAAACTTTTTTCAACCGATTTCAGTCCATTTTTTAAAATTGTTTTGTTTGTGTTAAATTCTATATTCTAAATCATAAATCATTAACTTTAAATCTTAAATTATATATTTAAATTTTAAAATTGACTAATATTAATTAACTAAGAGTGGATTTCCTATATTTTCTCTCTCTCTCTCTCTCTCTCTATATATATATATATATATATATATATATATATATATATATATATATATATATTTTTTTGTGGATATTCCAATGAAGACTCCATAGTTCTTTTCATGTAAAGATGTTTCATTTTGATCATTGCATGGTGGAGTGTAAAATTTAATTTTATATCTTATAAAAGTGTGACTAAATAAATAAATTATACTTTTAAATAAAGATCTTCGTTAGAGTTAGTGCTTTTTCTTTTATGTTAAATTGTTTTACAAATTTTCTTATGTTATACATCAATGCATTCTTGTATAAATCTGATATGTATTAAGAGTTCACAGGTGGTGGCTGCGAGAATCCAACTAAGTGGTTGTTATCTGAGGTACGAGGTTGTGGGGTACAAGCAGGTTCCTGAGACTCAGTTACTTTACAAGGTTTGTGGTTCAAAACAAGCAAATGGAGATGGTGGTGATGGGTTTGAGGAGAAAAGGGACTCAGCTTTTGGCATGGTGGAGAATGGAGTGAAGAGTAGTAATGGTGGGAAATTGTTCTACAAAGGGAGTTACCAGTCTTTGAATGTAATGGGGCAGTGTGAGGGTGATTTGGCCATTGATGATTGTGGTGATTGTGTTAAGAGTGCTGAGGAACAAGCCAAAGCTGAGTGTGGTGACTCATTTCAAGCACAGATTTATCTCCATAAGTGCTTCCTCAGTTATAGCTTTTACCCTAAGGGAGTTTCTTCCACCATGCCATCTTCAACTGCAGGTAAGTAAACTACCAATCTAAGATATTTTTTCAAATTTTGTTTTTCATATTTGAAGAACATGTATTTCACTTTTTTTTTTCTTTTAGGGACTAAATTATCAAACTATAATTTTTAAGGGGCTTGATGATTTACTTGAAAAACTTATCTTTAAACAATAATTTCTTGTATATTGTATATTTAGCACACACTTTATTACTATTAAACATTTTCTACTCTAACACTCAAACTTTTATTTTGCAGTATTAGATTAGATTCCATAAATGTCACAATTTTGGGTATGCAAGTATCATAACTCTAGAGAAAAGAAAAAAATATCCCGTCTTTCCCCTTTTTTTTTTTTTGGTGTGTTTGTTAATTATTGTAGGACTCTATATGGCTGCTTTTGAGTGTTGTGTCTTTGTGTTTCTGCGATGTTAGGCAATAAAGAAAAGATCTTCATTTCTTTAACTTATTTTGATGTATTTTCCCCTCACTAATCATTAAGGAACGATCTATCTGCCAGTGTTCTGTTTTTGTTCGTGGCTATATAGCAAATAACAATAAACTAACATAAATTTGATAGCAATAACAATTATGCTTGAAATAAAAAAATAAAATATTATCGGAGTATTGGACCATTTTTCATTTGGGTATTTGAGAAACGAGGTGTGCGAAGGGGAAAATAGGCTCTTTCATTTCACATTTGCACTTCACTATTGTTTATGATTGTATGTTATGTCTCCAACAACAATAAAGCTTGTGTTTCTGTGTTTGATTGAATCAGAGTCAGCAGCCCAAGGAGACACTAAAAAAACAGCAGCCATTGCTCTGGGGGTATTTGCAGCTATTAGTTTCTGCTGCGTTGTTTTCTTGTGTGTCAAGTCAGTGATGGATAAAAAAAGAGATGGAACTTGGAAGTGAAGTTGACAATTTGTACTTATTTTAACCTCTTACACCAGTTGAAATAGTGTCAGATATATGGGCATTTAGGTTCTACAACTTGTCAACTTAGTATATGAGACAGAATGAATACATACATTATTTTCTATATATCTTACATGTCAATATAGAGTTAGCTTCTAACATTTTAGCTTAAAATATACAAGGCTATATAGTTCAGACATTAAAGGTTTAAAGTTATTGCTGCTTCATGGTTGATGTGTTTTGAGTCGGATGTCCAAAGTTGATCAAACTTTGGTTTCTCATGTTGTGAATAACGGATGCCTATCATCAACATGGTGGTTTGTACAATTGTACTCATTCAAATTAATGTTTGGATGAGTTTCGTTGAGTCTCTTTCACCACTAAACCGCCCTAACCTCAACTCTGAAGTCCCATCTTGATTGTGTTTGTTCCCAACATAACACTGCGAGCTACATTAGCAACACATGATTTCCCCTGCACCACTTAATGCAGCAAAATCGCAATGGCAGTTTAAGACTATGATTAGCAACATCAACTTACAGACTCATCTCTCAACCATAGAAATTCTAACAATAACACGAGACCCCAACAATCCCCCAAATTCGCTTTCATGTTCAAGAATAAGCATTACGATAATCATAGCTCGACCTACACGGGTAAATTAAGCATCTAGTACTACCATTATCACAAGAAATCTGTTATATCTACATCCAGAGTGCGGGTTTCCCACCGTATCTCTCCAAACCAAAGACTAATCTATTATGAATCGGAATTTCATTTAAAAATTTGTCACTTACAGATCAAATTTTATATGCAAAAATCGGAATTTGAACTTCTAACACTTGTTAATGCAGATAAATGAGTTAACTACTTAACCAACCCAATTTGATTTGGAAAATATTTTTATCTGAGGAATGTTAGGGACCAGCAACTTTTGTAATTTGTAGCCATCAAATAGCCATTAATGATGGTTTTAATGGTGTGAAATTTCATCCAATGGCTTACTTTTTTTTGTTGATTACATGCTGACCAGAATTTAACAAAGTTGCTGGCCTAGACTTTTCCTTTGTATCTAGTATCCAGACATAACATAATATTGATCAAATGCTGCAATTCATCTGGAATTATGCCAATCAAAGTCCTAAAAAAACCATTAAATAAATAAATAAATAAACTTGTTGCTAAAAAAGAACCTTGATGAATGCCCTAAGGGTCTTCATTATAAAAATCCATCACAGCTCAAACCTTAACAGCAAATTAAATTCGGCATCCAGCAACATAATTACCATCAAAATCATAATTAAATAATAAAAACATGATGACTTATCAGTGTAAGTAACAAAAAGAGTTCTCTACTAATAAGGTAAATCACACGAATTATTGAATCTAAAAGCAATAAAACCCTAAAACCCTAGCTACCACTCGCTCATTCAATCAACCAACAGTGATGCTCTCCAAACGTCGAAAAATACAATAACAGAAAAACCGAACCGAAGGAATGAGAGAGCAGTTCTTGATTCTTCACTTAGGAGGACCAATGGAGGCGGGAGTTCCAAGGATGCTGGCCTGCTGGAGCTCGTACTCGTTGAGCTGCTGCTCGCGATCCATTTCGATGATGAGAGGGACAACGAGGATGAGGAACGTTGTGCCGGCGATCCATGCGGCTTTTCCGGTGCTGCGGAGGAGCTTCTTGGCCACGAAGGCGGCGTCTCCGGCGGCCTGTTTTCCGCGGGCAACGATGGGGGAGCGGGAGATCTTCACGATGAGGGAGTCGTCTCGGCCTCCTGGCCTCTCAGGGAGGGACACTCCGCCTCTTCTGGATTGCGATGACGACATTGTTGCCGAAGAAGTGAAGGGAAGCAGAGAGACGGAGAAAGAAAGAAGGAGACGCCGAGAGTGAAGGGTGTAGAAAAAGTGAGAGAAACTTTCTTTTATTTGTGAGTGAATCCCCAATGGGCCCTTCACAATTAATTCGAAGCAAGAACGATATTCTCAATAGAAAATATTTTTAAAGATAATTTATTATTTGATTAGGTTGTTATTTTTAAAATTTTTAAATACGTTTTTTTAGATTATTGAGTATTTAGTTTTTAATATTGTTGAATTAATAATTTGTTTAAGTGTTATTACTAAAAATTTTTAAAATGTTATTTATAAATTATAATTTATTATTTACATAAGTTGTTACTTTTTAAATTTAAAACAATCTTTCTTTTAAACCGAATACAAAAAGGGAGATTTTTTACTGACGTGACACTCATAGTCTCATATATTGAATTTTGAGATTATTTGCTTAAATGTATTTATTAAAAATTTTTGTAATTTTATTTATAAATTAATAGATTATTTGGTTAGATTGTTAGATAATAATAAGGATTTAGTTTTTGAGTTTATTAGCAAGGTAGTTAGAATGTTAGATATTTAAATCTTAATATTATTGAACCAATTTAAATAAAGTTATTTATAAATTATTTATAAATTATTTTAAAATTAGGACGGTTGTTTAATAATAAAATCAACAATTTAAAAATAATAACAAAACAATAAGAAGCAAGTAGTAGTAAAAAACAAGTTTGAAAACAAAATAATAAGAGCTTAAATTTGAAAACGGAAACAAAACGTCATTTTAAAACAAAACAATAAAAAATCAAATTTAAAAAAGGTTGTTACTTTTTAAATTTAAGTTATTTACTTAAGTTGTTTTGTTTAGGTTGTTATTTTTTTATTTTAAGTTATTTTAAATTGATTGTACATAAATTAAAATTTTCAAAATAAATTCAAAAAATACATGCTTCAGTTAAGAGAACTATTGTGTCTCGATTCATGAATTTGCTAAGAGAAGTTGACGACGGATATATCTAATTGTGTTAATGGGATTACATATGAGTCTATTAGGACAGTTAATGAGATTTACATATCCTAGCTTCTAAGATATTTTCTATTGTATGGGACTACTGTGTGACGATAGAAAATTCATTGCAGTTATTAATGAGATTTGGTTATCAATTGAGAAAATTGTTTGTGATACTATTGATATCTAATAGTCTTAACAAATCAAATTGTTTTTAAAATGCAACTTAGACATTATTGATTGACAGAATACTATATATGACGAGAAAAATATTGAAAAACTAAGGTATTTTACTAAGTGTTCACTAATAGGCAATTTTACATTGCTTTGTCAAGAGTTAAGAGTCGCAATGGTCTGAACATTCTAATTCTAGATGAAGACAACAATCCAAACTCATTAACAACAAATGCCGTATTCAACGAAATTGTTAATAATATTTAGATAAGAAAATATTATTTTCATTTTAGTAACATGTTATGATTTACACTTTTGTACAAATATTTGTCATAGATATAACTAATTTATTAATTATACTTTCAAACTTGAAATAAAATGTATAACATGGAACACAATATTATATGCCAATTGCTTTTTTAATGAGGTTAATAAAATACTAGGTTGTCGATAAATTTTTTTTTTTGGTTTGCGTCGATAAATTTTTATTAGCCTTATAATATAAAGTTTAGTGTAAAATTGACATGCTATTATTACAGTTATATATGTTCTTATTTTTTTTAAGTTTCTTTCTTTATGACTCAAGAATATTATAGACTTTAAATTGTTTTATTTGTATTTTATTTTGAATAAAGATAAAACAATATATTAAGTACGTTTTATTATATAATGATGATGATAGTATTATACTAAAGCAAGCTCTTAAGTGTAGACAGAGAAATTTCATCTACATGTATAGATGAACGTTGGCAGTATTTCTGTGTGACAAATGTAGATTCAATGAGATCATTTCTGAACGAATTGCAGGTCGTTTCAGCTTCTCTGCTAAACCGATCATGTGCATGTTTGGATTATCCCATTGACATAAGTAGTTGGTAACAGTAATAAGTAACTAGGATGATGTTAATTATGTGCGGCTTTTATGGGCTATTTTTGTGTTTTTTATTTATGAGAGCAAAAGTGATATAGGATCTATTGTTATAATGTTTAATCTGTTGTGATAAGTATGGGTGGATGCCCATTTAATGCATGGTGACTTTCTTCACAATGTTAGGCGGCTAAGCTTTTCTAATAGAAAAGTTCAGTTCTTCAAAGAAGACTAAACTTTATGAAGCTTTGAAAAGGAATTCTTTGTACGTGTATAAATAGAAGTAAGATCTGAGACATATTACACACTACAATCAATAAGAATTCTCTCTCTCTATTTATATTGTATATATACAAAATTCTTCCTCTCTTTCTTTCTTTCATACGTTAATACATATATATAAATATATAAGTATCATATCTTTTATATTGAGATAGAAATTGTGGTTAATATTGTTATCTAATTATATTTCTTTACTTTATGTTTGTTACCTCTTCCTTATTTATTTATTTAGTTATTTTATAACACGTTATCAGCACAAAGCTTTAACGAAATTTTAGGAAGACTTCAGGTAACAAATTTTTATTATGTCGAAACTCTTTCATCTTGAATATAATGCTTTTGATATATTTGGAAATAATTATTTATCATGGATACTATATGCTAAAATCCATCTTGATTCAATGGATCTTGAAGATACCATTGAGGTTGAAAATAATACATCCCAGAAGGATAAAAGTCAAGGCCATGATTTTCCTTCATCGTCATCTTGACAAATGATTGAAAAATGAATATCCCACATTAAAAGATAGATCTGTGGAAAGACCTTGAAAAAAGGTACAATCATATGATACTTCCTTAAACCCGATACGTTAGAGAAAACTTTCTCAACCTTCCATGCCTCGAATGTGCTCCTGCAGCAGCAGTATCGAGAAAAATGATTTTAAAATATTTTGAGAAAATTTCTTGTCTTCTTGTTGCTGAGCGCAACAATGAGTTACTCTTAAGAAATCATGAAGCGCGCCCAGCTGGTGCCGCCCAATTTCCTGAAGCAAATGTGGCAACTTCTAACCCCAGAAGAGGTAAATGGCAAGGCTTTGGTAGCAAAAAAAATTATGGAAGGAAAAGGAATTATGTTCACAAAGGATCTCACCAGAAGTGGGATAAAGAAAGAAATATTGGGTAAAATAAATCAACAGAGGATAAGTCTTTTCGTTGTGGTGGAAAGGGCCATTGGTCACGTACCTGTCGTACCCCAAGGCACCTAGTTGATTTTTATCAAGCATCCTTGAAAAAGGATGACAAAGGAAAGGAAACAAATTTTGTTTCAAATGATGAAAATTCCACCACTCATTATGATGTATCTAATTTCTTTAAGGATTCTGAAAGAAATATTGGCTATTTGATCAATGATAGAATAGTTTGATATGTGTATGTGTGTTTGTTAATAATTCATGTGAATAATTTTACTGTGCATGTATTTTTACTCATTTTATTATTATTATTATTATTATTTGTTTTTTTGAAGAAAAATGGCAAGAACATATTCTAAAGATATTTGCCTTGCGGATAGTGCAAGTTCGCACACTATTCTTAAAAGTGATATATATTTTACCCATTTTGTGCCAAAAGAAGAGTATGTTAATACTATTATTGGCTCAGTTAATGTGATAGAAGGCTCCGGAAGAGCTATAATTTTATTTCCTGGAGGAACAAAATTTATAATAAATAATACACTATTATCTACGAAGTCTTTAAGAAACTTGTTGAGTTTTAAAGATATTCGTCGAAATGGATATCATATTGAGACAATGAATGAGGGAAATCATGAGTATTTATGTATTACAACTCATGATTTAAATAAAAAGGTTATATTAGAAAAGTTACCCTCACTTTCATCTGGATTGTATTATACCAAGATTAGTGCAATTGAATCACATGCCATTGTAAACCAAAAGTTTACTAGCCCAAATGAATTCATAACTTGGCATGATAGATTGGGTCATCCGAGAACAACCATGATGAGGAGAATTATTGAAAACTCTCATGGACATTCACTAAAGAACCAGAAGATTCTTAAAACCAGTGAATTTTGTTGTGCTGCATGTTCTCAAGGAAAGTTAATTTTAAGGCCATCACCAGTAAAGATTGGATTTGAGTCTCCTGAATTCCTAGAAAGGATTCAAGGTGATATATGTGGACCTATTCATCCACCATGTGGATCTTTTAGATATTTTATGGTCCTGATAGACGCATCTTCGAGATGGTCACATGTGTGCTTATTATCTTCTCGCAACCTGGCGTTTGCGAGATTACTGGCTCAAATTATTCGATTAAAAGCATAATTTCCAGAAAATCCAATCAAAGCAATTCGTCTTGATAATGCTGGTGAATTTACTTTCCAAGCATTTGACGCTTATTGTATGGCTAATGGAATAAGTGTTGAACATCCAGTAGCTTATGTTCACACACAAAATGGGTTAGCAGAATCACTTATTAAACGCCTCCAATTAATTGCTAGACCCTTACTTATGAGAACAAATCTCCCAACCTTGGTTTGGGTGCATGCTATTTTACATGCCGCAGCACTTATTCGTTTGAGGCCAACGAGTTACCATCAGTTCTCTCCTATGCAATTAGCATTTGGCCAGCAGCAAATGTTTCCCATTTAAGAATATTTGGGTGTGCGATATATGTTCCCATTGCACCACCTAATCGCACCAAAATGGGACCCCAAAGAAAATTGGGGATATATGTTGGATATGATTCTTCCTCTATAGTGAGGTATCTTGAGATACAAACGGGAGATGTATTTAAAGCCCGGTTTGTGGATTGTCATTTTGATGAATCAAAATTTCCAAAATTAGGGGGAGAGAATAAGATTCCTGAAAAGGAACTTAATTGGAATGCATCATCGTTGATGCATTTAGATCCTCGATCAAGGCAATGTGAACTAGAAGTTCAAAAGATTATACATTTGCAAAGAATAGCAAATGAATTGCCTGATGCATTTTCCGATACAAAGAGGATAACCAAATCTTATATACCAGCGGAAAATGCCCCAATTCGAATTGATGTCCCAGTAGGACAAGTAGCCACTGAAGCAAATTCACGCCAGAAGCGTGGTAGGGCAGAAAATGCCCCAATTTGAATTGATGTCCCAGTAGGACAAATAGCCACTGAAGCAAATGCACGCCAGAAGCGTGGCAGGCCTGTCGGTTCCAAAGATAAAAATTCTCGAAAGAGAAAAGAGGTAAATACTATTCCTGTTGAAAAAGACATAGTAAAGACACCTGCAGTTGTCCAAAATTCTGATATAATTTTAACGCCAGAAGACGTTCAGGTACCTGAAAATTATGAAAATGATGAGATCTCGATAAATTATGTCTTTACAGGAGAGAAATGGGACTGAAATAAGACAATTGTCAATGAAATATTTGCATATAATGTGGCATTAAGTATCATGCATGAAAGTAAGGATCTTGAACCAAGATCAGTCGAAGAATGTCGACAAAGGAATGATTGGCGAAAATAGAAAGAAGCCATGAAGGCTGAATTAGACTCACTTGCAAAACGTGAAGTCTTTGGACCTGTAGTCCGTACACCTGAAGATGTAAAACCTGTTGGATACCGATGGGTATTTGTGAGAAAACGAAATGCGAAAAATGAAGTTGTGCGCTACAAAGCCCGACTTGTAGCACAAGGTTTTTCACAAAGGCCCGGTATAGATTATGAAGAAATGTATTCCCTAGTAGTGGATGCGATAACATTGCGTTATTTGGTCAGTTTATCTGCATATCATAAACTGCATATGCATTTAATGGATGTGGTAACAGCCTATTTATATGGCTCATTAGATCGGGATATCTATATGAAAGTCCCTGAAGGACTAAAGATATCTAAACCATCTAATGAATATTCACAGGGGTTATACTCAGTTAAATTGCAAAGATCTTTATACGGTCTAAAGCAATCTGGACGAATGTGGTATAATCGTCTTACTGAGTATTTGGCCAAAAACGGATTTAAGAATGATGATATCTGCCCCTGTGTTTTCATAAAGAAAACTGCATCTGGATTCATTATTATTGCTGTGTACATTGATAATTTAAATATCATTGAAACTCTTGAAGAGATTCCAATAATTATAAAAACTCTAAAGGAAGAGTTTGAGATGAAAGATCTTGGAAGGACTAAATTTTGTCTCGGCCTGCAGATCGAGCATATAAAAAATGGGATCTTTATTCATCAAACAACATACACAGAAAAGATCTTGAAAATATTTTATATGGATAAGTCACATCCATTAAGTACCCCGATGATTGTAAGATCTTTGGATGTGGAAAAGGATCAATTCCGTCCTAAAGAAGAAAATGACGATATCCTTGGTCCTGAAGTACCATATCTTAGTGCCATTGGAGCGCTAATGTATCTTGCTAATAATACGCGACCCGATATATCATTTGCTGTGAATTTACTAGCAAGATATAGTTCATCTCCAACCAGAAGACATTGGAGTGGAATCAAACAAATCTTTCAATATCTTCATGGAACGGTTGATATGGGATTGTTTTATCCCTATGGATCCAAGTCACAATTAGTTGGCTATGCAGATGTTGGATACTTGTCTGATCCACATAAAGGGAAATCTCAAACTGGATACCTGTTCACATATGGTGGTACAGCTATATCATGGAGGTCCACAAAACAAACGATTGATGCAACATCCTCTAATCATGCTGAAATACTAGCAATACATGAAGCTAGTCGCGAGTGTTTTTGGCTGAGGAGTGTGCTCCAATATATTCTGTCATCATGTGGACTGATTGATCAGAAGATAGCTCCAACTGTCCTGTTTGAAGATAATACATCATGCATTGCTCAACTTAAAGGCGGATACATCAAAGGCGATAGAACAAAGCATATTTCTCCCAAATTCTTCTTCACTCATGATCTTCAAAATCAAGGGACAATTGATGTCCAACAGATCTGCTCAAGTGACAATCTGACAGATTTATTTACAAAGTCACTTCCAAAATCCTCCTTTGAAAGATTAGTACATGAGATTGGGATGCGCCGATTTCGAGACATTAAATGATGTTGGCAAGAGGGGGAGACTGTACTCTTTTTTTCTTTGGTCAGGTTTTTTTCCATTGAATTTTTCTTGACAAGGTTTTTAATGAGGCAGTCCCATCCCAAAGGATATTGTACTCTTTTTCCTTCACTAAGGTTTTTTTCCACTAGATTTTTTTAGTAAGGTTTTAACGAGGCAATAATCCTAAATGGTCATCAAAGGGGGAGTGTTGTGATAAGCATGGGTGGATGCCCATTTAATGCATGGTGACTTTCTTCACAATGTTAGGCGGCTAAGTTTTTCCAATAGAAAAGTTCAGTTCTTCAAGGAAGACTAAACTTTATGAAGCTTTGAAAAGGAATTCTTTGTACGTGTATAAATAGAAGTAAGATCTGAGACATATTACACACTACAATCAATAAGAATTCTCTCTTTCTATTTATATTGTATATATACAAAATTCTTCCTCTCTTTCTTTCTTTCATACGTTAATACATATATATAAATATATAAGTATCATATCTTTTATATTGAGATAGTAATTGTGGTTAATATTGTTATCTAATTATATTTCTTTACTTTATGTTTGTTACCTCTTCCTTATTTATTTATTTAGTTATTTTATAACATAATCTATATGACGTTTATGGATTTTCTTGTGTTTGGTTGGACACAGAAAAACAAGGTTCTGAAAACCGAATCGGTCATCGAACCGCTCTAGCTACTGGTTCATTGGTTCATAGGTTCAACCGGTTCGACCGTGGTTGAACCGAAAAACCGTTTTATAATAAAATAATAAATAAAATATAAATAAACACATGAAAATATAATTATATTCTAATATAAATTTTAAAATATCATTCAAATTAAAAGTACTACATAAACCAAAATGTTATAATCTCATTCAAATACAAATTCAAAAGTCAAAAAATAAAACAAAGACATGAAGTAAAATCTCTGGAGTGTACATGAAGTAACAAAGACACATAGACCATAACAAAAACCCCTTTACTGTTACAATAACAGGGATAAGATCAAATTAATGTTTTTGATCTAATTCAACAATAATCAATCATTATCCTTTATCATGGATAAGTGCACAACATACCTTGATTTGTCATATGGTTGTACCAGAAGGGAACTGGCATCAGGGGTGCTAATTTGAGCAATGCTCTTCAAGCTAACTGGACTTCCATAGTATTCCACCTAGAAACATGTTATAAAATTGCTTATCTACAGAAATAAACTATTGATGAATACATTGATATCTAGTTCATCGTATAAATAATGCATTATGGTATAAGCAATGTGGTGGGTTGGATCAAAAGTACAAGTTGCCAATTTGGTGTGGCAGTTCCTCAATGTAGGTTCCGTAGAATTGTTAGCAATACTAAATAACAATGTGACAAGCAGATGAAGTACAAATGAAAAGTAGTCCACCAATCCAAGTCAAATGTTGGAGAAAAATTGAGAAATGAGATTGATCAATCAGAGTTCACAGTTTCAGAGTTCAATAGTTCATCATGTCACAAAATCAAAGAGCTACTCAATGAACAGAGTTCACAGTAATCCAACCCAATGATCTCAACTCTCAAGTTCACAACAAATGAACAAACAACATCCAAAATTCAAAGTTTAGCAGTTCATCATGTCTCAAAATCAGTGTTGATAAAATCAGAGTTCACAAAATCATGTCACAAAATCAGAGTTCAAAAAATTCTTTGTTCACAGAATCATCTCTCAAAATCAGAGTATACAAAATCAGAGTTCACAATGACAAAATCATGTCACATAAATCAAAGTTCACACAATCATATTTCATAAAATCAGAGTTCACACAATCAGAGTTCACAGTTTCATCTCTCAAAATCAGAGTTCACAATGACAAAATCATGTCACATAAATTATAAATCAGAGTTCACACAATCAGAGTTCACAGTTTCATCAGATTTCACAGTTTCATCAGAATTCAGTCAATTCACAGAGTTCACAGTATCAGATTTCATCACAGTATCAGAGACTCAGAGTCAGTTCATCATGCAACAGTTCATAACTAAATTAAAAATTACCTGGAACTCTATTGCTTTCTCTCAGAGCTCGAAGGCACCTTGAGGCTTCAGGCTTCACCTCTTCAACGCTTCAACCGAACTCTATTGCTTTCTCTCAGAGCTCGACGGAGGTGACTGGTCGAAGTGGCTGAGTGCGCGACGGAGCTGACGGCGCGACGCTGCTGACTGCGCGACGGAGCTGACGGCGCAACGGACCCAACGGCGCCACGGAGCTGACGGCGCGACGGTGCTAAAGGCGCGACGGATTGTGATGGCGTTCAGGGCTTCAGGCGTTCTCTGTCTCTCACTCTCTCTGACGTGATAGTGCGACGGATCGTGACGGTGATGAATGATGAGAGTGGAGCTGAAGTGCGAGGGTGTGGGTCTGTCGGTGTGGCCGTGTGGAACTGGGAGTCTGGGATGCAACACGCAAGTGCGAATGGCAAAGGAGAATTAGGGTTCACATTTCACAAAACGCAAAACAGCAGTGTTTTGCTGCACGGCTAAAAAACCGGCCGGGTTCCGGTTCGATTCGACCGACCGATAACCGACCGGTTCGTCGGTTCAACGCCAATTTCTTAATTTTGCAGTTTTTCTAATTGTTCGAACCGCTTTAGTTTCCGGTTCACAGTTCAACCGGTTTGACCGGCCGATTCGAACCGGTTTTCAGAACATTGCAGAAAAAAGAGTCATTACATGTCAAAAAAGATTAAAAAAAAAAAAAAGAAAAAGGAGAGGCATACTAATAAAAAAAGGCAAGGCATACTTATATCATAACATAGGAGTTGTTCACTTTTGAACGAGTGTTTATGAAAAATAAACGTAAAAATAATTTTATATTTAGATATTGCATGTAAAAATATTTTTTTATTTAAGAATTATATTTATATATAATAATATAAAAATATTTTTATTTATTTATTATGTTAAAAAAAAATTTTAAGCAGAAAAATATTTTTTTTAGTATTTTTACTTTTATTACTAAAATTTTATCAAACATATTAAAAAATAAAAAATATTTTAAAAAAAATATATTTTCCTAACAATTTAATAACATCCAAACCAGTTCATAATAATTACAGGGACGGATTTATGTTATTGGATGTGGGGGCAAGTGCCTCCGTTACAATTCGAAATTTTTTTGAGTAGTATATGATAATAATATTTATTTGCCCTTATTAAATTATTAAATTTGACCCCACAATATTTTTTTATTCAACTTTTGGTACATAATAATTAATTTAAGAATTTTATATTAGATGTCTATTAGAATAATCAATTATAAATTTAAATGATATTAGTATTCTTTCTTAGAAATCAACTTGAAAGAGTATTATTTATCTTCTTTTAAAATTAACTTTATTTTTTTTTCCGTAGCAATTATATTAATTGAAAAAACTTTTTCAACTATGAATATCGGTAAGAGTTGATTTCTAATTGTATAAAAAGTAAATTTTTAAATAATTGTTTAGTGATATATATATATATATATATATATATATATATAAAGAGAGATGTTTTGATTTTGTTGTTAAGAAAAAGATTACTCAATTTTTTTAAAATAAAAATCTAAAAAATAGAATTTTAAATTATATGTTATTGTTTAAATTATTATTTTAGTGTTTAATTTGTAAATTAGATATTTTAAAGATTAATCATATTTTATAATAACAAAATATAATTATAATAATCATGCTATATGTTCGTAAAAAAGAACTATCTGTATAGAATATATACTGAAATACAAAATAAATATTAAAAATAAATTAAAAAATACATGTATGTACACATATACATAATAGTTAATAGATAATTTAATAGTTGATTTTTATATACACATAATAATTTTATTATAAAAATTATTATTATATTATATATATTTTGCCCCTATCAAAATGTTTTCAATGATAATAAATGAAGTATTCAATATTAAAATGCATAACATTATATATTTCTGGATATAATTATCTTGTGGGTTTTTAAAAAGTTCAAATTACAAATACATATTTTAAATAGATTTTTTCACAGCTAATATCTTATATCTATATAACAAATATTTTTTAACCACATTATAACTTTAAATATACTTTATACTAATTACATAATGGCCAAAGTTTCACATAAAAAGAAACGTTCTCAATTCTTTTAATACAAATCTGAATAATTTATTAGACCCTTTCTATACTCATGGTTACATACAATCGAAAAATCATTACAAAAGCATGCGAATTCTATCTGAACTAAAAATTCTACCATCTCCTCTGTATGTGCCTTCTTTTTTTTTGTTTTTGTTTCTTTTTTTTTTTTTGTCTGTGCTATGGTGCTCCATAAGAATGAAAATCATTTCCACCCTAAAAGAAAAAACCACCTGAGGGTAAGCCTAATAACATATTGCTTCCCAATGAAAGCTTTAACAACCAAAATTACAGTCAAGGGCTTAACAAATTAAAATATTCAAGTTGCAGATTTATAAACCAACCAAAGCCCATAAAAGCCCCAAACCACAATAAGGATGCAACGGCCCATCTTCAATGACAATCACACACTATCTCAATGACATAATTACCTACATTTAATCAGAACGTCATCATGTGATAACTGATTAACCCTGCGGCAAGCACTGGAACGAACTGCAACTTGTTCAGAAATTATCTTATTCCATTCACACTTGTTAAATTTAGGCGCTGCCAACATTAATCTACACATGTAGATAAATTCACCTTTCTCCATAGTAGAATTTATCTTATACTAAATTTAAAAAATTTATAATTATTAAATATTATTTTCAATGTAAACTCCGGTTTAATACTAGTAATCTTATAAAAATAAAAATTAAAAACTGAAAAAAATAATTTTTTTAAGAATATTAGTATTTTGAAACAATTGTCAAAAATTGTTAAGGTTTTTTTTTTTTTTGTCGCGGAGTTGAACTCTATTTAAGAGTCTACCGTTGGCCAATGAATTGCTTCATGCATAAGGTGAAATTCGAATCCCCAACACTTAATTTAAGCTGACCACTGGACTAACTGAAATTTATTTTAAGGTTTATTCTTTGTTGGAAGTAAGAGTACGCCAGACCCAAGCACGTATAAGCTTTGTTGTTTCCTTAAAACTTAAAAACGACCATGCCAAAAAAATGATAAAAACTACCAACTAAACCAACTTGAAGCTGTCCCACACAAAAAATGCAATCTCAAAATTGGCAAAATTGTACCAAATTAATCTCTATGAATACTTGACTTAAAAGAAATAAAAGATTAATACGGTATACTTTTATCAATCTCAAAAACATAATTAATACATTAAGATCTTAAAAATTATTTTAATACATGTAATTAATTTCATTTATTTTAGAGTCTAACTCCACCAGAAGCACATGAGGATATTTGTTCTTTAAATATATTACCCATCCCTTGTAAGTTGAAACCTAAGTAAGCCAATGAAGGAGTTAAAATCTACCCGGCAAAAAAAATGTTAAAAACTAAAAACTACATTACCTAACAAAAATACAAAAGTTTAAAAACTAGGATTCTTGTTAAAAATAACACCTAATTTAAGGTGAATGATTCTTTGATATTTTATTATTTAATCATGATATGTATATATGAAAAATAAGTTGCTAAATCAGTAATTTATATAAAATATATGTTTAAATACAAAGTATATATTGAAAATAAATTAAATAATATATATATTTATACATAAATACATAATAACTAATTTATGAGAATTTGAAAACAAGAAATTTTTGTATGTATAAATAGAGGACATATTATCAGACAATATACACAAGCAAGCAATAATAATTCTCTCTCTTTATATATATATATATATATATATATATATATATATATATCTCACTTTTATATATATACACATTATTTCATATAATATTAAGTAAACACATATATGAATCATTTTTATTGAGCTAATTGTATTAATACAAGAATTTCTATTTACACTTTCTTATTTTATATTTATTATATCTTCCTTAATTATTTATTTTACAACACGTTATCAGTATGATACTCTGATCAAATTTTTAGGAAGACTCAGGTAATAAATTTTTATTATGTCAAAACTCTCTCATCTTGAATTTAATGCTCTTGATATATCTGGAAATAATTATTTATTATGGATATTAGATGCTGAAATCCATCTTGATTCAATGGATCTTGGAGATACCATTAAGGCTGAAAATAATGCATCTCAAAAGGATAAAGCCAAGGCCATGATTTTCCTTCGTCGTCATCTTGACGAAGGATTGAAAAATGAATATCTCACATTAAAAGATCCTGCAGATCTTTGGAAAGACCTTGAAGAAATGTATAATCATCAAAAGATGGTGATACTTTCTCAAACCCGATATGAATGGACGCACTTGCGTCTACAGGATTTTAAATCCATAAATGAATATAATTCTGCAATGTTTCAAATCACCTCACGAATGAAATTATGTGGAAAAAGATAACTGATAATGATATGTTAGAGAAAACTTTCTCAACCTTTCATATTTCGAATGTGCTCCTATAGCAGTAGTATCGAAAAAAAAAGATTTAAAAAATATTCTGAGCTAATTTCTTGCCTTCTTGTTGCTGAACTCAACAATGAATTACTTTTAAAGAATCATGAAGTGCGCCCAACTGGCGCCGTCCCATTTCCTGAAGTAAATGCGGCAAATTACCCCAGAAGAGGTAAATGACAAGGTTTTAATAATAAGAAAAATTATGGAAGGAAAAGGAATTATGTTCAAAAGAAAGGATCTCACCAAAAGTGAGATAAATAAAGAAATATTGGGAAAAATAAATCAACAGAGGATAAATGTTTCCGTTGTGATGGAAAGGGCCATTGGTCACGTACCTGTCGTACCCCAAGGCACCTAGTCGATCTTTACGAAGCATCTTTGAAAAAGGATGACAAAGGAAAGGAAACAAATTTTGTTTCAAATGATGCTGAAAATTCCACCACTCATTATGATGTATCTGATTTCTTTGAGGATCCTGAAGGAAATATTGGTCATTTGATCAATGACGGAATAGTTTAATATGTGAGATTGTTAAGTGTCCATGTAAATAAATAATGTAAAGAACTTATTGTTAAGTATTATTTTCTATGTATTTGAGTTTCAAATATGATGTATATAAATAATAAAATATTAATGTTCATGAATTTTGAAATCATTAAATGTGTCATATTTTAAAATAAAATTTTAGTATATGACATTATTTTTATGTACAGTATTTCTTAGAAAAATAATTCCGATCAAGTATTCAATTTAACTGTGTATACTACTCATTTTATTATTATTTGTCTTTGAAGAAAATGGCAAGGATATATAATAAAGATGTATGCCTTGCGGATAGTGCAAGTTCGCAAACTATTCTCAAAAGTGATATATATTTTACCCATCTGGTGCCAAAAGAAGAATGTGTTAATACTATTATTGGCTCAGGCAATGTGATAGAAGGCTCCGGAAGAGCTATTATTTTGTTTCCTGGAGGAACAAAATTTATAATAAATAATGCACTATTATCTACCAAATCTCTGAGGAACTTGTTGAATTTCAAAGAGATTCGCCAAAATGGATATCATATTGAAACAATGAATGAGGAAAATCATGAGTTCTCATGTATCACAACTCATGATTCAAATAAAAAGGTTATATTAGAAAAGTTACCCTCACTTTCATCTAGGTTGTATTATACCAAGATTAGTGTAATTGAATCACATGTCATTGTAAACCAGAAGTTTACTAGCCCAAATGAATTCATAATTTGACACGACCGATTGGTTCATCTGGGAACAACCATGATGAGGAGAATTATTGAAAACTCCCATGGACATTCACTAATGAACCAGAAAATTCTTAAATCTAGTGAATTTTGTTGTGCTGCATGTTCTCAATGGAAGTTAATTTTAAGGCCATCACCAGTAAAGATTGGATTTGAGTCCCCTGAATTCCTAGAAAGGATTCAAGATGATATATGTGGACCTATTCATCCACCATATGGATCTTTTAGATATTTTATGGTCCTGATAGACGCATCTTCAAGATGGTCACATGTGTGCTTATTGTCTTCTCGCAACCTGGCGTTTGCGAGATTACTGGCTCAAATTATTCGATTAAAAGCACAATTTCCAGAAAAATCCAATCAAAGCAATTTGTCTTGATAATGCTGGTAAATTTACTTCCCAAGCTTTTGATGCTTATTGTATGGCTAATGGAATAAGTGTTGAACATCCAGTAGCTTATGTTCACACACAAAATGGGTTAGTAGAATCACTTATTAAACGCCTCCAATTAATTGCTAGACCCTTGCTTACGAAAACAAATCTCCTAACCTCAGTTTGGGGGCATGCTATTTTACATGCCGCATCACTTATTCGTTTGAGGCCAACGAGTTACCATCAGGTCTCTCCTATGCGATTAGCATTTAGCCAACAGCCAAATGTTTCCTATTTAAGAATATTTGCGTGTGCGATATATGTTTCCATTGCACCATCTAATCGCACCAAAATGGGACCCCAAAGAAAATTGGAGATATATGTTGGATATGATTCTCCCTCTGTAGTGAGGTATCTTGAGATACAAACTGGAGATATATTTAAATCCCGGTTTGTGGATTGTCATTTTGATGAATCAAAATTTCCAACATTAGGGGGAGAGAATAAGCTTCCTGAAAAGGAATTTAATTGGAATGCATCATCTTTGATGCATTTAGATCCTTGATCAGGGCAATGTAAACTAGAAGTTCAAAAGATTATACATTTGTAAAGAATAGCAAATGAATTGCCTGATGCATTTTCCGATACAAAGAGGATAACCAAATCTTATATACCAGCAGAAAATGCCCCAATTCGAATTGATGTCTCAATTGGACAAATTGCCACCGAAGCAAATACACGCCAGAAGCGTGGCAGGCCTGTCGGTTCCAAAGACAAAAATTCTCAAAAGTGAAAAGAGGTAAATACTATTCCTGTTGGAAAAGACATAGTAGAGACACCTGCAGTTGTCCAAAATTCTGATATAATTTTAACGCCAGAAGACGTTCAAGTACCTGAAAATTGTGAAAATGACGAGATCTCGATAAATTATGTCTTTACAGGAGAGAAATGGGACCGAAATAAAATAATTATCAATAAAATATTTGCATATAATGTGGCATTAAATATCATGCATGAAAGTAAGGATCTTGAGCCAAGATCAGTCGAAGAATGTTGACAAAGGAATGATTGGCCAAAATGGAAAGAAGCCATGAAGGCTGAATTAGACTCACTTGCAAAACGTGAAGTCTTCGGACCTGTAGTCCGTACACCAGAAGATGTAAAACCTGTTGAATACAGATGGGTATTTGTGAGAAAATGAAATGAGAAAAATGAAGTTGTGCGCTACAAAGCCCGACTTGTGGCACAAGGTTTTTTACAAAGGCCCAGTATAGATTATGAAGAAACATATTCCATGTAGTGGATGCGATAACATTGCGTTATTTGGTCAGTTTATCTGTATATCATAAACTGCATATGCATTTAATGGATGTGGTAACAACCTATTTATACGGCTTATTAGATCAGGATATCTATATGAAAGTTTCTAAAGGACTAAAGATATCTAAATCATTCAATGAATATTCGCAAGGGTTATACTCATTCAAATTGCAAAGATCTTTATATGGTCTAAAGCAATCTGGACGAATGTGGTATAATCGTCTTACTGAGTATCTGGCCAAAAATGGATTCAAGAATGATGATATCTGCCCGTGTGTTTTCATAAAGAAATCTGCATCTGGATTCATTATAATTGCTGTGTACGTTGATGATTTAAATATCATTGGAACTCCTGAAGAGATTCCAACAATTATAGAAACTCTAAAAAAAGAGTTTGAGATGAAAGATCTTGGAAAGACTAAATTTTGTCTCGGCCTGCAGATCGAGCATACAAAAAATGGGATCTTTATTCATCAAACAACATACACAGAAAAGATCTTGAAGAGATTTTATATGGATAAGTCGCATCCATTAAATACTCCAATGATTGTGAGATCTTTAGATGTGGAAAAGGATCAATTTCGTCCTAAAGAAGAGAATGAAGATATCCTTGGTCCTGAAGTACCATATCTTAGTGCCATTGGAGCGCTAATGTATCTTGCTAATAATACACGACCTGATATATCATTTGCTGTGAATTTATTAGCAAGGTATAGTTCCTCTCCAACCAGAAGACATTGGAACGGACAAATCTTTCGATATCTTCATGGGACGGTTGATATGTGATTGTTTTATCCCTATGAATCTAAGTCACAATTAGTTGGCTATGCAGATGCTGGATACTTGTCTGATCCACATAAAGAGAGATCTCAAACAACATATCTATTCACATATGGAGGTACAGCTATATCATGGAGGTCCACGAAACAGACAATTGCTGCAACATCCTCTAATCATGCCGAAATACTAGCGATTCATGAAGCTAGTCGCGAGTGTTTTTGGCTCAGAAGTCTGATCCAATATATTATGTCATCATGTGTACTGATTGATCATAAGATAGCTCCAACTGTCCTGTTTGAAGATAATACAGCATGCATTGCTCAACTTAAAGGCGGATACATCAAAGGTGATAGAACAAAGCATATTTCTCCCAAATTTTTCTTCACTCATGATCTTCAAAATCAAGGGACAATTGATATCCAACAGATCTGCTCAAGTGATAATCTGGCAGATTTATTTACAAAGTCACTCCCAAAATCCTCCTTTGAAAGATTGGTACATGAGATTGGGATGCGCCGATTTCGAGACATTAAATGATGTCGGCAAGAGGGGGGTGACTGTACTTTTTTTCCCTTGGTCAGGTTTTTTTTCATTGGATTTTTTTTGACAAGGTTTTTAATGAGGCAATCCCCATCACTAAAGGATATTGTACTCTTTTTCCTTCACTAAGATTTTTTCCCACTAGGTTTTTCTTTAATAAGGTTTTAACGAGGCAATAATTCTAAATGGTCATCCAAAGGGGAGTATTGTGATAAGGATGACAAGGTGGATGCCCATTTATGATGGGCGGTCCAACATTCTCAATAGTGAATGCATTAAATGAGAGTTTGAAAACAAGGAATTGTTGCATGTATAAATAGAGGATATATCCTCATGCAATATACACAAGCAAACAATAATAATTCTCTCTCTTTCTTTATTGAGCAATATCTCTCTCTTACTATAATATATATATATCTCTCTCACTTTTATATATATATATACATTACTTCATATAATATTAAGTAAACACATATATAAATCATTTTTATTGAGCTAATTGTATTAATACTAAAATTTCTATTTACACTTTCTTATTTTATATTTATTATATCTTCCTTAATTATTTATTTTACAATAATTTATAATAGTTGGTTTTTAATATGCGCGTAACATTTTTGTTTATTATTTTGCACTAAAATTAGTGTAAGAACAAATTGACCGCAAAAAAAAATCTAATGACTCTTAATTAATGATATTTATTTTTCAAATTTTGACTCCAACTTTATTTATTATTGACAAACACGTTGAAAAGGAAAAGCACACGTTACAGCTTTTTAAAAGTTTCAATTTTTAGTTTGGCTAATCTTCTTTATAAGCGCGGAAGTGATTTTGTTCATAAAACCATGTTTACAAGAAGCAATAATTTCTAACTTTTGCTTAACAACTGACATGCAACATTTATTTTTATTTTACTAACTTTATCCTTTATACATGTTATTGTATTATTTATAAATTTCTTATTATTTCTATTATTTATTATTTATATTTTTTATTTTTTTTATTTGACATTATATATTTTTCTAATTGTGATTTTTGTGTATTATATTTATTATTATCTTTTTATAATAGAATTTATTGATCCCATTAAGTAAAATAAATTAAACAAAAGAATTAACCATAAATAATAATAATAGTAAAAAATTACAGCGTACTAAAAAAGAGTACTAAGAGTACTAAAAATATATTATATAAAAAAATATAAGAAAAAAGTATAAAAAAATTAAACATATATAAAAAATATTATAATTTAATGTCGTATCCTTTTAAGTAATTATCTATTTAAAATTAATTTAATTAATATTATCTAAACAATATTTATTTTTTTAAATTAATTTTAGTATAAAATTACCAAACATAAATTATGTTAATACAAATTTATTTTTACTTAAAATCAATTTTATAAAATTTCTTTCATTCAAACTTTAATTTCACAAATCACAATCTAAATATACACGTAGTTCACTTGTTAAGAAGGTTCTTTAACCCTAATTGCTGGATTATGAACAAAAGTAATATAATGGGCCTCCATTATACATGGATTAGGTCTAATTCTTTAAATCCGGTAAACTCTCTCGTTTTATTTTCAAATTGAGTAAAATATAGTTTTTGTTATTAAAATTTGCTGATTTTTATAATATAAAAAAAAAATATTTTTTGCACGTGTAAAAAAGACACGTATATAGAAAATAACGTATTTAATGTGTGACATTGAAGGGAACATTTGACACGGCACAGTTGAGTCCATTGAGGCTGTGGGAGTTGGAACTGAAGGCCCTATATCTAATTAGAATTTTGGTTAATCCACTTTATTAAATAGATATTAGAATAAAGTATCGTTTTTGTCTTCAACATTTGGGGTAAGTTTTAAAGTTGTCCCTAATGTTTCAATCGTCCTATTTAAGTCCATAACGTTTCAAAACTGACTCAATGTTGTCCTGTCATTAGGGATCCGTTAACAAAATTGACGGCGGATAAAATTGAGACAATTTTGAAACGTTAGAGACTTAAATAGGACGAAAACATTGGGAACAAAAATGATACATAGAAATAAATTTTAATTTTATCTTTCAATAATATCAATTTTTTACTATACATAGTATTCAATTATTTTTTAATCACATCTAAGTAAATTACATTTAATCATATTACTTTCTGTTACGGTGGGTAACCGGAGATTAATGGGCTGGATGGCGTTGGTTGGCCCAAACGTACGAAGGAGGTGGCTTTCGAGTGGATCTGTTACTCGGTGTTCCTCCGTCCGACTTGTACGTGTGAAAGAATGGGGGGTGGTACCTGCAAAGACACTCCGATGCCTAAGTTAGCAAGAGTGTGAGCAGGTTAGAGAGTATTGGAACTTAGAGATACCTGAATGGTGTCAGTGTATTTATAGTGGTGAACCAATAACCACCGCTGAAGTAGTGCCATCTTTTTAGGCGGATAACCGTTCCCATATCTTAGGGAGGTTAAGATATGGCTCTATGAAGTGGTTAGAGAGTTTCTAGGGGCAGTTACTCATTCGAATGAGTGTTATCTGCCAGCTAACCCTCATATCCGACTTCTTTGGAGCAGGTCGTGTTCAGTACCGACTTCTTGGGATGAAGGCTGGTACTGGGGGGAGAGCCAACCCTTCGGGTTGGGCTTCTTTGCTTGGATCCTGGGCCCTATTTATTGGGCCAGGGTATGAACAGTGCCCCTACTCGAGCCCAATTTCTTTTTAAGATTTGGGTTCGAGTATTCTACTCGGGATCGTAGCCGATTTGTAAGGGGACCGACGTGATGATTTGAAACCGACGTGACTTTTCGTGACCTTTTGGTTCTGACAGTTACGTCTAATCAAGCGTCGTGTCCGTTAGGGGTGTGCATAGGGATTCAATAGCCTTGGTAACGGTGCATCTTCATTAATGACTGCCCCTATTTTACCATTATGCCCCTAACGTTCTTATAAATACTTTTCCTCTCTTTCATTGTTTCGTTTCTGCGATCTTTCAAATTTACCTTGCATTCGTTCGTGCTGCATTCTTGTGCTTTCGAAGGCTTTTGCTTCCAACCCTCATTTCCAGATAAAGGTTAGTTCTTTAATATGCTTTTGTAGATAAATTTGATTTGCAGACTTTGGTTTCGCATCCCCCTTCCTTTAGAGACCGTGTTGGTGATTTTTCTTTTCCCTTGTAGGTTTTGTCACCCCTTCTTTAGAAAAGAAATGGCTTCTGTAGATGCTCTCTCTCACTGAGTCGATGTCACAGTTTTAGGGGAGGAACCCTCAGTCGATTCTGAGTTTATCACCCACCTTCGTACTCGCCACAGAATTTGTTCTTCTGAGGAGGACAAGCCGAAGTATGAGTTAGTGGCCCCGGGTCCAGAAGACCGGGTTTGCTTTGGGAGGGCTAATGAGGCGGCCTCCCATTTTTTCTTTATGTATGAGTGTATGATCACCCGTTTGGGTGTTTTTCTTCCTTTTTCAGACTTTGAGATGTCTGTTTTACGTCATTGCCGAGTCGCTCCTACCCAGCTTCACCCCAACTCTTGGGGTTTTTTGAAAATTTATCAATTTATCAGCCAGGCTTTAGAGTTCCCGATTTCTTTAAAGATTTTTTTCCATCTTTTTCATATGACAAAACCCTTTAGTGGGCTAAACAATAAACAACAGTGGGTATCGTTCCGAGCCATACAAGGTAGGAGGATTTTCACCTTTTTTGACGAATCCTTCCACGACTTCAAAAACTATTTTTTCAAAGTGCAAGCTGTAGAGGGTCACCACCCCTTTTTCCTGGATGACAATTCTTCCCCCCGCTTTCCTTTATACTGGTTGGAGGCCTCCCCTTGTGAAAAATATGGTCTTGACGACCTGGATGAGGTGGAGGCGGCCATTGTGGGGTTCCTCCGAGAAATTTGGGGGAGGTCTCCCTACTTGGACACAAAAAAGTTTCTCTAGGGGTCTCCAAGTTTTATCCAGGCACAAATAGGTAGCTTTCATTTGGTTCTCCGACTTGTCTGATTAATTCTTCCGACTTGTCTAATCTATCAATTGTTACTTTTTTCAGAGATGGCAAAAACAAATGCCCAGGAGTCTTACCAAAGAGTTCAGGAGGCCAAGGCGAGGTCTCGTGCCAGGTCTGGTGGTGCTAGGGCAGTTGTCTCTCCTCCTCCTCCTCCTCGGAACGTCAGGACTCCCTCCTAACCTATTGTGATTTCCTCTTCTGCTTCCTCTCTGCCACCCCCCCACCGTCCGACCTACTCCTGAGCCAGAGAAGAGGAAGCGTAAGACCTTAGAGTCTGGCACTTCTGGTGAGGCGGACGCTCTTGCGTTCGTCCAAAAGAACATTTATCCCCATGCTCGTATGAGCATGGATGATGTTTCTGTTCGGCACTACCTCACTGCTGTGGTTGAGGAGAGTCTTAAGACGGCGGGAGTTTGTGGTAAACTTTTAGATATATTTGAGAAGACTCCTCTCAGCTCTTTAGGGACGACCTCGAGGGTCGAGGAGCTGGAAGGCAGGCTTCGCATATATCAGGAGCACGAGAGGGAGTTGGAGGGGAAAGTCGCCAAGCTGAAGGAGGAGAGGGACAGCCTCCGGGAGAAGGAGAAGAAGTTGCAAGCCCAATGCAACATGGAGGTGGATTTGAGGAAGGCAGCGCAAGCCAGCTACAACAGTTTATTTGCTGATCTTGTGTCTGTAAAGAATGACTTGCTGAATGCCCGGAAGGCCTATACCGAGTTGGAGGACTCTATTGCGGATGGTGCTGATGAGGCTTGGAGGGTTTTTAAGGAGCAGGTCGGAGTCATTGCTCCTGACTTGGACCTTTCTCCTTTGGACCCTGATAAGATTGTTATTGATGGTGCCATCGTGGATCCTCCTGTCCCCGTGGTGGAGTCTGAGTCTGATTTGAAGACTCGGGGGCAGAGGATCATAGAGTCCCCTCCTCGCTCTAAGGACGCTCCGAGTTCTTCTGCCGCTCCTCCGACTTTCTCTCCAACTCCTGGTCCTGGTGGTGGTGATCCTTCTACTCCTCTTGCAAAGAAGTAATTTGTTGGCTATTGGGGGTCCGGCCTGTGGACCCCCCCTTTTTAAACTCTTTATATTTATTTGTTGATGTTTGAAAAATTTTTGGCCTTTTAAGGCCGTAAACAAAACAATTTACGATACCCTTTTTTAATAAGGGTTTAATTTAGCGTTTTAAATAAATGCCCTTTTTGGATAAGGGTTTTGAGTTACCTTATGCGCGCATGCTTTTCTATTCTTTTGATCTTTTCTGGAAAAACCCTATTCTTTGGGGCTTGCCTGCTTTTCTGAATCTTTTTGATCCTCAAGGCAGCCTTACAACTTTTTCTTAGTTTTTTTCCTATCTCTTTTTTGTTATTCCTAGTACTCAATTTTGTTTTATTGAGTTTTTCGTGACTTAGGCTACTTTTGCGATTCATTTTAATTTTACTCGGTTTCGCATTCCGACTTATGAGTCGGACTGCTCCCGAGTTTATCATGATCGACTTCTATAGCCTCTTTACGCCGACTTGTACCTCGTCGTTTTATCCTGACGACCATCTAGGTCGGTTCATGGGATTTTCACGTTTTGTCGAGCTTAAATCGGCGCGTTTCATAGAAAGAGAATAAAAAGGGAATTTAAAAGAGATATTTAAAATGAAAGAGATCTTTATTAATTGAGGAGGTACCTTATTGCTACTAAGGGCTTTTGATAATTTATTTTCCCTTAGCCCCTACTATGATGCCTCATTAAAAACCCTTTTCAGAAAAAATCATGAAATTGGGAAAAGAGTACATCAGGGAGTAGGGTTTGCTTTTAGCTGTAGTACCTTTTCATATTACAAGCATGCCATGATCTTGGTAACTCGTTGCCGTCGAAGTCGGTTACCCTATAATAGCCTTTTCCTAAGACCTCGTTGATCTTGTATGGTCCTTTCCAATTAGCAGCGAGCTTTCCTTCCCCCGATTTGTTGACTCCAATATCGTTTCTGATTAGGACCAAGTCATCTGGGGTGAAACTCCTTCGAATGACTTTTTTGTTGTATCTCGCGGTCATCCTTTGCTTCAACGCTGCTTCTCTTATCTGGGCTTCTTCTCGGATTTCGGGGAGCAAGTCGAGCTCCTCTTTATGCCCCTGTATATTCCCGATCTCGTCGTGGAAAATCACTCTTGGGCTTTGCTCATTGACCTCTATTGGGATCATGGCTTCTACGCCATAAACTAGTCGGAAGGGTGTTTCTCCAGTGGCAGATTGGGGGGTTGTTCTGTAAGCCCATAGTACTTGTGGGAGCTCTTCAGCCCAAGCTCCTTTCGCATCTTGTAATCTTTTCTTCAGCCCTGCCAGTATGACTTTGTTGGCTGCTTCGGCTTGCCCATTGGCTTGTGGGTGTTCCACTGAGGTGAACTGGTGTTTGATGTTCATACTGGCTACTAGGCTTCTAAAGGTGGAGTCGGTGAACTGGGTTCCGTTATCTGTGGTAATGGAATAAGGTATCCCATACCTTGTGATTATATTTTTGTAGAGGAACCTCCGACTTCTTTGTGCAGTGATGGTGGCCAGTGGTTCTACTTCTATCCACTTTGTGAAATAATCTATTCCCACTATTAGGTATTTGACTTGTCCTGGCGCCTGGGGAAAAGGACCTAACAAATCCATTCCCCATTTTGCAAAGGGCCATGGGGAGGTGATACTAATGAGCTCCTCTGGGGGGGCCACGTGAAAATTTACATGCATTTGACACGGTTGGCACTTTTTCACAAAGTCTGTGGCATCTTTCTGCAAGGTTAGCCAGTAGAATCCAGCTCGGATCACCTTTCTGGCTAATGACCTTGCTCCGAGATGGTTCCCGCAGATTCCACTATGTACCTCCTCTAATACCTCGGTGGCTCTTGAGGTCGGTACACACTTTAACAATGGTGTTGATATCCCCCTTCTATAGAGAATATTTTTCACCAAGGTATAGTGTTGTGCTTCCCTTTGGATTTTCTTGGCCTCCTTTTCCTCCTTGGGGAGGATGTCGAATTTCAGGTATTCGACTAAGGGGTTCATTCCTCCGAGGTTTAATCCGACCACTTCAAAGACTTCTTGTTTGTCTTCCATTTTTACCACTGAAGGTTCCTGGAGAGTTTCTTAGATCAGACTTCTGTTATTTCCTCCTGGCTTGGTACTTGCTAACTTGGATAGGGCATCTGCTCTGCTATTTAGGTCCCGAGTTATGTGCGTGACCTCGATTTCTGCAAAGCGCCCAAGGTGTTCCAGAGTTTTTTCCAAGTATCTCTTCATATTTGGGTCTTTTGCCTGATGCTCTCCACTTATTTGGGAGGTCACCACTTGAGAGTCACTGTATATCATCACCTTCGTAGCACCGACTTCTTCTGCCAGCTTCAATCCTGCAATCAAGGCTTCATATTCTGCCTGATTATTTGAAGCTGGGAATTCAAACTTGAGGGAAACCTCTATCTGGGTTCCCCTTTCATCTACCAATATTATGCCTGCGCCGCTTCCTGTTTTATTGGAGGATCCATCTACATAGAGTTCCCATGTAGTTGGTTTATCCTCTTGATCCCCTGCATATTCTGCAATGAAGTTGGCGAGGCACTGGGCTTTAATCGCCGTCCGAGTTTTGTACTTCAAGTCGAACTCGGAGAGCTCTATTGCCCATTGAACCATTCTTCCTGTAACATCCGTCTTTTGGAGGATTTGCTTCATGGGTTGGTTCGTGCGGACTCTTATTGTGTGAGCTTGAAAGTAAGGCCGTAGCCTTCGAGAGGCTACCACTAAGGAGTAGGCAAATTTCTCTAATTTGTGATACCTTAGCTCAGGGCCCTGTAGAACTTTACTGATGAAATAGATTGGGTATTGACCGTCCTCGTCTTTTCTTATCAAGGCTGTTGAGACAGCCTTGTCTGCCACGGATAGGTATAGGACGAGGTCTTTTCCGGCTACAGGTCGGGTCAAAATAGGAGGTTGGCTCAAAAACTTTTTGAACTCCTGGAACGCCTCCTCGCATTCGGGAGTCCATTCAAACTGGTGTCCCTTTCTCAATAGGGAGAACAGTGGAAGGGATCTTATTGTTGATCCTGCCAAAAATCTGGAGAGAGTTGCTAGCCGGCCATTCAGCTGTTGGACCTCTCTCAAACAAGTCGGGCTTTTCATTTTCAGGATAGCTCTACACTTGTCGGGATTGGCTTCGATCCCTCTTTGTGTTAGCATGAATCCTAGAAATTTTCCTGCCTCCACCGCGAAGGCGCACTTTGCAGGATTTAGTCTCATCCCGTGCAACCTTATGGTGTCAAAGACTTCTGAAAGGTCAGACAAGAGGTCGACTTCTTTCTTGGTCTTTACCAGCATATCGTCGACGTACACTTCCATTAAGCTCCCTAGGTGAGGGGCAAACACCTTATTCATCAGCCTCTGATATGTGGCCCCTGCATTTTTCAATCCAAATGGCATGACCACGTAGCAAAAGTTAGCTCTGGGCGTGATGAATGATGTTTTTTCCTGGTCTGGTTCATACATCGGGATTTGGTTATACCCCGAGTAGGCGTCCATGAACGACAAGTATTGATACCCTGAGCTAGAGTCTACTAGGGCGTCAATGCTTGGTAGTGGATAAGGGTCCTTGGGACATGCCTTATTTAAGTCGGTGTAGTCGACGCACATTCTCCATTTACCATTTTGTTTTTTGACTAGCACTACATTGGCTAGCCATGTTGGATACTTGACTTATCTGATGAAACCGGCTTCTAGGAGCGCTTGTACTTGCTCCTCTACTATTAAAGCTCGCTCTGGGCCGAGCTTGCGTCTTCGCTGTTGTACAGGTCGAGATCCCGAGTAGACCGAGAGCTTGTGGGACATGAGCTCGGGATCTATCCCAGGCATGTCGGAGGCTTTCCAGGCGAAGAGATCGGAATTATCTCTTAGGAGCTTAGTCAACTCTTGTCTTAGGGTTTCCCCCAGGTTGGTTCCTATGTGAGTGTTTTTCCTTCCTCTTCTCCGACCTGAATCTCCTCGGTTTTTCCTCCGGGTCGTGGTCGCAGCTCTTCTTTAATCCTTGCTCCACCGAGCTCTATTGTGTGAACTTCTTTGCCTTTTCCTCTCAGGTTTAGGCTTTCATTGTAGCATTTCCTTGCCAACTTCTGATCTCCCCTCACCGTTGCTATCCCCGACCTCAGAGGTGGGGTGTCGATACCACCGCTCCGAGTCGATTAAGGGTAGCTCTGTCAATTAAAGCATTATAGGCCGACCCCACGTCGATGACTATGAAGTCTATACTCAGAGTCTTTGATTTTTCCCCCTTTCCAAAGGTGGTGTGGAGGGGCAAAAATCCTAGTGGCTTTATTGGCGTGTCGCCTAATCCGTACAAGGTGTCGGGGTAGGCTCTTAACTCTTTCTCATCTAACCCTAGCTAGTTTGTCGAAAGCGGGCTTAAAGAGGATGTCCGCTGAGCTTCCTTGGTCTACTAGTGTTCTGTGGAGATGGGCATTTGCCAGGATCATGGTAATTACCACTGGGTCGTCGTGCCCAGGGATTATTCCTCGCCCATCTTCCTTTGTGAATGAAATGGTTGGAAGGTCGGATGACCCCTCTCCGACCTGGTAAACTCTCTTGAGATGTCTTTTACGAGATGATTTGGTGAGCCCCCCTCCTGCGAACCCTCCTGAGATCATATGGATATGTCTCTCTGGAGTCTGTGGTGGTGGGTCTCTTCTATCCGTATCATCTCGCTTTCTCTTCCCATGACTGTCCGACCTTTCCGTGAGATATCTGTCAAGCCGACCTTCCCTAGCCAGTTTTTCTATCACATTTTTAAGGTCGTAACAGTCATTTGTCGAGTGACCATATATTTTATGGTACTCACAGTAGTCGCCGCGGCTCCCTCCTTTTTTATTTTTAATGGGTCTGGGGGGCGGCAGCCTTTCAGTATTGCAAATTTCTCTGTATACATCCACTACAGGAACTTTCAGTGGAGTATAAGAGTGATATTTTCTTGGCCTATCGAGGCCGAGTTCTTTCTTCTTCTTAACTTCCCTCTCCCTCTCTTTCGTTGAGGGAGGGTGACCAGGTCGCCAACTTGGATCTCTTAGCTTAGCATTTTCTTCCATATTGATGTACTTTTCAGCTCTTTCCTGTACATCACTTAAAGAGGCGGGGTGTCTTTTTGATATGGACTATGAGAAGGGACCTTCTCTAAGACCATTGACTAGCCCCATGATGACTGCCTCGGTGGGCAGGTCTTGAATCTCCAAACATGCTTTGTTGAACCTTTCCATATAGGCCCGTAAGGACTCCCCGACCTCCTGTTTTATTCCCAGGAGACTTGGTGCATGTTTTACTTTGTCTTTCTGGATGGAGAACCTCATCAAGAACTTTCTTGAGAGGTCTTCAAAACTGGTAATCGACCTCGGAGGGAGGCTGTCGAACCACTTCATCGCTGCTTTTGACAAGGTTGTCGGAAAAGCTTTGTATCGCGTAGCGTCAGAAGCGTCAGCCAGATACATCCGACTTTTAAAGTTGCTCAGATGATGCTTTGGATCAGTGATTCCGTCGTAGAGGTCCATATCGGGACTTCTAAAGTTTCTCGGAATTTTTGCCCTCATTATGTCCTCGCTAAAAGGATCTTTCTCCCCTAAGGGCGAATCTTCTCTACCGTCGTGGGAGTTCTGACCTTTGAGGGAGGATTCTAACTTTAAGAGTTTTCTTTCTAACTCTTTTCGTCGCTCCATCTCCTCTTTTAGGTTCTTTTCGGTTTCCTTTTGTCGTTCCCGTTCCTGTTCTAGCTGCTCGAGGCGACTGTGGACTAATCCCATGAGCTCAATTGCGTGGGATGGTCCTTCTTTTTCTGATTCGCGCCCCTCCGAGGAATTTACCTTCGGATTTTTGATTCCGGAGGTGCCTTCCCTGTGTTGATCATTGGCTTCCTGGTGAAGGGTCTGGTCTGCCTCATTGTTTTCAGTGTTCAGATTCTCTTGTTCAGAATCTGTCTCCACATGACCCTCTTCAGGGGATCTATTCGCCATCACTGGTTGATCTCTCGGGTCCCCGGCAACGGCGCCAATGTTACGGTGGGTAACCGGAGATTAATGGGCTGGATGGTGTTGGTTGGCCCAAACGTACGAAGGAGGTGGCTTTCGAGTGGATCTGTTACTCGATGTTCCTCCGTCCGACTTGTACGTGTGAAAGAATGGGGGGTGGTACCTGCAAAGACACTCCGATGCCTAAGTTAGCAAGAGTGTGAGCAGGTTAGAGAGTATTGGAACTTAGAGATACCTGAATGGTGTCAGTGTATTTATAGTGGTGAACCAATAACCACCGCTGAAGTAGTGCCATCTTTTTAGGCGGATAATCGTTCCCATATCTTAGGGAGGTTAAGATATGGCTCTATGAAGTGGTTAGAGAGTTTCTAGGGGAAATTACTCATTCGAATGAGTGTTATCTGCCAGCTAACCCTCGTATCCGACTTCTTTGGAGCAGGTCGTGTTCAGTACCGACTTCTTGGGATGAAGGCTGGTACTGGGGGGAGAGCCAACCCTTCGGGTTGGGCTTCTTTGCTTGGATCCTGGGCCCTATTTATTGGGCCAAGGTATGAACACTTTCATTTTAAATAAATTATTTTTTTTATAATTTTACTCTTAAAGTTTTTTAGTTATCATAAAATATTTGTAGGATGACTAGTATATAAACTTGCAGAAAAGAAAAAAATAATATATATATATATATAATAAAATATAAATGATACATTTTGTCTCTAATGTATCAGAATTCTTTAAAATTATAAAAAAAATAAATTTATTTAAACTAAAAATAATGTGATTAAATGTAATTTATTTAGATGTAATTAAAAAATAATTGAATATTATGTACAGTAAAAAATTAATATTATTAAAAGATAAAATTAAATTAAAATTTATTTTTATGTATCGTTTTTGTCCCTAACGTTTTTGCCCTATTTAAATCCCTAACGTTTCAAAATTGTCTCAATTTCGTTTCGCCGTCAATTCTGTTAACAGATCCCTAACGGCAGGACAACATTGAGTCAATTTTGAAACGGTAGAGATTTAAATAGGACGATTGAAACGTTAGGGACAACTTTGGGACTTACCCTAAACGTTGGGGACAAAAACGATATTTTACTCTAGATATTAAATAACCAACTTAACCAACTTGGGTTGGTCGAGTAATCAGCTCACTCGTCCGTTTAAGCAAGTGTCGGGAGTTCGAATCCCACGTTGTGCATGCAACAGCTCATTGGTCAGCGGCAAATCCTTAAATGGAGCTCAGATTCGTGACAGATTAATCCTTAACCTGTCGGGTTGGGGATACCGTTTGAATAAACAAAAAAAAAAAAAAACCAACTTAGGTTGGTAAAATGTTTAATTCATTAACTAGTAAATATATTTTGAAGTATTAAAAATTCTCTCTTTTATGTTTAAGTGTTATTAGTAAATTGGAGAATCAAAAATATAATAGTACCATTATATAAGTGAGTGATCATAAAACCAACTAATTATGTGTATTATACTTAGATGAAATATTTGCAATTCACATCGAAATTACTATATCTGTATTTCATATCGGTGGCATTGTTTTTTTAATTCCTGGAGCATATTTGAATAAATAAATAAATAAGAAGAAATGATAGTGACCCAAACTAATTTTAATATGACACCCATTTTCGAAGGTCAGAAAAACGTTATTGTAAATTTTACTCGTAAACTCAGACTCAAATGAACTTAGAATGGATTAAAAAATTCCAACCAACAAGGTTAATGATGTCTCTCCTTTCAAGTATTATTATTATAGCCATTAAGATCAAAAGTTGCTAAGAGTGCACTTTGCTCTGGGAGGATCTTTGCATTTCAATGCCTCATCTCCCTCTTTGTTAAATTTATTTGGAATTCCAATCTTATTAACTTGGTTAGACGAGACTTTAGCTTCATGATTTCCCACCTTCACTCTTACATCCCTTTGTCTATGAGCTCGAGATTCCTTGTTGACCAAGTCATTTATGCTTCCAATTAATTCATCATTTTCTGAAACGAAAATAACGTTTCTAATTAAGTCATTTATTAGAATATTGGTTGGTCAAATCTTAGTTTCAGTTAAGGTTAAAATAATAATAATAATAATAATAATAATAATAATAATAATAATAATAATAATAATAATAATAATAATAATAATAATAATGCAAAAGTTTATTTAAGCCTCTAGTCTTCACATAATATGAGCCATAATTTTCTCGCTAATTAACGAGAATTTACCGGGACTAGATAGAACTGCACGTGGACGTAAGGCAGCAGAATTAGATCTTGCAATTTGTTTTGGCCTCTCACCAACTTGTTTGCTATTCTTCAATATTCCTGTAAATCATAATATGATTTATTCAAGATTCTAAGAATCGAATCAGCTATTGAATCGGTTAAATTAGAGGTTTAATAGTTTAAAAATTTAATTAAAATTAAATTACATGTAATAAAATAGTACATATATGTACAAAACATACGTTTTTTTTTTGTGTTTTATTAAAATTAACTGCTAAAAACTGGATCGGTTCGGCCGATTTATCAGTTTTTGAAATTTTTGTACTAATTTAGTTGACAAAGAAGTTTTTATCTGAACTGAATTAGTTTTGTAGTTTTTTTTTTGGTTAATTGAATCGAACAGGCTGATTTAGTTCGATTTTTAAAACTATGGATTTATTAGATCCAACCCAATAATTATTCTATTGGTCCTTATAGTTTTACCAAATTTGTAATGAAGTTTTTATATTTTTTTTTCAATTAAGTTCCTATATTATTTTTAATTTTATAATTAGATCATTTTCATGTAAAAAATATTAAAACGAACAGAATATTCTTCTCAAAAAATATATGGTCAAAGATTTAGTTAGGTTTTTAGTTATAGATACTTTAAAATTTTAATTTGCAAAGAAATATTCAATTGACTCTAATATTTTTTAGAGTAGAAAGAATCTAATTATAAAATTAGAAACGGTACAAGAACCCAATTAAAAAAAATATAAGGACCTAATTGAAAATTTAGTAAAATTATAGAGACTAACAGAGTAATTAAATCTAAATCGATATAATGTTTCATATAAAATTTTGCTATCTAAGCTAACTTTTTACAAGAAAAAAAAAAAAACAAAACAAAACAAAAGAAGTATAGTTCCATTTATTATTTGCGTATAGTTAGGTAGAAAATGTTTAGAAACAACAAACAAGTGAAACTTTCACATCCTAACCAAGTTGAAAATGTTGGCTGGTTTAGGAGAAGTATCTAACTAACTTATTTTAGCTTTTAATCCTTTTTAGCTGAAGTTCTCAACGTTAAGTTTTTTTTTTTTAATAATAAAATAAAAAATACAATATAAGTGTCTAAACTGGTTGCCCAAAGCTGATGTAGTGATTTGCAAATAAATTTTTCTATTTTATTAGCACACTAAACAATTTCCTTTCAATAAATTAAATGATTATAGTAATAATAAATATAAGGTTAGTCAAAATAGTAAATATTTCTGTTTTGGCTCAGCCCATCAAGCCTAAGATCTGGACTCGGATGACCGCCCGACCCGACGGGTTACCAAATCCAAATCAGGAGGTGACCCGAACGACGTCCCCTTTCGCGTGAGCCTAGATAGCTAGCATAGGAAGTTTCTAAGAAAGAGGGTCTGGCCATGTGGTACCCGTCCTAAGTACAAACTATATAAGGGGAGGGGCTTACCTCTCCCCCAGGTACGTCACTCACACTAAATCTAACCGCCACCTTTTTCGTACGACTTCTAACTTGAGCGTTGGAGTCCTTTTTGCAGGTGGCACTCCCCCTCCACACATCGTCAGCTCGGAAGCACCCTGTTCGCACCTCGCTCCTGGCAAGTCCTCCCAGCCTTCCACTCTCACGCAGAACCCGACCCGTTCCAGACCCGGTCTAACGAACAATTTCATACTTTAATTAGAGGTTATCTTCGTTTAGAAATTTTGAACAAAACTCATTATTCGTTATCTTCTCCTAAAACATGCACAATCAATTTCATATTGGAACTTTGAAGTCAACGCTTAGAAAACAAATTGTTGGAGGAGTGAAAAAAGAAAGACATTGTGTTTAAATAAAACAAAATTACCTTCAAAATGTAGGGAGTCAATGAACTTCAGGAACACCCTACTTTCACTATCACTTTCTGAAAAATCATCATCATCGTCTTGATCTTCGGTTCTCACTTTCAGTCTTGGATACACTTTAAAACAGAACACATACACAAGTTTAATAAGTAAGAGATTAACACCATGATATATATATGGTTATGTAAATATATTCGAAAATATATATAATTACCCAAAAATAATCTCTTAACGGGAATAAATTAAAGCAATAATTCCATCTAACAAGAATTACCGAATGATTAGCCAACTAAAATGATATTTTGACAAATTAATAAAACAACAAATATTTAGCTAGAGCAATTAATATAATAATGAAGCCTAGTATATCATATCATAATATTTTGTAATAAGCAACAATAATATAATGTAGTAGTATTGATGAACACACATAGATGTGTGAGGGAAACTCACTTATTAATTTCTTTTGCTGCTTCGAAATTAGAGTTTGGAATATAGTTGCACGTAAAATGAGAGAACATATTCTAAAGTTGAAAATTCTTGTGGTTTATATAAAGCCTTTAATTTTAGCCTATGCTACTGGTAAATGAGTAAAAATGAAGTCAAGTTAGGAGGGATAAACTGAAAAAGTGAAAAGGTACTATGTATAATTAATTAACTATGTTTCTTTACTTGAACACCAAGAATGTCAGATCAGATTGTTCAGATACATGTGTGTGGCATTCATTGAGAACTAATTTGTTTTTCTGAATTCTTCATGTCTTGGTCAATCTCTGCAAGGTCCATGCTGATTTTTTTCCCCCCTATTTTCTTGTTGATTTTCTCTTTTAAACTGAGCTCTCCTTGAACTTTGTTGATTCTCTTTCTTGCCTTGGATATTAGCTTTATCTTTATTCTTGGTTTCATAATTTTCTCCTTAATACTTTCACATGTTTCTTCATAGATATCCTCCATGTATAGCCTTTTAACAAAAATACAGTGAAGAAAGCTTTTATTTCAATCATTTGAAGAAGATCGGTGGATGGATGGAGGAGTGATGCATATTACATGAGAGTAGTAGTTTTTGAAGGCTAAAAGTTATTAGGTTTTTTGCAAAAGGTTAAACGTTGGATTAGTTTTATTTTCAAAAATGAATCATCCCAATATAGAATTATATTTTATTAAAAAATAAGTCTATATGCTCCTTGCTAAAATTATTTAGAGCAATTTCAATGCATTCTTTTTAGAATCTTTGTTCTGAGATATGAAGACCTTTGAAAAACTTTTTTTGGTTGGAGAAAAAATGATGTCTGTCCTTGCTCACAGTTCGAGGAAGTAAAGCTCCTCTGAAGAGAGACAAAAAAAAAAAAATACCAATATATATTTGCCATATTTCATAAAACATTTGGAAAAAATTAAATAGTGAATATTAGGAGTAATAACGGTAATATATTATCACTCTATAAATATTAAATACACACTTTTATTTTTATTCCCTCAATTTCTTTCTATCTTCAATATTTTTTAAATTTTTTCGACAAAAATTTTTCTAATATTTTTGTTATCATATAAAAAAAAATTGTTTAGTTATTTTTCTTATAATTTAATTAGTTATACTCTTTTCAAATCATAATATTTACCTTCAAAATCTTTTTTAAAGAAAATGAAAATTTACTTCACATTGATAAGCTATGTTTAAATTAAATATAATTTTAAAATTCTAACTTTCTCTAATTAAATAGATCTAAATCAAATCATTTAATTTTAAATTTTTACATTTAATATTTAAAATTATATTTATAAGTTTAAATTAAATAATATTAATTCGAAATTATGATTTAGTATGTCTTAAATAATATTAAACAATTAATTATTGATTTAATTAATTAGTTTTAAAAAATAATTAAATTAAATTAAACTGTTAAAATTTATTTTTATAACTATAAAAATTTACTACAAAAAATAATATATATATATATATAAACTCATAATTAGGTGAGACCCATCCTATGTGTGCCCAGATCGGGAGGAGACTGCCCGATCTCCCCCCCTTCAAAAAAGAAATTAAATTTAAAATTGTTATATTTTATTTTTAAAAATATTTATCTTTTATTTATTTATTAAAAATGTCCAAAATTTTCCTTTCATCCCACATATCTTAGAAGAATAAAAATTCAGTTACCTTTCCTACCTTCCTCTACTTTTTTCCTCTCAACTTTCTTTCTTCTTTCCAACTAAGCAAAGCATAAATGATCATCCCACAAGATGAACCAAATTACTAAAACCACTGATATTATCAGAAGGAAAGAGTAATTGAAACATTGTTGGCTTAGTTTTCCTCATATCGAAGCTTATAGAATACCAGTGGGGGAAGTTCAAATAGGTTTAGGAGAAAAATAAAATGCACATTCCACAATGATAAATGTATGCCTCTGGAGAAAATAGACACAGATATTAATAAATGAATCGGGTAAATTAATAAATGAGCTTGAAACAAGGAACAAGTTCATAGGGCTCTCACGTAAAAATATGCAAGTACAAACTAATTCCAGGTCCTGCAAATCATTCAGCATATAGAACAGCACTAGAGCATAGAATGGATGACCCTGCAAATTCATGAAATATTATTAGAAATATTCAACTTAATAAAAGAACCGATACACAATATTATGCTACATTCTATTAATAAACTAAATTATGTCTATTGAGTCTGCTTCTCTCCTCAACATCAACCCCATGATCCACACACACACACAGACAGTCACATAAATGCTAACATGATCAATAACATTTATATGACAGGAGGGTGTGAAGGCATGGAAGAAGGAAAAAGTCAAAACATGTAATTTTAACATAAATCTATAATTTCGCTAAAACAGCAAGCAAAAGTCTACAATACATAAGGGTGTTCTTGAGAAGCTATATATAGAGAACGATAATGGTAAAATATCAACAATCACCAAGTCAACATCCATCAGATTAAGATTCAAGTTCTTTAACAGGTTAAACATTGAACAATTAACATTTGTTAGGGAATACGCCAATCAGAGTTACAAAAAGATTACAGCGGTTGAATTATGAACATTATTATACAGAAAACAACACAGCCTTACAAGTCACTATGTGGTTTAGGGAACTCTTAAAAACTATTTTATGGGGAACAAAATTACACATTAAGCAATAATATCAATTTCATGACTACGGATATTTGTATGTTTAAAAGAGAAAACCTACCACTGAATAGAGGTACCATGTAGCTCAGAAGAAGATTATTGAAACACCCATCATAAAGCAACCTACGGATACCCACGGGCTTAATCGCTCCCCTGTTTCAGCAACAACTCCAGAAGATAAAATCACTGATTATCATCCAATCAAATATATTTTTTATGCTCACTTACTTTGTAGCATTTCATTTTAGAGCTTTCTGGGCAAAATAAATATCTAACACAAAAATATATTCCTCAATACATCCCCACAATGGTAAAGCTAGGACTCAAGGATTCCACCATAATTTAGCCTTGTGATCACAGGACATTAAAATGCATTTCGAAGGAGGAATGCTCCAACATAGCTAGGATTTATAGAAAAGATACATAAATATCTATAGAAGTGGTTGAGGTTGTAAAAGATGAATATTGGCACAGAAATAAAATGAGATTACGACTAAAATCCAAACCTTCTCTATTTGCATCCATCATAAAATCATAATGAATTATTATATCCCTAGATTTTCAACCAAGAAAGGTAAGTCATAAACACTCACTAAGAGTCCATATCCTTCTTGTTTAAAGGTAAGAAGGTGCAAGTACAACTAACTATGGTTTGATAAGTCAGGATTGGACTAGGGTTAACAAACTGATTGATTAGAAAAATAGCAATACATGATAAATTGACAAATGGAGAAATCTTTAGAGCATCAATCACATGGAGCCAAAAATAAAAAGGAATTTTTTTTTTTTTACAGAAGCAAAGGGAAACATAAAATACAAATCCATGGTAACCCAAATGCAGATATGGCTTCTTCCCTACCCTTCTTTCTGCTCCAGTCATTTCCATAGCATAAACAAAGAAAACAACCAGAAATTTGAAAGTGCACATGAAAAATTAAAATGAAACTTCACCCAATAGTAAATCAAATAGGAGACTGTTACCTATTCTTGCCGCCTTCCAAAAGAACCCACGAAATCTGTCGCAAAAGAACTTGTCATTAGTGATTAGTGTCACTTGTTCAGCAAGATCTAAACATATGCTATGAAGAAAGCAAACACATTTGCAAAATCCAAAAGATATATACAATGATTCAAAGAATCAAAACATAATATAACTAGGTGAAGGTTCCAAAAAGAATTGTGATTGACGAAACATGTAAATTCACATGTGAATAAGTGAATATTATCAAACATTTGTAGAAAGAGAAAGGGTAACCGCAGATATCGTTAAAATTAGGGACTCTATTCAATAACAGAAAATAATGGTGCAGTCATGCGCACACCATCCATGGGGAAGCTATGATGCTAAAGGTGTATCAACACATGTTTCAATCACAACCAAAAGTCACACCATATAGCAGCCACTACTGCACTATGCAGACTAAAAATCCAAGACCCCTGTTTCCTATGGATTGTATAGTTTCTTTTTTCTTTTACCCTTCCGATTCTGCTTGTGTTTCTTCAAAGGTTTTTTAGATCAAAATCGCCCACTAAAAAGATTTAGCAACCAAATTTGTACGACCTGGATTTAGTTAAGTATATCAAAATAACATTTAACAAAGCAAAGAGTATTTGGCAGGATAAATGAGTCAAGAATCAAGATAAGGGAACAGATCGTCCAAATGTTAGATGTTCACAAGTCATTATCATGTGAGATTACTCACCATTGATTTTAAAAATGGGACCCAGACAAGAATGACATAAAAGAAAGAGTAAATACCTCAAATTTTCAGATCGGACACTTTGGTCCCCAACAAATTTTTGTTCACCAAAAGTCCTTGAGAGTTACTCTTGTCGGATAGATTGGTCCCTTGGTCACTTTCAATCAAATTTTCAATGTGTTGGACAAATAGGTCCCTAGTCCCCCTTCAAAATGACGAAAGGACCAATTTGTTTGGCGGGAGTAATTCTTGAGGACTTATAGTGAATAAATATTGGGGACCAAAGCATCCGATTTAGAATTCCTTGAGGACCAAATTGGGTGTTTTTTTTTTTCTAAAAGAAATAACGATGAAAAAGCAATAAGATCATTCGAAAATTTAACATGAGAGGATCCAATCCCATGGAAATGGAGAATGTGCTAGAGATGTGTTGATTTTTCATAATGATACTTTGACTTAGGGTTGATGTGGTTGGGACTGGTTCACCTATAAAAAACGTGAGGCAGCAAGCAAAAGTGAAGAAGAAAACTAGTTCAAGTCTTTCTAGATCATAGGGACAGAACCTATATAATATGTAAAGGAGGAATAAGCCAATGAAATTAACATGGAAAGTTACGTGTAGTATATTGAAGACAATTATTCCAACCAATGAGCATGTTTAGGGTTTTAAAACATAAGTTACTTTAAGTCCTAGAGACCTAAACATAACTATGCTTTGGTTCTGTAATTTGTTTACTCACTTATGCTACAGGACTTCTGTTGTAGTGACTTGTTAAATTTGCATCAGATTGATGATGATTGTGTGTTATTTATAAATGTTTGCATCTTGTGCCTTACTCTTCAATGTGATAACAATCTCACTCTCCTGTATCCTATTGAAGCATATTAAGGTTCAGCTGCTCTGTTTTAGTATTCAAGATTAATAACTATGATGATTAAGAGAACTCTAAAATTTTCGATAAAAATAACATTAGGAAGACTAGGGAGTACATTGAGGACAAGGAACTATTATCCCCAATTGTTTTCCATGTTTAGATGTTTAGATAAGTTCCCAAACAAGGTAAACTGATAAAGGTTTAGAAAAAGGCTGTTTTTGGTTGAAGGCTAAAAATGGGATAGAAATTTTCATGGCTGAACTAAAGCTTCCCTATTCTTCCATTCTCCTCCATCTAAAAATCAAGAGAGTATCACATATGCCATTTTAGTAATAAGTAAAAGCTAGTCATCGAACATGTGGGCAAATTGAATTGCTCCAAGAAACATAGATTAATATCCTAACCCTAAAGTGAATACTATATCCTCACAACAACACACCAAAAAGCAACATTCATAATGAAAGCATATGTATTTAGATGAAGCCATAATGGATAATCAACAGTTCAAGTGTTCAACATCTCCATAAACACTACCGTAGTGCAATCTATTCTATATCTATTACCTATCACTATCACTTTTTACTAAATCCTGGATCAACAAAAAGCAACAATGAAAGGTAAAATGTATGAACGAACAGTAATATATATAGAAACGTATCTATGTATGTATGTATGTATATAGATGCAAATACATACCCAGTTCTTTGTTCAAGGACTGCTGGAAACTGCATCTTGAAGTAAGTGCAGGCACATATTCCAAGTAGTATCACAGTAAGGAACGAATGGAAATTGAATAGCGCAGACTGAAAACAAATGTGTAAAATGGATGTCAAAAACCAAAAAAGCATTTGCCCTCAGTAGATAAAATTAAAATTAAAATAATAACGGACAAAAAACTCATTCAAGAATCAGAATTGAAGATCCCTTACCATTTTCACACGTTAGAATGCACTATTCTTCACTTTTTCTTACACCAACTGTAACAAAAACATAGTAAGATGTGAATCATACAAGTAATAATTGAGTAAATCATAACTCAAGAATAGATCTGATCTATTGAATGCCTGAATGGTTTTATTTATCGACAAGGTGGCATAGATCTTGAAAAGGAGGAGAAAAAGAGAGAATACGAACAAGCAAATAAGAAAATTGGGGTGGGTTACCAAAATTGAAGCAAATAAAATAAGGTGAAAACTCAGGTAAAGTCGATTTCACGTGAAGTTGATATCTGAGAGCCGTTAGATGAAAATTTAGTCAAATCAGTCAAATCATCTAACGACTCTCAGGTATCAACTTCACGTGAAGTCGACTGCACCTGAGTTTCCACCATAAAATAATCCCACGCATAATTGTCAAAACCGAACCGGGGATCAAATCGGTCAGTTACTGGGTCATTGTGTCACTGGTTCAACCGATGGGTCACAAGTTCAACCGGTTGACTAAGTCTTATTTAAATAAAAATATAAAATAATAAAAAACTTAAAATTCGGTATGCATGTCTTCACAAAGATTTTAACAACAATCGAGTCTCAAATTCTAAATATAACTAATACGAAAATAAACATAAAACTAATCATTACTACTACAATAATATCTTAATTTGATAGAATAAGAATAACAATCCATAAACTATATCCAATGAATAATTTCAAAGTCGGAGCATCTAAAAAAATTCAACATCATTCCATCAGCAACAATCAACACTCAACAAAATCACTTCGTATTCATAATCAATAAAACCAATTAACAATCAACGAAATCATTCATAATCAGCAAAATCATTGCATATTCATAGTTAGCAAAACCAATTCATAAACTCAAATCAACGAAATCATTCATAATCAGCAACATAATTCATAAACCAATTCAACACTCAGCAAATCAATGCCTATTCATAGTCAGCAAAACCAATTCATCAACCAATTCAACAATCAACGAAATCATTCATAATCAGCAAAATAATTCATAAACCAATTCAACAATCAACGAAATCATTCATAATCATCAAAATAATTCATAAACCAATTCAACACTAAGAAATCACTGCATATTCATAGTCAACAAAACCAATTCATAAACCAATTCAACAATCAAAGAAATCATTCATAATCATCAAAATAATTCATAAACCAATTCAACACTCAACAAATCACTGCATATTCATAGTCAGCAAACCCAGTTCATAAGCCGATTCAACAATAAAATTAACAACAATAACATTTCAACCATTTCAACGTTTCAAGTTCAACCTCTGTCATATCTAATCAGATTCATAAATCAAACAACAATAAAATTAACAGAAATAACATCAATGAATCAACTATTAAAACTTAATATAGAATATTAGAATAACTGAAAAAAAAAAGAGATTACGTGTTGACTGTTGTTGCAGCGGCAGAATCAAGCAGTGAAGTGCAGGCAGCAATAATCGCAGAAGAGAAGCGAGGGAGGGACGGAGGAGCGGCGCAGCGAGACGCAAGCATTCACCAGGAAGCACAGCTGCAGGAAGCGAGGCAAGACGCGAGCAGTGGAGCACACCCGGCCTTTGGTGCAGTGATGGCGGACGAGCGGAAGAGACGCGAGCGTGCGATGGATCCGGCGAGAGCACAGGATGCGGTGGATCCGGAGGAGACGCGACTCGCGAGCACACGATGCAGTGGATCCGGCGAGAGGCGCGGCACGGAAGCGAGCGTGCGGTGGCGGTGAACCGAGGTGAGAGTCAGAGAGATGGGGGAAAGAGAAGAGGGGGGGGGGGGGTTGCTTTCTGTGTGTGGGGGTGAGAGCTGGGAGGGTGGGGTGGGGTTACGGATAGGCCTAGGGTTTTTTTCTTTAATTCTGAACCGGTTCGGATTTCTAAAACCGGCGAGTTCACCGATTTTTACAGTATCTGCCGGATCAAACCAATTTTTCACCGGTTCCTAATCTTATTCGGTCTTTTGAACTATCCGGACCGATCCAATGGCTGATTCACTAATTTTTCAGTCTGACCGATCGGTCCAATTCTTACAACTACGTTATAAGATAACGGTTTATCCCTATTAAAGTGAGATTTTGTATCATGATTTTAAAAAAGTAATTTTTGATTAAAACATAATATTATAAATTTTTAAATGAGATTCATCACTTTTATAAAATTATATTTTGACTAAAAATCATATAAAAAATAATTTCTATTAAAGTAAAAATTAAAAGATTTCTAACTTTTTTTATTCTCCGATTGAACTCATATTTTACACAACATAAACATAAAAAATAATTTATATTAAAAAATATTATAAATTTTAAAATGATAACTAACACTCTTTTTGAAATTATATTTTGACCAAAATTTATCTAAAGAATAGTTTTTATCAAAGAAAAATAAAAAATTTTTAATCCACTTTCTCATTTGATTAAATTAAAATTTACTCCAAAATCAATATACAAACTTTTTTATTAAAAAATATTATAAATTTCTTAAACATATACACTCTCTTGAAAATATATTTTTTATTGTAATTCAAATAAATAATCATTTTAATTAAATAGAAATTAAAAAAAAATCTCATGTATACTGTACCCTTCACTCGATTAAAATTTTATTTTGCACCAAAATCATATAAAAATAATATTTTATTATTGAATAACATTATAAGTTTCTAGAAGACACCCATCACACTCTTAAAATTATATTTTCTCAAACAAAAAACAATTTTTCTTAAAGCATAAATTAAAAAATTTCTAGCCCCATTATTCATACCTGATCAAAATAATATTTTGTACCAAAATTAATTTAAAAATGATTTTTTATTAATTCAAAAATTATAAATTTTTAAATGACTCCATCACTCTTTTGAAATTATAATTTTTTAAAAAATTATTTAAATTGATTTGATAAAAAATTTTAAGAAAATGATGGGAGTCATTTAAAAATATATAACTTTTGATTTAATGTAAAATTATTTTTTAAATTGATTTTGGTACAAAATATTATTTTGATCGGGTGAGGGTAATGGGGCTAGAAATTTTTTAATTGTGCTTTAAAAAAAATTACTTTTTGTATGAGAATATAATTCCAAGAATGTGATGGGTGTCTTTTAAAACCTTATAACGCTATCCATAACAAAATATTATTTTTTAACTGATTTTGGTGCAAAATAACATTTTAATCGGGTGAAGGGTATGCATGAGAAATTTTTTTAATTTCTGTTTAATTAAAATTATTATTTATTTGAATTACAGATAAAAGATTATAATTTCAGGAGAGTGATGGATATGTTCAAGAAATTTATAACATTTTTTTAATAAAAAAATATGTATATTGGTTTGGAGTAAAATTTTAATTTAATCGAATGAGAGAATGGGTTAAAAATTTTTATTTTCTTCAGTAAAAGCTATTTTTTAGATAAATTTTGGTCAAAATATAATTTAAGAAAAATGTGGGCTGTCATTTAGAAATTTATAATATTTTCTTTAATAAAAATTTATTTTTAAAATTTATTTGATGCAAATATGATTTCAATCAAGCAAGAAAAAAAGTTAGAAATATTTTTATTTTTATTTTAATAAAAAATTATTTTTATATAACTTTTAGTCAAGATATAATTTCAGAAGAGTGATGGGTGTTATTTAAAAATTTATAATTTTCTGCTTTAATCAAAAACTACTTTTTTATGTAAAATATTATTTTAATTTGGTGAAAGGAATGAATTAGAAATAATTTAATTTTTTTATTTAATAAAATAACATGTTTTATAAATTTTGGTAAAACTATAATTTAAAAAAAGTGATGGGAGTCATTTAAAAATTTATAACTTTTGATTTAATCAAAAATTATTTTTTAAATTGATTTTGAATTAAAATATTATTTTAATCAAGTAAGATGAATGGGTTAGATATATTCTAATTTTTCCTTTAACAAAATTTTTTCTTATGAATTTCGTTCAAAATATATTTTCAATAGAGTGTGGTGGTGTTCAAGAAATTTATAACGTTTTCTTTAATCTAACATTATATTTTATATACATTTCGATGTAAAATATTTATTTAACTAGGTAAGACAAAATGGTTAGAAATTTTTTATTTTTGGTTTCGTGAAAAATTATTTTTTATATAACTTTTGATCCAAATATAATTTTAAAACAGTGATGGAAGTCATTTAAAAATTTATAATTTTATGTTTTAATCAAAAATTACATTTTTATTTTTTTATGTAAAATATTATTTTAATCTGGTGAGAGAAATAAGTTAGAAATAATTTAATTTTTTTATTTTATAAAATTTTACGTTTTATAAAATTTTGTAAAGTAATCATTTTAATAGAGTGATTGGAGTCGTTTAAAAATTTATAAATTTTGATTTAATAAAAAATTATTTTTTAAATTGATTTTGGTACAAAATATTTTTTTGTTTGTATAAGAATAATAATGGGCTAGAAATTTTTTAATTTATGCTTTAAGAAAAAAAAATTTGTATGAGAATATATAATTTCAAAAATGTGACAACCGTCTTTTAGAAATTTATAACGTAACATTATTCTATAATAAAATATTATTTTTTAACTGATTTTGGTGCAAAATAAAATTTTAATTGGGTGAAGAATATGTGTGAGAAATTTTTTAATTTTTGTTTAATTAAAATTTTTATTTATTTGAATTACAACAAAAAGTATAATTTCAGAAGAGTGATGGATATGTTAAAAAAATTTATAACATTTTTCTTAAATAAAAAAGTTTGTATATTAATTTTGTAGTAAAACTTTAATTGAAATCGATGAGTGAATTGGTTATAATTTTTTAATTTTTTTTTAATAAAAACTATTTCTTAGTTAAATTTTGATCAAAATATAATTTAAAAAGAGTGTTGGTTCTCATTTATAAATTCACAATATTTTCTTTAATAAAAAAAAGGGTTAGAAATTTATAATTTTTTCTAATAAAAAGTTATTTTTTAAATTTATTTGGTGCAAAATATGATTTCATCAAGCAAGAAATAAGGGTTAAAAATATTTTAATTTTTAATTTAATAAAAATTATTTTTTATATGACTTTTGGTCAAAATATAATTTCAAAAGAGTGATATTTAAAAATTTATAATTTTTTGCTTTAATAAAAAATTAGGCAAAGTATTAGATGGTCCCAGAATTAAATGGTCCCATAACAAAATATGTTTTTTAAGTTTTTTAATAATTGTTAAATAGTCCTTATTTAATTTTAATTACAAATTAACTCCATATATTTTATTTAATTATAAAAACTATTTTTCATTTTATAAATTATTATTTTATCATTCATCTATTATGTTTATTAACAATCAAAAACAAAAACAATAACAAATTAGATCTTCGATTGATCGTAATAACTTTTTGGCAATCCTAATCGATTAAAAGTTTATCTTTGATCCATTACATCCCTCGAGCGTTGTGAAATTGTGTTTCAGAGAGAATCAATTGATTGAATTTCAAGTTTCCATAACTCAATCGATTGGATTGGACTTCAGGTTATCATAAAACAATCGATTGAAATTGCAAGGCAGTATGGTTTTCGCAAAAATCAATCGATTGATTATATTACCCAATCGATTGAATGATGACTAGAATGTGGGTTCTTTATAATTCAATCATTATTTATATTATCCAATCAATTGAAAGCTTCAAAGCAACTTGAAGTCTCACAATTCAATCGATTGGATGTGTTGCCCAATCGATTGAAGTCTTCAAAGTAATATGGATTTGCCCAATTCAATCGATTGGTTGTGTTACCCAATCAATTGAATTATGCACTATGCCGTTCTCATTTTTCTTATCGTTTCTATTAATTATTATCTTATTATTCATCTATCTTATCTTTAAAATTCTATCTTCAATGTTTTAAATTTTTATTTTGATTTAAATATTCTAATCTTATCTTTTCTTTAATATTAAGATTATAAATTGGTGAATAATCTATCACCAATTATTCAATCCCACAATTGGAATCGTATATCAATCCTTTGATTATAAAAAAATTTATTGTTTTTCTTTCGGATATCCATCTACTTAATATCCAATTTTTCTTCATTCTTTATCCGTCTATTTAATATCCAATATTTGTTCATCATTAATTGATAATCACAGTTGCAACAATCAGCAAAGGTCCAATCAATTTTTTCATTGTAGTGTTCAGAAAACAATCAACCGTTTTGATTACAAAATCGAGGTCAATGAATAGAATCTCTAATTTTGCAATTCTTCGTTTCGATACTTTATTCGTGAAATTGATTGTGTAATGAAAAAATATTTTTTTTTATCTTCTAATAATTCACAGACATTAAGAAATACTAAAAAGTAAATAAATTTTATTATTTTTTATTATTAATTAGCTAGCAAGTAGCAATATTAGAAGCTATTTATTTTTTGGGATGTTATAAGACGGAGTGTACTGAAATTTTTTTTTCATTGGACATTTTTAAGATGTCAAATATATTTACGAACACTGAGATGGATGAGCAATACCAGGAGGACGAAGACATTAATCAACAAGAAGAGCTAGTTTGTGACCAAGATATGATGGATGAACAGAATGAATTCGAACAAGATTTCAGAGATGAATTTACTGAGGGAGCGTATTTTTCTGAATCTGATCCGTCAGAAGATACCCTTGAAGCTGCTTATGTGGTTGACTCCGTGTAACACATTACAACTTTAAATTTCAGTAAAAATTGTGCGAAAAAAATTGGTAAATATCACTTTTCTACTTTGCAGCTTGCATTTGATTTTTATCTGAAGTACTCAAAGTCGAAGGGATTTAGTACAAGGAAGAGTAAGACTTTCAAGAATAGTATTGGCGAGATTTACAAACAAAAGTTTGTATGTCATAGGCAAGGATTCAGGGAGGATAAATATTACACGATGAAAAAAAAAGAAGAAGGAGCCTAGATTGGAAACAAGAACTGGGTGTGAAGCTCGAATGGATGTTAAATTTGTACCTGAAACTGGAAGGTAGCATATCTTTTATTTCTCTGATGAACACAACCATGATCTATTGGATACACAATTTAGTGCTATGTTGCCTACCCAAAGAAAAATGACAGAGGCAGATATTATGCAAATGATGAACATGCTAAAGTCCAGGATTAGCACTTCACAGAAATTTGGTCTTCTAGCTAGTCAAGTAGGCGGGTATGAATTTGTCGGCTATGGTCCCAGAGAAATGTACAATGAGATTGCTCGGCAAAGGCGTCAAGTTCCTGGTGATGCAACATGAGTGTTGAAGAAGTTTGAGGATACGCGGTTGAAGGATCCACAATTATATTTCAAGGCGTGTCATGATTCAAGAGGTTTGTTACGTAACTTGTTCTGGTCTGATGGGATTAGCCAACTAGACTACCAACTCTTCGGAGATATCATTGCTTTTGATACTACGTACAAGAAGAACAAGTATAGTTGTCCATTAGTCATATTCAGCGGAGTTAACCACCACAACCAAACAATTGTTTTTGCTGCTGTATTAATTGTGGAAGAAACTACTGATACATATATTTGGCTCGTGCGTCAGCTCATGTTTGCCATGAAGGGTAAAACCCCGACCTCAATAATAACTGATGGGGCCATGGTGATTAGGAATGCAGTAAGAGATATATTTTCCGAAGTCAGACATAGATTATGCGCTTGGCACTTTATTCGAAATGCGACTAGCAATATTGGAAATCCATCGTTTACATCTAAATTCAGGAAAATCATGTTGGGAGACTACGAAATTTCCGTGTTTAAGCGTAAGTGGGTTCAACTTATTGAAGAATTTGACCTTGAGGATAAGCCGTGGGTGAAAAACATGTATGAAGAGAAGCATATATGGGCTACTGCATATAAAAGAGGTAAATTTTTTGATGGCTTAGAACTACCTCAAGATGTGAAGGTTTACAATCAGTTGTGGCAAGGTATGCGGGGTCGCAGTATGATTTGACAAGTTTTGTAGAGCATTTTCAAAGGTGTGTTGCACACTTGCGTCTTAAAGAATTTAATGCTAATTATGAATCTATACATGGGGTGCCCGTCATGCAGACTTGTATAGAGCTGCTAGAGAGATTTGCTATTGAGGTATACGCTCATGAGATATTTCTATTATCTCGGCCATTTCTTTCTAGAGCTGGATCAATGCGGGTGCTAAACATAGAGAATAACAATGATTTCTCAAAGTACATTGTGTGTAAGCATGGGAGGCCCGATTTTTTGTGGACCGTTGATTTTCATCAAGAAGAAATGATCTTCATGTGTTCCTGTTTAAGAATGGAGTCATTTGGAATTCCTTGTGAACATATTGTGAAAGTTCTGGTTGAAAGAGACATTTGTGAGATTCTCCCATCATTAGTGTTGGATAGATAGACAAAGAAGGTGAAATCAGCACTTAATGATGCAAGTGGGTTCACCAGGGATGCTGTTGTTATTAGTCATCAAAGTGCCTTGATGGAATTTTTTAAACAATTGGCTGTTGTTGCTACTAAAGTCCTAGAGAGATTTGAAGAGACACATGACATTATTATGGGGTTGTATTTTATCTTACAAGACTGCAGACGAAACACTATGCAACCTCAATCAGGTGTAGCTAAAAGTAGGAATCCATATGTGCATCAAACCAATATAGGCTCAAGACAACCATCTAAGAATAAGCGGCAACATTGTAGTGTTTGTCAAATGGAAGGATATAAGAAGACAACATGTTCTTGGCAAAAGAACATTGACAACAACGTTATGGAAGATGAAGCTAATAATGGTTCAGATAACAGTGACATGTATACCAAACCGACTCCTAATTTAGATAGTGATAATTAGCAACCTCCCTGAACTTAATATTTTTCCGTAGAGAATTACTTACATATTCGTGTTTAAATTTTTTTTACTATATTAATAAAATTTTCTATATTCTTCCAATATTCGTGCTTATATTTTTAGTTGAAATGATTGTCAAATAAATCTTGGTTAGACAATAAACAAATTAATGATTTATTTAATTCATAGAATTATTAATTTATATGAATTATTGTTAATAAAAATTTTATTGAATCCATTGGCATTGACAAACCGGTCGAACCACAAACCGATATAAATTACAATTAGGTTATATGTTAAAACCGCAAAAATAGAAAATCAGAATTGAACCGTTAAACTGGCCCAAAACCGATAGGTCAAACCGAACTGGGACGAGACCGGGTTTTTGAATTTGACCAAAAGGACTGCCGTTTTGTGTGCTGATCCACTAATACCCTAACCATTACCAACACAGCAACCCTAACTCACTACAACGGCACAGCAGCAGCAGCACACACTCCCTCCTTCCCATCAGCTTCGAGCTTGTTGTTCCTCTCAACGCCAGCTCACTTATTCCCTCACTTCCGTTCAGCTGCCGGATTTCTCCTACCGCATCGCAAGTTGGACCTTCGAAGCTCACTCCCTCACTCCTGCTCGTGCAACTAACGATTCTGCAGTGGAAGCACAGTAGCCGGGCTCGCCTCCTGCCTCCGTCGCGATGCTCTGTTCCACCGTCGCCGGCGCCATCTTTGTTCCACCGGTCAGCGCTGCTCTCCCTCTTGATAAGAATCTGCTTTGTTCTATGCTTCTATTTTCTAGGTATTTGTTTATAACAATAATTGTTGAATAATTATTGTCTTTAATTTCTAGCATGCACTTGATTCTGCAGTAGACGCATGTAAGAGATATTGCAAATTTCGTCCATCATAAGGTTCAGTCACCACCTATCTTGAATGGACATTCATTTGGAGTACTTATCATTCAATATTATATCTCCTCTTTGGGAAGCAACAACCATGAAGGTACTTTCCAATTTCCTTCTGATTCTGCTACATGTTTTTGTAGTCAATTAAGGTACCAGTATGTTACTAATCCCCCCATCATATGAATATCATATATATCATTTTAGTGTCAAATACATACTTTCCTTGAATCTTTTCATCTGATTGAGTTTGATTCTACTAATAGAAAATACATATCCAAAGCTTAGAGGAGCTATCCTTGTCTGCTCTATGCCTCCTTTTGGTAACAGATTAGTAACTAAGATCACTAGTGTGTTATCATTACTTTTGAATAAAGTGATTGTACCCTAACTCAATTGTGATTTCACTTGTTGAGAATTCTTTTTTATTTTTATTAGTGGTCTTGTCTGGCGATATCTCTTTACCAAGCCAATTGCTGCCTTCAAGGTATTTTGAACAGACTTTCTCAAGAATGTGATTCTTCTGTATTTACCTTCTTATATGTATATATCCATTGACCTGGCCGCAGGTGACACGCAGCTTGGCAGCAAAAGCTTTTCAAACCTCTCTTCCTCTTTGTAGAGAGACATTTTTCTCAGCCACAATGGAGGATCATATTGTTAAAAGGTTTGTTTGTCATCATGTCAATTGAAATTTGATATCGGAAGAATATGGATAAGAATTTAAGTTATGTTGCATGGAGCCATGGAATTACAGAATCCATGATTTTTTTAAAGAATTAAAGCACACTGGTCTACCATAGCTATGACTTTATTTGGTTAAATTTAAATAGATAAGTCTAGAAACTAAACTTATAAACCCCTATAATAAGAGTATGCATTTTTCTATGAAATATCAAATGGTCTATTCATATTGAGTATCACTATCATGCCTTTAGCTTGGTTTGTGTTTGGATTTCAGATATCAAGAGCTAATAAAAGAAAGTTCGAGATTGCCATTGTTTGATTTAAGAAAGCTAAATTCATCACTTCCGATTCCTTCGGCGCCAAACTGCCCTGTCGATGTCCTTGTTTTGGGTGCGAAAAATGACTTCATTGTGGTATGTTGTTCTATGCCGAACACTCGAAAAGAGTTTCTGGCCCCCTCAGATGATGTCAAACTCAAATTCACTGAACTATTGTTGTTTATAGGATGCCGAAGGACTAAATGAGACCGCGAAATTTTACAGTGTGCTGCCGGATTGTGTTGATGCCGTTGCGCATGATATGATGTTGGACGTTTCATGGGAAAAATGAGCAAAAAGTTATTCTGTCATGGATTAATGGTTTGGACAAGTGAGACTTTGAGACAGAGGACATGTTTTTCGATCTTCTCTTCTTTAGATTTAAGTAGTTGTAGATGAGCAAAGTTGAAGGTGCTACAAATCTTCAACTTAAGGCAATATGGAAGGTTTCAACCAGGATTTTCATTGAGCCGTAATCATTCAAAATTATATATATTTACAAATTATTAAAATTATTTCGTTAAGAAAATTAATTTAAAACTACAAATTTATATCATTTTATAATTGTTGTTAAAATTCACCTAATATTCTTTGTTAAATAAAATAATACAATTTAATTTAAGTAAAACCACATATATTTCTCATTTTTTTTCTCACTCAATTTTCTTATTCTTCTCCTATTTTAACTTCTGAGTTTTATTATAAAGATTAATCAAATATCAAGGAATACGCTCTGTGTCAATTATAAGATTCGATGAAAAAAATTGTTTGAGTGTGATGATTGAATACTGTTTGAGTGTGATGATTGAATACAATGATCTTAGTAAATTTGTAATCTACAACTACTTTTGATATTTGAACGGTTAATATAAACCATTGTAATAAATACTTCTAGTTAAATTTGCTAGTTTGTAATTGACAATTTCAATCACATTTACATAAAAAATATTATAGTATTGGTTAATAGATTTTTAAAAATCCTTATTAGTGGAAAATTTTTTTTATTTTGGACCTGAATAAATTTAAACGTACGCCTCACAAATATAAATAAGGAAGAGGATTTAAGGAAAAAAAACTCTTTGGGAAGTGAAAAATAATTTATCATACTAGTTCAAATCTTCAATATATGAAAACATAAAAATAGAATGCACACAAATAAAAAAAATGGGATTTTATCTTTAAGGTAAATTATTTATATAAAGTAAAATATAATTCACCATACATAATATTTGTATGGCATTGTTGTTGAAATAATAAATGAAAATGACATTATTTCATCATAAAAATATGAGTTTCGTTAAACTAAGATATCTATATAGTGCATAGAAAAAGAGTGAAATTGCAAAAGCCAAAAAACTAAAAATATCTATTTAAGAAGTCATTCTAAAATAACTAAAGAAGTACATCCACCAAACCTAACAAATAAATAATCAATAACCCAAGTATTGTAATTTATCAAAGTAACTATTATTATCGTTACATCTCATGGTTTGTATGCATATTCCAAAACTCATTGGCCAACGCTATAATTCGTGACTTCTTCTGATTGATCCAACTCCTGAGTAAATGCACGGTGGTTATCATGCGAATATCATGATCCTCAAGCTGCAATTTATTTATTATGAATTAGTACAAAAAAAATAGAGTATAAATATTAGAGATTTGTAAAAGCTGCTCACCTTGTTGTTACCCTTTGGTTTAAACTCAGTCATATCCATCCACTTCATTACCCAAGTTGCAGAGTTCCAGCTTGAACTACATTGAGGTATATCTTCTGGCCTTATAATTTTGTAGTCATGAAATTGTTTATTATACTCTTGAATGCCATCATCCTTGTAAAAGTTCGACATGATAATTTGCTGCAGTACGTTTGCCTGATTTCAATTAACTAGTTAAATAATAGAAACAAAAAATCCAAAGCAAATAAGCTTATAAAATTTTTTTATGGCCTTACTAGGGTCTTGATAACACGTTCATGATAGTGAATTCTATCATCATTAAATGGGTGTCCAAGTGATAAATTGTACGATCGTCAACCGAGATTACCATTAGATACCAATGGTCATCCTCTTGAATAGGAATATATATCTAGACTATAAAATTTGACCGTGTGTTATGTATGTTGATAAGGAAAAACTATATTTAACAAAGAATATCCAAAAAAAAATCTTACAAATTTTAAATCAGCAGTAGGTTGCATAAATTTGTATATATAGTGTTGCATCTTTTGCTCTAAATGTATCTTGTTAAAGACATCCACCTAAAAACATTAATGCATTCATATAACTGTTACTACATGATAAATCATGGTTCTTTATCAGCATTATATTTATAACTTATAATCAGTAAAATTATCTTGTTAGGTGTTATAGAACATACCACAAATTTTAGTGGAAGTTGCCATGTTGTCTTGAAACTTACATTTTCATCGATGCATCTCATTGCCACTAATTCAAGAATCAGAATCATAATCTAAATTTATTACTCAATTATGCGAAAAATCAAATGTAAATTAATTAATAGATGATTTGTGTACCTTATCCGTAATGGGTCTATCAGGTAGAAAATGATCAAAGTCTGATCTAGTAGCTTTGATTGTGTCTGTTACCACAAATTCTTCACTGTTTCAATTAAAAACTAAAACACATTAGATGGGTCTTCATTGATCGACAAGACGGATAATATCAAAATAACTTACGATGGATCTAGTAAGGCTGAAAATGTATATGCATAGGCCTTTATCTGATCTTCTAAAAGACGCATAGTTGGAGTTGGCATAAATTTACACTTCATTGACTACAAGGTTTAACACGAGTATTAGCAATACTCATTGTAGACTAGATGGTTAATTAGCATTAGGGGTGGCAAGCGGGGAAGCCTGCCCCGCCTAGTGAGGCGGTCCCAAAATTCCAGCCCGCCAAATATCTTCTTTTTTTTTTTTTTTTTAACTTTTAACTATTAAATAATATATATAAAAGTATAAAAAAATTTCTTCTATTTTTTACTTTTAACTATTATAATTTCTAAAACTATAAACAAATTATAATTATATTCACAAACATTAAAGTCTTTGTAATTATAAATATCTAATAAACATAATTATAAACCAAGTTTTCATCCAAAACATAATTATAAATATTGTTCCCAAAGTAAAATAAACATAATCCAAAACATAATTATAAATAGTCTCTAAAACAAAATAAACATAATCCAAAACACTCAATTTTCATCTTCATCTTCATTCTCTTGTAAGTTGGGTTGGGGGAAGTTGGGTTTTGGCAAAAAAAATTGTAAAAATACCTCTTGATAAAAAAATACTAAGCCCGGCGGAGAAGCCCGTCCCGTCCCGCCAAAGCCCGCCAAAACCCGCGGTTTAAGCGGTGCGGGTTAGGCGGGCTTTTGCTATTTGGCGGTCCTAATTTTCCAGCCCAGCCCGACTTTTTTGGCGGGTTACGCGGGTCGGTCCGGCGGATTTAGGCCCGTTTGCCACCCCTAATTAGCACTACTCATAACAAATTAGATAATTAAAGATTAGTGCCTAAGAGGTAATTACGTTAGTAATGGAAAAGAAATAAATAGGTCTTCTATAGTCTTTTGTGGGTTGGCTCAGTGCATAAGACGCCTTGGATTTATTGAATGATTTGTGCTCAATCTTTGGCTTTTTAACTTTGACTGGGGAGTAAACGGTAATTTTTTCTGTGTCCCGATAATAGTCTTACACTAAGAAAAATAATAGGTCAGTAAACACTTATTATCGTGTTAGGAATATACTAGTAAAAAATATGATGCATGAATTTTACTACACATGCATATACCTTTGATATATTTTTCTTTTTCGTTGCGGCTCTTATAGTTGGGGATATTAGTTTGTCCATATTGATTTTGATGTTGAACGCATCATCGTGAGTGAAAGTCCTCTTGTCCAGCTCAATAAGATCATCCTCATCGTCTGATATAGTAGTATGAATATCAATATCCAACTTTAACCTTCAATCTATTTGAGAATGGACGTGTCTTTTGTGAAGAAAGTTTGGTCGGAGTCTCGAAATCATTGTTCAGACTCAGTTGTGATATCATTGTCTCAATGCGGCTTACAGATTCAAGGATTTTATTAATTTTTTTGTCCCGAGCCATGTTTACAACTCTCATTGACTGCAAACATTTTAGGTAAAATAATTTCATATAAATGTAAAAATACAAAAAGAGTGATGGTTGTTCTGATGAGATTGTCAATGGAATAAGACAAAGATTTCTCTAATCACAACTAATAGCCTAAAAATGTTTATAATATATAAAATGTATTACATAATATAAATTGTATTACTATTTGCCAAATTAAATTACCTGCATGCTAAGGAGGACCTCTTCCACTTTACTAGACAGTTCTTCACTTTTATTTAGATCCTTGTTTTGAATAACATCGTCATTGATAACTAGGTCATCCTGTAGAAAGAAAACATAATAGATTAAATTACTCATAATATATTCTACTAAAAATTAAAAACCCATTACGTCTTACCTTAGCATTAGGGATTGTAGTTCCAATTTGATCACCAAAATCAAGTGTGATAAGATCACAGTCTGTAGCCAGGGACATATTCTGTGTATTACATGTATCATTGGAGACTAAATCTTCGTTAGGAGGAATATCCATGATTATCAACTAAAGAATATTGTATGAGTAAATTTGGTTGAAAGGCAAATACTTAAAATAATTTGTCAAAGTATAAAAAATTAGTCGGAGTAAGCACATATGTATACACCCAATAAAGATAATCAAATTTTAATTCTATCTTTTTTTAAACTTTTAAATTAAGTGAATAATTCTAAAAAATTTTATGTTATCTTATCTTTTGGTTAAAATCAAAATACAAATTGAATTTTATCTTGATTTTTATTTTACAATTTAACAAAGTATCTTTTATTAATTCAAATGATTATATCTTATCTATAAGTATTTTTAAGTAGATAAATAATAATAATAATAATAATAATAATAATAATAATAATAATAATAATAATAATAATAATAATAAGAATAAGATTAGACGGATCACTAATAATTAATTAAACTAGTTGAATAGCACTATACGTGTTCAAGCACTTACCAATCGATTGAAACAATAATTGAAGATACTTCAATCAATTTCATTAACAAAACAATCGATTGAATCAGTAACTGTGGATACTTCAATCGATTGCACTAACAAAACAATCGATTGAATCATCAATTGAGGATATATCAATTGATTTCACTAACAAAACAATCGATTGAATGCATACAAACTCCTGATTGCAAGCATTCTTCAATTGATTGGTTTCCTAATTCAATCGATTGAATGCATATCAATTGATTTCAAGAATAACTAAAACAATTTCAAGACCCTGAAATAGATTTCTTCATTCTTCGAAGCATTTTCTTCATGGTCCAGGCCTTGGGATGATTCCCCTTGGGTTTGTGATGCCTAGATTAGTGTATAGAAGATCAATTGCTTCTCCTTAACGATTGATAGCTTCAGTTTGCTTGTCTTGACGCTGCCTCATATCAGCAAATTGCCCCTCCATATATAATCTTATGCTTCGCAATTTATCCATCAAATCTCGTATTATTGGTGAAGGAGGCGGTGGTGGTGGGGGTTCTTGGGATTGTGCTTGCACCTTAGGGTCTTGTGGTTGTCCTTGGATCTGAGATTCTTAGGCATCTGGATCTCTTCCCATCTGTCTTAGAGTGCTGTCATCTATCTTGGCTACATTACTCAAGACGATACTTTTCTCTTCACTCAAGTCAATTCCAAGCCATTTGAAAATCTTGGTCCATTGGCAAGCATATCCTAAATCAACACTTGATTTTTCCTTTCTTCATTTCAAGCATATGATGAACCATAAAATAAGGCCAGTTTATCTCCTTTCTAGTCACCATAGCCCAAAGCACTAGAATATCTTCGTTAAACAAGATTCCATGATTATGTTTTCTTGGAATCAACATGTATGAAAACAAATACATCAATATACACTGCTCATTACTCAAACCACTGCAACTTATATTACCTCTAGCATCCATATGTGAATTCTCATACAACAAACTCTGCAAACCAACCAATCTATTATATTCACCCCATTCCTCATCTGCCGCAATACCTCCAATAAATTTTGCCCCATGATAAACTAAATTCCATTGTTCAGCTAATTATTCCGAAGTAACTCTAAAATGCCGTAACCCTAAATCAAACTCAATCAGCGGCATTACTTCCTTATCATCTTCATCAGTTTTAGGAACAACATAATTTAAAGTACTATAAACAGCCCTAACCAAGTGCGGATAATAATCATCTTTAGTTTGTACAAAATTAGTCAAGTGCTGTGTTTGCAAAGCATTCCAGACCAAATTATAATGTCTATCATGAATGAACTCGGCTGTTATGTACCTGGGAGGAACAATTGCTCATGACTCAAACTTTTCCACATAGTTGTTCAATGCCTTCGGAGACGGCAGCCACCTTGCCATGTAATGGGATGAAGCAACTAGTCTGGCGGATGTAGAACTTTCACCCTCAACCCTAGCTCTTTTGGCGTTCTTAGTTCTGGCCATTTTGGGGGATATTGGTTTGGTGAGTTTTGTAAGAATTTGGATGAGGATTAATAATATGTATGTAGTTTGGAGTGGATGTTGGTGAGATTGGAGAAGAAGAAGAGAGAAGCTTTCTGGATTTAGAAAGAGAAGAGAGGTGCAGAAATGGTGATGTTATGTTTTAAAACGGGGAGAGAGTCTGAATACGCATGGTTACCAGGTTTAATATATAGCGCAATTCAAAATTCAATCGATTGGATTATCTTACCAATCGATTGAATGCAGAAAAAACTTATTTACATCACATTCCAATCGATTGAATTCTCATACCAATCGATTGAATTGAAATATACCATTAGTCACGTACAAACTTCAATCGATTGGGTAACACAACCAATCAATTGAATTGTGAGACCTCAAGTTGTTTTGAAACTTTCAATCGATTGGGTAATATAAACAATCGATTGAATTATAAAAGACCCACATTCTAGTCATCATTCAATCGATTGGGTAATATGACCAATCGATTGATTTTTGCGAAAACCATACTGCCTTGCAATTTCAATCGATTGTTTTGTGATAACCTGAAGTCCAATTCAATCGATTGAGTTATGGAAAACCTGAAATTCAATCGATTGTTTTGTTAATCCAATCGATTGATTCTCTCTGAAACATGATTTCAAAGCGCTCGAGGGATGTAACGGATCAAAGATAAACTTTTAATCAATTAGGATTGCCAAAAAGTTATTACGATCAATCAAGATCTAATTTGCTATTATTTTTATTTTTTATTGTTAATAAACATAATAGATGAATGATAACATAATAATTTATAAAATAAAAATAGTTTTTATAATTAAATAAAATATATGGGGTTAATTGAAAATAAAATTAAATAAGAACTATTCAGCAATTATTAAAAAACTTAAAAAACATGTTTTGTTATGGAGCAATTTAATGGTCCAAACATTCTGGGACTATCGAATCCGATGCCCAAAAACTACTGCTTTAATATCAATTCAACAACACTAACTAGCCCATACTTTAAAAAAAGTTAGTCAATTATTAATAATACTATAATGTTTACGTGTATAAATTTACATATATTTTTCTAAATCATTATATATGTTATACATACAGATAACTATTTGAAATTTATTAAAAATCTTAATGAATAACATTTTTTAAATTTGAATAATTTATTATACTATAAATTCAAGAATTTATTAAAAAAATTAATATAATAAATATTATAATAAAAAATTAATTTAAAAAATATTATATCAATTTTTTTAGAATAAATACACCCTTAACTAATTTAATATTAAAATAATATCATTTTATTTGAATAATATGGACAAATAAATTTTCGACCAATTTAAATTTAAGAACGAATGAATCTCGTTCGGATGCTGACATTTCTACTCATGTAAAATGGAAATTAAAGTTATATCCAGAAAAAATGAGCTTTTGCAGACAAAATTATCCAAACCATAAAAAATTAAATAAAATTTCTAAATTATCCTCTAATATACCTAAATCTAACTTCTAATTTTTTTTCACACCACCACTCCCTCAATTCCAAACTCTACCATCACTCTCATGCCCTAACAAGTAACAACCATCATCACTACCGGCATCATCATCACCACCACCGCCATTGCCACTCTTCTTCTGCCATGTTCCACTTTCACTCTCTCCTTTCTCACTATCTTTGCAACTAAGGCCGCCAATTTTTCTCCTAATTCTCCTCCGCCACATCTCACCCACACGAGCTACCGCTTTCCCACCCAATCTACATCATATGGGGATCCAATATCGACGTCAGCAAAATCCTCGTCTCCATCGACATCGTAGCCTCATCCCTCCACTCCTCCCATTCATATTTTCACTACCTCAAGCCCCTTGAGACCGGCTTCCCTTCTGACTTTAACTCCTGCTTCCTTCTCACCAAGCTCCACCACCTCTTCCTCTGCCGCACCGACTCCTGTCCTTCCCTCTCCACCTCACATGTCCTCCTTAGTGCCTCCAGCATTGCCACGGGAAACCATGGCAACGATGCTAAGTTTCCAGAGGAAGAGAATATGGTTGGCAACGAGAGAATTGGGTCCTCGTGGTTATTTTACAAGACGTTATACGCGTGAAAAGAGGATGTGTCATTTGGTAGTAGAGAGAGAAAGTGGAGATATGGAGGACTCGGTGGTGCTGGAAACATTATAGAGGTATTTCAGGGAGGTGGTGGAAAGTGGGATTGGTAAGGAGAGATTAGAGGTTATGCATGTAGTGAAAATTGCAGGTAGAGTTGTGAGTCCTAGTGCTTTTGAAATTATGTTCTTGTGTTATTTTTCTGTTCTAGCAGACCATTTCGTATTCCGACACTTGACGATAGTAGTTGGGGATGAGAGTAATGGTAGGGTTTGAGATTGAAGGAATGGTGGTGTGAAAAGAAAAATACAAGTTAGAGTTAGGTTATATTATAGGATAGTTTAAAATTTTTATTTAATTTTTTAGAGTTTGGATAATTTTGTCTGCAAAAGTTTATCTTTCATAGATATAACTTTAATTTCTCTCTTACATGGATAAAAATGTCAGTATTCAAAAATGATGGGAGCTAACCTATGGTACCATAAATGTCAAGGGAAGGAAGAAACAATTCTTCATGCTTTGAGGGACTGCCCAAGAGTTGCTTAGGACTGGAATAAATTGCTACAACCTAGCGTGATTCCCATGTTCTTCTTTATACAATTAAATGCATGGTTAGATCTAAATTTACTAAATGAGATAGCAAATGACTCCTCTATGAAATAGATTGATCTTCTTATGACAACAAGTTGGTGGAGCTGGAAATGGAGAAGCAAAAAAATTTTTAATCCTCTTTTTGACAAGCCTCACAATGTAAACCATTTTATAATGGATTATACAAAAAGTATCAGAAAAGCTTTCACAAAATATAAAATAAACAAATAGTATAAGAAAAAATTCACACTAAAAATAACAACCACTAACAGCCTCCACCACAAGGTTGAGTGAAACTCAACACTGATGGGGCAATACATAATGACAACAATAAAGCAGCATGTGGTGGTCTTATCATAACAGATAAATGAGAATGGTTTGGGGGTTTTATGATTAACTTAGGTATATGCTCAACAGTGCAGGTAGAGCTATGGGGTATTTTTCATGGACTTCGAGTTGCTTGAGAGCTGGGAATGAGAAGACTCATTGTTGAAGCAGATTCGAAAGAAGCCGTTGAAACTATCAAGAAGAACCAAAAAGAAATCATGTGTCATAATATTGTTGTAAGAGAGATTGGAGAGATAATTAATAAATGTTGGGAGGTGACTTACCAAAATATAAAGAGAGAAGTAAACAAGAGCGCAAATTTCTTGGCTAAGAGAAGCTTCCGCAGCAAGTTTTTGTTCGAGTTTTTGGACTCTCCGTCGTTAGTGCTTCAAAGTCTATTGATGAATGATGCTGATAGGGGTATAATGTCCCGCTAAGTTGAAATGTAATTGGTGTTTTTGTTTGGACCTTAAAGTTCCTTAGGTCACTAAAAAAAATATCCTTAAGATGTATATGGTTCAAGTATTACTTTATTACTCAGATTCCATTTGTATGGGAATCAAATATACCTGGAGGAAGGTGAAAATTGAAATGATGGTATTTTGATTCCCTAGAATCAAACTTATTGAGAAATAGCTTTTCAAACTTTGAACCAAACATGAGAATATGATATTCCCATCTTAAGATTTCTAGGAATTATTTATAATTCCTCCAACTACACACACTCTTAGATATTTTAGCAAGACATTTGATAGCTGAATACTTGAAGATATTTGTTGAGGTGTTATAAAGGAATATTTCATAGGAATGTCTCTAAAACGATCATTTTTGAAAGAATTATCTAGTGATTATTTGATTTTTCTAGAAATTAGTACTCATGTTTTACTTTCATATCATTGTGTGACTTAAGTCACCAAAAAAATATCCTTGTGTGACTTGAAAAAAAAAAAGACTTCATATCAATTTGTTTTTTTGGGTGTGATGACAAAATAATCAGATTCTTAAAGATAAAATATTAATTACCTTATCAAAATATGATTATTGAAATAATACCATTTAAATATTTTAATATATTATATTTAAAATATAAAGAATCCAAGACATTTAGAAAGATGTTATAATGAAAGATTTTATAGTAATTTTTAAAATAACATGTATTTAATTAGATGTTCAAAATAGAATAAAATCAATGATTTGAACAAAAAATTGAAAATAATTTTTTTTACTAGTTCGATTTTGTTTTTCGTATAAAATAAATATGAAATAAACTAAACCGAACCAAAAATATAAGAAAAATTTTTAAAATTATATTTTCTTGCTTTTTTTCCTATTTTTCTTGATTTTTTATTTTTAAAATTTTTTTAAATATCTAATGTTTTGTTATGTTCTGATATTATTATTTACTTATGTATTTATTTTATTCTAATTTTTTTTATAATGATTAGAAATACAATTCACTATGTGCGGTACATATCACTGTATAGTGGAATAGGTGGAAGATTATGGTTATAAAGTAAAAGAAAAATATGATGTGATTAGAAGTTTCATCTAGATAGAATTCTATTTAAAGATACTCAGATAAAAATCTTTAAAATATAATTTTTAAGATATTTAATTTTTATTAATTAAAATTTAGCACATGTTGGTTAAACTGTAATACTTTTATCAAAATCAAATCGAACAAACCGTTTAGATTTAAAAAATCAATGAACTAAAATTTTAAGCGATTAGAATTAATAAATTTTTTTTATAAAAATGATTACAATACTTTTATTATAGTAAATGACTAAAATACTCATATATATAGTTTTGAAAATTCTAAATCTTTTCGATCCTTTTTCTTTTTTTCTCCAAACTCTTTTTTTCCACCTCTACTCTCACCGCCCTCAAAAGTAATATATATATATATATATATATATATATATATATATATATATATTATTTCTTATAAAAAAGAATATTTTTTAATCGGTTCAATATTTGATTCATTGGTTTTTTAATCGATACGACTTGTCCGGTCTCTAACTTTAACAAAAATAACACTATTTAATCAATTATATGTGTTAAATTTTAATTGATAGAAATTAAACGTCTTACAAAAAAAAGATGTTTTAAACGTCTTTAAATGAGTGATTTTTTTTACTTATAGAATACTTAAAAGTATTTGTTCAGTTTGGAAAACTTAATTTATAATGATGATAAAATATTATTAAAATATTATTTAGAAAATTATTAAATTGATATTTGCTTCCAATAGATTGTTTAATGTATGTATTAGTAGTGTGCAGAAACTAAAATAAAATTGTTTCTTGGCCCAAGTGAAGAAAGCCCAGTTTGGTTACTAAACCATGTTTAGCCCAATAATAATTGTTCACCACAAGTGGCAAATAGAAGAAATCCATAAGTTGGCCCAAGAATCTGATAAGCCCAAGCAAACTCCTCTCTTGGCCTAGCAACATCATTTATCCGAATTGAAGAAGAAAAGAATGGATTAAGGGTTGGTTCGGTTACTTACTACATATGTGATTGGAATTAAAAAAAAATCAATTTGGTTAAATGCACTCTTTGGTAACCGAAACACAAAATTAAATTGAGTTTAATTTTGCATTGAAAGCTTTGTCTCTTCTCTCTCCTCTCTCTTTGCTTTTCGGTCATATCAATCAACAAAGAAGAAGATAGAAGTTATCAGAAGAAAAGTAAAATTACAGATAAGTCTAATGGAAGAAAAGGCTAAGATGAAGAAAGGCTTTGAAGAAAGAAGATCTGAAGTAAGGAATGGGAAGATCTTTGCCATTGAAAGCAAGATTTGAAGAAGAGCTTCAAGATTTTTCTTACCAAGAAAAGAAAGGATCCGCCTCTGTCAGAGAAGAAGATCTCAGTTGCTAAAGTTCATTTCCATTTTTTTCATCAAAGAAAGAAGATAGCCTCTGGAGCTACGCATAGGAAGAAGCAAAAATAGAAAGCAAGGAGCTGTCCTGGGTTAGAAGATCATCAAGGATCCGAAACCTTTCTTGGAGCCAAAGTCAAGATCAAGGGCTCAGATGGAAGGAACTTAATGAAAAGGACTGAGAGAGGTACATGCATGTTGGTTTTTGTTTTTCCCTCTCTCTTTTCTTTGTCCGAACTGCGGCTGTTTGTTGGAGAAGATGTTGCTGGGTTGGTTGAACCGGTTTCAATCTTGGAAACTTTCCCTTCTATATTAAGGGTGAACGGCCAAGGGTTGAGATCAAGGAGAGTAGTTGAAAGCACAGAGTTCTCATAGCTACCCAAGCTTGTTGAGTTCTTCTCCTTCAAAGATGTTCATTTTATTTTCTTTTTCTTAGTATTGTCTGTCTGAGTCTCATGGTAATGGGAAAACATTGTGAGGTTTGTAAGAAAAAGACAGTGAGAGAAAAAAGGCAATGATCAATATTAGAGAAAAAGCCATAGATGTCTCAGAGTTTCTTTGTACATCTGTATGTTGTGTTTCATGATCCTGTGGAGATTCCTTTGCAAGTTAGGTTAGCACTTTGCAGTTGAAAGCTAGGTTTTGAGTCCTAGTCAAATTCAAATTGGGTGTAGGATCTAGATTTGCCCCAGATAGGAATGGGTAGTTCCTAGGGTGAAATTGATGTTTGTAATGTTGTGAAAACATAGTGAAATTCCATCATTATTATGGTGGAGACTAGATGTAGGCCACATTGCACCTAGTGGCTGTACCAGGATATATCTGGTGTTAATTCTTCTTCCCTACTCCTTTCTCTGTTTCTGTTCATTAGGAGACAAAAACAAAAATATCTCTCAATTCGGAACGGAAAAAACAAAAGTGTCTCTTAACTCAACACGAGACAAAAAGCAGAAATATCTCCTGAAGTTCCTTTAAAAGTCAAAAATTAATATTTAGTGAAAAGGGGCTAAGATTCAATCCCCCTTCTTTTAGCTATTGATTGCCATCAATTGGTATCAGAGCTTGGTCTCAAAGAGATCAAGCTTTGCAGCTTGAAGAAAAGATCCTGATGGTAGTCAACAGTGGTTCAAATCTGGTGGCTTATACTCTGACAGAAGGGCAGTCAAGCAACAGACCACAATTCTTCAATGGGAAGAACTACATCTACTGGAAAGAAAGAATGAATATTTTTGTTCAGTCTATTGATTACAGGCTTTGGAAGATAATCTTGGAAGGTCCACAATTTCCAACCACCACGGGAGCTGATGGAGTTGTTGTTCCCAAGGCTGAGGCCGATTGGAATGAAGATGACAGAAAGAAAATAGAGCTCAATGCTAAAGCTGTCAACTTGCTCAACTATGCTGTCAACTTTGAGGAATACCAACGGGTGTCAAGATGCACTACAGCAAAGGAAATCTGGGATAAGCTTCAAGTCACTCATGAAGGCACAACCCAAGTCAAAAGATCCAGAATAGACATGCTGAACAGAGACTACGAAATATTCTCTATGAAGGAAGGAGAAACTATTGATGAAATGTTTGAAAGATTCAACATTCTCATCACTGGCTTGGATGATATGGGAATCAAATATCCAGAATCTTTGCTTGTGGGGAGAATATTGAGATGTCTCACTAAAGAGTGGGAAACCAAATCTATAATAATATCTGAGAGTAGTGGTATTGATGAAATGACTTATGATGATCTGAGAGGAAACTTACTTGCTTTTGAAAATACTTATTTAAAGAGAGATACAAAAAAAAGGAGTTGCTCTCAAATCAGTCGTTGAATCTCTGGATGATGAATCCAGTGATAATTTATCTGACGATGACTTTGTTTTGTTTGCTAAGAAATTCAAGAAAATGATGAAGTTGAAGGAACGGAACAAAGGAGGCAGTTCAAAGAAACTGAAGAGGGACCTAAGCAAGGTGATCTGCTACAACTGTAAGAACACTGGACATTTCAAGTTTGATTGTCCAAAACTGAAGAAGGAGGACAAACCACAAAGAGAAAAGAGGAAAGGACTCATGGCTTCATGGGAAGACTTGAAAAATGACACTGATGAAGATGAAGAATCAGAAACCAAGTCACAAACTTGTCTCATGACTGATCACATAGAGCAGGTAGTATTTCTTGACCCTTCCACTGAAGACCTTCATCTTATGATTGATCATCTTTCTGAAAAGATTTAATATTTCTTAAATGAAAACCAAGATCTTGAGTCTCAAATAGAAATACTAAAAGTTGAAAATGGTTTTCTTAAAGAAAAATTGAGAGAGGCTGAAACCACTGTTGATCTTGTTGAGGAAAACAAGCGGTTGAAAGCTGAAATCAAGGGTTGTGAAAAACAGCATTCTGTGATTGCATATCTTAACTGTTTTGGGAAAAATGAGAAGCTGCTCAAAGAGGTAAAAAGACTTAAAGAGGACTTAGCCAACTTTACTCAAAGTTCTGAAAATTTAAATCAACTCTTGCCTAGTCAAAAACATCTTTATGATAAAGCTGGTTTGGGTTTTCACAAATATGAAAAATTTATTGAAAAATCTTCTTTTACTAACAGGGCATCCTCTTCGGATGACATAAGGTTTCAAAATCCAATAAGCTTTAAAAAATAGCAACACAAAAAATTTTGTAGATTATGCAATCGGAATGGACATTTTCCTATTCAGTGCTTCATAAGTGAAAGGATGATTGGAGATAAAGTTTACAAGATTGTTTGTGATTATAATGGCTTGGGATAAAGAAGATGGTTTGACATTAAAGGATCCAAAAAGATTTGGATACCTAAGGTCACTTAAGTATTTTTGTAGGTTTGCCTAGCATCCAAAAGAAAGGACAATATGTGGTATATAGATAGTGGGTGCTCTAGGCATATGACCGGAAAGTCAACATTCTTCATCAAGTTTGATGAGTATGATGGAGGTTTTGTTACTTTCGGTGACAATGAAAATGGAAAAATAGTGGCCATAGGTAAAGTGGGTAAGAACTTCTCTTATTTCATTAATGATGTTTTGCTTGTTAATGGATTAAAGCACAATCTACTAAGCATTAGCCAATTGTGTGATCTTGGATATTTGGTTATTTTTAGAAAATTGGATTGTTTGGTTATTTGTGAAAAATCCGGTGATATTTTGTTTGAAGCAAAAAGATGCAATAATGTGTATGGATTAACGCTAGAGGATTTAAAGGATAAAAAAGTAACTTATTTTACCTCTCTTGAATCTGAAAAATGGCTTTGGCATAAGAAATTGGGACATGCAAGCATGTACCAAATTTTCAAGCTTGTTAAAAAGAATTTAGTTAGAGGAATTCCAAATATTAAATTTGAGAAAGATATTACTTGTGATGCTTGTTAACTAGGCAAACAAGTAAGATCATCTTTTAAACCCAAAGATGGAATTTTTACTAAAAGGCCATTGGAAATGTTACATATTGATCTGTTTGGTCATACTAGAACTCAAAGTTTGGGAGGAAAATATTATGGTTTGATAGTGGTGGATAATTACTCTAGATTTTGTTGGGTTCTTTTCTTAGCTCACAAAAATGATGTGTTTTATGCTTTCTCCTCTCTTTGCAAAAAGATCTAAAATGAAAAAGATTTAAAAAATTTTCACTTGAGAAGTGATCATGGAAAGGAGTTTGAAAATCAAGATTTTGAAAATTTTTGTAATAAATTTGGAATATCACATAACTTTTCATGCCCAAGAATACCTCAACAAAATAGGGTTGTTGAAAGAAGGAATAGAAGCCTTCAAGAAATGACTGGGGTAATGCTTTGTGAAAATGATGTTCCAAGGTTTTTGTGGGCTGAAGCTGTAAACACAGCTTGCTATATTCTAAATAGAACCATCGTTAGAAAAGGTTTAAAGAAAACTCCATATGAGCTTTGGAAAGGAACCCCACCTAATCTTAAGTATTTCCATATTTTTTGATGCAAATGCTTTGTACTTAATAATAAAGAAAATCTTGAAAAATTTGATCCAAAATCTTATGAAGGAATGTTTGTTGGATACTCCACCACTAGCAAAGCGTTTAGGGTTTACCTCAAAGAACATAGAACTATTGAGGAATCCATACACGTATCTTTTTGTGATTCTAACTCTATTTCAAGTGCTGTGTTAGATGATGATGCAGGTAGTGAAACTGATGTGAACCAAAAAGCCAATCAAGAAAATCCCAAATCTGTCCCAGTAGTTGAATCTGTCTGCCCAAAAACTTCTCTTCAGAATGAAGGAGACATTTCTGTTTTGTCTCCTGAACAAGCCAGAGAATCCAGAACAGAGTTGCCTACTGAAACTCATCAAGGTAGAACCTTTCCTCAAAGGCCACGTGAATGGAAATTTCTGAAGGATTACCTTCATGAATTCATCATTGGATATCCTTCACAAGGCATAACCACCAGATCCTCAAGCAAGAAGCAAATGGAACTAAGCAATGTTGCCTTCTTGTCCCAATTGGAACCTCTTAATGTGAAGCAAGCTCTTGAAGACCCATCATGGGTTAAAGCCATGGAAGAAGAGCTATCCCAATTTGATAAGAATGAGGTTTGGACCCTTGTACCGAATCTCTATGGTAAAAAGGTAACCGGTACAAAATGGATTTTTAAAAATAAATTAGGTGAGGATGGTAGTGTTGTTCGTAACAAGGCTAGACTAGTGGCCCAAGGTTACGATCAAGAGGAAGGTATTGATTTCGATGAGTCATTTGCTCTGGTGGCAAGAATGGAAGCAATTAGGTTGCTTCTAACCTATGCTGCCCACAAGGGTTTCAAAATATTTCAAATGGATGTCAAATGTGCTTTTCTTAATGGCTTTATAGACAGGGAAGTATTTTTGACACAACCCCCCGGTTTTGAAAGCAAAGATTTTCCAAATCATATTTTTAAACTTTCAAAGGCCCTTTATGGCCTTAGGTAAGCACCAAGAGCTTGGTATGAAAGACTTAGTACCTTCTTGTTGGAAAATGATTTTCAAAGGGGTACCATCGATACTACTTTGTTTATAAAAGGATCTAATGATGATATTTTGCTTGTCCAAGTTTATGTGGATGACATTGTGTTTGGATCAGCCAATGAATCCTTGTGTGAAGAGTTTGAAAAACTAATGACTAGTGAGTTTGAAATGAATTTGATGGGAGAATTAACTTTCTCTTTTGGTCTCCAAATCAAACAAACTCCTAGTGGTATCTTTATTCACCAAGGAAAATATACCAAAGAGTTAATCAAGAAATTTGGCCTAGAAAACTCCAAACCAATGGGAACTCCTATGTATCTAAACACTAAACTAGACAAAGATGAAATTGGCAAAGATGTGGATGAAACAAGGTATAGAGGAATGATAGGATCACTCATGTATCTTACATCCTCTAGGCCGGATATTGTTCAAAGTGTGGGTGTGTGTTCTAGATTTCAATCTCACCTAAAAGAATCCCATCTTTCAGTCGTCAAAAGAATCATTAGATACATTAAGGGCACATGTGATCTTCGCTTATGGTATCCTAAATCTAATGAGTTTTGTGCAGTAGGGTTTTGTGATTCAGATTACGCGGGAGACCGAGTGGATAGAAGAAGCACGTCCAGAATGTGTTGCTTCTTTGGAAGCTCACTTAACATGTGGTCAAGCAAGAAGCAAGCCACTGTTGCTTTATCCACGGCTAGAGCCGAATACACATCCATGACTGCTTGTTGCTCTCAACTTTTATGGCTTAAAACTCAATTGGAAGATTACAAATTGAAAATCAATAGTATATCTTTGTTTTGTGATAATATGAGTGCAATAAATATTTCAAAAAATCCTGTACTGCACTCTAGAACTAAGCACATTGAAGTGAGATATCACTTTATCAGGGAACATATGCAAAAGGGTACTATTGATATCCAATTTGTAAAATCTGAAGGGCAACTTGCTGACATTTTCACTAAATCGCTGTGTGAAGATAGATTTTGTTCATTGAGAAACAGTTTAAGGATGATGGATTTAAGTTCTGTTGAATAATTGCATTGTTTCATGCCTCTGTTTGTTTTTGTCTCGTAGGCAGCAGGGAGACAAATCTGGGCAAGTGATGAACAAATCATTCAAACAGGGGGAGACTGAAACTTGATACCTTAGACTCAAGCCCGTTCTACCACCTTTGGGCCCACTCCATGATTCTGGCTCATTATATTTTTATGGGTATCATAATTTTTAATAAATTATTTTTTAAATAATTTATTTTGAGAAGGTTTTCACATCATATCTTTTAAAAATGGAAGTTTTGTCAAATCAAATCTTTTTTCTATAACTTCTCCCACTTCTCAAGGAAAGGTCTTTTCAATTATTCTTTTTGATTTTTATATTCCTTATTGAAAACCATTTTTCATTCAATGCTGATTGCTTTAAATGAGATATTTTTCACTAAGCATTTATGATGGTGTAACCTCTCTCCACCTTCCACTCTCTTCGCCACTCTCTTCAACTTATTCTTCTTTATTTCACTTCCTTCATTATGAGAAAGAAACTTCCTACCCAAAGAAGCACCCAAACCCCCATTCCTAAAAATCCTCCATCTTCCAAAGGACCTCAATCCCACACTTACATACACATTCACTCTCACTCATCCTCTTCACCATCTTCTCATTCCACTGCTTCTATGGCTAGAAAAGTCATCCATCCGAGGGGTTCAACATGCAAGGAAGTAGGATCATCAAAAAAGAAGGCATCAAAGGAAAAGGGGCCTATGCCCGAAGAGGAAGAAGACTTTCCTTCTCCACCTTATCGTCATTCATCACCACCACGGCGCTCCACTCCTCATCCCTCAAGTCGTTCTCAATGCTCAAAATGGCCTATTCTTCATGACACCCGAGAACCGTCAAACCTTGATTCATTGGATTTCAAGAACAAATATGGTAAAATCCACTCTCACTTTGACCCTTACCGCTTTATATCCTGTGAGGCTTATGAGTTTCATTCCCAAGTTTTGGTAAACCACCCCTTATGTGCATCATTTGTTGTTAATCTGGAAAATCTTGCTGAGAAAGGAATTGATTTTACAATATTTTTTTCATGATTTAAAATGGACTTCCATTTTTAAAATCCGAAAACTTGTTTATCCAAACTTGGTGAGAGAGTTTTATGCAAACTTGATTTTTCATGATGGGGAACTCCATTCTTATGTGAAAAAGGTTCATCTTTCTCTGAATAATAAAACCATAAGTTCTGCATTGGGATATCAAGATGAGGGAGCCAGGACTTATATGTCTGGAAAATAGGATGCCAATGTTGGTATTTCCCTTCAAGAGGCTCAGGCTCGAGTTTGTGAGAATTTTTCTTCTCTAGATGGTACAAATTTAACTCATAAAGCTTTTGGACCTGTTCGACCTCTGTTGCATTGGATCATTACTCATGTCATTATGCCACAAAGCGGGGCTTACCAAAGGGTAACAGTCTGTGACACACTTGTGTTATATGCCATTCTGTCTTCTGCCCCCTATATCTTTTGCATATCTAATGATTAGACATATGTGGGACTGTGTCTGTAGTGACAAAAAATCTTATCTGCCATATGGTATGTTTTTGACATGTATTTTTGAGCATTTTAATGTGGATCTTAGTAATGAGCCGGTTGAGAATAGGGTCTCTACAATCAAAGGTGGAGGAGTTCCCGAATCTGCAAAAGAAAAAAAGGCTAAAAGTTCAAAGGCATCAATATTCTCTGAAAGTGAAGATGAAAGTCTTCCTCCTGAAACTTCTGACCAAACTCGGTTCTCTGAAATAGTAAAGGATGTCCTCACTGAGTTCTCCAACATGTCTAATCTGATGGTTAAATCATATAAAGAGGCTAGAAATCAAGCCTTTGAGAATGAAAAAGCTTGGACAAAGTGTCGTGAAAGGGTGAATTTGCTTATTAAGAGTTTGGAGACTGTTGACAAGGACACGGCCAACTCCGAAGGGGAAGCTTCTTGATTCTGATGTCAACTTGTCTGATGCCTAAGATTTGATCTCTGCTGTTTCTTCCTATGAACACACTTTATTTTGCTACATTTGAACTTAGTTTCAGTTGAACTATTTCATTTTGGATGACTGTACTTAATTACTTTGATACTTTGATTATGTTTTAATACTATGGACTACATTGCTTCTCACTGTTTTGTTTGCAGGATCCCTCCTTGATGACAAAAGGGGGAGGAAAAGACTAAAAACAAGGCTGAATTGAAACTGAAATTGGGGCTGCTAATTACTCTGATTTATTATCTTGTGCTCTGTTTTGATGGCTGATACTCTGTTTTATTGATTGCTCTGATTTGCTTTATTTTGATGGCTGGATACATTATTTTACTAGCTTGATGCTTTGCTTTGAATATCTATTTTTTAATAGTTTGTTAGTGGGTTAATATCAACCTGAGCCTTGATCAAATTTGATAAAAGTGTTTGCTCAAGTACAAGCATTTTTATAAAACATGGCTCTGTTTCTTAAGGTTCCATGTTTTGAAAGTTGGTATCTATTTGGAACTTTTAGAACATGCACACAGGTATTGCTTCCATGAAAATTGATGGATAATTAGGCACACATTAAGGGGGAGCATATTGAACAACGGAAAGGGGGAGGATTCGGCCAAATCATTAAAGGGAGTTTTCTAATCCTAATCCTTTCAATTCAGTTTTAATAATGTTTGTCATCGAGGAGGAGATTGTTAAGTTTGGAAAACTTAATTTATAATGATGATCAAATATTAAAATATTATTTAAAAAATTATTAAATTGATATTTGCTTCCAATAGGTTGTTTAATGTGTGTATTAATGTGCATAAAGTAAAATAAAATTGTTTCTTGATCCAAGTGAAGAAAGCCCAGTTCGGTTACTAAACCATGTTTAGCCCAATGATAATTGTTCACCACAAGTGGCTGAAATAGAAGAAATCCATAAGCTGGCCCAAGAATTTGATAAGCCTAAGCAAACTCCTCTCTTGGCCTAACAACATCATTGATCCGAATTGAAGAAGAAAAGAATGGATCAAGGGTTGGTTCGGTTACCTATTACATATGTGATTGGAATTAAAAAAAAAATTCAATTTAGTTAAATGCACTCCTTGGTAACAGAAACTCAAAATTAAATTGAGTTTAATTTTGTATTGAAAGCTTTGTCTCTTCTTGATGAACGGAATTATTGACGGTTTAGAATTCACAAATAAAATCTCGTTGCAAGTATATTTTCTAAACCAACAAAGAATCCTTTCATACAAATATTTGGTTGTCACAAGTAACAAACCCCTATAAAAATAACCGAAGTATTCAAACCTCAGGTCGTTCTCCCTAGGAATTGCAATAAAGTGTCTTGTTATTGGTTATGGAGTATGTTTTGGGGTTTTGATAAGAGACATGAAAGATAAATGGCAAGGAAGTAAACTAATAGCCAAAAAGGTTTTGGCAAGGTTTGGTGGTCAAGGATCTATATCCCTATCACTAACCACAACATAAGAATTGGTAAGGATCAATCCCATTAAATCATCCTCTAACTAGTAAAGGAAAGTCAAATGAGCTATATCAATCCAAGTCCATAAGTCCTAGCTATCCACTAAATCAATTAGTGATGGCTAGAGTCAACGACTCCCAATCATCAATTACTTGGACATTAGTGACTCAAGAATTCCTAAGTTACCTTCCCAAGTCAAGAACACAAAAATCTACTCTAACATCCTTCCAAGCATTTTATCAAACACTTGGAAGGTATAAAAAGAAAGTAAAATCAAATTACAAGAAAAATAAATCTACACTACTCAATTGCAAGGAATTAAACAACAACTCAAATCAACAATAAAGGAACATGAAACATGAATTGCATTGAAAGAGAAATAGAAGAACAAAAGTGCATCAACATAAAAGTAGAGAATTACAAGAATTAAATGCTAAACTAGAGAGAGCAAGGGTAGAAGAAGAAGAAATTGCAAAGGAAAAGTAGATCAAACAATGAATTAAACCTAGATCTAAGAGATTCTAATCTAGATCTAACCTAATCATAATTCTAGAGAGAAGAGAGAGCTTCTCTCTCTAGAAACTAACTTTTCCTCCAAAACTAAACTAAAACTAAAATATGAAGTAGTGTCTTGATTCCCCTTCAATCCTTGGGTTAAATAGCATCAGAGATGAGTTAGATTTTGGCCTGGAAAGCCCATAATTTACCCCCAGCGTTTTGCCTTTAAGTGAGTCACGTGCGAGCATCGACGCGTACGCGCCATGTACGCGCACGCGTCGCTTGGAATTTTGCTATCCACGCGTACGCGTCGCCATGCGACTCCACAATCCACGCGTGCGCGTCTGCTGTGCGTGGGCGTCGATCTCAACATCCCAAATCCTTGTTTCTTCATGAGTTCTCCACTTGCATGCTTTTCCTCTCCATCCCTTTGATCCATTCCTAGCCTTTCTAATCTGAATTCACTAACAAACATATCAAGGCATCTAGTGGAATCAAAGGTGAATCAAAACTAGCAATTAAGGGCTTAAAAAGCATGTTTTCATACTTAAGCACAAATTAGGAGACAATCATAAAACCATGCTATTTTCTTGGCTAAATGTGGGTGAAAGGTCATGAAATTCCCTAAATTAAGTACAAGATAAACCCTGAAAATGGGGTTTATCAACCTCCCCACACTTAAACTATAGCATGTCCTCATATTATATCAAGAAGGGAACAAAGGGTATCAATATTTATTGAAATGTAAACTAACTATATGCAACCTATCTACATGCAACTATCTAAATGAATGCAACTACTTCGTCAAAATAAATCAATTCCCAAGAATACATACATAAGAACAAGGGCTAAGGGTATTAATCAACCAAGCCAAACCACAATTGATTTGAGTTATTAAATATTTTTACAAACTTGCAAGAAAAGTGATGATCATAGGTGAAAACATGTAATTGAGCAATCGAACCCTCACCGGAAGTGTTTGCACGCTAGTCGCTCAAGTGTTTAGGGTTGATTCTCTCAATTCCCCCCTAATAATGTTTTCTAAGATTTGTTCTTCTTCTAACAATCAACATTTATTTCGTGCATGCATACACATATCATGAGGTCTTTTCCATAGGTTGTAATAGGGGTAGGGTCAAGGTAGGATGCATATTTGGTCAAGTGGACTTGAAATTTGAATCTTTGATAAGCTTAGACTTTCCACCTAACCTATGACAACCTATACAATCAAGTTCTAACCTAACTACCCATTCTTCACTTTTTCACATACTCATGCATTTTCTTTTCACTTCACAACACTTATGCATTAATTTTTTTATTGAACTTTACTTTGGGGCATTTTGTCCCCTTTTTATTTCTTTCTTTTTCTTTTTCTTTTCTTTCTATTTTTTTTCTTTTCTTTTCCATACTTTTTCCTTTTTCTTTGTTTTTCTCATTTTTCTTTCTTTCAAACTATATACAAGAACATCAATACATAAGGTCTATACATTTAATCAATACGTGAGTATGCACCCAATTCCCAAATATAGAAATACAAAACAAAAACACCATTTTCTCTCGACCAATGTCCCAAGTTTCCCCACTCTTGAATGATACTCACACTCACTAGCCTAAACTAATCAAAGATCCAAATTAAGGACATATATTGTTTTTCGCTTTAAGGCTTGTAATGTGCTAAAATTAAGAATGAAGTGGGTTAATCATAAGCTCAAAATTGGCTAACAATGGAAGATAAAAGGTAAGGCCATTTGGGTAAGTGAGCTAAATGAAATTATGGCCTCAATCATATAAATGCATGAATATACAAAATAATGGACATAAAGAATCAAACAAATCAAAGATTACAATCATAGGAAGAGAATAATGCACATAAGAAGGAAAATAAGTGGTTATAAGATGTAACCACGCCATTAGGCTCAAAACTCACAAGGTTGTATGTTCTTAGCTCAAAACATGATCCACAATATATATAATTCAAGCAAGTTCTATGAAAAGTTTTCACTCAAATCAATTGAGGTGCCAATGCCCTATTAAGAATGTTTTTCTTGGAGAATTTTCTTATTTTGACTAAACTTATTATACATATATACAAAATAAGAAAATGCAACTAAAATCCTAAAAAACCTAAGATGAAATGTACAAGTGTTGAGATTAGAAACTTGTCACCCAAAAACGCCGAACGGTCGAACGACCTCCCCACACTTAAGTCGGTGCATTCAAAGATGAGTAAGGGGGTACGGCGACTCTCCGGATTGCCACCTTCAGCCAGTAGGTCAATCGGTTGCTGCGTGTTCTTTCTCCTGCTTTCGTGTTTGCTTGTGGTGCATCGTTCATAAAAAACAGAAAACAACACCATAAGAAGAGAAAACACAAAAGCAAGGAAGCATACATTGTTGGTATGAGGTAAATCACTAGAATTGAGTGAGTGAATTAGTGTGACATTAATGACGAGTAGGTGTGTGAATTCCAAATTAGGCGCCTTTTAGAACACACACTAGCATTAAAAGTGATGTCACAAGAGAAGCATGCATTTCACTCGTTCTAGTATGCTTGAAATGCTCTAGATTTGTAGGTGAAGACAACTAAACAAGAAATAAAGAGGCATGAGAGCATTCAAGCCAAAATCCTATGGATGCATATGATCAAGAAGCACAATGCATGAAGATAAATGTACAACATCCATCAAGAAATTGCCTAATCAAAGAATAGGGTTCAAATCACATGGTGGCCAATTCATGCAATTCAAAAAGATATAGAATACTTGAGAGGCAATTCTCATGTAGTTAGTATTCACAAAATTAAGCATGCAAAGTTCAGAACCAAGTAGCAATATATAACCTCAATCAAAGAATCCAACAATGAAAATTAACAACAATGATGTTAAAAATAACATCCTACTTAGTGCTCAGCAGCAATAAACGGTAAACAAGACTAGCAATCCAACACTTCCAAAGAGAAACAAAAAAATAAAATGAAAAATTAAACTAACGAAACAACTATTAACTAACTAACTAAAAGAAATGGTTATGGATGGTTTTTGGAAGTGTTGGATTAGGGGTAGGAGAAAGGAAGAAGAAAGAAGAAGGAAAGAAATGGGAAGAGGAGAAGAAAAGGAGATGAAAGAATAAGGCGATCCATGCGTACGCGTAGGTGACGCGTGCGCATGGATGGTGGCAAAATGGAGGCGATGCGTACACGTAGGTCACGCGTACGCGTGCATGGCAGACCAGAGAGTCGACGCGTACGCGTCTATCCCGCTTACGCGTGGTTTGGTCTGTGCCTCAGGCACAATGTTCGCACAGTGTTCGCGCAACTCTCGGGTTGTGGCTGGGGGGTGGAAATTCGCAATCCACGCGTACGCGTGCATGACGCGTGCGCGTGGATGGTCAAAAATGCTTGGGGGGTGTGTACGCATGGATGGTGCTCTATTTTTTCAAAATTTTTCTGTGTTTTTGCACCACACCAAGTATTCCAAACCTCCAAACAGCTACCAAAACACCATAAAACCTTATTTAACATACCAAACTACCAACTAAACTTAACAACCCAATCAAAACATGAAATTGAACTAATCTACCAATATGTACAAAAGAGAAAATGAAAAGATTTTACCATGGTGGGTTGTCTCCCACCTAGCACTTTTGTTTATTGTCCTTAAGTTGGACTTATGGGGAGCTCCTTTCAAGGTGGCTTGTGCTTAAATTCATCTTGGAACATCCACCAATGCTTGAATCTCCAATAAGCTCCATCATTCAAAGTTAATGTCTTCAAGCCTTAATGGAGTTCCGCACAAGCTATGAGCTCCCAAAGTTGATCCTCATGTATCCCCGGATCCCATATCTTGTTTCTACACCCATCTTCAAGTTGACTATCGTTAATCCATGCGGGTGGTAAGCAAGGTGAATTCTCAATGAAGTGACCAAACATTATCCTAGACCCAAGAAATCTAGTCTTACACCAACCCTTGCAATTAAGATTTGAGCATCTAACCATAATGAGCCTTGATTTACGATGCCAACCACTAACCATCTCCTTTTTGCTCTTAAAGCCACAAATATGTCTAAGTTGACCATCCGTTTCAAGCAAACTGTATTCAAGGGGAATCTTGAAACTTAAGTATAAGGAATTTACCCACTTGAATGAAAGAATGGATCGATGGTGATGGCTTGGTGAGAGGTATTTCCAATATCCTTGCAAGCTCTACTCCCTCGTGTTCTTCCTTGGTTACCTCCACCTCTTCACAAACTTCTTCACTTTCAATCCTTTGTTCATCAATTTCACCTAACTCTTCTCCATCACTCAAATCATAAATGGGAGGATGAGAAAAATCTACCTCTACATTGCTTTCTATCTCATTGGGAGAGGGTTTTTCAAATTCAAAGAATTCACCACCAAGAAGATTGGATGCATGATCTTCATCTCCAAGGGAACTCAACTCTTGCTTCATTCCTTCCAAGTCTTCATTCAACAATTATTTTAGAGGTTGTGCACTCCCCTCCTCAACATCAAATTCAATCTTCTTAGAGGAATTCTCTATGATTCTAGCTTCCCATGGAGCTTCCGCATCTCCTAGGTCTTCAACCACTTCTTCCTTTTCTTCAATGATCATAGGCTCCTCCAATTGTTCCAACACAACATAGCATTCCTCCTTCTCCACCGGAGTTTCCAATCTCCCCTTCATGCTATGCTCTTCAATTGATTCTCCACATGTGAACATGGGAGTACCTTGAGTACTCAAGCATTGGGAGGCTAATCGGCTTACTACCTCGGTCAAGGTAGCCACAAATTTTAGTGTCTCCTTTTGTATTTCTCCTTGCCCTTGAAATATAAGGTCAAGGGTTTCATCCATTGAGGATTGGGGTGGATAGGAGGGTTCATTGTCTTGGGGAAATGACTTATAATAGGAAGGTGGTTCTTCTTAGTAAGGATGTGGTGGTGTATATTGAGGTGGTTCTTGGGAGTATTGATATTGGAATGGTAGTTCCATGTATGGCTCATATGGTTCAAGAGGTGGTTGGCATGGTGGATATAGGTTAAGGTCATATGGAGGTGTTTGGTGAAAAGAGGCTTGTAAGTGTGGTAGATGATTATGTTAAGGATATGGCTCATAGGCGTATGGCGGTGGTTCTTGAAAGTCACAAGGAGATTCACCATAGCCATTTGATTGGTATGCATCATAGAATGACTCTTCTTCATAGTTCATTGGTGGAGGTTGTTGCCATGAGGATTGATCATATGCGTATGGCTCCTCCCACCTTTGATTGTCCCATCCTTGATACACATCCTCATTGAAGCTTCCATTTCCTACGACATAGTTAGAACCAAACTCATAGCCAAAGTGAGAATTCATAATAAAAAGAGGAAATAAAACAAAAGCTAATAAGAAATAATGAAACAAAGTCCTAAAACTAGCAAGAACCAACAAGCAATCCAAAAATCAAGCTATTCACACTATTCACATATATACAATAACCAATAACACAACACCATTGCAACTCCCCGGCAACGGCGCCATTTTGATGAACAGAATTATTAACGGTTTAGAATTCACAAATGAAATCTCGTTGCAAGTATAGTTTCTAAACCAACAAAGAATCCTTTCATACAAACATTTGGTTGTCACAAGTAACAAACCCCTATAAAAATAATCAAAGTATTCAAACCTCGGGTCGTTCTCCCTAGGAATTGCAATAAAGTGTCTTGTTATTGGTTATGGAGTATGTTTTGGGGTTTTAATAAGAGACATGAAAGATAAATGGCAAGGAAGTAAACTAATAGCTAAAAAGGTCTTGGCAAGGTTTGGTGGTCAAAGATCTCTATCCCTATCACTAACCACAACATGAGAATTTGTAAGGATCAATCCCATTAAATCATCCTCTAACTAGTAAAGGAAAGTCAAATGAGCTATATCAATCCAAGTCCATAAGTCCTAGCTATCCACTAAATCAATTAGTGATGGCTAGAGTCAATGGCTCCCAATCATCAATTACTTGGACATTAGTGACTCAAGAATTCCTAAGTTACCTTCCCAAGCCAAGAACACAAAAATCTACTCTAACATCCTTCCAAGCATTTCATCAAACACTTGGAAGGCATAAAAGGAAAGTAAAATCAAATTGCAAGAAAAATAAATCTACACTACTCAATTGCAAGGAATTAAACAACAACAACTCAAATCAACAATAAAGGAACATGAAACATGAATTGCATTGAAAGAGAAATAGAAGAACAAAAGTGCATCAACATAAAAGTAGAGAATTACAAGAATTAAATGCTAAACTAGAGAGAGCAAGGGTAGAAGAAGAAGAAATTGCAAAGGAAAAGTAGATCAAACGATGAATTAAACCTAGATCTAAGAGATTCTAATCTAGATCTAACCTAATCCTAATTCTAGAGAGAAGAGAGAGCTTCTCACTCTAGAAACTAACTTTCTCTCCAAAACTAAACTAAAACTAAAATATGAAGTAGTGTCTTGATTCCCCTTCAATCATTGGGTTAAATAGCATCAGAGATGAGTTGGATTTGGGCCTGGGAATCCCAGAATTCGCCCCCAGCGTTTTACCTTTAAGTGAGTCACGTGCGAGCATCGACGCGTACGCGCCATGTACGCATACGCGTCGCTTGGCATTTTGCTATCCACGCGTACCCGTCATGTGCGCGTACGCGTCGCCATGCGACTCCACAATCCATGCGTGCGCGTCTGCTGCGCGTGCGCGTCGATCTCAGCATCCCAAATTCTTGTTTCTTCATGAGTTCTCCACTTGCATGCTTTTCCTCTCCATCCCTTTGATCCATTCCTAGCCTTTCCAATCTGAATTCACTAACAAACATATCAAGGCATCTAGTGGAATCAAAGGTGAATCAAAACTAGCAATTAAGGGCTTGAAAAACATGTTTTCACACTTAAGCACAAATTAGGAGACAATCATGAAACCATGCTATTTCCTTGGCTAAATGTGGGTGAAAGGTCATGAAATCCCCTAAATTAAGCACAAGATAAACCCTGAAAATGGGGTTTATCACTTCTCTCTCCTCTCTCTTTGCTTTTCGGTCATATCAATCAACAGAGAAGAAGATAGAAGTTATCAGAAGAAAAGTAAAATTACAGAGAAGCCTAATGGAAGAAAAGGCTAGGATGAAGAAAGGCTATAAAGAAGGGCTAGGATGAAGAAAGGCTATGAAGAAGGAAGATCTGAAGTAAGGCATAGCAAGATCTTTGCCATTGAAAGCAAGATTTGAAGAAGAGCTTCAAGATTTTCCTTACCAAGAAAAGAAAGGATCCGCCTCTGCCAGAGAAGAAGATCTCAGTTGCAAAAGTTTATTTCCTTTTTTGTTCATCAAAGAAAGAAGATAATCTCTGGAGCTACGCATAGGAAGAAGCAAAAATGGAAAGCAAGGAGCTGTCCTGGGTTAGAAGATCATCAAGGGTCCGAAACTTTTCTTGGAGCCAAAGTCAAGATCAAGGGCTCAGATGGAAGGAACTTGATGAAAAGGGTTGAGAGAGGTACATGCATGTTGGTTTTTGTTTTTCCCTCTCTTTTCTCTCTGTCCGAATCGCGGCTGTTTGTTAGAGAAGATGTTGCTGGGTTGGTTGAACCGGTTTTAACCTTGGAAGCTTCCCCTTCTATATTAAGGGTGAACGGCCAAGGGTTGAGATCAAGGAGAGTAAGTGAAAGCACAGAGTTCTCATAGCTACCCAAGCTTCTTGAGTTCTTCTCCTTTAAAGATATTCATTTTGTTTTCTTTTTCTTAGTATTGTCTGTCTGAGTCTCATGGTAAAAGGCAAACATTGTGAGGTTTGTAAGAAAAAGCCAGTGAGAGGAAAAAAGCAGTGATCAATATTAGAGAAAAAGTCATAGATGTCTCAGAGTTTTTTTGTACATCTGTATGTTGTATTTCATGATCATGTGGGAATTCCCTTACAAGTTGGGGTAGCACTTTGCAGTTAAAAGCTAGGTTTTGAGTCCTAGTCAAATTCAGATTGGGTGTAGGATCTGGGTTTGTCCCAGATAGGAATGGGTAGTTTCTAGAGAGAAATTAGTGTTTGTAATGTTGTAAAAACATAGTGAAATTCCATCGTTGTGGTGATGGAGACTGGATGTAGGCCACATTGCACCTAATGGCTGAACTAGAATATATTTTATGTTAATTCTTCTTTCCTACTCTTTTCTCTGTTTATGTTCATCAGGAGACAAAAACAAAAATATCTCTCAACTCAGCATGAGACAAAACAAAAGTGTCTCTTAACTCAACACGAGACAACAAATAAAAATATCTCCTTAAGTTCATCTAAAAGTAAAAAATTAATATTCAGCAAAAAGGGGTTAAGATTCAACCCTTCTCTTAGCCACTAATTACCATCAGTATTTTAAAGAGATACATAATATATTATAATCTAAAATTTGTTATTTTAGAAATACAAAAATTGGCCAATTAAAAATTCTTTATTTATTTTTCTAGAGAGTATGTATTCACTTTCTATTCTTAATATAGAAAAAATATTTGTATTTAAATTGTATAAAATATTTTACAAAGTATAAGTTATTTATAAGTAATGAATAAATTAAAATAATAAATGCATGATATTCTATATTAATTAATAATAGTATACTAATAAATATATGGATATACTAATTTTTTTTTGTGACTATATGAATATACTAATTAATCTTATGGTATCATTATTTGAGTTAAAACAAAACTCTTTTTCTATCAAAAATGCAATTAGCCTTGTGTGTACATTATTGGTTATATAAAAAACTCTGCCTTGCTCCCACTGATTCTCTCTCGCTTTGAATCCGCCGCTGCTTCCTTACTCCTTCCGGTCTCCATCCTTGAGCTGTCACGCCTTCATCAGCCTCCCACCCTCCGCCGTGGCATTTCTTCTGCTCCACTGCCCATCGTCTCTTCTCATCTTCTCCACCGCCCTCGCTCCTGGTGCGCTCCGCTACTGGCGCATCACGCGTCCTCTGCCTCCCTCGCTTCCATCTTGTGTGTGAAGCTGCTCTGCCGATCTTTGCGAGTCTAGGTATTTTCCCACTTCTCTCATCTATTTCTGATTTGTTGTTACGCTATTTCATAGATAGTTTAATTTGCTGTATATATGTTTCCAATCTTGCAAAATGGTTTTTCTAATATTTTTGTTAGGTAAGATTGTGATGGTCTTAATGAATCTGTTTGTGCCTTGCTTATTTGATTGTGATGAATGACTTGATAATGCTGTATGTTAATTAATTCTTGAATTCAGGAATTGAAATGATGAGATTGTAGATTTAGATTATGAAATTGGTGTGCAAAGTTAGGCGTAGATTTTCTAAACTCAACATTGGGGTTTAATTCTTTGATTGGCTTTGCAAATTGCAAGTGACATACTCCCGTAACAAAGATTAAGTAATGTTCTCTCCTAAAGTTTCTTTATAGTTATGTTATGTGTCATGAGCCTTTGAAACGAAAGCTTCTGAAAAAGAGGAATAGATTAAGAGTGGGGAGAGAGTTGTGTAAGCGTATCTTTGTTTGATGAAGGCCATGGAGAGGGATGGCATGCATCACCTTTACCAGTGGGCTTCAACTGAATGTTGCACTTCAAGGTGTAAAGTCACTGCCAAAAATGCCTCCGGCAACTTCTTAAATTGGGAAGTGATGGTGACAACTCAGAAGGACCTCCTGGGATGAGTTATTGGCGGCACCATACAGTGGCAATGCCCTTGGATAATGTGGGAAAATGACACCCAAGTATACTTATACTCAGTTATTTACATTTAGCTCCCAAACTTTTTTGGTATTAGGAGATGGTATACTCAAACACATATTGTGCTATATTTTTAGACATTTTCTAATTTTATAGTAAGATTAATTTTTTTTTAAGTAAAAAGAATAAATAGGAGACGGAAGAAATGAAGATTGAAGAATATAATTAAATTACATTACATTGTGTTGAATTCAAATGTTAAGGGTAAGAAAAAAGGGTTAGGAATCTAGATTGATTTGTATGGTTTTTGGAATTTTGACAATAGAGGGCCTCTAGTTTGATTTTAAATTTTGTGGACCAGGCTAATAAATATCAAATTGATTCAGTCCATAACCAATTAATGTAAGCAGGTTCATCGGTTGCTGGAAGCAGGAGAAGGAGGGGGGATGACTGGAAAGCTGCAACTATGGCGATGCATATGGCAACAAGTTGCTGTAAATCGCACATCTTTGTTCCGCACGGAGCGATTCTTGCACGATGGGCCTGACAATGTAGAGGAGCTTCTAGATAGGCATCTAGTGAAGAAGGAGAAGTCCCTTGACGACGATGAACAGGAGCTCTTGAATCGGAGGAAACTCACCTCCACCCGCCGGGAAGCCCTCAGCCTCTACAGGGACATCCTCCGCGCCAGCCGGTTTTTCATGTGGCCTGATTCCAGGGGCGTCTTGTGGCGTGACGTGCTCAGAGACAACGCACGAAAGGAGTTTGAAGAGGCAAAATTTGAGACCGATCCGGAAATAGTTATCAAATTGATTGTTGGAGGCCGTGAGGCTGTTCAGTCTGCCCTGGATAAGCTTGCTAATAAGCAAAGGGAGCAGATTGACAAGGAACGCGGCGGCGGTGGTTGAGCAACTGCTCCTTTATGTGTTTGTTCGACCATTCTTGTATTGTAGTTGCTTTCCATATAGTGTATTTATTCCTCTGTTTTCTTCCTTGGGTGTTTATATCAGTTGTTACAGATCATTTATAGTTCCAAGATATGTTTATTTAAAACTAATTAATAATTGAACAGCAACTGGAGCAACGGCACTGGCTTATGCTAATATTGTTTTATAAGAAAACTTCCATCTGATCACTCATTCAATTCTATTGGCCAATAATACTAATATATTGTTGCTTACTTCTATTTCTTTGCAAGTATTGAAATATTAACAACATTTGTTTAAATATTTGCAATAGGGATACTTCGTAAATTCTTACAGTATTTTTGTCTCTTGTAAAGTTTAGGCCTCAGTTAACCTTGATTATTTATGCTGAAAACATCTCATTAATACTCCTAACTTTAATGTTTCCTTCATTGAATTTAATTGTAAAATTTGGAGATTATATAAACATTTTTTAATTGTTTTTAGCTTATCTTGCATGCAAGATCTTGAAAATCGTGAAAGATTTAAGAATTTAGCAGTGAAATTTTTTAAGAAATTACACCAATTTTTTAAGATTAATTATACTAGTTGCAGAATTTCAGCAATTTGAAATGAAAATAGTCTCGAGTAGAAATGTAGGTATGGTATTATCATTGTCAGCGAGTAAACTCTAAACCACAAAATTCAAAACATGTCAAACTAAATTCCAATTTCCAAATAGTTTGTCCAATTTTTTGTCCTAAATACCATAATAATGATCATCATAAGATACTTTCTTTACATCATTGTTTCACCATAAAAGATGATAATATTACTTGATATATAACAGCCAATTCATTTTAAAACAAATTAATGCTTCATTTTTTTTGGTACTTATGAATGTTTCATGTTTGGGGAAATGGATTATCTCCAGTTTTTTTAACACTTGACAGAATCCAGTGTGATCACCTTTGATTCTATAAGTGGGACCAGAAATAAATAAGAGAGAGAGAGAATAATGAATGATTAGATTAAACACTGCACACCATCCAGTTTTTTTTTTCACTGGAGAGGATCCACTCGCGTATGGCACCTCTACTTTCTTCTGCTGCACTTTCTTTTTCTTTCCTTAGCTTCCCCAAAAAAAATATAATAATAATAATTCCTCAAACTCAAGTGCTAATAATATGAATCCAATGCAAAAGCATAAACCAAAAACACAAAGGGTAAACAAAAGTGGCACCGCTCAAACTTTAAAGTGGTCAAGTGTTAAAGTGACAGAAACTTGGTTTGTTTGCAGCAGAACTTTTTTTGGAGGAGAGGTTAGGCAAAATTAAAAAGTTTAGCACTTCTTTATTCCAGGTTGTATAGTTAGAAATTGACCCAACATTATAATTTCCTCATGAATCTAAGTCATGATCTTTTATAGAATTCTTAATTTGACTATTGCAAGTAGTTGTAGTTTTATATTAAACTAGCTTAAGTGAGTTTTTATTAGTTCTCCTTGCCAAATTCAATTCTATACTTTTATGTGATTTAAGGTAGTGTTTATTGAACTGGGACTAGGAGATTCCGACTTAGTATTCCGACTTAGTATTGTATTTGATAGCCAGAAACTGAAACTAAAATTTTAATTCTGGACACTTTACATGAAACACAGTATAGCAACTTAGTTTAGTCTTTGTCTTTCATGCTATGTCTCTCATTCTCTCCCCCAAACGCGGCCAAAGAGTGTGATAGGTGATAACCTAATGATATAAATTTCCTTTGCAAGTATGCTTCTTTACAATTGTTGAGAGACCAAGTTGAACATTTACTTGATTCTATTGCTACCACAAAAACAAACCCAATATACTCCAATTTGGGCACAACACTCTGCATCGAAAATATGATAATTCAGGAAATTCATTAATTTCTGGAATATACTTCTTTTCCTCCCTTTTTAACACAACCTACTCTATCATTGAAAGCACTTCACAATTCACAATCCCTGACATGAAACTACCTTAATGTCAAAAATTTTCCCACTTGAATGACACAAGCAAAAGCATTCAAGGGAATAAAATAACACTAACTCTACACAAGCAAAAGAAGCTAATTCAATTCAATTCATGGCTTCACCTAGCAAATAAAAACACCTGAAACATATTACATAAAATTACTTTGTCAGGCAACAACAGTAAAAATGTTCAGTATTAAATATGCAAAATCAAGATCTAACTTCAGAAAATGTGTAAGCTCCGAAATGAAATCTTCATCTGAGCTTTGATATAGGCTTCCTTTTTTCCTATTGCGATCCACGCTGAGGAAAACCGTTGCTTCTTATTCTGTGGTAGTCAGCACCATCGTGATTACTTCCCCTACCCAAGCCCCTACCACCAAAACGCCCCCTCAAAGCATCGGTTGGATAACTGCTTCTGCCCCTTCCCCTTCCTGATTCAGTACAGAGGAAATAGACAACAGAAAATAAGCCTACTCATTTCTAACCATTGCACAAGAAAAAGCGAAATGATGAAACATTGCACAAGACTAAGGGTGCATTTCCTTTATTCTTTATTTTGGGGCAAAATCTCACAGCTTTAATTTAAATAAAAAACATGTATTCGGTTCTTACATACTTAGACAATTTTTTAAAATAAACAGAACCACCCCCAAATTTGTGTAGTTTGTTAGCAAAAGCTAAAGAGTACCTTCTTAAAAAGATATCTGTTTAAGCAACAGGAGGATAACATAAGAAATTTTCCTTAATGAAAAAGCAATACACAGATCAAAAACAAAACAAACAACCTTACTAGTCCACTATGAAGACAGACATAAACAAAGGAGCCAAAAATCATCCTCTTGCATGACATATTTCATTTTACCATTTTTGTTTTCATCAGATATTAGTAGATCATATAACCATGAACTTTTATATATTTAATGTTAACAGTATTATGCATTACTGGGGTTATCAACCAAGTTCAAACTTAAGTATACAACAACAGATCTTGTTAATGGTTTTGTTTATAGTTTTTCTTGGTCATTGATAGAACTGATTCAGAAATCATAAGAATGATCTATTGCTACGGAATTTTTGGTCAATGTGGCCAAGGATCCAAAATATCTATAGAGATTAGGGATCTTTCAAAAGAATATCCCTCTCAAATACCGAAAAACATGATTGCCTTTTCTCCATCTCTTATTCTTATTCATACCAAACTTGTGCCACACAGAAAAGAAACCAACTGTTCTATACTCCTATCAAAGCCTCCAAAGAATTCATTTCTTCATAAACACAATAGATAAAACACACAAAGCAACAATGCTATTGATGCTTTTTATGCTACATATATTAAGCAATAAGCATGGAGACACAATCTAGCTTGTGTTAGATCTTATATCATACGGTGAATATATAACTACACATTCAATTTAAGAAATTATTTTGACTCAAATAAGCCAACCCCAACTAGTCGGATAAGGCTTTGTTGTTGTTTTATTTTGACTCAAATACTGTTAGGGACAAAAAGACGGACAAATTATCAGTAATGAATATCTTACCGTTAGATCTTGAATTATATTTATATACATTTTGTGCCGTAGTCCTTTAGGCTGCGTTTGTTTATAGACACAGGACACCAAAACAAGGACACAGAGATACAAAATCATGTTTGGTAGATGAGACATGGACACATTGTGTCCAGAGATTCTGAATTAGTGTATTTTGTGTCCTTCTCAACAGGAAGAATGCAAAAACACTAACGAGAGACACAACTTATTTTTTCTATCATTATTCTTATTAATTTTTCATAATTATATTTTTTGTTACTATATTTTTCTTTCTAAATTTTTTGTATGGAAAAAAATTAGAATAAATTAGACTTTTATAATTTGTTTTTTCTTATACTTAGTTTATCATCAAACAAGATACAAAAATACTAATTTTTGTGTCTCTGTCCTTTGTGTCTTGTCTGTGTCCTGTCTTGTCTCATTCTCATAACCAAATGCAGCCTTAATTAATAAAATTTGGTATGTCCCTCACGTATCAATGTCCATGCTCATATATATTTAAATAATGCAAGAGAAACTAAAGAAGTGGGACATTACTTCCACCCCGAGCTGCAATGCCATTGTTTGGTCTCCGCTCCTCGATGTATACTTGCCTGCCAGCCAATTGTATAGGAGAAGCCTACAGTGATAGAGTATTAACAGGTAAGATATTTATAAGGGAAATAAATAAATAAATAAAATAATGTAAAATGTCATCTGGACACAAATTATTGCAACACAAAAAGAAAGTTGATGACAGTTAAAAATAATTGAGTTCACGTGCAGTCCAACTTTAATTCCGGGCTAATACTAATGATAAAAAAAATCCACATATTATTTAGAAGCAAGTAAAAGAGAGAGGGTAATAACTAATAGTAAAGCATCAACGGAAATTAATAACTGCGCCTACTTATATAAATACCATAGCTAATATTCAGATATCAGTGTAAAGCAAACAAACAATAAACAGACATCGATGTTTACTTTATTTACGGAATTCAATAATTAGATCAAAAGATATACATCACATCTCACAACAAAACAAATAATAATAATAATAATAATAATAATAATAATAATAATAATAAAAAATTAACTTCCCAACCTGAAGCGAATTCTGAACCCCGACAATGTCTTCAAATTCCACAAAAGCATAACAAACTCCGATTTCCTGCGCACATCAACTCTATTTAGGCTTGTTCTCTTTTCAAGATTGAATATGTGGTTATTCAGTTAACAGCAATGAAGGAAGCTTACCTTCTTGACCCTAACGAATATACCATTAGGCTTAATCCTGCCAAAACTCTTAAATTCATGATCAATCTCAGCTTCAGTAACTGTAGCAGGCAAGTTCCTCACATAGACAGATGTTACTTCACCTGAAAGATTATATATCAAACATAAAAAATGTGGACATGGACAGAAAATGTTATAATGTAGTTTCCAAAATGGTGTAATAGCAAAGCTAGTAAACTATCATGGAATAGTATAATTTAATTTCTCAAGTTCCTTTGGACCCATGGTCTCTGCCTAAGCAACCTCTTACCTAGCAGCATTGATCTGTTTTAAAATATTAGATTTTTTTTTTTGAAAAAAAAAAAAAGAATTTCAATAAGATGAGAAGGATTTATACAAATTTGGGAAAAGGGATCCCCTATACAAAAGCTAAACAAAACAAAAGATTTATCTATAAAGCATAGCTTTCCAATCTCTGAACACGTCTGAGAGGAAAAGGCTTCTATACAGATTATGAGCTTTACACCGAATAGATGCTAGGCATCTAATCCTATCCTATATAACTTGCTTGTCAAAACATCCGTCACTGGAGGTGTGTGCATTCCTAAACCCTTAAAATATTAGATATTAGATAACAACTGTCACTCAATGTTGGTAACAAGATCGCCAACAAAAAACCTCCACTCAGAGTGTGAACACAAATAATTTCCATCTTATATCAGCAAATGAGCGAATAAATATAAACATATAATTCCACCAAATGTGCCAAAAGGAATATAACAACAGTTACCTAAAGTATCCTTACAGTCAGATGCCAAATTGGTGAAAATAAGAAACAGTAAAGCAAACAAAGATATACAAAATTAAACCTTCTTCCTCTGCCCCATAGACTTCTTCTGCTAACTCAAACCGTGAATCAGGAATGTACGCAAATGCAGAGTTTGACTGTTGAACAGGCTGTGCTACATGATTTGACTCTGAAGGAGTTGGGGTACTTTTGAAAGACTGCTGTACAGCAGCAGATGACACAGATCGACCTTTTGCTACTTGTAACTGCATGATTGTTGTAACATAATCAAATTAAGACAAAATATTGAAGAGGAGGTGAAAGGATTCTAATATTCTACAAATATGGAAAATGTGCTTACTTGTAAGAGAATTTTGCAACCATTTGAGGAAACAGAATAGGGAATTTAAATAAGGATAAATGCACTGATAAACACACACTCACTGCATTAATATGCGAGCCTTCCCCCCCCCCCCCCCCCCAAAAAAAAAAAAGGATTTAATCTATATCCACTGATTAAGTAAAGAAATGACATCACATTTGAAATTCAATTTCCTTTTTCTTTTTAAATTACAAGCGGAAAATTTATGTCACTTCTATAACACAATGTAACACTTTGTTTGCTATTAGTGTGCAGTGCTTTATATTTAACAATCAATGAAGGAAAAAGAAGGGGGAGCTAAACAAGAAACATGCTGAAAGAGAAAGTGATACATACAATGGATGCATAAGTCTTCTTAGTAGACTCCTCCAAAGGTTCCTCCCCATAAGCTATAGGGGATTCGCGGGTAGTATGAGCAAAACTCGGGATTGTAGGGGATGCCTTCTCTGCAGGAGTTTCCTCAACCACAATTTCTGTTTCAAGATCATGATGTAGCTGCTGCGGCTGCTCTGGAAGGCTATACTTGTCAACCAGGTCATCTTCTACATGAACTGAATTGATATATTCAGTAGTTTCTTCCACCGAACCATAGTCAGAAGCTGGTAAAAGCAACAAATTCAGGACTCTGAGGCATGCTGTTTCGAAGTTTAACAAAACAGAGGCTTTGCATACTACTTATTATGAAATGGAGGCCATAGTGCTTAAGTGGACAAAAAGAATGAATACCAAGATTTTTCAGATTTTGTCACAGAAAGCATGCAACTTTTAGAATAACAAAGAAGCATGTTCCCTATTAGGTAGAGTGGGATTCGTACACCAACCAGTGGAATTCATCAGAATTTCACTTTTTTAAAATAAAAAATGCTTACACCAAAATTCAAATAATGAAAAGAAAAAAATTGAAGAAGAACCAAAGCTACCCACCACTTTTCATTATAGTTATTGCCAGCAAAGCAAACGTGTTATTATTAGTGCCTAACTATGTGGGAAAAATTCGGTTCAAAATCAAATGTCTTTGGAAAAGGATTCAGCAGTCAAATTACCAGGAGGCTCTCCAAGAGAAGTAAGTGGCTTTGCGTCTATCTTTTCGGATGCTACAGATACTGGATTTGAGTATGATACTGATATTCCGTCATCAATGAAATGAAAAATGTCATTAAGCACAAAGTAACCCTTCTCCTGGGGAGCAAGAAAGAATGTTTGGACAAACTTTCGCCTTTTCTTGACATCCCTAATCTTGACAAACCCTGAGACCATTACAAGCACACCTCCATCCAAAGAATCAAGAGAATTGATAGTCTTGATCTCTATTGTACCAAAATTCAATGATAAAACAAGTTCATGGATTTGCTGTATAGGAAAAAAGTAACTTGATCAACGTTTTGCTAGATAACTTACACCAAGAATCAATTAAGAAAATGGAAATGGAAATTAAGTTCCACTAAGACAACGACAACAACAACAAAAACAACCACCACCACCGTCAACCTTAATCCAATTAGGCATGGTCAGCTACATTATGCCATAATGCGTTATTTCATATTCATTCATTACTCTTTCTCTGTATATAGCTATTGGCTTACACTGCATTTGATCAACTCTCCAGCCTTACTTGGTTTTACATGTCTTCTCCACAATGATCAATCACTTAACGGAAACCGACACTAAATACCAAAAAAAAAAAAAAAAATAAAAACCTTGCTACACTAAATGATTTTGATCTATGCATGGCCTATTGCAACACCAAAGGCAAACTACCAAAAGAGAAACTATTCATGACTACATTAGGAAAGCTCTTTTTTCTCTAGGAAATGTTGAAGACAAATCAATTAAGACTCGAACAAACATAAGATAAGGAACAATCCCTCCATTTTCTGATATCTTGGGGGCCATTAGGATTCTCATTTTCTATTTTTGAAAAAAACAATACAAAAATATCTAAGATATAAATTGAACATGACCACAAACTGTTACAAACACAGCATACAAACATGAATGCAAAGAAAACATGGATTCTTTATCTTAGAACACTTAGGTACCAGCACATTCGAAGCGGTTTCGGTGGAAACTCCATCAACACGGATCATTGTGCTGTTATCTGAGTAGAATTGATGAATCAGATTGGGATGTTGTGGAAGAACCTGATAATACTGTCCAACAAAGTATGAACCCACCTGCATTCACAATTTCACACCAATGCGGTTTAAAACTAAATATAAAAAGATACAGAATCCTTAGAATCAAAGCTGTTTTCAAAAACACAAACAAAAACAATACTAGTAAGTGAATTTAAATTAAAAATTAATAACAATACAATATAAAATATAGTAATAATACCTGGGCAGCACTAACACCCATTCTCAGCTCCCTTAAGTTCACAGCTTCTTTTTTTAATAAGAAAAAAAAAAGATAATGTCGCTTTCTTCGAACTCTTAAACAACACAGTAAACCTCAAATAGAAAAATTGTTACGGGATTCTGAAGAAGAAGAAGAAGTGGGCGCAGAAAAATACAAAAGAACTAAGGTTAGGGCAGAAAGCGAAACAACGGAATCTTCAAAATCTGAACGCAAGTGAATCTAATTCTAAAATCTGTAATCAGATCAGAAGAGAGAGAAGAAAGTACTGTGAAGAGTGAAAGTGTGAAACAGTGAGAGGAATTGAGCGCGCGAATTCTTCGCCTATGGATTAGATATCTGACGAGGAATTTTGACCGTTGATGATATGAACGGTTTGATCATGGTGCCAAACCTAAGAAATAAACGGCTCAACGGATGGGATTACGTAACGTGCAGAATACTGGACAAGGGAGATTTCAAGAGAGAAGTAGGGAGTATGGACTAGGGCATTCATAAGGGTTTTTTACTTAAATAAATAAAACAAGGAATAAATGATCATTTTTGTATCCATAAAAGATGAAAATACTGACATATGTATCCATATTAGATCAAAACTAAACTTGTACCCATGCAAGATGTCCTTCGTGTGACAAAAGTACCTACGTGGTGCTCCAACCCTCCAAAGACAGGGTACTTTTGTCACACGGAAGGCATCTTGCGTGGGTACAAATTTAGTTTCGATTTAGTGTAGGTACATATGTCAGCATTTTTATCTTTCATGGGTACAAATGGTCATTTATTCATAAAACAAGAGTGGAACCAACTAGGGTCCAGCCAACTTCTGCCAACTCTCTAATAAATTGGATCTCGAAGCCCATCTTAATAAAGATAAGTTGATATATATATAGATGTTTTTTTTTGTTAAGCATTATGATGTTTCTTTTTTATACTAAATAGATATTTTTTAATGTATTTTTCGAATTTTTTGTATTACAGATGTGGAAAGAGAAGGTTTTTATAGTTTTTAATTAGATTTACTTAATCAGTTTCTAATTATTTAAATTTTGAATTTAAAAAATTTAAAATTAATTATTAATAATTATAATTAATTGAGTAGTTTAATTCTTGACTGATTACACACTTGGTTACCTATACTTTTCTATAAAACAAAAACCAAATTTACTGGATTCTCCTGAAACAAATTTCGAAACATAATTTACCTTATTCCTAATATTATATAAATCGTCCTAGGGTGATAAGCGTTATATAATACGTTAAACATGGCATCTTAGAACGATTTATGCATGCATGGCCTAGGGAATTTCACGAGTAAATTATCACAGGACTGGCAAGGTTATATATTACGCATAAATTGTCCCACCTTGCCCGGAGTCACCTGATTTTGGGCTGAAGCATAAAGGTCTGCCACGATTCACATGCAATAGCGAAACCTAGGTAGCATGGGCACGATTTATGGTCTTTTTTGATACCCTCAAAGCCCAGGGACAATTTATGCTTTAAGACTTACCTTAAGGAGGCTGCAACGAGTTATTTCTTGAGTAGAACCTCAACACATTGCGGCGACTAACGTTGGTTTAGGAGGAGCCAGCATCTTTAATGTTTAGTATGCCATTGGCCGGAGCCACCCACCGTCTTCCGCAAGTAGGGCAGCCTTGACGGCATTGTGCCGGTCAGAGATCACTAAGAGTCACATGTTGACGAAGGTGACTTAGAAAAAACTTTCACGAATCTGTGTTTTCGCCTTCGACTAACCCGAATGCTACTGGGAGAATGTTCGAGTTTTCATCTTGGGCAATCGCCATTAGCAGAGTACCTCCATACTTTTCATATAAATGAGTACCATTGATGGATATTAGTGGCTTGCAATACTTGAATGCCTCAACACACAAAGAAAACGTCCAAATAATCGATGAAAGAAAACCTTCGTTCCATCCACCGTATTACCTGTCCTCACTGGAAAAGTACGTAACACCGCTATAGTGCCCGGCATATACAACTGAACTCCGATGATCCACCTAGGTATGTGGTTTTAAGACTCCTTCCAATCTCCATATATCTGAGCAATGACCTTCTACTTGGCCATCCAAACCAATGTTCTGAAAATCGGACCGGATCGGCCGGTCGAACTGATTCAACCAAAAATTGGCATAGAAAACAATCCGGTCCTCCTGTTTAAACCGTCGATTACGAAACCGCTGAAAAACTGCTGAACTGGCCGGTTATTAGCCGGTTGGACTAGACCGGGACCCGACCAGTTCATATGAAATGGCGTCGTTTTGGTTATGTTAGAAAAAAACCCACCCCCACGCGAGTTAACCCCCTCCCACCCCGCCAAACACCCCCTCCTTCAAAAGACAAACACACAGCAAGCCCTAGCTCCTTCCCAAACCAAAAACCCAGCTCCCTGAATGAAACCGCCATCGCCGTCTATGGTTGCCGGTGCCTCCGCGGCCTCCTCCTTTCCCTGTCCTAATCCCATACGGCCGGACATTCCATTCTAGCTCGACACATCGTCCATTCCCCAGGTGAAATCACTGTTCGAGGCCTCCAACTGCTGCGCCGTTGTGTCTTCGTCGTCTCGCCGTCGTCTTCCTACTGTCAGTGGAAGGTTATTGGGACTTTGATTTACTAATTTCTGTTGAGTCTGTTACTCTGTTTTAGGGTTTTGAGGTTGATTTTCTGATTTGTGACTTCCATCATCTTTTGTTATGCTGTTGTTGTTGTTACTTGTTATGCTGTTTGTAAAATCTGAGAGATTAGTAAATAATTAGTGAATAAATTAATTATTACTCAAGAAAAATAGAAAATGAAATTTTGTAGTTTAACATGATAGAGAAAATTAAAATAAGAATTTTGACACTAATTTTAAAGAATTTGGCCTAAGATTGGGCCGAACCGGTCGAACCGGGCTCAAATGGGCCAAAGGCCCAACTCATTGGCCCAGTACTTAATGAAGGGAGAGCCCCTTCTTCCCCATTCAGCAAAGAAGGACGCTGAAATAGCCAAGGGGAAGAGAAGGGTTTCAAACCCTAACCTCCATTTTAAACCACCATATCTCTCCACTCTGAGCTCCGATCGCCGCACCGTTTGCAGCCACGTGACCACCGCGTCGAGCTCTACGAATCTATCGGAATAATTTTATTGGTAAGCCTCACTTTCACTCTAGTTGTTCTACCCCTTTTGATTTTCGAAAATTATTGGAGTGGTGGTGAGATTTTGCTTCTTTGATGTTATAGGACCCGATTAGCTTGAGGAAAACATTTACTCTTGCTTATATGACGCTTGGATAAGGTGAGGATCATAGACTCTAGCTAATTCCTTGAATTTGTGTATTGGGTATTAAGTCTTGGATATATGCATGTGTGGTAATGTGAATTTAGGTATATATATATATATATATATATATATATATATATATATATATATATATATATTGGAGTTTGATTTGTGGGCATTGGAAGCTTGATTGGAAGCTTGGGAAGCTGAATTATGGTGAGGAAGGCTTATGAGCTTGCCTTGAAGGTTGCCTTGGTTAATACATAGAAATTGACTAATGTATGGTTTAGGTTTCACGTATTTAATATGTAATATTCTGTGAAAACTTATGCTAGATGACCATAGGATAGGTTGGAATACAAGAATATGTTTGATGCTTAGCACCCTTAATGATGATTTTGATAAAAATTGAGTATTTGTTGGATGATTGTGGTTTATAGGAGGTTAAGTGATGAGTTAATGATGAACAACATGATGATATGAATATATATTGAGTAAGTGGATGGGAATCTTGTTGGTTTAAAAATGAGATATTTATGCGTGAAATTGTGATATATTGAAGCATAAATGAATGTGGTATGAAGTGGGAGTTTTAGTGCTGTGTGGGTGTGTTATAATATGTTGTTAAGCTGAATATATGTATAAGAAGTGGGATTTGAGTTTGGTTTGTAATGAAAATTGAGTTTTAAGGTGTTTGTGAAAAACTGATTTTTAGCCGAACTTCGGTGATCCATAACTTGGCTTCCGGACCTCCAAATTATTTCAAACTTATTTCAAATGAAAATTGGGTCCGTGAAGTTTACGCCTTCGAAGAACGAACGAAAAATATTTTAAAACAAAAAAGTTATGCGTGTCAGAAGTTTGGAGTGCAAAGCTGAAAATTCTGCAGCATTCAGCATTTTTGCTGTTCTGCATAACTCGCATACGCGATCATCTGCACACGACGCAACCAACCTTTTTGGGTTGGATATCTCGTGTATGCGTGACCTTTCAGAAATGCACTCCCACGCGTACGCGTTATCCATGTTTTCAGCAAATGAGATTTTTGCATTTTAAACATGAATTTAAACTTCTAAACCTCTATTTTCACTCTTTTACCCCTATATCTCAGTATTAGGCCTAGTAATAGGATGAAACTAGGAAATGGTGGTAACTTGGAGGTAAAGTAAACTTGGAAAATGAAAATTAAGAATGAAAAGTGCGAAGATGTGATTGAATTAGGATTTAGGAGTGAATGTTGAGACTAGCGATGACTGGAATGGTCGCTTTGGTCGAGATGGCAAGGTTTGGGTGCGAACCCGCTTGCGCGTTAACTTGAAAATGTTTTCGGATGGCAAGTTAAGGACGGAAGTTCCCTCTCTTGTCTTGATGGGGATGTGGGGAAGGTGGAAAGACACTCTCCTTCGTATTGTTTTCCCCACATTCTTCTCTGGTTGCAAGGTAGAAAGGCACACTCCTTCGATGTGGAAAGGCACTCTCATTCGTGAAACCTCCAGGAGAAGGTGAAAAAGAACTCTCCTTCGTTTATGATCCTCCTGGAGATGCGCAACCTAGAGACCAATGTCTAGGTTAGCTACCAGATGTGTCGGGTTCTGGAAAAATAACCGACACGTGAGCTCACAGCCAGTAGGATAGACATTCATCATATGCATATGTGTGCTTTGTTTGATTGTGCATTAATTGGGATTGCCTGAGTGATTATAATATGCTATTTGTTGTATTTGCTATCTGTATTACTTGTATTCTACATGTGTTTAGTATTATCTGCTTGGTTGTCTTTGTAACTTCACTGGAGATGGAGAAATGGAGGAAAGGCGGAGATATTTAGGGTTCTAGTTAAGTTTTAGTTAGATTTAAGGATATGGTTAAGTTTAGAAAGTCTTAGAGAACTACCCTGATTTATGTTTTCTGTCTTAGTTTCTTTAAGCTTTATAATCTGAGTGTCAGTGATCCAGGATTGCCTCCGGCATTCCCAGGACCTTATATCTTATGCGTGGCACCTTTATCATACTGAGAACCTCCGGTTCTCATTCCATACTATGTTGTTGTTTTTCATATGCAGGTCGAGATGCACCTCGCTAGACGTCTGGAGTTCTACAGCGAAGTGGTTTCATTTTGGGGCTTACTTTTGATATTTTGATATGTATATGTATTAGACTCTCCTCATGTGTATATTACTGCTTTACTTTTGTACCTCTTAGAGGTTTATGGAGAAATAGGATTATATGTACGTATTTTTGGGCTTCGGGCTATGTATCTATGTATGTAATTATCCTCTGGCTAGTCTTAACTTCGCAGGCTGAGGTAGGAGCTTGTTATTTTGTACTTTTGACCTCCTATACCTATTTTCTATTTAGTTATATTGATGATGAGCTTTAGATTTCTTCACACGCAAGTAATCTCATTTTCCGAGCGTTGTGTTTTTTTTTTATTTTGCGTTTTTGCTTTATCCATTTTTCAAGGCTCCTTGTATACTGTATCCTTTTCAATATTATTATGTATATATTTTATTTTAGAGGTCGTAATACCACGCTACCTCTGTTTTATGGCTTAAGCGTAAAGCTCTGTGTGGTAGGGTGTTACACTGTTATTGTCGTTATGCTGCTGTTTTGTTATGGCACTGTGATTTTGTGATTTCTAAATCTGAAATTAAGTAATCTGTGATCAGTGTTTTGTATTTGAAATTTGTGATTAGTGATTTGTTATGCTGCTGTTATTGTTATGCTGTTGTTGTGAATTAATTTAGGGGTGATTATTTGTTATGCTACTGTTTTGAATTAATTTAGGGGTGATTATTTGTTATGCTGCTGTTTTGAATTAATTTAGGAGTGATTATTTCTAGTTGTACTGCTAATATTTTTAATGTTGATTATAATTTATTGATTCCAGTTATGGACAAAAGTATTAATCAAGAAGCAGTTGCTAATAACAATGCATCTGTTAGTAATAATTCACCTGCCAATTCTCCTAATTCGAATGATGCTGCTAATCCTAATCCTCCTAGTTCTAACAATAGTCAGTCGCAAGGTTCTTCTAATTTACAAAGAAAAACAGATTTAGCTTGGAAATATGTTGCTTTACAAGTAGTGAATGGAAGACCACAATATCAATGCTTGTTTTGTCTACAAGTTTTTAATGGAGGTGGAATTCTCAGAGTGAAGAAATATTTGGCAAAGATTACTGGAGACATGAAAAAGTATCTTAAAGTTCCGTATGATGTGGAAAAATAGATGGAAAGCTTATTGAAAGAAATTTAGAGCAACAAAAACAAAAGAAAAGTAAGTTTCAGTGAAGAGGGTAGTGATGAGATAAATGATACAATTTATGAAGCAGTAGGTCAAGAAGAACAGCAGCGCACTTCGAGTCAGCAAGTGGTTGGAGGCGATCCAAAAAAGAAAGCCAAAGTGATTCCTCGTATGTTTGCACCAAGAACAACTCCAGATGCTCAACCAAGCCTTAAAAGTGTTTTGCAAAATAAAGAGGCAATACACGAGGTTGATAAACAGTTTGCAAGGTGGCTTTTGGATTGTAGAATTCCCTTTAATGCAGTGATGTCGCCATGTTTTCAAGATTTGTTAGATGGTGTTGCTGGTATTGGACCTAGTTATAAGGGTCCTTCTTATGATAAATTAAGGATTCACTTGTTGGTTGATCATAAAAGAGAATGTCAAATGCTAGTTGGACAGATCAAAGACAAAGAACATTGATTAATTTCTTGGTGTATTGTTCTAGAAGTTTGTGCTTTGTGAAATCTATAGATGCTTCAAGTATGGTAAAAAAAATGTTTCAATGTTGTGTCACTTGTTTTCTGAGGTGATTGAATGGATTCGCCCTAATGATATTGTGTATGTTGTTACTGATAATGCAGCCAATTATGTTGCTGCTGGTAGGCTTATCAATCAGAAATATGAGAATATCTATTGGTCACCATGTGCTGCTCATTGCCTTAATCTTATTCTGAAAGATATAAGCAGTATGGCGTATATTTCTAATCTTGCATCACGTGCTTCAAAGATTACAGTATTTGTCTATAATCATATAGTTTTTTTTATCTTGGCTTAGAAAAAGACCTACTTGAAAAAAAATTGTACGCCCTGGTGCAACTTGTTTTACAACTGTCTTTATCACATTAAAGAGCATCTTTGATCAGAAATCGGATTTGTAAGCATTGGTTGTAGATTCATTTTTTACTGGTCACAAATTAGGAAGCAGTGCTAATGGTAGGACTATGAGTGCTATTATTTTGGATAGCAAGTTTTGGGATATTGTTTTACTGTATGTAAAATTGTGGGCCCTTTGATTAAATTGCTGAAGATTATTGATGCTGATGATAAGCCATCTTTGGGATGTGTATACGACAGAATGCTAAGGGCAGAAGATGCAATTAAAAATATGTTTAAGCAAAAAAAGATTGCATATAAGCCATACACATATATTATCAACTTAAGATGGGACAAGCATTTAAAAAAAGATATTCATGCTTCAGCTTACTTCCTAAATCCTACTTTCTTTTTTGGTGAAAATTATAAAGAATCACCTGATGTTATGTGAGGTTTACTTGATCTTGTTACCTTGTATTGCAAGTGTAACAATTTGGATTCAGTTGAAGCAATGAAAGAAATACATTTATATAGAGACCGGAAGGAAAGCTTCGATAGACCAGAAGTTATTCGAGCTGCAACAAAACTTAAGTCTGGTAAGAATATTTGTTTAATAGCTATTATTTTATGCTTTCACTCTTTTAATTGATATCTACTAATATGTTATGGTTTTATAATTGGTAGATGAATAGTGGAGGTTGTTCGGTAGTTCTGCTCCATGTTTACAAAAGATAGTTGTTCGCATTCTTAGCCAAGCATCTACTTCTTCTGGGTGTGAGAAAAATTGGAGTCTTTTTGAACAGATTCATACAAAAAGAAGAAATAGGTTGGAGCATGACAGACTAAATGACATTGTTTATGTCACTAATAATTTGTGTCTTAAATCTAGGTAATATATGTTTTGTGCAATATCATATTATTTCATATATAATCTTTATGATAATAAATGTATATCAATTTTTCATATATTGTGTTTAATTTTTTAGGAAGAAAAAAGAAAAAAGAAAGGAAAAGATACAATATGATCCAATTGATTATGAAAGCATCAATTTAGTTGACTTTTGGGTGACGGAAGAGGATGTAGAGAAAGAGGCTGATTTTCCTAGTAATGTGGATGACTTATTGCATGAGTATTATAGTTTATTTTCTTATGATTTATTAGAATGTTGTTAGTTTTTAATATAATGAATTCATGATAACATGCATATTTTATTAGGTGATATTGATGCTGATTTATACGGCGGTGGTAGTAGTGGTTTTATGCTGCATCTCTTGATTCATCTGCTCAAGAGGGTGGAAATGAAGGTGAAGATGGCCCCACCGACGCAAATCTGCAACAAGTTCTTGCAGATTTTGATGATTGATAAATCTTTATGATATTTAGATATTTCTTTTCACTATTTAACTTTTGATATTGTATTTTGATAAGATCATATGGATTTGGTTGATGACATTTCATGTAATGTTTTAAATTTGAAAGATATTTAAGATTTATATTAAACTATAATTATATTTTATGGTATTTATTTATAATTTATTTATTATTTTATTCTAAAATGGTTCTTCTGGTTGAACCACCAGTTGGACCAGTGAACCAGTAGCTAGAGCGGTTTGATGACCGGTCCAGCTTTCCGAAACTTGATCCAAACCTTCCTGTAGTTGGGCTTGAAACCAAACTTTAACAATACCGCATTCTGTAATACCTTAATGGAGACTGATGCATCCGCCATGACCAACGATAGAATTGAAGCACAGATAACATGATAATCGAACTGCCTATGATCCGTCGATATCTTAGTTGCTAGATATGTGTGCAGTCCGTTGTACTTTCTAACTTCCCAATAGCCTTTCCTTTGCCTCGTAGTCACGCGTATCAGCCAGTTACATCCATTCCCAAACTGCACACACTTTCCATAATGGTTCAATTGGTCAGACTCAAACACTTTATATTCTACACCACGACGAATATTATAACTCTTGACTGTCAGTACAGCTTCTTCTTTGGTTTCGAACTGTTGTCCAATTTCAAACTCGTCCATGCCAATCATACTAGGCCTGCCTCCTGAATAGTAGGGTGCTGCTGATCTGAAAATGTAGGCTGGTTCACTGCATCAAGGTCCAAAGTTGAAAAGTGTTGAGGGTACTGCTGTGTCTGAGTGCTTGCATGGGTTTGTGCTCCCCTGGCACGTGTGGTGTCTTCCTCGCCATCACTATCATCACCAATAACTGGTGGCTCTGAATTCGACCCATCGTCGCTATAGCCTTCGCAAATGAATCTCTCTCTCTTACCTCCATGAATGTCGGTGCACCATCTACTACAGGTGCTGCTCCCATTGCAACTGCGAGCTGTCCAAAGATACGCCCATCACCCAAGTCATCTGTCAGAATAGACAAATCAGCCACAAATGATGGGGATGAAATAAAAGGAGTCACTGGTTTCCAGCTGGAACTTCCTTCTATGATGCTAGTTAGCATATTCAGAGCGGATCCACCAGAGCTACCCTCTACATCAACCATTCTGGCAAACAACTCCATAGCGCCCAAGTCAGAAAATCTTGCTTAATTGTGGAATATAACTCACATGTCCTCATCGCCAAGCATCTCGTACTTTCCAAACTTAACAATACCTTGCCTTAGTGATATAGAAATACAAAAAGGTAATTGTTTCACATGTTTTTTGCCACACTTTCCTGCCTTCTGTAATATACTACTATGTAATTCCATCAAAGTCATTAATGGAATTAGAAACACACCTATATGCTTTTTTACTAGAGAACACAACACCTTCACTTGTGTTTTCATCAATCTTTTCTCAGTGATGAACTAACAAAAATATACTCTCAGCCATCTCTCCCTAAACTCACTAAACTTCAAGTGTGATTTGTTGATGACATACTCGTTTATTTATAGATTTTTTATCATCATAAATCGTTCTAGCCTCCTCAGGGTTACTACGTTAAAAGTAAATCGTGGCAGGCCTATTAGGTTTAGTAAAGACAAAGTAAATCACGCGAGGGTTGTTAGGGTTCGAAAAGCACATTAATCTTGGCAGGCCTTTGTGTTTCAACCCAAAATCACGTGAATCCTACTAGAGTGGGATGATTTACACTCAACTAGTAACCATGGGTACCCTGGCACGATTTATGGCTATTTCGCCCTAGGCCATGCATACATAAATCGTCTTAAGTTGTCATATTTAACGTATTATATAATCCTTATCACCCTAAGATGATTTATATAATATTAGGAATAGGGTAAATACGTTTCGAAATTTGTTTTAGGGGAATCTAGTAAATTTGGTTTTTGTTTCATTTATTTAAGTAAAAAACCCTATTCATAATTAGTAAATGAGTAAACTAGATCAACCTTTTATTAAAAGCAAAAATACGTTTAAAACATTTTAAAATGTGGTAAATAAAATAACCCCATCATTAAATATATATTCTAAAAAATTATAAATTGAATTTTGATATAATTATTTTGGATATATGACAAGAAAAAAATATTTTTATTATTAAAATTTAAAATTTTATGCTAAATATATATTTTTGCATTTTATTTATAAGTGACTAAAAATATAGAAAGTTTTCTAAAATAAATTAAAAATAATAATAATTTCCTAAAACAAACTTTTTTATCTTTATTTTTTGAAATTCGTTTCTTTTGGAATTGGAGCGAATTCGCCCATTGCATCAGCGAACTTGTAGATTTTGTTGAAGTTCGCCAACTACATCGGCAAACTTCATTGAAATTAACAAGTTTGTCTATTGGTGCAGTGAACTTGCTCCTATTTTCCTAAGATTTGAATCGTATTGGTATATTTTTTTTATTTAATATCACATATTTTTCCCTAAAAATATTGTTTTAAAAAAATTAAAAATCTAATTTTTGTCTTTTTTACATATACTTTGTAGAAAGTTATTCAAATATTACAATAAAATTTTACATTAAATGCACAAATAACTTACTAAATATAAAAATTACATGTAAAAGTATTTTTATAATCAAATTCAATTAACTTGCATAAACCATGTTGGTATATAGTTATTGTATATAGGTCATATAATTATTGTAATTGCGAAATTCTCCGTTCCAATTATAAGTATTGACCGATGATGAAGTTCATTAGGAATTAAATAGTTATTCTATTTTCTATATATTCCATTAGGGAATTATAATATAAATAGCATAATTGGTCATTTTACGCGTGTGCTTTTCTTCATTAAGTGTAACATTGTTTTCTTTCATCATTACTTTCTCATCTCTCGAATTTTGAATTACTCTCTTCTTTATTCTCAAGAGTTCTGCAATTTAGAACAACAAGTTTAACATGGTGCGGTGAAGCGTGGAGAAATTGCATATTGTTGAATCAACAAGTGAATTCAAGAACTTTACTCCTCTCCTTGCAAGCAACAATGGCGGATAGAGAAGAAGGAGTAATTGATCCGATTGATCCCCCAAATTAAAATTCAAATAAGAATTTTTCAGTTCCAGATCTGCAAACTTTAACAAGATTGATGAACCAGTTAATAATGTTTCAATCCCAAATAGCAAGAAAAGCATTGAGTCCAATTTAAGATCCAGCCAACCGATACTATCTCCAACCAAACAAAACTCCAGGTTTAATTCTCACTCAAACTCCATTGACAACTCACAATTATCACTCTTGGGCAACATTTACTTGGTTATCCATCAAATCAAAGAACAAATTGAGGTTCATTGATGGCACTCTCCTAAGTCAAAAAGAACAAATCCAAATTTTGCAGCTTGGGATAGATGCAATACTTTTGTCGTTTCCTCGATTCATTCATCCTTAAGCATGGAGATCTTGCAGAATGTGCTAAGATGCCCTATAGCTTCAGATCTTTGGAATGACCTCAAACACATATTTTATCAAGGTGATCTATTTCGAATAGCAGATCTCCAAGAAGAGATGTTTGCCTTGAACAAGAAGATCTTTCCATCATAGGCTATTACACCAAGCTTAAAGGAATTTAGGAGGAGATAGATGAGTTCAAACCCATCCCAACTTGTAACTGCCAAGACCCATACTCCTGTGGATTGAAGGTTATGTGTGAATATAGAGAACAAGAGCATGCAATTCAACTTCTCAGGGGCATCAATGATCAATACACTACAGTAACATCCCAAATTATGTTAATGACACCCTTCCCAATGTCAATTCAATTTACTGTTTACTCTTGCAACAAGAACGACAACTACAAGGATTGGACAATCAAGAAGAAAAGATCTTAATTAATGCTATCAATGGCAACAGTTCTACTGGATCAAACAAAGACTCCACTCCGACCTTCAACACATCAACTCACGGAGGAAGAGGCACAAGTGGCCGTGGCAATAGAGGAAGAAATGGAGGAGGCAGAGGACCTGTGAGAAGTAGTTCTCATTGTGGCAAAACTGACCACACTATTGACACTTGCTATCATAAATATGGTTTTTTTCCTCACTAATGCAGATTTGCTTCTGCAAATGTCAACAATTTTATAGCTGATGAAAGACCTTGTGAGGACAACCAGAATCCTGTATTACACTAAAACAACAATCAAGAAACTCAAAGTCTTGTGCTTTATTCACTGAAGATAAAAAAAAAGGCTCTCCTTGCTCTCTTCCATCAGCAAGGCAATGATCTTCCTCATACTTCCCTTCAAACTCAAGCAATCAACACTGTAATTGCACCCTCAGCAGGTATACACTACATTTTGTCCATTTATCATATTTTCTTTAATTCCAATGATTGGATCATGGACACAGGTGCCACTGTCCATGTCACTTTTTTCTTAACTGCCTTTCAGTCACATCAAACAATTGATCCAATTTTGATAAAATGCCCAAATGGGACTGAAACCATAACTTCAATTTGTGGCACCATCATTTTATCCAAAAATTGGACCTTAACTAATGTTCTATATGTACCATTCGTTAAATTCAATCTTATTTCTGTTTCTAAGGCAACTAATTTGCTATCTTGTAAATTTCTGTTCAAAAACACATTGTGAGGTCCAAGACATCCATTTTTTTAAGATGATTGGGCATACTTGATAGTGCTACACCAAATAAAACTACCTCCATTACCAACAATTCTAAGGTTGCAGCTGTCACTACTAATTCTACAGATTCTGAAATCTGGCATTATAGGATAGGTCACATATCCGATAATAAATTACAAGAAATGAAAAAATATTATCCTTTCATTGTCTATCCATCTAATGATATTCCATGTAAACCATATCATTATGCCAAACAAAAATGTTTACCTTTTCTTTTGAGTCATTCTCAATCAAAAAAGGTTTTTGACATTGTTCACATGGATATCTGAGGTCCTATTTCTACCCCATCCTTTGCTGGTCACAAATATTTTTTTATCATTGTTAATGATCTAAGTAGGTTCACATGGATTTTCTTCATGGAAAATAAAAGTGAGACTTCTTTGCTTGTCCAACTTGTTGTGCAATTTATTAAAGTGCAATTTCATACTACTGTCAAATGCATTAGGACTGATAATGGGATTGAATTCAGAATACTCTATTTTCATCAAACACATGGGATCCTCCACCAAACCTCATGTGTTGAGACACTTCAAAAAATGGGATGGTGGAGAGAAAATATTAAGACATTCTGAATATGGCTAGAACACTCCTGTTTAAGGCCAATTTGCCAAAGATTTTTTGGAAACATGCCACAGCCCATGCTGTGCACATCTTAAATAGAGTACCAAGCTCCACTAATCATATAAAATTTTCATATCAAATTCTATATAATAAATTACCTGACATTCAACATTTCAAGATTTTTAGTTGCTTAGTTTTAGCTTCTACTCTAGTTGCACATAGAACAAAATTAGAAAAAAGAGCAAAGAAATGCATATTTCTTGGCTTCCATTGTGGAACCAAAGGCTATTTGCTCATGGATATTGAAAGTAAACAATTCTCTATTTCTAGAAATGTTATTTTTTATGAAAATTTTTTTCCATATTCAACATCACATCATATAACTCTCAATAATAACAAGTATGTGCATACATCTCATCATTCATCTTCCTATGACATACAAGAATTTAATGTGCATAACCCTTACATGCTTGACACTACACTTTCACCTCCTATTCCCCTCTCATCTGATTCCACACACACAATTCATTGCACCAGCACTTTTAGATAATGATGAGCGGATAATTTATACGCTTTTGGCATTGTTTTTAGGTAGTTTTCAATATGTTTTAATTACTTTTTAGTATATTTTTATTAGTTTTTATTCAAAATTCACATTTCTGGACTTTACTATGAGTTTGTGTATTTTTCTGTGATTTCAGATATTTTCTGGCTGAAATTGAGGGACCTGAGCAAAAATCTGATTCAGAGGCTGAAAAAGGACTGCAGATGCTGTTGGATTCTGACATCCCTGCACTCGAAGTGGATTTTCTGGAGCTACAGAACTCTAATTGGTGCACTCTCAATTGCGTTGGAAAGTAGACATCCTGGGCTTTCCAGCAATATATAATAGTCCATACTTTGCTCGAGATTTGATGGCCCAAACCGGCGTTCTAAGTCAGCATAAAAATTCTGGCGTCAAAACGCCAGAACTGGCATAAAAGCTGGAGTTAAATGCCCAAACTGGCACCAAATCTGGCGTTTAACTCCAAGAAAAGTTTCTTCATGTGAAAGCTTCAATGCTCAGCCCAAGCACACACCAAGTGGGCCCCGGAAGTGGATTTCTGCATCATTTACTCATTTCTGTAAACCCTAGGTTACTAGTTCTCTATAAATAGGACCTTTTGCTATTGTATTTTAAGGACACAATATATCTTTGATTAGTCTTATGCTATCTTAGACCTTTATGGGGGCTGGCCATTCGGCCATGCCTGGACCTTCGTTACTTTTGTATTTTCAACGGTGGAGTTTCTACACCCCATAGATTAAGGTGTGGAGCTCTGCTGTTCCTCATGAATTAATGCAAAGTACTATTGTTTTTCTATTCAACTCAAGCCTATTTCTTCTCTAAGATATTCATTCACACACAAGAACATGATGAATATGATGATTATGTGACACTCATCACCATTCTCACCTATGAACGCGTGCTTGACAACCACTTCCGTTCTACATGCAAACAAGCTTGAATGTGTATCTCTTGGGTTTTTAATCTAAGATTAAAACCTTCGTGGTATAGGCTAGAATTATTGGCGGCCATTCCTGAGATCTGGAAAGTCTAAACCTTGTCTGTGGTATTCCGAGTAGGATCTGGAAAGGGATGACTGTGACGAGCTTCAAACTCGCGAGTGTTGGGCGTAGTGACAGACGCAAAAGGATCAATGGATCCTATTTCAATATGATCGAGAACCGACAGATGATTAGCCGTGCGGTGAGAGCACATTTGGACCATTTTCACTGAGAGGACGGATGGTAGCCATTGACAACGGTGATCCCCCAATGAATTACATAAGTATCTCTATCTTATTTTCTGTTTTAATTATATTTTACCACATCAAACTCATGAACATTTGAATCCGCCTGACTGAGATTTACAAGATGACCATAGCTTGCTTCAAGCTGACAATCTCCGTGGGATCGACCCTTACTCACGTAAGGTTTATTACTTGGACGATCCAGTGCACTTGCTGGTTAGTTGTGCGAAGTTGTGACAAAGAGTTGAGATTACATTCGTGCGTACCAAGTTGTTGGCGCCGTTTTAGAGATCACAATTTTGTGCACCAGATAACCAACACAATCTTACTTTTAATAACAATGACACACACACCACTAATACACAATCTATCATCGGTAACACCACTTCTCCAAAAAGATCAACAAGAAAACAACATAGACCTCAATACCTCAATGACTATCATTGTATGCATACCAACTCCTCTGCAACACATGACCAATCCCCCTCCTTCAAGAGATATTCCATCTCAGATTATGTCAATTACAGCTCTATATTTGAGAAGCACAAGGCGTTGTCCATCATAATCTCTACTAATCCATAACCAGTAACTTATGAGCATGCAATTATTCATGATTACTGGAGGGAAGCCATTAAATCTGAATTACAAGCCTTCGAAGACAGCAAAACATGGAAGATTACAACTTTGTCTCAAGGAAAGAAAGCGATCGGGTGCAAATGAGTTTTCAAAATAAAATATAAATCAGACAGGACAATTGAGAGGCATAAGGCAAGGCTTGTAGCAAAAAGTTTCACTCAAACATAAGGGTATGATTATTTTAACACATCCAGTCCTGTGATTAAAATGACAATCTTATGTGTTCTTCTAGCAATTGCAGCCAGCAAGCAATGGTATCTACAAGAGTTAGACATTAATACAACATTTTTACATGACGACTTACCTGAAGAGGTCTATATGAAGTTGCCACCAGGATCAATTTGCAAGCTTCAACATTCTTTATATGGTCTCAAGTAAGCAAGTCACCAATGAAACTCTAAGCTATGCTCAGTCCTCATTAGCTATGGATATATTCAATCTAAAGCAGATCACTCGCTGTTTACCAAGACAACCAAAATGGGATTCACATTAATTTTGGTATATGTTGATGATCTAGTCCTCGTGGGAGATGATTTTGAAGAAATTTAGAATGTCAAGAAGATGCTAGATCACTTGTTCAAGATAAAAGACTTAGGAGAATTAAATTTTTTTCTCGAGATGGAAGTCGCATGAAGTAAGAAAGGCATAAATTTATATCAAAGGAAATACACCATTGATTTATTGAAAGAGTATGAACTTTTGGATGCTAAACGAGCAAGTACTCCTATGAATTACTCTATTCAGCTGTCAAAGTCATCTAGCACACCTTTGGAGGATTCAAAACCATATCGAAGACTTATTGGCAGATTAATTTATCTTACTAATACCAGACTAGACATTAGCTTTGCTATTAGCAAGCTAAGCCAATTCCTGGACTGTACTACAGATGAGCACTTCAAGGCAGCACTTCACATACTTAAGTACTTGAAGCAAGCACCAGTAAAAGGGTTGCTGTTTGAAACTCAATGTGCCTTCACCCTTAGAGGTTTTTCGAACTCCGATTGGGGCACTTGTTCAGATAGACGCTGCTCAGTTTTAGGTTATTGTTTCTTTCTCAAAAACTCCTTTATTTCATGGAAAAGCAAAAAACAACACACAGTTGCACGCTCATCCTTTGAAGCTGAATATAGAGCGATGACGTCAGCAACATGTGAAGGAATCTGGATAACTTATGTCCTGGACAGCTTCGATATCAAACAACAATAGCCTATGACCTTATTTTGTGACAGTCAATCAACTCGGCATATAGCTACTAATCCTGTGTTTCATAAAAGAACAAAACACATAGAGATTGACTATCATAAAGTCAGAGAGAAAGTGCAGGATGGAACCTTGAAGTTGCTATCTATTCCATCAAGAGAACAGATTGCAGATTTGCTAACCAAATCCCTCACTCCAAAACTTTTTGAACAGTTATGTGATAAGCTAGGCATGTATAATATGTACACACCTAGCTTCTTTTTTATTTAAATAAATAAAAAATACATTAATTTTCAGAATACGCAAGGATAGAAAGGAAGACGAAAATACGCAGTGCCACTTCAGGGGAGGCACCCATGAAATGGATTAAGCTTTCATTTTAGGGGGAGTGCCTGCGAATTGGATCTGACATGGCAGAACCACTTCTCACTTGGCGCTATCAAAATGGGCAGGAGTGGCCATTTTGTAGCCGGTGCCCACGAAATGACACATCAGGTGGGGCAAACAAGAAATGGTGACCAACTCATTGGTTGCACTTAATTGTTGCTACAGCCTGGTTGCACTGACCTAAATTAATAACCTCTAAATTGAAAGACTGAGATGCTTTTAAGTTTGCACCGAAAGCTGTGCAGGAATAGTTGCTATTTGTATTGGTCAGCTGTCACTTTTTCCCGTGCTGATTCATACCTCAAACAAAAATAAAACAACATCAATTATCGGTTGTGCTCTTTCCAATGTGTTTGCTTTACAAAGTTTATCCTGGTGTGGAATATACACAAACAGAGATGGGAAAAACTGTGAGGCATTTAGGAAGGAAAAAAGATAGGGCAACAATGCCACCAATATAGAATGCAAACAGAAAGATATATTGAGTAGCAAGTAGTAACAATCAAACAGGAATACATATAAGGATCAAATTAAAAGAACCTTTGCACCCACAAATTTTGGTACAAAAGTCAAAATTCAAGTTAACTAGAACTGGAAGCACAACCATATTTGAACCATATGTGAAGTGCCAAAAAGAAGAAGATACAATGGAAAACAAGGGTAATAAACAGAGTTATGAAGGAGAAGTTTATACAATTATACCTAGAATGATTTAAAATATTTATTTTCTTGTTTACGAGTTGCCCAATTCATGGGCACCGCTAATGAGTTGCTCCATTTTGCTGCTGCTGCATCTGAAATAGGCCACTTTGCAAGCGCCATCCATGACTTCCTCCAATTCGTGGTCGCCAGCAATGGATTGGGTGGTCAATCCTTCAGTCTGCCATGTCAGACGCAATTCGCGGGTGCTTCCCCTGAAGTGGCCCTGCACATTTTTGTCTACCTTTCTATCCCTATGTATTTAGGGAATTAATGTATTTCTTTTATTTATTTAAAATAAAAAATCCTTCCACTAGGGAATTAGAATATAAATAGCATCACTAGTCATTGTACGCATGTGCTTTTTTTCATTAAGTATAACATTATTTTCTTTCATCATTACTTTCTCATCTTTCGAATCTTCAATCACTCTTTTCTTTATTCCCAAGAGTTCTGCAGCTTAGAACAACAAGTTTAACAAATCCAACAAAAAAATCGTGCACATACGTCATTATTTCTCCTTTTCTGCAGCACAAAATTTTTTTTTATGGAGAACATCGAAACTAATGATTCAATGGATTCCTCGGAGTATTTGTGTTGGAATGGTGGTAGTTCTAAGTATAGTTCATATAGCTCATATAGTTGTTCTTGAGGCACATAAGGTTGGTGATATGGTGGTGGATATGGATTAGAATCATATGGAGGTGTTTTGTGGTAAAATGGGGCTTGTGAGTGTTGTGTTTGAGGACAACATTGAGGACAACGTTGAGGAGGTAGTTCATAGGCATATGGTGGTTGAGGTTCATTACCATAAGGAGGTCCACCATATCCATAGGATTGGTATGCATTATGGGGTGAATTGTGTTCATAGAGGAGCGGAGGAAGTTGTTGCCATGAAGGTCGTACATAAGGATGAGACTTCTCCCGCAATTGATCTCTGATAAACCACTATTTTATGGTTTATCTTGTGTTTAATTGAGTGGTTTTATCAAGTCCTTTCCCACTTATTCATATAAATTGCATGGTTTTACTTTTTCCTTCCTGATTTTGTGCTATGATTGAAAACATATTTCTTTGACCTTAATTTTATTAATCTTAATCATCTCTTTGTACCATTTGATGCCGTGATATGTGCGTTAAGTGATTTCAGGGATTACAGGACAGGAATGGCTTAGAGGTGGAAAGGAAGCATACAAAAATGGAAGGAATACAAGAAGTTGAAGAAATTGCTAAGCTGTTAGCCTGACCCTCTCGCACTAAAACGGTCATAACTCGAGCTACAGAGGTCCAAATGAGGCGGTTTTAGTTGCGTTGGAAAACTAACATCCGGGAATTCGATTTGATATATAATTTGCTATAGTGGCCATACATCTAGGTGACGTGAACGCATGCTCCACGCGGACGCGTTGCAGTGACGAAAAACTAGCGTGGCAGATTTCTTCTCCAGCAATTTCTGGGCTGTTTTTTACCCAGTTTTCGCCCCAGAAAACACAGATTAGAGGGTATAAAGCGGGAAAATCCATTCATTCATGAATCATTAACTCATATTCACATAATTTTAGGTTTTAGATGTAGTTTTCTAGAGAGAGAGGCTCTCTCCTCTCTCTTAGATTTTAGGATTAGGATTTCTTCTTCTCAATTTCCAGGTTCAATGTTCTTTTAATTTAAGATTCTTATATTCTACATTTATTCCATAATATTTTTCCATTTAAATCTATTATTTGTTTAATTGTTTCCAATTGAATTTTAATTACCATATTCCCTTTTTACTTCTTTTATGATTTATGAAAATGGCATTCATATTAACTGAGTAGACTCCCAACTTGATTTTGGAGTTGATTATTATTTGGAGACCCTTGAGTTGGAATACTCAATAATTAATTGGTAACTGGAAGTTGTTGGCTAGCACTCTAGTTACTACGCTAATCCTTCCCAAGGGAGAGGATTAGGACTTGTGAACAGAAGTTGGCTCCCAACTTAATTTTCCTTTATTTAGTAAAGGATAACCAAGTAGAAACAACAACCTATTACTGTTAATCTTGAGAAATCCAATGAGGATAGAACTTCCGATTAATCTTCTCCGGGTCAAGGCTTTTAATTTAATTATATAAAATCTCTTATTTATTTTTATTGCTTTAATTTATAATTATATCTGTGCCCATTGCCCAAACTCCAAAACCCCCCAATTTACAAGACGCATAACCAATAATAAGAACACCTCCCTGCAATTCCTTGAAAGACGACCCGAGGTTTAAATACTTTAGTTATAAATTTTATTGGGTTTTGTTACTTATGACAACCAAACTTTTGCATGAAAGGATGATTGCTTAGTTTAGAAACTATACTTGCAACGAGAATTTATTGTAAATTCTAAACCATCAATCTTCAGTTCGTCAAAATGGCGCCGTTGCTGGGAAATTGCAAATGTGTGCCTTATTATTGGTTATTGTAAATATTTACTTTTAAATTGATTTTTTTCGAAGAAAAAAAAATCATATTTTTATTTTTAAATTTTTTTATCTTATCTTTTCTTAGTTTTAAATTTCAAAATTCAAATCTTTTTTCAAAAATCATATCTTTTTCAAAATCTTATCTTATCTTATTTCAAAATCAAATTTCAAATTTCAATATTTAAATTCCAAAATTCAAAATTTAAATTTAAAATTTTAAAAATCAAACCTTTTCAAAATTTAAACATTTTTCAAATTTATATCTTATATTGTTGTTAGTGTTTCTAGTTTTAAGAGTTTATTTTCATTAATTTTTATTAATTTTTGTCTTTAATTACTACTATAAATTCTCACCCATCTGGTTTTAAGTTTGGTTCTAATGTTATTGAAAGGAATGGAAGTTATAACAGGAACATGCATTAAGGTCGGAATAATCAAAGATGGAAGGAGCCACGAGGATCTGATCAACCCTTTAGACAACAACACCCTCCAAGATACCATGGACCATGACCATTTCACAATGCATGTCAAGACAATAGTTATGGTGGACCCTTTCGTGACAACCAACACCCACCAAACTACTATGGTCAGGAGCCATTCTGAGGAGCATACCAAGATGATGGATATGGTGGACCCCTTGTAGTTACCAACAAGGCCCACCATATGATTATGAACCGCCTCCTCAACACAATTCTGGACCACCATACTCACAAGCCCCCTACTACCAAACATCATCACATAATTCTAACCTTTATCCACCATATCAACCACCCTATGAGCCATATGATCCATACATAGATCCACCCCAATTCCAACCCAGTTACTCGCAAGAACCACCACCTCCATATACACCACATCCATATCCATCAATCCAAGATCCTTATGATCCTACCTATGATATCCGAGCAGAACAAGAGTCAAGGGATCGTTTCAAGGAAACAATGGATCGATTTCAAGCAACCCTGCGTCAATTGGACCGAGCGATAAACCAAACAGCACCCGAAGCTTTCATGGCTAAGAAATCTCAATTTGAGAGCAAGGAATTGAAGTGTGCTGTGCAACAAGTGGAAAAGATGGAGAGTGATGAACCACCCTCTTATCATGAACATTTCCTCCCAAATAATGAGCCCTCACATCTACCTCAACCTTCAATGCATGATACTATTGGTGTTCTTCTTCAAGGGCAAAGAGAGATGAAACGGGGAGTACTAGAATTCGCAACTGCCTTTACTGAGGTAATAAATCGATTAGCTTCCCAACATCTGAGCACTCAAAGTACTCCCATGGCTACATGTGGAGAATCAAAAGAAGAGCGTAGCATGAAAGAGACACTAGAAACTCTGGTGGACAACGAGGAACATGGCTTTGTATTGGAACAAGTGAAAGAAGCCATAACAGTTGCAGAGGAAGAAGTGGTTGAAGATTTAGAAGATGCTGAACCTCCATGGGAATCTAGAATTGTAAAGTACCCCTCCAATAAAATTGAAATTGATGTCAAGAAGGCCAGTGCACAACCTCCATGGCATATTCCTTATGAAGACTTGGATGGGATAGATCAAGAAGTAAGTTCCCTTGGTGAAGAGAATCATGCATCAAGTCCTCCTAGTGATAAATCTACATCCGCAAACGAACTCCTTGAGTATGAAGACTCTTCTCTGATTGAGTCTGAAATGATGTGGAAGTAGAAGCCCTTCGAAAAGGATGGACGGGAGTTAAGTACGCTTTGTCAAGAACGTTGGAGACTTCTCCACCTAGGTTGTCATCTACTCCTTCACTTGAGTGGGTAAAACTTATCTCTATTCGTCTTTCTATCCCACTTGAGTACGGTATTCTTGAAACGGACAGCCAACTTAGGAACCTTTGTGGCATAAAGCGTAGGAGGAGACTGTTTAGTGGTTGGAGTTGCAAATCAAGGCTCATCAAAGTTGATATTTCAAGGGCTAGATGTAAGGGCTCAACTGGTGATAATTTGGGTAGATCTAAAAGAAAAGTTTGGTACTCCGTAGAGAATTCAGATTGCTTACCATCCGGTTGGAACAAAGATGGTCAACAAGAAGACGGGTGCAAAGGCAAGGTCTGGGACCCCTGAATTCAGTCTAGAAATCAACACTCTTGGGGCCTTGTCACTTGCTTTAACCTACTTAAAGGATTTCTGCGCCTAGTTTGGGATCCCGGAGGCCATTGGAATTACAAATATTGGTGGAGATTCCTGGATGAGTTCAAGCACAAGCCTCCATGACAAGGAGCTCACCAAATTTCCAACTTAAGGACTCTAACTAAAAGTTCTAGGTGGGAGACAACCCACCATGGTATAATCTTTCCTTTTAATCCTAGTTTATTTTATTTTATTTTTACTAGTGTTCATTCATAATTTCTGCATATTCACCTGCATTCTGCATTTGCATCTACATATTGCATATAAAAAAATTGCACGCGACGCGTCAGCGTCACTGACGCGTCCGCGTCATTCTGAAAAAGAGCCTCCCACGCATGCGCGTCACCCACGCGAACGCGTGGCTCTGTGAATTCGATGTAAATGGGTGTATGGAAGAAAGTTGTGAAGGAGTGGGGCTGGAACCATGCTAGAAGCACAAGCCCTACCACGCGAACGCGTGCCCCACGCGTCCGCGTCATTTTTAAAAGAAAGGCCATTCGCGCGATCGCGTCAACCACGTGAACGCGTCACCCAGATTTTTGGCAATATGCATTTAAAACAGAGAGTTGCGCGAACGCAAGGCTGTTCTCGCGCCACTAGCCCAAATCAAGTCACGCGTACGCGTGATCCACGCGTCCGCGTGATCCACGCGTCCGCGTGATCCACGCGTCCGCGTCACCTGCGTCGCACAACTTATCCAAATCAGCGCCAATTATCTTACCTTTTCTTTTCTAATCCTAATTTCTTCTATCTTTTCTTCTTTCTTCTTTCTTCTTTCTTCTTTCTTACTTCATCTCTTAACTTCTCATTCTTCTTCACTTTCATTCTATTTTACTTAATTTATTTGCATACTTTCATTCATTGTATTTTAATTTTGTGCATATTTTTACTTTTTATTTTTCTTTTCTAAATTTATTATTTTCCATTGGTGCAAATTTTCTTTTTCAACTGTTGTATATTTTCTGGTATTATTTTGGGTGCTTAGTGACTTATTTTACACTGTTGGGTAATATTATTTATCTGTCAATGCCAATCTTTTATGATACATGTATCCCTTTTTGCATTGACATGAACTTACACTATCTCTCATTACCCACACTCTTCCCCCTTGTTGCAAATTCTTGCACCACTGGTATGCCATGTGCTTCTATTATTTTCTCACTTGCATGTTGTAGCTACCATATAATTGAGACCCCATTATTTGGCATTAACCCACCCATACTTTATTTGTTTCCTATCTTTATTTCTGGGTTACTTTTCTTCTTTTCCTCTTCTTTCAGGATGGCCACCAAAGAAGGGAAAGGGAAAGCTTCTAAATAGGGAGACAAACAAGTCTATCTGCACAATCCTTGGAGAAAAACGTCAGTTGGAGCCACCCGTCCACTTGCACATCTCAGCATGCACCGAGGACGGTGCAATCATTAAGTGTGGGGAGGTCGATACCGATCCCCATGGGTTAGTTACTCTTCTATCTCAACATCAATGGTTTATTTTCCTTGTTAGTTGTTGCATTTGCATGTTTGATTGCATATTTATTTGATTTTGTGCATATTCTACCACTGCTTGGTTGAAATAACGAATTTATTTTTCAAGAAACTTTTTATAGCATTTCACTAATTTGAATTAAAATTTTTGTTAAACTTGTTTGAAGAAATTTTATTTTGGAACATGGTTTTAGAGCTCGAACATACAAAACCAGTGAGATTTTGAGCCTATTTGATTGGTTGCATTTTATCAATCAATATTTTATTTTTTGGTGTGTGTTGTTCTCTCTAAAATTGTGATCTTTGTCTTGCTTGATTCTATATTTCCATTGTTTGATGTATGCATGCACTTACATGATTGAGGCCTTATTTCACTGAGCTTACATACCCATATGGCCTTAACCTTTCTTGCAAGTATATTTGTACTTCATTTTTAGGATTTGAATTAGTGAAATCCAGTTCATATTTATTCTTGGAGAATTTATTTACTTTTAAACCAAGTAGGTAAAGACATTTTGCATGTAGTTGCATTCATATAGATAGGTTACATTACATACTTTCTACCATTCTTCTTCACCTTTATAGCTTCTCTTGAGCTTAGCATGAGGACATGCTAATGTTTAAGTGTGAAAAGGTTGATAAACCACTATTTTATGGTTTATCTTGTGTTTAATTGAGTGGTTTTATCAAGTCCTTGCCCACTTATTCATTTAAATTGCATGGTTTTACTTTTTCCTTCCTGATTTTGTGCTATGATTGAAAATATGTTTCTTTGACCTTAATTTTATTAATCTTAATCATCCCTTTGTACCATTTGATGCCGTGATATGTGCGTTAAGTGATTTCAGGGATTACAGGGTAGGAATAGCTTAGAGAATGGAAAGGAAGCATACAAAAATGGAAGGAATACAAGAAGTTGAAGAAATTGTTAAGCTGTCAACCTGACCCTCTCACACTAAAACGGACATAACTCGAGCTACATAGGTCCAAATGAGGCGGTTTCAGTTGCGTTGGAAAGCTAACGTCCAGGGCTTCGATTTGATATATAATTTGCTATAGTAAAAGTACAGATAGGCGACACGAACGTGTGCTCCATGCGGACACGTCGCAGTGACGAAAAATCAGCGTGGCAGATTTCTTCTCCAACGATTTCTGGACTGTTTTCGACCCAATTTTCGGTCCAAAAAATACAGATTAGAGGCTATAAAGTGGAGGAATCCATTCATTCATGAATCATTAACTCATATTCACATAATTTTAGGTTTTAGATATAGCTTTCTAGAGAGAGGGGCTCTCTCCTCTCTCTTAGATTTTAGGATTAGGATTTCTTCTTCTCAATTTCCAGGTTCAATGTTCTTTTAATTTAAGATTCTTATATTCTGAATTTATTCCATAATATTTTTCCATTTAAATCTATTATTTGTTTAATTGTTTCCAATTGAATTTTAATTACCATGTTCCTTTTTTACTTCTTTTATGATTTATGAAAATGGCATTCATATTAACTGAGTAGACTCCCAACTTGATTTTGGAGTTGATTATTATTTGGAGACCCTTGAGTTGGAATACTCAAGAATTAATTGGTAACTGAAAGTTGTTGGCTAGCACTCTAGTTACTATGCTAATCCTTGCCAAGGGAGAGGATTAGGACTTGTGAACAGAAGTTGGCTCCCAACTTAATTTTCCTTTATTTAGTAAAAGATAACCAAGTAGAAACAACAACCTATTACTGTTAATCTTGAGAAATCCAACGAGGATAGAACTTCTGATTAATCTTCTCGGGTCAAGGCTTTTAATTTAATTACATAAAATCTCTTATTTATTTTTATTGCTTTAATTTATAATTATATCTGTGCCCATTGCCCAAACTCTAAAACCCCCAATTTACAAGACGCATAACCAATAATAAGAACACCTCCCTGTAATTTCTTGAGAGATGACCCGAGGTTTAAATACTTCGGTTATAAATTTTATTAGGTTTTGTTACTTGTGACAACCAAACTTTTGTACGAAAGGAATTCTTATCAGTTTAGAAGCTATACTTACAACGCAAATTTATTTGTGAAAATTCTAGATCGTGCGAGAGTTTCGTTCGTCAATCTCTCGTTCCATAATGCGAACCATCATTGAAGTTTCTGGTATTATTTTGGGTGCTTAGTGACTTATTTTACACTGTTGGGTAATATTATTTATCTGTCAATGCCAATCTTTTATGATACATGTATCCCTTTTTGCATTGACATGAACTTACACTATCTCTCATTACCCACACTCTTCCCCCTTGTTGCAAATTCTTGCACCACTGGTATGCCATGTGCTTCTATTATTTTCTCACTTGCATGTTGTAGCTACCATATAATTGAGACCCCATTATTTGGCATTAACCCACCCATACTTTATTTGTTTCCTATCTTTATTTCTGGGTTACTTTTCTTCTTTTCCTCTTCTTTCAGGATGGCCACCAAAGAAGGGAAAGGGAAAGCTTCTAAATGGGGAGACAAACAAGTCTATCTGCACAATCCTTGGAGAAAAACGTCAGTTGGAGCCACCCGTCCACTTGCACATCTCAGCATGCACCGAGGACGGTGCAATCATTAAGTGTGGGGAGGTCGATACCGATCCCCATGGGTTAGTTACTCTTCTATCTCAACATCAATGGTTTATTTTCCTTGTTAGTTGTTGCATTTGCATGTTTGATTGCATATTTATTTGATTTTGTGCATATTCTACCACTGCTTGGTTGAAATAACGAATTTATTTTTCAAGAAACTTTTTATAGCATTTCACTAATTTGAATTAAAATTTTTGTTAAACTTGTTTGAAGAAATTTTATTTTGGAACATGGTTTTAGAGCTCGAACATACAAAACCAATGAGATTTTGAGCCTATTTGATTGGTTGCATTTTATCAATCAATATTTTATTTTTTGGTGTGTGTTGTTCTCTCTAAAATTGTGATCTTTGTCTTGCTTGATTCTATATTTCCATTGTTTGATGTATGCATGCACTTACATGATTGAGGCCTTATTTCACTGAGCTTACATACCCATATGGCCTTAACCTTTCATTATCCTTTGCAAACCAATTTGAGCCTATTTTACCCCTTTTATTCTTTACTTTAGCACATCATTAACTCTAAGCGAAAAATAATAATGTCCTTAATTTGAATCCTTGGTTAGCTTAGACTAGTGAGAGTACTCATGAATTAAGTGTGGAGAAAAGTGGGTTTGGAAATATTTGGTTTGAGAATTGGGTGTTGTGTATTCTTGAGAAAATATGAACAAGAATGTTAAGAACATGTTTATGCATTCAATACCTTAATCATAAGCATTGAAAAAGAAAAGAAAAAAAATAAAATAAAAAAATATAAAAAAAAGAAGAGAAAAAGAAAAAGAAAAGAAAGAGAGCAAATAAGTAAAAGGGGACAAAATGCCCCAAAGTAAATGGTGAAAGCAATGCATATGTACTGTACTCGAAATTAGGATACATGAATATGTGGAAAACATGGTTAATGGATAGTTAGATGTGGTATTATGATTACATGGATTGGCTTAAGTTAGGTGGAAAGTTTAAGTTAATTAAGGATTTAGATTTTAGTCCACTTGGCCAAATACAATCCTACCTTGACTCTAACCCCATTACAACCCTTAAAAGACCTCTTGATATGTGTATTTCACTACAAGAAAAACACCCATTCAGGTACATTTGAAAAGTGTAGCCAAAAGTGAAAAAAAATTATGCCTTAGGCTATGGCTACGCTTTCTGGGCTACGGCTACGCTTTTTGGGGTGATTCCTATTCGGCCGTTGCCTATTCTCAAAGGCTACGCTTTTCTGCACCAAGGGCTACACTTTTGGCGTTTGGGAATAGGGTGCGCTTTTCAAGTGATGCTGTTTATGACCAAAGACTACGCTTTTCAGCTTCCATTTTTACTAGAATAGGCTACGCTTTTCAATGCTACTGCATCACCTTTGAAGCGTAGCCACTTTGTATACCATGGCTACTGTTTATAAGTGTAGCCTTAGGTTTCTCTTTTTTTTTTGTATTCTATAGCTACTGTATATAAGTGTAGTCTTAGGTCTCTTATTGTTTTTTTTATTTTCTATATATATATATATATATATATATATATATATATATATATATTCTAATAATTATTAATACAACATAATATTTAGTAATATAATTATATGTATAATAATTATGCAATTTTAATTAAATGAGTTAAATATTATAAAATAAAAATAAATACATAATTATATTAAATAATTTTTTTAAATAATAAAAATTATCTAACCAAAATATATTTATAATAATGATCCAAAAGTACTAGAATGAAGTTAATTGTGAGTATTCATACATCTCACACTAAAGTAAGCATAGCCATATCAAAATAACCATGATGCTACTTAGAATTTACTAGTAATACTCTACGAGAAACATATCCTACATAAGCATCTTCTAATAAAAGGCATTAGTAGTCAACCATACATGTATCCATTTTCAACACTACTCTATCTTATAGCCAATAAACCACAATAATAATCAGCTTAATCTTCATTATCATCCTCAACATTATCCTGCATAATTATATAGAAAAATAATTATTAAAAAATATTCATAATGACATTTGCAATTATAAAAATTATAAAATCAAACTCAAAACTATCAATGACTGATATCATTAATTCACCTCTGCCTTCTTTATTCTTTACTAAATGCTGGCCACACTTGCAAAGATATATATGAACATGGTAATCAAATCACACAAGTCAGCAAAAATATATATGAACATGGTAATCAAATCACACAAGTCAGAATCGAGAATTGCACTATCCAAACTATCTATGCTAGCCAATGTTCTATATCCACTAATTTTTTGTTTTTCAAAATTTCAATAAATTTCGCTTTGGAGATATGAGAGTTAAGAGTTCACCTTTATAGGAGGGATTTATCAGTGCTTCATATATTAAATTAACAATGTCATCCAAATGAATCCAGGAAAACCTGTACAAAAAAAAAGAAAAATAACTTAATTATATCAAAGTATTATTTATTCGGGAATGGATCTTTTTAATTATGTGGCAAACTATATATGATCGAAATTCGAAACACTTACAATTTTCTAACCACTCGTGATTTTTGCCAAACCACAACTATATCTTCTGAAGTAAAATACAATATATGAGAAAATATACTTAAAACACAAATCTGTTTCTAGACAATGATGTAGCAAGCTAACAGCAATCATAAAATACTAACCCCTCTCAGCCTTCCTACAAATCAAATAACAAGCATAGGCATTATTTACTATTTAGTTCATTTAGTTAAATTTAAAAATACTACAGACTTCATAGTAATAATGCAGAAGCAGAACTGTTTTGCTTTCAAAAGAAACTTTTACATAACACCAGAATAGACTAATAGCTAACGAGTCTCTCGGGATAATTGGTTTAATAATAATGTGAACCTCCTTCAATAATCTCTGTTTATAATTAATAAATAATAAAGTTTAGTGCTTTTAGTAAAGTAAACTCAAGAATTGATGCACAAACCTAAAACTTTTAATATTATCTCCCTAATGTACAATAACCTGTGCTAATATATAGAAAAGGCACTCCTACACTGCTTCCATACTTCTGCTGAATCCAGATTTTTAAGCTATTAAATGGATAGGTCAGAGGAAGAATAAGCAATTTCTTGTAAGTAAAACTTGCTTAACTTGATGCACATATATTTGTCAAGAAAAATATACATATAAAAAGGTTCATTTTCAATTTGTACCATCAGGAATCATATGCTTACTTTTGATGTTACTTTAATCCTGCTCTGCTTGATTTCTGTTTTTATCTGCAGAATTAAAACGAGCGTTGGAAAGATGTCTATTATCTCTTAATAACCAAAACTCTATGAATCTTTAAGTCAATACAATCCAATAATGACAGTGATAGGAACAAGGCAATAACCTCCGAAGACCATCTGGTACTTATGGATATTCCAGCCAAGTTAACCACCCCTGTTGAGCCCTGAATGCTATTCTTCCATTCCGACTCCTCCGCAATCTTAATTCCTGGAAAGTCTTTCACTGGAAGGGCAAGGCAAAGTTAACCAATGAATCCAAAGTGCATGATCTATCTACCTTTTTTATTTATTTAAAAGGAAGATAAATGTAAGACTTTCAATAGTGAATGGATCTAAATTAGGTATGAATTTAAACCAAATGCAGCATAATAAGCTTAAGAATGATTAGGATTTATGAAGTAGCACTTCACATGGCAGAGTTATATAACTTATATCTAATGGGAACTCAACCCCAACCCCAACCCCAACTTGTTATGATACTATTAATCAAATATCAGTAAAGCCCAAATTACTGTCTGCATTCTCACATCAAAACACATGGAATTTACTGTCTGTCACCTCAAGCGTTGGCCACTCAAAAGCTGGATAGAATTTCTTTGTGCATACAAATCCAAAGAGTATTAACAGTAATGAAAGAGGTATAAAGAACGGTGCGTAGTAGAACTTCTGCACCCCAAAGTAACCAAGCATGGTAACTTGGTATAGAATCAAAGATGCTAGTATGCGGTTGTGTATGTGCGGCCACATCCTTCCATAGCTTTCATACGATGGAACATACACTTTTAGAGCCTGTTGATAACAAAAAAACACTACTCATTCATGAGATTTCAAGCTATTAAAATGACACGGATCAATTAATATCCTGGTTGGGTAAATAGAATCATGAGAACTTCACCTGATTTCTTAGTATAAGCCATCCGAGGCCAAAATACAGAGCACCAAATGGGACTATCAGAGGAGCAATCACAGAATAGCAGAAAACGATTGTGACGATGAGCATGTCACCAAGAACTCTAGTCCCATAACCAAGATCTCCAGGAGCCCAAGCCTCTTTCACCTCCGCATCAGTCTTGCAAAGATACTTTTTCTTCAAATGGAATAAAATAAGAGGAACTAACCCGGACAGCTCAAGACCATAGCCAACAAAAAATCTGACAAACAGAATAGAAGTCATTTAATTTGGTTGAACATTAAATCATATGCACAACCCAACTTCATAAGAAGATGATAACTAACAAGATCATGGAAACACCATTTGTAAATCAAGTTTGCATTAATGCACCCTTTAGCATATATAGCAAACAGACTCAATCAGCATTGCCAGAAGAACAATAGTAAATAAATAAATGAAACATGAAATATTATCTTACTTGAGAGCCACATAGGTCAAGAAGAAAGTAGCATTGCATGGAAGGCTTGCAGCTAGCAAAGACACAAGTTATTGTCTGCATTCTCACATCAAACACATCAAAAATGGCTTTACCACTACCAAACCTCTAATCTTCCAATCCAAGCTCCTCTGTTTTTCTCTGTTATACCTCTTCACAACTCTTTTCCTCGCTCTCTACACCATTCTCTCTCAATCCAAATGCTTATTCAGATCTTCCCCTTTGGATCCAATTCAGGATCCTCTCTTCTCTTACCCTTCCTCCTATGGAGAGCACAAGTATGCTGTCTCAACCACACGTTCTACATGCACTTCTCCTATTTTCTTTTCAGGTGCTCTGCGTCGATTCCTCTGTTCTGTGTGATTCTCTCCCAATATAGAAAATGCTGAATTTGTGTTGTTGTTGTGATAAAGCTGAAGAATTTCCACTAATGAATTGTGGTTATCGGATTCAGATTACTTGGATGTTGTGAAGGAGATCAAGAATTTGATCAAGGACTCTTCATCAGCTGAGGAGTCAAGTGCTCTACTCTACATGCTTCTCGGCTACCAGGAAGCCAAAACCATTCATGCAGTAAAACCCCCAATTCCTATCAGTGTCATATCCAGAAGCTACAACCCCTAATTAAAAACCCTAAAATTGGAACCCAAAACCTCCCAAATTTCACAGAACAAACTGAAAATCGATACATACCTTCTCAGGTGAGCGGCGATGACGATGCTGAGCGACGACGACGATGCTGAGCGACGACAGTGAGCACATGCGACGATGATGCTGAGCGGTGACAGTGAGTGCACGAGAAGGCGATGCGAGGCGACGGTCAGCGCACGCAACGACGATGGTCCGCACGGCAGAGCCCTAGCCGGTGTCGTCCTCTCCTTCCTTCCCCTCTCCTCTCTTCTTCTCTTCTTCTTCCCGTTCTCTCTTTTTCTGATTTTTCCCTCTTTTGTGTGTGTGTGAGTGAGGATGAGAGTGTGAGCTTGTGAGTGGTGAGCTGGTGACTGGTGAGTAGCGTAGCCATGTGGTGAGTGGTGACTGGGTGGCGACGGTCAATAGCGACGGTGAGAAGGCGAAGGTGATGAGTGTCGTAGGTGATGTGTGTTAAAGGTGAGAATGGCGAAGGTGAGAATTGTGTGCCAAAGGATTGGCGAAGGTGAGGGTTCCTCCAATTGAAGGTGCTGTGTGCGTGTCTGCTTTTGGAGGGAATTGAAAGAGGAATAAAAATTTCACGAAGTGTTAGGATTTGGTCTTATACATTAGGCATCACTTTTAAAATGCACCCAAAACTTAATAAATAGGCTACTCTCTAAAAGCGTCCTCTTTGATACAAAAAGTGAACCTATAGATATCAAGCTACGGCTACGCTTTATAAGTGATTTCTAAAATACTTAAGGCTATACTTTTTAAATGATGCCACAATTGTGTATCCTTTTCTCATATAAAAAGGCAACACGGAAAAAAGCATAGCCTATTCTATGAATAGGCTACACTTTTCAAATGTAGCTTAAAAGAAGTGTGGCTGAATGGGTATTTTTCTTGTAGTGTTTATGCATTAAATTTTTGTTGATTGTTAGATGAAGAGCAAGCCTTAGAAAGCAAGGTTAGTAGAGAATTGAGAGAATCGAACCTTAAACACTTGAGTGATTAGAGTGTATACACTTCCGGTGAGGGTTCGACGCTCGATTCTTTGTTCCCGGCTTTCATGAGCTATTCTCTTCTTGCAAGTATATTTGTACTTCATTTTTAGGATTTGAATTAGTGAAATCCAGTTCATATTTATTCTTGGAGAATTTATTTACTTTTAAACCAAGTAGGTAAAGACATTTTGCATGTAGTTGCATTCATATAGATAGGTTACATTACATACTTTCTACCATTCTTCTTCACCTTTATAGCTTCTCTTGAGCTTAGCATGAGGACATGCTAATGTTTAAGTGTGAAAAGGTTGATAAACCACTATTTTATGGTTTATCTTGTGTTTAATTGAGTGGTTTTATCAAGTCCTTGCCCACTTATTCATTTAAATTGCATGGTTTTACTTTTTCCTTCCTGATTTTGTGCTATGATTGAAAATATGTTTCTTTGACCTTAATTTTATTAATCTTAATCATCCCTTTGTACCATTTGATGCCGTGATATGTGCGTTAAGTGATTTCAGGGATTACAGGGTAGGAATAGCTTAGAGAATGGAAAGGAAGCATACAAAAATGGAAGGAATACAAGAAGTTGAAGAAATTGTTAAGTTGTCAACCTGACCCTCTCACACTAAAACGGACATAACTCGAGCTACATAGGTCCAAATGAGGCGGTTTCAGTTGCGTTGGAAAGCTAACGTCCAGGGCTTCGATTTGATATATAATTTGCTATGGTAAAAGTACAGATAGGCGACACGAACGTGTGCTCCATGCGGACGCGTCGCATTGACGAAAAACCAGCGTGGCAGATTTCTTCTCCAACGATTTCTGGACTGTTTTCGACCCAATTTTCGGTCCAGAAAATACAGATTAGAGGCTATAAAGCGGGGAAATCCATTCATTCATGAATCATTAACTCATATTCACATAATTTTAGGTTTTAGATATAGTTTTCTAGAGAGAGGGGCTCTCTCCTCTCTCTTAGATTTTAGGATTAGGATTTCTTCTTCTCAATTTCCAGGTTCAATGTTCTTTTAATTTAAGATTCTTATATTCTGAATTTATTCCATAATATTTTTCCATTTAAATCTATTATTTGTTTAATTGTTTCCAATTGAATTTTAATTACCATGTTCCTTTTTTACTTCTTTTATGATTTATGAAAATGGCATTCATATTAACTGAGTAGACTCCCAACTTGATTTTGGAGTTGATTATTATTTGGAGACCCTTGAGTTGGAATACTCAAGAATTAATTGGTAACTGAAAGTTGTTGGCTAGCACTCTAGTTACTATGCTAATCCTTGCCAAGGGAGAGGATTAGGACTTGTGAACAGAAGTTGGCTCCCAACTTAATTTTCCTTTATTTAGTAAAGGATAACCAAGTAGAAACAACAACCTATTACTGTTAATCTTGAGAAATCCAACGAGGATAGAACTTCTGATTAATCTTCTCGGGTCAAGGCTTTTAATTTAATTACATAAAATCTCTTATTTATTTTTATTGCTTTAATTTATAATTATATCTGTGCCCATTGCCCAAACTCTAAAACCCCCAATTTACAAGACGCATAACCAATAATAAGAACACCTCCCTGTAATTTCTTGAGAGATGACCCGAGGTTTAAATACTTCGGTTATAAATTTTATTAGGTTTTGTTACTTGTGACAACCAAACTTTTGTACGAAAGGAATTCTTATCAGTTTAGAAGCTATACTTACAACGCAAATTTATTTGTGAAAATTCTAGATCGTGCGAGAGTTTCGTTCGTCAATCTCTCGTTCCATAATGCGAACCATCATTGAAGTTTCTGGTATTATTTTGGGTGCTTAGTGACTTATTTTACACTGTTGGGTAATATTATTTATCTGTCAATGCCAATCTTTTATGATACATGTATCCCTTTTTGCATTGACATGAACTTACACTATCTCTCATTACCCACACTCTTCCCCCTTGTTGCAAATTCTTGCACCACTGGTATGCCATGTGCTTCTATTATTTTCTCACTTGCATGTTGTAGCTACCATATAATTGAGACCCCATTATTTGGCATTAACCCACCCATACTTTATTTGTTTCCTATCTTTATTTCTGGGTTACTTTTCTTCTTTTCCTCTTCTTTCAGGATGGCCACCAAAGAAGGGAAAGGGAAAGCTTCTAAATGGGGAGACAAACAAGTCTATCTGCACAATCCTTGGAGAAAAACGTCAGTTGGAGCCACCCGTCCACTTGCACATCTCAGCATGCACCGAGGACGGTGCAATCATTAAGTGTGGGGAGGTCGATACCGATCCCCATGGGTTAGTTACTCTTCTATCTCAACATCAATGGTTTATTTTCCTTGTTAGTTGTTGCATTTGCATGTTTGATTGCATATTTATTTGATTTTGTGCATATTCTACCACTGCTTGGTTGAAATAACGAATTTATTTTTCAAGAAACTTTTTATAGCATTTCACTAATTTGAATTAAAATTTTTGTTAAACTTGTTTGAAGAAATTTTATTTTGGAACATGGTTTTAGAGCTCGAACATACAAAACCAATGAGATTTTGAGCCTATTTGATTGGTTGCATTTTATCAATCAATATTTTATTTTTTGGTGTGTGTTGTTCTCTCTAAAATTGTGATCTTTGTCTTGCTTGATTCTATATTTCCATTGTTTGATGTATGCATGCACTTACATGATTGAGGCCTTATTTCACTGAGCTTACATACCCATATGGCCTTAACCTTTCATTATCCTTTGCAAACCAATTTGAGCCTATTTTACCCCTTTTATTCTTTACTTTAGCACATCATTAACTCTAAGCGAAAAATAATAATGTCCTTAATTTGAATCCTTGGTTAGCTTAGACTAGTGAGAGTACTCATGAATTAAGTGTGGAGAAAAGTGGGTTTGGAAATATTTGGTTTGAGAATTGGGTGTTGTGTATTCTTGAGAAAATATGAACAAGAATGTTAAGAACATGTTTATGCATTCAATACCTTAATCATAAGCATTGAAAAAGAAAAGAAAAAAAATAAAATAAAAAAATATAAAAAAAAAGAAGAGAAAAAGAAAAAGAAAAGAAAGAGAGCAAATAAGTAAAAGGGGACAAAATGCCCCAAAGTAAATGGTGAAAGCAATGCATATGTACTGTACTCGAAATTAGGATACATGAATATGTGGAAAACATGGTTAATGGATAGTTAGATGTGGTATTATGATTACATGGATTGGCTTAAGTTAGGTGGAAAGTTTAAGTTAATTAAGGATTTAGATTTTAGTCCACTTGGCCAAATACAATCCTACCTTGACTCTAACCCCATTACAACCCTTAAAAGACCTCTTGATATGTGTATTTCACTACAAGAAAAACACCCATTCAGGTACATTTGAAAAGTGTAGCCAAAAGTGAAAAAAAATTATGCCTTAGGCTATGGCTACGCTTTCTGGGCTACGGCTACGCTTTTTGGGGTGATTCCTATTCGGCCGTTGCCTATTCTCAAAGGCTACGCTTTTCTGCACCAAGGGCTACACTTTTGGCGTTTGGGAATAGGGTGCGCTTTTCAAGTGATGCTGTTTATGACCAAAGACTACGCTTTTCAGCTTCCATTTTTACTAGAATAGGCTACGCTTTTCAATGCTACTGCATCACCTTTGAAGCGTAGCCACTTTGTATACCATGGCTACTGTTTATAAGTGTAGCCTTAGGTTTCTCTTTTTTTTTTGTATTCTATAGCTACTGTATATAAGTGTAGTCTTAGGTCTCTTATTGTTTTTTTTTATTTTCTATATATATATATATATATATTCTAATAATTATTAATACAACATAATATTTAGTAATATAATTATATGTATAATAATTATGCAATTTTAATTAAATGAGTTAAATATTATAAAATAAAAATAAATACATAATTATATTAAATAATTTTTTTAAATAATAAAAATTATCTAACCAAAATATATTTATAATAATGATCCAAAAGTACTAGAATGAAGTTAATTGTGAGTATTCATACATCTCACACTAAAGTAAGCATAGCCATATCAAAATAACCATGATGCTACTTAGAATTTACTAGTAATACTCTACGAGAAACATATCCTACATAAGCATCTTCTAATAAAAGGCATTAGTAGTCAACCATACATGTATCCATTTTCAACACTACTCTATCTTATAGCCAATAAACCACAATAATAATCAGCTTAATCTTCATTATCATCCTCAACATTATCCTGCATAATTATATAGAAAAATAATTATTAAAAAATATTCATAATGACATTTGCAATTATAAAAATTATAAAATCAAACTCAAAACTATCAATGACTGATATCATTAATTCACCTCTGCCTTCTTTATTCTTTACTAAATGCTGGCCACACTTGCAAAGATATATATGAACATGGTAATCAAATCACACAAGTCAGCAAAAATATATATGAACATGGTAATCAAATCACACAAGTCAGAATCGAGAATTGCACTATCCAAACTATCTATGCTAGCCAATGTTCTATATCCACTAATTTTTTGTTTTTCAAAATTTCAATAAATTTCGCTTTGGAGATATGAGAGTTAAGAGTTCACCTTTATAGGAGGGATTTATCAGTGCTTCATATATTAAATTAACAATGTCATCCAAATGAATCCAGGAAAACCTGTACAAAAAAAAAGAAAAATAACTTAATTATATCAAAGTATTATTTATTCGGGAATGGATCTTTTTAATTATGTGGCAAACTATATATGATCGAAATTCGAAACACTTACAATTTTCTAACCACTCGTGATTTTTGCCAAACCACAACTATATCTTCTGAAGTAAAATACAATATATGAGAAAATATACTTAAAACACAAATCTGTTTCTAGACAATGATGTAGCAAGCTAACAGCAATCATAAAATACTAACCCCTCTCAGCCTTCCTACAAATCAAATAACAAGCATAGGCATTATTTACTATTTAGTTCATTTAGTTAAATTTAAAAATACTACAGACTTCATAGTAATAATGCAGAAGCAGAACTGTTTTGCTTTCAAAAGAAACTTTTACATAACACCAGAACAGACTAATAGCTAACGAGTCTCTCGGGATAATTGGTTTAATAATAATGTGAACCTCCTTCAATGATCTCTGTTTATAATTAATAAATAATAAAGTTTAGTGCTTTTAGTAAAGTAAACTCAAGAATTGATGCACAAACCTAAAACTTATAATATTATCTCCCTAATGTACAATAACCTGTGCTAATATATAGAAAAGGCACTCCTACACTGCTTCCATACTTCTGCTGAATCCAGATTTTTAAGCTATTAAATGGATAGGTCAGATGAAGAATAAGCAATTTCTTGTAAGTAAAACTTGCTTAACTTGATGCACATATATTTGTCAAGAAAAATATACATATAAAAAGGTTCATTTTCAATTTGTACCATCAGGAATCATATGCTTACTTTTGATGTTACTTTAATCCTGCTCTGCTTGATTTCTGTTTTTATCTGCAGAATTAAAATGAGCGTTGGAAAGATGTCTATTATCTCTTAATAACCAAAACTCTATGAATCTTTAAGTCAATACAATCCAATAATGACAGTGATAGGAACAAGGCAATAACCTCCGAAGACCATCTGGTACTTATGGGTATTCCAGCCAAGTTAACCACCCCTGTTGAGCCCTGAATGCTATTCTTCTATTCCGACTCCTCCGCAATCTTAATTCCTGGAAAGTTTTTCACTGGAAGGGCAAGGCAAAGTTAACCAATGAATCCAAAGTGCATGATCTATCTACCTTTTTTATTTATTTAAAAGGAAGATAAATGTAAGACTTTCAATAGTGAAGGGATCTAAATTAGGTATGAATTTAAACCAAATGCAGCATAATAAGCTTAAGAATGATTAGGATTTATGAAGTAGCACTTCACATGGCAGAGTTATATAACTTATATCTAATGGGAACTCAACCCCAACCCCAACCCCAACTTGTTATGATACTATTAATCAAATATCAGTAAAGCCCAAATTACTGTCTGCATTCTCACATCAAAACACATGGAATTTACTGTCTGTCACCTCAAGCGTTGGCCACTCAAAAGCTGGATAGAATTTCTTTGTGCATACAAATCCAAAGAGTATTAACAGTAATGAAAGAGGTATAAAGAACGGTGCGTAGTAGAACTTCTGCACCCCAAAGTAACCAAGCATGGTAACTTGGTATAGAATCAAAGATGCTAGTATGCGGTTGTGTATGTGCGGCCACATCCTTCCATAGCTTTCATACGATGGAACATACACTTTTAGAGCCTGTTGATAACAAAAAAACACTACTCATTCATGAGATTTCAAGCTATTAAAATGACACGGATCAATTAATATCCTGGTTGGGTAAATAGAATCATGAGAACTTCACCTGATTTCTTAGTATAAGCCATCCGAGGCCAAAATACAGAGCACCAAATGGGACTATCAGAGGAGCAATCACAGAATAGCAGAAAACGATTGTGACGATGAGCATGTCACCAAGAACTCTAGTCCCATAACCAAGATCTCCAGGAGCCCAAGCCTCTTTCACCTCCGCATCAGTCTTGCAAAGATACTTTTTCTTCAAATGGAATAAAATAAGAGGAACTAACCCGGACAGCTCAAGACCATAGCCAACAAAAAATCTGACAAACAGAATAGAAGTCATTTAATTTGGTTGAACATTAAATCATATGCACAACCCAACTTCATAAGAAGATGATAACTAACAAGATCATGGAAACACCATTTGTAAATCAAGTTTGCATTAATGCACCCTTTAGCGTATATAGCAAACAGACTTAATCAGCATTGCCAGAAGAATAATAGTAAATAAATAAATGAAACATGAGATATTATCTTACTTGAGAGCCACATAGGTCAAGAAGAAAGTAGCATTGCATGGAAGGCTTGCAGCTAGCAAAGACACAAGTTATTGTCTGCATTCTCACATCAAACACATCAAAAATGGCTTTACCACTACCAAACCTCTAATCTTCCAATCCAAGCTCCTCTGTTTTTCTCTGTTATACCTCTTCACAACTCTTTTCCTCGCTCTCTACACCATTCTCTCTCAATCCAAATGCTTATTCAGATCTTCCCCTTTGGATCCAATTCAGGATCCTCTCTTCTCTTACCCTTCCTCCTATGGAGAGCACAAGTATGCTGTCTCAACCACACGTTCTACATGCACTTCTCCTATTTTCTTTTCAGGTGCTCTGCGTCGATTCCTCTGTTCTGTGTGATTCTCTCCCAATATAGAAAATGCTGAATTTGTGTTGTTGTTGTGATAAAGCTGAAGAATTTCCACTAATGAATTGTGGTTATCGGATTCAGATTACTTGGATGTTGTGAAGGAGATCAAGAATTTGATCAAGGACTCTTCATCAGCTGAGGAGTCAAGTGCTCTACGCTACATGCTTCTCGGCTACCAGGAAGCTAAAACCATTCATGCAGTAAAACCCCCAATTCCTATCAGTGTCATATCCAGAAGCTACAACCCCTAATTAAAAACCCTAAAATTGGAACCCAAAACCTCCCAAATTTCACAGAACAAACTGAAAATCGATACATACCTTCTCAGGTGAGCGGCGATGACGATGCTGAGCGACGACGACGATGCTGAGCGACGACGACGATGCTGAGCGACGACAGTGAGCACATGCGACGATGATGCTGAGCGGTGACAGTGAGTGCACGAGAAGGCGATGCGAGGCGACGGTCAGCGCACGCAACGACGATGGTCCGCACGGCAGAGCCCTAGCCGGTGTCGTCCTCTCCTTCCTTCCCCTCTCCTCTCTTCTTCTCTTCTTCTTCCCGTTCTCTCTTTTTCTGATTTTTCCCTCTTTTGTGTGTGTGTGAGTGAGGATGAGAGTGTGAGCTTGTGAGTGGTGAGCTGGTGACTGGTGAGTAGCGCAGCCATGTGGTGAGTGGTGACTGGGTGGCGACGGTGAGAAGGCGAAGGTGATGAGTGTCGTAGGTGATGTGTGTTGAAGGTGAGAATGGCGAAGGTGAGAATTGTGTGCCAAAGGATTGGCGAAGGTGAGGGTTCCTCCAATTGAAGGTGCTGTGTGCGTGTCTGCTTTTGGAGGGAATTGAAAGAGGAATAAAAATTTCACGAAGTGTTAGGATTTGGTCTTATACATTAGGCATCACTTTTAAAATGCACCCAAAACTTAATAAATAGGCTACTCTCTAAAAGCGTCCTCTTTGATACAAAAAGTGAACCTATAGATATCAACCTACGGCTACGCTTTATAAGTGATTTCTAAAATACTTAAGGCTATACTTTTTAAATGATGCCACAATTGTGTATCCTTTTCTCATATAAAAAGGCAACACGGAAAAAAGTGTAGCCTATTCTATGAATAGGCTACACTTTTCAAATGTAGCTTAAAAGAAGTGTGGCTGAATGGGTATTTTTCTTGTAGTGTTTATGCATTAAATTTTTGTTGATTGTTAGATGAAGAGCAAGCCTTAGAAAGCAAGGTTAGTAGAGAATTGAGAGAATCGAACCTTAAACACTTGAGTGATTAGAGTGTATACACTTCCGGTGAGGGTTCGACGCTCGATTCTTTGTTCCCGGCTTTCATGAGCTATTCTCTTCTTGCAAGTATATTTGTACTTCATTTTTAGGATTTGAATTAGTGAAATCCAGTTCATATTTATTCTTGGAGAATTTATTTACTTTTAAACCAAGTAGGTAAAGACATTTTGCATGTAGTTGCATTCATATAGATAGGTTACATTACATACTTTCTACCATTCTTCTTCACCTTTATAGCTTCTCTTGAGCTTAGCATGAGGACATGCTAATGTTTAAGTGTGAAAAGGTTGATAAACCACTATTTTATGGTTTATCTTGTGTTTAATTGAGTGGTTTTATCAAGTCCTTGCCCACTTATTCATTTAAATTGCATGGTTTTACTTTTTCCTTCCTGATTTTGTGCTATGATTGAAAATATGTTTCTTTGACCTTAATTTTATTAATCTTAATCATCCCTTTGTACCATTTGATGCCGTGATATGTGCGTTAAGTGATTTCAGGGATTACAGGGTAGGAATAGCTTAGAGAATGGAAAGGAAGCATACAAAAATGGAAGGAATACAAGAAGTTGAAGAAATTGCTAAGCTGTCAACCTGACCCTCTCACACTAAAACGGACATAACTCGAGCTACATAGGTCCAAATGAGGCGGTTTCAGTTGCGTTGGAAAGCTAACGTCCAGGGCTTCGATTTGATATATAATTTGCTATAGTAAAAGTACAGATAGGCGACACAAACGTATGCTCTATGCGGACGCGTCGCAGTGACGAAAAACCAGCGTGGCAGATTTCTTCTCCAACGATTTCTGGACTGTTTTCGACCTAATTTTCGGTCTAGAAAATACAGATTAGAGGCTATAAAGTGGGGGAATCCATTCATTCATGAATCATTAACTCATATTCACATAATTTTAGGTTTTAGATATAGTTTTCTAGAGAGAGGGGCTCTCTCCTCTCTCTTAGGTTTTAGGATTAGGATTTCTTCTTCTCAATTTCCAAGTTCAATGTTCTTTTAATTTAAGATTCTTATATTCTACATTTATTCCATAATATTTTTCCATTTAAATCTATTATTTGTTTAATTGTTTCCAATTGAATTTTAATTACCATGTTCCTTTTCTACTTCTTTTATGATTTATGAAAATGGCATTCATATTAACTGAGTAGACTCCCAACTTGATTTTGGAGTTGATTATTATTTGGAGACCCTTGAGTTGGAATACTCAAGAATTAATTGGTAACTGAAAGTTGTTGGCTAGCACTCTAGTTACTATGCTAATCCTTGCCAAGGGAGAGGATTAGGACTTGTGAACAGAAGTTGGCTCCCAACTTAATTTTCCTTTATTTAGTAAAGGATAACCAAGTAGAAACAACAACCTATTACTGTTAATCTTGAGAAATCCAACGAGGATAGAACTTCTGATTAATCTTCTCGGGTCAAGGCTTTTAATTTAATTACATAAAATCTCTTATTTATTTTTATTGCTTTAATTTATAATTATATCTGTGCCCATTGCCCAAACTCCAAAACCCCCAATTTACAAGACGCATAACCAATAATAAGAACACCTCCCTGTAATTTCTTGAGAGATGACCCGAGGTTTAAATACTTCGGTTATAAATTTTATTAGGTTTTGTTACTTGTGACAACCAAACTTTTGTACGAAAGGAATTCTTATCAGTTTAGAAGCTATACTTACAACGCGAATTTATTTGTGAAAATTCTAGATCGCGCGAGAGTTTCGTTCGTCAATCTCTCGTTCCATAATGCGAACCATCATTGAAGTTATCATTTTCTACAACATAATTACAACGAAAATCAAAGTCAAAAGGATGAGACTTCATGGAGAAAAAAATAAAAACAAAAGCTATCAAGAACTAAAAAAAAAGTACACTCTTAACTATTAACAAAAACAAGCAAACTATTCACACACGCACATATAAACAATAACCAATAACAAGCACACATATGTAAATTCCCGACAATGGCACCAAAAACTTAATCCGGGCTAAACGTCGGTTTAGAATTTCTCAAAAAGAATCTTGTCGTAAGTATAGTTCTAAACCAACAAATGACCTGTATTAGAGTTGAGTTTGTTTGTCACAAATTCAAATCAATAAAAACCGGGAGTTTTAAATCCCGGGTCGTCTCTCAAAAGAATTGCAGTGAGGTGTGCGTATCATTGGCTATGAGAAAAAGGAGTTTGAAATACAAAAGATAAGAAATTAAATGATAAAAAAGTAAAGAACAAACAAAAAAATTTAAGTACTAATAGGCATCTTGGCAAGGATTGAGAGTTAAGGTTTTCTATCCAAGTCATTGACCATAAACATGGTAATTAAGAAGAGTTAATCCCACTTCGTCATCCCCAACATTGGAAAAAAGTCAAATAGGCATAATTGATCTTAATCCACAAGTTCTAGCCAACTCACAAATTAGACTTAGTGAAAGACTAGCGTCAGTAGAAACAAAACCAACTAACAACCCTAAATTACCAATCAATATTGGACGTCAATGACTCAATGTCACCTAAGTCCTTAATTTCAAGCCAAGAATGCAAAATTCTACTCTAAAACTAGAAAAGGTATTTGTCAAACACTTGGAATGCATCAAAATAAAACATGCTAAATTGCAAGAATTATAAAATCTATAACTACTAAAACAAGAAAGCAATAATGACAAACTAAACAAGCATCACTAAACATATTAAATTGTATTAAAAGTAAACAAAAATTCAAGTGTTAATAATCCAAAATTGACAAAATTAAAGAAACTAATAAGTAAAACTAAAAGGTTTAAGACAATAAAATAAGAAAAATATAAAGAAAATTAAACTAGAACAAAAATTAAAACCTAAATTAAGGATAAATTAACCTAAAATCTAAATTTCTAGAGAGAAGTTCTCTTCTCTCTCTAAAATTTCTATCTAAAACATGATTTTAAACTACTATTATGATTATTTGCTTGTCTTACCTTCAAATGCTTCAACAATGAGTTGGATTAGGCCCAAAATGGACTTGAAATCGCGATCCACGTATTTACTTAAGTAAATCACGTGCCACTACTCGTGTATACGCACAAGCCATGCGTACACACAAGACATGCGTGCGCATAACCATGAAAATCTCCAATCTTCATTTCTTTATGAATTCTTCACTTATGCATGCTTTTTTTTCATTTCTTCAAGTCATTATTGCCTTCTAAACCTTAAATCACTCAAATAAATACATCAAGGCATCGAATGTGATAACAATGAATTAAATTTAGTAATTTTAAAGACTTAAAACGCATGTTTTTAATAATTAAGCATAATTAAGAGAAATTTACAAAAGCATACAATTTCTATGAATAAATGTAGAATAAGTTGATAAATTACATGTTTTTCTATTAAAAAATGATCATAAAATAGAGGTTTATTAATTAACAAACTTTCATTTTTTGTAACTACACACCCTTAATTTCTGCTATATTATTTGAGATTGATTTTGTCTCACATAAAAAAAATCTTAAGAGAGTGGGATCAAATGATCATTGAGGTTGTGGATTATCAGGAGTCTCTACAATCCCTAACAATTCCACATTAGAACTTTTATGTCTTTTTGGGTGCTATTTTACGACTGACACTCCTTCCCTCCTAACCTTAGCATGCAACTCATCTATTAGTCCTTCCAAAAATTTTCTCTTATAGTTCTCCTCATTCTCCCTCCCTCAATTACCCCTTTTTTCTTCAACAATACATTCACCTTCAAAACTACCATGTCTTGCCATTTGCTTTAGTTTCACTCTTTTCTTTTCTTTTTTTTTTTCCAAAACTCTAACCCTTTTAATCTGATATTTAAGGTATCACATTTTATAGATGAGGTGATGTCCACCAAAATCAGAGACATATCCATGGTAGTTTTTATTATTACCATATTAGAATCTTCCATTTCTCGCATTGTTTCTCCTCCATTATAAGATTTATTGATACTGCTTTAAGTGTTTTTCTCTTTAACATTTAGAGTAATAAAATTGTCTAACAACTATGATGGTGAAACCTTATTCTTTGGTTTTAACATTACACTAGGATTGTTCTCCTCTTCTTCCTTCATATTTATCCTTCACCTAACTTAATCCACCCTCAACCACTCTCCAACCTTGTTCTCCTTTAAATTATTTGAATCTGAGTTTTTTAATAATCGGCTGCAAACCTTTGCTCCATGCTCTATATCGATTAATTCATATCTCAATTTCACGTCTATTATTTTCTAGTTCGGTCCCTTTAGTTTTACACTATCTCGCACTACTTTCTCTCAATCCATCATGATTCTGGCTATCATGATTCGAATTTTTTCGTCTTTAATTTCAAAGATCCCTACGTCCGTAACCTCTCCTAGTTTCTCTCCAAACTTCTTTGTGACTTTTATTATTTTGTAACTCTTTGGTAAATTTTAGAGTTGTAACCAAATTAAAAATTTTGATGCAGTATTCTTTTCTGATTTTTTTGTTTCTAACCAACGTTTGACATGAAGAATGTTGTCCTTGAATAGCTATGGGAAACCATTCTCTATTCCCCGAGCCTCTAGATCATCATCAAAGAAAAATTGAAATCGATTATTTTTCTAATATGCTACTCTAAACTTATATGACCTATTCTAGATCGCCTTTAATGCATTTTTCATAGTGCCTGAAGAGAAATTTTTATTGAGATAGAAGACTCTTTCTATTAAAATTTTAGAGCATATTTTCACACTTGATGAAACATCTTTTTATATCTAACTCGACAATCATCTCTTTCTCTTCCTCTCTATCTCTTTTTATATCTAACATCTTTTTAGAGCATATTTTCACACTGGATTAGGATCAGGCTTGAGGCTTGTCTAGAGACGGATCTATGTACATTGTTGTGGGGGCAAGCGGCCCCACTAGAATTTGAAATTTTTTTGAGTAATCTATGATAATAATATTTATTTGTTCCCATTAAATTATTGAATTTGACCCCGTAATAATTTTTTATCCAACTTTTGGTACTTAATAGTCAATTTAAGAATTTCGTTTTAGATATCTATTAGAATGATCAATTTTCAATTTAAATGAGATTTGCGTTCTTTCTTAGAAATCAACTTGAAAGAGTATTATTTATCTTCTTTTAAAATTAGCTTTAGTTTTTTCGTAATAATTGCATTAATTGAAAGAACTTTTTCAATTATGAATATTAGTAAAAATTGACTTCTAATTATATGAGAAGTAAATTTTTAAATAATTATTTAATGATATATATAAAAAAAAGAGACATTTCGATTGTATTTATAAAAAAGATTACTCAATTTTTTTAAAAAAATAAAATTTTAAATTATATATTATTATTCAAATTACTATTTTAGTATTTTAATTTGTAAATTAGATATTTTAAAAATTAATCATATTTTATAATAATAAAATATAATTATAACAATAATTATATTATATGTATATAAAAAAATTTATTTGAATAAAATATATATTAAAATATAAAATATATATTAAAAATAAATTAAATAATATATATTTTTATACATAAATATATAATAATTAATAAATAATTTAATAATTAATTTTTACATATATGATATTATTATTATAAAAATTATTATTATTATATTATATATTTTTATTCTCACTGTCAAAATAGTTTGAATTCATGATTAACTATTGGTCATGATTAGTGATCAAATTGTTGTCTGTTAGTATGAAGCGCAGCCAACTCTGATGAGCATGCATCAAAAGTTTAAAACTCTAAGAGAGCATACGTCAAATCCTAAAGGACACTCCTTTGAGATGAATAGTGCTGGTTATTAATTGTTTTATGAATCTTATATTGGTTCAATATTTTCCTTTTAAATAGCATTGTATAATAATGAACTTGGGTTTGAGGCTTTGAGCACATGGATCTCACAGTGAATTGGATTTAATATTGTGTGTAAAAAAAATTTATACTATCATGAAAATTAAATTTTACTTCGTTAATTATTTAACAGAGATGAGGTTATGCGGAGTTGTACCGCCGTATCATTTGTACATACACAAAATGATATCAAGCTGAAGGTGATCCAATTAAGGGCCGACAACATAATAATCATGGTTGAATATGATTTTAATTAGAGTTTATAATATAATAAACAGAAAACAACAAACTAAATTAAATAACCATTTTTCCTATTCCTTTTAGACAGACACACGAATCATGTCATCATGCTAGGTTGGTAAATGGTATATATAGTCTCTCTCTAGGAGGATCCCAATCCTCTAAAATTATATTGTTATTTTAAAGAAAAATAAGAACGAATACGAATCGGATATAATCGAAATTTCGATTCGATTCGTACTAAAATTATTAGATCGAATTTAATATTCGTAGTTTTTAAGTTTAGATTTGATCTGACTCGATCTGCACATTTTTTAATCGAATATCGGATATATCCGTAAAACATAAAAATATTTTTAAAGTTTATTTTTATTAAAAAATTAATAAAATTAAATTTTCTATTCTTTTAAATATATTTACTCTTAAAATAATATTAAATATATTTTTTCTTAAATAATAAATTAAAATAATACAATATATAATTATTATTAGTTGAAATAAAACATAAAAAGAATATTTACATTTTTATTTTTTTATTTTTGCGGATACATAGATATGCGAATCGGATATGCGGATACCTACACAAAATTCACAATTCGATCCTATTAGTGTACGGATCAGATCGGATCCGATCCATGAACACTCCTAAAGAAAAAAGTACATCATTAATCACCCTTGAATTAAATGTTACAAATTTAAAGATGATTAAAATATCACTTTACTACTTTACTAATATTGTCACTTTAGAGGATCTTTTTCCCTCTAAAATAATTCTTAGATTCAAATTTTTCCGAACTTTCAACTATAAGTTTGTCCATAACTTATTAACCCACTTTCCACTAAGCTAACTTCATTTTTGTTTTGGTGTTAAAAAAATGTTTACTAATTTATACTCTAAAAATATAGATTAAATATATCAAAAAAAATATTTTATAAAAATTAGAATTTATTTAATGTGTGTTTTGAAAACATATGTTAAAATAATAAATTAAAAATACAAAAAATTTAAATTTTTAATATATTCATTTTTATTTATTAGGTTAAAACATTCTATCAATAATAATATTATCATTTATTTTTAGTTAAACCCTTAAAATATCTTTAGAATATTGTTAGCCAAACCCAATACTTAATAATAAATAATCCACATAGCATAGGTCCGATCACCCAAGTAATTTATTGCCACCTTCCAAGTGTGGGATCTACAAAGTCAGTGTTGTCTCCTATGGCAATGACACCACTTAATACCGTCCGCGCAACCAAAAGGTGTTATATATGGTGGACATTAAAGCTTGGTCCACGCCACGGACTAAATATTTATTGATTAAACTTTATTTTTCATAAAAGTTTATCTAATATATCTCCTAAGATTAAATCTTAAATAAGTAAGATTTTTTAAATTTTTTAATTCAATAAATATAAAATGAATATATTAAAAATTTGGACTTTATAGGGTTTTTAATAAAATATTTTTTATTAATAATATTAATATATGACCATAAAATATATGTTAGCTAAATTTGTTTTATAAAAAAATTATTTACTTTAATGAATTAATATAATATTTTTCATTCATATTCCTATATCAATTAATTTGAAAAAATAAATACTAACGAAATAATTACGATGAGTGACTAATGATGTTAAAAATAATTATATAAATTTTAGGACAATTTATTGAAATAAATTATTAGAAAAAAAATTTACTCAAATATAACTTTTGAAATGACAAGATGTAAATACAATTTTTTTTATATTTCTATAAAAATTGCTACTGATAGTAGCAGTTTACAAAAGAACGTAAACTGTTATTGACAGTCGAAGTTTATGTGAGTTAGTGTTTTACACAGAAATTGCTATAGACAGCAGCGGTTTCTGTTGAGTGTGGCATGTGCATAAATCGCTACAGGCAATAGCGGTTTATATGTTGGGTGGCGTGAACGTAAACTGCTAGAAGCAGTAGCGGTTTACATTGAGTGTGCTTATAAAACCGTGAAAGGCAACTACAGATTTCTCATTTGGTGTGGATTTTGAGTTTGACTAGAGAGAGAAAATTCTAGAGAGAAGGAGGAGCACTTTGAGAGCGGATTCGGGGTTTCTCAGTACCGACCTTCAGTTGGATATCATGACAAATGAACAAAGCTTGTACCGACTGAACGACGTTGCCCATATTACCGGTGCCATTGTCGACGAGGTTAGTTTTGTTTTATTTTCTTAGCATTAGCATTTGTTAAATAGAATATGGTACGTAGGATAGAGAAACTAGAATTTATAGTTTAACCCTTATAGTTGAATATTAGACTTTGCATATTAGGATGTAGAATGTAGTAGAGGTGCACATACAAAAATCAAAATATCGATAACCGGTTAAAAAATCATAACCACAATTTGGTTAACTAATTCAACTAAACAAATTCAAAACCATATTTATGCTTTTCAAAATTGGCTAAGGAAAACGAAAATGGTTTGAAAATTGGTTTTTGTGTGGTTAAAAAAATCCAGAACCAAAGTTTAAAAAATTTTATTTGAAAGATTTTATTTTAAAAGTCTAATTTTAAATAATCGATTTTTGTCAAAGGTTTCTTTTTAAGAAACCGGTTTTTTGGTCCAAAAAATTGGTTTTTGTCGAAAACATGTTTATTTTTAATAATCGATTAAAAACCAATTTTTTTATTTTATAATTGGTTTTTAAATATTAAATAAATTAAATATTTAACAATTTGATTTGTTAATTAAATAATAGTTTAATTTTTTAATTGTTTCATTGTTTGGTGATGGTATAATTTATTTATTTAGTGTAATTAGATAGGATTTTTCCTTGTAGAAAGTAGAATTTAACTACTTCGTGTATATCTTTCTTGTTGGGTGCAGCCAAGTAGGTGTATCTGCAGTGTGATGCGGCAACAAAATATGTCTATGCATGACAGGATCTTTCCTTATTTAGAGAGAATTGATTTGTACCACTTGGTCAGGCTAAACAACCACTGGTTTTGGTTGGACGAGCCTTTGTTCAGTGCATTCATTGAGAGGTGGCGCCTCGAGATGCACACTTTTCATATACCTTTTGGAGAGTGCATGGTGACGCTGCAAGATGTGGCATTTCAGCTTGGGAATGGTTTCAGGAGTTATTCGGTAAGCTGCCACTACCGAATAAGATCAAGCAGATGACAGTCCACTTCACATGGTTCCATGAGAGATTTAGGGTGTTACCAGTAGATGCGATCGAGGATACTGCTTGCATATACGCACGTACCTATATCATGATGTTGTTATCCACTCAGTTATTTGGGGACAAGAGTGCGAACCAGGTTCATTTACGGTGATTGCCCTTTGTAGCAAATCTTGATGACATGGGAGTTATAGCTGGGGGTCTGCCGCTTTGGCATGGTTGTATCGATGCATGTGTCGGACGGCGAATAAAAATGTTACCAACTTGGCGGGTCCTCTCCACTTGCTAAAGAGTTGGATATTCTGGTGGTTTTGCTCGTTGAGGTCCTCTGGGTTTAAGAATTTTTCGTTTTCGTTGGCATCCAGGTATTCTTTATTCGTTTGAAGCTTGAAAAATATGATATGTCATGTAATTCCTTCATTTTATAACCAATTACTATCGTTCAGGTAGGCCACATACCTACCACCAAATGATGGCAAGGATCAAAGGGTTATAAACTATCGCCTTGCGTTAGATCGATTGACCGCTCGAGATGTAAGTATCATGTATGTGGTTGGTTTTATTAGTTGGGGTTCATCATTCTGATTATATATATACATTCTGTTATAATGTTCGAGGATGTTAAACTTTTAGATTGTATGGGAGCCTTACTCTGCTCTCGACGTACTTGCTGCGGTCCATCCTGAGATACTTAAGGAGAAACATTGTTGGTTATGGCGAGCGGTTATCAATTTGATATATTTTGCCATCATTAAGTGGCATCAAGTTGATAGGGTGGTCCCACAGTTTGGCGGGGTGCAGCATGTTCCCGAGGGGGATTTGAACATAGACTAGTTGCATGCTAAGGATGGGAGGGGCGGAAATAGGGAGTTCCCCCATTACTATCAGGTCTGGCATTTACACTGGCAGAACAGACTTGATTCAGTCCTTACTATCGATAGAGTGCCTGATCTAAGTCCTTCCGCTGAGTTCTTAGATTGGTAGCACCGCGAGACGCATAGGGTCCTTTCCCCGGAAGTCGCATTCGCGGATCCCAGGCACGTGGAGATACCAATAGAGGCCTTTTAGAGAGGGTCATCACAGGTGCCACGGATATCACAGTTACTCGACATGCTGGACAACAGGCGTGTCGAGAGACGCCGTCGTATTGATACCCGGGACACAGGTCAGGAGTGGCGATGGTTAGATGATATGATGTAGGAGGATGATGCAGGTGGGTATTGGCGAGCACCGTGTTCGTCGGGCCAGTGCTAGACGTAGGGGGGCTGGGGGCATGTTACCCAGATTGGTGGTGGAATTAGTAGGGACACGGCGACTGGGGCTCGGGGAGGGACATTCACGGCTGGATGCATTCTCAACTCGAAATCTAAACTCAAAATCCACACCAAATGAGGAATCTGTGGTTGTCTTTAACGGTTTTATAAGCACACTCAACGTAAACCGCTACTGCCTCCAGCGGTTTAGGTTCACGCCACCCAACACATAAATCGCTACTGCCTGTAGCAGTTTATGCACATGCTACAATCAACAGAAACCGCTGCTGCCTATAGCAGTTTCTGTGTAAAACGCTAACCCACGTAAACCGCGGCTGCTAATAACGGTTTACGTTCTTCTATAAACCGCTATTGCCAGTAGCGATTTCTATATAAATATGAAAAATTGTATTTGCGTCTTGCCATTTCAAAAGTTATATTTAGGTAAAATTCTTCTCCAAATAAATTATTTCAGTAAATTGCCCTAAATTTTAATTATTTATTTAAATCAAATAAATATTTGAGCGGACATTTAATTAAGGAGAGAGGTTAACTCTAAAATTGTGGGTGAACAAATTATTAGTTCATTTTTCTTTACTTAAATGCCTAGAGTTCGATACTCATCTTAGACAAAGCCTTTATGATTTTGGGATGTCTCATCTACAGGAGTCAAGTGAAATTGAGTTCGTTTTTATTTGAATTCGACTTTAAATAATAATTGAGTTTATCTTTGAGACTTTTACTCGATTTTAAATCTAATAAAATCACACTATTTTGGAACTACACTAAAACAAGATTTAAAACCAAATGAAATCTATCTTGATAAACTTTGTGCCAAAAATTATGATGATATTTATTTATAAAGAAAAAAAACTTATTTGTTATTGAGAACTGAAAAGTTGATATCTATATTTAAATTTGAATTTGTCTATAAATTCTAATTTTATAGTTCTTTGATTTATTTCCAATTCAACAAATTTAATTAAAAATAAAATAATAAAATTGAAACTAATTTAAAAGACATATACTTTTTTATAGTGCATCATAACATCACTAAAATTTGGATCCTATATCTTTTGAATTTCTAATTTTTAAAAATAATTATTCCATAATATTGCAACATTCACATCATAATTAGAATCTAATAATAATAATTTAAAATCTCATAATAATAATTAAGTCAATTACACACTAAAATATATATTTAAAGTCTTATGAAAACAAAATATTTTTTTTTTGCGAATTTAATGGGTCGGGTTCGAATGACCCATACCTTGACCCAAATCCAGTTTAATAAATTAGCCAAACTATTTATTAAAATCTCGAATCTAATCAAATCACACTAAAATTCAGCCAAATTAATTTTAAGAGAAAAACCAAAAACAGCCCCTAACAATTACCTCGAAAAACAACGAGGTTTTTGACAAAAAAAAAAAAAACTCAACCCGACCATGATAATTACCTCGAAAGGACAACGAGACCCGTGTGCCAAAAAAAAGTCAATGTTGTTTTTTTTTTGGCACAGAGGCTAATCAGTCCCAAAAAAATCAGGGACCGGATTGAGTATTTTTTTTTTTTTTTGGACCTCGTTGTTCTTTCGAGGTAATTATCAGAAGTCGGATGGGATATTCACTCTAATTTTAAAGTGCTCAAATTTAAACTAGACCTTCGAGCTAGACCAAGTCGGGAGCACCCTGAGTCTTATCTTTATTAAGATGTCTATAAGTCATTGAGATATTATTCACTATGTTGAGTCTGTTCAAATGACAATAAATATCTCGATTGTGAAAAAATTAACAGAGAAAACTATTGTCATACTATACTCACTTAATACTCTTAAATTATCCTTATTAATATTATATTTTTTTAATGATTTGATAAAGATTGTATGCATAAATTTATTGTTGAAATATCAAATGTGTTATGTATAGTCGTGTTTATGTGCTAGGTAAATTCGAATTTGTCCTGATCCAGACTCGACTTTAAATATATATTGGGTATATTTTTTAGACCATAATCTAATTTTAGATCCGATAAAATCTAAACATTTTCGCGTCACAACTATACCGGGTCCAAACCGGATAAAATTGGATTTTTAAAGCTTTAATAATAATTTATAAAAAAACTTATTTATGATGCATTTATTTATAAAGAAAAAACTTGTTACCAAAAAGTTGATATCTATATTCATAAATTCTAATTTGATACTTCTTTGATATATTTTCTAATTCAACATGTGTGATTAAAAATAAAACAATAAATTTATAATTAATATAACATAATATTAGAATTAATTTAAAACATATATACCTTTTTAGTAAATGTTCGTAACCAGATCGACCCATGTGCACCCTTATGTACAGAGAACGTCTAGCTAGTTTGCGTAAAGAGTTTGTACTGTAAAGAAGTTTTCTATTTATTTTAAATTTTAATTGATACTTTGATATTATATTTACTGTAAATATTTATATTTTTAAATAAAAAATATTTAAAAATTATCAAAATTTATTATTTTTTTATCATCATTTTTAGTTATTAGCTCAATTCATATAATTTAGTAAATCAATAACATATTTTTAGTTCATATTTTTAAACATTAATGACTAACTGATGGTTAAAAATAATAAATTTTAATAGTAGTTTAATATTTTTTTGAATTAAATAATATTTTATTTTAACTTCAAATTTTAAAATTTAAAATTTAAATAATATTAAATAATTAATTATTAATATAAGTTACAAACTTTAAAATAATTAAATTAAATTAAACTAATTTTGTTAAATATAATTTGTTAACTGGATAAATTTTTACCATTAAAAATAATATAAATACTTATTAAAATCTAATATCATAAATATAAAAAAGAGTAAATTGAGAATTAGGTTCCTAAAGATTTTGACCTTGAATTAATTAATTTTAAAAAATATTATTTACACACCAAACACTCGTGATACTTGTATAAAAATACAGTTGTTACAAATTAGTTACATATTTAGAATATTTTTTAATTTAAAAAAAATTTTGTGTATGGTTTGTTAAGAAAATACTGGTATCAAAATAATGTTTATTATAAAAGGTGTACACATAGTGGGATTAATTAGTTTTTGAAAAAAAAATACCAATTAAGTTATTGATGATAATAATCAGTAGACAAATTAAGTTCTTCTATCAATTTACCAAGTAAAATTTAATGGCGGTATTTATGTGTACAGTTAGCTAGAGTGACGTATCTGTTTGTGGAAAATCGTTACGTAGAATTGTAGATAATAATTTTTGGAGTGAAACTTCACCTGTTTCATTATGATTTGTGTTAAATAGAAAGCAATTGATAAATGTTATATGAAAACTTGAAAAATAACAAATACTTTATTATTTAAAACGACATTGTTTTTATGCTCACGTAACAACAACGAAATACGTCACTATACTCATACTATTCACTAACAAAAGGAAAAGTATAGGGAAATAATGTATATAGTGAACAACGTGAATAACGGTTTAAAAAGAAAAAGTAATTTGAAATTAAAAATTAGATTCTTAATTAATTAAATAATTATTATCAGATTTTAAAATTTGAAAACATTAGGATTAGCACCTAAACCACTACATACCATTATACCTTCACATATTATACATTTTGCACCACACCACCCCTCAACGACGTCTGTCTCTCCCGCAACTGTCATCGTCGTCGTAAAGGTCTTGACACCGTCACCCCCTCATTGCCGCAGCAGGCTCTCTTCCAACCCGGGGTAGTGACGCTGTTTTGCATCCCTCATTGGCGTTGATTTCTTCCACCTTCGCCGACTATTTCTCAAAATGGACGAGTCCACTAGCTTAGAGCACTTGACGCTGCCACTGAGCGCCATCGAGGAGGAAGTGAAGGACGAATCAACCTTGTCAATGGAATTGGAAAGCATTGCCAGTCCTCCGCTTCCATCCAAGTGCTTCAGCCCCGCCAAAAACGGCGTCGTCGTGTGTTATTTCCCCTTTTGTTATTCCTTTGAGAATTTTGTTTTGTTGGAGCTTATTTATTTTGCGGGAAAGTTTGGCATGTAGTGTGTGTGACACATGAAAAGGAAGGGAGCACCAGAGAGAAAGAGGGAGTTTATGGAGGGAGAGGTTGTTAGTTTGTTATGGTTGTGTGAAACTAAAATGTAAAACCTCCTTATTGGCTTCCTTCCCACTAGGTTGATCTCGAAATTCAGGAACACTATGACGGTGCCACTCTCCCATCAGGGACTCTGATGAGTTTCGTTCTATGATGCACAGTCACTGACACAGATACAGGACACGCCGACACGCGAATTTTAAAATCTTATAAGATACGGGGACACACATACATATAAAATATAAAGTATTTTTAGATAAATCATAATGATATTTTGATATTTTATTGATATTAAAATATAAATTAATTTTTTAAATTATTTTTAATGTCTTATTTTAATTATATCAAGTATTTAAAATATTTTTTATTTTCATAAATAATAATATATACTATATCTAAATCTATTTCAAGAATATACGTTAAGAATAAGACTGGTGGACACACTGACACGTGATGATATTTAGGCGTATCCAAGCGTGTCCGGAGAATAAGTTTTTATTTTTTATTAAGACACGGTTGGACACATCTGACACGTGTGTCGGACGAGTGTCGGTGAGTGTCGTGTCCGAAATGTGTCCGACACGCGGACACAACAACTCAGCAAAGTGTCCATGTTTCATAGTTTCGTCCCTTCGTTCGCCGCCTCCTTGAGTTCAAGTTCTAGTATTTAATCATGGATGGTTTAGGATGGTCATTTTAGTAGGTGTGCGAATGATTATTTTAATTCTTATGTGGATGATTATTTGATTGGATTGAGTTTAGTTATATACAATTAAAATATGTTAGATGTTCAATTTACTAGGTATATAGATGATTATTTTTATCTTTAAGCGGATGGTTGTTTTAACTAAGGGTGAGCGACGTTAGTGAAGAGGATCCCAGCGACAACGTTGGGTGCTGGTTGGAGACCAAGCGACGGCAGCGATGACAGAAGGTTTGGAAAAAAAATTGGTGCTTTGGTAAATTAAGGTATAATAAACAGTTAAAATTTTTGAATTATTGAATGAGATTTTTTGGTTAGATAATTTTGATAGAATATTTTTCTTTTAAAACTTCATTAGGCCAAATTTTCAGTCCATTATTTACATTGTTCAAATTATCCATCGTCTATCTAACGAAATCACAAATAAAATAATATAATCGTTGAGATTTTGATAACCTAATTAATTCTTTTTCAGAAACTAATTAAAGTGAAGTTGAAATTCTCATAAAGCTAATGGTGACTTTATTCTAAAAAAAGATCATTAAGTGGAATCTAACTCGATTTTGGCCGAAACATAAGAAGATCTACCGCTTCAAAAAAAGGAAAAAAATTAATTTTGATATTTAATATCGTGTTAATTTATTTTAGGAAATTTTTTTAATTTATTGAAGAAAAAATCCAACAAAAGAATCATCCAAGTTCCAACAATTTCTCAACACGTTACATAATGAGATGAGATTAGAGGTTAATTGTTCACAAGGATGGAGTGAAGAAGGTGAAATGTCGTGATTGAAATGGGTTTTTGCCGAGCCTTGTGATGCTTGGTCCCACACTCTGTCGGGTTGTCGTTTGGAATGGCATATCCGTTGGTGGTTGGGTCCTACCACACTTGCGATAATAATCACTTTCATTTCATTGATTTTGATTTTGAGGGCTCTCTTTGCCTACGTCTTCTAGATTACTCTTCCTTTTGTTTGCACCACATGATTGTTTTCGGAAAAAAGGAAAATGAGTTCTTTAATTTTTTAAGTACTGATTAAAGGTGGCAACAGATCTAACCGTTTAAGTGTAATTTATTAGTGGTAGGTACTAGGTAAGGTTAGTTTGGGAAAATCTCATTTATGTCTCTTATTTTGTATTTTATAGTAATATTTAATGATAATGTTTCACTTTAATCCCATTTTTTAAAGTGTTTAATCCCACATTTGTTTTTTGTTTTTATTTATAAGTTTTGCTAATAAGTAATCTAAAATTGTTTAAAAAATCTTAATAATTACATTATAAATGTATTAAAAACTTCAACGTTTTGATTGTTTTCATAAAATAATTTTTTAAACATTAGACTTACTATGATATCATTTCAAAATGTTTGTTTATAGAATTTTTTTACTATTTATTTATGAGAATTTACTAATCCACACAATGACAAAAATACTTTTAAAAAATAAATACTTAAGATGAGGCTAATGAAAACTCGTAAATTTGTATGGAAACAGAAATTCGCACCATGAAAATTCACCAAATTTTTGCGAAAGGTAAAGTTATTAAAATGTCTTCACTTATTATGAGGTAATGATGTCAACTATTTTTATAATATTGTTAAACTTGTAGTTTTGTGTGTTTATAATTATTTAAAGTGTGTAGTATTAATATGTTTGAAATGTGTAGTACCAAGAATTATTATATTATTTTATTAAAAGTTATTTTTATTTTATTTCTTTTAACTGAAGTACTGTACATATAAATCATTTTGGTTTATAAGTCATATAAGTTGGATCAAACTCAACAAAAAAGATGCTCACCCATACGAGCATGTTAACACGCGCGCTACTCAACGATTTTCATAACGCGCTTACTCACTATTATGAAAAACGCTTCTTTTTCTTCTTCCTCGATAAAAATCACAACCATCGTTTTTTCTTCGCGTTCCTCCTCCTCCTCCTCCTCCTTTTTCTTCTCCTTCTTTTTTGCGTTTCTCCTCCTTTTTCTTCGCGTGTTTCATCTTCATCGTCGTTTTTTTTATTATTGTTGTTATTGCTGCATTTTTTTCCTCCTTCTCTTTCTATTGATTTTGCAACATTATGTATTTTTTCCTTCTTTGTTTGATTTTTTCTTCTCAAGATGAATTATGAGAATATGAAATAAGAAGATGAAGAAGAAGAAGCAGCAGAAGATGAGGAGGAGGAAGAGGAAGAGTTTTGAATTATGCAGAACTTATCAGCACACATACCCAAAAAATTCTTAAACAATACACCCAAATATCTTCATGTTACACCAAAATTTGGTGCAAATACAAAAAAATGTTTCCTCTAATGCTGTATTTTTCTTCCTTTTTTCCTTATTTTTTTTCTTTCTTTTAGTTGAACGAAAGTAAGTTCATTCTCTTCCAAGTAGTTTTGTATCATTATATGTTTTTTTCTTCTTTGTTTGATTTTTTTTTGTTTTTATTCTTGTTAAAAGAGTAAAACAAGAATAAACTTGAGAAGATAAAATAAGAAAAAAATATGAATAAGAAAAAAAAATGATGATGATGAAAAAGAAGAAGAAGATGCAGCAAAAAATAAAGAGGAGGGAGAAGAAGAGTTTTGAATTATGCAGAATTTATTAGCACACATACACCAAAAATTCTTACAGAATACATCCAAATATCTTTGTGTTACACCTAAATATCTTTGTGTTACATCCAAATACGGAAAAATATTTTCTTTAATGCAGAACTTTTACATTACATTCAATTCAAACCATCAACGATGAACAACAATTTTTACAAACAAAAACATTATTCACCTACATAATTATAAACTACTAACGAAAACATTAACTAGAATCGAATCACACCTTAGCCACTTGATTGGATTCAAAATAATCAATTTCGTTCTAGTTCAATTGATAATCTGAACTTGAATTATTCATTATCTTTAAGAACGAGATAACTGATGATGAAGGAGAAGGAGGAAAAGGAAGGAGGAAAAGAAATTCCAATGAAAAAAGGAGGAGGAAGAAAAGGAGGAGGAGGAGGAAGAGATGGTATTGGTGAGAGAGTAAAACAAGAAAAAACTTGGGAAGGTAAAACAAAAAAGAAAAGATGAATAAGAAAAAAAGAAGAAGAAGACGGTGATGATGATGAAAAAAAGAAACAGCAGCAGAAGATGTGGAGGAGGAAAAGGAAAAGTTTTGAATTATGCAGAACTTATTAGCACATATACACAGAAAATTCTTAAACAATACACCCAAATATTTTCATGTTACACCCAAATTTGCTGCAAATACAGAAAAACTTTTTTCTCTAATACTACATTTTTTTCTCCTTTTTTTTCTTTCTTTCTTTCTTTCTTTCTTTTAGTTAAATAAATGTAAGTTCATCATCTTCCAAGTAATTTTGTACCATTATGTGTTTCTTCTTCTTCTTTATTTGATTTTTTTTGTTTTTATTCTTGTTAAAAGAGTAAAACAAGAAGAAACTTGAGAAGATAAAATAAGAAAAAAAGATGAATAAAAAAAAGAGGATGATGACGATGATGATAATGAAAAAGAAGAAGATGAAGTATCAGAAGATGAGGAGGAGGGAGAAGAAGAGTTTTGAATTATGCAGAATTTATCAGTACACATACACAAAAAATTCTTAAAGAATACACCCAAATATCTTCGTATTACACCCAAATATCTCTGTGTTATACCCAAATTTGCTGCAAATACAAAAAAATATTTTCTTTAATGCAGAACTTTTACATTATATTCAATTCAAACCATCAACGATGAAATATTATTCACCTACAGAATCATAAACTACTAACGAAAAAATTAACTTGAATCGAACCGCACGTCAGCTACTTGATTGGATTCAAAACAATAATTAATTTTGTTTTGGTTCAATTGACAATCTGAACTTGAATTATTCATTATTTTTAACAATGAGATAACTGATGGTGGAGAAGAAAGAGAAAAAGAAAAGAGGAAAAGAAATTCCAATGAAAAAAGAAGGAAAAAGAGAAGGAGGACCAGGAGGAGGAGGAGGTGGTGTTGGTGGTGACAATAACGAGAGAGAAAAATAATGAAGAACGTGCAGTAACGGCACGAAGAAAAACGTGCGCGCGTGAATATACATGACTTGTATGGGAAAAATGCTTGTATGTGGAGAATAATTATTCTTTTAATATGTATGTTAGAGATTTTATGTGTATATAAATTATATTTTTTATTTTTTTTCTAAAGATAAGATATATATGTAGATTATGTTAAATTTGTATTTAGATTGTGTTTTAACTTTTGACATGATAAATTTAGTTTAATTGTATTAGATTATATTATGATTGTGTTAATATTTTTTAAAAAAATTTTAAATATTAATATCTATATACTGACAAATATTTGATCCACCCCTTCTACGAAAAAATTAAACAAAAACAAATAATAGAGATGATATTTGTATTTCTTTGTCTTCATCTTTTCTCTCCTATTAGTGATATTTATCGTTGTCTTTAGTTGTTATTTTACTCTGGATTTGTTGTGTCTATTTCTGCTTATTAATGCTAATGGTGAGAACTTGATATTAGAAGGATAGAGGAATTGGATAGATTAAAAAATATTGAGTAGGGCACCTTTATGATTTTTGTGATAATCTAACAGAAAAAGCAAATATACAATGGTTAGTGAGTTTCGGATAGGATTAACGAGTTTAGTCCAATGACCAAAATAAAAAAGGGTAGTGGAGGCCGGGAGTTGGTGATGAGAAAGAGAAAGAGAGGGGGGAGGGAGGGAATAATTGGTGATGATAATGTAAGGGTTAGCAAATGTTGTCGGAAGTTCGAATCTCGTCTTGTGTATGCAGTAATCTATTGGCTAGCGGCAAACCCTTAAATGAAACTCAGTACCGCTGCGGATTAGCCCTTAACCTATCGGGTTGAGAAATACCGTGAGAAACAAAAAAAAAAGTATTGACAGTAGTAGGAGAGGATTTTTTTAATTTTTGTTTCAGGATAAAATTGTCTAAGAATTATTATTTTTTGTGAAAAGAATAATTTTAAATTGTTTTGTAACGTTGGTTGAAGATGATATTAATAAAAAAAAATTGAGGAGAATTTTAATTTTAACCTAAAATATTAAAAATAAAAAAGTACCTAATCCTATTGAGTTGTAACAAATTTTTTCATTGAATGAACAATACATTAGAAAAAAAAAATTCAAATTAGTACCTTGTTCGTCTCCATAATTATTATTTAGAAAACCACCGAAATACAAACATATGAAATGTAGAGCAAGTCATCCTAGTAGAAAAAGAGATGAATGTAAATTAGTAATAAAACATCACAATGTATATATCATAGGTTTGGTGCTCAGAATTCATTTCGATAAATTGTATTTAAAAAAGAGGGTAAAAAACCCAAATGAGCCAAGAAGAGCTCATTTTTACTCAAATCCGCCAAAATAAATTTTGATACATCAATCCACCAGAACACATTTTTATATAATTCGAATCAATAGGATTCGAATTAGCTTTGCACATAATTCGAATTAAATCAATTCGAATTATGACCAAATACTCTTTCCACGTAGTTCGAATCAATTAGATTCGAATTAAGCATGCAAGGTTCGAATTATATCAATTTGAATTACATAGAGCACGTGGTTTAGGGGAGTTCGAATCGAGTTGATTCGAATTACTTTCATATTGCAATTCAAAATAATTCGAAATGTATCAAAGTCTTTAAAAAATATTTGTATAAAAAAATTTTAAAAATATAAATTAAAAAAATAAGTATTTTTTATTAAAAAATTTAAAATGCAGAATGTAATTACTAAAACATAGTTACGTAAGTCATTATTATTATTTTATATAATAATATAAATATTAAATATGTTAATATTAAAAAATAAATGATTTTTAAAAAATAGATATAGTGGTAATTATATAAAATCTAATTTAAAAGATACAAAGACTCGAGAGTATAATATTAAATTGGTTTAGTAAAAAATATTAGTAAGCTAAATAATTAAGACATAAATTTATTACATAATAAAAAATAGGTGAATTCTACTCTACCATTTCTAAAATAAAGGGTAAATTACCTCTTGTGACATATACCGTGATTATTCATAAATTATTCTTCTACCAGAGTTCCAAGATTTACATTATCTTCTCTTTTTTTTTTTCAATTGATGCGATGTTTCTCTTGAAACTTGATAGTAATGTCATTTTCATAATCTGCACCAAATACACCTCTTCTTCTCCAATTTTAAAACCATAATTCCTCTCAAATCCAATCACCATTTCCAATAAATTAGGTTAGAATTTTGAATTTGTTCGTATGCTTTCAATCTCCCATTTCAACGAGCACATCTATTAATTTTTCAGCTCTCTTCTTCTTAAGATTTTCTTCCTAGTATTTTTCTTAAAATTCAGTCAGATCAACAATGATATTCCTCTTCAGATAACCAACCCTCGTACCCTTTTATAACTATATAACAAAAACAAACTAAAATATTAGTTAATCATAAAAACAATGAGTCAATAATTATCATCTTAGGATTTTTATTATCTGAATAATAATTGAAAAATAATTTAAGAGCAATTAAAGATAAAAAAATAAAATAAAGTACCTTGGTGTCTCTTTTCACACACCAATTACTATCATTTTTAACTAATATATCACAAATTTCTATCAGTTTTTGAGCTCTCTCGTTTTTAGGATTTTCTAGCGACCGTATTAGAGATATCAATTAAATTTGACGATCTCATTCGAACTTTGAAACTCTGGTTGAACGATAATTTATCAATAATCACTGTATATGCCACAAAGGATAATTACTTTGAATTACAATATGAAAGTAATTCGAATCAACTCAACTCAAACTCCCCTAAGCCACGTGCTCTATGTAATTCGAATTGATATAATTCGAACCTTGCATGCCTAATTCGAATCTAATTGATTCGAACTACGTGGGAAGAGTATTTGGTCATAATTCGAATTGAATCAATTCGAATTATGTGCAAAGTTAATTCGAATCCTATTGATTCGAATTATATAAAAATGTGTTCTGGTAGATTGATGTATTAAAATTTGTTTTGGCGGATTTGAGTAAAAATGAGCTCCCCTTGGCTCATTTGGGTTTTTTACCCTAAAAAAGATGAAGATAACAATTCATTTTACCCCAAAGAAATTGTATTTTAAAAAAAAAAAATTATAAATAAAAAGGCAGTTAACCTAGGTGAATAATTCCCGGCGAATTTGCTTTTTGAAATTTCATCTTTTTTAAAAAAAAGGTAATTCTTCTGCGAATTTATCTTTTTGAAAATAAAAGAAAATTAAATTTCACACGAATAAATTTAGCTTTTGCAAATTAAATAAAAAAAATTATAATTCGTCTCTGACAAATTCTATTTATCCCAGTATTTATGTAAATCACAAAAGTTTCCATCTTTGAAGATTTTATCTCCTAATAAATAATATAAATTTTTTTTAACCTACACTTAAATCCTAGTTTAAAATCAATTTCTTTTATATAGTTCTTTGGTTTTGTAAACGAATAGTGTTTTATTGACACAATTTATATTATTTTAGTGGTTCGTCATTTTAAATTATAGATACACTATTTTTATTTTAAGACAATTTCGTGATAACATATATTTTAGGGCAATTTATCTTAATAAATTAAGAGCATTTTAATATTACGCAGATCTCTCAAACGATAAGAGGTTATTTGAATGTCCTAAGTTACATTTTTATATAAATCGAATTTAATAAATTTGATTTATCCAAATACGTACTAAATCGAATTCATGAGATTCGAATTTCATGCAAATAGATTTCATGAATAAATCGAAGCTAATGACTTCGAATTAAACAACTATGCTAAATCAAAACAAAAGGATTTGATTTATATATGCTAGTAAATCGAAACCATTCAATTCGATTTATATTTTTACATAATATTTTAGGTAAAACGAATCCATTCGAATCGATTTAGTATGTATGGCACTACATGATTAAATCGAATGCACTTAATTCGATTTAGTATGTTTGCTTGGTTTGTCCTAGTAGGCAGGGTGAACACCAAAGAACGGCTAAGTCGGATCGAGATTATTAGTCATTAGGATGATAAGAGCCGTGTTCTATGTAACAAGGATGTTGAGCAGGTCCATCACTTGTTTCTTGGCTGTGATTTTTCTTGGCAGGTGTGGAGTGCATGGATATCTATGTTTGACCGGCTCTAGGTCTTCTCGGAGTTAGTGAAGGATCATTTCTTGAGTTGGACAGATGAGCCGCGAAGAAAAGAAGATCGAAAACAGCGTTTAAGGTGTTTTTGTGCGATTATTTGACACATTTGGATGGAGCGAAATAGGAGGATATTTCAGAACCAAAAGAAAGGCGTAGAAGATATCATCACAATGACTATCCTTAGCTGCGACGAGTGGAAACGTGTGCATCCCTAGGGTTGTTGATGGCTATGCCGGAGATGACGCGGGGATTTCGTTTCTTTGTTCAAGGAGTTTATGGGAGTTGCCTGTTTTTGTTTTGTTTGATACTGTTTGCTCCACTCTAATGTGTTGAGCTCTTTTACTTTCAAAAAAAATATTACTGACGTCTTTTTTTATTATTTTATCACCGTTTAGCATACACTTTTTTTTTATCTATTATTTCATCAAATTTCAATAAGTGTCCATCATGTATGTCTTTGTATTTTATATCAATTTTAAATTTATAGATTTTCTACTTTATAAAAAGTAGTGATAATGAGTAGAAATAGTATCATTTATATAAATACTTAAAATAAAAAAATTAGGTTAAAAGTATAATTTAGACTTTAAAATAAGTTAAACAATATTTATACACAATTGCATAACGATTAATTTAGTATTTAATTTTTAATGTATATATAATATTTTTACTATTAAATACTAAATTAATCGTTATGCAATTGTGTATAAATATTGTTTAACTTATTTTAAAGTCTAAATTATACTTTTAACTTAATTTTTTTATTTTAAGTATTTATATAAATGATACTATTTCTATTCATTATCACTATTTTTTATAAAATAGAAAATCTATAAATCTAAAATTGATATTTTTTTGGTGTCTAATCTAAAATTGATATAAAGTAAAAATATTATATATAAAATATCATATAGAAAATACAAAGACATACACGATGGATACTCAATGCAATTTGATGAAATAATAGATAAAAAGAAAAATGTACTTATGAAAATTGTACGTGAAATAGTGATCAAATAGAAAAAAAGACGTCAGTAATATATAATCGAATTAAGTGCATTCGATTTAATAATGGAGTGTCTTACATACTAAATCAATCCTAGTGGTATGGTTTTACCTGAAATGTTACATAAAGGTATAAATCGAATTGAATGGATTCGATTTACTAGTATATATAAATCGAATTTTTTTGTTTCGATTTAGCATGGTTGTTTAATTCAAAGTCATTATTAGCTTCGATTTATTCATAGAATCCATTTGCATGCAATTCAAATTCCATGAGTTCAATTTAGTATGTATTTAGCTAAGTCGAATTTATTAAATTTAATTTATATAAAAATACAACTTGGGATATTCAAGTAGCTTTTTACAATTTAAAAGATTTACGTAATATTAGAATGCTCTTAGTTTATTAAGATAAATTGCCCTATATCTTATTTAAGAATAATATGATAAAATTTATATAATAATAATCAATTTCAGTTAATATTATAACAAGTTATTAAACTTTACTAAAAAAATTTTGTTAAGTTAGAATTTTGAATATTTTTTTAATTGAATTCAAATGCTATTGTTTTTAAAATTTTAGATATTTTTTTAATACTGAATGTTTGACTATAATATTATATTAGTTTTTAAAAGTTTTTTTTTTATTTTTTAGTTTTAGATTTTTTTTTTAATTTTTTTATCATACACTCTAATCTAATATGCAAAAAATTAATTTTTTGTGAATCTAATAGATACCTGCCAATTTTAACTTTTAATACTTATTTAGACCGTGGAAAGAATTAATCACTCCACTAAATAAAGTTGAATATTTTTTTTTTATTTATGAAAAAACATGTCTTTTTTATTCCTATATTTATTACATGATCTATTAAGGTTAATTTTTTTGTATATTAAAAAAAATCTTAGTATAATACTTAATTATTAAATTTTATGATGTTTTTTATAATTATGGAAACAGTACAATACACCTTTTATATAATTAAGTATTACACTAAAATTATACCAATACTTAAAAAAATAAACGATCTATTGACTCTATTTTCAATTGACAATCTCATGAGCAGACAGCAGCGCCTTAATTGACCTAAGACAAACTGAAATATCTTGTGTTTCCACTTCCAATTCCGATTCCACTTCCACAGTATGTGGGTCTCTGTCTCTGTAACACAAAAAAAAAAAAAAAAAAGAATTTAGAAGGCGAAATATGAGAAAACATATATTTAAAAAAAAAAAAAACTACTTTAAGAAAAGTAGTACAAAGAAGTTAAGGCAAAGACATTGATGTTGGCGCACAAACCAGACATGTGGGGTCCACACATTTCTTTCCTCAACCTCTTCAATGTTCCTCTCTCTCTCTCTCTCCCCTTCATCCTCAGTTCCTCACACACCTATGACCTAACCAATTCTCATTTCTCTTCATTCATTCCTACTCAAGCAATCCTCCCCAAAAAAAAAAACACTTTTTTTCCCCTTACACCTTCATATTCTCATCCTCTCTTTTACATACACACCCCATCATCTTCTCCTTCTTCAATCTTGTTATTGAATCCATTAAGTTTCTACTTTTGTAAAATTCTGATGCAGGGTGTTACTATTATTCCTACTGGCGGTAGTGGTGGTGGTTCCACCATGTCTTCTACTTTGTCAAAGGAAGACACGAACTTGGTTCTTTCTTCTGAGGACTCTTCTTGCCCTGAAGATTCTGAGTTGCTTGAACTTGGTCTTGGATTAGGCCTATCTCATCATCATAAACCTGCTCCTAAATCACACAGTCATCATCATCATCATGCTAGAATTTTGACTGCTAAGGATTTTCCTTCTTCAGCTTCAGCTTCTTCATCATCTTCATCTTCACCTCCTTCTTCTTCTTTGAGCAGGGTAAACAACACCACCACCACCTCCACTTCTGGCACCAAGAGAACTGCTGAGTCTGTTGCTGCTGCTAATAATGGACCTAGGTAAATTAATTCAATCTTGGATTTACTTCTAAGGGTATCAGTAATTTTTCTGTGTTCAATGGTCTATGATTTAATCATAGGTCTTGAATATAAACACAATTTTTTTTTGTTGAGAATTTAGAATTTTGAGTTAGTAGGATACATGGCTGGTTTTTATCTATAAATAATAATGTTTTGTATATAATTGTGGTTTGAATTTGGTTTTTGTGATTCTGTCCAAAATTCAGACCTTTTTACTATGGATATTTGAATCATATAATGTTAATTTGTGGCAAGAAATTTAGAATTTTGATTCTTATTACCTGACTTTGTTATGTGAAGAGAGAAATTGGTACATATAATTGAATGATTGAGGATGTGTTAAAATTCTATCAGTTTCAGTTTAACTGTTTGTGTGGATAAGAATCATGATGAGATGATTCCTTTCCAAGAAATTCAATTTGCTTGGATGAGCTCGGAAAGATTCATGTTTTAAGGGGTTAGTTAAGCAAAGAACATAATTTGGGACTTACTAATTGAGTTAAATTCTTATATCTCATTATGAGATTACCAACTAAACATTCATGATCCATGTTATAAAGATCTGATAAATGTTTACATTGGTTGTAGATTCCTAAAACCATTGGTCACTTTTTCTAACTCGAGATTTGCTATGTAAATGATTTATGATAGGACACTATAGTATGACTCAATTCATCCTACGTAGCTGTTCCGGCTAGCGCGACCAGATTTAAGTGTTATTGATGTTTTAGTATTATGAAGTTACCATTTGTAGCAGGTTTTCGCTGTCAATCTTTTGTTTCTCAATTGCTGCAACCCACAAGAGGGTTTAGTAAATAGTGACCCTGAATCTTGATAATAGGTTGATACCTGATCCATTTCAGTTTGTAAAATTATACAATGTGAACATTTTCATCTAATTTGACTTAATAGTTTCTTTAGAATTAGATTCAGGTGTTATCTAACAAAATGGAACATAGCAGACAAAGACTTTCAAGATCCAATCACAAGAGGAACCAATCAGATTTTTATTTATTTATTTGTTTTCAGGGTGATTAAATTCACCTTCACGTGGCACTTCAGACACTGTTTTGTTCTTTATTCAGTCATTTTGTAGATTTATTATTCTTCCTTTCAATGTTTATCCGAAAGAATTGGTTGACATGTTACTATATCTTAACAAGTTTACCATTTACATGAAACTTTGTCATACTTGTCATGTTTGCACTTTAACATTTATTACAAAATTTCGTTATTATTTCTTTGCTGATGCGGTTGTGATCTCTATTGGCATTGAATTTTCACTAAACAGTCCGGTAGTTGGATGGCCTCCCCTCAGAAGACCATACAGAGTGAATAGCTTTAATCATTCAAAATCGCCAGCCACCGAGGTGTTCAACTCGAATTCTGAGAAGAGTAAGAGCAGCGAAACTGATGTGCTAAGGAAGAATGCTGATAATACCAATGGTAATAACAACAACATTGATACCAAAGAAAAAAGAAACTTCCGGAGTTCCTTGTTTGTCAAGGTAAATATGGACGGAATAGCAATTGGAAGGAAGGTCGATTTGAGTGTCCATAGTTCTTATGAAACCTTAGCTCAAACATTGGAGGATATGTTTAGAGAATCAACTACAGCAATCACTTTCAATGGTGAGTTATTTTTTTCTCCTGTTTTTTTTGTTTTACAGATTTTAGTTGTCTTTTATAACTCATAATCACCAAGATTATTTCGTGTTTAATGATCGCCTAGATTTCAGCTGCATGGTGAAGTTATGTTTACTTGGCATCAGATGATAATTACTTCTTGCTGCCTCTATTCTTAACTTCGCAAAATCTAGGGAATATGTTGTGATTACCTCAAAATGATAGTCAGAAAATTAATGTAAAATTTTGGAAACTATAAAATGTGTTCTTCAGACATAACTGTTGCTGTCTTTTTCCTCCCATTCGCATCATATTGAGAACTTGATATGTTCTTTTCGCTCGTATTATTCAACCATATTTCTTTATCATGATGCAACAACACTTGAAAAATCCATGAATGGCAGCTTATATTTCTAAGATTCTCTAAAGAAAAATTGCCATTTCAACAGTTTACATGAACATCTGTGGTACCTTATATTCGAAGCAACTACTTTTTTCTCTTCAAAATGCTTAAAATGTATGACATGTCAGCAAAGCAATTCCTGTGCATTCTTGTATTTTAAGTTTCTACTTTCAAGTTTCGATGTTTTCTATTCCATTTTTCTCCCATGATGGTATTGTTATCATTGTTGATAGGATCAAACGGAGAAGACTTCGGTATTCTTGTTGGAGGAGATCAACACTCAAAATTGCTGGATGGATCTTCGAAGTTTGTGCTAACTTATGAAGACAAGGATGGAGATTGGATGCTTGTTGGAGATGTTCCTTGGGGGTAAGTATTTTTTGTCCATACTACTGGAATTAGATTTTAGTATCAAATCTATTATCTTAACATTGATTCTGTGTTTTCTGTTTCCAAAAGTTTTGTTTTTGTTTTCATTTTCTGATTTTCATATTTTCCTTCACGAAATCCTACCATTACATGTAATGTTTGATTTGGTCAGGCCGTCCCATGATGAGCACTCAGTTTCATTGTTGGGAGATTTTGTCGAATTTCTTTAGTCAATACTTGATAGCTGTTTAGTTCTGTCAATAGGGGACTATCTTGAAATTGAATCAAGGATCTGGTTTATGCTTGAGAATCTCTATATTCTTATACCTCTCAATGTGTAGGCACATTGGTTCCCTTAATTGCATGATGTAAACTTTTATATGCTTTATTAATATAAGTTTTCTCAAATATGTTGTAATCAGGATGTTCCTTAGCTCAGTGAGGAGGCTTAGAATCATGAGAACATCTGAGGCCAATGGAAATGGACTTGGTAAGCAAAAGCATTATTGCTTATAATAACCAAACACAGCAATCATTTAATTTGCTCAAAATATTCTCTCTTTTGCTAAGATAGTTATATATTTTGCAGCACCAATGTTGGAAGAAAAGAACTGCAGACAGAAAAGCAAGCCCATATAGCTATTGCTTAAATGGCTAAAAAGGACACACACCTTAAAAGTAGCACACAACATAGAAGATGAAGAAAACAGAGAGAAAAAAAAAAGTAAAGGGATATTTTACTTTTTTTCCTTTTCCTTTTTTTCTTTTTTTTTTTTAAAGTTTCCATGGTATATTTGTCACTGCCTCGATAGTGTGATCTTCACTAAAAAAAGGGGCACAGAAGGCATAATAGATTTTCATGTAATAGCAAAAAAGATACTGGTCATACAAGTCATATCATATATTGTTTTCTTATTTTGCTGTAAATGTGGATGCTAGCGTTCTGAGCCATCAATTTTGATTGAACTTTTTGTCCTTCACTTGCTATATACTATATAGTAAGTCAAGAATTCCATTTAAGAAAGAGAAAAAGAAAAGCACTTGTTTTTCAGAAGGTCTAATTTTTTTATTGGACCATAACCCAAAAATAAAGTTAAAATGATAATGCAAGAAAGCACCACACAAAAGCATTTTATGGTGGTGTTAGCTTTTAGACAAAGTTAAAATGTGTGTTGAGCATTGCTTGAGATCAAATTGTGGTCAAGAACTTGAGGCACAAGCCATCATGCATGTGGGTCTCTAAGAAGAAAGAAAGATATGATGCATGCTGAGAATTTTTGACTTTCCAACCACTTATGGGTATTGTGTGGCACTAATTTTGATGCAGATACCGTTTCATTAACACAAGAATAAATTTAGGCTAATTTTTTTTATATTGGTTAAATATATGTGTAATACATTGTTATTGGAAGATTTGGTATTTTTTTTTTTGATACGGTGTTTTATTTAAATCGGTATTTTTTTTATTTTTTAAAATAAAATCGGACGGTCCGATTTTAACATTAATTTTTTTTTTATTTTTGAAATCACAAATCGGACCGTCCAATTTGTGATAGTTGGTTTAAAAAATGAAACAAATCGGAGGCACCGAGTTGTTTAAACCATACCAGCGTAAAACTCATGTCTTCTCACATCATTGTGAGATACACTCCTCTCTCTCTCACATGAAAAAAGAAAAAGCGATAAATTTATGGCTCATTTTTTTCATTATGGGTTTGGTATTGGTGTTGTCCAATAAAATGGATGCATGACCAATATTTCCCCTGCTATGGAAGTTACTCAAAACGTGGGTTACGTTTAGCTTTGTTTTTATTTATTTTATTTTTTTTAGAGAAAAAGACGGCTGATTTTTATGGTAATGGAAAGTATGAGTGTGTAGTCATCTATTATGGGGTATGGGTGTGCTTCACCATAATGTGGGGCAGCTTTATGTGATATTAGACAGGAACAATTCGGACCACACGAATTGCTATGAATAAAATATATGGTGCAAATCGGACGGTCCGATTTGCTAGGTGGGAAAATTTGAATTTCGGATGGTGCAATTCAGACCGTCCGTTTTGTTTTGTTTTTTTAATAAATAGGAAAATCAAATCGTAGGGTCCGATTTGATTATTATAAGATTTTTTGAACGAGTTTGAACAACTCGTAAGGTCCGATCTGTGGGGTTATATGTATATAAAAATGTGTAACTCATAGATAAGGCAGAGAGCGTCTTCTTCCCCACACTGTATGTTCTTCTACGTTTTTATACTTCTTCTGGTTCTTTTTTCTTTCTTATGAGGTTAACAAAAATTGATTGTGAGGGTTCTGTTTTTGTTTAGGTTGTTGAGGGAAATGGATGATAGAGTTCTTTTAAAAGTATATTATTTTGGTCAGATTTTGTTAGAAATATCTGAAGGAGTAAAATTTATTTGTGAAAATTGTAAGACCCAGAACCTTTGAAAAGTCTTTTTATGATCAAGTCTCAAATCATATAATTATTTATAGCTTTAATTTCAGAAATTATTTTATTAAAGATAATTAAGACAAGTTTTGATTTATTGAATTTGAGATAAGTTATGATTATTATCCAATTTTATAATTATTGAATTATTTTCTATATTTAAACCACAAAGTTGGTGGTTGTGAAATAATAAGGATTTTTATATGATTTTGGATTAAATAATTAATATTTTAAATATTAATACTGTTACTTTTGGAAAATAAAAGATTTAATTATATTATTTCTAATTATTTTGATTTGGACATTTTATGAAAAATAATTTATAAAATTGGTGAGCAAATAATATTTTCTATATGCAATTAGTGTTGGATTTAATGTGGGCTTCAATTACTATATTATCCACAATTTTATTTAAAATTACAAAAATGTCTCTAACCCTAATTTTTGAAAACGAAACTCTAATTCCTAACTCTCAGCCGCCACACCCCAACCCTTCCTTTGCCCCAACAGAACGCAGCAGCCCTCTTTTCTTCCCAGCAGAACGCAACACAGATTTGTGAACGAAAGAAAGATCCGGAAGGGAGAAGGAGGAAGGGCGGCGCTGGCGGGCGTCACTACCGCCGCGCCGCTTTGTTGCACCGAGGAGGGGGAACCGGAGACGTGGGGCTGTGCGGTGCCGGCAAGGAGTGCTGTCGCCGTTGCTGGCGCCGAGGAGAAGGAGAGACTGCGCGACAATGAAGGAAGGGGACGCGGGCCAGAGACGCGAGGAGCGCGACCCGCTGCGCCGCCGTGGATCCCTTGTCGTCGAGCTCGAAGGAGCAGGGGAGAACGACGTTGGGTTTGAAAGAGACAGAGGTGGTGCGGCGCCAGGGAGGAGGCGAGCTGTTCGCGCCACCCAGTCGCCGGTCCGTTGCCTCCATTTTCCGCCGCTGTACCACGGAGAGGAGAGAGCCGCACCGCACCTCAGTCACTGCTAACCCACCGAAGAAGCCGCCGATGTTCGTGCCTCCCGTCACCGTCAGCTGCGTCATCACCGCGCCTAGCCTCATCGCCGTTGACCTCCTCGCAGTCCACTGCCGCCGATTGAGCACCACGGAGGACAGAGAGCGCGCTCGATAAGTGAGAAGGGATGGAGGCTGGGCTGGGAGTCCAACCACCGTGTCCAGCCGGCGCCGCCGTCAGAAAGGGGTTTCGACCGCTGCAGGTGTCGCTGCCGAAAAAAGGGAGCTGCGTCTCTGTGATTCTGACTGCCGGGAGTGGTTCTGTGACTTCCGGGAGCACCGTCGGAGCTTCTGGCTGCTTTTGCCGTCGCTGGAAAATTCTATCGGTAAGGACTTTAAGTTGGTTCTCCTTTCTGTTGAGTTTCTGGTAACCTCATTGTCACTGCATATGGTTCAGGTCACCGCTGCTGCTTGAGGTAGCTGTCGGGCTGTCGCCGAACCGGTTCGAAGACCGCCGCTGTTTCGGTTTAGCCGTTCCTTCTTCGGTTCGGTAAGCGTTTCGATTTGAAAGCCCTTTTGTTACTGTTTTGTAATCTCACGCTGAGGTTTGTGGCGTTAATCGCTATAAGATTGAGTTTCGGTTGTTGTATGTTACGATTAGAGTTGCTGAGACTGTTGAGAAAACAAGTGGATCCGAGTTGTTGGTTGCCGTCAATTCGGGTTGAGGCGGAAAGGACTCTGTGACGCGTTTGGGTTATAGAATTTGCGTTTTGAGGTAGGGCGCTTTCCAAAAACTATGTTTTAAGTATTGGAATTATTACATATGGATACTGTTGTGAGATATTGTGTATTTGGTGATTGTATCTGCCTTATGTGTTATTTGATTGACTCGAGTGATTATGGACGTTGGTTTGGTTGAATTGTTGTGTGGCTTTGTGAAATGTAATGTTTTGAAGTGATTCTTTAAAGATTTGAAATCTGAGTTTAATCCGTTGAGGATTGATTTGATTTGAGTCAATTATTTGATGATGTGAAAAGTCGAATGCACTTTTGAATTCAGCCTGGTTTACTTTAATTGACTTGATCTTGGACAAATGATTTGTTATTGAACCGTTTCTTTAAAGCTTTGGAAATGAGTTAAATCGGTTGATATTGAGTTGATTTTGAAATGGTTTTCTTGAGATATGCCACTGAGGCGACTGTTGGATTTAGCTTGCTTTGAATTGATTTCTGGTTTTGAGCTGTTGAAAAGGAATGAGAAACGGTTTAGTTGGGACCCGAACTGGGTGGCAAAAGTCCAAGTTTTAGGAGAGGTGCTGCTGAAATTTCTACAAAATCCTAGTCTTGTTTGAAAAGTTATTTAAAAAGGATTGGATTTGAGAAGTTGTATTATTTGATTTGTTAAAAGAATATTTATATTTTCAAGCTTAATTTATTTAGTGAGCTTTATGCCTTGAGTTTGACTTATTTAGAAATGAACTATTTTTACCGTTTGAATCATTGAAGGAAAGAATGATGCTCTAATATTGATTTGAAAATAAAAAGGAGCTTTTAGTGATTTTAAAGGAATCTAGACTTTTGATTGAGTAATTAAGTTTGAGGCATTTTGAAAGAGTTAGAAAAATGGGTTCCAAAAAGAAACCTGAAAGTGGTTTGATTCAAATGAACCGGTTCCTTTTCAAATGAGTTGATTTTTGGACCGGGTTGGAACTTGTGATTTTGTATGGTCGGTTTCATAATAAATTCAGTTTTATTTACTTGAATCGAGAATCCATGATTTTAAGAGTTTCAATAAATTTTAAGGAATTGATATAGGTAGACCTTCCCTAAAGACTTGAGACTCTGCCGAGAAGCTTTTATTATAAAATCCCATTGTGGGACGGGTGGTTTTGAATACTTTGAAATAAATCCTTAACTTGTCATGGTTTTGGAAGTTTTGGAAAGAGAATGCCGAGAGTGGCTTTATTTTAAACAGGAAACTCACTTTGAGTAAATTTGGCTTATGAGCCTGAGATGATTTGAGAAATGAGATCTTTTAAGCCAAGGCTGAAAAGAGTTAAAATTTGATTTCAAAGTGAAATGGCTTGAGAAAAGTGATTTGTGGCTTAAGTGCCGGTTTTATGAATTTAATGATGTTGAATGGTGGAAGTGCTGTTTTGTTATGGGCCGAAATGACTGTGTATGATTATGAATATTGGCTGGTTCTGGATTGAACCGTGAACCGGAATGGCTGTGTATGATATTGATTTATGGCTGATTGCCGAATGAGTTATGGGCCGTATGGCTGACTATGAATTATGAATTTAAGCCGGATGGCTGAGATGGATGTTGATCCATGGCTGGGACTGAATGAATATATACTTGAGATACCTGGGTAGTAGCAAGGGTTGTGGTTCATCCCACTTGCTCCAGGTCAGAGACTGTGACGCCTGGGTAGTAGCGGTAGTAGTGGTGATTCCACTCGCTCCAGGTTGAGCTTTTAAACACCCGCCTGGGTAGTAGCCGCAATAGTGGTTATTCCACTGGCTCTGGGTTGAGCGGGTAGTAGCAATGGGATTGTAGCTCAAACCTACTTGCTTCGCGATGGGTGTTTTTGTCCATGGTTAGCTACCAGGACGTGTCGGGTTGGCTATATAACCGACAGATGATATCATCAGCCACTAGGGACAGGCATGCATCATACGCATCTATGTGACATTGTTTGGGTGTGCATATTATACTTGATTTGCCTATGTGATTAATTGCTAATTGTTCTACTTGCAATAACTGTTTGTTTGTGCTTGCATCTTCCTAATTGTGTTTGCTACTGGGACTCTGTTGGACTGTGATGATTGGTTGATGGTTGGATTGTTTGGGCCTAGGGCCGTGGTTGGAATGAGATGAACCGATGGTTGATTTCGGTTTTGTGTTTCTGGTTTGGAATAAAATATGAAAGGCTATTTTGTTTCAGCATAGATAAACCGTTTTGAAAGGCTTTTGAGTCTTTGAGAATTGAATGGTTCCTCTTTCAGAAAAGATTTAAGACTTTACTTTTATTGTAAACCGTTGTTTTTGAAAAGAGGCATGAGACGGTTATTAATCACTGGTGCGATTATCTTCATGTATCCTATTACAGTAATTCCTAAAAACCCTCTACTGAGAACCCTTTCGAGGATGATGTTCTCACCCCCCTACATTTTTCCCCTTTCAGGATATGGGCGTAGAAGTTACGAAGAGTTTAATTAGTTGTTGAGACGCTTCGTATTGTTTTAATTATTATTTATTGTACCCTCGCCTTTATGTTGAGATATTCTGTAAGAGAGATAGGAATTGTATTGGTTAATGCTTGTAATATTATATATATATATCTGTGTATATATATGGATGTACTCTTTATGAGCTTTTGTAAGTTGTATGGTATTCTGTGAATGTACGTTATCGAACGAAAGTATTTTTGAGAGCAGTTTTGCGGTTTAAAGTTTTAAACAGGCTCATATTTTAGTATTAAATAGTATAAGTGTCGTCGTAATGTCCAAGCTATCAGAGTCGCGCAGCCGGAAGCGTGAGCTTTGGTAGTTAGGGTGTTACAAAAATTCATTAGATATTGTTATTCCCTTCACAATCTCATTTGAAGAGCTGAAAGGTGTCATATATGAGAAGATAGATTCTGCGATGTCAAGGAAAATATCATGTATTTTATACAGATATCCCATCACAGTATTTGGTGGATTCGTTCAATTTCAAACCAAATATATAACCGATGAAGCGAGTATGCAAGAGATGTTTTCAATGTATATTGAAAGTCGTGACCAGATGTTGTTCATCGAGCTGTACATTGAATTCGAACAATCTGAGGCCGACCGAAATATTATACGAGAAGATTACAATAGTGATAGTGAGGAAGAGTTCGAAAGCAATTATGAAGTTGTGGATCCAAATGGAGATGAAGATCAAGGTGATGGCACCACGGCTCCAAATGTGACAGACGTGGCAAATGCACTGGCAAATGAAGTACCGTTCGAGGAGCCATCTTTCATGCGAGTGTTAGATTTGGAAGCCATGCATGCTCCAGAGTTTCCAGATTACATGAGCGCCGGTACGTAATTGCCTATTATTATAAGACGGATTAGAATTCCGTAATAAATTATATTAAGTGATGGAGCAAATAGTTAAGTGACATGTGAAAGTATATTTAATTAGCATTTGTTTATGTGTTGAATAAGTTAAGTGTAGGATAATAATATTGTATGTTAGTTATTAATAGAGCAAATAGTTAAGTGACATGTGAGAATATATTCAATTAGCACTTGTGTAGGTGTTTATGTAGTTAAATGTAGGGCAATAAAAATTTTTGGTTAGTCATTGATGTAGTTAAATATTAATTACTGTTTGTTAAACAATATTTATTTATGTATTTATGTATTTTATTTATTATTTTGTTAAGATTGAGATAATAACCTGATGTAGAATTTAATAATATGACCATAGATGTATTGAGTGTTTGACTTACCTTTAATTTCGGTTATTAAATTTTCGTATGGCTGCCGTCATGGCAGAAGTCCCTCTTGTTGCAGATGGTGAATTTGCTGTGGGGATGGAATTCAGTTCAAGGGAAGCTGTTATTAGGGCGATGAAAGAGTATGCCATCCAGAGAAGTGTAGACTATCGGGTGTATGAGTCAGAGCCGATGACCTTTTATGCCAAGTGTACACAGTATGGGGAGGGGTGTGATTGGCTTATCAGGGTTAGCATGATCAGCAGAAAATACTGTTGGGTTATTAGGAGGTATAATGATAGTCACACCTATACCAGAGCCACCATTTCTCAGGATCATTCGAAGCTGGATTCTAACACAATTGCAGAAGCAATAAAGCCGTTGGTTGAGGCTGACCTCTCCTTAAAGGTAAAATCAGTTATTGCAGAAGTGCAATCGAAGTTCAATTACACTGTCAGTTATCGGAAAGCATGGTTGGCTAAGAAAAAGTCAGTAGAAAAAATATTTGGAGGTTGGGAAGCATCGTACGAAGCTTTGCCGATTTGGTTTGAGGCCATGTGTCATAAGGAGCCATCAACTATCGTTCATTTTGAGACTATGCCTGCATACCAAGGCGATGACTTAGTAAATGATATCCGGGTGTTGCATCGAATCTTTTGGAGTTATTACCCCTGCATTAGAGCATTTAGATATTGTAAGCCAGTTGTCCAAGTGGATGGGACTCACTTGTACGGAAAGTATAAGGGTTGTTTGTTAGTGGCAGTGTCACATGATGGTAACAACAATATCATCCCAATTGCATTTGCTATTGTGGAGGGAGAGACTTCTGATGCGTGGCACTTTTTCCTTAGTAACCTGCGACAACATGTTGTGACTCGGGATGGTGTGGGGCTGATATCTGACCGACACGAATCCATCAATGTAGCTGTGGCTCGCAGTAACGGAGCATGGTCACCTCCCGAGCTTTCCATATGTTTTGCATCAGGCATATAGAGTCAAATTTCCTGAGAAAATTCAAGGCACCATACCTGCAAAAACTTGTCGTTAATATAGGTAAATTGTGTATTTCAAAGTTTGTTATCAACAGGGATACCTTCAATAAGTGTTTCGTAACCCATTTCTTTTTTATTGGTCGCCATTATGCAGGGTATTCGAGGACGGTGCGCGAGTACGAAGTGCGTTATCAGCGGTTACGAGAACGGGGCGAGGCTTACACTAACTGGTTAAATCGAATCTCCCGGGAACAGTATGCATTAGCATTTGATGGTGGCTACCGATGGGGTCACATGACGACGAATTTAGTAGAATGCATCAACTCAGTCTTGAAGGGTGCACGCAATCTCCCCATCACTGCACTTGTCAAAGCAACATTCTACAGGCTTAATGAGTTGTTCACTAGAAAAAGATCTGAGGCGGAGGCTCGGATTAGTGCTGGTCATATTTTTTCTGAACTTGTGACCTCAAAATTGCATGCAAACCAACTTGCATCAGGGAACATCCAGGTTAATTGCTTCGACAGGCAGAATGAGGTCTTTGAAGTGCGTGAGATACCAAGTGGGTTGAAGTATGCCGTTGACCTTCGTCGGCACCGATGTAACTGTGGTGAGTTCCAGGTGGACCGGATTCCGTGTCGGCATGTGTTTGCATGTTGTGCAAATCAAAGACTAGATTGGCAAGTGTACGTTCATGATGTGTATAAGATGGACCAAGTTCGACGGGTTTACCGAGCTATGTTTAGGCCACTGGGGACCCAACTATGTGGCCTGCATACAACGGGCCGCGATTCGTACCGAATCCGTACCTCCGGCGCGTAACGAAAGGTCACCCCAGGATGACGCGCTTCTTGAATGAGATGGACACGCGAATGCTGCGTCGTCCAAGGCGATGTAGGCAATGTGGGGCCGAGAGACACAGCCGTAGTAGATGTCGTCAGTCAGTTGGTGCAAGTGGCGGGGATAATGCTTAGTAGAACTATATATATTAGGATATTTGAAACCTTGTATCTTATATGAATCTACTCTAAGATATGCGTGTATTTAGAATTATATATTATGCTGTTTGAAATGTGAATTTAGATTTATGTATCAATCTATTCAATGGCAAATGTGAGTTTAGCATTGTTATGAAAACCGAACCGGATCGGTCGGTTCAACCAGTTTAACCGAAGACCGGTCATCCGGTCGGTTCGGTTGTGCTGTAAAAGCTGTACCAGCAAAAAACGGTTCTCGCAAAAATAGTAATTTGCTACTATATCTCAATCTACTTTATTTCAATTATAGCCAGTCAGAATCACACTTCAAGCTACTATAAGGCGATTGCAATTTTAGAATTCGTACATAGAAAAGTTAACTGATACATATCCCATGCTAATGTGAACACTACATAAATCGTACTTGATATATAATTAAGTTAATTCATACATAGAAAAGTGAAATGAAATATAAAGTACACAACATCTATTTTCTCATTGCCCACTTTACATCTTTCACGAAACTCTTGCATTTCTTCGCGGCCTTTTTGAATACGGACGGAGTGAATCGATTAGCACTATGACGAGACGGATCAACCCTGAGATTGTACCCTTTTCTTGTGTCATCTGGAGTGCGTCCCTCACCTAGAACCAACATAATTATACAAACCATCTTAACATGATTATATTAACATCAAACACAAACATGTTATAATCCATTGACCTAACAAGTCCTATAATATAATCAACTAAACATAGAGACCACATATGAACATATTATAATCAATTGACCAAACAAGTCCTATAATATAATCCACTCAATCCTTGATATCACATATGAACATATTATAAACAAGTGATTGGCTAGTAAAGCAAAAAAAGAACCTGCATCATCACCATCATCAGGTGAATCATTACGGGATTCGAGGTCCTCGTCCATTTCCTCATCCTCCTCATCATCATCGTCCTCGTCATCTGGTTCATCAACCAGATACTCATCAGTCTCTTTCTCAAGTGTGTTGGTATTTTCTTCAATCAGAGTCATGGAAACACGATTAGGGTTTTGACTATTCAGAACCCCTCGACCACCGTCACTCCTACTAGAGTCACCAGATACCAACCCTCCAGAAGCACATGACGAAGTGTGGTAACCAATACTTGCATCCAACGAATACCTACCCGACATGAAGTCAGCCTGATGGCCATAATGTGACTGCCCTGCATCTGTAGCCATGATATTAGGCTGCTGGCCATATTGTGATTGGTCTGCATCTGCAGCCATGAACCTAAACAACTAGCTAAAAGAACCACCGTCTCCTGAGTCAAACTGTGGCACAGTCCAATACTGCTGATGTATTGGGTATGATGGGGTAAATTGTGTTTGTGGCATATATTGGCTAGACCACTGAGGTTGTTCCTGTGGAGGTGGAGGCGGAGGTGGAGGTGGCGATGAGTTTGGCTCCTGCTTCTCAGCCTCTTCATTCTCTTGATCCACATCATCCATACCCTGGTCACCCTCGTCATTCTCTTGAACCACAAGATCGGACAAGTTCAAATGGTTGCCATATTTTGTTCAGTATCAGTGCATGTAAATATCTAACGGATGCTGTGGACCATCAACCTCATTCAGAACGTGATTATACCTGTTTGTCCACTGCATCACCCAAAATGAATGACTCGTGGCTGTGGCCCAGTTAAGATTCTTAGGGCCAGTCAGGACTTCTTCGTGTGCCTTGTCTAGATTTCGTTCTTGATGAGGAACTCCTTGCACAAAACCAAACTGTCGCCTACACCGATCGGTTGCATGCCACTCAATCCATTCAAAAGATACCAACGGAACCGTAGCACTCCACACAACTGAGTGCATGTAGATGTCTGCAGGAATTATGTCCGGATCCACTCGATCCACAGAATAAGCAACCCACACAAACTGTGAAAAATAAACCAAATTGTGTATTACAATCGGAATAACAATAACACTGCAACCCCCAAACCGAATAATTCTTTAATGAAAATATACCTGGCCTTCCTGAAGATCATCGAATGCCTTCCTAAAGTGAGCAAGTTTCATATACCTAAAGCGTCGGTCGCCACGCTCCCAGTTACGCCACCTAATATCGCTTAATTAATTAACAGGATTGGATTATAAATATGAAGATACGGAGTAAATGTAAGATTTAGTTACCTGTTTGCAAGCGGAAAACTACAAGGTTCCCTAGGAACCGGCGCTAGAAATGGCAACCGAATCCAAGCCCAAATGAGAAGCAGTGTTAGCGAACTGTCGATCTTCTTACAGTCAAAACGAGATGCCCTGCATAATGCCCTGTACAGATGTGTGAGGCAAGCCGATCCCCAAATGAACTGTGCGATACTGCCAAAGTCACGAAGTAAAGGCAGAAATTTCCAGTGCACAGATGATCCCGACTTGTCTCCCAACAATATCGTATTGAGCAACAGCATAATGTGGCACTTTACGTACCTCTGTTTATTTTCTTCGTCAGTCAACTGTAACCGTTCTTTTAGATCACGTAGCCACGTTAGTTTTATACCGCTTCCTCTACATTTTGACCTTCTCGGTGCAGCCCCAAATTGGTGCAAACACTCCGCCTCTAAAGCTTCAACACTACTGATAGTCATCCCTGTGACTGGAAGACCGTCCGTCAGGAAACCAAGAATCATAGCCACATCTTCGAGTGTCACATCACATTCACCAATCGGAATGTGAAAGGTATGTGTGTCTGGATGCCACCGTTCGACTAAAGCATTTACGAGTGCTTTCTGACACTAGACTATTCCAATTTGAGATGCATGATAAACCAGTAAAACGTAAATGCTCCTCCACCCTATCATCGTACCGATCCGAAGGGACAGGGTGATCACATGTCAACATCCGTAAACTCTACAAAAACATAAATTATAATAAAAAAAACTAGAACAACCAATATTATCAACAAATCATTACTACTAAATACAACAACATACTTAACTCAATTAAAAACGTAACGGTAAACAAATAATTACTATAAAAAAGTAAACACATTACATTATTATATTTTACAAAACTTAATTATCGATCAAAATCAGCAACATTACTCCAAAAATGTATTTTTTAAACATATATTTTTTACTAAAAATATTACACAAAATTCTCAACATGTTCCTTTTACTAATCTAATCATATTACTCTAACTCAAACACTACCATCGAATTGAATTTTCTCTAACTATATTCATATTTATATTTTTTAACTATCATTTAATTATATATTCGTAAATTTCAAACACTCATAATAATAATAATAATAATAATAATAATAATAATAATAATAATAATATCACCGTCACTGACACTGAAGTTAAACTACTAACAACCTATGATTAAATTAATAATAATAATAACTATAATTCTGAATTACTAATAATAATAACAATAATAATAATAATAATAATAATAATAATATCGTCATTGACCCTAAATTTAAACCACTAACAACCTATGATTAAATTAATAATAATAATAACTATAATTCTGAATTAATAATAATAATAATAATAATAATAATAATAATAATAATAATAATAATATCACCGTCACTGACTCTAAATTTAAACTACTAACAACCTATGATTAAATTTTTAATACTAATAATAACTATAATTCTAAATTACTAATAATAATAATAATAATAATAATAATAATAATAATATTATTATTATTATTATTATTATTATTATTATTATTATTATTATTAACATTACCGTCATTGACCCTAAATTTAAACTACTAACAACCTATAATTAAATTTTTAATAACAATAATTATAATTCTGAATTAATAATAATAATAATAATAATAATAATAATAATAATAATAATAATAATAATAATGTTATCACTGAGATATGTTTTTCAAATTGACCTAACAAGAACAATTATAATATAACTAAATTAACAACAATAATTATAATTCTAATTAATAATAACAATAAAATTAATTAATCATCATAATAATAATAGTAATAACATTCTCATAGGAACGTAACAGCAACAACAACTATTATAACTCTCAAACAATAATAATAATAATAAAAATAAAAATAATAACAATAGAAATATTAAGGTTTGATTACTCTGTTAATCTCTATAGTTTCATGAAATTTTTAATTAGGTCCCTATACTTTTTTTCTTTTTAATTGAGTCCCTACACTAAATTTTTTTTTCCAATTAAGTCCTTCTTAGTAATAATTGGCTTAATTTTATAGGGACCCAACTAAAAAAAAAAAAAGAATTGGTATAGGGACCTAAATAAAAGGAAAAAAAAGTGTAGGGACCCAATTAAAAAAAATTTGGTGCAAGGACTCAATTAAAAGGAAAAAAAGTATAGAGACCTAATTGAAAATTTTGTGAAACTATAGGGACCAATAGAGTAATTAAACCAAATATTAATATGTTCTTAACTTGAGCTACTAACAACAACACCTATAATTAAATTTCTGATAATATTATTTATATTTTTTAAAAAACTAAAAAATAAATTAATTAACAAACTTACGTAATTGGAATGGCTGAGATATTTTATAATATGGAGCTAAGAACGATCAGCATCTTTAGATTTTAGTTTTTTTGACATTATAATTTTTTTTTACTCACTTTGGGAAGAAGAAGAAGATCTGGAGGAGGAAGGGAATGGGAGAAAGGTTGCTGCTGGGAGGAAGAATGAGCTCAACTCGGATGGCTCGAATACATGCAGTGAAGGAAAGCTGGGGTTAGTGGGGCACCGTTATAGGGAACAACGGCTATTCGACACATGGCGTGGGAGGAAGAGATCGGACCCACCGATCTGTTGAAGCAATGCGCACCCTCCGATTTGTCAAGAAGATTTCGGACCGTGCGATTTGTTCACATCTGATCCCACACCATGGTAAAGCACACACACTATCCATATACCGGTCCTACCCCAAGGCCCTCTCCATAATAAAAATAAAACGCGGAAAAAGACAAACTTAACATGCGTTTTGGTTTTTCAAAATGTTTTAATTTTTTTTAAAATTCCCTTTTAACACAATCGTAGGCTACGTTTTGATGGGGGGCATAATTTTTTTTTGAATAAACAAAACGCATCTTGCATTTTATTTTTTGGTGTCAGCTTTTTCATAAACGCATGGTGCGTTTTATGGGCTGTCAGCCTTTTTTTGGAGAAACTAAAAACGCATGTTCCGTTTTGTTTTAAAAAAAATATTTTAAACACGGGTCCGCCCTATAAATACGAAGCAACACTCTCATTCAGCTTGCCTTACTCCATTTCTACTCATTGTATTCTTCTTTCTTACACATATGTCGTAGTGCTGAGTTTTTTTTTGGCAGTCAGGTGTGTCAAAAAATCGGATTAGGTGAGGTTGCAGTTATGGAAAATATTGCAAATTTGCGAGTATATTATAACGGTGAGGTTATACAAAACACACATGAGGGAGTAACTTTTGTTTGTGAATGTCTGTTGTCATTTGCTATTCCATGTACCATGAGTTTTGTAGAGTTGCAAAATGGACTTTGTAATAACATTCAAAGCCACATTTCAAAAAGGGTGAGCAATATTTTATACAGGAATCTTGTACAAGTATTTGGTGGGCTGATACAGTTTCAAATGATGCCCATCACTGACGATGCCAATATGCAGTAGATGTTATGTATTTATCAACAAACCCAATTTTATGTGCCGATGATAGAGCTATACGTTGAGTTCGAACAGCAGTCAGAGTTGGGCCCGGTCGGGGAGGAGGTCAATATTGATGAGGTCAGGGATATAGATTGGGAAGAAGATAATAATAATGACAGTGAAGAGGAATTCGAAGCTAACTATGAAGTCGATGACGAAAACGATGATGGAGACTTGGCAGGCAATCCGGCGGTGCAAAATGAAGCAAATGCGATTGTAAGCCAGCACCCGTTTGGTGTTTCGTCTTTTATGCGGACTCTAGATCTCGAAACCATGCATGCCCCGGAATTTCCTGAGTATGCGAATACGGGTATGTTATGATTATTAACTCAAGTTTTCTATAGTGCTTATTTTATTTTCCTTGTCTGACTGATGGTGGTGTGCATGTCGTAGGTGAAGGCAACACTGAGGCGGAAGATGGCGAGTTTAGGGTCGGAATGGAATTTGGTTCGAGAGAGTCGGTGATATCTGCAATCAAAAGCTACACCGTCTCTAGAGGAGTTGATTACACTATGTATGAGTTTGAGCCGCAGACATTCTATGCGAAATGCAAGGGGTATGGTGCAGGGTGCGACTGGCTTATCCGAGCTAGCTTGATTCGAAAAAAAGCTTGTTGGGAGATCAGCAGATACAATGGCAAGCACACGTGCACCGTGGGCACGATTTCACAAGATCATGCCAAGTTGGACTCGGACACAATTGCAGATGGCATTAGGCCGTTGGTCGAAGCAGACACCGCGATAAAGGTGAAGTCTGTTATTGCAGAAGTCCAAGGTAGGTTCAACTACACTGTGAGTTACCGCAAGGATTGGTTGGCAAAGCAAAAAGTTGTCGCAAAAGTTTTCGGTGATTGGGAAGTTTCTTACCAGACTTTGCCAGTATGGTTGAAAGCAATGACAGTGAAGATGCCAAGGTCTCGTGTTCAAATTAAAATACTTCCCGTTTACCGTGAGAGTGAGGAGATTCAGGGTGTAAGAGTTCTGCACCGCATTTTTTGGAGTTTCTATCCGTGTATTGTAGCATTTAGACACTGCAAGCCACTGGTGTAGGTTGATGGCACGCACCTGTACGGAAAATATAAAGGAGCACTTCTGGTAACGGTTGCACAAGATGAGAATCAAAACATTGTGCATATTGCATTTGCAATTATCGAGGGCGAGATAGCAGACGCATGGGAGTTTTTCCTAACCAATTTGCGGAGATATGTTGTTACCATTGATGGTGTGGGTATTATTTCTGACCGCCATACCTCCATCAACGCTGCAATAGCTCGCAGTAACGGTGCATGGTCACCACCAAGGGCGTGGCACATGTATTGCATCAGGCACATCGGGTCCAACTTCTTAAGGAGGTTCAAGGCTCCATATTTGCATAAACTCGTGGTGAATATAGGTATTTCAAATTGCTGTTATGGTTCTATTCATAGTAAATTTGTGGCATCTGCTTATGATTAAATGGTTTGTTCAACAGGCTATTCTAGGACGGAGCAGGAGTACAACAAAAACTACCAAAGGCTTAAAGAGCGAGGTGAGGCATATACTCAATAGTGCGATGAGATCGGTGTTGAGAGATGGTTGTTGGCATTCGATGGTGGTCATTGTTGGAGACATATGACGACAAACTTGGTAGAGTGCATAAATTCTGTCCTGAAGGGTGCACGCAACCTTCCTGTGACTGCCCTTGTCCGGTCAAGTTTTTATCGGCTGAATGAATTGTTCACTCGGAAGAGCACCGAGGCTCATGAGCGTCGCCGCAACGGATTCACGTATTCAGAATTTGCAATGAAGAGAGTTGAAGAAAGCTTCCGACGTGCAGGAAACATTGTGGTCAACCGGTTCGATAGGCGCAACGAGATGTTTGAGGTTCGCGAAATGCAAGATGGTACCATTTACACTGTTAACCTTGTGCAACGGCATTACAACTGTAGCCATTTCCAGGTCGAGTGACTCCCATGTCGCCACGTGCTTGCATGTTGCGCCAACCAGCGCCTCGATTGGCAAGTGTACGTGCACGATGTGTACAAGATGTCTGAAATTTACAAGGTGTACAGAGGTGAGTTTGTTCCGATGGGTGACCCGTCTACGTGGGATAGATACGAAAGAGTGAAGGTGATCGCCAACTGGACATTGAGGCGTGCGACGAAAGGAAGACCGAAGTCAACCCGCTACTTGAATGAGATGGACTCGCGTGATATGCGTGGTCCTCGCCGGTGCACTTTATGTGGACACGAGGGACATAGCCGCAGCCGATGTCCTCAGCGCGCAGGGCCAAGCTCCCCTGGAGGTCATTAGTGGTTAAGCTTTTCAATGTAACTTTGTTATGACCTAGTTCACAATTATATGTTACTTTTTTTTGTAATCTCGTCATTTACTTTTACCTAGTTAACAATTTATGATAAATAAAGTTTTCAAACACGTTATGATAAATAAAGTTTTCAACCGAGTTCACATGTTTTAGAGTTACACGGGAACAAAGTTAAATATGTCATAATAAAAACTATTGAACAGAATCATCTAAATATGTAACAATACCTGTTCCTGTTGCTCATGAGGCGAGACTTCCTGGTGAGGGCCAGCTGGTTCTTCCTGTTGCTGCTGTGGTTCATCGGCGCCAACCTCTTCGCCTGGAACTCTATCTGACAGTCGCAGGTGAATCCCATACTGCTGCGTGTACCAGTTGTAGTACGTTGGGAGAGGATGGAAGTCAATAATCTCCTCGCCTAGCTGCAATGTGTTATAGCGGTCAAATGTCCATCTGTTAACCCATTGACTGTAAATCTGTCCCCAGTCATGATTCTGTGCTCCTGTCAACCGCTTGCAATGATCACGACCAAGGTTTAACGCGAGGCCTGGTGGTAGCTGCTGCATCCCGAACTGTCGTCTGACCCGGTCTGTCGCGTGCCATTCTATGCACTCGAATGACAGTAGAGGCGACTGGGTGGAGCACATAATCATATGGGGAGCGAGGCCATCCGGAATCCCAACTCCCATATATGGCCGCCATATAAACTGCACAATAGTTACCAAGAGGCCGATTAGAAAAACTATTCTTTTGAATAAAAACATTGGACATTAATGGTACAACTTACGTCGTCAACTCCCATGTCGTCGAGTCCTCGCCTAAAATGCGCAGTAGGTCGCCGTATATATCTCGTATGTCAGCACCAATGACTCCACCTAACAAAGAACAGAATAATAACATTAACAAGACTAACAAATTAATAATAATAGTAATAATAATAACAGTAATAATAATAATTATTATTATAATAGCAATAACAATAAAAGCCACAACCGTTGCGCAAGTGGAACACCAACATCGCCGAGCTGATCGCGGGATATAGGTGCCAGGAGCGGCATACGCTCCCACGCCCAAACAAAAAGCAGTATCAGTGGGCCATCCATCTCTTTGTAGTTGTATCGTGGTGCACGACACAACGATCTGTATAGGTGTACCAGACTGGATGCCCCCAACTGTATGATGAAACCCGGTGAAAATCCCGAAGTAGCGGTAGAAACTTCGAGTTCAACGAAGTGGTCGACTTATCCAGAAATACAACTGTTCCAAGCAGGCAGAAAATGTGCACCCGAACGTACCGCTCAACAAACTCCTGAGTGTCACAAGGCTCGGTGTCTCTGCACTGCCGAACCCATGCAATATTAACCTTCCCCAACACATGATCTTGCGGACCGGGCTCCCGTCCAAAACACGCGATGCAGTTGTCCACCAAAAACTGGTGACTGCTGTCTGATCTACCCGTAACGGCCTCCCCATTAATTGGGAGACCAAGAATATAGCTCACATCTTCCAGCGTCACCGTCACTTCACCGACCGGAAGATGAAATGTGTGAGTCTCCGGCCTCCAGCGTTCGACCAAGGCACTCAGCAGTGAAGAATGACCTCTTATTTCGCCTACTTGCGAAACATGTTCAAACCCAGTCAATGCCAGTGCCGCTGCCGCTATCTTGTTAAAGGTATCTGGCGAGTCGAGTTTTCTGGACAACAAATTTCTAATAGCCTGCAAAACGAAAAATGATAATTATTAAATTCTAATTTATATCAGTTAATACTTTATTCAAAAAATATATTAACTATTAATTTTGTATTAATAGAAAATAAATAATAATTTATTATTATCATTATTATTATTATTTTTGTCATTATCTTAAACGCTATTTTATTATTATCTTACTAGAAAAATATTAATAAATTATTAAAAATGATAAATATTTATTTAATTAACAGCATTATTTATTTATTATTATAAAATATTAGTCAACTATTAAAATTAATAAATTTTTTACTAAACAGTGTTAAAAAATACCGTTTATTAAACCATATTACTATCATTATCATAAATAAAAAATAATAATAAATCACTAAAAATTAATAATAAATTATTAAACAGTGTTATTAATTATTAAAAATTAATAACAACTTATTATCACTATCATAACCAGTATTATAAACAAATAATAATATACTATTCATAATAATAATTACTCAAATATAACAATAATAACAATAATAATAACCATTTATTATATTATCATTATCCTAAACGATTTTCTATATTATATACACTAACCATCGTAACAAATTTTTTGAATTTTTGCCGAGACTTGAGCATAATAATAGCTAAGAACAACGACACTAACACTAACAAACCCAATAGTAATAATAATAACAATAACCGCAATAATAATAATAATAATAATAATAATAAAAAAAAAATTAAACAGTATTATAATAATGACTAACAATAAAAACGTCACTAACAATAATAATAATAATAATAATAATAATAATAATAATAATAATAATATACAAATAAATATATTTATCCATTGATCATAAAATAAAAAAAAAATTTACCCATTCAGGATGATTCAAATATTCAATGATGTGATCTTCAGGTCTAGTAAAATTACGCACCATATTTTTTCAACGTCCCTTAGTTGAACCTAAACCTCTTCCTAGTCTTCTTCTTCCTCAAAGAGCACAATCTTGTAACCCCTAATCCTCTCTTTCAATATTCACCACTGTGAAAACATTTCCCTCTCTTTCACTATCACAGCACAATGTTTCACTCTTTCTCAACACATTGTTTTCTTTCTTGCGTTTTGGTTTTAAAAACACCGGTTTCACCTCCCATTGAATCCACGTGTCATGCATGCAAGGCTCCAGGCTGCCAAACGCAACTTGCGACTTGCTTTCACGCTGGCCAAACGCAATCTGCGTTTTGTGATACTCCAGATTGGTCAAAGGCTGCAGCTGTCTGCATGCAGGGAGCCACAGGGGACACGTTTCGTTTTTGGACTCCCTTTCCTACCAAACGCATCCTGCGTTTTGCAGCAGGTGACTGATGTTGTCATTTTCAAGTGGACTCAAAACGTAACCTGCGTTTTGTAGGTTACTGAGTTTTATAGATCCACATTTTTGAATTATACTCCATGCAATAATATATGAGAACAACACCATTCTTATTTCCATTCTTTAATTAATTTCTGTAAATTTACATGTATAATATCATCTGTTTTTTAAATTAGTCTTCGAAAATCTTTTTTAACCAAATTTATCTTTTAAAAATTTTAACTAATCACAATAATTTTTTTGTTATATTTTTTTGTTAATAGCATCAAAGTTTACTAATATAGTATATTAAGTGATACAATAGTATATACTTTACAGTTCTAATTGACTGTTAACATAATAAGTTTATGAAATTAGATCAAACAATTTTAAATTGAGTCATTTTAAAATTGATTTGATCTAATTTTATAAATTTATTATGTTAATAACTAATTAAAACTGTTAGGTATATGCTATTATTTAACATGCCATATTAAAGTTTGACGTCATTAGTTAATTTGAAGTGACAGAAAAATTAATATAATTAACTTAAAATATTTGAAGGACGAATTTAATTAAAAAATTTTCAAAAACTAATTTAAAAAATAAATAATCTTTTAAAGATGAATTTAACTATTTACTAAAATTTATATGCATAATAATAATGAATAAAGGAACCAATGCTAAAATATCCCTTTACTATTTACTAAAATTTATATGCATAATAATAATGAATAAAGGAACCATGATATTTTATTAGACTTTGTTATCTTGTATTTTATGATCAAATTTTAAGAGTACTATGAAAAGAAATATTTTACTAGAAATGATTAAAAAATAATTTTTTATATTTTAATATATTAAATATATAAAAAAAGTTTAGAAAAATTATTATTATACTCTTAAAATATATATTTTAGATTCAAAATATTTAAATTTTATTTTATTTTATTTCATTATAATTTAATACTGTATAATTCGCTTAATGAACAATTTTTTTTTGCATGGTTAAAGTGGTGTGTCTTTATTTTATGTATTTTTATTCTTGATGAACAAATAATGGCTCATTTTTTATATATGAAAAAAAAAATATTAGTATTACATAATGAAATGAATGTTTATAAAGTATTTACATTGTTATGATACTAGTGCAAAACGCAACCTGCGATTTGCTTTTTTATTTTTATTTTTGTTTTTGAACAACACAAATTAAAATGCAGGTTACGTTTTGTTTATTTTTTTATTTTCAAACGTGTAAAACACTATAATAAACATAATAGTGAATAATAATAATAATAATATTAACAACAAAAATAAAAATAATAATGACAATATTACCGTTGTCAAATTAGAACACCAACTACTTGAAGCTCATTGCGAGGAATAGGTGCTATAAACAGCATATGTTCTCATGCTCAAACAAAATGTAAAATAAGGGGGCCGTCCATTTCGTAGCAGTTATATCGCGATGCACGACATAATGACTTGTACAGATGTGCTAGACTAGCTGCAACCAACTGTAGCTACGAATGCGGTAGAAATCTCGAAGAAGAGGTAAACACTTTGAGTTTAGAGAATTCATCAACTTGTCTGGAAACACAACAGTTCCAAGCATTTAAAATATGTGAGCCTGGACATACCGCTCAATTGAATCCTGAGTGCCTAACGGTTCAGTGTCTCGGCATCGTCGAACTCATGCCAGGTTTACCTTTCCCAATGTGTGATCGACCGGACCGAGAACCCTACAAAAAACTGCTAAGCAATTCTCCACCAAGAACCCTTGACTACTGTGTTGGATGATAAGGCTATGCAGCTCATATAGCTAATTAGTTGTATCTTCAAATTAGTAGAATTGTTACGTAAGTTTGTTAGAGTTTGAAGTTTATTAGAGGCTGCCAACTCATAGCATTAAGTTAGTTAGAAGAGTGCTAAATTAGTGTGGTTTAGTTTTTCTAGTATCTACAAATACAGAACTAGTCATTTGCAAGTAAATGAGATTAACTATAATCACAATTCCATTTTTGAATCTCTCTCAAGTTCACTCTACACTTTCACTCTTTTCTTATTCGCCGATTCAAATTCTGTAGCATTATAGCAGATTTTATCATGGTGCGGTGAGCGTGGATGTACAAACAGTGACATCTTGGTAGATCTCCTTCATTGCAAGGTAGAGAGTTCATGGAATTGAGAATCTGCAATTGTGTTCAACCTTGACAACAGAAAGTATGGTTGATCTAGAGCAAGGCCTATGTCAAAACATGGAAACTCAAATTTTCTCAACCTCGGATCTTCAAAATTTGGCTCAATTGATGAACCAGCTAGTGATGATGCAAGGACAGATCGCTCAATCTGCGAAACCAAGCACGAATTTGATGCAAGATCGTGCATCTCCGTACTACCTTCATCTGAGTGAAAATCCAGGTATTTCACTCACTCCAAATCCTCTAACTACACTAAATTACCACTCATAATCCTGATCGGTTTGGATATCACTGAAGATGAAGAACAAGCTCAGTTTCATAGACAAATCTTTACCAAAACCCGAGAAATCTGATTTCACGTTTGAAACTTGGGGTAGATGCAACACCTTTGTTCTGTCTTGGTTGCATGCTTCCCTAAATATTGAGATTTTACAAAGTGTGATGTGGTGTAATTGGCATCAGAGTTGTGGAAAGATCTTAAGCACAGATTTTACGAAGGAGATTTGCTCAGAATCGTTGAATTGGAAGAAGAAATGTACTCAGCAAGACAAGAAGATTTGTCAATCACTTCATTTTTTACAAAGATGAAGGGACTATGGGAAGAATTAGAAGAGCTTCAACCGATTCCATCATGCAATTGTGTAGGATCATGCACGTGTGGATTAGAGATTGTTAGAGGATACAGAAAGCAGTCACAAGTGGTTAGGTTTTTGAGAGGCTTGAATGACGAGTTCGAAAATGTGAGATCACAAATAATCTTAATGAATCTCCTTCCTGATGTCAATACTGTTTTTCACTATTATTGCAACAAGAAAGGCAAATGTCAAGTTCAGATCATGCAGAAAGCAAGATGTTGGTAAATGCTGCAATTGACAGCAACTTCAACACTAACAGAGACAACATGAGCGTTCGAGGAAGAGGGAGAGGGCATGGAGGTAGAGGCGGTGGCTTAGGGGGAAGAAGAATGATCAAGAAGTGCTCTCATTGTGGCAAAACTGGCCACTTGGTTGACACATGCTATCACAAGTATGGTTTTCCTCCACACTACTAGCAAGATTCAAGCTCAAGAACCATAAATCATGTCACTATTGATGATGAAATTGAGAAAATCAGTAACTCTACTTCAGAAAAGAATAGTAACAGTTTAAGTTCTTTATTTTCCAAAGAGCAAAAACAAGCTCTCATTGCTTTATTCTAGGATTGTGAAGAGGACCTTGTTCATAAATCAGAACGGGCAATTGAGGCACAAGCCCCATCCCAAGGTATATACCACATTCTTTCCTTAGCCAAACATAAATTAAAACCAAATGATTGGATTTTGGATAGTGGTGCTACTGCACATGTCTCTTTTTCATTAAAATTCTTCAAAAATTATTATAAGATAAATCCAATTATGCTTCAATTACCAGATGGTTCAAAGATTGTTTCCACCATTTGTGGAACAGTCTCTTTTCCAAACAATATAAACCTCACAAATATCTTTTACGCTCCATCCTTTTCTTTTAACATAATTTCAATTTCCAAATCCACAAAACACTTACCATATAAATTCTTGTTTGACGAGTTGCATTGTGAGATACAGGATCAGAAGAGCTTGAAGATGATTGGCATTGCTGAAGCCAAGGCTGAATTGTATACATTGGAATTCAAAACTCATACTGATTTGGATTTGCATTCCTTCACCAATAAATCTGTACCTGCACTCACAACAGATTCTGCTTTTAGAGATATTTGGCACAGTAGGTTAGGACACATCTCTTCTGAGAGATTAGACATAATAAAGAAAGCTTATAATATTTTCATTTTTGATAATAAAAGCATTCCTTGTGCACCTTGTCATTTTGCAAAACAGAAACGTATTCCTTTTCCTACAAGCATTAATAAATCTGAAAATTATTTTGATTTGATGCATGTTGACATTTGGGGACCTTTAGCAATTTAATCTATCAAAGGTCATAAATATTTTCTCACTATAGTAGATGATTATAGTAGATTTACTTGGGCTTATTTTATGAAAACCAAAGAAGAAACCTCTGATTTGCTTCGAAACTTCATCACAATGATTGAAACTCAATTTCAAAAGAAAGTGAAATGCATAAGATCAGATAATAATAAGGAGTTTATCATGCATGATTTTTATAACCCAAAAAGTATTTTACATCAAACCACCTGTGTGTAATCCCCACAACAAAATCGTATAATATAGAGAAAGCACCAGGATATCTTAAATATGACAAGAGCTTTTCTATTTGAAAGTAACGTTCCTAAAAAATTTTGGCATTTAACTACTACTCATACCATTCATGTCATTAATAGAATTCCTAGTTCCTCTCGGAATTTAAAAAGCCCCTATCAAGTCATGTTTAATAAACTCCCTTGCATCAAACATTTTAAAATTTTTGGTTGTTTGGCATTTGCCTTGACTTTAGCTGCTCACAGAACCAAATTAGAAAAAGAGCCAAATAAACTGTATTTTTGGGTTTTAAGTCTGGCACTAAAGGGTATCTCCTTATGGATTTGCAAACTAATGAACTTTTTTTTTTATCACGATATGTCATTTTTTATGAAAGAAATTTTTCTTTTCACACTAAAGATGCCCCTGACTCTTCATTCACTAACAATTCATCTACTAATAATGCTCAAATTTCAAATAATCGTGCTTTACTTTTTGACGGCACATTCATATCAGCACATACACCCATTATGCCTATTACGAATAATACACCACCTCATGTTACAGGATCTGCTATTAGCACACCAAATCATGTTTCACATACACCTCACTCACAATCACATTTCACCACCTCATACACACTTCATGATGCACACACTAATCATACTTAAACTCTCGTTCATCTCTCTTCTCATACATCCACTGTCTCACTAACTTCAACTCCTAGGAGATCATGTAGGATTAGAAAACCACCAACATATTTGTCTAATTTCCAATGTTTTCAAACCAGTACAGCAACTTAGAATGAATCCCAATCATCTTTCAAGGCAAGATATCCACTCTCTTAATACATGTCCTATAATAATTTCTTACCTGCACACAAAATTCTTTTTTTAGCTATTGATTCTATCATTGAACCTCAAAGTTATGAACAAGCAATTTAACATTATTGTTGAAAAGAGGCAATTAGATCAGAACTCAATGCTCTTGAAGCAAATAAAACTTGGACTGTTACATCCTTACCTAAAGGAAAGAGAGCAGTAGGGTGCAAATGGGTTTTTAAAACCAAACTCAAAGCAGATGGAATAGTGGAAAGACACAAAGCAAGGCTCGTTACAAAAGGTTATACTCAAATCCCTGGATTTGATTTCTTTGACACATTCAGTCCTGTGGTAAAAATGTCTACTTTTCAAGTTTTGTTGGCACTTACAGCGTCTAAGGGTTGGTTTCTCCACCAATTTGATGTCAACACTGCCTTTTTACATGGTGATCTTCCTGAGACAGTTTATATGAAGGTTCTTTCAGGTTTATCAGCTCTCCCAAATAGTGTTTGTAAGCTTGAAAGATCTCTTTATGGGCTCAAACAAGCTAGTCATCAATGGAACCAAAAATTATGCTCAATTCTCAAAGCTTTAGGGTACATTCAATCCATACATCCCTCTTTACCAAAGGCACTAGAGATGATTTCACTTGTATTTTTGGGTTTTGAAATTGCACAGAGCAAAGAGAGAATTTTCATGAATCAGCGAAAATATGCTACCGATCTCCTCCATGAATTTGGAATGACAAATGCCAAGCCTGCGACTATGCCAATGAACTACACAACTCCACTGTCCAAATCTTCAGGCACATCATTAACTGACTTGACTCCTTATTGCAGGCTTGTTGGGAGGCTATTGTACCTCACAAATACAAGACCAGACATTTCATTCGCCGTCAACAAGTTGAGCCAATACTTAGACTGCGCTACAATAGATCATTTCAAAGCAGCCCTGCACATCTTAAGATATATAAAGCGTGCACCAGCCAGTGGAATAAAGTTCTCTGCCGCTTCATCAGATTTGTCGCTCACAGGATACTCAGATTAAGATTGGGGGACATGTCCAGACACAAGGAGATCCCTCTCTGGATTTTGTTTCTTTTTGGGTTCATCTCTTGTGTCATGGAAAAGTAGGAAGCAAACTACAGTTGCTAGATCATCAGCGAAAGCGGAGTAATGAGCTATGGATTTGGCAACATGTGAGGGAAGGTGACTAAGCTACATACTTTGAGACTTTCATACCCCACTGAGCAACCGATCACTCTTTACTGCGACAACCAGTCCGCAATGCATATAGCCGCCAATCCTGTATTTCACGAAAGAACGAAGCATATCGAGATAGATTGTCATATGGTGAGAGATAGAGTATAAGATGGTTCACTAAAGTTACTGCCAATCTCCAGCGGAGAGCAGATAACAGATGTGCTCACAAAGAGCTTAGCTCCAGGACCATTTGCATCGTTCTATCACAAGTTTGGATTGGTTGATATATGCACTCCAAGCTTGAGGGAGGCTGTTGGATGATAAGGCTATGCAGCTCATATAGCTAATTAGTTGTATCTTTAAATTAGTAGAATTGTTACGTAAATTTGTTAAAGTCTGAAGTTTGTTAGAGACTGCCAACTCATAGCATTAAGTTAGTTAGAAGAGTGCTAAATTAGTGTGATTTAGTTTTTCTAGTATATACAAATACAGAACTAGTCATTTGTAAGTAAATGAGATTAACCATAATCACAATTCTATTTTTGAATTTCTCTCAAATTCACTCTACACTTTCACCCTTTTTCTCATTTTCCGATTCAAATTCTGCAGCATTATAGCAGATTTTATCATACTGTCTATTCTGCTGTCACGGGCTCTCCATTAAGGCCAAGCCAAGAATATGTGTGACGTCTTCTAAGGTGACAGTCACTTCGTCGAATGGGAGATAGAAAGTGTGGGTCTCAGATCTCCATCGCTCCACCAAAGCACTCAATAGTATAGAGTGTCCCTTCAATTTGCCTATTCGTGAAACATGATGAAACTGATTAATGTGAGGACAACTGCAATTATTTTATTATAGTTTTTGGACAGATAAAATTTTATGGGTAATAAATTCCTAATATCTTACAGAAAAAAATTAATAACACTTTAACAAAAATAACAAAATAATAATAATATAAACAAAATAGTAAATAATAATAATAATAATAATAATAATAATAATAATAATAATAATAATAATAAATAAACAATCCCGTACGTATAATAATAATAATAATAATAATAATAATAATAATAATAATAATAACAACGAGAATGCAGACAACAATAATAATAATAACAGTAGTATTTAATAATAGTAACTACACCTACTACTACTACTACTACTAATAATAATAATAATAATAATAATAATAATAATAATAATAATAATATAATTCCTAATATTAACTAACAGTGACAATAATATAACCAAATAATAATAATAAATAAGCAGCAGTGTATTAATAATAAAAACAGTAATAATAACAACAGTAATAATAATAATATTATTAACAATAATATTATAATAATAATAATAATATTAACAATAGTATTATAATATACTAATAAAAAAATAAAAAATTTACATATTGAAGATTATTCAGATGTTAAATAACATGCTCTGTAATTAATGTAAAATTACAAATTATTTTACTTAAATTAAATTAAAAACAAAAAAAAATTTGCGCAACTTAATTCTTCACCCTCTCTGCACAAGCAATTGTGAAATGTAGATGATGAATGATGGAGAGGAAGCCACTAAGGATGATCATGAACCGGATCCGATCCGTATATCCGCGGTATTTATTTGAATTCGATTCGAAAATTGCGGATATGGATCCGATCCGCAAGGCTATCGGATCGGATCGGATCTGATCCACACACTTATAGAATCGAATTGTGGATTTTATGTATCTTATGTTTTATTTTAACTAATAGTTATCATATATGTTGTATTATTTTAATTTTATTATTTAAGAAAAGTATGTTTAATATTATTTTAAGAATAAACATATTTAAAAGAATAGAAAAAGGAAATTTTATTAATATTTTTTTAATAAAAATAAGCTTTTAAAAATATTTTTATATTTTTCGGATATATCCGATATCCGATTCGATCCGTAAATTTGCGGATTGCGGATCGGATCGGATCCAAACTTAAAAACTGCGGATATTAGATCCGATCCAATGATTTTAGTGTGAATTGAATCGAGATTTTGGTCATATCCAATTCGTGTTCATCCCTAAAAACAACGGATATATAAAGAAGAAGAAGGAGAAAAACAATTAACATGTGACACGTGTCGCACATACATAAGGTTGAAGGGTGGTGCACCTGCAAAAGCAGATTACACTTGGGTCGCAAAATGCAGGTGCTGTTTTGCATAGTCTTGATCAAAGGATGGACATGTTTCGTGCATGCAATCTTCCTAGGCAAAACGCAGGATGATGTTTTCGTTCTTTCTTTTTTTTAGTTTAGGGTAAAACGCGTCTTGCATTTTTTTTCATTCTTCGCAAACGCATATTGTATTTTGCAGGACTTTAAATCTGCAGGTCCATAATTCTGCATAACACACCATGATATAATGTGTGAATAACATTACTTTTTCTTCCATTCTTAAATTATTTTCTGACAAATAACAGAAGCAGAGCTTGAAATAGGTTTTATTTTATTTTATTTACTACTATCTTTTAAAAAAGAAAGGGAACTTTAGAGTAATACTTGAGAATTTATATATAGGCCAATGCTATGGTGCTGAAATGAAAATTTTTCAGCACCTACTGAAATGACGAGGACACATGTTACAAATGACGCGTGTTAATATGGATGTGATGGGATAAAAGATGAACTCAGTGGAAGCAGCAGTTGATAGGAATTTGTTGGAGACACATGAGGTAATTATGTGAGTGATTAATTGAGTGAATTGGGTGATTAATTATTTTTTAATTTTTAAAAAAATTGGTCCTTTTTTTTTTGTGAAGGTTGTGGGTGGACTTTCTTTGAAAGAAAAATCTCTATATAAAGACCTCTATATAGTTCGAGCATAGCCTAACTTATATATAGGTGCTGTCCCAAGACAATCTCTCATAATACGTTAGTCACGTGACACATAAATAACCAAGTCTAATTTAACATCTAATTACAAATTAATTATTTGATTACCACAAAATTCACAAAAAATCCCACTAAACAGAATAAATTTAACATAATCTATTTTTTAATATGTTACCACAATAATTCAAACATTATTTAATCCAAATTACTTAATTAACATTTCTGAATGTACTGAAAGAATATATTTTTTCAATTATAATGCCTTCAGATCATATCAATCTTATAATTGATTATAGAGAGGGATAGATCTAAAAATTTTAATATGGAGGGGCTAAATTTTAGATTAAGTATTTTATTATTTTTTATTTCATAAAAATAATTAACATATAATTATTGAGTTAATTTTTTAAAAGATTTATCAATATATACATATAAAAAAGTTATAAATTCTTTTTCACATCAACAGTATAAATATAATAACTTCAATAGTATATTAGAAAATTATAAAATACAATAATTGATAGTGTGTTTAGTTAAAAAATTATCACGTATCTTATTAATTAAAATTAATTTTTTTCAAAAATTTTGAAAAATTTGAAAATAAATTATAAATTATAAATTATTTGAAAGACACGATACGTTTATAGAATACAAGATATATTTTTTTTAACAACGTAAATTTAGAAAAAAAATGAGTATTTTTTTTATAAGAAAAGATTATCTAAAATATACAATATGATTATCAAAACATAACTACATAAGTCATTATTAATATTCTATATAATAATATAAATGTTAAACATGTTAATATAAAAAAATAAAAAAAAATAGATATAAAAATTATTATATAAAAACTAATTTGAAAAGTACAAAAACTTGAAGGTATGATATTAAATTATTTAAATAAAAAATATTAGTGACAGACATAAATCCATCACATAATAAAAAATTATATATATATATATATATATATATATATATATTATACAATATTTTTATTTCTTTAAATATATATCTTATATATAAATATAATTTTTTAAAATTTTAGAAAAAAACCCTCTAAGTCAGTTCCTAGTTATAGTACTTATTTAAGTATTATTAAGTTATTAAAGAATTATTTTTTATTAAATTTTTTTATTTTTTTAGTGTGTTTGATAAAATTTAAACAATAAAAATACTAAAAAAATTCAAAGAAAAGCCTTTTTTTTCCTAAAAAATATTTTAAACATAATAAATAAATAATCTTAAATGACTCTTGGGGAAACAACTACATATTAATTAATGGAGAGGATTTCATGGGCTATGCTCAAACCATATAAAGGTCTTTTTCGAGATTTCCTTTAAAGAAAGTCCACACACAACCTTAAAAAAAAAAAAAACAACCCAATTCTTTTAAAAATTAAAAGATAATTAATCACCTAATTCACTCAATTAATTATTCTCGTAACGAAAATATTTGGTAACCAAAGAAAATCAGCAAAAAACAGATATAATTTGTCTTATTTAGCATTCATTAATTGTTGCGATAATTAATTAATGCTAAATAAGACAAATTCTGGCTGTATTTTTTGTCTACTTAACATTAGCCTTCACGTAATTACTTCATGTGTTTTCGACAAATTCTTACTAACGCTGTTGTCACTCAGTTCATTTCTCTTCTTATCACATCAACACTAACACGTGTCATTTGTAATATGTGTCCACATCGTTTCAGCATGTGTGAAAAATTTTCATTTCAGCACCATAGCATGACCCTTTTATATCTATACCAATATATAAAGGCAATATTAGAGTTTGGTGTCCAATTTTGGTAGACATCATTGCCCTCAAATAATTTATTTTACAAACTAAAATTATGGACAAAATAGTAAAAATATATTTTTGTTTTTAATTAAAAATTATTAACCCACAAAAAAGTCAAATAACTACCCACTAAAATGAAAACAGTTTTGTTACTTCTATTAACTTCCTACTAAAATGAAAACAGTTTTGTTACTTCTATAAATATAACAACACATCTTCCATTGCCTCCATCCACTGCAGTTTGGATTTTACTTTTCTATATTTTTCTTGTTGTTTGGTTCTTCTCCTTCCTTCAACACTCTCGCCTCCATCCTCTTCCATTGCATTCATCCACTGCAGTTACAAATTTTATTCAGTTACTACTTTTACGCATAACATTCACTTATATCTCTTCTTCTCTTTAGTTTACTTATCTAATCTATATTTTTAGTCATTTCTCTGCTTTTTTAATTTATTCCCAACTTTTGACGTATGAAAATAGTACTGTATCTCTTTTTGTTTTTATCAATTAATTAGATTGATATATAATATTTAAATGTGGCAAGATAAGAACTATGTTATACATTTTTTATTGTTTTAATCTTTATGATTATTTTCTTCTCTTTATTTTTCTATCTCATGAGCCATGTAAGTTTTAATTTATTATTTTTCATATATATTATACGTCTAACAACAATATATAGAGTTAATACAGAGAATTGACTATGACTTTGGTGTCTAATTTTTTGGACTATATTAATCCTACAATAAACTATTTTGAAAACTAAATTATAAGGACAAAATAGACATAAAATTTGTTTTGAAAAATCCAATAACTTCCTACTAAAATGACAGTTTTAAAAAATGTAAGACAGTCTGCAAATTGCTAATAAATAAAAAGAAAATGAACTGGTATGAATATCAATATCTTCACATTCTTCATCATCTTCATGCTTTGTTAATTCTATGTTAGTTTTAGTTTATATCGTTTGTTCTATCAATATCTTCATGCTTTGTTTAATTCTATGTTAGTTTTAGTTTATATAGTTTGTTCTGTCAATGTCTTCGCATTCTTTATCATGTTCATATTTTGTTTAATTTTATATTAATTTTAATTTATATCCTTTTGTTTTGAGTACGTGATCCTTTCAATAGTTTAGTTTTTACTTTTTTGTATTTTTCTTGCTGTTCTGTTATTCTCCTTTCTTCAACACTCTCACCTTCGTCTTCTTCCATTGCCTTCATCAACTACAGTTGTTAATTTCATTCAGTTTTCAGCGATTACTACTTTCACATATAACATCCACTTATGTCTTTTCTTCTCTTTAGTTTACTTATCTAATCTATATTTTCAATCATTCATCTGCCTTTTTAATTTATTCTCAACTTTTGACATATGAAAATACTACTATGTCTTTTTTTTTTTATTTGATATGTGTTTTATGTTTTTTATATGTCCTTACCTATCACTAATTGAATGAAAGAGTTCCATAAATATTTTGTTAACTTATTTTTTTTAAATTACTTTGTAATAATATTTTTTAAATTTTTAAAATATTAATTATGTAGAGTATTATGTTCAAAATTTGAATACATAAATATTTACTTTGAAAATAAATTAAATTATTAATTTTATCTATCACAATATTATTTATTTTGCATATTGGCTAAGTTATATGATTGGCATGTATATATAGGACGCAAGAAAATTCGCACCCATCAAAGATTCGTTAAAAATATTAATATGTTAATTTTCTAAACTATCTAAGCTATTAATTATGTAGAGTACTGGATTTGATATTTAATTATATAGAGTACTATGGTTGACATTTATTAATTTTCTAAATTGTATTGCAAAAAAATTAGTTAATTTTATATTATTTATTTGTCACATAATTAACATATAACAGATAAAAAAAAGCCTACACCTATCAGTAGAATGAAAAATTCTCACACATATTTTGTTTACTTCTTTTTTTTATTTGTAATCTATTTTACATTGGATAATATTATTTTTATTAATTATTAGTTCGACATATAACACAACAAATGTAGCAATATAAAAACTTTGTTAATTGATTTTTTAAATGATCTGATGACCTAAGATAAGAATTTTGTTAATTGATTTTGTTAATCTCTTTTTTATTTTTAATCTATTTTATATTAGATAATATTATTTTTTATTAATTATTAGATTTACATATAACATTTAAATGTGGCAAAATAAAAACTATGTTATACATTTTTTATTGTTTCAACCTTTATAATTATTTTCTTCTCTTTATGTTGCTAACTCATGAGCCATGTAAGTTTTAATTATATATATATATATATTCTATTTTTTAAACCATTTTATTTTAATAGATTTTTTAATTAATTTATTTTATTGTATTTTTCTTTTACTTTAAAAACTTTAGGGGTCTAATGATCTTCCGTTTAAACCATTCCAATTATACAATCAAAAAGTAGTTCAAGAGAATAGGTTTGAATTTTGGTAATTTATTAAGTCTAATTTTTATACAAAAGGTTAAAAATATTCTGAATTTAAAAAACTATTTAATAATAAAATTGAGTTTGTTCAAAATCGTAGATAGAGAAAAAAAAGTTAAAATTTTTTAACTAATTACAAAAATTCACCACCATCAAAGTCATTAAATTTGAGTATATTAAGTGAGGATTAATAAGAAGCAAACTAGAACGATAAATCTAAAATTTTTCAAAACTATTTTATGAACAAACAAAATAATAAAAAGATTCGCATTAGATTATGAAAGTTAATCTCATCCTTATAATAATACAATGGCATTATTTCAAAACATGTAAAATAAAATAATAAAATGCACTTAAATTAATGTGCACAATAAAATAAATATAAAACTTAGATAGTAGCAGTCAAATATGAATAGAAATGGTTGCCTTTTGTCCCAATGTACTATATTAAATTGCGACTTAAATTTATAATTATTAGTTTAAAAACTTACAATTATGTATTTTTTTATTATTTTAGTTAAAAGTAATATATGTTGATATTGTTTTTTAGGATTATTGACATCAAATTTTGATAATTTGAAAAAAAAATAAATGCTTTATATCTTACTTCTTTTAACAAAACTTCAACAACTTATAAAAGTTAACAGAACAGATAGTTATAAATCAAAGTGATAGACAAGATTGAAAGTTGCGATAATAATACTTGGTGATAATTAATTACGGTCGGGTGAAGAGAAGGTGGAAGGAGAAGAAAAAAATGAGAAAGGAGAACAAGGTAATATAATAATGGCGATGAGACCATGACAAGTATGTGTATAAAGAATAATAATAAGAAAAAAAAAGTGTTAGATATAATAAAGGGATATAATAAAATATAAATTAATAATTTTGAAAAAATAACAAAATCAAAAATAATTTAAAAAAATTAAATATAAAATTAAAAAGAAAATTAAAATATTTTTTATCAATTAGAATTATTCATGAAGATAAATAATAATGTTTTAAATACAAATTTTTATCTCGACTTCAAATTAAATACTATTAAAAATAAATAACTAAACTTAATAACGTTTATAAATAGTTAATTTGTAAATAATGTTTTTAAATTTTTATTTTGATTTTGTTACCGATAATAACAACATACTAAATTTGTTTAATATCTTATTTAATTTAAATTTATAAATTTTATACGTTCTAAAAGTTAATTTGATAATTTGGATAAAAATTTTAAATGCTTTATGTCTTACTTCTTTTAGCGAAACTTCAACAACTCATAAAAGTTAATATAATAGATGGTTATAAATCAAAGCGATAGACGAGATTAAAAATTGCGATAATAATACTTGGTAATAATTAATTACGGTCGGGTGAAGAGAAGGTGGAAGAATAAGGAAAAAATGAGAAAGGAAAACAAGAAAATATAATAATGGCGATCAGATAATGATAAGTATGTGTTTAGAGAAAGATAGTAAGAGAAAGAATAATGTTTAATATAGTAAGGGAATATAATAAAAATATAAATTAAAAATTTTAAAAATAATGAGATTAAAAAAATTTAAAAATTAAATATAAAATTTAAAAAAATAAAATATTTTTTAACAATTAGAATTATGCACGAAGATAAAGAGTCTTTTGAATATAAATTTTTATGTCGGTCTCAAATTAAATACTATTAAAAATAAATAATTAAACTACTTAATAACGTTTATAAATATTAAATTTGTAAATAATATTTTTAAATTTATATTTTGATTTTGTTACACATAATTTTTAATTGAATAATATTGGAGTGTTTAAATAATTATTTTTATGGTCAATAAATTGACAGTTTTTCAAAACTCGAAAAGTTATTGATAAAGAGATGTATGATGAATTATGAATGATTTTTTCTAAATACATAATTTTTATACTCTCCTATTTTTTTATTAATTATTCTTACAGTTTGATATTTAAAACAAAAAAAAAAAATAAGCACTCACATTTATTCTATCTTTCACTATTTATAAAAAAATGAAGGCCTCTTTATATTCAGATTCATATTTTGACCTACCACTTAAAATATATGAAGACAAATATGAATATTCATGACATTTAAGTAAAAATTATTTTTTGTAAATAACTAACATATATCTTGGTTTATGTATACTCTTTTTGAATTAGAACAATGTTATTATCATTTTTTAAACTATATTTTTTCTGATAATATATATACCTCTCTATTGCGAGCTTTTATAATTTAATATTTTAAAAAAATTATAGTAATTTTAATTTTAATAAAATATGATATAAGTAAAGTCACGTCAATATTAAAATAAAAAATACTTATCTAATAAATTTAAAGAGGGAATAATATATTAACAAAAAAATAAAATTAATTTTTTAAAAATAATAGAAAAGCGGCTGAATAAGCACGATAGTGCCTGTTGAGCCGCTAGCAATTATCTATAACAATATATAATGGCAATACATGAGTTTGGTGTCCAAAATTTTTTTCCAGTATTACCCTTTATAATCAACTTCTCCACTTAATGTCAGTTATCTCTGAAAAACTCCCATCACTCCACTTGGCCACTTGACGTAATTTTCACCTGTCACTTCTTACCCATTTTTCTCTCCCATTTTTTTCAATTTTTTTTATTCAGTGAGTTCTGCTTGACAGTTGTTATATAAAATATTTATTTAAAAATATTGGTAATTTTTTATTTAATTTATACTGTAAATAATAATGTTTTATGTAATTTTATTTTATTTAATATCAAATAAATTTATATTTGAATTTTTTTTTATTCTTTTCGAATTGAAATAGTCCCATTGCATGATTGACAACTTTGATTTCTATTATAATAACTATTTTTTCTATTATTTTTTATTTACTATTTTTTTATTTTTGTCATAATAATTATTTTTTTATCTATACCAATATATAATGGGATAGAAAAGTTTGGTATCCAATTTCTTCTCCCTATTTTACCACGTCCTCAATTTTTTATTTTTTTATAAAAAAAGAATTTATCTCACGACAGAGTATTAAACTGATTCATTTTCAACCCACGACATATTTTAAAACTGATTTACTTCCAATAAAAAAACTGCTCCCACTACGTACTCAATTTAAAAACTGAAATCCCAACAGAATTAAATACTTTTTCACTTTCAATTTTGGTCTCGCAAACATTTTTCTTCTCTGCATCTTGCTATCTTTCTGACAAATAGAAATGGAAACTTCACAAAATCAACAATCACGTTAACGTCCAATTTTGGTCTCGCAAACCTTTTTCTTCTCTGCATCTTGATATCTTTTTGACAAATAGAAATGGAAACTTCACAAAATCAACAATCATGTCAACGTCGATCCACTTGAACAAAATATGTTAGGCGGAAACTTCACAAAATCAACAATCACATCAACGTCGACCTACTTGAACAGAATATACTAGGCGAAGAAGACAACGTGATCGAAGAACAAAGACAGCAACTTATCGGGAGATGATTCGACAAGAAAAATAAGTTGTCATATCAACTGACTCCAATTCCAACTCCAATGCCAAACGCAGGTAGAGGTACTCGATTAACTACAAACATAGGAGTAGCTCGATTGACTATAATTAGACAAATGAGCAGAGTTACCACCCATCATCAATTTGATACCGGTAATACGATAACTAATTTTCTTTGTTATGAATTCAATTAGTTTTTAATAATTATATTTTACTTTTGAAACATACAGGAATGGAAGCGTATGACAATGGAACAGGCACAAGTAACAGAAATCTATAACAATATATAATGTGGATACGGAGTTTTCGTATCCAAATTTACTTTCTAATGTTGCCCTTAATGATAGAGATTCTCCCGTACATGCGCCAGTTACTTTAGATAAAAGAACTTTCACCGTTAACAGCAACACGTGTTCTTCTATCTTATTTTCATTCTATATTTCACTAATAGTTGTAGAAATCGTAACATCTTCTTCAATTTTTTATTCCCATAATTTATCCATTTAATTAATTTTATCCGTTTTCAATTTTTTTACTTCTCTTTCCAAGTCTGAATGTGCTTGTCTGTATGTAACAATTATTTGGATGAATTTTTGTAATTTTCTGAACTAAATAATGACTATGCCAAATATTGATTTTCGACGCCATGTATGAAAGGAGGAAAAAAATAATTAGGGGTGATAAATAATTTTTTATGGATCTTATCGTTTTATTTTGGGTATATTCTTTATGTGAGTACTTTATACCAAGTTTGATCTCATTATTCAATTTTTAGTGCTTTTCCTCTCACCATTAGGTGCACTCTTCTATATTATTACTGTTGCCATCATTATCCTTCCTTGAATATCGTAATTGTATTGTCTTCATCTTTTCCTCACTTTCATTCACTACAATTGCAAATTTTATACCATTTTACTGCATATATTAATTTCACGCATAACTTTCACCTTCATTTTTCTTTCTCTTCAGTTTACTTACCAAACTGTATTCATTCTTATATATTTTTAATCTGTCTTTCACATACAAAGTTTTCTCTCATCAATTTAATTTTTAAAAAAATATTTATTTTTTTATCTGATATTTATTTTTTAATTTTTTTTGACATGTGTATACCTATCAATAATGAACCGAAGAACTCTCATAAATTATTTTGTTAACTCATTCTTATATATTTTTAATTTGTCTTTCACATATAAAGTGATGAACAAAAATGAGAGCTGCCATAATGGTATTATGGTAATTGATTGCAGTTGTGGTTAATAGAAGAAGAAAACAAGAAAAAAATAAAACAAGACAACATAATAGTGACGATGAGACGATAATACTAATAGTTATCCATGTAAAAAGAATGATAAGAAAAAATGATAGTATATAATATGATGCGATGATATAATCAAAACAAAAATTAATAATTTTAAAATAATAATAAAATTAAAAATAATTAAAGATGTTTAATATAAAATTAAAAAAAATATTTTTTTATCTATTCGAATTATACATAAAAATAAAGAATATTTTGAATATAAATTTTTAAATTTGCTTCAAATTAAATAAGATTGAGAAAATAAATAAATTTAATATATAAATAACTAATTTGTAAATCATGTTAGTAAATCTTTACCTTAATTTTAGTATACATAATAATAATATAACTTTTTACCCTTTTTAATTTAAATTTAATTATTTTATATTTTTTACATATCTTAAATAATTTAAAATATTTTATTTTTTATAATTAATTTTTATTTATTGATATCAAATTTATAATTTTAAGAATAAAAAAATAAAAATATTTTTTTAACTCAATAAAAAAGCAGCTGCTTTTCTATTGTTTTTAAGAAATTAATTTTATTTTTTTGTTAATATATCATTCACTCTTCAAATTTATTAAATAAATATTTTTTATTTTAATGTTGATGTGACTTTATTTATATTATATTTTATTAAAATTAAAATTACTATAAACCAAAATATAATTCAAAAAATAATGATAATAACATTATTCTGATGCAAAAAGAGTATATATAAACTAAAATACATGTTACTATGTTAGTTATTTACAAAAGATAATTTTTATTTAAATGTGAGATAAAAATACTATTATTTTAATATTAAATTAAAAAAAATATTTTTTTATCTATTAGAATTATAGATAGAGATAAAAAATGTTTTGGATATAAATTTTTAAATTTGTTTCTAACTAAATAGGTTAAAAAATAAATAAATTTAATAATATTTATAAATAACTAATCTTTAAATAATATCAATAAATTTTTATATTAATTTTATTACACATAATAGTAAATTAATATTTTTTTAATCTTACTTTTTAATTTAAATTTATTTTTTTAATATTTTACATGTTAAATAATTTAAGATATTTTATTTTTTTATAATTTTTTTTTAATTATTATTAAATTTATAATTTTAAAATAAAAATATAAAATTAATTTCTTAAACTCAATAGAAAAGCAGTGCCGGTGAGCCGCTAGTATATATAGAGAGAGAGGGGGTCAGGTTGCTTATACGGTTATATTCCTTCTTTGGGCTGCAATCCTTCTCAAGATCTTGAATAATGCAAGATGCTTTGTACGGGAGCTGCCATGTTTACTTTTTTTAATGGGGTTGAAATTGTAAATTTGATAACTTGAGAAATCAAGCCAGTCAGATTCAGTGAACTGATAACCGGAGCTACATGAATTTCAATTCCTTTGGAACAGTCTAGTGAATTGATCACAATAAAAATAAGGGGAAAATGTGAACACAAGTCACACGAATCGAGAAATGAGACAAAATTTATCAGTTGTATTCCTCAGTTGCTTTGTCTGTTTTTCTGGCAGAATTACATTAACATGCCACTTTATCAGAAACAGGATACATGAGAAATTACAAGTTTTATCTGCAAAAAATTAATCATTTTGACATACCCCGAGATATCTTAACCAATAGATTCATTTACTAGATTACATGAAACTAACAAAACTATATAGATCTAAGTACACTGAGAAAAAAAGAAAAAGAAAAAAGAATCTGGTTTTGCTGCTGGTAAGGGAATCAACTCGTAAACTCACGAGGATTTACTCCTAAAGTTCTAAGCTCTTTGTGGAGACCTAAACTTGTAAACTTCTAATAATAATTTACGAGTTAACACGAGAATTTGATAATCTAATTTGGTTCCTCAAATAAGGCCACTAACTGGTGAAGTGCTAATATTTTGCATTTCCTTGTTAGCTTCAAAAGTTTCACTGCTCATAGCACTCTTCCTCCTTGGCCTTGCTTCTCCGAGCATCATTATCACATCTCTCATGGAGGGTCGATCTTTTGGTAGTTTTGCAGTGCAAAGAAGTGCTATTCTGAGAACCAAAAGCATCTCTTCTTGAACATGCTTGGAGCTTCCTACACTAGGGTCTAATGCTTCTTCTAAGGATTTATTCTCTATTTTCCTTCTAATCCACCCTACTATATCTATTGATTCTCCAAATTCTGGATCCAAGGGCCTCTTTCCTGTTAGAAGCTCCAGTAATACTACTCCATAACTGTAGATATCTATCTTTTCATCCACATTCAATGAGTATCCATATTCTGCAAAATAATGAAGCACTTAGATAGTTGGCAACGTGAATCTTATGCATCTGAGAAAGAGAAAAGTTATTTTGACTAATCTTCATATAAATCATATGAGGAAAGGTCGATTTTGTCCTTCAAGTTGCACTGGTGTTAGTTCTTGCAATTTATGGAAAAAGAAACAGCCTAATGTAGAATTTAGAGAAGGACTGCATCCAAAGAGTGTCATATAGACAATCTAACATAATTACATATTAGTGGCTGCTCTCACGGCTTGAATCCGTGCCCTTGAGGTCACACGGACAACTATTGCTCCAAGGTATGGAAACGTGTTTAAAAATAAAAGGCATATGAAATAAGTGGGATACTAACAAAATGGTTATCTTGGTGGACTAATTTGAATATATATTCTTGATTGATGTTACCCTAGACGTCAAGTGGAATGTTATGACATAGTGATGTATAAGTGTTTAAGGACTAACATGATTCACATTTGCAATTTTATCAGAGACTAAAGTTAACCCCTACTCTAAATAACATGATGCTTTTATTCAATCCTAATAACTATGCTGTCATTGCTATGATCTTTTTGTCCATCGTACTTGTTAAGCTTTCTAAAAACAAAGTAAATATTAATCCTACATAAAGTGAAAGTAAATTCTCACCTGGGGCAATGTATCCGTAGGATCCAGCAATCATGGAGACAGTTTCATTCTTATGCATCATCATCTTGGCTAACCCGAAATCAGCTATTCTTGCCTCGAGATTCATGTCGAGCAGTATGTTACTCGACTTGATGTCTCGATGGATAACGGCCGGATGACAATCATGGTGAAGATAAGCGAGCCCCTGCGCGACTCCCAGAGCAATGTTATACCTCGAAACCCAATCCACAAGCAATCTTCCAGCTTGCTTGCCATGCAAGGCATCCCCAAGGTTTCCATTGTGCATAAACTCATAAATGATCATCAAATCAGTGTCATTATAAAGAAATCCTAATAGCCTAACAATGTTCCTATGCCTTAGCCTCCCTAGAAGATTCACCTCGCCGACAAGATCATCGCTGCTTCCCACTTCAATATCAGATCCTGATCTCCACAATTTCTTGACTGCAACAACGGTACTTGATTGTGCTATCTCGGCCTTGTAGACAACGCCGGTTGCCCCCATTCCAATCACATTTGTTTCCTTGACGCAGGACAGAATATCAGTACTTGTAAAATCAACCCTCTGAAATGCCATCAATCGCCACGGCCACCGTTTGTTACCCTTATAAAATCCATTTGGGAAGAAGCACAATCCATTGGTGTACCATCTCATGTATAATGATCTTGCAGCTAAAATCGCAATGGCAACAGCAAAGATTGTTGATACTCCAATGATCCATCCTAGAACAATATGCTTTGTATATGAATTTCCATGGCTTGACGAATATGAAGAGGATTTGGCACATGGAGGGAGAACACCACCACAGAGGCCGGCATTGCCAGCGAGATCATTCGGATTAATCGCTCTTAGCACACCATTTGCAGGGACAGGGCCTTCTAGCTTATTGTACGAAACATTGAATGTTTCCAACGCCGGCGACATACCAAAGTTTTCAGGTATTTTACCAGTCAGAGAATTGTTAGCAAGATCAAGAATGGACAATGTAGGCATGCTCGCTATTGCTTTCGGAATTTCTCCAGTCAATTGGTTGTTCTGCATGTTTAATCTCACCAATTTCTTACACGAACCAATGCTACCCGGAATTCTTCCAGATAAGCAATTGGAAGAGAGATCAAGGACACCAAGCAAGGGACAGTCCTGCAACTGATCTGGTATTTTTCCTTCCAAGTTGTTGTTGGAAACAATGAAGGTCTGAAGATTTGTAATGGAGAAAATCATCGAAGGAAGCGAATAACAGAGCTTGTTTCTTGAGAAATCAATGAAAGAAAGCGACGTTGAAGAAGCAATGTCATCCGGAATTCCACCGGTGAGAGTATTGTTAGCCAGTTCCAATCTCTGAATCTTCTTAAGCTTGCCAAAACCAATAGGAATCGTCCCTGAAAGAAAATTGTTGTGAATCCGAACGCGAACGAGGGAAGAACACGAGGATAAACTTGCTGGAATTGGACCAAAGAAACCGTTATTAAAGAGTATAAGCTTGGTAAGATTCCCCATGGTGCAAAGATTCTCTGGAATCTCACCAGAGAATGAGTTGGATGATACATCTAACCACTGCAATGGTGAATTCTTTCCAAGGTTTCTAGGCAATGTCCCTGTCAATGAATTGTTCCAAAGCTCAAGAACCTGCAAATGATTCAAATCTCCGATGCCGGCCGGAACCGGACCGGTTAACCGGTTTCGCATCAGATTCAGTAGCTGAAGATTCTTGAGCTGACTAATTTCATCTGGAATCTTTCCAGATAAAATGTTATCCGAAAGATCCAAGAACATTAACGAACTCATGTTTCCGATTTCCGGCGGAATTTTCCCGCCAAAACTGTTCTTGTACAAGAAAACCGTCTCCAAAAACTTGAGTTTCCCCAACTCTTTTGGAATTTCACCGCCAAGATTCCCTTCTGCTATATCAAGATACTTCAGATTCGTGAGGTTACCGAATTCCGACGGAACTCCACCGTCGAATTCGTTGTATCCGATTATCATAAACTCCAGGGAAGACAATTTTCCGATCTCCGCCGGAATTTCGCCGGTGAGATTGTTCCCGGAGAGTCCGAGATACTTCAAATTTCGCAGTTCACCAAACGATTTAGGAATGGAACCTTCGAAGAAGCTTCCTCTAAGATCAAGTGTTTCCAACAAAGAAAGATTTCCAATCTCCTCTGGAATCAAACCTGAGAAATTGTTGCTTGACGCATTCAGAGTCACAAGCTGCGAAGAAACCGTTGGAATTGGAAACTCGCCGGTGAAGAAATTCTGACTCACGTCAAGAACCTTCAGTGTGGTGACGCTAACTACGGATTTGAAGAGTGATGAGTTGAATCCATTGCAGCAGAAGTTGAGAGAAGTGAGGCTCTTGAGTTTTGTTACGTCGTTGGAAACAGTGCCAGTGAGATTCATGTGAGAGAGATCAAGCTTTTGAACGGATCCATTTGAGTTGCACCATACACCAGTCCAGTTACAGTGATGAACTGGAACTGCACCGTGCAGTTTCCAATCCTTGAGGCTGTTGAATGGATCAATGAGACCTTGTTTTATGGAAAGCAATGCAGATGTTTCATCGTTATGAGCAAAACAAGAAGAGAATGAACCAATGGTATAGCATATGAGTATGATGATGAGAAGGAATGAAAACTGTGTTTTCAGTTGCATGTTAGTTATTGTATGTGTTTGAATTATTCTTGTGGTTTTTGAGAAATCTATCTCTCAATTTTTTTTTGCACCATCTGTGAAGACAGTGTGTGTGTGTCAGTAGTGAAGGAGAATGGTGGTGGTGGTGTGTGATGTGGGGATGAACACAACAATGACACAGATAGTGATGTGTCTAGTTTTGGTAATATTATGCTTATGAGTTATGATTTGGCATATGAGTAAATATGATCATGATATTATATTATGTTATTATGACAAGGCCAATAATATAAATAGGCTTGTTCAATTATTTTTTGACGTCTGACGATATATATTATTTGCATTTATTTTTATCTTGTACTAACATATCTATTAATATAATTTTACATATTAATTCGTCCATCATGTATAATTAAAAATTCACAAACAAAAACATCAAAGATCAACGAATATAGTTATTTTGTTTAGTTGTACTCTGTTAACAATTTCAATTTCAACTCCAAGAAAATAATTACCAATAAGCCTTTGTCAGGATGCTTAAAAGATAAAAAGAAAAGAAATAATCTGTTCCACTCAAGAAAAGTAAGTATTGTAAATCAGCTCTATTTTTTTCTTTAAGCTTTACCTCATCCTGCAAGTAAATAAGGAACTTAAACTCTTTTCGAGTTATCAGACAAACATTTAGAAGATGATTGATTGTCCATAGCAATAAAAGCATTGTGAACGTGCATACAAAATATACAAATATATTTTACATCAGTGTCATAGTGTTAATGTTCAGGTGTGAGGAATGTATAAAGTTAGTCCTATATCAAAAAAAATAAGAAAAAGTGAAGAATTTATAAAATAAGAGATCCATTAATTTATTATTTAACATTTACTGGTTATTATCTAACATTTACTAATCCTATATTTATGTCTAAAATTATATTGTTTTTATATTTATGTGGCAGCAATTCTATTTTATTTCGCTATATATCTATTATTTACTGTGGTAAAGAATCTAATTAATAATTTTTTTAAAGTTAATTAATTTAAAATCAAAATCTTTGAGAATGTAATTGTCATTTTGCTCGTAAAATATTTTTAAGTCCCTGACCTTCATAAAACTTGGACAAATCAGTCCCTGACGGAGGCATTTGGACGGATCAGTCCCTGATGGAGGCATTTGGACGGAGAGACTGATCCATTCAAGTTTTGTGAAGATCAGGGACTTAAAAGTATTTTTCAATGGTAAGGGACGAAAATGTCTGCAGGACAAAAGGCCAGGACCTATTTGTCATTTTTTCTAAAATAAAAAACCATTATAAAATTTATAGTTAATATAAAAATAGAAAGAATATGCCAATTGAATATGAAAGAAAAGTATATTTCTCTCTTCTTTTTTTGTCACCAGAAAAGTATATTTCTCTTTGTCGTTTGTATTTCAGAATCAGATGGCAGTGTTTTATACTTTACATAGTTACAGACTACAGTGAAGCATTTGGACTTATTGGAAGTTTCTCCGACATAAAACATGGGAGAGAATAAATGAGAAGTATTCTGACTTTTTTTATCCCCGGTTTGGTTTGTTCTTTTCTTCTTTCTTTCTTTTTAGTTAGGACTTAGGACTTAGGAGGCAAGATCGCTTTGGTAATTTTATCCAAAGAATTATAAAATGTATTTTATGTTAAAATTTTTAATATATAAAAATATTGGATTTGAATCCTCTAATATTTGAATTTCACTTTAAAGAGTAAAGTGTGATCTCTCATCATTGATTTTATAAGTGAGATTAATAATAAATATGAAAGAGAAATTATTTAAAAGTAGAAGATCACACTTTACTCTTTAAAGTAAAATTTAAATTTTAGAGGATCCAAATCCAAAAATATTCACATGCATGCAATGGTCTTATTTTCGTTCTCTTGCGTTCATCGTTTTTGTTCCAAACAATTTAACTATTATTTTTCATGTTTCTTTTTCTGAACATTTGATCTACCCCACCTTTCTAGTTTCTATTTTGAAGCCTCAAATGGAATGCTTTTAAATATTTTCCTTAAGTAAACCAATTATTATATAACGATAATATATTAGGAAGACAAAAAAAAAAACCGCAAGAACTTGTTAAAATTTAACCAAATGACATGCAACTGAAGGCTTGATATTTCGTTTGACCAACGAGTTTAAAACAAAAATTAAAAATAAAATATATATGGGAACACTTTTATAGTATTAGAATCTTTAAAGTGAGATACATTTCATAATTATTTTTGGTAAAATTATCGGTGGCCTTTCTGTTAAAGAGAACTACCAAATTTTAAGCCTACGAATCAATATCTTACATTTAAAGTCAATGCCAAATTTCTTGATGCATTGTTGCATTAAGTTTAATTAGTGTATCGTAAGTTCGTAACATTGTTTAAGATATTAATTTCAAACTTAATGGAGGAAGTGAGGAACAATAATATGGCAGATATTGTAGTTTCTTCCTTTTCAAAAATTGATCATGAAGATTGTTTCTATTCTATTATTTCTTTATTGTGAATCCATTTTGTATGGCATAACCTTCTAGCTAAGAAGATTGAGAATAAAGGAATGAAATAACTTATACGTTTTTTATCCTGCAATTTAACTAGTATGGTTTGGATATATTTAAAAAAAAAAATTACCAAATGTATAACTAAGTATGCCGATGAGATAGTTAACTAAGGAAACGTTATAATAACCTGTTTGAGCTTTCATTTAGCAGCTTTCTAGACTTTTCCGTTTGAGTTTCATATTTCCATTCAGGATAAATAATGATATTTGAGTAAAGTTTCTCTTTTTTTTTCAAATAAATAAAACCCATCATCAATGAACTGCGCATCATGTTTGATGATCAAGAGAAATGTATATAAATAAAAAAATATATAATCATGGTATGCATATATAAAAAATAAATCACCAAATTAAATCAGTCAGTTATATATATAAAATATATATTAAAATATAAAATATTAGTTTTATTATACATCTAACTTTTTTTAGCAATTAAATTTAATTAAATTGATTTAAATTCAACAAAAACTAATTTTATTAGTGTGGCCTATTTATACGCTCTAACTCTCCAACTAATAACGTAAATGGTCATATCTTATGTTCCTCTTTTTTTTTTTTAACGTATTTTTTTTCATCATCGTTCTTTTATTGCTGCTGTTGTTGTTATATTTTTTTTGTTTTTTTCCCTCTTTCTTCGGATTTTGCAGTTTTATGTGTTTTTTTTTTTTTGATTTTTTATTATTATTTTTTATAAGAGAGTAAAATAAGAAGAAATATGAGAAGGTAAAATAAAAAGGAGAAGATAAACAAGAAAAGAAGAAGATGATGATGATGAAGAGGAGGAGGAGGAGGAGTTTTGAATTATGCAGAATTTATAAGAAAATAACACCGAAATTTTTTAACCGTGACACATAAATTTTTTAATTTTGATGCCGAAATTTCTTAACCGTGACACAAGTTTTTGTTAAGAGGATGAAACAAGAATTATGAGAATGTGAAAATATAAGAATGTGGGAAAAATTTTTGAATTGTGTTGAATTTATCAGAAAAAATAATACCGAAATTTTTTAACTGTGACGTAAAAATTTCTTATTGACATCGAAATTTCGCTAAAAAATACAGAAATGTCTTCTTTAATGCCGTATTTTTTCTTCATATTCTTCTTTTTTTCTTTCTTTTATGCTGTTATTACTTCCTCTTTTAAGAGCATTGCTTCTTATATTAGACTTGAATGAATATGTTTGTACTGTATGTATTACAATCTTATTTAGTTGAATGAGTGCATGTTCACACTTATTGGATTGAACTCTTACTAAAAACAAAAATAGCACTGAAATTTGTTTAAATTGACACCAAAATTTAAATACAATGATACAGAATCTTATTGAATTGAATTCTTAACAAAAACAAAAATAGCATTGAAATTTGTCTAAATTGACACCAGAATTTAAATACAATAATACATAATGTAAAAAGTAAATTGCCTACTAAAAAATCACATTGACTTTATAGAATGAAACAAGATAGCACCGAAATTACTTAAAATTGACACCAAAAGTTCAGTAACATGACGTAAAAAATTATTAAATCTTTCTAAAAAATATTACACATTTTATGAATTGAATGTTTATCGCATATATAAAATAACACATAAAAACTAAAAAATAATATCGAAATGTCTTCACTTTAATACCAAATTTTTTAACTAAATAATATGACAGAACTAAGAATTTATTTCATGAAAACTTGAATTGCAGATTCACAAATTTTAATAGAAAAAGAGAATAAATGAAAAATCTGTAGATAATATATACAGCAAAATTAAGCAGAATAAGCGCAACAATTTGAAAGAGAATTAATAGTAGCATTTACGTATAAGAAGAAGACGACGTATTTGATATATAAAACAACACATAAATTTCTAAAGAATAACACTGAAATATCTTCACTCTAATACTGAAATGTCTTCACTCTAACACCGAAATATCCAACTAAATGATGTGATGAAACTAAAAAATTATTTCATGAAGATTTGAGTTGCAGATTTACAAATTTTGATTGAAACAAATAAGTGGACAAAACTATGGATAACATAGCGAAATTAACCAAAATAAGTGCGAAAATTCGAAAGAGATTTACGTATAAAAAGAAGACGACGATAACAAGGACGACGACGACGACGACGATGATGATGATGATAGAGGAGGAGAGAAAAAATTCAACTGAAAAAAAAAAGAAAGAGGAGGAGAAAATTCAATTGAAAAAAAAAAGGAGGAAGATGAGGAAGAAGAGTTGGTACTAGTGGTGGTGATACCAAAGATAACGAAAGAGAAATAGGAGGAAAAAAGAGGAGAAAAAAAAATAAGTATTAACAGCACGAGTGTAAAGAAGAAGAAAACAACAATGATAAGAGCGTGCAATATAATACATTATTATAATAATTTAATTAGACTTGATTAAATTTAATTAAATATTTTACTTAATTATAAAATTTTATGATAATTTTAATCAATTATAAATGATGTAATTCCACACTAGTGTTTTTAACAAACCATGATTTTACCTTTTTTTTCCCCTAGCAGCTTATTTTGCCTATATTTTTATGAAATCCTGCTGGTTTCAAAACAAAATAATATATCGTTGTAATATAATGCTGCGAGCCATTATCGTCCATCATCAGCCACTTATACATAGTTTAAGCTTGGTTTAGTAAAATTAAAAAATATATATTTGTATTATTTTTAAAATACATATATTTTATTTTGTATTTGATAAATAAAAAAATTACATATTTATGTTTATATATTTTAAAAATTAAAAATATTTTTGAAAATATTTTTAAAAATATTTAATTTTTAAAATTATTTTATATTTATTAAAATTAAAAAATTTAATATAATAATAATTATTTAAGTTATTTTTATATTTATATCAAACATAAATTACATAAGTACTATATATTTTAAAAAATTCTCTTTCAAAAGTCAATTTTAAAGGGCCATCTAGGACTATAGCCATGAGTGGCATAAACGCATACACATTTATCATTGGCCACATAATAAAAGCAAATTCAATTGAACCAGCCAAAAGAGGAACCTACATTAAGCAATGTTACAAAAAGAGTAATTTACATAAATAAATAGTTTGAGATTAAAAATGATGTAAATATTCTAAACTAATTTTTATTATACATTCTGTTCTGAACATCTTTTTACGTTGTTTCAATATGATGTCAGATTTGATGATTAACTATTAAAAATTTACATTCATACCAATTAATGTTTAAGAGGATGAAACAACCTCTTTAAAAAAGAGTTAAATTGTTCAATAGAAAATTTACTCATTACTTATCTGAATATACCGTTGAGGGCTAATTTCAAGAGGATTGAAATTCGGAAGCCAGTGGTGGAGAAATTAGAAAACAAACTTTACAAGTGGAAGGCGGGAGTGCTATCAAAGGCGGGGACGCTTGACTATTATTAGGGTTATGCTTAATAATTTCCCTTCGTATTACTTGAGCATCTTCAAGTTACCGAAGACGGTAACAAAGAAGATCATATCCATTCAGTCAAAGTTTTTTTAGATGAGAAAGATGGTAAATCAAAACTTTCTACAGTAAACTAGAGTACAATACAAAAATCCAAGGAGTATGGAGACATAACAATAAAAAATGGGCTCTCTTGTTTAAGTGGTGGTGGAGGTATTCTTCTGAAGACAAGCCGATGTGGAAGAGAATAGTTGTTTCTTGTAATGGAGTATCTCTCTCGGAATCAGTTTAAGGGGAAAGACAATGCCGGTGGGACTGAGAGCTGCTGTCGCCGTCGCATACGAGGAGCAGAGAGTGAGAGAGAGGCGCGCAGAGTTCAAGGAGAGAGAAGCCGTTGTCGTTGTTATGCATATCCTTGTTTGGTTATGTACCTAAATATCCTCCAAGATTCTTGAAGAAAAATTTTTGTCCTTGTCGCTTGTTATTCCTTTCTAAAATCTTGTATCCTATTGAGTAAACTCGAGATTTGTTTTAATGTCACGTACGATCATTAGATATAACAAGCGATACGTTAGTTCTTAGGACATGGTTGGTGGATGCACTACAAGAAAACCGGTAGATAGCGGCGATAAACCGCTGCTAAATACAATATGCCAGTAGTTCTTGTAGCGGTTTTACGAGACGCTACCAAATGATCATATTTTGCAGCGATTTTTCGATAACCGCTGCAAAATGTACCTGTTTTGTAACGGTTTGCGGAGACGCTGCTAAATGTCTAGTTGTTGACTACATTGTTACTCGTTTTGCAGTGGTTTTTTTCCAATAGCTGCAATATTCTTTGTAACTTGAATTTTTTTTGTATAAACATTATTGCCTTCTTATAACTGTTCTAATCCTCGCTATTTTTTTTAATGAAAAAATAAGGTTCAAATACTGCAACTTAATTAATGCGTTAAATAAATTTTCAATTTTGTGTTACATAAAAAATAATTCATTAATTAAAAAAAATTATACATGAATAACTAAAAACGAATTTACGAACCAGATTTTCTCTTGTAGTATCAGCCATTTTGAGTTTTTATTTAACCATAACTGGTAACATAAAAATCAAGTGAACGTCCGATTTCATATACTCAAAACAAAGTTCAATGGAGCATAAAAATCTGAATTACTAAAGTAGACAAACAAGTTGTGAGTCAAAATTTCTCATCAACATCGTATTGACCTGGCCAGAAATACTCTGTCAAAAAAGCGCTGCAGTGACGTGATAACGGATCTGATAAGTCATCTCCAAACCATGGCATCTTGTTCAGATCGAAACCCTTTTTGCAGCATGTATGGCATCTTCTCTGTGTTGGGTGTTTAAAGTTTCATTGTCTTCTTCTGGAACCCTATTAAGCTCAACATCCATGGAGATGTCATATCCACCGGAGGAGATAGCATCTAAATCGTCTTCTGAATCAGTGTCTGCTCCATCTAGAGTGTCAGTAACTATTTCCCCCGAATATTCAACTGACACTGAATATATTAACATGCAACCAATAACATATTAATCTACTTAAAAGATAACGATAACTTCCAAGTCATTCTAGTTATTAAGGAAAAAAATTTCGGAATTATGGAAAGAGGACTTTCAAAATTAACAAATACAAAATTAACTATTACCGTCTCCTTCGTCAGTAGTTTGGACAGATTTATTGGAAAGAAGCTCTCTAATAGCACGTTCTATATACTTCAATTCCTCTTTAGAAGCAATCTCCAACTCAACACCATGCGAGTTATTAAAGTGCATCTGCACCATAATATAATGTATAGTTGATGGTGTATTTTGTAAAGCATATTGTGTCTCTGTAATTCACTTTCTGTGCTAGAAATTTATTTCCAACCTTTAATTCAGCAAGTATCTCTGCAGATATCCTACCAGCTACAAATGTCACAAAAACATAGCCAAATTTCTCCTCGTACCTTGATCCCCATTCATGAAGTTCCTACAAATTTTAGCATGAACGGAACAACTACTTCTGGTTAAATGTCATAAGCATAAAGCAACTTAAAATACTTATTTTTCAAATAATGTTTAACTCAAGTGTTTAAGGGTACGGCTAATGAACATACCTGCACAGTAGCTTCGTTTGCCGTTTCCAAGTATTCATTAGAGCAAGATCGACCTGATAAAGCCTCCAACCAAGACCTAACATTCAACTTACGGGACCATATGTCTCTGGCAACCATAATTGCATGTTCCAATGAAGAAAATGGAGAGGCCAAAGCCATTTTGTTAGCGAATGTTGTGCCTGCACAGCATGATGAAAAATCCTCCGTTTTCATTTCTCCTGTTACAAAACCATTTTATATTAAAATAATTTGTCAATGATAACAATATTGTAATTCAGGATAATTTACTCGATGTCATAATTTTCTTTATTGGAGGTTAAGAACAATAACAAAGATGATGAGAACAACAAAGCCTTGACAACTAACTTTTAGAAGCAAAAATCGTTGGAAGAAATGAGGAATTGGTGTCATTCATGAAAATCAACTTGAAATGAAAACTTAAGTCAAATACGAAAACACAGATAGTAATGTAACCAGCAAACTTCGCACATCATAAACACTGTTAAACTTATCAAACACACACAGATACTCTGAAAATGCTGCACATGTTTTGCCATATTTTCACTATGGCACATAATCTATGTTATCAGAACCATCTGCTACTGGGTCTTCTATATCATCATCCCTTGTCAACTGTAAATCACTGATGTCACCTGCTGCTGACATGTTCAACCCGGGTTGAGGAGAAAAAGCAGCTTCAACATCCTCATTCTCTCTTCCCATGTCATACAAGTCTCGTGGTTTTACATGAACCACTACATTCCATTCTTGATCTACTTCATCACGTACATAGTACACGAGTTGAGCTTCTGATGCCAATATGTACGGTTCATCTTCTTCTCGATCACCGGTGTGAATTGGACGAGCGAAATAATGCTAGTAAGGTCCAGATGGTCTTCTTTGAGTCCTCTGCTCGTAGTTGTATCAGCCCAAATACATTTGAACAAAACCACTGTGAAATGGCAGCTGTAGTTCAGTTCGATTATGTCCACAATTTTTTCATAATATGGAACACTACCAACAGCCACTCTGTTGTCACGCATGCTGGCATAACTTCTTGTATTTGATGAGACATAAACTCCACTATTTTGTGTTTTCAGCCTGTCTTCCTTTGTGATAGTTCTAAACTTGTACTCATTGACGTTGTATGCCCCAAACCGTCTTGCCTGAAGCATGGGACCACATGCCAGCAACTTCATTTCTTTCGAATGACAGTACTGTCCATTGGAACCTAGCATCATAAATTATAGTTTGTTCGTATAAAAAAATTAGAATTTATAATTTATAATTCTAGGACACAAATAAGTTGGTCAGGTTAAATTTCTACGAACCTCACGCTTGAACCGGCGAGAAAATTCTGCATGCACAACACAGTCTATCTTAGAGTGCGACCTTGTTTGATCTCGTAATTTTCGCTTGGTTTCTGACCTAAATTTACTTTACGACATAACAAGAAATTAGTGCAACGACTGAGTGTTTGAAATTGGTTATAATCGTGCTTAATGATTACATGTACATACTTACTCAATAAATGGAGCGACGGCCTCGCAATTGACTAGCACATGACGATGTGCCTGATCTCTTTCCATTGGGGTCAGTACAAAATGTGATACAGCCCTAGAAGCTTTTCCAATTTCAGGGAACATAGTACATCCTGTATTGTTTGTAGTATCAACAGGTCGATCGTCAACTCGCGCTGGTCGGTTGATTCTAGTCTCAGTATTATCCAAATATCTGGAGCAGAATGTCAAAATCTCCTCGGATAAATAGCCCTCCGCAATTGAGCCTTCAGCTTGTGCCCTGTTACGCACATATTGCTTTAATCGTCCCAAGTACCTTTTATAGAAATACGACATAACGCTTAGTATATACTTAACGAAATCGGAAAAAGGTGTCTTAAATGCGTTTAGTAGCACGCTAACCTTTCTATTGGATACATCCACCAATAATGTACCGGGCCACCAAGTTTTAGCTCATCAACGAGGTGCACCGTAAGGTGAACCATGACAGTGAAGAAGGACGGAGGAAATATCATTTCCATCTGACACAGAGTTTGCACAACATGATTTTGAAGGTCACCAAGATTCATAGGATTTACAGCTTTTCCACAGAGTTCTCGAAAAAATGAGGACAGATTCGCAATCACATTCGATACTGGACTTGGCAGTGCATTCTTCACCAAAATTGGAAGTAATTGTTCCATTAGAATGTGGCAGTCGTGACTCTTCAACCCATACAACTTGCGCTGTCGGATGTCAACACAACGAGCAATGTTGCTCGAGTAACCATCTGGAAAGACCATGTTCTGTAGAGTCTTCAGAAATACATCCTTCTGTGGATTCGACATTGTGAAGATTGCTGCAGGATATTTACCACCTTCGTCCGGCCACAATTCAGACCTTATGCCCATGCTTTGTAAATCTTTGCGAGCCTTAAGATTGTCCTTTGATTTGATGCTATCGTTTAAGATAGTGAAGACCACATTGTCACAAATGTTCTTCTCTATATGCATCACGTCAAGGTTATGACGCAACATGTGATCCTTCCAGTACAGGAGTTCAAAGAACACACTCCTCTTTTTCCAATACGAGTCATCTTAATCTGCATCTTCACCAATGCGTCTTCTTTTGGCTGTCAGAGTTGAGCTCTTCCCAAATGATACTTGCATGTTACACTGCTGCCTTAAGACATCTGCTCCAGAATACTTCTTCGGTGGATCTCTGCTTTCAACTTATCCGTCAAATCTAATCCGGTCTACTCTATATTTATGGCCCTGATTCAAGAAGCGGCGATGGCCCGTGTAACACCATTTTCGACTGAATGTTAGTCGCTGAGCTTTAGCATCCACGTTACACGTGGGACAAGCTAACCCACTGTACGTGTTCCACCCAGATAAATTTTCCAACCCTGGAAAATCGCTAATAGTCCACATTAGTGCCGCACGCATCTTGAAAGTGGCCCCCTTATTAGCATCATAAGTTTCAACGCCATCCCAGAGTTGCTTCAACTCATCCACCAGGGCTCCAAATAAACATCGATGTCGTTACCCGGCATTTTAAGATCGGGAATAATCATAGATAGTATAAAAGATGCCTGTTTCATGCATAGCCAGGGAGGAAAATTGTACGGAATAAGAATCACAGGTCAAATGGAATACGTGGTACTCATATTTCTAAAAGGATTAAAACCGTCACTTGCTAAAGCTAAGCGAACACTGCGAGCATCGTTAGAAAAAGAAGGATACTTTGCATCAAAGTTTTTCCATGCTTTAGCGTCCCTTGGATGCCTCAAGTACCCATCATTATTATCTGCCTCCTTATGCCATAACATGTCAGATGAAGTTTTGCTACACATGAATAACCGTTGCAGTCGTGTTATTAGAGGAAAGTACCGGAGAGTCTTTGCTGGGAGAGGCTTTCCATTTTTCCTGACAGGTATTTTGAGTTTCGTAATGGAACCTTTTCGCGTCTTCTGCTTCCATCGTGAAGTCCCACACTGCTTGCATTTCGTCGCGCTCTCATCCTCACCCCGATACAACATGCAATCATTCGGGCATGCATCTACCTTTTTGTACTCAATCCCCAACTTTCGAATAGTTTTCTTGGCTTCATACAAAGTGAACGGAAACTTGGCTTGCTCAAATGCATCCCGCAATAAGTCCAAAATCATCGACATAGCCTTGTCACTCACACCACACATATACTTAATGTGATAAAGCTTCACTAAGAAAGACAATTTTGAGTATTTCGAACAGCCAGGATATAATTCCTCCGCTCCATCTGCAAGAAGATCGACAAAATCCTGTGCCTCGCGACTTGGACCATTGTACAAGTACGGCAACTCTACATCATCGGCTTCTACAGGATCTGCTGTTGTGGTCTCCTCACTTTCAGGAGGCATTGTGAAGTTAAATGCCTCGTGCACCATTTGAAGATATGGATTCACCTCGGGTGTAGGTTTCTCAACTATTGGTGTGCAAGTAGAACTCTCCCCAGCTGGTTTCTCACCATGACGCAACCACAAAGTATAGCCAGCGGGAAAGGGCTTTATCAACAGGTGGTCGTACGCATCCTCTCTTGTTTGCATAAATCGAAACCCACATTGAGGGCATGGACACTTTATCATGTTATTCGACGATGCATTCGCAAATGCAAAGTCTAAGAACATATTAAGTCCTCGTCTATATTCTATGCTATCTCGTGGCTTAAGAATCCAGGTTTTGTCCATATCTATTATACACCAAATATATGATTTAATAATTAATGTGAAACAACTTTTTCAAAGCTAAAATAATGTTAAGTATCGTACTGTATTCATTCCGCATGATATGTATTCAAAGCTAAAATAATGTTATCTATAAACCTTTTTATAAGAGGGAATTCAAAATTTCTATACTCTTATTTGTATTCAAAGTTTATTTTCATGTTTTATTATAGTTATGTAAATGAAAAATCTTAGCATTAGTTTTAATTTTTTCATATTTTATATGGATATTTTTTCCTAGCTTTCTTAAGGGGGCGAGTAGTGAACTCGGGCCCTCCATCGAAATTTAAGAAACTATACTTATATTTGAGATATGAATTTTTAGAATAAAAAAATATTAAATAATTTAATAGTTTCATACGTAATTTTACTATCTTAATAGTTTAATTCACTAATATTTTTTACTTAATTAATTTACTATCATACTCTCAACTCTTTGTACCTTTCAATTTAGTTTTTATATAATAATCTATATTTATTTCCGAAAACATCATTTATTTTTTTTATAATATTATGTTTAATATTTATATTATTATGTTCGAAATGACTTACGTTATTATATGTTGGTAATCACATTATGTACTGTAGATATTTAGTTTATTGTATCAAATAATCATTTTTACTCTCAGTGTGCGTTGGTTAAAGAAAAAATAATATAAATATATCTTGTATCTTGTATCTATAAGCAGTGACGGACCCAGAAAATTTATGTTGGGGGGCAAAAATAATATACATTACTATCAAAAGATATATTAATTTAAATTTAAAAAAAATAGAATTGCACATTAATTGTTCGAATATTATTATAAAAAATTATATATTATAAAATAGAACGAAAGATATTTTTTAAAATATTTTTTCATTATTATTTATATAAATAATAAATATATATTCTAAATTAGTAAATTGATCAATTGATTTTAGAAATTAGAAATGCATCATAAGAGTACTTATAATAAAATAGAACGGAAGATAAATAAATAATTAAATAATAAAGATTACTAAATTGAGAATAAAATAAAATATATAACATTATAAAGAGAATAAAAAATTAGATTAATACCTACACTATAATTGATTGAATTATAGTTTGTTATTGAAAAAAAAAACGAGATCGAAAGATACATAGAGTCATACAGAGTTACATTAAATAAACAGAGAATTTAAAATTTACCTTTTGATGAGAAAAAAATGACCACTAGAAAAGGAATTAAAAAAGAAGGTTGAATCTAAGAAGGGGATTTAAGAGAATAAAAAAGTGATGACGACTGGGATTTGAGAATGAAAAAAGACTAAATTTAATTAGGTTTATTAATAGTCAAAATAATAGAAAGATAGAGTGAATTTGAAATTTTAACTAATTAGGCTAAATTTATTTATAATGGGGTTAATTAAAATTTAAAATGAGGATATATTATATATGTATGTATTTAAAAAAAAAGTGGGGTCCGTCCCTGTCTATAAGAGTACTATGTCTTTCAAATAATTATTAATTTATTTTTTATTTAATAATAAATTTTTTTTATAATTTAATAGTTTTTTATGTAATTTTAATATCTTAATAATTTTATTCACAAACATAATTACTTAAATAATTTCTAATCATAACTTTAAGTCTTTATACCTCGAAATTATTTTTAATATAATCATCTATATTTATTTATAAAACCATCACATATTTTTGTACAATACAATATTTAACGTTTATATTATTATATTCGAAATGACTTACGTTCACATTATGTATTTTAGATATTATTTTGCTTGTATCAAATAATCATTTTTATTCTAAATTTGCGTGATTGAAAGAAAAAATAATATAAATATATTTTATATCTTGTATTCATAAGAGTACTGTGTCTTTCAAATAATTATTAACTTATAATTTATTTTCAAATTTTTTTCGTTCATTATGAAAGAATTAATTTTTGAATAATACCATTTGTCATAATTTTTAGAAGAAACCCGTTAAAAATTTCTGGTGAGTTACAATATTTTAAAGATATTTTTTTATTATACATATTATTAACGAATTTATACTTTATAGAAGTTACTTTATATTTTTAATCTCTTATTATGTTCTCCTTAAGCAGTCATTAGCTATCGTATAGTTAACATTCCATAAAAATAGTTAACATGTAGTTATTAGAGTTGGTTTCTGAAAAGATTTATTAAAATATCAATAGAGTAACTAATAATTAGTACTCAACGAACACATCAAAGTAACAAAAAAATAAGTCAAACTATTTTAATTAAGTCTTACAATTTTAATAATCTAGGATTAACATTTATAATTATAATATAAATAAATCCAAATAACTTCAAATAGTATAACATATGCACATAACTCATTACGCACCTTCAAGGCCTGTATGTATGTCAAAGATGCCAAATAAAAATAGTCTGAACTGTGTATCAAATAGAAGACAAAAGTTAGTAAACGAAAAATTAAGTCCAAAAAATTATTCTCTTCATCCAGACATTTTCAAAAAATTTTGGCATAAAAAAAATTATAAGATGATTATTTTCATAACCAATAATTAAGAAATAAATTATCTTAAATAACATATTTGATGTACAACACACTTAAAAATAGGAAAAAAAAAAGATCAACAATATAAAAGATACACAAAACCAACTTATTGTTTTTCATTATATAAAACATGATTAATCGAAATAACATATATTGAAACCATAATTAAAAAATTTTAGGTATTAATTGTTTACAAACAGTAGATAATTAACCAACGATTACTTTGGGCATATTCAAAAAAGACGTATTTTCTTTTTTATTGTTTTACCAAATGTACGCGGTAAATTAAAGAAAAAAATTGGACTGTTTAAAAACTGAAATTAAACTATTTAACCGGCCGAGATCTGGTTCGGGCAAACCGAACCGTGACTTGGCCGTCTCAATTGAAGCAAGGCCTTTCTGTATCTGTTTAGCCCACATGTAACCCTAATTAGAGCCCACTCCAAGAGCAATGAGAAAAACCAAAGTGCAGAGTGACGCCGTCACGTGAAGGTCTCCGCCAAATCTCCTCCAGCGCATCGCAATTCACCTGCGGCCAGCCATATCCGCGTGCCACCGCCGTTGGTCCTCAAGTCGCTACCTTTCCCTCCGTCGCACCCCTCCTTTCTTTCCATTAAGCCGCCGTTGTTGTCACCGTGAAGCATCCCTCACGCACCCGAGCTATCGCAAGCTCTGTTCGTTCCTCGGTGTGAAGGTGCTCTAGTACGTCTACTTCCCTTGGTCACTCGGTGGCTCTGTCTCCCCTCCATCAACGTTGACATTTGTTCGAGCTTCCAAGTATTTTTCTCTATTTATTTAACTGTATCTGCATGCTTTTGTTTAATTGATTTTTGAAGTTGTTTATTTAACCCGGTCACTCATGCTTTTTTAGTTTTAGATTTGATGTTTATGTAACTCTATTTTAGTGATACCCTAAGTCTGGTTCCTTGATAAAACATGTATGTAATTTGGTTTCAATTGAACAAAAGGAATAAACATGTTAGGCTTGTGCAGTAAACGAAAAGATTTAGTTTGGAGCATAGCAAATATTTAAAAAAAAACGGAGCTAATAGGATAAAACAACCAATATGTTCATACGAATGAGTAAAATATGTTTAAAAAAGTATATTACTGGGATTTTTACTTAAAAGAAAAGTTAAGAAAATTGAAAATTTGAGTTTAAAAATTGGAGAAGAGAATATGATGTAACACTGAAAATGGTGGTTACCTGGATGAATGTGTAGTTGGAAATTGATGATCCTCACATAAGACTGGTGTTGGCTCCTAATTTTTCAAAAGAAGAAGAGTGGAGATTTATGAGTTTACAATTATATGGGATGAAATAGGTTAGTATATATTTTACCCAACACCTTAAAAATATAACTAATCTTCAAATTTGTTTTGAAGATAACAACAAAAAAATCGAATTTGAAATCATTGACCGGATTTACAGTCACTTATTTAACAGAAGGCATTTGTTCAGATACAAATAATTAGTTAGAAGGATAAATTAATTATTTAAAAGGTTAAATTTATTAGAAGTAGGAACGGCCTGCTCAAATCCCATAAATTAAAATTTTAAATTTGAAATCAAATAAGGTAGTTAAGTAAACGGCAGAAATCTGTTTGAAACTAAAGTTGTTAGGATTTTAAAATTAAACCCAATATTTTAGCAGTCACTCTCTCCCGTCTTGTTAACATACTCTGCGCCTCCTTTACCCCGAGCCACTTTATAATTCTTATCTCGTATAATTTTTTCATCAATACTGAGCTTACTCCTCTGCACAGTAATTATGTGTTCTTAATCATTGAGAAGAAGGCTCTTAAACTTAGTTAAAGGGTTGAAGCTAATCTTGAATAGTGGTTTTTGGCTCCTCATTTTCTGATCAGTCACCTAAGATCAATGTAGTTTACTTCGTTCTTCTTCTTGTTCATTCTTATGTTATTAATTCCTGGTGTGTCTATATTTCTGCATTTCATGCTTAGGTTGATGATGATTTCTCCTATGTAATAGATTTTCTTTTAATTTTGCATTTGTTTTTTTGATTTTGTTTTTTTTGTTCCTGCAACATAGTTCCAAATAACAAAGATAAGCATGTAACTTGGACTTGAATCTGAGAAAATAACATAGTTCTTAATAGTTTAAAAGGATAGTTTGTTTTTGTTTACTTGTGTTGAGTCAGGTATTAGGTAGAGAAACTGAGTCATAGTGATAAATTGGTAAAAAACTTACAACTTTATTAAGAAATTGCTGAAATTCTTGTGTGAAAATTTACTACTTTATTGAAAAATTGATGAATCTGTTGCTGGAACTATGGAGATTGGTTACATGCATATATATTCCAGGCTTAATTTTTTAGATATTTTATGTATGTATAGTACCTTGAGAGTGTGGATCATGCATCTTATTAGGTTATTATTCTAGCGAAAGATCATTAGGATATTTGTGTACAGATGTTAAGAAACATATTGTGCCTTCCTAGAAGGATCACACCAACGTGTCCCATGCGTATTCATGTTCATCCAAAGTCAATCTCAAGGAGGTAGTATTCATATTCATGTTTGCCACCTGAAGTAGCTGCAGATTTGGATTCTTTGAGAAGTGCACCAACCTCATCCCATGCAAGATGATGTGCGGGCAGCTAATGATTTGAATTATGAATGTTGGAATCTGAATACTCTTTAATTTTTCACTGTCATAATGACTTTTGAGATATTTATTTGTAGCTTTTTATTTTGGTGACTTTATCAGTAGTTTACAGTCATCGATGCACTGAATTCAAATAATTATTATAATGATTCACTTTTGCATATATTTCTGTTTTGTTTCGTGTGTTGTAGTTTGATTGACTGTTAGTTATTTTAATAAGGTAACATAATTGAGTGGAAGAATGTATAAAGTATAAAAGAATGGGCATATATTAGTGTAAGTTTGGGTTTTTTTTATAAAAAAAAGTGTAACTCTACATTTGGCAGCGATTTTAAATCCGCTGCTAGATCTTAACAGAATATTTCAACGAATAGCATTTTGCAACGGTTAACAACCGCTGCCATCTTCAAGCATACAGATTCTTACGATTTTGTAGCGGAAAGAACCGCTGCAAAATTATACTGCTGCAAAATACCATTTAGCAGCGGTTGTTCCAGCGGGTATATCAACCGCTGCTATCCGTTTGGCAGCGGTTAAAAGCCGCTGCTAATCCTATGCATAACCGTTGCTATTTGCCGGATATGGTGTAGTGATGCAGAAGGTAAAGCTATAAGTGTGCAATGCCACAAGATGTTGTGGAGCCTTATTTTATGTGAAAGAGTTTTGTTGATATTAGGCTCGTGACCGGTAGTGAGGTTGCGAAATGATTGATGAGGTTGAATGAATGATGAGGTTGAGAACTTTTGGATAGAACGTTCGATAAAGTACAGTTGGGAGTAGTGATGATGAGCTGTGTTAAAGCATGGGAAAGTTGAAACCTTAAGGTTTGATGTGAAAACTAGTTATTATTACGGATGTAATCGGATGTGAGCAATAGAATGGAACCACGAAATTATGGAGTAAGAATGTTCTTGGGGAGTTATGAGCAAGTTGGAAAGCGCCTAGTGATTGATTAGTTAAGGGAACAAGAGTATTGGCCTGTCGATCACATTGTTTTTGCAAACACCTATTTTAAAATTTTGCACCCTATTGTGTTTTTTCAAATTTCGGTAAAGTGTTGACACCATCTAACCTCTTTGTTTTGAGGGTAACTTATAACTTCTACTTTACACCATACTCTTCCCTTCTAATATTCTATTTAAGTCTTATGGCTTATCGGGTATTTAAAAATTTATATATATGTCAAAACTCCTTATTTTTCTAAAGTATTCAAAAGAAAAGTATTAAAACTATGTAATATCTTATGTATTACTTTAATTTTCGAGGACAAAAATTTTTATAAGGTGGGTAGAATGTAAAATCCAGAAATTTCAAAAAAAAATTTATTATGAACTAATTTTAATTTATTTATTTATTAAAAACTTTATTTTCATAAACTATTTTATTAAAAGTAATTAAATCAAGTTCTAATAATTAAAATAGAAATTTTACTTAATTTTTTAATTATTGAATAATTTTTTATATTTAAACCATAAAGCTTAGTAGTTATAAAAGAATAAGAATTTTATATGACTTAGTTTAAATAATTGAGATTTTAGAATTTAATACTTTAATTTTTATAAGCAGAAAAAATTAATTATATTATCTCTAATTTTAAATTAAAATACTTGATTAAAAGTCAATTAGCAAATTGATAATCAAATAATATTTTCAAAGTAATTTTGAGGGATTAAATTAGATTTTTAACTAATACTCTATACCCTAATCTAATTAAAATTACCAAACCCCAATTTACCCAAAAATCCCTAATTTCACATTTCTCCCAAAAGCAAACCTTAATTCCCTAATTGAAAATCCTAACCCTTTTACCCCACCGCCTTACCCCCACTCATCTCTCTCACCCACCACACCCCACACACAGACACACACACACTTTTAACACAAGAACACACACATCACAGAGAAGAGAAAGAAGAAAAGGAGGGAAGGGGAATTAACGAAGAGAGAGAGAGAGAGAGAGAGAGAGAGAGAGAGAGAGAGAGAGAGAGAGAGAGAGAGCTATGGGAATGAGGAGAAATGGAGCAGAGAGCGGAGGGGAAGGACGGCGTCGGCGGGGCTAAGAGCCGTTGTCGCTGTTGCACACGAAGAGCAGAGAGTGTAAGAGAGAGAGGCGCGCAGAGTTCAAGGAGAGAGAAGTTGTTGTCATTGTTGTTCCGTCGCGTCCTGGCGCCGCTGCTGCCGTTGAACTCACTATCGCCGCCATCCAATGTCGCCATTGAAGAAGAGAGGGAGATTTGCGACGGGAAGGGAGGAGAAGAGAGAAGAAGTCGTTGCCTAGCTGTCTCGCGTCGCCGTCGCACTGCCGTTGTTGAGCAGCCGCCACCGTGGAATCGCGAATGGAGGATGCGCGTCTGGTCGTCACCGCCACATTCTGTTCCATCGCCGTCACTGCCAGCTTCCTCCACCGTCGAGGTTGGTCGCGAATGGGAGAGGAAGAAGCTGCCTCTGTCACCAAAAAATAGCGCTGCCTCATCGGGATACATTGCCGTTGCTGCTATGATTTTCTGTTATCACCAGAATCGTTACAGATATTACTGCCACTCTGTTCCATGTTTTCCTTTTATTACAGTAAGCATATGTGTTCTGAAACCCTCACAGCTAGTGTATATGTGTTATATTATGAGTTTGGTGAAAATTCTGAGATTTTGGTAATGTAGGATCGAATTCTGGTTGTTGCTTGTCGCTTTTAGAGTTGCCGTGGTTGTTGTGAAAGTGGTTTGGGGTTGTGGTTGCGGCTATCACTAATTGCGGACCGAGAGAAAAGCGTTTCTTTGACGCGTTTGATTCTGGGTTTGACTATTCGAAGTAGGGGCGCTTTCCTTAAACTCATTTTATTTTCGAGAATTGTTATAAATCGATATTGATGCAAAACTATATTTTTGTGATTATGAGAGTCTTATGGAGTGAATTGAGTTGCTCTGGATAATTGTGATTATTTGTCTGGTGGAATTATTGACTGTTTGAGAAGGTTGAATATTCTGAGTTATTGAAAATGAGTTGACTTTTGAAAATATTTAATATTAGAATTTAGTTTAATTCTGAAAATAATTTGGTATTAGAAAATATTTTATATTGAAATTTAGTTTAAAACAAATTTGAAAAGGATTTGATATTGGAAACAGTTTGGTTGTTAGAAATGAGTTACTGTTTGGAAATGGTTGAAAAGGGTTTGAGGAATGTTTGGATCTTGGGTGGCAGAGTCCGAGCTTTAGAGGAGATGCTACTGAAATTTTTATAAAAATCGAAAAGCTTCGTTTGAAATGATTATTTAGAAAGATTTGGTTTTAAAGATTATATGTTTTAAGTTTGATTTATTTAGAAAAGAATGAATTATGTTTTGCATTTAAATTATTAATGAATCGAATGGTAGGTGTGATAATGAGGAATGATGAATTTGAGGTGTTTCAATGAGATATGAACTAATATGAATTGATGATGAAAATGAACTAAAAGTAAATGAGACTTGCAAAAATGAGACAAATTGTTGACCCTCTGTACGTAAGATGTGACCAGACACTTTAACTCCCCAGGTTCTCGCATGGGCATGCATATATATATGAATTTGAGCTTGGGGCTTTATCTCTCCCCATGGATGAGCTTGGAATTTTTTCCATGGATATTATTGAGCTTGAGGATGCACGTACAGAGATACTGTCTAATGGTTAACTACCAGGACATATCGAGTTGGCTGTATAACTGACAAATGAGCTCATTAGCCATAGGACATGCATACATCATATGTATTTGTATGTTTTACTTGGGTATGCATTGTTTTGGTTTGTCTATCTGTTTAACTATGCTTATCTGCTATTTGGCCTACTTGCTATATTTGCATCCTATCAGTGTTTTTCTTGTTTGTATTGTATGTGTGTGCAACTGAGAGATCCCTCATGCTAGTGGTGGTGAAGCTGAGCGTTGTTTTCCTGATGTGATGGTTTGATTGCTGATTTGGTTGAGTTGCTTGAGTTGGGGGTTGTGATTGGTTTCTGATTGAGGTATTAGTAAAGTATGAAAAATCAAGCTGGTTCAACATAGACTTAATGAACCTATGGTTGGAATAAGTTGGTCATTCATACAATTTAGGAAACTGATTAAGATTTTTCTTATAAGAAAAGAAAGGTTTTAGATTTCTAAAAAAATTAAATATTGTTTCTTTAAAAAGATTCATAGGATGAATAATAATTACTGCCTTGGAATTAATTCTTCTCTTTAAACGTATCTTCTTATAACAATTCTTAACCTCTATTGAGAACTTTTTCGAGGACGATGTTGTCATTCCTCTACAGAATTTCTTTTTAGTGACATTCAGGAAGCTTTGGCACGAAGTTGCGATCGAACTACGAAGCTTTATGTATATATATGTTTTCATTCTCTGTATTTGAATAAGTCTATATATTTATTATTATGTGGATATAATATGTGATTATGAGATTTTAAAATAAAGACTTTTCGCTTTCATAATTAAAGATTCGGCTCATATTCGCGAAGTCTCAATATTAAATAAATATAGTATCAAATTAAAGGATTAGAGATAAGTAACACCTGAACTTTTAGTACGATAATGAAATGTTAAAAGTAAGGGTGTTACAGGGATCATTTGTTTTTACATTGTGATTATGTTTTTAACTTGTGATTTAAAGTTTTTTTTTGGTGGGGGGAATTAAATGGGTGAAACCGAAAGAGTGCGAGCGTTCTTTGAATCTTGGTGTGACCAAGAGAATGTCAAACGTGGTAAAAGAAAATGGTTCAATTTATGGTTTGCAATCATTTGGATAATTTAGAAGGATTTGGCTCCTCTAAAGTTGTTTACTTACTTTAGAGAAAAAAGTAACGTAATCTGAACCCTTGATAATATAAATGGTTCTGATCATCTTAAATAAATAAATAATAAATAAATGCATTAAAAGAGAATCAAAACGTCAACTATTAAAAAATTAAAAAGAAAAAATGTGCCATTTTACAAAGATTGCGTGCAGAGTTGAATTTTTGTAACTCTGAATGCGTACAACAATAAAATTTGTATTGAGTAAAAAATAATGAAGATGACCATACAAATATTGAAGACGGCAGTGTTACTGAACCAAAAAAATGGTAGTCACAAAGATGACGGAATTACCAAGTGAAACAAGTATGCTGCTGGTTCCATCTATAGACACTACGATGATGGTGTTCCCAATGAAGATGAGCATTGTGTTGTCCCCTACTAGAGTTACGATGATAGGATTGCCTAACAAGCCAAACATGGAGGTGTTGCTTCCTAAAACTAAAATGGTAGATTTATCAGAAGAAATAAATAAGTTGATGGTCACAATGATACCACTATGAAAAGGTAATTTTTTTATTGAATAATTTCAAATTTCACTGCAATATATTTGATAAAATTTTACTCAATATATATTTTTAGAAGATTGTCAAATGATTTCTCAAAACATGAAAAAAACTCAAATTGCATAACACAATTCTACATTAATTACTTTTTCCATTATAACGATTATATTTAGTACTGTTATTTTAGTATTCTTATTTTTGTATGTTTATAACAATTATATTTAGAATTTTATTACTTATTTTGTTCAGGCCAATTATAGCAAAAAAATACCAAAATTAGGCATGAAATTTGACACGATACTAGAAGCTAAAGACTTCTGAAAAAATTATGGTGGAATAATGGGTTTTGATGTTCGACAATTGTATGCAGATAAATGCAAGGTTGATAATTCTGTACGTAGTTTTAGACTTGTTTGTGCAAAGGAAGGCCAACGAAGACAAGATAAACAAGATCATTTAACAAAGCAACCTCACGCCGAGACTAGAACAAGTTGTCAAGTAAGAATGTCACTTAAGTTTGCTCGAGATATAAAAAAATATGTGATTTGTGACCTTGAGTTAAATCACAATCATACTTTGCAAATTCCAGAAACCGTCATATGATGCCATTACAAAGAAAGATTTCAGAAGTACAAGCATTGCAAATAGATTTGGTAGATAAAGCTGGCATAAGACCAAAGGAAACACATGAACTAACAAGTTTACAAGCTAATGGTAAAGATGTTCTTGGATATACCAAACAAGAACAAAAAAACTATCTTCGAAGCAAACGAAAGCGAGACTTGGCCTATGGTAAAGCAGGTAGTTTATTAAAGTATTTTCATCGACAACTACTTGATAATCCCTTGTTTCAATATACTATACAGTTAGATAATGAAGAGAAAATAACAAATATTTTTTTGGGCTGATGCAAGAATGGTTATTGATTATGCTATCTTTGGTGATGTAATCACATTTGACTACATGCTGCACAAACAAAGAAAATAGACCATTGGGTATTTTTTGTGGATTCAATCACCATTCAGAAATAGTAATATTTGGTGCTGCTCTTTTGTATGACGAATCAAAAGAATCTTTTATGTGGTTATTTGAATCATTTTTGGAAGCTCACATGTAAAAAAAAGACTAAAACTATTTTTATTGATCAAGATCCTGCTATCTGCTATGGCAAGTGCTTTGGTAGAAAAAATGGCTGAAACATATCATGAATTATGTGTCTAGCATATTATGCAAAATGCTATTAGACATTTAGGGAATAAGTTGAAAGATGGTTCTTTTATCTCGAAAGATTTCAAAGCTTGTATATATATAATTCTGAAGATCAGTTTCAATTTCAAGAAGTATAGGATGCATTGTTTCAAAGATACAAAGTGGAAGACAATCCTTGGTTGAAGAGTATTTATAAAGTGAAGGAAAAATGGGTTCATTGCTATATGAAGAAGGTGTATACTATTGGAATGCGAAGTACTCAACTTAGTGAAAGTTTTAATAGTGATTTGAAAGATTTTATGTGGTCAAGTTTAGACATAATACATTTTCTCAAATAATTTGAGCGAGTTGTTGGTGGCACGCGACATAAGGAGCTACAAACTAAATACAATGCAAGACAAAAGCTTCCTAGACTTACGATGATTCACTCGCCATTATTAAAGTATGTTGCACAGGTATATACTCCTAGTTCATTTGATTTATTTCAAACTGAGTTTGATTGGAGTTCTGCTGCTTATATTGTTTCTCGTAAAGAGAACAATCAAATGTCTGAATATCAAGTTGCCATTTTTGAAAAAGATGGACAATACACCATATCTGGCAACTGGCAATGTGAAAGATATGTGATGAAGGATAAATGTCGGTCTAGAAATTTTCACAAAAATAATTCCATTGCAAGTATAGTTTTGAATCGACAAATTATCCTCAATCAAAGTTTAATTTGTTTGTCACAATGCAAACCCAATAAAAATCGAAAGTATTTAAACCTTGGGTCGTCTCTCAAGGAATTGTAGGGAAGTGTGCATATTATTAGTTATGGGTGTATATTTTTGGAGTTTTGGGTTTGATAGACAAGAAAGTAAAGGAAACTCAAATGGTAAAAAGGTCTTGACAATGGTTGATGGTTAAGGATCACTCCCACTTTGTCATCCCCAAAATTAGAGAAAAGTCTAGTGAGCTTAATTAATCCTAACCCATAAGTTCTAGCTAACTCACTAATTAATTTAGTGAGAGACTAGAGTCAATGGACACAAATTATCAATCACTTGGACATTAGTAACTCAAGGTAACTCAAGTTATCAACCCAAGCCAAGAACACAAAAAATCTACTCTAAAATTCAACCAAGTATTTTGTCAAACACTTAGAAGGCATAAAAGAAAAGTATAGTAAATTGGCAAGAAATATAAAATCTACAACTACCAAAGGCAAGAAAGCAATAATAACAAGTTAAATAAACATCAATAACATAAAAACATCAAATTGCATTAAATGGAAATCGAAATCAACAAAGGTTCATAAACATAAAAGTGACTAAAATAAGAAATTAACAAGAAGAATTAAAAGAGCGAAAACGTAGCAACAAGAAATTAAAAGGAAAAATAAATGAAAACAAAAATTAAACCTAAATCTAAGAAGAATATACCCTAAATCTAACCATAATTCTAGAGAGAAGAGAGAGCTTCTCTCTCTAGAATATGACCTAAAGCATGTTTCTAATCTATCCTAATTGCTCTCCCCTTGTTCCCTCTTGAATTCTGCATCAAATAGCTCCAGAAATGAGTTGGATTGGGCTTCTGCAGCCCCAGAAATCGCCCCCAGCGTGTTTTATTAAGTTGGTCACGTGCTGCTTGTCACGCGTACGTCTCGCATTACAGATTTCCAAAACTTCATTTCATGAATTTTCCAATTTGACATGCTTTTTCTTCATTCCTTCAATCCAATCTTTGTCTTCTAAACCTGAAATCACTCAACAAACATATAAAGGCATCGAATGGAATTAAAGTGAATTATATTTATCAAATTAAGGGCCTAAAAAGCATGTTTTCACTCTTAAGCACAAATTAGGGAGAATTTACAAAACCATGCTATTTCATTAAATAAATGTAGGAAAAGTTGATAAAATCCACCAAATTCAATACAAGATAAACCATAAAATTGTGGTTTATCAATATGATAATTATTTGTAGTTGTGGAATGTTTGAAACAATGGGATTCTTATATTGTCATAGTTTGAATGTTTTAAATGTTTGGGATGTGAAGCGAATTTTGGATCAATACATTATGAAGAGATGGACTAGAGAAGCAAGAGAGATAATTGTTCATGACTCAGATGAAAAAGTTGTTCAAAGTGATACAAGAGTGGATGCTACAGCACGGTATAAGAATATATGTTTTAAAGCAATCAAATTAGCTGCTCAATCATCAGATTTTGAAGTAACATCTAATTTTGTTGAACAAGTTATAGACGAGGCATATAAGAAGGTAGATTCTTTTTGTAGACACAATCAAGATGATGATGTTTCAAATATTTTGAATGCAAAAGAAATCGTTAATAGCTGTTCAGATGGAGATGCGTTAAAAAGATTACTTGAAAATGTGAAAGGGTTGAAAGAAAAGGAAGGACGAAAAGGCAGAAAAAAGACCAAGAGTTGGGTTAAAAAACAATCAAACAAGAGAATGGCCTTAACAAGAAAACATTCCATCCAAAATTGTCAGGTTGTAATATATTTTATTCCTTACTATCATTTTTTTAACATTTTTAAAACTTATTGCAGTTCTTCTGTATTATTATTTTTCTTTTAATAGTTTTATATTGCAGGTTGAAATTTTTACTTTAAATCCTGAAAATCAAAAGCTGTTTTGCCACTTTATTCATGCCAACACATTACTGATCAATTATGAAATTAAGTTACAACATCAAATGGAGTCAAGCTACAACACCAAATATAAATAACTAAATGATAGAATGAAAAGTTATTTATTTGAACTTTGCAATTTTTCTCTTTGAATTTATAATGAATGACTTTAAGGAATTTGAGATGATTGTTTTGTTTATATTTTTTATTATTTGTCTATTCTAACTTTATCATGTTTATCGTTTTACATCAATACAATGAGAATGATAAGTATAGGCTACTTAAATTAGGATTAACAAGTCACACGTTCAAACTTAAACTACAACATTAAACATGAAACAAGCATCGTAAACACATAAAATCACATAAAAATATAAATAAATTAATTTAATTTATATCAATATAAATTTATTAGAGATCTATTAAACCAACATCACATCATTAGTTACTCTAAACACCCTTTAATTTGTTCTCGGTTACATTCTTATTTCAAGTATAAACAAAAAAAAAATTGAATACATTTATTTAAAAGAGTTTGAGTACATTTACATGAGTATTTTTTCATATTAAAATAAAAATAAAAAAAAAACATTTCTTGACCCATTTTAAATTAATTTATTTTGTTTTTTTACCAGACTTTTCAAAAAAATGTTAAGGATTAAAAAAAGATGAAAAATCACTGTTGGTCACTATTAATCTCTTTCGTGACAAAACTTTAAATGTGAGTTATAGAAGACAAAAATAAAAAAAAAAAGAAGATAATAAAGATAACAACAATATCATAGAAGAACATGACAATAAAACATAAAAAGAGAATTAAATGTTGTGAAAAAATAAAATTAAAAATAAAATTTCTCTTTTTTTTTTGAAGAAAAAGAAAGAAAAAACAAAATAAAAGAGAAAGAAAATGAAATAAAAAGAAAAAATCATGCGATCTTGGAAGCTACTGCAGTTGTTGCATGATTTCCGAAAAATCCTATTAAAAAGTCTTCTTTTAACTTCTTTTAATATATTTATTTATTATTTATTTATTTAAAATGATCATAATCATTTATATTATCAAAAATTCAAATTATATTAGTTTTTTTTAAAGTAAATGAACAACTTCAGAAGAGTCAAATTCAATTTAAAAAGATAAAAATCAAAAGATTTTTTGAAATAAGATAATCTTAGTGAATGAGGCTTGAAAGGAGATCCTCTTTTACTGAAAAGAGTGAGAGTGTCTCAACAACAAAGGATTGAAATTGAAGCTACCTCATGTGCATGACGGTTCTATGAATTCCCAGGAGGATTTGGTCCAGTTTAATCTGATGGCGGCTTGGCTTTGTGTGGGATTTCTGCCGCAGAAAAAGTGTATGGTAGTTGGGGGATATATTTTAAATGAATAAAGTTTTATATTTTTTTTCTTCTTCTTCTTTTAAATTCACGCAGGCAGGTTCTTTTTCTTCTTCCCTAATGCTGCGTCTTCTTCTTCTTCTTTTTCTTTTTCTTTTTCGTTATCGTCATCACCAATAACACCAACATTTTGCTAACATCTTTATTGGTTCTGAATTTCTCTGGTGTCATCATAAAATAATTTCGGTTCATTTCTTAGTTTATTTGAGGTTCATTTGGATCCAGAAATAAATTCGATGTGTTTTTGTTGATGATTGAATCTTTTTAAGTGCTTGTTCAAATCTGAACTAATTTCGGTTCATTTGTGAGTTAATTGAGGTTTACTTGATACTACTGATAAGTATTAACCAAATTTTTTATTCCTTAAGTAATTTCAGTTCATTTCTTAGTTTAATTGAGGTTCATTTGGATCCAAAAATGAATTCGATGTGTTTTTGTTGATAATTGAGTCTTTTTGACTGCTTATTCAAATTTGAACTAATTTCGATTTATTTGTGTGTTAATTGAGGTTCACTTGATGCTGCTAATAGGTATTGATCAAATTTTTTATTTCTTAAGTAATTGATCGGTTCATTTCTTAGTTTAATTGAGGTTTATTTGGATCCAGAAATGAATTCGATGCATTTTTGTTGATAATTGAGTCTTTTTGACTGCTTGTTCAAATCTAAACGTTTATTTGTGTGTTAATTGAGGTTTACTTGATATTGCTGATAAGTATTGACTAAAAATTTTATTCCTTAAGTAATTTTGGTTTATTTCTTAGTTTAATTGAGGTTCATTTGGATCCAAAAATGAATTCAATGTGTTTTTGTTGATGATTGAGTCTTTTTTTACTGCTTTTTCAAATTTGAACTAATTTCAGTTTATTTGTGTATTAATTGAGGTTCACTTTATGCTGTTGATAAGTATACCAAATTTTTTAGCAAAGAATAATGAAATTATTCATTATCACTTTATTCAATTGCATTAGATTCCATTCCATTCCATTCAATTTGTCTTAAAAGTCATCCAAATCTTTGGGACAAATTGTTTATCGACAACACACTTGAACTAGAAATGAACCGAAATATTATTATAATAATACCATTGTGTAATAATAAATGAACCGAAAATTGTGCATCTATAAACTCAGAAACTCCTATAATTTCAATGCATTTCTAAGTTAATTGTGTTGCAATCACTATGTAATTTCGGTGTATTTGGTCTCGTTATCTTGCACAATTCAAAATTCTTCTTCCTTCTCCTCCTCATCTTCCACTTCGTCTTCTTTTTCATATTTTTTTCTTCATCGTTTACTTCTTATTTTATTTTCTCAAAATTCTTTTTGATTTATTCTCTTGAGAGAAATAAAATCAACAAAAAGAGAAGAAAATGTCAAATAAAAAAGAAGAATAAATGACTACAATAACATGAAAAAAATAAGGAGAAAAAGAAACAAAAACAAAATGCAGCAACAATATCACCAATAGAAGAAGGAAGAGGAGGCGCATGAAAAACAAAGCAAAGTGAAGCGGAATTTTGTTTGTATTAGTGAAGCGTGTGTATATACGCTATGTATAATAAAAATAGTTTTTGTTAGATTTATGCCAATTTAATTAGACTTAATTGTCGAAAATATTTGAATGTATAATAGCTCTCTATTTTAAATCCTAAAAATATTCTATTGGCAATGCTTTGTGAATTTCATGATACAGGTTTAAGAGTTGATGGTCTTGTTGATGGTCTGGAGATATTTATACAATTTGTGCTTGAAGAATCTTTGACATTTTTAAACCATCTTATGATTAAAACTAATGAAGTATGCCAGATAAATTAGTATAAAGAGTGTGGGAACAACTTATGGAGATTGAAATTCCAAAAAAATAAACTGAAAAATTTGCTTCAGCAGGTGGGTCTTATAAGACTTCAACTAGTGACACAAAGTAAGTTTTGCTACCTTGACAGATAGAAACTTTTGATGCTGACTTGAATTATAATATGGTACAGTGGTGTTAATTTCTCTTTTGTGGCCCTTTTTTTCTTGCACCCCGATGACAATGCCGTAGGGGTGTGATTAATGTAGTTTTATGCTTGTTTTTTGGTTCTATTTAGTTGGTACTTTTAGAGTTATAATCATCTTAAGTGTTTTGTTTTGTTTTAGTTGAAATGTTGTAAACTGTTTTTCTCCCACTTTTTTCAAGTGGTCGAGAGTATTATAAATAATAAAATAAAAAAGTAAACTATTAAAAATGCACGCGAATAATTTAAAAATGCGATAAAATTATTTAACATTAAATATGTATTTTTTTAAAAAATATTTTAGAGATTAAATTTTGATGCGATTTTTTGCAAGTATGATTAGAAAAATGAGATATTATTATTTTTAAAATTTAGTCATTTTTTCTAAGTATATATTTTTTTGTGATTTTTTAAAAGTATTATTGATTGTTGACAAAAAAAATCACACAAAAATAATATTTAACGAAAAATCATCAAATTGTAAGAATAAAAATATCTCATTTTTCTAATCATGTTTACAAAAAATCGCATCAAAATTCAATTCCTAAGACATTTTTTGAAAATACATATTTATTGTTGTACATTTTTTTCGCGTTTTTAAATTATTTCAGGGTATTTTGTCGATAACAAAATTCGAGTATATTTTTGTCAGTAACAAAATTATTCGGGTATATTTTTTGTGGTTTACCCTAAAAAACATCTTTTTACATTATTTAAATATAAATCGAATCAAATGAATTCGAATTAGCATGTTGAGTAGTAAATCGAATTAACATGATTTGATTTATTACTAATATAATATATATGACTTGATTCGATTTACTACCTGCACAGATTATTGACATTTTCTATTTTAAAATTATAAAACATAAATGTCAATAAGAAAATATCTCCATTTGGATTCAAATAAAATATAAAAAAACAAAAACGAATAAGAATAGAAATTTAAATTTTATATTTTAGTTCAAATTCCAGTAAATCTACATTTTCACAAACTTATAAATTCAAAATAGAACAATAAGCAATTTCTAAAAATTCATTAAAAATTATTCTTTGACTCATTAACATCTAAAGAATCATTATTGAGACTTTTGATGTTAAAAAGTTTATATAAAGTATAACCTTCTAAATTATCATAAGAATTAAAATTTGATTTTTTTTAAGAATTAGAAATAACAAATAATTATACAATATAAAACGACCAACTATATTTATACAATATGTAATTTGAATTATAATTAAAATATTTTTAATTACAATATTTTTACACTTTATACAATATTATACAAATAGTTATGTGTTACTTCTAACTTTGGATTTCTGTTCTACATACACTTGGAATTTTTCCGAGTGAGAAGTAACGCTTGACGTCATCAAAGGTTTGTTCTATACTTAATTTCACAAAGTAAATGATAATTTAACTGATAGAATATTTTAATTATTTATCAAATTACATATTATATAAATATAGTTGATCTTTTTATATTGTATAACTATTTGTTACTTCTTACTCTGAAAAATGATAAGCTTACTTTTTCAACATCAAAAGTTCCGATAATAATTTTTTATATGCTAAAGAATTAAATGATGATTTTTAAAGAATTTTTTGAAATCGTTTATTGTTCCGTTTTAAATTCATAAGTTTGTAAACATATAAATTTTTTGGAATTTGAACTAAAACACAACATTTGAATTTCTATTCTTATTCAATTTGATTTTTTTGATATTTTATTTGAATTCAAATGAGAATATTTATGTTTTAAAGTTAATAAACAAATGAACTTAAAGTTAGAAATGTTAATAATCGGTGTGTTTTGTCGATTTTTAGCAAATCGATGGTGGTTCAATTCTAATGGTCTGGGAGCGAAACCAACTCCTGGTACCAATTTTTTATAAGTGCATTAAAGCGTCTTCGATTAGACGGGTATCGGAATGAAATATAAATCGAAATTTGTAAAAGAATAAAAGAAATAAAAAAAATGAAATTTTCGAAAAGTAATTTAATTGAATTCGAAAAGATTGCGCTGAAATTAAAAGAAAACAGTAAAGATGCTTTCGACTTGGTCAAAGGGCTTTTGACATGAAAATTAAAAGTGGTGGAATGTAAATTGCATTTGAAACTTAAATCATTGCTTGAAACATAACTTTGACAAGAAAAGTAAAGTTTACAGGAAATATAAATGGAAATTAAAGACAATGGAAGGAATCCTACAGAAATTAAACTCGAATGCAGACTCAGAAATTCGCTGGAGATGTGAGTGTACTTGAGTGTATTTCTGAAGAAAAGTTTCAACCTCTATTCCCTAAAACTTTCTAATATTTATAATCTACTCATTGTAACCGTTTATTGATTACAGGGTGTTGTCTTTGAATGCGCACTACTTAGTAACCGTTCCCACTTTTTTGCTAATGAAACGTTATCCATCGATTCCTCACGTAGTGAAAGCCTCCAACTTCTCCATTGGCGCTCGATCTGCTATTTGAACCACTACTCGATTTGTAGAACATTTATATAATTCAAGCACAAACTATTTATTCATATAAATTACCCTTACAAAAATAATTCTAAGTTCTACAATTTGATAGTACCCAAAAAAAAGAAAAACTCAAATGAATCTTGAAATTAAATTAGACGTATTCTTAATTATTTTGTAAATGAGGGAGCGTTCTAATAAACATTCATAAAGACAAACATATATGTCCTTTTGGAATTCAGATGATTTAGAAGCAAGCTATACTAAAATGGATGGAATTAAATTTAGGGCATTCCCTTAATAATATAGAGATCATCAATAAATTAGAATCAGAAGAATTATTAAGCAAATGGGAGGAAAGTGCTGATGCACTTAAAAATCAATCATGGCCACCATCAGAAATCCCCCACCAACAGCCACTTATTCTCTTAGATCAAAATTATTCTTTATTTTTTTAATGTTTTTTTTATTGCCCTTTTAACTCTTTCAACATTCACATGCACACATGTGACATGTGGAGTGTTGGTTTTAAGGAGGTGGCAATATTAATGGAACCTTGTATATTTCTTAGAACAAAATTAGGTACCTATATCTATCTATGAATGTAGTAATTAGGTGGAAAGCATGTGAAAATGGCAGCTTCCTAGTGAAGTACGTTCTTTACTTATTATTGGCGAGAGAAAGTGATAGATTCAAATTAATAATAATGCATTAGCCATACTGAATTGTTTGGTTGGGGCTAGTTGTTCTCTCTCATCCCTTTTGATTTCATTGTGGAAATAGAAATATACAAAAGAGTATCCTATATATGTGGTAGAATGATGAATGCTACTTGAATTTTGATAATATTAAAAAACATAGAGTTAAAATTAAGATTATATATTATTTTAATATTTGACAATTTTTTATTTAAAATCAATAAAATAAAATAAAACATGAAATAAATTTAAAAAATGTTATTAATTAATAAAGTAATAATGTGACTTTAATTATAATTATATTTTTTAAGTTGTTATTTGTCAAAATTTTATGATAGCTAAGGTAGATATTGAAAACTTTAGGGATGCATTTGGTTTTAGACATTAGACATTAAGACACAAAATTGTATTTAGTAGATAAGACATGAATAAAAATATTGTGTTTATTAGAGATATTAATAAGAGATACAATTTATTTTTATTATTATTATTTTTTTTGTTAATCTTTTATAATTATATTTAAAAAATAAGAATAAATAAAAATTTTATAATTTATTCTAATTTATCACTAAATAAAATATAAAAATCTTAATTTTTATGTCTTTATTTTTTGTATTTTATTCTCAATATTTATCTTATGATGTTCTTAAAATCAAATACAGTCTAATTTACGTGCGTCCACATGCCATTTATGCGACGGTAAACCATAACCAGCCTTTTATCATTAAAAATGTGAAGATTAAAAAAAAAGAGAGAGACATACTAATTTAATTTTAAGAAGATGCACATAGAAGGCAAAGTTATTTTTATAAATTTAAAAATAATAAATCTATTCATTATTATTAAGAAGCAAACAATAAAAATTAACACTTTATAAAAGAAAAAGTGAGGAATGATATTGGATAAAAGTAAGGGACTGTAAGAAATAACTAATTTATTTGATAAAAAATAAAATTGTTATTCTGAGAATTTGAATAACTATTTTATTCCCTTATATTTTTATTCAAAGTGAACTTGGTAGTTACATCATTTTTTATAAATTAAAAAAAAAAAAAGAAGAAGATGAAAACGGTGAAGTCATTACACATATATTATAAGCACACAGCAAAATATGCTAAAACGGGATCATAGTGCTCTGAATTGCACATTGTAGCACATGCATATGTTGCTGGGGACTCATGTTGATTTAGAAAAATCTTTTCCTTCACATTGGATATCATCACAATGAATTCACGTATGTAATTAAGCCAGCTAGGACATTCCATATGAAATTCCTAGCAGCCATGTTTCATGTAGATCTAAACCTTATGATATTAAGATGACGTTGTAATAAACAAGATTATCATTATCATATCATATGCTTCCTAGCATATATGCCACTTCTTGCTTATGGTTTATTATATTTGGATTATATATGCATTCGCTTTTGGTTTATTTCATTCCATTAAATATTTATCATTGAATAATTTTTGTTTGTGTAATTTTTTTGGTATTAATTTTTTTAAAAGAAGGTCTGTCGCTTTTTAGATGTATAATTGTCAAAATTGGATCGATAATTGATCCAATCAAATTATTAGTTTACTAATTTATTGGTTTAATCAATAAATTACTGGGTGAATCAGTTAATATAGTTATTATTAAATAATTATAAAAAATTTTAATATTCTTTTCACAATAAATATTTTTTATTTTATTTTTATATCAAAGTAACTATTATTTTTTAAATTTTAATAACTAATTAATTATTCTATACTTATGATATTGTTATATACTATATGTAATTATTAAAAAAATAATATTAATAAATATCGTATAATTGTAAAAAAATTATGTTATGTAATTAATAAAAATATTTCTTATTTATTGGTAGATGTTTAACAAAATTTATATTTATAATAATAATTATTCATAATTAAAAAGAATAAATGACCATTTGTACCCATGACAGATGAAAACGCTGACATTTGTACTCATGATAGCCTGAAACTAAAGTTATACCCATGATAGATGTTTTTCGTATGACAAAAGTGCCCTGACTTAGATTTGAGCTTGGTTTGTGGAAATCCGATCCTACGTGGCACTCCCTACCTTATCTTCAACCCCTCTCTCTCTTACTCACTCTCTTTCTCTCTTCAACCCCCACTCTTTCTTCCTCAACACTCGCTCCCTCACCTTCCTCGTCGTCATCAATGGCGCAAAATGATAACACCAATACACCAGTAACCAACAACACCAATACATAAAGTGGCACAACTCTTCCCACTACTAAGTACTAACCTTCTGAAACTTCAACCCTCTCGCATTGTTTTTTCAAACATCCACATGGGTTGCTGCATCAGCAAATCCCAGACCCAAAACCAAAATTCATATCACCAAAATAATCAAACTTCCAACAATACCTTACACCCTCTCTCCCCAACTCAAACCTTAACCAACAAATACCACAGCGGCAACCACCACCATTGTTAGAGGAAGAGTCTGTGAAAGAGGTCCTCTCAAAAACACCCATTGCCAAACGAAATCAAGTTCCAATTTTGAAGTCAGAATCGGACACCCTTCTGCCTCCTCTTTAAAATCCTGATGACAAAATCGAATCAAAGAACCCACATCCCATTCCCAATCCCATTATCGTCAACAAAAAAGAAGGTGAAGTCTCAGAGGTAGTGTCTCAGCTCTCAGAAGAACCATGTAGCATCAGCGGAAGCTTCTCCACTGCTACCACAGTTACGGAGAAGAGAGAAGAAGAAGTAACCAGCAAAAGAAGCATCAGGGAGGGAACAACAGCAATGATGAAGAATCATAAGTGGAACAGCAACAGATCCCTGTCGAGGAAGCGCCCTCACGGCGAAGTTCTGGAATTGGTTCGACTCGGAGAGCTGGTATCCACTTGGACGCATCATCGGCGGAACCCTCTATCCCGGTCTCATGCTCACTGCCGCTGCGCTCTACTGGGTCGTTAGCTTGGGCTCTGGCTTCGATGTTTGGATATTTCTACATGGTTTCGACTTGGGGTGGTTATGTGTTTATCATCAATTTGGTGCCACTTTATGTATTGGTGTTGTTGGTTACTGGTGTATTATGAAGGCTAGGATGTAGATGAGTGTGAGGACAGTGACGCGGATCAGAAGCTCTTGCTGCTTGGTCTTGAGCTTCAGGGTTTTGGAGAACGAGAAATTGTTAAAGAGATCTTGCACCATTGATGACGACGAGGAAGGTGAGGGAGCGAGTGTTGAGGAAGAAGGGCCAGAGTGGGGGTTGAAGAGAGAGAGAGAGAGAGTGAGTAAGAGAGAGAGGGGTTGAAGATAAGGTAGGGAGTGCCACGTAGGATCAGATTCCCACGAACCAAGCTCAGATCCAAGTCAGGGCACTTTTGTCACACGAAAGGCATCTATCATGGGTATAACTTTAGTTTCAGGCTATCATGAGTACAAATGTCAGCGTTTTCATCTGTCATGGATACAAATAGTCATTTATTCTAATTAAAAATATAATTGATTTAAAAATAAATAAATATAAAATTAAAATAATATAAAACAATTTAACTGTGTTTTTACTATATATCAATTTTTTTTTTACCAAAAATAGGAGACTCGAACCCGCAACCTCTTAATTGAGTATGAAGAGACTATGCCATTTGAACTATTACTCATTGGCTTTTACTATATATCAATTGAATAGCATATTTATTGTTAAGGAATATCATAGCTTAATTGCAAGTTAAACATTTACATCTTGGAGATCTTGAGTTTTTTTTTTTTTTTTTTTTTGGTCATTGGAGATCTTGAGTTCAAACCATACTTTTTCTCTCCCTCCTATTTTCTTGTTTTTTTGTCACCATATCCTTCTTTACAAAAAAAAAAAAATTATACTATTTTACCATTAAAAAATAACACATTTACTAAAATCCACACCAGAATCACAATCTTCTCTTTTTCTCTAGGACTTTCAAACGGGACAGACCAACTTATTTAGATCCGGTTTCACATATTATATGAACTAGTCTCTTTATTTTTCGTTTGTTTATAGATTTCAGTTTTTAAATTTGAATCTTTTATAACTAGTCTCACGTATTAAATGGGCTTCGGTTTTTTTTATTTTAAAATAGACAAAAACGTTCAGGCTAAAATATGTTTTTGGGACAAAAAATATAACTTGGCCAAAAACCTTAATGAAACAAAGTTTTTTAATGGTTCAGATCAGGTTTTGGGTGGGTTGTCTTGTTGGGCTCATAGTCCATGACAAAAAAAAGATCAGGTTTTCAGATCAAATTAAAAAATATATTTAAAAATATTTTTTTTTGAAAATAAAAAAAAAAAATTTAACGGACAGTATATTTTGTAGACTAAGGCTAAGCATTTAACCTATATTTTTTCGGGTTACTCAGACCAGTCCTGAGCAAGATAGGGGTGAAAATGAGTAAGGTATGGTAGGGTTTGGAGTCAACCCTAACCCTACTTGCGGGTTGAGATTTTTATATAAACTCAATCCTATCTTACTCGCGAATTGAGAATATCCCAATCCTAATTCTACCCGTTCTTAATCCGGATACTCAATCCTATCCGCGAGTTACAAAAAAGATGGAACATTAGACCATCTCCAGTAGAGAACTCATCCCAATCCTTATTTATGGCCCATCTGTCATAAAAAGTAACTCCACATCAGCTTTTGCATCATAAACAGATTAAGAGTTAACTATAGTCCCTATTGTGGTACCACTTAATTAATTAATTAAAATAATTAAAATTAATGTAGTTATTATTTTGTTTACAATAATATTATTAAAATTTATAATTCAAAAATAATTCACTATTAAAAATATTAAGATTAAAAAATTAATAATTTCATATATAATAATAATACAACAACTATTTAATCGCTAGTATTGCAACATCTAATTTTGTAATGTAGTTAGTATTTTAAATTTTATAAATAAAAACAAATAATCTAACCAAAAATTATTTTATAATGGGTAAAAATTAAATTTATTTTTTCATGTAAATAAATTTAATTAATTATAATTTAATATAAAAATATAAATAATATTTAATATTAATTTTTTATAATTATTTATATTAATTATAATTTAAATAACAAATATAAATAATTAATATGTTTAATTAATATAAATTATTAATTAAATAAAAATATAATAATTTAATATAATTAATTACTATAATTATTAATAAATTAATTATAATTTAATTATTTAATATAATTATTTAATTAATTATCATTTAATTATTTAACAAATTGTCATATGTGAAATTACAAAATTATTTAATATAAACATATATGTAATGTAATATATATATTTTTTAAAAAATTTTTAGTAATTTGCCACATGGCAAAAAATTATTGGCTAGTGAAAGTCCCTCTTTAGAGGGACTCTTGACCTCGGTCCTACTGAAGGGACTCTCTCCACTTTTTATTCTAATGGCTTTTTTCTTCCCATGTGTAAACCCCGCAAAAATTAGTAAATTATTAGTGGATAAATTAAATTTTAATTAGGAAAGCTAAAAATGCAAAACTAATATCAAAATAGGATAGAGCTCGTCGAAACGAAAATTTTGATACTAATTTCGAAAATTTGTCCCAAAATCGGATCAGAAAGGCCGAACCGGTTGAGTCGGGACCCAAACCAGACCCGTGGGTCCAACCGGACCCAAACACTTAAATGAAACAGCAGCTTTTTTCTTCCTCATTAGCTGCTGGACGCCGTAACAACAAGGGAGAGGGAAGAAGAGCCCTAACCCTCACCATTCCTTCCAACTACCATAACTTCCTCATCTGGGCTCCGATCGCCGCACCGTTCGCGGCCACGCGCTCAGTGCGTCGAGCTCTACCTTTCTATCCGAACAATTTCACTGGTAATTCTCCTATTAATTTCAGAATATCTATCCGTCTTTCTTTGGTAAACTTGGAAACCTATGGTAAATCTTGTCCAATTTTTGTGTTCTAGGTTCAAGTTAGCTTCCGGAACTTGTGGGCTCAAGCTATTGAGCATATGCGTATGGTAAGAATACCCTAACCCTAGATTCTTGTATTTATGATGAAAAAACTGAAATTAGAGCATGTATATGTATTAGGTGTAGATTAAGTGGGTATATAAGCATTGGAATTGGCTTGGGAGTAAATGGAGGCTTGTTGGTGATCAAGCTTGGTTTGGGGCTATTTTAATTGAGCTTGGAGGGGCTATAATTTTGAGTTGTGAGGCTGCCTTGGGTGAACTAAGTGATCGGCCAAGGTATGGTTTAAGTTTCGCACGTTTAATATTTACGGTGTTGCGAAAACTTAGGTTAAAAGAACCATAGGATAAGTTGAATTTGTTAATGGCATTTAATAAGTAGCTTTGTGTTGTTGTTGGTATAAATGTTGATGAACATAAATTGGGATGATGAGGTTATTGATTTCATATTGTTGGACTTGTGTATAATGGGTTGTGTTGATGTTAAAATTGATGAATTATGGTTGGTAATTGTTAATAAATAGTTATTATGTTAAGTTGATGGATTAATATGTATGAAGGGTTGATTTGTGTTAATGGCATTTAATTAGTATATGTTGATGGAAGGTTGACAAATATATGATGAAAGTTGGTGTAGGTGAAGAATTGATATGAATAAATGAAGGGTGAATGATGTATGAGGTAAATGTGGATAATTGTTGATGATCAAGGTTGGTTAAATTGATTATAGGTTATATTGGCAATGGTTGTTGATGAATTGGGTTGATATGGTATCGTAAGGCAAGTTTTATGATAAGAAACTTAAATGGGTGAAAGTGAGGTTTTGTTGTAAATTGGTTAAAACCAAATTTTGATGAACTTTGGATGTCCATAATATTCTCCTCAAATTTTGGATTGAATTGTGGTTTGTTGCAAATAAAAGATGGTTTTAAGAGCTTTTGATTGATATCAACTTTGTAGAAAACGGAATTTTGTGGAGAAAGTTATAGATGTTGCAAGTTTAGTGTTTAAATCTGAATTCTGGATGACCAAACAGGTTGTTGCAAGCTTTCTAGGCATTCTGCCCAGTTTTTTTTGAAGAACGCCCACCCACGCGTACGCTGTGCGCATTCACGCGTACACATGACTCACGCGTACGCGTGACTTCATGTACACTCCACGCGTGCGCATGACCTACGCGTACGCGTGGATGCTGCTTGCTGCAAAAACCGGTTTTGGCCATTTTTAAACCAATTTTTCACTTCTAAACCTCCATTTTCTTCTCTTTAAGGCTTTAGTATGGTTCTAGGTCCAGTAGACAAAAGAAGCTAGGAAAACAAGATAACTTGAGGGTGAAGAAAGTTGTAAATGGTGGCTTTATGAGGAAGATAAGAATGTTAATGAGGTTTAAAGTTAAGGCTTGCCATTTGATGATGAATTGATGATAATTTCTCTGGCTTATGAATAAAGATATCTGAGACACGAGTTTTCCTGGGTAAGAACCTTGGCTCGCCACCACGTGTTTCAGGTTGATTCTCGATACTCTGTTGACCCTACGTCATAAGGGTGACCGGGCACGTATAAATTTTCGGGTATGGATAGCCCCCATTGAGTGATTATATGATAAATGAATGTGAATTCTATGCATAGACTCTTGGGGATGTGCGACGGGGAACAGTCTAAGGTTTTCGAACTTGTCGGGTTGGCTGGATAACCGACAGATCGGCCCCATCAGCTATAGGACAGGCATGCATCATATGCATTTGTTTGTTTGACTGCTATGCATTTCCTGGGTTTGCCTAATTGATATATGTCACCTACTATCTGTTATACTTGCTATTTGTACTATCTGCTCATTACTTGTGCGTGAACTTGTTTGGTTGCCTGTTTCTGTTGCATTCTAAATGATGGAAGGATGGAGAAAACAGAGGAAATGGTTTGGTGTTAGGTTAAGTTTGAACTTGAGTAAGTTAGATAGAATTAGAACACCTACCTCTATTTATGGCTTCTGGTTAGTACTTAAGTTGGATAACTGAATAATAGAGTTCTGGGATTGCCTATGGCATTCTCAGGACCTTATTTATTATACGCGTGGCACTTTTACCATGCTGAGAACCTCCGGTTCTCATTCCATATTGTATTGTTGTTTTTCAGATGCAGGTCAAGAGGCTCCTCGCTAGGCGTCTGGATCCTGGAAAGCGAAGTAGTCCTTGGGTGTATTTTGGTTTCTATTTGTATATATGTATATATATGTGTAGCTTACTCTCTAAGTAACTTATGTATGCTGCTCCTCTTAGAGGTTGAGGGAGAGTTAGGGGTTTACTTTGATATTTTGATGTATTTTGGAGACACTTATGTATGTTTATATATATATATATATATATATGTCCTCCGGACAGCCTTAGCTTCGCAGGCTGAGTCAGGGGCTAGTTATGCTGTTCCTTGGCTTTCCTTTATCCTTTTGTTTATTGTTTTATCTTGTTCCTATTAGGTTCCTTAGCGCACAAGTAATCCCTTCCTTTGAGCGTTGCGCTTTTCATTTTGCAATCTTTGCTTACCCGTTTTGTTTCAAAGCTCCTAGTATATTATCTTATTCTCTATTATGTATTTATTTTGCGGTCTAGAGGTCCGTAACACCACATTACCTCTGTTCTACGACTTAAGTGTAAAACTCTGTGTAATAGGGTGTTACATTATGGTATCAGAGCAGTTCGTTCCTATAGAACCTGAGGACGGACTGATTGTGCTTTTGTGCATTCTCTGTGTATGTGTTTATGTGCTATTAGGATATCTAACTGATATATGTGGCATAATCGTTCATGAGCATGCATTTGGGACTTAAAGCACTGAACTTGAGATATTGAGACTGATCAACTTGATATCACTTATTTGGTGTGTATAGGGACCAGATGTCTACTCGCGGACGCAGACGCGGGCAAGGTAGAGGCCGAATAGGCAATGCCATGCCTAAAGCATCAGGAAACACTCCTAATCCTGTAGACTTCATGGCTGCATTAGGTAATATGGCAGCAGCTATGCAAGCGACAGCTGAAGCCCTGGGAAACCAAATTAATAATGGGAACAATGGCAATAATGGTGATAATGGTCCAATGTCGCTCTCTTCCTTTTTGAAGGTTCACCCTCCAACTTTCAGAGGAACCTCGAATCTGACCGATGTTGATAATTGGATACAGGCCATTGAGCGAGCATTACAAGCTCAGCAGGTTTCGGATGAGCAGTGAGTTGAGTTTGGAACCTACCAGTTGCATGGTGAAGCTCAGCACTGGTGGTAGGGCATAAGGTGCATTCTGCAGCCTGATGGGATTGTGATTTCTTGGGAGTTGTTCCAAGATGAATTCTATAAGAAATATTTTCCCATCTCAGTCAGAAATGCCAAAGACTGCTTCAACTTAAACAGGGTCAAATGACTATTACTGAGTACACCAGTAAGTTTGAGAAATTATGCCACTTCTCACGCATCTGTCAGAGAGCTCCTGAGGACTTTGCTGAGTGGAAATGTATAAAGTATGAAGGGAGCCTTAGGAGTGACATTTAGAGCTTTGTGGCGCCTATATAGATTCGGGTGTTTTCTGAGCTGGTGAATAGGAGCACGGTGGCGAAGGATTGTGTCAGAAGGACCGCAGTAGAAAAAGGGAGTCTGAGGATGCCATTCCAGAGGACCACAAGGAGGAACTTTGCACCCAGAGGTAGACAGTTCAAGCGTGGTGGCTTTGTCCCTCAGAACAATCAAGGGCAAGGCAGCTCCAGGAGGCCTAATACCAGTGCTAATCAAGGAAGGAGACAGGGAAAGCAGCCACAGTAGGATATGAGTTGCCACAGATGTGGAAAGTATCACTCAGGACCATGTAGGTTTGGGACTGGAGTCTGTTACTCCTGTGGGCAGCCGGGACACTTGGCTAGTAGTTGCCCAGAGAAGAAGGGGTATGAGACAGGCAGGGTGCAGCAACCAGGAAGGGTATACACTACTTCTTCAATAGGTGCTGAGGGGTCAGAGACATTGATCAGAGGTAAATGTGAGATGGCGGGTAAAATTTTGAATGCTTTGTTTGATTCTGGAGCTTCACATACTTTTATTGCATTTGAGAAGCCTGATGAGCTAGGATTGAAAATAGTAGTACTGGGGTATGATTTAAAAGTATATAATGCTACCCACGAGGATATGGGGACTAGGTTAGGGTGCCCCCAAGTTCCTTTTCGAGTACAAGGGCGTGATTTCGTGCATAACTTAATCTGTTTACCGATGACTGGTCTTGATCTCATTCTGGGATTGGACTGGTTATACAAGAACCGCGTTCTACTAGATTGCTCGGCGAAAACAGTGTATTTCATGCCTGAAGGCATTGAAGGGCCGGTTGTAGTGAATAACTACTACTTGAATTCCATGATGGTGAACTGTTCTGGGGCTGAATGTTAGGGGATATTGTTGTTAGCTGCGGGTGTTTTGGGTGATGATCAGAACTTGGAACAAATCCTGGTTGTGTGTGAGTTTTCGGAGGTGTTCCCTAATGATATTGATGAATTTTCACCAAAACGGGAAGTTGAGTTTCTGATGACTTAGTACCTGGGGTCGGACCAATCTCGAGTGCTTCTTACAGGATGTCGCCTCTAGAAATAGATGAATTGAAGTCTCAACTGGAGGATCTGTTGGGTAAGAATTTTATCCGACCAAGTGTATCTCTGTGGGGTGCGCCAGTATTATTGGTTAAAAAGAAAGATGGCAGCATGCGCTTATGTGTTGACTATAGGCAACTAAATAAGGTTACAGTGAAGAATAAATACCCGTTGCCAAGGATTGATGACCTGATGGATCAATTACAGGGAGCTGGTGTGTTCTCTAAGATTGATCTGCGATCCGGATACCACCAGATAAGGGTCAGAGATGAGGATATCCCCAAAACTGCCTTCAGAACGCGCTATGGTCACTATGAATATACCGTGATGTCCTTCGGACTAACTAATGCTCCAGCAATATTCATGGATTACATGAACAGAATTTTCCATCCATATCTGGATAAGTTTGTTGTTGTGTTTATTGACGACATTCTTATCTATTCTAAGACCGAGGATGAGCATGCAGAACACTTGCAAACAGTGCTATAAATTTTGAAGGATAGGAAGTTGTATGCCAAGCTATCTAAGTGTGAGTTTTGGAAGTCTGAGGTAAAATTTCTTGGTCATGTGGTGAGTAAGCAAGGAATAGCAGTGGATCCTGCTAAGGTTGAGGCGGTGATGAATTGGGAGCGGCCAACTTCAGTGACAGAAATCAGGAGTTTCTTAGGCTTGGCGGGTTATTACCGAAGGTTCATCAAAGGGTTTTCACAGCTCGCTTTGCCCTTGACCAAGCTTACCAGGAAGGGTGTTCCTATTGAATGGACTCTCGAGTGTGAGGAGAGTTTCCTTGCTTAAAGCAGAGATTGACTACCGCCCCTGTCCTAGTGTTGCCTGAGCCGAGAGAACTATTCGAAGTATACTGTGATGCGTCCTTGAAAGGTTTAGGATGCGTGTTGATGTAGCATCATAAGGTTGTAACTTATGCCTCACGTCAGTTAAGACCTCATGAAAGGAACTATCCAACTCATGACTTGGAACTTGCAGCCATTGTCTTTGCCTTGAAGATTTAGAGGCATTATCTCTATGGAGTGAAATTCCAAGTCTTCTCGGACCATAAGAGTCTAAAGTACCTATTTGAGCAAAAAAAATTGAATATGCGTTAGAGGAGGTGGATGGAACTCCTGAAGGATTATGACTTCGAGCTAAACTATCATCCGAGAAAGGCGAATGTAGTGGCGGATACCCTAAGTAGGAAATCCCTATGTGTGGCTTGGATGATGCTAAGAGAGGAAGAATTGTTGAGAGCCTTCCAAGGATTGAAACTGGGAATCAGAGAAGAGTTTGGGACTTTATGCCTAAGCCAGCTACAGATCTCAAGTGACTTCAAGGCTGAACTGATAAAGGCTCATCAGAATGACCAAGAATTGTATAAGATTTTACCGGTGATTGAGAAAGGCAAGCAATGGAGAGTGTCAGAAGATAAAGATGGGTTGTGGAGGTTCAAGGGCCGGATAATTGTGCCAGATGTCGGGGATTTGCGACAGAGCATATTGGAGGAAGCTCACAAGAGCGGGTTCTCCATTCATCCTGGAAGCACCAAGATGTACCAAGATTTAAAGGCGATGTTCTGGTAGCCAGGAATGAAAAATAATGTGGCGTTACATGTTTCTAAATGCCTAACTTGTCAGAAAGTCAAGATTGAACACCAAAGGCCAGCAGGAACCCTTCAACCTTTGGAGATTCCACAGTGGAAATGGGAGAGCATTGCTATGGATTTTGTATTGGGCTTACCAAGGACTCGGATAGGTTGTGATTCCATTTGGGTAGTTGTAGACCGACTGACCAAGTCAGCTCATTTTCTGCCTATCCGGATAAGTTGTTCAATGGAGGAGTTGGCGCGCTTATATATAAAGGAGATTGTGAGGTTACATGGCGTACCTTCCACCATTGTATCGGATAGAGATCCTCGCTTCACATCACGGTTCTGGGGTGCTTTTCAGCGAGCTTTTGGCACTTAATTAAGTCTAAGCACTGCCTATCATCCTCAAACGGATGGCCAATCAGAGAGAACAATCCAAACCTTGGAAGACATGTTAAGAGCTTGTGTTTTGGATCAACCGGCAAGCTGGAATCAATATATGCCTCTGGTAGAATTTGCTTATAACAATAGCTATCATCCAAGTATTGTAATGGCTCCATATGAGACTTTGTATGGAAGAAAATGTCAGTCTCCATTATGTTGGTATGAGGCAAGAGAAAGGAGTTTGATAGGACCTGAAATGGTAAGTGAAACCACTGAGCAAATAAAGAGAATCAGGAGTCGAATGCTCGAAGCTCAAAGCCGTCAGAAGAGCTATGCAGACCGAAGACGGAAGCCTTTAGAATTTGGGAAAGGAGAGCACGTCTTCTTGAAGGTTACTCCAACCACTGGAATAGGGGGGTCCAACAAAACCAATAAGTTAAATCCCCGTTATATTGGGCCGTTTGAGATCCTGAAGAGGATTGGACCAGTGGCGTATAGGATTGCGTTACCACCACATCTTTCGAACCTGCATGACGTGTTCCACGTATCGCAGTGATAAACCACTATTTTTATGGTTTATCTTGTGTTTAATTGAGTGGTTTCATCAAGTCTTCACCTACTTATTCATACTAATTGCATGATTTTATAATCCTTTCCTAGTTTTGTTCTATGGTTGAAAACTTGCTTCCTAGAGATCTTTAATCTGTATATTTTAATCCTTCTTTATACCATTCGATGCCGTGATCCGTGTGTTAAGTGTTTCAGGCTTTATAGGGCAGGAATGGCTTAGAGAATGGAGATGAAGCTTGCAAAAATGGAAGGAACACAAGAAACTAAGGAGATGACCAGCGAACATCGACGCGCGCGCATAGCTCACGCGCGGAAATGAGGAAATTACAGCGACGCGTGCGCGTGCCTGACGTGTACGCGCGGATTGGAGTCTGCACGAATGACGCGCACGCGTGGACGACGCGCACGCGTGGACGACGCGTACACGTGACAAGGAAAATTGCTAAATGACGCGCACGCGTGACTGACGCGTACGCGTGACCTGCGCGATCTGCAGAATTAACAGAAAACGCTGGGGGCGATTTTGGGCCGCGTTTTGACCCAGTTTTTGGCCCAGAAACACAGAATAAAGTCAGGGAACATGAAGAGACTCAATATATAGCGAGATACACATTGACATATTCTCATTAGGATAGTTTTTTAGATTTTTAGATATGAATTTAGAGAGGATTACTTTCCCTCTAGGTTTTCTTTTACATTCATAGTTTATTAGTTTTGCTTTTGAATATTGAAGAGTCATTACCTCCGTTGAAGACACTATTCTAGTTTGTTTCCTTACTTACTCTTTTATTTATTCCATATTCTTAATTCTTGTTTAGAGTAGTAATTGGATTATTTTCATGGATTATTGATGCAAAGGATTACTTTTATTTTTAATTAATTTTGAATTCCTATTTTATCATGTCTTCTTCTTATATTTTTAAGAGCGCTATATTCATGTCAATGGAGTAGATTCCATACTTGACATGGGGGTTAATTAAAAGGAGATACTTGAGTTGGAAGGCTTAAGTGCTGATTAAACTAGAAGTTGTTGGCTAGTTCTGTATTTACTAACGCTAGACCTTCCTAAGGGAGAGGACTAGGATTTGCGAATAAGAGTTAGCTCAATCACTTGACTTTCCTTTATTTAGTAAGGGTTAACTAAGTGAAAATAACAACCTTTTTGATACTACACTTAAGAGATCCCAACAAGGATAGAACTTCCAATTAATCATTCCCCCAGTCAAGGCTTTTTATCTAGAATATTAATAATCATTCTTAGTTTTTATTGCTTTAATTTACAATTATTTAATTACTCGTTATTCAACTCTCAAACTCTCTTGGAAACTCCTAATTAATAAATTAGCATCCTTCCTTGCAAACTCGTTGGGAGACGACCTGGGACTCATACTCCCAGTATTTTTATTCTAATTTTTGTGACACCTTTCTAAATTGGTGAGGTAGATTTTAGCTGGTTAAGGGCTATACTCACAACGCTGTTCTTACATTACAATCTCTTAATTGGTCTAACTTCTGCCGTGCACCAGTTTTTGGCGTCGTTGCCGGGGAGTTGCAATTGTGTGCTAAATTATTAATTAGTGTACATATTTTTATTTTTATTTGCATATTTTATTATTTTTATTTTATTACCATGAGCTATATGTTTCTTTCATTGAATGACGCGTTCACTGCCTGATCCGAGCTTAGCCGCATTTGATCCTGAAATTGAAAGAACTATTTCACGTATTAGGCGAGCTCGATGTGGTTAGCCTCTGAGGGTGGTGAAGTGATTGTTATGAATTCACCAGTCTCATCTGAGGGCGAATCTGAACCTCCATCTGAGAGCGAAAAACAAGCTCCTTACTACTGATTCAGTTAATTCACGTGTAGAAGAATAGCAGCACCTAGGAGGATTACTCTCCAGGAAGCTAGAGCCCCAGATTTTACAATGCAGCCGTATCAAGTGCATCATCCAACTCTGGCTGCAGATTTTAAACTGAAGACTGCACTAATCAACTTGATGCCCAATTTTCATGGCTTACCTGCTCAGGAGCCCATCAAGCACCTCAGGGATTTTTCAGACAGCCTGTTCTACTGTTAGGCATCAGGGTACGAATGAAACTTCTATTTTGTTAACTGCCTTCCCGTTTTCTCTTGAGGGAAAGGTGAGGGAGTGGTACTACTCCCAACCTGAAGCGACTGTTATAACTGGGATACGCTCAGGAGAGAATTTCTGGAAAAATACTTTCCAGTTGAAGTTACGGATAGATTGAGAAAAGAGATCTCATGCATTGTTCAAGGTGAATCAGAAACTCTTTATGAGTACTGGGAGTGTTTTAAGAACCCTGGACGCATGTCTCCTTCACATGATTGACAGGCTAGTGTTGATTAGCTATTTTACTCAAGGCATGAAGCCTCGGGATAAGACTACACTAGATGGTGCTAGTAATGGTTCTCTGAAGAAGTACAAAACCGCAGATGAAGCATGGCAACTAATCAGTGACTTAGCTGAGTCCACCAGGAATCACAGGCACATGAATAGCCACTCAAAAGCCATTGCAGAAGTTTCCTCTAGCACTGAGACTTCTGCTCTTACACAGAGTATATATGAAATGACCAACCTACTGAAGCAATTACAGTTGAATCAACAACAACAAGCTCAGCCTTTCCCACCACAGCAAAGCCAACAGTTAGTTCCCCAAAGAGTATGCGACGTATGTGCTGATTATAGTCATTATACTGATGAATGCCCGTAACTCCAACAAGAAGACAACACTGTGGCAGCTACCCATAACTTTTATGACCGCCCGAATCAAGGATACAACCAACAAGGCGGCAACTACAACCAAGGTGGAAACTATAACCAAGGATGGCAGGACAACTCCAACCAAAGTTGGAGGGATAATTCCAACCATGGCTGGAGGGACAACTACAACAGAGGAGGCAGAGACAACCAAGAAAATCAGAGGTAGAATAATAACAACAGACAGTAGAATCAGAACCAGTCTTACAGAGCTCCTCACTTAAGGCAATCACAAGGACCCCAGCATAACCAACAACAGGTCCCTCAGATCACTTATCCCACTTCCTCATCAAATGACGAGATGCTTCGTTCCCTTGCACAAGGACAACAAGACATGCAGACTACACTGAAGTCTACTTTAAATGGTCTGAATGCCACTTTACAAGCTCTCGCCGCTCGAATAGATTCATTACCTACTTCCACTAACCAACCTTTAAGCTCCAGTGGAATTCCTTCTCAACCCTTACCCAACCCCAAGGGTAGCATCAATGCCATCACTTTAAGGTCCGGAACCACACTGCCAGAGAGGAATCAGGAGGAGCCAAGCCCAATAGAACACACCCAAATTGAAGACTCAGTGGAAGTGGAAGATGCTGAAATGGATGATGCTGAAGAGGAAGATGAAGTACAAGACAAGGTTGAAGAAGAAGTTGTAACACCCTACCATACAGAGACTTATGCTTAAGTCATAATTCAGAGATGGCAAGGTATTACGACCTCTAAAACAAAAATTTAGTACGTATAGTAGTATGAATGATTGATTATAACTAGGAGCCTTGTAGAAAAAGGGGTAGACAAAAACCGCAACTCGAAAGCGCAACACTCCGATCACTAACACAACGAGAAAAGGATAAGCTAACGCAAGATCATATATATAAAGAGTATCAAAAACAGGAATATCAAGACTCAAAATCCGGCGGCGAAGATAACCGGTTCGAGCATAGCAATATATACATATAATAAAATAAGGGAAACCCCAAAGGAAACCCAAAGGGACACAAATACAGAAATCTAATCTCCAAAATCCCCCTCTAGAAGGAGTCATCACAGTTTGTATTATTTAGTGGAGATAAAAGTATCTAAACAAAATATATATCCCAAAATAGAGTCCCGAGAACAAAGGATCTTCGCTAATCCAGAAGTCTCCAGCATGCCTCAACGAGAAGCCTCGCGTCCTGCATCTGAAAACCACAAAATCCGCATGGGTGAGAACCAGAGGTCCCCAGCACGGTAACAGCTTCCACATATATAATACATAATAATAGAGGAAAGCCGAAGGCAATCCTAGAACTTCTTCAAGATAATATCAAAGCTTATAAATAAGCTAAACCGTAAGTGGCAACTGACTAAAGATTCTTCAGTCTAACTAATACTTCCCTTTCCAATTCCTTCAGACCTCCCAACCACCAGCAGGAGTATAATATAGCAAACACAGTTATATCAGACAAGAGATTTACAAATAAGAACAATTAAGACATTTAGACAAATAGCAAGTAATATGCAGTCAAATAGGTAATCTCAAACAATTCATGTAGTATGCTTATGATGCATGCCTGTCCCTAGTGGCTGATGATATCATCTGTCGGTTATAGAGCCAACCCGACAAGTCCCGGTAGCTAACCATTGGACTGACCCTCTGTCGCGCATCCCCAACTCGAGTTATACTCGTCATAAACTTGATCATAATCATGATCCATATCCATCACCCTCACTGGTGAATATTTATCCATCACCATCATTGGTGAATATTTATGGGGGCGAGCTCATCCGGGCCTTTCACAGTGCCCGGCCACACTTACGACATTGGGTTAACAGAGCTTCGAGTCTCAACCTGGAGCACGTGGTGGCTAGCCACTGCTACTACCCAGGGAAACCCTCATCTCCGATGGTGGAAGTGCAAACATTCACAATTCATTCAACAGCATATATGCATTTATACTTAGCCATAATCATGACTCCGCCGTAACACGGCAATAATCTAGCCATCCGGCTCACGGTTAAATCCATAACCAGCCAATTCATTAACAATTACGGCCCTTCGGCCCATGGCATAACAAGCACTTCCACCGCCATCCTCCGCATCTCACAAAATCATCTTTGATCCTCAATGATCATTCATTTTTCCCCTTGCTTCACTCGCAAGTTACCACATTCACTAGCCCTTTTTCTCATGCTAGGCATATCATAATGACTTAAGACATACGTGGTGAGATCGGAGGCTTAGAAGTATGAAATTTGGCTTTTAAAACTCAAAAATCAACTTTGGGATGAAAACAGGTCCACGCGTACGCGCACTCCACGCGCATGCGTGGATGGCCTTAAAACTCATCGACGCGCAAGCGTCATATGCGCGAACCCGCGGATTGAAAATTAGCCAAACGACGCGCACGCGTCAGCCACGCATACGCGTGGGTACTCTTGCGCCCCAGGCACAAAACTGGCACAACTTTGGCACAACTCTCGGAAAAATGGCTGGGCATTGGGTGCAGCACATTCGGCGCGCCCGCGCACATCACGCGCACGCGTGGATGGCGCTTCCTGGAAGAACGGCGCTTACGCGCCAAGTGCGCCTACGTGCGGGGGGTCATTCTGCTAAAAATTTTCTAAGTTAAAAACTGCAGAATTCACAAATTCAACCCCCAATCTTCCGACGGACATAACTTACTCATTTTAAATCGTTTTTCACCCGTTCTTCGAACGGCATGGACATCCCGGATCCAATTTCATTTCTAAACAGATTTGGCACAAATCAAAGATCCGTAGTCCAAGTTATGTCCCGTCAAAGTATGCCCAAAAACCATGTTTTCATACAAAACCACAAAGTGCCATTTTCAAAACAAGCCACTTTCAACTCTTTTCAAAATCAATCAAAACATGCCAATTTCAACCCTTCTCTTTGAAATCATTCAAAATGTACCAAAATCAACAACAAGCCATCCCCAACTCACATATTGACCCTTTACCAAAATTCCCAAAACCACATCCAACCATTTTAACACTTCTTAACCAAATGGCTAAAGGACAAACACAATATCATGTCATACATCCTTCCTCATCCCAATTTCCAATAATACCATTTCCAATCAACCATCATTATACATGATCAACAGCATACTCACCATCAACATGGTACCACCCATCAATTTAACCTCAATCATTCATCAAGCATATATCACAACATGCATTTCTCATATATCACACAATCAAGGCATCAATATTCATAATCACATATATGAACACATCATATATCTCAACCATTCAACAACATCAACAATCCAATGCCTATCTTAGGGCCTCTAGCCTAAGTATTTCCTACCACATTACATATTAGATACGGGAAACCGAAACCATACCTTAGCCGATTTCCCACGCTTAACCGGAGCACTTCCAAACCACTTCTCCTTAAGCTCTCAAGGTCTCAACACCTCCAAGAACAGATTTTATCACACAAAACCCCCTTCCAAGCTTTCCAAAATCACCAATCAAGCTCCAATATTCACATATACACAACCTAAGCCACAATCATCATATCCATACACAACATCTCAATACCCAAACCTCATAGAACAACAAATTACACTAGGGTTGAGAATCTTACCACACCCAAGGTCCAAGGAGACAAGATTAACCTTCTCATTCAAGAGAGTTGGGTCCTATAACATCAAAGAACCCAAAATCTCAACATTTTTGCTCATGAAACTCGAAATCAAGGGCTGGAATTTCGAATAGTAAAACGTGGCTTACCTCAAGATTGATTGTATGGGTTTTGTAGAGCTCTCCACGGTGAACGCGTGGCCGCAAACGGAGCGGCAATCGGAGCTCTAGATCAAAAGTTATGGTAGTTTGAAGATCAAGTGAGAGAAGGAAGTTGAGAGAGTGTTCTTCCCCCTTCCATCTCAATTTTCAGCGTGTTTTGGTGTTGTGTGAGGAGAGAGAGTGCTGAAAACTAGGGTTTTGGTTTAGTTATGTTGGGCCAAGGGCCCACTTTGGGTCCGGTCGGTCCGGTTTGGCCCGTTCGGTCCAATCTTGGTCCGATTTCTATAAAATTAGTACCGAAATTCTCGTCTCAATCTCCTCTATCATATTAAGCCATAAAAATAACATTTTTGGCTTTCTAGAATAAATTCTCATTTATGGGTTAATTAGCCGTTAATTAACCGGGTCTTACATTCTACCCACCTAATTGGGAATTTTGCCCACAAAATTCAAATCAAATTACCTGAGAATAAGTGCGGATAATCCGTACGCATCTCCGACTCAAGTTCCCAAGTGTGTTCCTCAACACCGCCTCGACTCCAAGCCACTTTGACTAATGAAACCTCTTTTCCACGCAATCGTTTAATACTAGTATCATCAATTCTGACTGGAGCCACTGGAAGCGTCAAATCTTCCCTTAACTGAACCGATTCGGGTTCTAACACATGGCTAGCATCAGGAGTGTACTTCTGAAGCTGCGACACGTGAAACACATCGTGCAGGTTCGAAAGATGAGGTGGTAGAGCCACCCGATACGCCACCGGCCCAATCCTCTCCAGGATCTGAAATGGACCAATGTATCGAGGATTCAACTTCTTTGCTTTAATCGCTCTACCTACTCCTGTGGTCGGAGTAACCTTCAGGAAAACATGATCTCCTTCCTCAAATTCCAAGGGCTTCTGCCTCTGATCGGCGTAACTCTTTTGGCGACTCTGCGCCGTAAGCATCCTGTCTCGGATTTTCTTGACTTGTTCAGTGGTCTCAGCTATCATTTCCGGCCCCAACAAGCCTTTCTCTCCAGCTTCATACCAACATAGCAGAGATTGACATTTCCTCCCATACAATGCCTCATACGGAGCCATTCCGATGCTCGCATGGTAACTATTATTGTATGCAAACTCTACTAACGGCATATACCGATCCCAACTCGCTGGTTGGTCCAAAACACAAGCTCTCAACATATCCTCTAGTGTTTGGATCGTCCTCTCAGATTGACCATCTGTTTGAGGATGGTAAGCTGTACTCAAGCTTAATCGGGTTCCAAAAGCTTTCTGAAATGCACCCCAGAACCTCGAAGTGAAACGAGGATCTCTATCAGAGATTATAGTAGAAGGTACACCATGGAGTCTCACAATCTCCTTTATGTATAACCGAGCTAGCTCCTCAAGGGTGTAAGTCATCCGAATGGGCAAAAAGTGAGCTGACTTCGTCAGTCGGTCCACAATCACCCATATAGCATCAAAACCAGTCCTAGTCCTTGGCAATCCCAACACAAAGTCCATTGCAATACTTTCCCATTTCCATTGCGGAACCTCTAAAGGTTGCAACATCCCGGAAGGTCTTTGATGTTCAATCTTTACCTTTTGAAAAGTTAAGCACTTTGAAACATATTCTGCCACATCATTCTTCATACCCGGCCACCAAAACATCGCCTTTAAATCATGGTACATCTTAGTACTCCCCGGGTGAATGGAGAATCCGCTTTTGTGTGCCTCCTTTAAGATATCTTGCCTCAAAGTGCCAACATCCGGCACAATGATCCTACCCTTGAATCTCCATAACCCATCTTTTTCTTCCGACACTCTCCACTGTTTTTCTTGCTCGATAGCCGGTAAAACCTTCCATAACGCTTCATCGTTTTCATGAGCCTTTAGGAGTTCGGACTTAAAGTCACTTGAGATTTCTAATCGGCTCAAACACAAGGTTCCAGATACTTCTCGAGCACCAATTTTTAGACTCTCGAATTCCTTGAGCAACTTTTCCTCTTGAAGCATCATCCAAGACGCATACAACGACTTCCGACTTAACGCATCCGCCACTATATTCGCCTTTCCAGGATGGTAATTTAACTCAAAGTCATAGTCTTTCAACAATTCCATCCACCTCCTTTGCCTCATATTAAGCTCTTTCTGATCAAAGAGGTATTTCAAGCTCTTGTGATCGGAGAAGACTTGGAACTTAACGCCATAGAGATAATGCCTCCACACCTTCAAGGCAAACACGACCGCAGCGAGTTCCAGATCACGCGTAGGGTAAATAACTTCATGAGGTCTCAACTGTCGTGAGGCATACGCCACCACATTATGATGCTGCATCAGCACGCATCCTAGGCCCTTTAACGATGCATCACAGTACACCTCAAAAGGCTCGTTCGGCTCAGGTAACACTAACACAGGTGCAGTGGTCAACTTTTTCTTCAATGTCTGAAAGCTCTCCTCGCACTCAGGAGTCCAAACAAACGGAGTGTCTTTGCGAGTTAACTTTGTCAACGGCAAAGCTAATTGCGAAAAGCCTTTGATGAACCTTCGATAGTAGCCAGCTAAACCCAGAAAACTCCTTATCTTAGTTACTGTGGTTGGTTGCTTCCAATCCATCACAGCTTCTACCTTAGTTGGATCTACGGCTATTCCCTTCTTACTCACCACGTGACCCAAAAACTTCACCTCATCCTTCCAAAACTCACACTTAGACAGTTTCGCATAGAGTTTCTTCTCCTTTAGAATCTGCAACACGGTCCTCAGGTGTTCCGCATGCTCTTCTTCAGTCTTGGAGTAAATCAGTATGTCGTCAATGAAGACAACAACGAATTTATCCAAAAACGGACGGAATACTCTATTCATGTAATCCATGAATACTACAGGAGCGTTCGTCAACCCAAAGGACATTACAGTGTACTCGTAATGACCATAATGAGTCCTGAAAGCGGTCTTAGGGATATCCTCACCCCTCACCCTTATCTGGTGATAACCGAATCGCAAATCGATCTTAGAGAAAACCCCAGCTCCTTGTAACTGATCCATGAGATCATCAATCCTCGGCAATGGGTACTTATTCTTTATTGTAACCTTGTTCAGCTGCCTGTAATCCACACAGAGCCGCATACTTCCATCTTTCTTCTTCACCAGTAACACTGGAGCACCCCACGGGGAAACACTTGGTCGAATAAAGTTCTTACCCAACAATTCCTCTAACTGAGACTTTAGCTCGGCCATCTCTAATGGTGACATTCTATAAGGAGCACTTGAGATTGGTCCCGCCCCAGGCACCAACTCAATAGCAAACTCGACCTCTCGGTTAGGTGGAAATTCCCCAATATCATCGGGAAACACTTCTGGAAACTCACACACTACCGGAATCTGATCCAACCTTTGATCATCACCCGAAACACCCGCAGTTAACAACAGGATACCCTGACATTCGATTCCAGAACAGTTCACCATCATCGAATTCAAGTAATAATTATTCACCACAACCGGCCCTTCTGTATCCTCCGACATAAAGTACACCGACTTTGTAGAACAATCAAGCAGGACATGGTTCTCAGATAACCAGTCCAATCCCAAGATAAGATCAAGACCGATCATCGGTAAGCAGATTAAATTATGGACAAAATCACGCTGCTTGAACCTGAACGAAACTTTCGGGCATCCTAGCCTAGTTACCATGGCTTCATGGGTAGCATTATGTACCTTTAGGTCATAACCTAAGGTTACGATCTTCAATCCTAACTCATGGGCTTTCTCAAATGCAATAAATGAATGCGATGCTCCCGAATCAAATAAAGCATTTAAAGTTTGACCAGCCATTTCACAGTTACCTCGAATGAGTGTCTCGGATCCCTCTGCACCCACAGCTGAGGTGGTGAACACCCGACCAGTCTGTTGTGCTTTCCCAGCACCTTGCTTTTGCTTCCCCGGACAACTTGCGGCTTTATGCCCCGCCTTTCCACAATTGTAGCACAAACCCCATCCGGCCTTGCATGGTACTCCCGGATGGTGACTTCCACACCTAGTACAAGCTTGATCATTCTGAGGCTGCTTCCCAAACCTTTTCCCTTGGGAGTTGTTGTTGTTGGGCCTCCTAAAAGAACCTCCCCTCTTGAAGGGCGGACCTCTAGGTGCAAAGCTCTTCCCTCGATTTTGTGGAAATGATCCCTTGTGATTTCCTTTCTCAGTGGCTGCCCTCTTCACACATTCTTCAGTAACCCTACACTTGTTCACCAATTCGGAGAAAGTCCTAATCTCCATTGGTCCCACTGAACTGAAAATATCGCTCCGGAGTCCTCCTTTGTACTTAACACACTTCCATTCCTCATATTCCACCGGAGTCCCTTGACACATACGAGAGAATCTGAACAGCTACTCAAACTTGTCAGTATACTCAGATACGGACATAGTACCCTGCTTCAGCTGCAACAATTCAAGCTCCTTGGCCGTCCTAGCAGAAGTCGGAAAGTACTTCTTATAGAACTCCTCTTGGAAGACATCCCAGATGATATAATCATCACCCTGCTGCAGAAGGCGTCGGATACCCTGCCACCAATGCGACGCTTCACCAGTGAGCAAATAGGTAGCGAACTCCACACGCTGCCCTTCAGGTACCACCTGTGCTTGCAGTGCTCGTTCCATAGCCTGAAACCACGTATCGGCTTCAGTCGGGCTAGTAGTTCCCTTGAACTTAGGTGGATTAACCTTCAAAAAGTTTGCCAGTGTCATCGGGCCCTGAACTCCACCTCCATCATTACCATGGTTATTCATCTGTTGACCAAGAGCCTCAGCAGTGGCTTGCATAGCAGCAGCCATGTTCTCCAACGCAGTCATAAAGTTCACCGAATCATTAGGGTTAGTCTCCGGCGCACGAGTATTATTACGACTCCTCCCACGACCTCTACCGCGTCCACGAGGCGCCATCTGGTTCCTATACACACCAAAAAATCGATATTAAGTTGATCAGTCTCAATATCCGAAGTTTAGTGCTTCAAAGTCCCAAATGCATGCTCATGAACGTTTATGCCAACTATATCAAGTAGATATACTAACAGCACATAACACACATACAGAGAATGCACAGAAGCATAGTCAATCCATTCATCAGGCTCTACAGGAACGAACTGCTCTGATACCATAATGTAACACCCTACCATACAGAGACTTATGCTTAAGTCATAATTCAGAGATGGCAAGGTATTACGACCTCTAAAACAAAAATTTAGTACGTATAGTAGTATGAATGATTGATTATAACTAGGAGCCTTGTAGAAAAAGGGGTAGACAAAAACCGCAACTCGAAAGCGCAACACTCCGATCACTAACACAACGAGAAAAGGATAAGCTAACGCAAGATCATATATATAAAGAGTATCAAAAACAGGAATATCAAGACTCAAAATCCGGCGGCGAAGATAACCGGTTCGAGCATAGCAATATATACATATAATAAAATAAGGGAAACCCCAAAGGAAACCCAAAGGGACACAAATACAGAAATCTAATCTCCAAAATCCCCCTCTAGAAGGAGTCATCACAGTTTGTATTATTTAGTGGAGATAAAAGTATCTAAACAAAATATATATCCCAAAACAGAGTCCCGAGAACAAAGGATCTTCGCTAATCCAGAAGTCTCCAGCATGCCTCAACGAGAAGCCTCGCGTCCTGCATCTGAAGACCACAAAATCCGCATGGGTGAGAACCAGAGGTCCCCAGCACGGTAACAACTTCTACATATATAATACATAATAATAGAGGAAAGCCGAAGGCAATCCTAGAACTTCCTCCAGATAATATCAAAGCTTATAAACAAGCTAAACCGTAAGTGGCAACTGACTAAAGATTCTTCAGTCTAACTAATACTTCCCTTTCCAATTCCTTCAGACCTCCCAACCACCAGCAGGAGTATAATATAGCAAACACAGTTATATCAGACAAGAGATTTACAAATAAGAACAATTAAGACATTTAGACAAATAGCAAGTAATATGCAGTCAAATAGGCAATCTCAAACAATTCATGTAGTATGCTTATGATGCATGCCTGTCCCTAGTGGCTGATGATATCATCTGTCGGTTATAGAGCCAACCCGACAAGTCCTGGTAGCTAACCATTGGACTGACCCTCTGTCGCGTATCCCCAACTCGAGTTATACTCGTCATAAACTTGATCATAATCATGATCCATATCCATCACTCTCACTGGTGAATATTTATCCATCACCATCACTGGTGAATATTTATGGGGGCGAGCTCATCCGGGCCTTTCACAGTGCCCGGCCACACTTACGACATTGGGTTAACAGAGCTTCGAGTCTCAACCTGGAGCACGTGGTGGCTAGCCACTGCTACTACCCAGGGAAACCCTCATCTCCGATGGTGGAAGTGCAAACATTCACAATTCATTCAACAGCATATATGCATTTATACTTAGCCATAATCATGGCTCCGCCGTAACACGGCAATAATCTAGCCATCCGGCTCACGGTTAAATCCATAACCAGCCAATTCATTAACAATTACGGCCCTTCGGCCCATGGCACAACAAGCACTTCCACCGCCATCCTCCGCATCTCACATAATCATCTTTGATCCTCAATGATCATTCATTTTTCCCCTTGCTTCACTCGCAAGTTACCACATTCACTAGCCCTTTTTCTCATGCTAGGCATATCATAATGACTTAAGACATACGTGGTGAGATCGGAGGCTTAGAAGTATGAAATTTGGCTTTTAAAACTCAAAAATCAACTTTGGGATGAAAACAGGTCCACGCGTACGCGCACTCCACGCGCATGCGTGGATGGCCTTAAAATTCATCGACGCGCAAGCGTCATACGCGCGAACGCGCGGATTGAAAATTAGCCAAACGACGCGCACGCGTCAGCCACGCATACGCGTGGGTACTCTTGCTCCCCAGGCACAAAACTGGCACAACTTTGGCACAACTCTCGGGAAAATGGCTGGGCATTGGGTGCAACACATTCGGCGCGCCCGCGCACATCACGCGCACGTGTGGATGGCGCTTCCTGGAAGAACGGCGCTTACGCGCCAAGTGCGCCTACGTGCGGGGGGTCATTCTGCTAAAAATTTTCTAAGTTAAAAACTGCAGAATTCACAGATTCAACCTCCAATCGTCCGACGGACATAACTTACTCATTTTAAATCGTTTTTCACCCGTTCTTCGAACGGCATGGACATCCCGGATCCAATTTCATTTCTAAATAGATTTGGCACAAATCAAAGATCCGTAGTCCAAGTTATGTCCCGTCAAAGTATGCCCAAAAACCATGTTTTCATACAAAACCACAAAGTGCCATTTTCAAAACAAGCCACTTTCAACTCTTTTCAAAATCAATCAAAACATGCCAATTTCAACCCTTCTCTTTGAAATCATTCAAAATGTACCAAAATTAACAACAAGCCATCCTCAACTCACATATTGACCCTTTACCAAAATTCCCAAAACCACATCCAACCATTTTAACACTTCTCAACCAAATGGCTAAAGGACAAACACAATATCATGTCATACATCCTTCCTCATCCCAATTTCCAATAATACCATTTCCAATCAACCATCATTATACATGATCAACATCATACTCACCATCAACATGGTACCACCCATCAATTCAACCTCAATCATTCATCAAGCATATATCACAACATGCATTTCTCATATATCACACAATCAAGGCATCAATATTCATAATCACATATATGAACACATCATATATCTCAACCATTCAACAACATCAACAATCCAATGCCTATCTTAGGGCCTCTAGCCTAAGTATTTCCTACCACATTACATATTAGATACGGGAAATCGAAACCATACCTTAGCCGATTTCCCACGCTTAACCGGAGCACTTCCAAACCACTTCTCCTTAAGCTCTCAAGGTCTCAACACCTCCAAGAACAGATTTTATCACACAAAACCCCCTTCCAAGCTTTCCAAAATCACCAATCAAGCTCCAATATTCACATATACACAACCTAAGCCACAATCATCATATCCATACACAACATCTCAATACCCAAACCTCATAGAACAACAAATTACACTAGGGTTGAGAATCTTACCACACCCAAGGTCCAAGGAGACAAGATTAACCTTCTCCTTCAAGAGAATTGGGTCCTATAACATCAAAGAACCCAAAATCTCAACATTTTTGCTCATGAAACTCGAAATCAAGGGCTGGAATTTCGAACAGTAAAACGTGGCTTACCTCAAGATTGATTGTATGGGTTTTGTAGAGCTCTCCGCGGTGAACGCGTGGCCGCAAACGGAGCGGCAATCGGAGCTCTAGATCAAAAGTTATGGTAGTTTGAAGATCAAATGAGAGAAGGAAGTTGAGAGAGTGTTCTTCCCCCTTCCATCTCAATTTTCAGCGTGTTTTGGTGTTGTGTGAGGAGAGAGAGTGCTGAAAACTAGGGTTTTGGTTTAGTTATGTTGGGCCAAGGGCCTACTTTGGGTCCGGTCGGTCCGGTTTGGCCCGTTCGGTCCAATCTTGGTCCGATTTCTATAAAATTGGTACCGAAATTCTCGTCTCAATCTCCTCTATCATATTAAGCCATAAAAATAACATTTTTGGCTTTCTAGAATAAATTCTCATTTATGGATTAATTAGCCGTTAATTAACCGGGTCTTACAGAAGTAGCTCAGCCAAGGAATGGAGCACCAAAAGATGCAGAGGCTGCAAGTGGCGCCATCCCTATCTCATTCCCACACCTTGCAAGGAAGTCCAGAAAGCAGATAGAACTTGATCCCAAAATGGTAGAAATTTTCAAAAAAGTTGAGGTAACTGTTCCCCTTTTTTATGTTATTCAGCAAGTACCTAAATATGCAAAATTTCTGAAAGATGTATGCATTCATAAAGAGAAAATTAATGAATTAGAAACTATCCCTTTAGGTAGTTCTATATCTGCTTTAATGGGAGGTATACCTGAAAAATGTAGTGATCCAGGTCCATGCATGGTTAACTGTACCATTGGAGGTGTAATATTTTTTGATTGCATGTGTGACTTAGGAGCGTGTGTTAGTATAATGCCATTGTCTATATATGATACTCTAAGGCTCCCTCCTTAAAAAGGTCGGCAGCTCGTTTTGTGTTAGCAGATAAAAGCATTATTACAGTAGTTGGAATTGCTGAAGATGTGTTAGTGAGCATTAAGGGGCTCACATTCTCCATTGACTTCTATATCCTAGAAATGCCCCCTAATGACTCAGGAAGACCATCATCAATCCTGCTTGGAAGACCATTCCTGAAAACCTCGAAGTTCAAGCTGGATGCATTCTCAGGAACTTACTCCTTTGAGATAGATGGCAGAACAGTAAGTTTCAGTTTAAATGAAGCTATGAAGCACCCTCTGAAAGATCATTCTATCTTCCAGTGTGACATCATTGATGAAACTGTGGTTGAAGTTCACCAAGAAGAAGCAGAAGAGAAGCACATGGAGCAAGGTCCAAGTGTGGGGACACCATCTGAACATAATGAAGACACTTTACCATTACCACTAGCCCCGAATGATCCAGAGCCCAGCCAAGAGCAGAAATTGGAATTGAAGCCCCTTCCTCCACACCTCAAGTATGCTTACCTTGAGGATAATCAGAAGTTCTCAGTTATCATTGCAAGGGAACTCACTTCTCAACAAGAGGAACAACTGCTTAGTGTGCTGAGAAAACATAAGAAAGCAATTGGATGGAGCTTGGCGGATATAGTAGGCATCAGCCCTCAAGTTTGTGAGCAAAGAATATATTTAGAAGAGGAATCAAAACCTGTCCGTCAACCCCAAAAAAGATTGAATCCCACCATCTTAGAAGTTGTCAAGAAAGAAGTGACCAGGCTACTTGAAGCAGGTATCATTTATCCCATCTCAGACAGTGAATGGGTCAGTCCTGTATAAGTGGTGCCCAAGAAATCTGGAGTCACAACAGTAAAGAATGAGCATGGAGAGCTCCTGACAACTTGAGTGCAGAATTCATGGAGAGTTTGTATTAACTATAGGCGTCTCAACCAAGCTACTCGCAAGGATCACTACCCCTTGCCATTCATTGATCAGATGCTTGACCACCTGTCAGGTAAATCCCATTATTGCTTTTTAGATGGCTATACAGGCTACTTTCAAATTCATATAGCTCCTGAAGATCAGGAGAAAACTACTTTTACATGTCCCTTTGGAACGTTTGCATACAAAAGGATGCCTTTTGGCTTATGTAATGCACCAGCTACTTTCTAAAGATGCATGATAAGTATCTTTTCAGATCTTATTGAGAACTGTATGGAAGTATTTATGGATGATTTTAGCGTTTATGGTGATTCATTTGACCTTTGCTTGGATAGTTTACCTAGAGTATTAGACAGGTGTGTTAGTTCAAACCTTGTATTGAATTTTGAAAAATGTCACTTTATGGTAAAACAAAGGATTGTTCTAGGACATGTTGTTTCTAATACGGGTATTTCTGTAGATCCAGCAAAGGTGGATGTCATTTCTAGTTTACCTTACCCCTCCTCTGTGAGGGAAGTCTGTTCGTTCCTTAGCCATGCAGGTTTTTACAGGAGATTCATTAAGGACTTCATTAAGGTAGCATTACCTTTATCCAAACTGTTGTAAAAAGATATTGAGTTCGAGTTCAGTGAGGATTGCATGCAAGCATTTGATAAGTTGAAGATCGTCCTGACTCAAGCTCCGATTATGAGAGGACCAGACTGGAGCCAGCAATTCAAAATTATGTGTGATGCCTCCAACCATGCAGTAGGAGCGGCACTAGCTCAGCGCGACGGTAAGGATCCCTTCGTAATTGCTTATGCGTCTAAGACCTTAGACGCTGCTCAGTCTAATTACACTACTACTGAAAAAGAGCTTCTTGCTATTATTTTTGCTCTGGATAAATTCCGAGCCTATTTACTTGGTACTAAGGTAGTAGTGTACTCAGACCATGCAGCTCTAAAATATTTGTTAGCTAAGAAAGAGTCCAAACCAAGGTTGATATGTTGGATACTGCTGCTGCAAGAATTTGATTTAGAAATTAAGGATAGAAGTGGTAACCAGAATTTAGTGGCAGACCACTTGAGTCACCTTGAGCACATTAAGGATGAATCCACTCCTATAAATGATGATTTTTCATTTGATAGCTTGTATGTAGTATCTGAAGTAGTTCCTTGGTATGCACATGTAGCTAATTATCTAGTTAGCCATACTTTCCCTCCCAATTTCACTAAACATCAAAGGGACAAGCTGAAAAGCGAGTCTAAATATTATATATGGGATGACTCGTATTTATGGAGGTGTGGTGCTGACCAGATAATTAAAAGGTGTGTGCCTCAAACAGAATTCTAGTCCATTTTAGAGGCTTGCCACTCTTTTGAGAGTGGAGGACATTTTGCCCCTTAAAGAACAGCTAGAAAAATCTTAGATTGTGGACTCTGGTGGCCTACTCTTTTTAAAGATGCTGTTGAATTTTGTAAATCTTGTTCTCCATGCCAAAGATTTGGTAATATACCCTAGAGGGATGAGATGCCTCAACAGATTATGCTTTTCTGTGAAATTTTTAATGTTTGGGGAATTGACTTCATGGGTCCATTTCCAAACTCTAATGGTTACCTGTATATATTGTTAGCTGTAGATTATGTTTCTAAATGGGTGGAAGCAATTTCTACCCGTACTGATGACGCTAACACTGTTGTTTCCTTTGTTAGAAACCATATTATCTGTCGCTTTGGATCACCACGAGCAATCGTGAGCGATCAAGGCACTCACTTCTGTAACAGGAGACTAACAGGATTACTGAAGAAGCATGGGATCATTCACAAAGTAGCAACAGCTTATCATCCCCAGACCAATGGACAAGCAGAAGTGTCTAACAGAGAAATCAAATGCATTCTGGAGAAGATATTAAAGCCTCATAGGAAAGACTGGAGTGCCAAGCTACAAGATGCACTCTGGGCATATAGAACAGCGTATAAGACACCCATTGGGATGAGCCCCTTCCGCTTGCTATACGGAAAGGCTTGCCACCTCCCAGTAGAGATAGAACACAAGGCTTTCTGGGTTGTGAAGGAATGCAATATGAATTTTGAAGAAGCTGGTGCTGAAAGAAAGCTGCAACTAGCAGAATTGGAGAATCTTCGCCTAGAAGCATATGACAACTCCAGGCGATACAAAGAGAAGATGAAGGCCAAGCACATAAAAAGGAGAGAATTCAGACCAGGGGAGTTAGTTCTTCTTTATAACGCCAGACTGAGGCTTATGCTAGGTAAACTGAGATCAAGATGGGAAGGTCCCTATAGAGTAGAAAAGGCGAAGCCATACGGAGTTTTTCACCTGTGTCATCCTTCTAGTTCCAAATTCATTAAGGTCAATGGACATCGCCTAAAGTTTTATCATGGTGAAAAGATGAAGGATCACAAAGAGCTCGAGGTTTTCCTCTTGGAAGACCCACCAACAGAAGCAGAATGAGCCTGAAGACCGTCCAACTTAAGGACGTAAAAGCAAAGTGCTAGGTGGGAGACAACCCACCATGGTATGATCGTTTCATTTCCATCTTAGTTTTATTTTACTTTATTCTATTTTTGTTTTTGTTAATGACTCTTCTCATAATTTCTGCATATAGCTGCATATAGCCTGCATTTGCATTTGCATTCTGCATATATATATATAAAAAAAAGAGGGGCACACGATGCGCAATCGTCGCTGACGCGTCCGCGTCATAGGTGCTTTCGCAACAAGAAGAAAAGAAGCAGAGAGTTATGCAGGAGCGTGGCTGAAGGCATGCCTAAGGCACAAAACACGCCCACGCGTACGCATCCCTGACGCGTCCGCATCAAATTGCAAAATAGCCTTTCACGCGAGCGCATCACCCACGCGCACGCGTGACCCTGCAAACTCGACGTAACTAGGTATATGGCAGAAAGTTATGATGGAGTGGGGCTGGAATGGTGCTGGAAGCACAAGCCCTACCACGCGAAGTCACGAACGCGTGCCCCACGCGGCCGTGTCGTTTTTCAAAATATGGCCATTCACGCGTGCACGTCACCCATGCGCACGCGTCACTCAAAATTTTGGCAATGTGCATATAAAACAGAGAGTTGTGCGTACGTGAGGCTGCACTCGCGCCAATAGCATAAATAAGGTCACGCGTGTGCGTGACCCACGCGTCCGCGTCACCTGAAATTATCACAAACCACGCGAACACATGCCCCATGCGTCCGCGTCACATGCGACGCACAGCTTATCCAGATCAGCGCCAGATATCTTATCTTTTCTTCCCCAAATCCAAATCTTTTCTTTTCCCTTCTTATTTCTTTCTTCTCCCTTCTCCCTTCTTTATTCCTTCTTACTTTTTTTTTACCTTTCCCCCTTATTTTTCACATCCATTATCAAGGTTCTTTTCTTTCTTTCTTCACTTTTCACTTTTCCATTATTTTTATTTATATTCTTTTTCTTTTCTTTTTTTTACTTTCATTATCTATATTTTCTTTTTTTTCTCTTTTTCTTTTTATTCCTTTAATTGGTGTTAGAAATTTAATTGGATGATTGTTTTCTTCTATATTTTGCTTGTGAGTATATTAAGGAATTGTTTGAAAATTAATATTAGTTATTAAAGGGTTATTTGTATGTTCAATTTAATACTTTCCTTAACATCTTTATCATGCATGCTATGTGTTTGTAAAAAAGTCCGTATGGCATTCCACATTATTTTAAATTATTCTATTCTACTACTCTAAATGCCTATTATTTTTTACAAAACTCATTTTATATTTTATTGATTAAATATAATTGTCAATACAAACAGATTGTTAGTTTGAAAGAGTTGATAATCAAACTTGGACATTTAATGCTTGATCTATGCTACTCATGCCTTTGCCGGCATGACAATAAACATCTTGCATCTACTTGCCATCACATGCACTTGCTATATTTCCATTGATGAACTTTTCACATGTAGTCATGACCATGTGTTAACGACATCCTTCTTTACCGTGCATTGATTATCACCTATACCATCCTCTTCCTTGCTCAAACCCTTACCTTTCCATGCACTTATTTTTTTCCTTTTCAGGATGGCCACCAAGAAGGGTAAAGAGAAAGCTACTTCCAAACAACCGGTGAGGAAAGGAACAAAAAGAGCACTAGTGGCAGAGCCATCTTCAACAGCAGTAAAGCCCTCAACAAAGCGAATCAAGAGGATCATCAAGTTCGATGAAAAAGAGAAAGCTTTTCCAGTAAACGACACTGCGCGGTTCACTAACCGCTACTGTGAGCAGATGTTCCCCATCCTAGCTGAGAGGAACTATAACAATGAGCACCTTCTCATTCTTCCGACACACATTATTGAATTTGTTGAGCCCCGCATTAAATAAAGACAATGGAGATTCCTACGGAGACAGTCACGACAGGTTAATCTCTCATAGGTAGTTGAATTCTACTCTAATTTTTACATGCCAACCATGCCGTCTGTCTATGTCCGTCAGAAGCAAGTTCCCATAACTGAAGAGGTAATTCAAAGAGCTCTAGATCTTTCCCCTGCACCAGAAGGATTGGACGCATTCCAAAAAGCCTCATTCAAGTGCCAGACATACCAATTTGACTAGGACGCCGTTCTCAGAGTTATAGCACAACCTGGCAGCAGATGGATCTATGGATACCATCGTTCTCGACCAAAGAGCATATTGGCTTCAGCACTCACCTTGGAGGCTCGAGTATGGGCACAGATTATGTCCCATTACGTCTTTTCGAGCACCCACGAGTCTTCCTTCACCGCAGACATGGCTGTTCTACTCTGGTGTATCCTTACAGACCAGCACCTCAATTTACCAAGACACATTCGGCATGCTATGGGACACATACAGATTGCGGGCAACCTACCTTTTCCCACCTTGGCTTCAGATCTAGTCTCAGCAGCCGGAGTCTCCTACAGAGCTGGGGACACCAAGGCCATGATTCCACGGGATGATCAGATAGTCCCTAACGGGAAATATATCAGACCTCCAGTAGCCATTACTAGCCGGCCTGCAGAACCGGCCGAAGATATTCCTTCTGCCTCCACATCACAAGCACCTTCAATAAACCAACTGCTCCATCAGATACTTGAGAGGCTAGACCGACTTGACCGGAAAGGAAAGCAAAGGGAGCGCCGTAACAAGTGCCGATTTACATACCTCAAGGAGCTGCTTGTTGGTAACCACCCAACTGAAGAAGAACTAAACACCCCGGACTCCACTTCATTTACCAGCACAGGGAGCCATGACGGTCCTGATTGTGGAGATGCTGCTACCAGCCCCCCTCTGTTCCTGACTGATGGCACCGAGGACAGTGCCAAGCTTTAAGTGTGGGGAGGTCGGTCAGTACCTGACTTCCGGAGGTAATTTCTCTTTATTAACACCAATAGAATATGAGTTATTTAATTTTTCTTTTGTTTAGGATAGGATAAATTGCATAGTAATAGGTTATTTGCATGCATGCAGGGGCGGAGCTAGATGAAATATTAGAGGGGGGCCAAAAATATTTACACAATAAAATAAAATTAAAATAAAATTTTAAGAGGGGCTAAACTGAAATTTACATATAATTTACATGTAAAAAATTAAAATTAGGGGGGCGATTGCCCCCTTTTAATGTATGTAGCTTCGCCCCTGCATGCATGCTCTAATTGGTTGAAAATCAATAAGTTTCTTTTTAAGACCCTATTTTTGAAAAATTTTACTAATTTAAATCAAAACTTTTGTGTTAAACTTGTTTGGAAGTTGTATTTGGAACATAGTTAAAAGCTAGAACACACAACCTGTGAGATTTGAGCTTAATTACATGGTTACATTATTTAACCATAAAAATTTTATTCTTGTGTGTTTGCTTCTCTATGATTGTAATCTATATTTTGTTCCATCCTATATGTCCAATATTTAATATGTTATATACATGCATATGATTGAGGCCATTATTTTATTAACTCACTTATCCCAAATAGCCTACCCTTTCAATCACCTTTGTTAGCCAATTTGAGTCTTTTAATCCCATTTGTTCTATATTTTACCACATCACTAGCCTTAAGCGGAAAAACAAGTAATACCCCGAATTGAATCTTTGGTTAGCTTAAGATAGAGATTGTGTATCAATTAAGTGTGGGGAAACTATGGGAACATGGGTTAACAAGGGAATGTGTTAGGTTCTTACATTGACGAATATTGGGAATTTGGGTACCTACTCATGTGAAACTAGAAAAATTATAAATCCATGTGCATTGATAAGCTATGATTATTTTTCTAAAAAAAATCCCAAAATATTCAAATAAATAAGTAATTAGATAAATGAATGAGGGGACAAAATTACCCCAAAGTTAAGTTCAATAAAAATCAATGCATATGTGATACAAGTTAAGAGAAAAGTTGATGCGTGAGTATGTAATACAAAAGTAGGAAAATTTTGGGTAGCTATGCATGATTTAAGAAGAATATAGAGTATGTATAGGTAAGAGTTTAGGTTAATCAAGGATTCAATTTATAGCTCACTTAGTCATATATATACCCTCACCTTTACCTTGGTCCCATTACAACCTTGAAAAGACCTCATGATGTTTGCACTAGTACATTAAATACTTGTTGATTGGTTAGGTGAAGAACAAGATTTAGAAAGCATGATTAGAGAAGAGTAGAGTGAATTACCCTATACACTAGAGTGACTAGAGTGCATATACACCATCAGTGAGGGTTCAATGCTTAATTCTATGATTCCCTGCTTTCATGATGAGCTGTCTTCCTACAAGTTTACTTGTTTTTACTGTATAATTTGAATTAGTGGAATTTGATTTATTTTTGTCTTGAAGAACTTATTTATTTTTAACCAAGTAGGCAAGAATCATTTTATCATATAGTCGCATTCATAGGTTGCATTGCATTGCATGAGTCTTACTTTTTTCTACTCATTTATTTTATCTCCTTAAGCTAAGCATGAGGACATGCTAATGTTTAAGTGTGGGGAGGTTAACAAACCACTATTTTTATGATTTATCTTGTGTTTAATTGAGTGGTTTCATCAAGTCTTCACCCACTTATTCATACTAATTGCATGATTTTATAATCCCTTCCTAGTTTTGTTCTATGGTTGAAAACTTACTTCCTAGAGATCTTTAATCTGTGTATTTTAATCCTCTTTTATATTATTCGATGCCGTGATCTGTGTGTTAAGTGTTTTAGGCTTTATAGGGCAGAAATGGCTTAGAGAATGGAGAGGAAGCTTGCAAAAATGGAAGGAACACAAGAAACTAAGGAGATGACCAGCGAACATCGACGCGCGTGCATGGCTCACGCGAGCGCGCGGAAATGAGGAAATTGTAGCAATGTGTGCACGTTCCTGACGCGTACGCGCGGATTGGAGTATGCACAAATGACGCGCACGCGTGGACGACGCGTACGCGTGACAAGGAAAATCGCTGAATGACGCGCACGCGTGACTGACGCGTACGCGTGACTTGCGCGATCTGCAGAATTAACAGAAAATGCTGGGGGCGATTTTGGTCCGTGTTTTGACCCAGTTTTCGGCCCAGAAACACAAAATAAAGCCAGGGAACATGCAGAAACTCAACATACAGCGAGATACACATTGAGATATTCTCATTAGGATAGTTTTTTAGGTTTTTAGATCTGAATTTAGAGAGGATTACTTTCCCTCTAGGTTCTCTTTTACATTCATAGTTTATTAGTTTTGCTTTTGAATATTGAAGAGTCATTACCTCCGTTGAAGACACTATTCTAGTTAGCTCAATTACTTGACTTTCCTTTATTTAGTAAGGGTTAAGTAAGTGAAAACAACAACCTTTTTTATACTACACTTAAGAGATCTCAACAAGGATAGAACTTCCAATTAATCATTCCCCCAGTCAAGGCTTTTTATCTAGAATATTAATAATCATTCTTAGTTTTTATTGCTTTAATTTATAATTATTTAATTACTCGTTATTCAACTCTTAAACTCTCTTGAAAACTCCTAATTAATAAATTAGCATCCTTCCTTGCAACTCATTGGGAGACGACCTAGGACTCATACTCCCAGTATTTTTATTCTAATTTTTGTGACACCTTTCTAAATTGGTGAGGCGGATTTTAGCTGGTTAAGAGCTATACTTGCAACGCTGTTCTTATATTAAAATCTCTTAATTGGCCTAACTTTTTCCACGTACTACGCAGCTTTGTAAATACACTCTTGACCCTAGTCATGTCCTTGAACCGGAATCAGTCCAAGTAAGAGAAGATCTGACGCTTCCAGTAACTCCGGTTAGGATTGATGATACCAGCATTAAGCGTCTACGTGGAAAGGAGGTTTCCTTAGTAAAAGTAGCTTAGAGTCGGGCTGGTATTGAAGAACATACCTGGGAGCTTGAATCAGAGATGCGGAAGGACTACCCACACCTCTTTTCAGGTAACTCCCTCTGAATTTTGAGGACAAAATTCCTAATTAGGTGGGTAGGATGTAAACCCCGAAAAATCGGTAAATTATTAGTGAATAAATTGAATTTTAATTAGAAAAGCTAAAAATGAAAAACTAATATCAAAATAGGATAGAGCTCGTCGAAACGAGAATTTTGATACTAATTTCGAAAATTTGGCCCAAAATCGGACCGAAAGGGCCGAACCGGTTGAGACGGAGCCCAAACCAGGCCCGTGGGTCCAACTGGACCCAAACACTTAAATGAAACAGCAGCTTTCTTCTTCCTCATTAGCTGCTGGATGCCATAACAGCAAGGGAGACGGAAGAAGAACCCTAACCCTCACCATTCCTTCCAACTACCATAACTTCCTCATCCGGGCTCCGATCGCCGCACCGTTCACGGCCACGCACTCAGCGCGTCGAGCTCTACCTTTCTATCTAAACAATTTCACTGGTAAGTCTCCTATTAAGTTCAGAATCTCTATCCCTCTTTCTTTGGTAAACTTAGAAACCTATGGTGAATCTTGTCCAATTTTTGTATTCTAGGTTCAAGTTAGCTTTTGTAACTTGTGGGCTCAAGCTATTGAGCATATGGGTATGGTAAGAACACCCTAACCCTAGTTCAATCTTGTATTTATGATGGAAAAACTGAAATTGGAGCATGTATATGTATTAGGTGTAGATTAAGTGGGTATATAAGCATTGGAATTGGCTTGGGAGTAAATGGAGGCTTGTTGGTGATCAAGCTTGGTTTGGGGGCTGTTTTAATTGAACTTGGAGGGGCTGTAATTTTGAGTTGTGAGGCTGCCTTGGGTGAACTAAGTGATCGGCCAAGGTATGGTTTAAGGTTCGCACGTTTAATATTTATGGTGTTGCGAAAACTTAGGTTAGAAGAACCATAGGATAAGTTGAATTTGTTAATGGCATTTAATAAGTAGCTTTGTGTTGTTGGTATAAATGTTGATGAACATAAATTGGGATGATGAGGTTATTGATTTCATGTTGTTGGACTTGTGTATAATGGGTTGTGTTGATGTTGAAATTGATGAATTACGGTTGGTAATTGTTAATAAATAGTTATTATGTTAAGTTGATGGATTAATATGTATGAAGGGTTGATTTGTGTTAATAGCATTTAATTGGTATATGTTGATGGAAGGTTGACAAATATATGATGAAAGTTGGTATAGGTGAAGAATTGATATGAATAAATGAAGGGTTAATGATGTATGAGGTAAATGTGGATAATTGTTAATGATTAAGGTTGGTTAAATTGATTATAGGTTATATTGGATTTGGTTGTTGATGAATTGGGTTGATATGGTATTGTAAGGCAAGTTTTATGATAAGAAACTTAAATTGGTGAAAGTGAGGTTTTGTTGGAAATTGGTTAAAACCAAATTTTGATGAACTTTGGATGTCCATAATATTCTCCTCAAATTTTGGATTGAATTGTGGTTTGTTGCAAATAAAAGATGGTTTTAAGAGCTTTTGATTGATATCAACTTTGTGAAAAACAGAATTTTGTGGAGAAAGTTATAGACGTTGCAATTTTAGTGTTTAAATCTGAATTCAGGATGACCAAACAGGTTGTTGCAAGCTTGCTGGGCATTCTGCCCAGTTTTTTTTGAAGAACGCCCACCCACGCGTGCGCGTGGTGCACGCGTGCGCGTGGCGTGGAATTTTGGCGATGCATGCGCAAGAGGCATGCGTACGCGTGTGTGCATATTCACGCGTACGCATGACTCACGCGTACGCGTGACTTGATGTACACTCCACGCGTGCGCGTGGCCTACGCATACGCGTGGATGCTGCCTGCTGCAAAAATCAGTTTTGGCCATTTTTAAACCAATTTTCCACTTCTAAACCTCCATTTTCTTCCCTTTAAGGCTTTAAGTATGGTTCTAGGTCCAGTAGACAAAAGAAGCTAGGAAAACAAGATAACTTGAGGGTGAAGAAAGTTGTAAATGGTGGCTTTTATGAGGAAGATAAGAATGTTAATGAGGTTTAAAGTTAAGGCTTGCCATTTGATGATGAATTGATGATAATTGCCCTGACTTATGAATAAAGATATCTGAGACATGAGTTTCCCTGGGTAAGAACCGTGGCTCGCCACCACGTGTTCCAGGTTGATTCTCGATACTCTGTTGACTCTACGTCGTAAGGGTGACCGGGCACGTATAAATTCCCGGGTATGGATAGCCCCCATTGAGTGACTATATGATAAATGAATGTGAACTCTATGCATAGACTCTTGGGGATACACGACGGGGGACAGTCTAAGGTTTTCGAACTTGTCGGTTGGCTGGATAACCGACAAATGGGCTCCATCAGCCATAGGACAGGCATGCATCATATGCATTTGTTTGTTTGACTGCTATGCATTTCCTGGGTTTGCCTAATTGATATATGTCACATACTATCTGTTATACTTGCTATTTGTACTATCTGCTTACTACTTGTGCGTGAACTTGTTTGGTTGCGTGTTTTTGTTGCATTCTGAATGATGGAAGGATGGAGGAAATGGAGGAAATGGTTTGGTGTTAGGTTAAGTTTGAACTTGAGTAAGTTAGATAGAATTAGAACACCTACCTCTATTTATGGCTTCTGGTTAGTACTTATGTTGGATAACTGAATAACAGAGTTCTAGGATTGCCTATGGCATTCTCAGGACCTTATTTATTATACGCGTGGCACTTTTACCATGCTGAAAACCTCCGGTTCTCATTCCACATTGTATTGTTATTTTTCAGATGCAGGTCGAGAGGCTCCTCGCTAGGCGTCTGGTCCTGGAAAGTGAAGTAGTCCTTGGGTGTATTTTGGTTTCTATTTGTATATATGTATATATATGTGTAGCTTACTCTCCAAGTAACTTATGTATGCTGCTCCTCTTAGAGGTTGAGGGAGAGTTAGGGGTTTACTTTGATATTTTGATGTATTTTGGGGACACTTATGTATATATATATATATATATATATATATATATATATATATATATATATATATATATCCTCCGGCCAGCCTTAGCTTCGCAGGCTGAGTCAGGGGCTAGTTATGCTGTTCCTTGGCTTTCCTTTATCCTTTTGTTTATTGTTTTATCTTGTTCCCATTAGGTTCCTTAGCGCACAAGTAATCCCTTCCTTTGAGCGTTGCGCTTTTCATTTTGCGATCTTTGCTTACCCGTTTTGTTTCAAAGCTCCTAGTATATTATCTTATTCTCTATTATGTATTTATTTTGCGGTCTAGAGGTCCGTAACACCACATTACCTCTGTTCTACGACTTAAGCGTAAAACTCTGTGTAATAGGGTGTTACACCATATGTCAGGATAGAGCTTCCCTTTACTACCATTGGAGTTGCTCTTATTATATAATTTGATGATAATTTAAAATAGAATTAACTTTTATGTAAAAAAAATATTAAATTATCAATTAATGATCTTTTAGTGGCTAAAGATCCTTTGCATTTAGTGAGAGGTATTTGGTTCAACATCCACTTAAAATATATTTTTATATAAGTATATAACATATACATATATAAGGTGTGCGGATTGGTCAAGTAGAGTTGAGACTCAACCCGTACCCTATCCGATACGTACAAAAATCCTACCTATTGCGGATCGAATTGACAATCATACCTGATCGAGTAAAATCGGATTGAGTATCTGTAGATAGGGTGCATGTTGCCACCCCTAATCACACACTCTCTGCGTTCTTTCTCTTATGCTAGAAAATTGTTTCTCTTTTAGAATAGTTATCTGTAATCTTGGACAATTCCTTGTACATAAAAAAAAAAATCCAAATTTCCAACTAAAGTTGAGTGCTCCTACAAATTAAATAACATGTTGTAAACTCATTAGATTTTGTGATTTTCATCGCAACAAAATTTGTAATCAAACTTGTAATGTAATCTAGTAGTAATTATTGCTTAGAATGAGAAGGTTTGAAAAAAAATATATCTAAGTTTCTTATGTAATGTCTAATTTAATTTAGTGCTTAGTGTAAAAAGGTTTTAAAAAAGATATTTAAAAATTTTAAATAACTGGATATATGAGTTCTTTAGCTTGAAAAGACTAATCAGTATATCTTGTATCTGTTAAAGATATAATGAAAATTTCAATATTTGTTGGAAATTAATTATAGGTAAATCTCAACCGAATTAATAGATATTGTACTATTGTAGTTAGGGCTGGCAATGGGTAGGGTAGGGTAGGGTTTGGACCCTACCTTACGGGTTGAAAATTCTATTAAAACTCTACTCTATCCTACCCGCGGGTTGAGAATCTCTCAACCCTAACCCTACCCGCACCCTAAAGTTCTAAACCCTACCCTACCCTATCCTACCTGCAGAAATATCAAATTTTTTTAAATTAAATATAAAATTCAATCATTTCAAATTTTATACATATTAATAACATAAAAAATAACAAACTAATGCTCTAAATTACTAAATTAACTAATTAGTTTAGTGGTTGTTCACTTATTGTAAGTCATTACATAAAAAAGGTTGTAGGTTTAACTCTCACTTCCTTCATTATATACCTAATTTTTATAAAATATGTGTTATATTTGAGGTGCGGGTAGAGTAGGGTAGGGTACACCCTAAACCCGTACCCTACCCTACCCGCAGGCATACTCGGACCGTATCCTACTCTACCCGCAGCGGGTAGAGTATCCTACCCTATTCGAACGGATTGGACCAGATTGGGTACCCGCGGGTAGGATATGAATTACCAGCACTAATTGTAGTGTATCTTTTCTGAATTCTTATTTCATTTTTATAGCACTATTTAGTATTCTTTCCCGTGCATACCTGAGTCATTTCAAACAATATATACTTAACTAATTATGTAAAATGTTACTAAAGGTATTAAGTATTTTTTCGGATGTAATGGAGGGATAATATTTAGTTTATTTGAAACCTTTTGAAACAAAAATAAAATCATCTAAACGTTAAGACAAAATTAAAATTTGATTCAAAACTAACATTAGAAGCTAAAATAATATTTTAATATCTTTTAACTTAATCCAAGCAATTTTGTTCTTTGTATTGTGTATCTAAATTTTCATTGTTTTATTTATTTATTTATATATTTATCTTTCCTTCTCTCTGCGTGTCTTTTTTATTTGCTACTTCTTTATTTCTATTTATATTATACAGCAACAAATGTTTATCCCAAAACCAAAGAGAAGAAAAAGTCATGGTGGACAACGATTATTATGACCCCACGGTGAATGTGAGGGGTAAGTTGAATAAACAAGTATTGTCTAAAGTCTAAAAATAGAAATAGATTCTCTCAATTTTTTTTAATAATTGAGAGAATAAAATATAATTTTTTATTATTAATTTTATAAGTAGAACCTAAAATAAATACGAGAGAAAATAATAAAAAGTTAAAAATTACATTTTATAGTTTATACTCTCAATTTTTTTTTTAACAATGGAGAGAATTTATTTTCAATAAAAAATATACAGTAACATAGTAATAGTTACAATAGAATAAAGATAAAAGAAGAAGATATAAAAAAGAGTATAATAAGAATAACAATTATTAATTTGAATAAAATAGTAAAATTAATTATTTTTTAAAATATAAAATTAATATAAATTAAACGTTAAAAATAATTTTAAAATTTTTGGCAAAGATTAAGACCAAGAAACACAATTTACTCCTGTACAAAAACACTCTTTTGGATTTCACTATTTTCATAAGCAACAAACTTAATAAATTTATAAATTAGTCCCAAGCAACACTTTGTTATAACGAGAAGTTCATTTTTTATCTTTTAAATTAATGAGTAATGCTAGGTAATTCATAATTTTTTTGAACAACATGAACAACCACCAATCAAATTAAAACACACTATACTTTTAAATTACCCACTTAAATCTTAATATTAGAATAACCATCCGCACACCTAATGAAATAAACATTCGATATATTCATTATTCACATTATTTAATATTTTCATTGTCTACCTATATTTTTCCTAAATTTTTATATTGCCGCTCTTAGTTTAGAGGCGTGTGTATATATATATATTAAGTGAGGGAATATCTTAGTTCTAGAATGATAAGGAAGATTCTCATCCTATATATTAAACAAGGTTTATTGTAAGCTTGTTATTGCAATTCAGAAGAGAAAAGAGAATGGTTAGGAACGAGGTAACAACATATGCTATTGCAATAATGTTGTTGTTTGGTGTGCTTATTCATTCTGCTGTTACTATTCCTGAAGGACCTTTGAATAATCCATCTAATTATATTGAATCTGATCAGAAAATGTGTATCAAAAAATGCCAGAAACGGTATTTTAAGAAACCCAAAGTGTTGAGGGTATGCTCTTGGAAATGCGATGGTAAGTACATTTAAGTTGTCGTAAATCTTTTTGAGGTTTTATAAACATTTTTAATAAATTATTATAAAATATCTAAATTATTCAACTGTATGAAATACACATACAAGAAGTTTTAAAGGAATATTTAGGAATGCAAATTGTGGTAATTAGGCTCAGGCCTAATAACAAACAAATATTTTAAGAATAAATAGATAAAAAAACATACGAAATAGTATAAAAGAGATAAAATTATACCTCAGTGATTAGAAAATAAGAGTGTTTTCTCAAGAGAAAACTTTTTTCAAGATAATAGCAAGTCAGTTTTATTTTGGGTTAACTTTTCATTTTTGTAATTTATTTTTGCTTATTTCGTATTCTTTCGTGTGTACTTTTACTTAGTTACTCAAATTTTAATCGTTCAATCTAGTTTTGATTTATTTTTCATTTTAATAAATGTTCTATTTGGTTTCTGTATTTTTATAATTTAAGTTTGATCTGTGCTATATTAATTTTAGTATGAGGCGAATAAAGGCATGCATTGTTAAAAAGACAAAAAAAAAAGAGTTAAAATTGATTTTATTTAATATTTATTAATTATTGTAATAATTAATAAATACTAAATAAAATCAATTCTGATTATTTTTGGCTATTTTTTTTTGTTACAAAATATTTCGATAACTCTAAATGGTTGTGTTTTTAAGAATGATCATAAATTTTCCTTTTTGCTGCAGGTTTATTGGGGTTAGAAACTTAGAATTTAAATAAATCCTCTGATGTATTGAAGAAGATTTGAATACTCTGATTCACATGGCTGATGGGTGACGATTCAGGGTGTTTGAATACTTTTTTTTTCTTCGATTCAGGTTGTTTAATTTTCTAATTTCAATAGTTTGATGTACTTTCCATAAGACAACAGTAACCCCTTAGGGCAAGGAAATGTAGTAAAAAATATTGGGAAATAAATATTTGGATAAAAGTATTATTTTGATTTTAATATTTGTGTTAAATTCTTTTTAATATTTCAAATGTCTTATTTTAATTTTAAAAATTTTAAAAGAATTTAATATTGTCTTACTGCGTTAAATTTGGCTTGAATCATTAAAAATTTTTTATATTAGTAATTATTGGTAGATCAATTTTACATATATACTAAAATCGAACGTTATTTTACTTTTAAATATACTAATTTTGTTTGTATTAAATTTAACTATGAAACAATATTAAACCTATTTAAAATTTTTTAGGACTAAAATAAAAAATTTAAAATATTAAAACCAAATTAAAATTTAATTCTATTATAACTAAAATATTACTTTATTCTAAATATTTATTGCACTTGATAATTGCAATTTTTAGCCAATTTTCGTTTTTTTTTAGCTAAATTTAATTTGAATTACTTAATTAGTTGGCACAAATCTATGTTTATCCAACTGTTTAATGAGCAATTAATAAGTAAAAACTGGAAGTAGTTTTTTTTTTGTCTTTCAAGAATAAAATTTTACATTCAAACAAAATATTTAATTAAGTTTAACCAAATTATTATAACAATTTTTTAAATCACGCTTTTCCTTCTCCTTCTCCTTTTTCTTTTTTAATGTTGCTTCTTCTTCTTATTCTTTAAGTAATATTTTAACTGTTTGTTTAAATCTGAATCGAATTACTAAAATAAGCAGAAACAGAACCAGAAATTTAAGACAGATCACAGCGTTCAAAACAATAAATGATTCAAGTTCAAATCAATTGAATGAGAGCGATTTGAATTTTTTTTCTCAATCGAATCAAGTGGACGAGATTTGGATTATTCAATTTTTAATTGAATGGAATGAAATGCAATCGCTAAATCTAGTTGTTTGTGAACGCCATTTTTGGTTCATTTGATATTATACAACAATTTCATTTTGATAATATTTTTGGTTCATTCGAGGCGGAGGTGTTTCTGAATTCAAATTTATATAATGGACAATTTTTGGTTTATTTGGTATTATACAACGGTTTCATTTTGATAATATTTTCAGTTTATTCGAGACGTAGGTGTTTATGAATTCGAATTTATATAATGGACAATTTTTTATTCATTTGATATTATACAATGGTTTCGTTTTGATAACATTTTCGGTTTTGAAATTATTTAATAACGTCACTATAGAGAATCATAATAAATAAAGATGTTAGGTGATGAAAATAATGAAAAAGAAAGATAATAAAAAAAGAAAAGAAGAAAAAAGAAGAAGACACAGTAATCTACGTGCGCGAATTTAAAAGAAGAACGAGGAGGAGGAGGAGAAGGAGGACGACGAAGAAGTGGTTTTTGTTGAGTTTGAGCCAACTTGATTAAATTTGGTTGCCAAAAATACTTGAATGTGTAGCTGAACTGTTTCACAATATGTTCGATAGGCTAAGGCAATCTTTGAATTTTCGATACTTTCTTAAACAGATTAGTGAATTGAGTACTCAACTAACCCAAATTAATAGAAATAATTAAAGTAATTTAAATCATTGAATGGTCTTGTATATGAAAATCATGTTTAATATGTCATGTGCTATTATTTATTTGTTTTTCAAGAATAAAAAGGCTTAGATTTATATTTGGAAATAAAAAGAATTTTTTTTTAAAATTTAAATCAAATTATTAGAACAAAAGAAAAAGGATTTTTTTAAATAAATTAATTAAATTTCATATTTACTTCTATATGTATTTTTAAAATTATTTGTTTTTGTACTCTATTATTGATTTTGTCTTTTGTTATACTTTACTCAAATGAGATATCACGTAAGATTTATAATGCACGGATATTGACATGGATACGAAATACGATATAACACGGGATATAAGGACATGCAAATTTTAAAATTTATAAGATATGGAGACACGCGCATACATATAAAATATAAAGTATTTTTCAGATAAATTGTAATAAAGATATTAAAACCTAAATTAATTTTTTAATTATTTTTAATATTTTATTTTAATTATATAAAGTATTTAAAATTTTTTGTTTTAATAAATAATAATATATACTATTTCTAAATTTATTTTAGAAACACATGTTAAGAATAAGATTATATATGCTGACATATGATAGTATTTAAATATGTACAAACATATCCGAAAATTTTTTTTATTTTTTATTAAGACACAGTTGAACATAACAGACACACTTATCAATAAATATCATGTTCAACACGTAGACACAATAACTTAACTTTGTGTCTGTACTTCATCGCACAAGATAAATACCACAATTTTTTTATTTATCTCATTTGTGGCCAAGATACGTAATAAAATCATGTAAATAAAATATATGTATAAATTCAATCAAAATTACAATAGTTTAAATTGGATTAATTTGAAGAATAAATCTAAATCGATACAATATAAATTACAATAATTTAAATTAAATTAGATTAAATTGAAAAAAAAAATCAAATCAATACTATCTAAATTTTAACAAATCATAGTGAAATGATAATATAACTTTACATATGACTTTTTTCTATTTTATATTGTTCTTTACAGCCACGAATTCAAAAAATTTAAGTGGTATGGATAAATATATAGCACATAGAAAAACAAAAAAAATCTTATAATTTATAAACATATCAAAGCACGCATATAGAAATAAATAATATAAAAATATTAAATATTAAATAATTATTTATTTATTTATTATTAATATTGATCTATTAATAAATAATAATATAATTATTAATTAAATAATAATAATAATAATTAATAATACTAATAATAAAAAAGTTGGATAAAAAATTCAAGAATATAAACTTCAACTAAATAAATTTATTAGTTTATAATGCTAAAGTAATGTTTTATTAAATTAATTTATATATTTTTATCTTATATTTCTAGATATAAATTAGAGTTTAATTTTGATGTACTAATAGTATAAAATATTTTATACAATTTTTTAATTATGTCTGTTTTTTTAAATAATTATTCATATAATCAATATAAAAAATAGCTATTTATTATGACATTATATGACATTATATTACATAATTAGATGCACGTATAAATTTATTTTACAATGTATTAAAATTTAATTCTATATTACATAATTAGATGCACGTATAAAATAAAAGAGTTAGCTAACTTGTATGTTCACTACAAGAAAACCGGCAGATAGCGGCGGTTATTTAGCAGCAGTTTTATAAAATCGCTGCTAAATAGATTCTGCCAACGGTTCTTGTAGCGGTTTCAGAGGACGCTACCAAATGAGCTTATTTTGCAGCGGTTCTTGTGGCGGTTTTAGGGGACGCTGCTAAATAATCTCATTTTGTAGCGGTTTTTCTGTAACCCCTGCTAAATGTCCAGTTGTTGAATACATTGATACTCGTTTTGCAGCGGTTTTTTTCCAACCGCTGCAATATTTTTTAATACTTGAATTTTTTTTGTATAAACATTATTGCCTTCTTATAACTATTCTAATTCTCGTTATTTTTTTTTAATGAAAAGATAAGGTTCAAATACTGCAACTTAATTAATGCATTAAATAGATTTTCAATCTTGTGTTACATAAAAAATAATTCATTACTTAAAAAAAATTATACATGAATAACTAAAACCGAATTTACGAATCATATTTTCTCTTGTAGTATCAGCCATTTTGAGTTTGTATTTAACCATAACTGGTAACATAAAAATCAAGTAAACGTCCGAATTCACTAAGTCAAGACAAAGTTTAGTGGAAAAAAAAATCAGAATTACTAAAATAGACAAACAAGTTTTGAGTCAAAATTTCTCATCAACATCGTATTGACCTGGCTAGAAATACTCTGTCAAAAAAGCACTGCAGTGACGTGATAACGGATCTGATAAGTCATCTCCAAACCATGGCATCTTGTTCAGATCGAAACCCCTTTTTGCAGCATGTACTGCATCTTCTCTGTGTTGGGTGTTTAAAGTTTCATTGTCTTCTTCTGGAATCCTATTGAGCTCAACATCCCTGGAGATGTCATATCCACCGGAGGAGATAGCATCTAAATCATCTTCTGAATCAGTGCCTGCTCCATCTAGAGTGTCAGCAACTATTTCGCCTGAATATTCCGCTGACACTGAATATATGAACATGCAACCAACAACATATAAATCTAGTTAAAAGATAATGATAACTTCCAAGTCATTCTAGTTATTAAGGAAAGAAATTTTCGGAAATATGGGAAGAGGACTTTCAAAATTAACAAATGCAAAATTAAATATTACCGTCTCCTTCTTCAATAGTTTGGACAGATTTCTTGGAAAGAAGCTCTTTAATAGCACGTTCTATATACTTGAATTCCTCTTTTGAAGCAATCTCCAACTCAACACTATGCGAGTTATTAAAGCGCATCTGCACCATAATAAAATGTATAGTTGATGGTCTATTCTGTAAAACATATCGTGTCTCTGTAATTCACTTACTGTGCTAGAAATTTATTACCAACCTTTAATTCAGCAAGTATGTCTTCAGATGTCCTACCAGCTACAAATGTCACAAAAACATAGCCAAATTTCTCCTCGTACCTTGATCCCCATTCATGAAGTTCCTACAAATTTTAGCATTAATGGAACAACTATCACTGGTTAAATGTCATAAGCATATAGCAACTTAATATTCTTATTTTTCAAATAATATTGAACGCAAGTGTTTAAGAGTACGGCTAATGAACATACCTGCACAGTTGCTTCGTTTCCCGTTTCCAAGTATTCATTAGAACAAGATCGACCTGATAAAGCCTCCAACCAAGACCTAACATTCAACTTACGGGACCATATGTCTCTGGCAACCATAATTGCATGTTCCAATGAAGAGAATGGAGAGGCCATAGCCATTTTGTTAGCGAATGTTGTGCCTGCACAGCATGATGAGAAATCCTCCGTTTTTATTTCTCCTGTTACAACACCTTTTTATATTAATTATACTTGTCAATGATAACAATATTGTAATTCAAGATAATTTACTCGATGTCATAATTTTCTTTATTGGATGTTAAGAACAATAACAATGATGATGAGGAACTGGTGGCATTCATGAAAATCAACTTGAAATGAAAACTTAATTCAAATACGAAAACACAGATAGTAATGTAACCAGCAAACTGCGCACATCATAAACATTGTTAAACTTATCAAACACACAGATACTATGAAAATGCTGCACATGTTTTGCCTTATTTTCACTATGGCACATAATCTATGTTATCAGAACCATCTGCTACTAGGTCTTCTATATCATCATCTCTTGTCAACTATAAATCACTGATGTCACCTGCTGCTGACATGTTCAACCCGGGCTGAGGAGAAAAAGCAGCTTCAACATCCTCATTCTCTCCTCCCATGTCATACAAGTCTCGTGGTTTTACATGAACCACTACACTCCATTCTTGATCTACTTCATCACGTACATAGTACACGAGCTGAGCTTCTGATGCCAATATGTACGGTTCATCCTCTTCTCGATCACCGGTGTGAATTGGACGAGCGAAATTAACGCTGATAAGGCCCAGATGGTCTTCTTTGATTCCTCTGCTCGTAGTTGTATCAGCCCAAATACATTTGAACAAAACCACTGTGAAATGGCTGCTGTAGTTCAGTTCGATGATGTCCACAATTTTTTCATAATATGGAACACTACCAACAGCCACTCTGTTGTCACGCATGCTGGCATAACTTCTTGTATTGGATGAGACATAAACTCCACTATTTTGTGTTTTCAGCCCATCTTCCCTTGTGATAGTTCTAAACTTGTACCCATTGACGTTGTATGACCCAAACCGTCTTGCCTGAAGCATGGGACCACATGCCAGCAACTTCATTTCTTTCGAATGTACGGTACTATCCATTGGAACCTAGCACCATAAATTAGAGTTTGTTCGTATTAAAAATTGAAATTTACAAGAAATAATTCTAGGACAGAAATAAGTTGGTCAGCTTAAATTTCAGCGAACCTCACACTTGAACCGGCTTGGAAATTCTGCATGCACGACACGGTCTATCTTAGAGTGCGACCTTGTTTGATCCCGTAACTTTCGCTTGGTTTCTGACCTAAATTTACTTTATGACATAACAAGAAATTAGTCCAACGACTGAGTGTTTGAAATTGGTTATAATCGTGCTTAATGATTACATGTGCATACTTACTCAATAAATGGAGCGACGGCCTCGCAATTGACTAGCACATGACGATGTGCCTGATCTCTTTCCATTGGGGTTAGTGCAAAATGTGATACAGCCCCCGAAGCTTTTCCAATTTCAGGGAACATAGTACTTCCTGCATTGTTTGTTATCTCAACAGGTCGATCGTCAACTCGTGATGGACGGTTGATTCTAGTCTCAGTATTATCCAAATATCTGGAGCAGAATGTCAAAATCTCCTTGGATAAATAGCCCTCCACAATTGAGCCTTCAGCTTGTGCCCTGTTACGCACGTATTGCTTCAATTGTCTCAAGTACCTTTTACATGAATACGACATAACGTTTAGTATACACGTAAGAAAATTGGAAAAAGGATTCTTAAATGAGTTTATTAGCACGCTAACCTTTCTACTGGATACATCCACCGATAATGTACCGGGCCACCAAGTTTTAGTTCATCAACGAGGTGCACCGTAAGGTGAACCATGACAGTGAAGAAGGATGGAGGAAATATCATTTCCATCTGACACAGAGTTTACACAACATGATTCTGAAGGGCACCAAGCTGCATAGGATTTATAGCTTTTCCACAGAGTTCTCGGAAAAATGAGGACAGATTCGCAATCACATTCGATACCGGACTTGGCAATGCATTCTTCACCAAAATTGGAAGTAATTTTTCCATTAGAATGTGGCAGTCCTGACTCTTAAACCCATACAACTTGCGCTGCCGGATGTCAACACAACGAGCAATATTGCTCGAGTAACCATCTGGAAAGACCACGTTCTGTAGAGTCTTCAGAAATACATCCTTCTGTGGATTCGACATAGTGAAGATTGCTGAATGATATTTACCACCTTCGTCCGGCCACAATTCAGACCTTATGCCCATGCTTTGTAAATCTTTGCGAGCTTTAAGATTATCTTTTGATTTGACGCTATCGTTTAAAATAGTGAAGACCACATTGTCACAAATGTTTTTCTCTATGTGCATCATGTCAAGGTTATGACGCAACATGTGATCCTTCCAGTACGGGAGATCAAAGAACACACTCCTCTTTTTCCAATACGAGTCATCTTGATCTGCATCTTCACTAATGCGTCTTATTTTGACTGTCAGAGTTGAGTTCTTCCCAAACGTTACTTGCATGTTACACTGCTGTCTTAAGACATCTGTTCCAGAATACTTCTTCGGTGGATCCCTGCTCTCAACTTGTCCGTCAAATCAACTACGGTCTAGTCTATACTTATGGCTCTGAGGCAAGAAGCGGCGATGTCCCATGTAACACCATTTTCGACTGAATGTTAGTCGCTGAGGCTTAGCGTCCATATTACAGTTCGGACATGCTAACCCATTGTACGTGTTCCATCCAGATAAATTTTCCAACCCCGGAAAATCGCTAATAGTCCACATTAACGCCGCACGCATCTTGAAAGTGGTCCTCTTATTAGCATCATAAGTTTCAACACCATCCCACAATTGCTTCAACTCATCCACCAAGGGCTCCAAATATACATCTATGTCATTACCCGACATTTTAAGACCGGGAATAATCATAGATAGGATAAAAGATGTTTGTTTCATGCAAAGCCATGGAGGAAGATTGTACGGAATAAAAATCACTGGCCAAATGGAATACTTCGTACTCATATTGCCAAAAGGATTAAATCCGTCACTAGCTAAAGCTAAACGAACATTGCGCGGATCGTTGGAAAAACATAGATACTTTGCATCAAATTCTTTCCATGCTTCAGCGTCCCTTGGATGCCTCAAGTACCCATCATTATTGTCAGACTCTTTATGCCATACCATGTCAGTTGAAGTCTTGCTACACATGAATAACCGTTGCAGTCGTGGTATAAGAGGAAAGTAATGGAGAGTTTTTGCTGGGAGAGGCTTTCTGTTCTTCCTGACCGGTATTTTGAGTTTCGTAACGGAACCCTTTTGCGTTTTTTGCTTCCATCGTGAAGTCCCACACTGTTTGCATTTGGTCGCGTCTTCATCATCACCCCGATACAACATGCAATCATTCGGGCATGCATCAATGTTTTTATATTCAATCCCCAACTTTCGTATAGTTTTCTTCGCTTCATAGAAAGTGGATGGGAGTTTGGCTTGCTCGAATGCATCCCGCAATAAGTCCAAGATCATCGACATAGCCTTGTCACTCACCCCGCACATACACTTAATGTGATAAAGTTTCACCAGAAAAGACAACTTTGAGTATTTCGAGCAGCCGGGATATAATTCCTCCGCTCCATCCGCAAGAAGATCGTGAAAATCCTGTGCCTCGCGACTTTGACCATCGTACAAGTATGGCAACTCCAGATCATCGTCTTCTACAGGATCCCCTGTTGTGGTCTCCTCACCTCTAGGAGGCATTGTGAAGTTAAATGCCTCTTGCACCATTTGAAGATATGGATTTTCCTCGGTTGTAACTTTCTCAAGTATCGGTGTGCAAGTAGATCTCTCATCAGCTGGTTTTTCACCATGACGCAACCACAAAGTATATCCAGGGGAAAAAGGCTTTATCAACAGGTGGTCGTATGCATCCTCTCTTGTTTGCATAAATTGAAACCCACATTGAGGGCATGGACATTTTATCATGTTATCCGACGATGCATTCGCAAATACAAAGTCTAGGAACTTATTAAGTCCTCGTTTATATTCTATGCTATCTCATGGCTTAAGAATCCAGGTTTTGTCCATATCTATTGTACACCAAAAAACGCACATAATTACATGTATACAACGACGATGAAATGTACGCCAATTTAGATATATTTTGTAGTACATTTTGAACTTATTCAAAAGATAAGAATGACATAATTTTAAACAATTTGGATAATATTGATTTGGTTTAAATTTTTTCACGTAATTTAATTTTATGCAAATGCTTGATTTGTAACGTGCTATTTTAAATTTAGTTTTCAAATTATTTTGATCAAATAAAATATAATTTGAATTAAATAGAATTTATATTCTAGTTAAACTTTAATTTTTTACTTTAAAGTTGTCATTCGAATATTTAGTTCATATATTTAAATAATATTTTAAATTGCTAATACGTATATGTATATATATATATATATATTTATTTAAATTAGTCTCTCAAATTTTTATTAATAATAACATATTTTACTCAAGTTATGTAACATATAAATAGTTATTATTTAAATATTTTGAAAATGGTGGTACCTGGATGAACGTGTAGTTGGAAATTGAAAAAACCCACAGACGACTGTTGTTGGCACCCAAAATTTAAAAAGAAGTAGAGTAGAGATAATGAGTTTACAATTATACTTAAGTGAAATCTGTTATTATATAGTCGACCAAACTCATTTAAAATATAAGATATTATCAAGTCTGTTTTGAGGATAAGTAATAGAAAAAATGAATTTGCCTATATGCTCCGGATTTACAGGCTATTTTTGAACAGAAACCTTTTTTTCAGTTACAAATAATTAAATAGAAGGCTAAATTAATTAAATAAAAAGGTTAAATTAAGTAGTAGGAGAAACGGGCTACTCAACTCAAATAACAAATAAATTTAAATTTGAATTCAAATAAGCTAGTTAAGTAAAAGCCTATAAATCTGATTGAGATGAAGTTGTTAGGATTTCAAAAAACCACCCAACGTTTTAGCAAAATTTGAAATCAAAAAAGCTAGTTAAGTAAAAGCCTAAAAATCTGATTGAGATGAAGTTGTTAGGATTTCAAAAAAACCACCCAACGTTTTAGCAAAATTTGAAATAAAAAAAGCTAGTTAGGTAAAAGCCTATGAATCTGATTGAGATGAAGCCCAATATTATAGCAGTGTCTCCCCTCTTCATAACCTACTATGCGCCTCTTTCACCCCGAACCAGTTTATACTTCTTATTTCAGATTGATTTTGTACGAACTCTTCTTTTATTCCTCTGCACATTAATCATGTCCTTCTAATCATTGAGAAGAAAGCTCTTAAATTTAACCAAAGGGTTAAAGTGCTTCTGAAACCGTGATTTTTGGTTGTATAATTTCTGCCCAGTCACTTAAGGTGAATAAATTTGTCCATCATTGTTCCTTTTTCACTCTTATGTGATTAATTTATATTGTTTATATCTTTCTGCAATTTATGAATAGTTTGATGATGAATTTCTCCTATGTAACAGATTTTCGTCTTTTGCATTAGCTCTTTTTCGTAATGTTTTTCTGTTGTTACTGCAACATTTAGTTTGAAACAACAAAGATAAGCACTGGGTCACGTTGTTATCATTTTTTATTCTCCAAATTGTGCCTTCAAAAATTATTTTATCTTCTTTTCACGGAGTTCGAGCACAAGCAGTCCAAGCAGTTATAGCACAAGAACTACAAGCAGGAGCCCTTGATTCTCTTCTTTCCACGGAGGTCCGACACAGTTCCAGCACACTGGCGCCTGCTGCCTGTATCAGCGTCCTCCATCCACCGCCGCTGTAGCACCCCGTCCCTTTTCTTTTTGCCCTGTTCTAGTTCTATTCTTCCAGATTCTGGTCCATTTTCCTGTTTAATTTTACTAAGTTTTATTAATTTGGTTAATTATTTGATTTTGGAGCGAACACACTTGGGCCCAACTTCTCAAAGTTCTTCATTCATCTTCGAATTAACTTGAGGCAAATACTTTTGTGGCCCAATTTCTCCTTCCCCATTTATTTATTTATTTATTTTTTTATTTTTATCTATTAATGTCTTTTATCTATTTGTCTCTCTCTAACTTTTTTTTCGTCTTACAGAACATACACACTCTCCCTCAGTCTAACCCAGAATTGAAACCCTTTTCAATTTTATTTTGTGTTGTTTGAACTCAATAAATGAGACCCCAAAAAAAATCTTATTATAAATGGAACAGTACTTTTCTATCTCTACTGAATAGGTTACATGAGAAGTTCATATTTTGGACCTATATATTGAAAATGGACTTATGGTTGTTGCTGTAACTATTGAGATTGTGTGATCCTTTTTATCCACTATAACGTGTCTGATTTTGCTGCCATATGCTTACCGATTCAATTGGATTGTGTGTAAACATTGCTGTTTAGATTTATGTTCATCATACTATCATGCTATTCTTGAGTTTGAATTGTAGTTTGTTCGCTTATCTGATATATTGTTCACATATTGCTGCTGGGATTTCTGAGGTTGAGCTGCATTTTGATTAACTAATTTTGAAACTTAGTTCTTTCTCCAACCATTAATCTGCGTTGACTGTGATTGTGTTTTTACCTGTAGGAACAAGATATGATTTTGTTGTTATTCATTCATCCATTGACTCGAAGATTCTATTGTTCTTTGTGTTTCGGTTCTGGTCATTTTTTTGTTTACGTCCTTTGATGCTTTTTGTTTACCTCGATATCTGAAATGTTGCTGTCTCTTTTTGTTTATGTTGATCTGTTTTTTTTTTAATTCTGTCCACATGAAAATTATAAGCTAAGTAGAAGCTTTGTTGTGCTTTTGTTGGTTCTGGTTGTTCCTTTGGTTTGGACAGGAGGGATAAATAAATCAGACTTTGATTAAAAATGGAGTTTTTTTTTAAATTCTGGTTTTAAAATTAGATGTTAAAAATAAAACCAGATTTTAAATTTGGATATTTTAAAACCAGATGTAAAATCGGATTTTTAATTTGGATATTAAAAAATTGGATTTAACATCAGGTTAATAAATGACACCAGATTTAAATATTAAACCCGACATGAAACAGATTTTTGTTTCTTCAAACCCGTTTTAAACCGGTGTCTCTTTTTAATCCGGTTCCAGTTTGGTATCATGAACCATAAAATTGGTTCTAAAGTGGATCTTGTTTGGAGTTTTGAAAATCCAAACCATGGTGACCCCTACCTAAATGTTATGAAACTGAATTTTTCTCCCTTTGGTTATTGATGATCTGCTTCTTTATATGCAAGATAGACCTGTTACGTACCATTCAGACGTTTACAACATTTACAAAATTAATTAGAGATACCTGAAAAAGTTGTTGCTATAGATAGGTTGAATAAGTATCAATTTTTAATGAGTCTTACCCCCAATCTTTGGTTTACGGCCTCAACACTGGGCAATGACTGGTTTAGAGAAAATTTAATACGATAGATATTTACACCTCAAATATTTCTATTTAACAACTTCTCTAATGCTCGATTTGCTAAGGTTACATTAATTTCTCATCTTACTTAGACAATTGTTTGTTGGGGATGAAAAGTTGTTGCCATTTCATTTTTAACACCACGGAGTTTGTCTACTTTATTAGCACCTTTGAAAGTTGATAACAGACTTGTAATGATTATTTAATTTCATTTATTTATTATTATTCAGCAACAAAATTGCTATATAATGTCTTAAATGTTGTTTAAAACTTGATTGATATAATTGGTATAGTCATTGTGCACTATTTGGTTTTCCATTGTCGTTCTATTGCTGGTTCTCTAATGACCTTTTGTTGTGTTAAGGAATAATCAAATGCCAAGGAAACCTCAGTACACCGTTAGTAATGCAACCAGAGTTGTAGCTGGCCCTAATAGTCAAACCCACGCTACTCCGGTGAGTTATTTAATGCACCAGTTTTTTAGAATGTTCATTAGCCTTTTAGTGTATACACTTCTTCAATAGAATTTGTGGGAAAATCGAATGAAATGAATTGATGTTCTAACTACTTTGTTTTTAGCAAACGGATGGAACGCATGATACGGGGGAAGAAACTTCGAGTGCACAACGACGTGTAAGAGCCCCTCCACCTCTGCGTTCCGGCAACGGTGCTCGACAATCCCGTGTTAACGCTGTACCCTTTCGACCACCTCGCAATGAAACACGGATGGCTTCGTCAAGTGACGTTGGGGACGCTCGAGCTCCTGCGACAAATAGAAAGCATCCACCGGATTCACATGAAGGTGTAGATGACCATTCAGAAGATGAAGACTATAACCCGGAGGCGGATGAGATCGAGTCATTCGATGACCATCTAGACAACATATTTGCCGCACATGAAGTTGAACATCAAGTCAATGTAAACCGCAAAAAAAAGGACACTGATTATTGGGTTGTTGATGTCATAGGTATTCTTCTGATGCTTGCTTCTTAGTAAATGTAATGATTCTTCTCTGTGCATTATATTCTCTTAGTAAACTAACATTTGTATTTTGTTCATTGCTATTAGAAAATGGTGTGATCTCTTCTATGGAGCTGACTGTTAAGGAGGCATTAGCACTTCCTCCTGGAAAGAAGATTGTTCTACACCATAACAGAGAGTTACAACAAGTTGGTCAGGCAGCGGGCTTATTGAGCGGGTTCTTGGGGACATTGGGGTCTGATTTTCAACAATTACCAATTTGTGCAAAGAGTTGGAAGACAATGAGCAAGGCTTCCAAGGAGCATGCGTATGACTAGGTTAAGGTAATGTTTACTCTTTTGTTTGATAAAGTAAGGCGCTACCAATGCTCGGTTTAAATTGCTGTTTTTTTACATATTAAATGAACAATAGAAGGAAAGGTTAAGACGCACACACATGATATCGACCATACGAATTTTCGTAGAATATTCGATAAATTTCTAAGGAATTTTTTGTATAGTTTAAATTGCACTATATAATTATACAGCTTAATCCCCAATTAATCTGATCCTTCGTGTATAGCAATGTAACTAATAATTGTAGTAATAATAATAACAACAATAATGAAGAAACTTATAAACCTCATGAGAATGTTAAAGCTGCTCCTATTGCTATTAATTAGAGAGTGACTAGCTATTATTTATGATTTTCGGTTAGATGAAAATGCCTTTCAAAATTAAAATTGGAACACATCTGCACAAGTTGATTATGTTACTGTTCTAACTTTGAAATTTTGAATGATTATGTGGTTTTAATTTTTTCTTGAGAGATTATTTCATTGTTTCCTTTCTATGGGGATGCTGTTTTTTATGCAGCAACTCTCCGTTAGTAGGTGGATACACAATTGATTTTCTATTTTATTTGTTTTAGTCTGGTAAAATAGAGAAGGATAGTGCATGTTGGGTTTCTTGTAGTTGACTTCTGTGAATTTTGTTGTCGAGAATTGTTGATGTCATAAAGTATGTATTTTGATAATACATAAGTCTTTTTGAGGTGGTTAATTATTATATGTTGTCTTTGATTTGAACTACTTGTAGCGAGTCTTCCACTATGAGGATGATAAAAGAGGGTGGATAAAGCGGGGAATTTTACAAAGAATCGGAAACTGCTGGAGGAATTCAAGAAATCATTTGTTCCATAAGGTTTATGACAAAGAACTAACTTTTGAGGAAAATATCAAGCGTAAGCCAGTAGGAATAGAGACAAATCACTGGAAAAAGTTTCTTCAATATCGATTGGACGATGACACGAAGGTAACAAATATGTAGTTGAAATTTCAATGTATGCGATTTTAAATGGTAATGATCTACTACTAAATATGCCGAATTTATTGTGATAGTGGAAAAACTACTACCCAAAAGTTCATCACTTTATCATTTTTTTGTTTCCTGAAGTTGTACGCTCAAGGCTGATTTATAGAATCATTAACAGTGTAGTAATTTATTCCGATAACATTTATTTTTTTTCGTTTTGTGTGCAGGAGAAGTGTAGAAAAAATGTTGTTAATCGTTCAAAGAAACAATACACACATACCGGAGGTTCTAAAACGATGGCAAGAAAGAGACACGAAGAAGTAATTAATTTAACTTCAGTTCAACAATATTGACGTGTTTCTGGTAATACAGTATTGTGTTTAATACAAATATGTGTTGATGATTGTTATAGGAGCAACGACTGGGAAGGCCTATTGGGAGAGGAGAGGGATGGACCATGAGTCATAAAAAAAAGAATGGAAAGTATATGAATGAAGAAGCGCGTTTGGTTGGGGTAAATCATGTTCATTATTTTTTCAAATTTCCTTTTGCAATTACTATCATTGAATTTAGATTAGTGTAAATTCGGACCTCACATGTTTGCAGGAAGCAATTGAATTTGTTGAGAGCCAAGACCCCTCTAGCAAGGAATTTTCACAGAATGATTCTCTTGCACAAGTGCTTGGAAAGGAGCACCCAGGAAGAGTTCGTGGACTCGGTATTGGTACATGTCCGAGTCGGTGTTTTCGTAACATTCCAGAGCAGTCGGACTACGTTGTACAGATTGAGGAGTATCAAATGGAGATTGTGAAACTCAAGGCAGAAGCAGCAGAACTCAAGGCAGAGGCAGCAGAACTCAAGGCAGCAGCAGTAGTGGAAAAGACAAAGAGACAGAGAATGGAGACAGAGGCAGCAGAGGAAAAGGCAAAGAGACAGATAATGGAGACAGAGGCAGCTGAAGGGAAGGCAAAAATACAGACAATGGGAGATTTGTTGACATACGTAATCCAGCAACAAGGAGGTAATTTGCCACCTGAAATAGCTACGGGTTTGGATTCTTTGAGAAGTGCACCAACCTCATCCCATGCAAGATGGTGTGTGGACACTAATGATTTGACTTATCAGTGTTGGAATCGGAATACTCTTTTATTATTTACTTTCGTAATGACTTTTGAGATATTTATTTGTAGTTTTTTATTTTGTTTACTTTATTTGTAGTTTATAGTAATGGATGCAAATTATCGTTATAATGATTCACCTTTGCATTTATTAATTATGTTTTGTTTCGTGTGTTGTTTTTGGATTGGTTGTTGGTTATTTTAATAAATTAATACAGTTGAGTGGATGAACATATAAAAAATAAAAGAGTTGTCATTTTCTATTATAAATTCTGGTATTTTTTTAAAAAAAGTGTTACTCGACATTTGGCAGCGGTTTTAATTCCGCTGCTATATTCATAACAGGATTAGTAAACGTATGGCATTTTGCAGCGGTTGACAACCGCTTCAATCTTCCTTAAATCATATTTTGACGATTTAGTAGCGGATGAAACCGCTGCAAAATACCATTTAGTAGCGGTTGTTCCAGCGGTTACTAATAACCGCTGCTAAGGGTTTAGCCGCACACTATCTTTCAGCGGATTTATCAACCGCTGCTATCCGTTTGGCAGCGGTTAAAAATCGTTGCTAATCCTATACATAACCGCTGCTATCTGCTGGATGTGGTGTAGTGGTTAAAAGAATATGTTAAGAATATAATAATAATAAAATTTTAAATTTGTAATATATTTAATACATTGAAAATGTAAAAAAAAATATTTAATAATTTTTTGTCAAACTATTTTTTATGATATTTTTAAAATATGCGTGCTCTTATGAATAGGTGAGCAAAATTTTTAAAATATTTTAACACAAAATTTAATAAATATATTTTTTAAAGACAATCACAATTTTTTAATAAGAGTATATATATTTGTGCATATATTTTTATATATTTTTTTAAAATATTAGTGAAAATCTTTGTTCCAAAAAGGGATAAGTATTGTTTTGGTCCCTGACGTTTAGGGTCAGAATCAAATTCGTCCCAAACATTATTTTGGATTTAAAATCGTCCCCAACATTTTATTTAGAGGTAAAATCGTCCTTTTAGACGATTTTGCCCTTATATCACAGGACAGAGAGAGAAGCAAGTCAAGCAACCTTACTTCTTCGTTCTTCATTTCTTCTCAGTCTCATTCTTCACAGAAGAGAGAGAGAAGCGAGTAGAGACTCAGAGAGAGAGAAGGAGAGAAAAAAAGTCTCTCCGTCACCGACGCTGACGCCCTCTTCCTCGACCTCGCCTCGCTGCGCCTCGACTTTCCCCTCGCCCTTGCTTCACCGCGCCTTGCCCTTGCCTCGCCTTGCGTTGCGTCACCACACCTGGACCTCGCCCTCGCCTCTTGTTTCTCGTCGTCATCGGGGAGGTGGTGGTGGTGGTCGTCGTGTTGCTCGCGTTTCCAGCATCACCGCCACGCCTCCCTTTCTCTTCCCTCCCTAATCTCCGCTATCCAGATTTACTACCACCACAACCACGCAACTCCACTGTCACTGCCATCATAGGTAAATTAAGATTCAAGTTCCTAATTCCTATTCTTATTTATCAGAATCCCTAATTTTCAAATTCATCACAAAACCTAATTTTCAAATTCATCACAAATCTTGCAGTGGTTTCCGTCGAGGCTGAAGGAGGTTGACGCTGAGCTGCTCCTCTCCCTTCATCGCTGCTGCTACTGCAACCACCTTTTCTAATCTTTATTCTTGTTTTTGTATGTTCTTGTTTCTGGATTGCTGTTACCTTTTTAATTTTTTTGTTTTTTTTTAATATGAATCTATTGTTGTTCTTGTTGGATTTGAAGAATAATTTTTGCTTTTATTTTCTTCTAATGTTGTTTCTGAATTGCTTGATGCTGTTGCTTTTTTCATTCTTTTTGTTTTTTTTTAATTCTGAATCTGTGGTTGTTGTTGTTGGATTTGAAGAATTGGAACCAGAAGAAGAAGAAGATCTGAATTGCTTGTTGCTGTTACTTTTTTCATTTTTTTTTTGTTTTTTTTTTTAATTCTGAATCTGTGGTTGTTGTTGTTAGATTTGAAGAATTTGAAGAAGAAGAAGAAGAAGAAGAAGAAGAAGAAGAAGATCTGAATTGCTTGATGCTGTTACTTTTTTCATTCTTTTTGTTTTTTTTTTAATTCTGAATCTGTAGTTGTTGTTGTTGATTTGAAGAATTTGAAAAAGAAGATCTGAATTGCTTGATGTTGTTTTTTTTTTTCATTCTTTTTGTTTTTGTTTTTTAATTCTGAATCTGTGGTTATTGTTGTTGGATTTGAAGAATTTGATGATTATCAAACCCTTAATTTTGTTAATGGAAAAAGAAGGTAGAAGAAGGATTTATAGTTTTGAATTTTGTTAACGATAGAAGAAGAAGAAGAAGAAGTGAACTGGTGAAAAAGGGATATTTTTGTCATTTAGAAAAAAAATTTATTAAAAAGGACGATTTTAATTAGGGGTGCATATGACCCAGCTTGGTCCGAAGGCCCGGCCCGGTCCCGAACACTTTAGGAGCTAATTTAGTTTGATTTAATCGGGTTTATGGTCGAGTAAGGGTCTCAAAAATAGACTCGGTCATTATTTCGGGTCGGCTCCGAACTATAGCTCGGGTCAGCCGAAGTCGGTCCGGTGGCCCGGTCATCATACACAATTAATATTTTGTGTTATTAGTGATGGACCATAACTATTCTTGTGTGGAATTTAAGTATTGTAAACCTTAATATTTTGTGTTATTAGTCATTATAAGACTATAAGTTAATGTTTTATGTTTAGAATGCATACGACTTTAGACTAATGCATAATATTGTATTATTTGTATTGATTTAAATATTTGATATTATTAGATAATATTAGTATTGATTGTGGTTATGCTTTAATTTTAGAGAAGAGTTGGTTCTTGTTATATTTTTCTAAGTGAATTTTACCATGTCAAATAATGGTTGGAGTCTTGGAAATTTGGATATTTTTACATGCTAACTTATAAGAAGGTATCAAGGTAATGTAATGTTAACGGCCCGATTTTTACCCGATATAATCATGGCCCGAAAGTGCATAGGTTTCATCGGGTCTAGGGCCGGGTTCGGGTCTAATAAATAGGCCCGGTATATATTTCGGGCCGAATCTGGGTCACATCAAACCCGGCCCATGCACACCCCTAGAAGCAACCTTGCTTCTTCGTTCTTCATTTATTCTCAGTCTCATTATTCAGAGAAGAGAGAGAGAAGCGAGTAGAGACTCAGAGAGAGAGAAGGAGAGAAAAAAGTCTCTCCGTCGCCGACGCCGACGCCCTCTTCCTCGACCTCACCTCGCCGCGCCTCGACTTTCCCGTCGCCCTTGCTTCACCGCGCCTTGCCCTTGCCTCGCCTTGCGTTGCCTCACCGCACCTGGACCTCGCCATCGCCTCTTGTTTCTCGTCGTCGTCAGGGAGGTGGTGGTGATGGTGGTGGTCGTGTTGCTCGCATTTCCAGCATCACTGCCACGCCTCCCTTTCTCTTCCCTCCCTAATCTCTGCTATCCAGATTTACTACCACCACCACCACGTAACTCTACCGTCACTGCCATCATAGGTAAGTTAAGATTCAAGTTTCTAATTTCTATTCTTATTTATCAGAATCCCTAATTTTCAAATTCATCACAAAACCTAATTTTCAAATTCATCACAAATCTTGCAGTGGTTTCCGTCGAGGCTGAAGGAGGTTGACGCTGAGCTGCTCCTCTCCCTTCGTCGCTGCTGCTACTTCAACCACCTTCTCTAATCTTTGTTCTTGTTTTTGTTATGTTCTTGTTTCTGGATTGCTGTTACCTTTTTAATTTTTTTTAATCTGAATCTATTGTTGTTCTTGTTGGATTTGAATAATAATTTTTGCTTTTGTTTTCTTCTAATGTTGTTTCTGAATTGCTTGATGCTGTTGCTTTTTTCATTCTTTTTGTTTTTTTTTTTTAATTCTGAATATGTGGTTGTTGTTGTTGGATTTGAAGAATTTGAAGAAGAAGAAGAAGAAGAAGAAGAAGAAGAAGAAGAAGAAGAAGAAGAAGAAGAAGATCTGAATTGCTTGTTGCTGTTACTTTTTTTCATTCTTTTTGTTTTTTTTTTTAATTCTGAATCTGTGGTTGTTGTTGTTGGATTTGAAAAATTTGAAGAAGAAGAAGAAAAAGATCTGAATTGCTTGATGCTATTGCTTTTTTCATTCTTTTTGTTTTTTTTTTTAATTCTGAATCTGTGGTTGTTGTTGTTGATTTGAAGAATTTGAAAAAGAAGAAGATCTGAATTGCTTGATGCTGTTTCTTTTTTCATTCTTTTTGTTTTTTTTTTTTTAATTCTGAATCTGTGGTTGTTGTTATTGAATTTGAAGAATTTGATGATTATCACAACCCTTAATTTTGTTAATGGAAAAAGAAGGAAGAAGAAGGATTTGTAGTTTTGAATTTTGTTAACGATAGAAGAAGAAGAAGGAGAAGAAGTGAACTGGTGAAAAAGGGGTATTTTTGTCATTTAGAAAAAAATTTATTAAAAATGACGATTTTAATTAGGGGTGCATATGACCCGGTCCGGTCCCGAACACTTTAGGAGCTAATTTGGTTTGATTTCATCGGGTTTAGGGTAGAGTAACGGTCTCAAAAATAGACTCGGTCATTATTTCGGGTCGGGTCCGGGCCATAGCTCGGGTCACCCGAAGTCGGCCCGGTGGCCCGGTCATCATACACAATTAATATTTTGTGTTATTAGTGATGGATCATAACTATTCTTATGTGGAATTTAAGTATTGTAAACCTTAATATTTTGTGTTATTAGTCACTATAAGACTATAATGTTTTATGTTTAGAATGCATACGACTTTAGACTAATGCATAATATTGTGTTATTTGTATTGATTTAAATATTTGGTATTATTAGATAATATTAGTATTGATTGTGGTTATGCTTTAGTATTGATTGTGGTTATGCTTTAATTTTGAAGAAGGGTTGGTTCTTGTTATATTTTTCTAAATGAATTTTACCTTGTTAAATAATGGTTGGAGTCTTGGAAATTTGGATATTTTTACATGCTAGCTTACAAGAAGGTATCAACGTAATGTAATGTTAACGGCCCGGTTTTCACCCGATTTTTATCCGGTATAATTGTGGCCCGAAAGTGTATTGGTTTCATCGGGTCTAGGGTCGGGTTCGGGTCTAATAAATAGACCCGGTGTATATTTCGGACCGGATCTGAATCACATCAAATCCGGCTTCACCCGACCCATGTACACCCCTAATTTTAATATCGTTTTAAAATGTTAGGGACGATTTTAAATCCAAAATAATGTTTCCAAAATAATACTTATCCCTTCCAAAAACTATAAGATACATCCGTCTCTGATTCTGGCTGAGTTTTTTAAATATTGTGAAAAGGTGTGTGTTTCTCTTTAATATTTTTCTTTAGGTGAGTTTAACACTGCTATGGGAGAGAAAAAAATTTGTCAGAAGATACAAAACATTGGAGACGTTTTGTACATGATTTAAAATTTTTTAATAAATAAAACCAAAACGGCACTACCGTTTTGTTAGAAATAAATAATTAAAAAAATAAGCATAGCTGAAAACGGCATTACCGTTTTGTCTAGGAGGCAAAAAATTTTTAATTTAAAAATAGAAAACAGCGGTGTCATTTTGTGTTGAAACAAATTTTACCATTGAAAATGGTCAAAACGGTGGTGACGTTTAGTACAAGTATGAATAAAAAAATTTAAAATTAGCTATATAAGGTATGCTAGTGTTATGCGAGAAACACCTTGAGTAGAGTAGAAAGTGAACAACACAAAGTTATTTGCCTTCAAATTTCCAGAGAGCTTAGAGCTCTTTCTTCTTTAGCAGTTGAATTTGTTCTTACTTCTTTAGCTGCTGAAATTGTTCTTCATTCTTTAGCAGTTGAAGTTGTTCTGCATCTGTTGAGTGAAATAAGTTGTGGGTAAATGTAATAAGTGTATAAAATGGAGAGTTATGTTAGTTTAAAAATATATTTCAATGGTCAGATTTTGTATGATACACATGAGGGTGTGAGTTTTTTGTGTGAGAATCCATGTGTTATTATTGTTCCTCTTTCAATAACATATGAAGGACTTAAGAGTGTACTCTGTCAGAGTGTAGGTTAGCAAAGCCGGAAGAGAGTGACCAATATTTTATATAGGCAGCCTGTGTTAGTAACTGGCAATAGCTGCTTTAGGGTGCGGAACCATGCTAGCTTGACTCTGCTTCCTCTATGGTCGTTCGGGCCAGGAGCAATACCAAATTGGGTCATGCACTCATTCTCTAACCCACTTGTGCTGTGGTCAGTTGATCCAGTAACTGGCAAGCCGTGAGTTCGGAGTCTAAAAATCATGGCAACGTCCTCCAACGTAATCGTGCACTCACCGTGTGGAAGATGAAATGTGTACGTCTCAGGCCGCCACCTTTCAACTAGTGCGTCTATAGTTGGACCGTGAGACATGATCCTTCCAATCTGAGATATATGATAGAATCCACTCTCTCTGAGTTGTTCTTCCACCCTAGCATCATATGAGTCTATTTGGTGTAAGTGTCTAGTGTGCAAATTTCTTGAACCCTGATAACAAAAATAATAACTAACCGTCAATAACCAGAACTAGTCAATATTACTAAACTAATACTCGGTTTAGTAACAAATATAATTAATAATTACTAAAAATCCAAATAATTTATAATTACTAATTGAATTATTAATTATTAAGCATAACAGTAAACACAAAAATTACTTACATATATAGGATTGTTGAAGATATTCTAATATATGCTCGTCAGCATGTGTGGTGTCACGTTTTTTCATTTTTGTCTTTAACGCTACATTAAAATAATATAGAAAAAAATTACTTATATTTTTTCTTTTTTCTTTTTTACTGAAAACAATAATAATAATAACTCTTAATCTATTTACTAAATACATATCCTAAAAATTACTAATTATCCGATCTAAATATGTTACCATTATTTTTCAATATATATTGCAAAAATGTCTAAAATTACTAAACATACTAAAATTTAATAACAATGATTTTGTTTTCCAATAATTAAATAAAATAAAAAAAACGTAATGGTATATATATATAATTAATAATAATTCAATTTTATTATTAAAAACTTCACGCACTACATATATAAATTAACTAAAAATTTAAACTAATAAAAACTGAAACACCTAATATTTTATATAAAAAAATTTAAAAAATATCCCATGCTCATTAGATAATAATTAAGGCTATATATTTTAGTTAAATTTTAACCTAAAAACCTAAATCACTAAAAAATTATATCCGAATTAAATAAATAATTCTATTTTGAAATCAATTATTTTAAATAAAACTAAAATTATTAAATTTTTTTCGAATAAATTATTTAAAATATAATTAAAATTACTAAGAACGTCTGTTTCTCAAAAAAGTAAAAATTAAAATAAAACTAAACAAAAATTCTAAAGCGACCTTTTTCTCACATAAATTATATAAAATCAAACTAAAATTAATAAAAATTCTGTTTTTTAAAAAAATTAATTAAACAAAATTAAAATTAAAAAAATATATACTAACATTCAACGAATAATATACACTAACGATACGGTAACAATTAATACTATTATTATAACTATAACAAAGATAATATATTTTTTACTACTCTTAATCAAGAACTAATAATTAATTTATTCATCTACGTAATCAAAAAATTATTTCAAAAATATTATATACTATTTTTTTTTAACTTTTACTTCAAAATAATAAAATTAACACTAACTAACTACTAATAATACGTTTAAAATACTAACATTTTTCTATCTTTGACTGTTGTCATTTTTCTTGTTGCGGAAATGTGGGACTGTCGTTTTTTTGTTGTGGGGATGTGGAGTAAACAAAATGAAGAAAAAAGAATGAAGACTATGGATAAGAATAATGGAGACTATGGACTGAAGAAGAAAGAATGAAAGAAGAAAAAAGTTGGCGTTTTCATCAATGTGTGGGAAGAGAGAGGAACCTACCACGTGTTGATCATGCACAACAAAACGTGGTAACGTTTTGATCAAAACGTCACTGACGTTTTCCATATAACGGCGTTGATGTTTTTCTTGCGGCATTTGACGACTCCTATAGCGACGTTAAACTCTCCTGTTTGGTCATTTTGGTGGGTAACACCACCTTTGGCCCAATATTAAAAAAAAATTCCTGTGTTCCTTCCTTATATATTTGAATGAATTTGTAAAAAAAAAAAAAGTTCGACGTTATTAAAAAATTGCACTATCTATTTTTTAAATCATATTAAGTTTACCTTTTAATTGACCTAAACCTTACGACAAAAAAGGTCTAAGCTTGTTGTAACGACATGTCTCATTTGCATATGAAGTAAGTGACAAAATTGTATTATATATTTATGTCATCTATATGTATACCTATTTATTTATAGTGAAAAATACGATAAGTAATAAAATGCAAACATAAGTTAATTTTAAAAATACATATAAATTAAAAATTTAATTTATTTATTTAAAAAAATCCAAGCATCAATTGATCATGTATTTACAAACAATAAAGACATAATTAACCGAAACATTTATCAATGTTTTTAGTTTTTTTTTTTTTACTTTTTATTTTATTTTTATTTATTTTTGTTAAGATCAATGTTTCCGTTCACAGACAGAGTCCAAGCATACAAAATCCTTTGTGAAAACTGAAAAGCCAAGAATTATTTTCAAGTGAATGGCTGTCTTTGTTACACGCCACTTGCCACATATATCCTTTATTCCTTTAGACCACAATCTTTCACTATTTATTTAGACACAAACTACTCTCTCTCTCTCTCTCTCTCTCTCTCTCTCTCCCCAAATTGCAATGGCAACTCTGCACTCTCTTGCATTGTCATCTCCACTCTCCAACTCTCTACACAATTCACGCTCAAGCACAGGTATAGTTACTTCATCCATTAAGCTTCACTGTGATTTTATTTTATTCTTGTACTGTTCCTTTTATTTCATATCCATCAAGTGTGCAAATTATTAGGACTACCCTTTTACAATTAAGAGTTATTAACTGAATTTGGACACTAATAATATCTGTGCTTGTATCATTTTATGAAATTTCACTAAATTATGCATGCCTCGGGACTTCAATTGATGGGTAGTAAGTACTAAGTAATGGTAGGTTCATCTAAAGTTGTACTCCTGAAATTCCATAGTTTCATTCAGATTAATTTTGTGGGGTTAAATGCTTATCGAATATGGATTCATTGGTTCATTTATTTATTTATAATAAATAGTTGACAAGTTACATTCAATAAGTAGGAGATGCATTTTCTTTTTTCTGCTTTAGAACAACAAAACAATTTCTTAACAGGGAAAAAGAGGGGGGGGGGGGGGTTGAATGTTTAATCTCATTTGTGGTGGTTAGTTTTTTTACCTTTTTCCATCATCTCATTCTAGTAAGGGAATGAATGTATATCAATTCCTGCATTGAAAGGGATACGAAAGTTAATAGACATTGTATAAAACTGGATTAACTAAACTGAATTGAAACTGAACTAACCTATTTTTAGATAAACCAATTTTTTTAAATAAAATATCTAATCTAAAATTATAGTTTTTGTAAAAAAAAATCAGTTTTTTATGGTTTGGTTTGGTTTAAAACCAAAATAAACTGGTTTATAATTTGAACGATATACTCCAAAGGCCCAAGCAACGCACTCCTAAACGGCTAATGGACACAAAACTGCTCTGTCCTCTCCCACACTGCCGTCGCTCGCAGGCCAACCACTACGGCCGTCACTTAATCTATCATTTACTGCACATGTCTATTTTAATATCAATAATTGCTCATGGTAAATTGAATGTACTTTCATGAATGCACATACATTATTCATTGTTTCATTTATATTAGATGGTATCTGGATGGATTCTAAAGTTACAGATGGATGAAAAATAAGATAATTATATAAAGTTTTATCCGTGATTAAAGTGATGAAAAATTTGGTAATTAATCCCCCTTCCTAACCATACGTCAAGAGGGAGGTTGGCTTACATAGCTCGAATCCTTTTGCCTTTCTCAAGTAAGTTCAGTTAGGAATGCTGAGTGTTATGTTTGGCTAGTTAGCCGAAGGATGTTGTCCTGTTGTTAAGGTATCTCCCAAACAAGAAATTGTTATCGAATGGTTAGTTCATTCGTCTCCTTAAACAAGTGCCAGGGATTCGAATCCTGTCTTATGCATAAAACAACCTATTAGTCAGCGGCAAAACTTTAAATGGAGCTCAAATCTTAGGCATTAGTCCTCAGCCGGTCGAGTCGGGAGATACCCTGGGAAACAATAAAAAAATAGAAATCATGGTGGTAAGTGTTCTTGAAACAGTATTAAATGTGCTTCCCCCAAAACACATTATTTTCGTAAAATATGTGATCTTCTTGAAGTCATGCTCAGGAGTGATGTATGTATTTTCCAAATTTTATAAGAAAAGGATGGTAAGTTTTGAATGATGATGCACTTCATGAGCACAAGTTAGAAAGTATTCAAATACTTAGAAGTGAGAATTTAACTATAATTACCAAACTAAGTAATCTAAGAAGTAATTGATGACAGAACTTGCAGTGTTTTAATTTGATCAAATATACAAAGTAATCTTAGAAGGTCCTCTGTCTTTGTTTATGCAGCTCCAACTTCAGCTGTTCATCGAAGCGTGCATTCGTCATTCAATGGTCAATCCTTAAACTTGCCACGGTTGAGGTTACCTAAGCTAACTACGAGTTCTCCGATGCGCATTCCGGTTGTCATGATGGTGAAACCTGCAATACAGTTCATCCAAGGAACTGATGAATTAACAATACCAGATGTAAGGCTCACCAAATCAAGGGATGGAACAAATGGCATGGCCATCTTCAAGTTTGATCAACCCTCAGTTTTCGATTCCTCCGGCGAAGTAGGTGACATCACCGGGTTATACCTGATCGATGAGGAAGGGGTCCTTCAGTCAGTCGATGTGAGTGCTAAATTTGTCAATGGAAAGCCTTCTGGAATCGAAGCGAAGTATGTAATGCGGACTCCAAGGGAATGGGACAGATTCATGAGATTCATGGAGAGATACTCTAATGCAAACGGCTTGCAATTCATCAAAAAATGAGCTATTGTGCTAACTACTTTTTTCCCATTCTTATTCTTTTGCCCTTTTGTCATGAAGTTTGATTTTCTGTAATAATATATATAGTATGATAAATATGAGTGAATGCTGAATTGGCATGCATGTAACTTCTTTTGACCACCATGTTCTTGTAAAATTTTGCTTGTCCTGCTGCTTTTTTATGCTTCCCATGTACCCGTTTCTTATTGGCGATTTGGAAATCTCATTACTAACTTTGCATCTCATTATGTTTTTGAAGGTCAAGAAACATTGTCAAGTGATATAGTTAGTGCATGTTTGGGCGCCATTATTTTATTAAAAAAATATCTTTTTTTCAATGAAAAAAAGATCTTTTTTTATTTTTTAACGTGTTTGGCAAATTTCTAGTAGTAAAAATAAAAGCACTAGTAAAATCAAAAAAAGATTTTTTTTGAGAAGTTGTAATTTACATCTTTTTTTTAAAAGATCTTTTTTCCTTAAAAAAAATATGTTTTTCATGTAATAAATGAACAAAAAAGTACTTTTATACTGTTATACCCAAACATAATTGATAGATAAAAAGACATTTTTACATGAGATATCCAAACATAAAATTACTTTTACTTCTCTATAAGATCTTTTAAAAAAAGATAACTCAGAAAAAAGATCTTTTTTTAGAAGCTCACCCAAACAAACCCTTAGTATATACACATAACACATTAATGCATCTTGGTTATTTTCTCAACAGGGTAATTATATTATATATGTGATAGCTTTTTTCTTTTCCTTTTTTTTTTTTGTGGACAGTATGTGATATCTTTTTTATTTGTTCTACACTTCTACTGCTAACTTTTTTTTTGGTAATGGGTGACAGAGGTGTGTTATCCCATAATGCAAGCTTTGATGTTTTTCTCTAATAACTAACTAACTAACTAATCAAATTACAGAAAATGCATAATCTAGTTTCCATTACCAACACTGAGTAATATACATTAAATTACAGAAAATGCATAATCTAGTTTCCATTACCAACACTGAGTAATATACATTGAGTAATATACATTGGAAAATACTATTCGTACAATAAAATTCAGTTTTTATTCGGCCTTTAAATTTAATATTTTATTATTTTAATTTTTTAATTAATCATATTTCCTATTTGTAAGGAATCACTTTTATTTTGAATACTTATCACTGTAAAATTTGTAAATCACTTGCAATACATTAATTTTTTGCAAATTAAACCATAAAATTCATAACAACTTTTCGTGTACTAATTTTTAAAAAATCAGTGAAGTTTCAAAATCAATTAAACTCACTTCAATATTTTTTTATTCAAAACATTCAAAACTCATGTCAAAAACACATCTAAAATTAAATAAACAACATAAATACATTCAAAATTATGTATTAACACATCTAAATTATTGTCATTGTAGTTCTAAATTACATATTGAATACAGAAAAAATTAAACTCAAATACACATCCAAAATTATAAGAATACACTCTAAATATTTTATTAACACATTCAAAACTCATGTAAAAAAACTTATATATGTACATAAGAACATAATGAACAACATAAATACATCCAAAATTAAGTATTGACACATCTAAATTAGGTTAACATTACAACTTCCAAATCAAACATACGCGTGCAAAAAAAAAATTATAATCACAAATACATTAAAAAAAAAGAAAAAAAAATACTGACACTTCCAATATTATACATAAATTTTAAAAAATAGAACTTTTTATTAAGCGAAAAAAAGGGATGACATATCTTCATAGATGAACTCAACCAAATTTTTTTTAGAATTTGCAAATAGAAATACCAGAGACAGAAGAAGTGCGACGTGGGGGAGGAGACAGGGGGAGGCGCGGGAGAAGGGGGAGATTGCGCGTGGCGCGAGGAAGGAGACCAGGGACGGAGAGGAGCCCATGGATGGAGGAGGCGCGGGGTGTGCGCAGGGGAAGCGCGTCGCGGGGAGGAGCGCGTCGACGAAGGAGGAGATCGTCGCAGAGGAGTGCGCAACGTGGGAGAAGACGAAAGCGGCCACGAGGGGGAGGCGCTGCAGCTCTGGATCTTTACGGAGCGAAGATTTTACTAGTGATCTAAGATGGTTTAAGATTTATTTTAGAATTTTAAATTCGAAATTTTGAATTCTAACTAATTTGATTTTTGGATGTGTATTTAAATTGTAATATATTAATAATTAAATATATTAAATCTGAAACAGAAATTTAAAATTGAAATTGAAATTTTAAATTTTAGTTTTATTTAGTTTGTATTTTGATTGTGTATTTAATTTTAAAAAGACACTAAATCTATTTATAATTTTTAGATGTGTTTATTTTACTTTTTTTTAATTTTTTTTTAACCAAAGATAGGAGACTCGAACCCGTAACCTCTTAATTGAGTATGGGGAGACTATGCCATTTGAGCTATTACTCATTGACTACTTTTTTTTAATTATTGTAATAAAAGGCTGAATATTGTATAACTTTTAAAGGATATCTAGTTGAATTGACATACATTTTCTAGACACACTTAGGGATATTTAAGACTCGGTCTGGCTCGGTTCTAAGGTTTATTTTGCCGGGTTTGGATTTATCATTTGTATTCGGTGTTATTTTCGGATTGGGTTTGAGTTATATTTCGAGTTACCTGGCCGGTCCGAAATTATTTTTTACAATTAAAATATATATTTTAGAGTGAAATTAATAATATCATATTACATTTTTATACTTCAATTAATATTTTTTATATTATATTTTATTATTTTTATTTTAAAATAATTTTTTATATAATATAATATAACATTTATTAAATTTAATTTTTAAAAGTAAAATTTTATTATTTTAATATATAAAATCTACAAATGTGTATATACTAATTTTATATTGGGTCGACTTAATTTAACCCGATTTATTTCGGGTAACTTTAGAGTCGGGTCAAAATGGATTCGGTGGCCTTTTAAGGCTAGAACTGGGTCTACTCAAATCCGACCCGACCCATGAACACCCCCTAGACACAGTAACTAATCCGACATAAATATTATTAATCTATAATATTATTACTTTTATTGTTACTAAAATATTAAATTACAAAATAAATATTTACATAATTAGAATCACTAAGATAATTAACAAGGTGATCTCCGGGATAATTCGCATTCTGTTGTAAAACAACTAAATAAATAAGGAAGATGTAAATATAAAATAAAGATATATAAATAGAAGACTCTAGCATTAATATAATTAGCTCAATAATGATTTATATATATACATTAATATTATATGTTGTAATATGTATATATATATATAAAGATAGAAAGAAGTATTAAAAGTAAAGAGAGAGAGAATTGCATTTGTATAAGAAGAAAGGAGAGAGGAAGTATTTGCTTTATTGCTTATGTTTTTCTCTGAGGCAAAAGCCTCTATTTATAAGCGTATGTGATAGTAGTTTGTCAAACTACATTAAATAAGATTCTTCTTCAAAACCTGAGCCTTGTGGGAAAATGGTCATCCACCTAGGCTTCCTTATCGTAACACTCCCCCTTGGATGACCATTTAGGATTATGCCTCGTTAAAACCTTACTAAAGAAAACCCAGTGGGAAAAAAACTTTAGTGAAGGAAAAAGAGTACAATATCCTTTAGTGATGGAGACTGCCTCATTAAAAACCTTGTCAAGAAAAATCCAATGGGAAAAAAACCTGACCAAGGGAAAAAGAGTACAGTCTCCCCTTCTTGCCGACATCATTTAATGTCTCGAAATCGGCGCATTCCAATCTCATGTACCAATCTTTTAAAGGAGGATTTTGGGAGTGACTTTGTGAATAAATCTGCCAGATTGTCACTTGAGCGAATCTGTTGGACATCAATTGTCCCTTGATTTTGAAGATCATGAGTGAAGAAGAATTTGGGAGAAATATGCTTTGTTCTATCACCTTTGATGTATCCACCCTTAAGTTGAGCAATGCATGCTGTATTATCTTCAAACAGGACAGTTGGAGCTATCTTATGATCAATCAATCCACATGACGACAGAATATATTGAATCAGGCTCCTTAGCCAAAAACACTCGCGACTAACTTCATGAATCGCTAGTATTTCAGCATGATTAAAGGAGGTTGCTGCTATCGTCTGTTTTGTGGACCTCCATGATATAGCTGTACCACCATATGTGAACAGATATCCTGTTTGAGATCTCCCTTTGTGTGGATCAGACAAGTATCCAGCATCCGCATAGCCAACTAGTGGTGACTTGGATCCATAGGGATAAAACAATCCCATATCAATCGTTCCATGAAGATATCGAAAAATTTGTTTGATTCCACTCCAATGTCTTCTGGTTGGAGAGGAACTATACCTTGCTAGTAAATTCACCGCGAATGATATGTCAGGTCGCGTATTATTAGCAAGATACATTAGTGCTCCAATGGCACTAAGATATGGTACTTCAGGACCAAGGATATCTTCATTTTCTTCTTTAGGACAGAATAGATCCTTTTTCACATCCAAAGATCTTACGATCATTGGGGTACTTAATGGATGTGACTTATCCATATAAAATCTTTTCAAGATCTTTTCTGTGTATGTTGTTTGATGAATAAAGATTCCACCTTTTATATGCTCGATCTGCAGGCCGAGACAAAATTTAGTCTTTCCAAGATCTTTCATCTCAAACTCTTCTTTTAGAGTTTTTATAATTGTTGGAATCTCTTCAGGAGTCCCAATGATATTTAAATTATCAACGTACACAGCAATTATAATGAACCCAGATGTAGTTTTCTTTATGAAAACACATGGGCAGATATCATCATTTTTGAATCCGTTTTTGGCCAGATACTCAGTAAGACGATTATACCACATTCGTCCAGATTGCTTTAGACCATATAAAGATCTTTGCAATTTGACTGAGTATAACCCTTGCGAATATTCATTGGATGGTTTAGATATCTTTAGTCCTTCAGGAACTTTCATATAGATATCCCGATCTAATGAGCCGTACAAATAGGCTGTTACCACATCCATTAAATGCATATGCAGTTTATGATATGCAGATAAACTGACCAAATAACGCAATGTTATCGCATCCACTACAGGGGAATACGTTTCCTCATAATCTATACCGGGCCTTTGTGAAAAACCTTGTGCCACAAGTCGGGCTTTACAGCGCACAACTTCATTTTTCTCATTTCGTTTTCTCACAAATACCCACTTATATCCAACAGGTTTTACATCTTCAGGTGTACGAACTACAGGTCCAAAGACTTCACGTTTTGCAAGTGAGTCTAATTCAGCCTTCATGGCTTCTTTCCATTTTGGCCAATCATTCCTTTGTCGACATTCTTCGACTGATCTTGGCTCAAGATCCTTACTTTCATGCATGATATCTAATGCCACATTATATGCAAATATTTTATTGACAATTGTCTTATTTCGGTTCCATTTCGCTCCTGTAAAGACATAATTTATCGAGATCTCGTTATTTTCACAATTTTCAGGTACCTGAACGTCTTCTGGCGTTATATCAGAATTTTGGACAACTGCAGGTGTCTCTACTATGTCTTTTTCAACAGGAATATTATTTACCTCTTTTCTCTTTCGAGGATTTTTGTCTTTGGAACCGACAGGCCTGCCACGCTTCTGGCGTGAATTTGCTTCAGTGGCTACTTGTCCTACTGGGACATCAATTTGAATTGGGACATTTTTCGCTGGTATATAAGATTTAGTTATCCTCTTTGTATCGGAAAATGCATCAGGCAATTCATTTACTATTCTTTGCAAATGTATAATCTTTTGAACTTCCAGTTCACATTGCCCTGATCGAGGATCTAAATGTATCAACGATGATGCATTCCAATTAAGTTCCTTTTCAGGAAGCTTATTCTCTCCCCCTAATGTTGGAAATTTTGATTCATCAAAATGACAATCCACAAACCGGGCTTTAAATACATCTCCTGTTTGTATCTCAAGATACCTTACTATAGAGGGAGAATCATATCCAACATATATCCCCAATTTTCTTTAGGGTCCCATTTTGGTGCGATTAGGTGGTGCAATGGGAACATATATCGCACACCTAAATATTCTTAAATGGGAGACATTTGGCTGCTGGCCAAAAGCTAATTGCATAGGAGAGAACTGATGGTAACTCGTTGGCCTCAAACGAATAAGTGCTGCGGCATGTAAAATAGCATGCCCCCAAACCGAGGTTGGAAGATTTGTTCTCATAAGCAAGGGTCTAGCAATTAATTGGAGGCATTTAATAAGTGATTATGCTAACCCATTTTGTGTGTGAACATAAGCTACTGGATGTTCAACACTTATTCCATTAGCCATACAATAAGCATCAAAAGCTTGGGAAGTAAATTCACCAGCATTATCAAGACAAATTGCTTTGATTGGATTTTCTGGAAATTGTACTTTTAATCGAATAATTTGAGCCAATAATCTCGCAAACGCCAGGTTGCGAGAAGATAATAAGCACACATGTGACCATCTCGAAGATGCGTCTATCAGGACCATAAAATATCTAAAAGATCCACATGGTGGATGAATAGGTCCACATATATCACCTTGAATCCTTTCTAGGAATTCAGGGGACTCAAATCCAATCTTTACTGGTGATGGCCTTAAAATTAACTTTCCTTGAGAATATGCAGCACAACAAAATTCACTAGTTTTAAGAATCTTCTGGTTCTTTAGTGAATGTCCATGAGAGTTTTCAATAATTCTCCTCATCATGGTTTTTCCCGGATGACCCAATCTATCATGCCAAGTTATGAATTCATTTGGGCTAGCAAACTTCTGGTTTACAATGGCATGTGATTCAATTGCACTAATCTTGGTATAATACAACCCAGATGAAAGTGAGGGTAATTTTTCTAATATAACTTTCTTATTTGAATCATGAGTTGTGATACATAAGTACTCATGATTTTCCTCATTCATAGTCTCAATATGATATCCATTTCGGCGAATATCTTTAAATCTCAACAAGTTTCTTCGAGACTTGGTAGACAATAGTGCATTATTTATTATAAATTTTGTTCCTCCAGGAAACAAAATTATAGCTCTTCCGGAGCCTTCTATCACATTGCCTGAGCCAATAATAGTATTAACATATTCCTCTTTTGGCACAAGATGGGTAAAATATATATCACTTTTGAGAATAGTGTGCGAGCTTGCACTATCCGCAAGGCATACATCTTCATTACATATCCTTGTCATTCTCTTCAAAAACAAATAATAATAAAATGAGTAGTATGCACAGTTAAATTGAATACTTGATCAGAATTATTTTTCTAAGAAACACTGTACATAAAATAATGTCATATACTAAAATTTTATTTTAAAATTTGACACATTTAATAATTTCAAAATTTATAAACATTAATATTTCATTATTTATGTACATCACATTTGAAACTTAAATACATAGAAAATAAAACTTAACAATAAGTTCTTTACATTATTTATTTACATATATAATTCACAGTCCCACATATTAAACTATTCCATCATTGATCAAATGACCAATATTTCCTTCAGGATCCTCAAAGAAATCAGATACATCATAATGAGTGGTGGAGTTCTCAGCATCATTTGAAACAAAATTTGTTTCCTTTTCTTTGTCGTCCTTTTTCAAAGATGCCTGGTAAAGATCAACTAGGTGCCTTGGGGTACGACAGGTACGAGACCAATGGCCCTTTCCACCACAACAGAAATACTTATCCTCTGTTGATTTACTCTACCCGATATTTCTTTCTCTATCCCACTTCTGGTGAGATCCTCTCTTTTGAACATAATTCTTTTTCTTTCCATAATTTTTCTTGTTATTAAAAGCTTGCCATTTACCTCTTCTGGGGTAATGATTTGCCGCATTTACTTCAGGAAATGGGGCGGCGCCAGCTGGGCGCGCTTCATGATTTTTCAATAACAACTCATTGTTGCGTTCAGCAACAAGAAGGCAAGAAATTAACTCAGAATATTTTTTAAACCCTTTCTCTCGATACTGCTGCTGCAGGAGCACATTCGAGGCATGAAAGGTTGAGAAAGTTTTCTCCAACATATCATGATCAGTTATTTTTTCCCCACACAATTTCATTCGTGAGGTGATTCGAAACATTGTAGAATTATATTCATTTATAGATTTAAAATCTTGTAAACGCAAATGCGTCCATTCATATCGGGCTTGAGGAAGTATCACCGTTTTCTGATGATTATACCTTTCTTCAAGGTCTTTCCAAAGATCTGCAGGATCTTTTAATGTAAGATATTCATTTTTCAATCCTTCGTCAAGATGACGACGAAGAAAAATCATGGCTTTAGCTTTATCCTTCTGAGATGCATTATTTTCAGCCTTAATGGTATCTTCAAGATCCATTGAATCAAGATGGATTTCAGCATCTAATATCCATGATAAATAATTGTTTCCAGATATATCAAGAGCATTGAATTCAAGATGAGAGAGTTTCAACATAATGAAAAATTTGTTACTTGAGTCTTCCTAAAAATTTGATCAGAGTCTCGTGCTGATAACGTGTTGTAAAACAACTAAATAAATAAGGAAGATGTAAATATAAAATAAAGATATATAAATAGAAGACTCTAGCATTAATATAATTAGCTCAATAATGATTTATATATATACATTAATATTATATGTTATAATATGTATATATATGTAAATATAGAAAGAAGTATTAAAAGTAAAGAGAGAGAGAATTGCATTTGTATAAGAAGAAAGGAGAGAGGAAGTATTTGCTTTATTGCTTATGTTTTTCTCTGAGGCAAAAGCCTCTATTTATAAGCGTATGTAATAGTATTTTGTCAAACTACATTAAATAATATTCTTCTTCAAAACCTGAGTCTGTGGGAAAATGGTCATCCACCTAGGCTTCCTTATCGTAACACATTCTTAGTGACTTGGGAATATTTTCTCTTTTTGGTAGCAAATCTCTCTCAAATACAATTTTTTTCACCTGAATTTAGCTTTTGAAAGTGATATGAGATATCAGATTTTGAGTTTTAAAACGTTTATAGATAATAACTCACTTTTGGGCTTGGATTTAAAAGAATCAATATTTGTAAGCCCTAACCCTAATTAAACTCCAGAAAAAAAATTTAAACAGGGCTGGCCCTACAAGCCCTAAAAGCTCTAGACTCGGCCTCTTCCTCCCTGAGACCTGCGCTGAACGTCCTGACCCGGTGAAGACAAATTCGTGCGCTGAACGTGAATGCGGTGCTTCTCCTCCTCCCTGAAGCGGTGCTCCTCTTCCTCCCTGACCCCGTGACGCGGTTCTCTTCCTCCTATCAGCTATTCAGCTTGTTTCTGCTTTAGAGAGAGTGTGTTTCTGCTTCAGAGCTTCAAAGGTGACTTTCTTCTTCTTCTCTCCCTCTCTTAGAGTTTCTGCCTTTCTAGTTTGCTTATTTCTGCTTGATTTCAAAATGAGATTTTTCAAATTAGTTCAAATTAGTGTGTTTCTTCTTGATTCAGGGTACCCTATTCATAATGTCATAATGAAACCATTAAAGAAGAAAATGAATGCTTGTTTTCATTTACATTGCTTTTATTCTGAAGAAACCAATATGCTAACTGAATTCGGAATATTTAGTTTGCAAGTAGTAATGGAACCGAGTATTGTTGAACCTCCGTGGCATCTTGTAATTATGAAATTGCTTATCCATTTCTCTAGGTTTGTGCCTTCTTTTGATTGTAGGGAAAATGTTTTATTTTGAGAATCAAAAGAGATATAGGATTCTTTGATCAGTGGAAATTATTAAGTTAACTTTGGATTTTGAAGTCTTTTATGCAGATGGAAAAATTTATGTGTTGATATTTTGGATCTATAAGGTTTGATTTATTCATTCTTTGTACAATTATATTCTCTTGAATGTCAAATTGGAGTTCCTTTGTTGTTTCTTGACTTCTTGGGATGGAAAAGGCTTGTTCAGCAAGAGATTAAGGGGCAAAGACTAAGGACGAAAAGAAATTAAGGATGGTGTAACATTTAATATTTAGGAACATATTTTGTTCTTATTTAGATCAGTTGATTATAAAGTGCAGTTTTGTGCAAAAGATTATAAAGTGGGTTCTTTTTTTCTCTTGTTCCTGCAATGAAGTTCTGAAATAGTGCTCTAAATAGTGGTTTGGGATTCACAAACAAGAAAATTGCATTTATGCCCTTTTCTCCGTCTCCTGAGTCTCAGTCTCTAGGGTTGCTCTTCCAACTGCAAAAGCGACATCCTGCAATGGAACCAGATGGTGTCGTTTCGAAGCCCTTCGCTGTTGTCGCTTGCGTTTCGATGGCGCTGCTCTACGTGGCGGTTCTCTACGCTCCGACGTTGCTCCTCCGCCTCCCTCCGCCTTCCTCATTCGAAGCCTACATGATCCGACGCTTCCTATGCGCCGTCGTTTCGACCGTTCTCTCTCTTTCGCTTTCTGCTCTCATTATCCCTGTAAGTACGCACTTCTTTCAGTTTTCCCTTTTTTGTGGTAATGTACTGTGGCTGCTAGCAACGGTGAACATTAGCTTGTTCTAATTTAAATTCAAATGTAACTTATAACTAAGTATTTTTTATTTGAAACAATCGAACAAGTGAGAAAAGTTAACTTTTTTAAGTAAAATTGCATTTTGGTCTAGCTATATTAGTTATCCAAGGATAATCGCTGCTTCACTAGAGTCTAGAGAGAAGTGAGCCAAGCAGAATTTTTTAATTGTTTTGGAGGTTTTTGAGGATTTATGTGGCAATAACAATCTTGGAGGACTAAATGTGCTTTTTTTTTCCAGTTGATTTAATAAAACTAAGTGATAAATGTAATTTAGTTAAAGATAACTTTAGTTTTGGGCTATGATTTATTTAGTTTTGGTGCTATATATTCTGTAATAATGGAGCTGTTTTACTGTGTGAGCAGGTGCAAAGTAAGGAACTGCTATACCTTTTTGGTGTTTATGGCATCAGAATGGATCATATTGTGAGTATAATGAATCACATTAAAACAAGTTCAATTCAATGCATTTTTTTTTTAAATTTTGGTAATGTTTTGGTGAAGTAGAATGGATAAAATAAAGATTAAAGAGAGTGATTTTTGTGAATTGAATGTCAGCCGGTAGAAATTAAGAAACTACCAAGTCATGTTACATAAACTAAATGAAATATAGATTGCTTTTCCATGTCAGCTTCCTGAATTTCTATTGGCTAACCTTCAATGCGTAGAAATTATTCTCTAAAATGAAAGTGTATTTTCTTGTTACAATATGCAGATTGGAAATCTGGGTCACCCTCATTCCTAAAATTTCCTTTCTGAAATACGGTTTTCTGTCTGGAACAGTGGCAAGCAGTGGTCTTTCCTCTTACCCTGACCTCTCTAATGTATGCTGGCTCGTTGTTCCTCAAGTTTCTTTTACTACTCGGCTCTTGGAGGGAACACACAAATTCAGGCGGTGGCCTTTCCTTTGATTCATGTAAATATGCGACACAGAAGTTTGTTGCATGGTTTTCTGCAGTGTCAACAAATGTTATGGCGTGGCGAAACTATATTGTGGTTGGTACTAATTTTATAGTCATGTAACATCTTGAACCTTTTCCATTAGATTGCGCTGAGCTTATGCCTTTTTTTTGTCCTCTCATGTCAATGATGAGAGTTGAAAGCACAGCAACAAATAATAGTTCATAATTTGTGAGTACAGCTTAAGTAATGTGTCTTTTGTGGTTCATTTTCATATCATTCATGCAATTTGGGAATTTTTATGTATGATTCATTGAACAGGCACCCCTTACCGAGGAGTTGGTGTTTAGGGCATGCATGATACCTATACTACTGTGTGGAGGATTTAAGCCATATGGTGTCATACTTCTTTGCCCTATTTTCTTCAGCCTGGGTAAGTTCTTAGATGTCAGTTCTACAAAAATGGATTTGGTTTGTAGCTATGTTATAGAGCTGAATTTTGTGTTTATATACAAATGCTAATCTGGCACTTAATAATTAAGCATGTTTAACAGTTTAAGAGAAGTCATCAAGCATTCATTAGTGTAAGTTAGGTTTTATATCATTGACATTAGACCATGTTTGTTCTCAAGTTCATCATGGTTTTTGGATGCTACTTTAGGGATCAATATTTATTCGCAAGTCTTATTTGATTAAAATAAAAATAAGTACCTAAGTTTTCATTTCAGTCATCTGAATGAATACTAACTGCTAATTTTAAGGGTACGTGTAGCACAGCCCATGCACTTGCACTCAGACTTGCTAGGCCATAAAACATTCAATAACTTCCATCTAGATGTAAAATGAAGAAAGTAATTAGTAAAACTATTTCCTTTTCAACCATAATGCTTAACGAGAAGTTTATATTGTCTTATTCAACTAAATGGTTAAGGAGAAGTTTAGCTGCATGATTGGTCAAACTCGCAAGAATTATTGTCCTTTACAAATGCAGTGCCTAATTGGAAGTTTTACTGCATCATTGGTTTGCAGCACATTTAAATCATTTCATGGAGATTTATGCCAAGCAAAACTACAGAATAAAGAAGGCTGTTATGGTTATAGGTACGCCCAATGTGTACTTTATTTATCAGGTTCCTCAATTGTTATCTAAATCCCCCTATCCGATTTGTTTTCTCTTATCTTGAGATTTTGGCTCATTTCTAGAATATAAATAGTTTCCTGCAATGATATTCTTACTGAAAACTAAATTATGGCTGCAGGTCTCCAACTTGGTTACACTGTTGTCTTTGGGTCATATGCATCTTTTCTTTTCATTCGAACTGGTATGCGATGTTTGTCCAATTTACTAAGTTCTAACATTTTACATCTGTTAAGTTCTCATGACAAGTCAACATGGTTCTTTTGCGTTTTGTTGGTTTTATTGTCCTTTCCCCTGCTCATATTTTTGTTTTCTCCTTTTGCCTGAGCAGGACATCTTATTGCTCCTCTGGTTGCACATATATGTTGTAATTTTATGGGACTGCCGGTACTATTTTCGAAGAGAAGTGGTATGTGTATAATAAATTTCACATGGATCAATCAATTTCAAAATACATGATATATATTAAACGAATTTTATCCCTCTTTTCTAATTTTTTCAATCCGTGGCTACATTCCTTTCTTTGCATGAAATAGGTCTTACAAGCTTATGATTCTTATGATTCCCTTTTGGTTAACAAATATTACTCTTAAGAATGAATCAAAATTAACTACTTGTCTTTATAAGTTTGAATACACTGTTAGTTAGTATGATTGACTGGTATTTCTGATTTTTCTTCCATAGTTATGTCATTTTTTTCTGTTTCAGCGGCAGCGAGTATAGCATTCATATTAGGACTTTTGGGCTTCTTGTGGCTTCTTTTCCCAATAACAACCCCAGATTTGTATAATGATAGAGTAGATAATTGCAGTTGTTGGCAAGGTTATTGCTCATGGAGAGTAAGAAATTCTTCATCGATGTAAAATATAAAAGCTGGGTGAGAGAACAAAGAATGAATTGTATAAGAACAAGGTTTTCCTTACTAGTTATTCTCTTTTATATTTGTGTTATTTTTCTTATTCAAGCTTAAGAAATTATTTATGTTTTTTCTTTGTGTTTTGGAATAAACTACTATTTGTACCCATGAATTTTGTGAACGCTGACAAAAGTACCCATCAAATAAGAAAACTAACGTTGTACCCATGAAAGATGGGTTCCGTGTGACAATAGTACCCAAATCCTGATTTTTTGTTGACTTTTTAATAAAATTTCCAAATTACGCTTTTTATCTTCCTCTTCAAATTTCAAATGTTCACCACCTTCACCCTTTGACTTCTTCTGCCACCACCAGCCACCAAAAAATTAAAAAGATTAAAAACTATGAATTATTATCTGAGGCTATTGTTTAAATATTATGAATTTGTAGATCTGATGCAGAAAAAGAAAAAGAAATTTGAAATTAACCAAAAAAAACGTATATTTTAGTTTCTTGGTGTCACTGTGGGAACAAGGGGGCAGAACCAAGAACCTTTGAGAACTGAGAGAAGAATAGGTTGGAGACAAAAGATGTGGCAGCCTCGGTTGCATTTGTTGCAGAGGAGAAGCTTCGTCGAGGACTCGCCGGAGGAGCAATGCTTGCAGATGAGTCGTCGTCGAAGGCGGGCTTGAGAGCGTGGGTCCTTCTTCGCCTTGCATTCCCCTAGCCATGTCTTCGATCACACTCCGCATGTTCAAAGGCTCATCCTCATCAATGTAATCTGCCACCACCATCCCTCTTTGTTCTCCAGTACTCAAATAGGAGTAAGACCCTTCAACAATAACGTTACCATCACCACAACCTTTTAGAGGGTTCTGCGGTGGCCTCGGAAGCCTAGCCTGAGTGGCGGCGGCGGCTGCGGTGCGAATATCAATCCATCAAATGGCACGAAGATACTCCAACAGCAACCCCTTACCCTATAGATCGACAGCGTTGAGCAGTGTTTGGAGTCACCGTTGGAAAGAGACCGTGGCCGCCGACCTCTTGTTGGCTTTGGTTGCTGAACTTTGCTACTTGTTGCTTTGGAAGAAGAAGAACAACAATACTTAGATTGAAGAGCTTGAAAAGGGTGTGATTTATGGTGTGTGTTGCAGCAACAACAATTCTCTAGGTGTTGTTGCATATGAAGAAGCAAAGAACAATAAGGGTAATGATGTTGAAGTTGATTTGGATTTTGAGTTGGAGAATAAATTGAGATTGGAAAAAAGAGAGATAGAGATTGGGGATAAAGATTGGAGGAAGACATCAGTTGTTAGGGTCTCGAATGGGGCTGGTGGCTGGCGGGGAGGAGGAAGACCAAGGTGAGGGTGGTAAAAGATTGGAATTTGAGGAGAAAGATAAAAGGAATTTGAAAATTTTATTAAAAAGTCAACAAAAAATCAGAGTTTGGGTACTATTGTCATATGAAACCCATCTTTCATGGGTACAACATTAGTTTTCTTGTTTAATGGATACTTTTGTCAGCGTTCACAAAATTCATGGATACAAATAATAAGTTATTTGTGTTTTGTCGCACACAATAACCTAGTAAAAAAAGGCTTTACTTACTTAACAAAGCCTTTTTTAATCAAGTGGAGTTAGCTATACGGATTAAAATGTCATTGTGTTGGGTTCATGTTTTGAGATGCGACCTTGTTTTACGTTAAGTGTGGCACACGGGACAACCCTCCTTTTATAGCAATTGAAATTGTCAAGTTTCTTTAGTCTCTCATTCTCTAAATTTCTCAAATTTTCCCAAATTTCCACCAAGGCTCTTCATTTGTCAACTACCACAAGTCCACAGCCACTTCATTCTCTCCATCTCCCATACTATTATTGTGTAGATATAAAAACACTAATAAGAAATATAATTTTTTTAATTTTTATTAATTTTTTTATAAATATATTTTTTATCATTATATTTTTTTCTTAAATTTTTTATATAAAAAGTTAAATTTTTATAATTTTTTATATTTAATTTATTATCAAATAAAATATAAATATATTAATTGTGTCCCTATTTTTTTGTGTCCAGTCTTTAATCCTGTCTTGTTTATAGAATCAAAAGCCTTTAAGAATCTACTTTCCACTCCTACAGTCCCTTGGAACAGATAATTGGACGAGGCAATTATTTAAAAACATAGAGACATGCATATGTAATGTATGTTTATGTTCTTAATTATATATTTTTATATATTTTTTTAATTTTGCATAGCTGTTAAAGTTGTTTAGCATGTTTCATAACACATAAAAAGGCACATAGAATACGTTTATATTGTATCTCTCCAAAACGATGAAATACAGATTTTTGACCTACTAATAACTAAGCTGCGCATTTTGCTTCCTTGCTGAGGCAAAGCAACAAATTTGTGGAATTCGCATTACCAATAGTGAACTAATTAGATGCATGACCTTTTGCATAACTTACACAATTAATAAAATGAAACAGTAGTGTTACGTTACCAACTTGGTATCTGCCAAGATTTGCCAATTTGAGTTGGGCTGGACCCTAAAGCCCAATAAAATTTAGAAAACCACAGTAAAATCAACTTAGGTCAATTCTATTGTCCCTCATTTACTATTGTAAACCTAAATTGACCACCTCTTTCTACTGTGTAGCCACATCCAAAACTCTCCACCTTCAGCGCCGCGCAACCTCTTCTTCGTGCAGTCTTCGACGGTCGCCGCCATCAATAGTAGTCAATGTTGCCGGACCGTCAGACAGCAACCATCTCGATTTGCTCCGCTCAGTCGCCCAAGCGCCGCCGCCTCTGTTGCATGTTGCCATCGCGCCCCGTTGAAGACGCATCCTCCTGTCAAGCCTACACCACTCCTCCGACTGCGCCTCAACACACGCCGCAGCTGAAGTTTACCTGCGCCCCATTGCTGTTCGACTTGTGAGTCCCCAGCAAACGCCGATCCCTGCCTCGCGTCCTAGCCCCGTAGCGCACCGTCGTTTCCTGCTTCGCGGTGGAGCCCCTTCATGCAACCTGTCTTTCCTTAGGCGCCAGTGTTGCAATAAGAGATAAGTGCTACTTTACGATTTTTAGAAACCTAGAATTTTACAGGTTTTATATGTGAGCATGTCATTGGGTATTACATTCATATAACATGATTCATTGAAATTTTGGCTACTGTTAGACAAGGAAGAATGGAAAACTAATTCCCTTGTGTTTATATGTCTTGGATAAAACTTATTTTGAATGTGATAAAGGTATATTTGGTATTGAAAATATCAATTGTATACTTGGAACGATGTTTTGCAATGCTAATTTAAAAGGAGAAGGAAAAGGGAGAAAAAGTTTTTTTTTTTTTTGTAATTGTAGCAATTGAATATTACTACATATGTGTCTTTAGAGTGATTGTGTGTGCTAAATTGTCTATTAGTTTTGGTTTTGTACTGCTGAATTGTTAATTGGTTGTAACCCTTGGACCTTTGATTGTTGTCATTAAGCAAAAAGAAGTAGTTTGATTTTCTGAAAGCATATGCTAAATCAAAATTTACTCTTAAGATTCACATATTTCTTTTTTCACAATTTTATATTGTATGTAAGATTTGTTGAGGAATAATAAGAGAAGAAGTAAAGCATAGAAAAAGCAAAATAATAGGTTGTATTAGTATGTGTCTTTTACTACAAAGTACTGACATATATATATGTTCCTTTGTTGTCATTAAGCAAAAAGAGATGTTTGAGTTTTTTATTTGAACCTATTTTTCTATGTTATTGTTCTGAATGTTTGTTAATTTTTTCTTGCATAAGGTAGTGTACATGTATTAAGATATATTTGAAATTGGGTTTAATTTTGTTCATATAAAATTGTAGCATTAAGAGATATTTTTGGAGAGTTTTTTTGGTTTTTTCTCTTGATATTTTTGGTTTTTTAGCTATATGCTATGATGAGTTTATTGACTTTTAATTGATTATATGCTATAATGGAAACACCATAGAATTGAATTTACTAAAAATCTATCATTACTAAACACCAATTCACTATGATGAGATGTTGAATTAATCATGAATGACTAGTCTTTGTTTATAACTATGGTGAATTTCTTCTGTTGTTGATTTAGGAGCAAAGTAGGAGCTTGTAAGTGGTTGATCACATGGTGTTTGACATGAATTTCTGAGAGAAGGATTGTTCCAATTTTCTGGGAGATGCATAGATGGAGAAGAAACAAAAGATTGTGCAGTATAGAGAAAAATTTGATAAGACCCTTTCCTCACCTGATCTTACAAATGATGAGATGCTCCAAAAACTTGTCGAAAGCCAACTTGTATGTTCTTCAGAATAAGAAGTAGAATGTCATAACATTCTCTTGTGTCCTTTGAATTCATTTAGGCAGAAATGGTACTAGCTTGGTGGAGCCATTATTTTTCGTTAAATTATTCTTTTATAGGTTCTTAAGATGCTTTGTTTGATTAATTATCATACAAGCAGAAGTTGTTAGAAATGAAGAGAGTAGATTTATCTAATTTTCATGATATGTTAAGGAGTGCTTCTTCAGAAGATATCATTTTACTTTTGTTAAACACTTGTTTTGTTTTAACCAATTAATACTTGGATATGTCTTTCATGGATGTGTCTTCTGATAGATGTGTCTTTTGTTTAAAACTTATTTGGATGTGTCTTTAATTAATGTGTCTTCTATTGGAAGTGTTTTTAATAGATGTGTCTTCTGATTAAATGATTTTCATAAACAGGGATGTGTCTTTAATAGATGTGTCTGCTGTTCGATGTGCCTTTAATAGATGTGTTTTTAATAAATGTATCTTTTGTTTAAAACTTACTTGGATATGTCATTAATTTCATAACTATTTTAAATCAGGTAAGGTTTAGATTTTCTCCGGCGCACCCTAACCTAAACTTTGAATACAATTCCAAACCTTTAGTAAAGAAGACTAACTTTATTTTAATCAAGACTACAGAAATAAAAATGAAATAAATAATTATTTGTCATATTATCTGAAGATAATTGAGTACAACCCAAAGTTCACCGTTCATGAAACCAAACAAAACAATAAACTTGAAGGTTATAAATTTGAAGTGATGAAGTAATCTGTCAATAAACTTGAAGGTTATATGATTCGGACCACCCATGTTGTTTGATGACAATGGAGTATTCTTCATATACACCTGTAAATGATAAATGTTACTCAGTGCTAGAATGGTAAAATCAAAAGATGAGTTCAAAGTGACTAACTGTTGTTAAATGATTGTGCATCCTCTTTGGGAGTAAATGCTTCTGCCAAATGCATTGGAAACGCCGAAGTAATCTGTCTCTGATCTGGAGGTATCCATAATCCTGCATGAAAAACCATTCCATCCAAATGATCGCTTTTGAATTTACATATGGAACCAGCGAAGGTGTAGTGCGCTGATATGGGGGAGGGGAGTGCTATACAGAATGGTGGTGTCAGGGGGAACAACTCGGACCCTCCGAGTGCGAGTCACAAGACGCACGGTCCGAGTTCGTTGTAATCCGTTGAGGCCAGTCCCCAACTCGGACCGTCCGAGTTGCATAGCGTTACGGACCGTCCGATTTCTGATCAAACCAATCGCACGGTCCGAGTTCCTTCATGCACTGAACACGCGTCGCTCTCTGCTTTATCCCCGAACGGTGCCCCTTTTTGAAGAAAGAAACAACTTTAACCCTCTCTCACCATCCGAAAACCAAAGGCATCACTCACACCTTCTTCTTCCTTTCTGAAGCTGAGCTTTGCATGGTGGAGGAGAGGAAATAATGCCCAAAAAATATAAAGTGAAAGATGTTGATCGATCTGAGCTTCATATTATTCATTATCTCAGTGATCCTGATTATGTAAGTTTTTTTTAATTATTTTTAAATTTTATAAATTTTTTTATATTTATAATTATTAATATTAAGAATTTAATTTTTATGGTTGTTGTTAGAAATGCAGTTGAAAAATATAAAAATAGATGGATTATGACTAACTTTTCAATATTTGTTAGATTTTTCTAAATTTTTTTTTACAGATTTTTAATAAGAAATATTATTATTAATAAGAAAACATTATCATTATTATTGATGGAAAGCTCTCGTAGTAATAAAAGAAGAGAAGAAGTAAATAGATCTCTTATTCAGTAGAGAAATGTTATTTTTTTTAATTTTTTATAAATTTTGAGTATAATTATTTGTTAGTTAATGATATTTAAATGTTTATTTAAAAAAGTAACTATAACTGTTATCGAAGAATTTAAGTGTTAATGTTATTGTTATTGTTATTGTGAGTGAAAAAGTGTTAATGTTGAATGATTAATAGGATTATTTTAATTAAGCCATGCTAGATCTTTTATTATGACAATGTTTATAGTTTTTAGAATATGAATGTTAATATTTTGTAGAATACGAATGATGGCATATACTGATTGTTAATATTTTTTAATATTGAGGATAAAATGTTTAACAAATGTGTAATTAGTATTAGATACTATTTAAGATGTTGTAATATTGTTGAGAATTTTTATTAAGAATAAATGTATTGGTAATGAAATTTATTTGTAATTATGAATAATTTTAAGGATTAATTAAATAATTTTAGAAGTTAAAAGAATTAGTTATATAAGGAATTAGTGAAATGATTGATGATGGGAAGTTAGTAATTGATAATTATATGACTAGTAATTTGTTATGTTTTTTTGTAGAAGTTAAGAATGTTGACATGTAACCACCCAATGCCTCCGGATCGGTATAACGATAGGGTGGAGGACCATTTATGCTTTACCGGGTTCTATCATGTGTCTCAGATTGGGATAGTTCAGTGTCAGAAAGCATTGGTAAATGCTCTAATCGAACGTTGGCACCCAGACACACACACGTTTCACTTTCCCATTGGTGAATGTTCCGTGACTCTTGAAGATGTGGCTCTAATACTTGGTCTTCCCACAGATGGTCTTCCAGTCACAGGGATGACAATGAGTAGTTTTGAAGCTATGGAGGCGGAGTGTTTCCTTCAATTTGGGGTTGCACCTCGTAAGGAGGACTGTAGATCAAGTTGCATAAAACTGACATGGCTGCGAAATCTAAAAGAGAATTTAGAATTGACTGACGAAATCAGTATACAGAGGTATGTGACGTGTCATATTATGTTGCTGAACTTATTGATGTACTAGCCATCCGGATTATGTAATATTGTCTCATAATAGCCTAATATGCTAGATTAGATATTTTTCTATTAATGTATTAACCATCGTATTGTATAATGCTACAGATATGTTATAATACTAGTTTGTCATTAATTACTAGGTATGTGAGGTGTCACATTATGTTGCTGATTGGGACGATACTGTTTGGGGATAAGTCTGGGATAGGTGTGCACTGGAAATTTCTATCCTTGCTTCGTGATTTTGTCAATATTGGACAGTTTAGTTGGGGTTCGGCATGCCTAGCACACCTTTACAGGGCGCTGTGCAGGGCATCTCGTTATAACTGTAAGGAAATAGATGGTCCCCTAACACTTCTGCTCGGTTGGGCTTGGATCCGATTGCCCTATCTATCGCCGGTTCCTAGAGAACCCCGCAGTTTCCCACTGGCAAACAGGTAATATTATGTTACAATGTATCCCTTTCTTGATATTTAAGATTCAGTTGAGCTAATTTAGAACATCGTATTAGGTGGCGTAACTGGGAGCGTGGTGACCGACGATATAGATTTCTGAAGCTAGATCACTTTAGGAAAGCCTTTGATGAACTTCAGGAAAGCCAGGTGTGTTTTAATTAAAGAAGTATTAGTTTTGGGAATATTGGGCTTCAGGAATATTAGTTTTAATTAAAGAAGTATCAGTCATTGTTATTGTTATTTGAATTGTGTGTTGTAATCATGAGTTTCCTTTATTTGTCCAGTTTGTCTCGGTTGCCTATGATGTGGATCGTGTGGATCCGAACATAATTCCTGCTGAAATCTACATGCAATCGTTTGTCTGAAGCGCTACAGTACCATTGGTGTCGTTTGAATGTATCGAGTGGCATGGCACCGATAGGGTCAGGCGACAGTTCAGCTTCGTTCAGGGAGTACCTACTCAGGAACAGAGTTTGGATAAGGTGCATGGAGAGGTTCTGACTGGACCTAAAAATCTTAACTGGGCCACGACACCGACTCATTCAATTTGGGTGATGCATTGGACAAACAGGTATCACTACGTTCTTTCTGAGCTTCTCATGCCTTCACAGCATCCATTGGATACTTACATGAACTGGTACCGATCAAAATATGGGAATCGCTTAGCCTTGTCGAATCTTGTGGGTGAAGAGAATGATGAAGGTAACCAAGATATGGATGTGGGGAATGAGGATATGGATGAGGGTAATCAAGATACCGATGAGGGTAGTCAGGATATGGATGAGGACAATGAAGAGCAGGAGCAACATATATCACCTCCAATGCCGCCTCCACAAGAACAACCCCAGTCCTCAACCCAGTACCTACCTCAGACACAGTTCACCCCATCAGTTCCAGTACAGCAACAATATTGGGGTATGTCACAGTTTGAAATAGGTGATGGAACTTCTTTTAGCCAGTTGCTTGGGTTCATGTCTGCAGATGCAGCACTACCACAATATGGCCATCAGCCTGAGTTCATGCCTGGCAGGTATTCGTTGGATGCCAGGTATCCAGGCCATACCTCATCAGTTGCTTCTGGAGGGTTCGTATCTGTCGACTCTAGTAGGAGTGAGGGTGGACGTGGTGTTCTGAACAGTCAAAATCCTAACCGGCTTAACATGGGACTCGTTGAGGAAGATACAAACACACTCGAACAAGAAACCGATGCGTATCTAGTTGATGAACCGGATGGCGAGGGCGAAGACGACGAGGATGAAATTGAAGAGTTCGATGAGGATGAAGAATCTCGTAACGATGGTATTATGTTAACTATTTTGCTTTACATATTCGATTACTTATTTACTTTCTTTGCATAAATGGCATCTCTTATTGGATTTTGCTTCTTCCTTTGTCGTATTTATGTTGGTACTTGAATATGTAATGTGCTGCACATACTTGTTTATTCAAAATTGTTTACAGGTCAGGCACGCAGTCCAGATGACAACGTCAAAGGTTACAATCTAAGGATTGATCCGCCACGTCAGAGTGCTAATCGTTTCACCCCTTCTGTTATTAAAAAAGCGGCCAAGCAATGCAAGAAGTTTGTGAAGGATGTAAAGTGGAAAATGAGAAAGTAGTTGTTTCCTTAGGTTTAGAGTTATTTGTTTCTGTTAGACATTATGTACTCATGACTTTATGTATTGGCTAGAGTTGTTTGTATTTGTTACACATTATGTACTGATGACTTTATGGAATGCTTAGAGTTTTTTGTATTGGTTAGACTAATATGTACTGATGACTTTATGTAATGTTTAGACTAATTTGTATGTGTTGAACTTTGTATAGAGTACTTTATATGTGTTGGACATTATTGATGTGTTAGCCATCTGGAATATGTAATAATGTCTCATAAAAGCTTAATATGCTGCTACAGATATTTATCAATTGATGTACTAACCATCAATTATATAATGCTACAGATATGTTATAATACTAAATTGTCATTAATTATAAGGTTACATATAGCAGGTCATGTTACCTCAATTTGCTCATTCAGGTTATATCATACAATATCATCTTAAAGCTGTGAACCTAGGGGGCATCTCTGTTGGTATTTGAACTAACTGACCGACGGCATCTGCTTCGACTATGTCCCTCAGCACCACATAGAGTACATCGCCTTGGACGATGTAACATCCTCGTGTCCATCTCATTCAGAAAGCGCGTCATCCTTGGGCGACCTTTTGTCACCCGTCGCAAGTACGGATTCGGTATGAACCGAGGTCCGTTGTAAGGAGGCCATGTAGTGGGATTACCTAGTGGCCTAAACCATGCTCGGTACACCCGCCGCACTTGATCCATCTTATACACATCATGAACATAGTGTCGCCAATCCAGTCGCTGGTTGGCACAACATGCGAACACATGTCTGCAGGGAATCCGGTCCACCTGAAACTCACCACAGTCACATTGAAGGCTACATAGATCAACTGCAAACTCCAGTCCACTTGGCATCTCACGAACCTCAAAGACCTCATTCTGGCGGTCAAAACAACTAACCTGGATGTTTCCTGATGCAAGTTGGTTTGCATGCAACTTCGATGTCACTATCTCAGAAAACACATGGCCAGCATTGATCCGGGCTTCCGCCTCAGCTCTTTTACGGGTGAACAACTCATTTAGCCTGTAGAATGTTGCCTTCACAAGAGCAGTAATAGGAAGATTGCGTGCACCCTTCAAAACTGAGTTGATGCACTCCACTAGATTCGTCGTCATGTGACCCCATCGGTACCCGCCATCAAAGGCCAATGCGTACTGTTCGCGAGGAATTCGGTTTAACCAGTTTGTGTACGCCTCGCCGCGGTCCCTTAACCGCTGGTAACGCACTTCGTACTCACGCACCGTCCTGGAATATCCTAGCAGATCAAAGCATATAGAAAGCAAAGTAATTGAGTTCAATATATTTATTTAAGGCAATTCTATTAATAATTTGATTAAATTTACTAAAGGTTTACCGATGTTAACGACCAATTTTTGGAGGTGCGGTGCCTTGAACTTTCTCAGAAAATTAGACTCTATATGCCTGATGCAAAACGTATGAAAAGCTCTAGGAGGTGACCAAGCTCTGTTACTACGTTCCACAGCTGCATTGATGGACTCGTGCCTGTCAGATATTAGACCCACTCCATCCCGAGTAACAACATGTTGACGGAGGTTACTAAGAAAAAAATGCCATGCCTCAGAAGTCTCTCCCTCAACAATAGCAAACGCAATCGGGACGATATTGTTGTTGCCATCCTGTGAAACAGCCACAAGCAGACAACCCTTATACTTTCCGTACAAGTGAGTCCCATCCACCTGGACAATTGGCTTACAATGTCTGAATGCCCTAATACAAGGGTAATAACTCCAAAATACACGATGCAGTACCCGAATGTCACCCACCAAGTCATCGCCTTGATATGCAGGCATAGTCTCAAAATGGACAACAGCTGATGGCTCCTTGTGACACATGGCCTCAAACCATATAGGCAACGCTTCATACGATGCTTTCCAACCACCAAATATTTTTTCTACTGCCCTCTGCTTAGCCAACCATGCTTTCCGGTAACAAACGGTGTAGTTGAATTTTGATTGCACTTCTGCTATAACCGATTTTACCTTTAAGGAGGGGTCAGCTTCAACCAGGGGCTTTATTGCTTCTGCAATTGTGATAGAGTCCAGCTTTGAATGATCCTGTGAAATGGTGGCTGTGGTACAGGTGTGGCTACCATTATACCTCCTTATAACCCAACAGTACTTCCTGCTGATCAAGCTAACCCTGATAAGCCAATCACACCCTGACCCATACTGTGTACACTTGGCATAAAATGTCAATGGCTCAGACTCATATACACGGTAGTCTATGCTTCGTCGTATGGTATACTCCTTTACCGCCTTAATAACAGCTTCTCTGGAACTGAACTCCATCCCAACGGCAAATTCACCATCTGCGACGATAGGAATTTCTGCTGGGACATACGCCATAAGATAAATTTCATTAATACGCAGATATTTCAAAACCGATTCTAAAGGTAAATCAAATTTCACTGCATCCAGTATGCTATAAATCAAAACCTTCAACATGTTATGATGTCACCCTAAATAAAATAAGCACATCAGCAGCAAATATAAAAAACCAGACCGGACCGGCTGGATCGACCGGGAAACCAACCGAACCGCACCGGTCCTATCCGGTTCATGGCATTTGAACCGTACAATAGATCGAACCTGTGCACATAATAATTAAAAAGGCATGCAATTTGCTACAACCATATCGTAGCCAACTTAAATTTTATTTCCTATTAAACACTTTAAGCATATAAAAGAAAAAAAAATTTTCCTTAACGGGTCGAGGACCGGTTGGATCCTGACAACTACGACACATAACGCATGATTAAATAATGCTAAAAAAGGGTAAATTAGTAATAACTCAATCAATATCTAACTAAAAAAACACTTCTACCACGATTACGTACCTGCAGTCATATATTCCGGAAATTCCGGAACGTGCATGGCTTCCAAGTCTAAAACTCGCATGAATGATGGCTCCTCAAACGGCACTTCGTTTGCGAGTGCATTTGCCACTTGTGTCACATCTGGCTCCATGGTTCTGTCACCTAGATCTTCATCACCATCTGGAATAACAAATTCATAGTTGCTTTCGAACTCTTCTTCACTGTCACTATAATAATCTTCCTGTAGAATATTCCGGTCAGTCTCAGATTGTTCAAACTCAACATACAACTCGATGAACGAGATTTGAGACCGATTTTCAATATACATTGAAAACATCTCCTGCATGCTCGCTTCGTCCGTCACATATTTGATTTGATACTGTACGAATCCACCAAACACCAGTATGGGATATCTGTATAGAATACATGATATCTTTTTTGCCCTCTCAGAACCAATTTTTTCACAGATTACTCCTTTGAGCTCCTCAAATGAGATAATAAAAGGAATAACAACATCTACTGGGTTTTCACAAATAAATTTTACTCCTTCAACCGTTTCTAACAAAATCTGACCAAAATAAAATATTTTTAGCAATATTCTGTCACTCATTTTTTTCACTCACCACAAAATAAGCATAACCTTAGTCTTAGATACTACATTATCAAAATCAAAACTGAAAAAAAGAGAGAGTTTTTTAAGAAGAAGGAAGACGCAGCCGCTCAAGAAGAAGAAGGAAGACGCAATTAATGTCCCACCACTTCACTTCACCCTTTTATATCACCAACTTGAAGGAACTCGAACCCTACGACTAGGTTAACGTGAAGCAAAAAAAAAAGATTGAATTCGGAGCATCCGATTTCTACCGAACCGTTTCACAAAACGGAGGGTCCGAGTTCAATGATCTCCAATTCAATCTCTCAGCTACGAACTCGGACCGTGAGATTTGCATTCGCATTCCTTACTATTGAATTCGTTGGGTCCGAATTGTTCTACTCGAATTTCTCTCTCATTACCAAACAATTCGGACCGTCCGAATTGTTAATAGAAAATATCAATCCAAAGAACACGCACCGTCCGAGTTCCTTCAGCTCAAACTGACAAAAATCTGTCCCACATATACGTGTAGTCCCCCTAACTCCATATCCAAGCATAGCACACACATGCCCTCCATAACCATAACATTCTCTTGTGTCCTTTGAATTCATTTAGGTAGAAATGGTACTAGCTTGGTGGAGCCATTATTTTTCGTTAAATTATTCTTTTATAGGTTCTTAAGATGCTTTGTTTGATTAATTATCATACAAGCAGAAGTTGTTAGAAATGAAGAGAGTAGATTTATCTAATTTTCATGATATGTTAAGGAGTGCTTCTTCAGAAGATATCATTTTACTTTTGTTAAATTTTACTTTTGTTAAACACTTGTTTTGTTTTAACCAATTAATACTTGGATATGTCTTTCATGGATGTGTCTTCTGATAGATGTGTCTTTTGTTTAAAACTTATTTGGATGTATCTTTAATTAATGTGTCTTCTGTTGGAAGTGTTTTTAATAGATGTGTCTTCTGATTAAATGATTTTCATAAACAGGGATGTGTCTTTAATAGATGTGTCTGCTGTTCGATGTGCCTTTAATAGATGTGTTTTTAATAAATATGTCTTTTGTTTAAAACTTACTTGGATATGTCATTAATTTCATAACTACTTTAAATCAGGTAAGGTTTAGATTTGCTCCGGCGCACCCTAACCTAAACTTTGAATACAATTCCAAACCTTTAGTAAAGAAGACTAACTTTATTTTAATCAAGACTACAGAAATAAAAATGAAATAAATAATTATTTGTCATATGATCTGAAGATAATTGAGTACAACCCAAAGTTCACCGTTCATGAAACCAAACAAAACAATAAACTTGAAGGTTATAAATTTGAAGTGATGAAGTAATCTGTCAATAAACTTGAAGGTTATATGATTCGGACCACCCATGTTGTTTGATGACAATGGAGTATTCTTCATATACATACCTGTAAATGATAAATGTTACTCAGTGCTAGAATGGTAAAATCAAAAGATGAGTTCAAAGTGATTAACTGTTGTTAAATGATTGTGCATCCTCTTTGGGAGTAAATGCTTCTGCCAAATGCATTGGAAACGCCGAAGTAATCTGTCTCTGATCTGGAGGTATCCATAATCCTGCATGAAAAACCATTCCATCCAAATGATCATCGTGAAATTAAAGAACATGCATATGAGAAGAATCTTTAATATGAGCACCAAGTATAATCAAGAACTAGTTTAAAAAATTGTTATATCATTAATATACAACTAGCTAAACAAAAAATAACTTTCTATCTGCTACACTTGGATCACGTCTTTAGGAGCTCCCCCCAAGTGTGTAACCTTGTAATTTGTCACATTATCAAAAATGTCCTTAGGCCTTACCTTCCTAAGACAAATATTGGTTTCGAATTGCACTGCCATGCCCCAAGGAAGGCACCATCCATTGCAATGAAACATAGGACCTGTCCATAGATACATCGGGAAGAGATCCATTCGAAATAGTAGAACTGTCACGAGCGAGTTCAAATACGCGCCTCTATGGCTATAAACTACTCCTTTAGGCCTTGTGTGGTTCCAGAGGTGTAATTAACACTTATAGGATCCATTTCACTCTTTGACCTAACTATTTCAAACCCTTTGTCACCATTTGCTAGTAGCATCTTATACTCATAACTAATTGAAGAAGTGTCAATTGTTGAATCAGAATCAGAGTCAGCAATTAGGACTAGAATTGGCAATTTTGATGATGTTCTTTTGCATAGCAGGTCCAATGCGCTGTGCGCGACTTCGAGCAGTTGGTAGTCTACAAAGAGGATCTTAGCTTGTGAATGCTCCAGCGGGACTGAAACCATGGATGCATTGAGGCGCGAATTCAAGGTGAAGATAATGGATCCAGCCATTAGGATTGCAAAATGCAGCTCATACTTCTGCTAGAACATTAGGTGATAATGTTGCAACCTATTTCAAAACAACATTGAATATATAATAGCATCAATGATTGAATCTATTCACCTTAAAGAATTTAAGGATGCTTCCTAATATTTTTCTTAGTACAAGTTTCAAACACTTTTGATGTGTCTCACCCCATTTATACTCCAAAAGAACCATAAACAAGTGATGTTCTCTCCCTGCAAAAACTTGCTACTCTCTCCAAGAACCTTATTGGAGTCAGAGGAACAAGATTTGCATAACAGTAGAATAGACCCTCCATTGATTCCCATGATCCTTGATCCTTACGATCTTTGGAAAAGTTGCAAAATTTAAGTGATCTAAGAAGTTAATATGGGCATACTGTCTTAGAAATTAGCTTACACAAATCATATTAAAATATGGAACTGCAAACAAATAATTTGTTTTAATTTATAGCAAAGCTAATAAGAAGAAAATTGAAATTTCAAAACATACAAAGATCGCAAAGCCAACTTAAAAAAATCCAATAACGTAAAAAGAACACCTGAAGGCTAGTAAATGAAATAACTATTTACTCTGAACTGAAAAAAAATAGAATTGGAAAATTACTGACATGAGGAACATAAAAATTGAAAGTTGAAACAGCACTGCAAAGAGGAAGTAGTTACCATGTTGGTGGGCGTGCGTTGTGGCGAGCAGGGTCGCAAGTGCGGTGGCAAGCGGGGAGGAGGCCATCGGGCAGCTGGGGTGGCGAGCGTGCCTTCGATGAAAGGGCGGCGCGACGATGCTGCGGCAGTTGGGCCGCGGCGGGTGGAGGACTACATGAGGAAGGACGCGCCCACTGAGGCACGGTTGAGGAGAGCGACGTGAGGGCGGGTGGTGCGGCGTGATGGAGGACACCGAGGTGAGGGAGAAAGAGGCGACGCCGGCGCTGAGTAAAGTGGCGTTCTCAACGAGACAACGTCGGCGCTGAGGAGGGAAGAAGAAAAGAAGAAGAAAAAGAAAAAGAAGGAGGCACAACGCAGAGAGGATAAGGTTTAGGAATGGGTGAAAGCAAAATAGAATTAGGGTAAATTTTGAACAGAATTATTCAAATTCAGATTTTTTTATTTTTTAATTATTTATTCAATAGTGTTATTTTTTTAATTATTAATGATTGTTGGTAATAATTGGCAGACTTAAGTGTTGGTAACGTATACTTTTCATTTTTTTAATTATTAATAATTGTTGGTAATAGTTGGCAGACTTAAGTGTTGGTACTTTCCCAAAATGAAATTTTTTTGTTGACTAATTAACATGAATCTTCTAAAACAAAAGATTAACCACTATTGGCCAAAAGATTTATCACTATTAAACAAATTATGGTTCAGTGTTTTTTTTGTCAGTATGCCAACGATTTTTATTATGCCAAACTAAGTGACCTACACCATAAGTTATATCTTCATAATTATTCAATCTGTGAAACAAAATAGCTTGTGTTAAGTACTAATTTAATACTTGATCAAAAAAGTATTTATTGGATATCTTTTAAATTCTTCAAATATTTTTAATATTTTTTCTATATAGTAAGATTGAAATAATCTTAAATTATGACTATCTCTAACAATTTTAATTCTTGAAATTATATTTATAACTTCTGTGTTTATCATATGAAAAATTATTAGATAAAAAATATTTATTTTTTCTATTTCTTTCAAATCAATACAAAGAATAAACATGTCATCAACATAAAAAAAAACTAAACATGCTGAGAAAGTTTGTTTTCTATTATTATAGTCTTAGCTTGTGTACTCTATCCATTGAACTTAATTGTTTACTTCTTTAACTTTATGTACAAATTTCTTTCTAATTAAGTTTCAGTTTGGTCCTATATTTCTGTCTATCCAAGATATCAAATGGCTTACATTATTATTATTATTATTATTATTATTATTATTATTATTATCAGTTTGGTCCTATATTTCTGTCTATCCAAGATATCAAATGGCTTACATTATTATTATTATTATTATTATTATTATTATTATTATTATTATTATTATCTTTTGGATAAAAAATATATTATATAAAAAAAAGTTGTGTTTAGAGGTAGCTCAAAAAATGATAGATGGGAAGACAATCACCTAATTTTTTTCCAATCGTTACTAGCCGCTAGATATTTTTCACGTTTTATTTTTGGGTAAAAGATTCATGGTCCCAAAATATTTGGACCATTAAATAATCTCATAATAAAATATGTTTTTTAAATTTTTTAATAATTGTTTTTATTTAATTTTAATTATAAATTAATTTTTTATATATTATTTAATTATAAAATTTATTTTTTATTTTATAAATTATTCTTTTATTATTTATGTAACACCTTAACTTTTAACACGTCATGATAATATATATGTATATAAGCATTGCAAGCCACGTTGCCAATTCTTTCTTTTCTTTTGCCTTAATGACTTTGGCCAGGTAAATGAATCCAAGTTAAAAAAAAAATATGATTATATATATGTATAAGGCATATGAGCCATGTTTCAAATTTTCTTTCTTTACTCCCTTAAAGGCTTCGGCCAAATTTCTTTCTTTTTTTTTAACTTTATTAATAATAATAATAATAATAATAATAATAATAATAATAATAATAATAGTTTAATATTATTAATAATAAAAAATTACGTCTCAATATAATATATTTGGTCATAAATAGTTAATTATTTAATTTTCAAAAAATCAGGGGTTTTATAATTCATCTATCATGTTTATTAATAATAAAAAGAGTAAAATATCGTTTTTGTCCCCAACGTTTCGGGTAAGTTCTAAAATTGTCCCTAACGTTTCAATCGTCCTATTTAAGTCCCTAACGTTTCAAAATTGACTCAATGTTGTCCTGCCGTTAGGGATCCATTAACAGAATTGACGGCGGGACAAAATTGAGACGATTTTGAAACGTTAAGGACTTAAATAGGACGAAAACGTTAGGGACAAAAACGATATATACAAATAAATTTTAATTTAATTTTATCTTTCAATAATATTAATTTTTTACTGTACATAGTATTCAATTATTTTTTAATTACATCTAAATAAATTATACTTAATCACATTACTTTTATTTTAAATAAATTTATTTTTTATAATTTTAAATAATTTTGATACATTAGAGAAAAAATGTATAATTTATATTTTATTGTATATATATTATTTGTTTCTTTTCTACAAGTTTATATACTAGTCATTTTACAAACATTTCATGATAACTAAAAATCTTTAAGAGTAAAATTATAAAAAAAATTAATTTATTTAAAATGACAGTAATATGATTAAATGTAATTTACTTAGATGTGATTAAAAAATAATTGAATACTATGTATAGTAAAAAATTCATATAATTGAAGGATAAAATTAAAATTTATTTTTATGTATCATTTTTGTCCCCAACATTTTTGTCCTATTTAAATCCCTAACGTTTCAAAATCGTCTCAATTTTATCCCGCCGTCAATTCTATTAATGGATCCCTAACGGCAGGACAACATTGAGTCAGTTTTGAAACATTAGAGACTTAAATAGGACAATTGAAACGTTAGGGACAACTTTTGAACTTACTCCAAACGTTGGGACAAAAATTGTAACACCCTACCACACAAAGCTTTACGCTTAAGTCGTAAAACAGAGGTGATGTGGTATTACGACTTCTAAAATAAAATAAGTACATATAATAGCAGAAGAGTTATAATATGCTAGGAGCCTTGAAGGATAGGGAAAATAAAAATCGCGAGATAAAAGCGCAACGCTCAAGGAACGAGTTAACTTGCATGCTAAGAAAACCGTAACTGTCAAACATAAGATAACAGAAGTAGGAATAGAGTGCCAAAGATACAAAATAACAAGCTTCTAACTCAGCCTGCGAAGTCAAGACTGGCCGGAGAATATTTACACATATATACATACATATCCAAAACCCAAAAGTACATACACACAATCCTGCCTCTCCATAAACCTTTAAGAGGATAAAAAAGGACAAGTTATAAGGAGAGAAAGCTAAGTACATATATATACATCACTGTACAACAAAACTATACAACAACACTATCCAGTAACCCCTCCGCTTTAAGAGTCCAGATGCCTAACGAGATGGCTCCCGACCTGCATCTGGAAAACAACAACATAGTATGGAATGAGAACCGGAGGTTCTCAGTATGGTAAAGGTGCCACACACATAATATATAAGGTCCTGGGAATGCCAGAGGCAATCCTAGAACGCCGACACTCAGATTGTAGAGCTTAAAGTATTAAACAGAAGCCATAAAAGGTGGTTTCCTAAAAATATTTAATTATAACTTAACTTAACCTTAAATCTAAGTCCTATGCTGCCATTCCTCCATACCTCCAACTCCATCTTGCATTTTCACAGGCAAATAGACAGGTAAAGGCAAACACAAGAAAGTTACAACTACTGCAGGTAACAAATACACATTTAGCTTGGCAAATACAGGTAGGCACACCCAATTAGAGCACAAGCAAGTAATTCAAGTAATATGCATATCATGCATGCCTGTCCTATGGCTGATGAGGCTCATCTGTCGGTTATCCAGCCAACCCGACAAGTCTGAATTGTCCTTAGACTGTCCCCCGACGTGCATCCCCAAGAGTCTATGCATAGATTTTTCTCAAATAATCAATATTGCTCAATGGGGGTAACATTCCCGGGAATTTATATAGTGCCCGGTCACACTTACGTCGTAGGGTCAACAGAGTATCGAGTTTTCAACCTGGTACACGTGGTGGCAAGCCACGGCACTTAATCCAGGGAATCTCGTATCTCAGATTATTCAAATTCATAAGCCATATAAATAATTCAATTATAATTCCTCAACATCCACATCATTCTCAATTGCATCTCATTCATCATCATACATTAAACATATTCAATCCTTATCCTTCATTATCACACCTCCCATTCCGTCCATAAATAGTTTCAATTCAAAACATAATTCATTCTTTTCTAAGAATCAAACTTCAAACTTAAAACATACTCACTTTCTTAATAACTCAAAATCAAACTATATAACATTTAAATCTAAATCTCTTTTAAATAATCATCTAAATAAAATCTCTAATTTTTTTTTTATAAAATTTCGGCAGCATCTCCTCTAAAACTCGGACTTTGCCACCCTTTTCGGGTCCAAACCTGCTTTCTTTTCAATTCAACATACCCTTCCTCATCATCATAACAATCACCACAATAAATCTACTTCAATTCAACAATTAAACTCATACAATATTCAATTCCAACAACCAAAATTCAACTAAGAATCATAGTTCACAAATCCTAGGCTTTTAACACAAATACCTCAAATCAATAATTCACCAAATCGTTAGTTAATAACTAATTATCCAATAAACTTCAACCAAATATATATATTCATCGACAAATTACTAAACATTAAGCATACACCTGCATTCCAACTTATCCTATGGTCATCTAGCCTAAGTTTTCACAGAACATTATATATTAAATGCAAGAAACCTAAACCATACCTTAGCCGATTTCCACGTAACGACCAAAGCTATTTATTCAAAACCAAGACAGCCCCTCAAAACTCAACTAATCCGCTTCCTCCAAGTTCCAGTATTCACAATTTCAAGCTCCAATTATTTATTTACAACCTAATACACATTTATAACACATATATACCCAATTTAATACTCAAAGCTCAAATTAAATGAAATTAAAATGGAATTATGATTTTCTCACCTTACCCAAGCTTCACATAAGCAAGAGTGAACATTTTTCTCAAGCTAATTGGATCCTAAAACATCAAAGAGTAAAGAAATTTAATACCTCCACTTAATTTCCCAAAAATTGGGGAAGAAGAGGCTGAGAATAAAAGAATGATTTACCTATGAAATTGTTCCGGTAGAAATGTAGAGCTCAACACGGTGGACGCGTGGCCACAAACGGTGCGGCGATCGGAGCTCGGACGGAGGAGTTACGGCAAATTGAATTTACCGTAAGGGTTGGAAACGTTCTTCGTTTCTCTCTTCCCCTAAATGTGTTTCACGCTGCCTCTGCTGAATGGGGAAGAAGAGAGGCTTGGATTCATTAAATGCTGGGCCGGTTGGGCCCACGGGCCCGGTTCAACCGGTTCGGCCCATTCGGTCTAATTTTGGACCGATTTTTTTGAAATTGGTGTCAAAATTCTCGTTTCGACGAGCTCTATCCTAATTTAATATAATATTCACATTTCTAATCCTCCTTATTAAAAACTAATTTATTGACTAATTATTTACTAATTTAACCGGGGTTTACATTCTACCCACCTAATAAAGAATTTTGCCCTCAAAATTCAAATCTAATTACCTGAAAAGAGATGTGGGTAGTTCTTTCGCATATCTGATTCGAGTTCCCAAGTATGTTCCTCGATACCAGCTCGACTCCAAGCTACTTTTACCAATGATACTTCCTTTCCGCGTAATCATTTAATATTAGTATCATCAATTCTCACTGGAATTACTGGAAGTGTTAGATCTTCTCTCACTTGGATTGGTTCTGGTTCTAGAACATGACTTGCATCAGGAGTATACTTCCGAAGCTGTGATACATGAAATACATCGTGCAAATTCGAAAGGTATGGCGGTAAGGCAATTCTATAAGCCACTGGTCTAATTCTCTTCAAAATCTCAAACGGTCCAATATAACGGGGATTCAGTTGCTTAGTCTTAAAAGCTCTTCCCACTCCAGTGGTTGGTGTTACTTTCAGAAAAACATGTTCTCCTTCCTCAAATTCCAAAGGCTTTCGCCTCTGATCAGCATAACTTTTCTGGCGGCTCTGGGCTATAAGCATTCGATTACGAATCTTCTTTATCTGCTCAGTCGTTTCAGCTATCATCTCAGGCCCTAATAAACTCTTTTCTCCAGTTTCATACCAACACAACGGAGACTGACATTTCCTGCCATACAGAGCCTCATATGGAGCCATTCCGATGCTCGCATGATAGCTATTATTATAAGCAAACTCTACTAATGGCATATACCGGTCCCAACTTACCGGCTGGTCCAAAACACAAGCCCTTAGCATATCCTCCAAGGTCTGAATAGTTCTTTCTGACTGACCATCTGTCTGAGGGTGATACGCAGTACTCAAGCTTAACTGAGTCCCAAATGCACGCTGAAAAGCTCCCCAGAACCTTGATGTGAAACGAGGATCTCTATCAGATATGATAGTAGAAGGCACGCCATGCAACCTGACAATCTCTTTAATATACATTCGAGCCAATTCCTCCATTGTGCAGCTTATTCGGATAGGAAGAAAGTGAGCTGTTTTGTTAGTCGATCTACAACCACCCAAATAGCGTCATAACCTGATCGGGTTCTAGGCAACCCTATCACAAAATCCATTGCGATACTCTCCCATTTCCATTGTGGAATCTCTAAAGGCTGAAGGGTCCCTGATGGTCTCTGATGCTCAATCTTAACCTTCTGACACGTTAAACATTTAGATACATGCAATGCCACATCATTCTTCATACCTGGCCACCAGAACATCGCTTTCAGATCCTGATACATTTTAGTGCTCCCTGGGTGAATTGAAAACCCGCTCTTGTGAGCTTCCTTCAAGATACTTTGTCGTAGGTCTCCAACATCAGGCACAATAATCCGGTTCTTGAACCTCCATAAACCATCATGACCTTCTGACATTCTCCACTGTTTTCCCTGTTCAACTGCTGGTAATACCTTACGTAACGCTTCACTATCTTGATGAGCCTTCAGAAGTTCTGATTTAAAATCACTAGAAATTTGCAACTGACTCAAACACAGGATTCCAGATTCTTCTCTAACTCCCAAATTCAAACCTTGGAATGCCTTCAGTAACTCTTCCTCCCGTAGCATCATCCAAGCTGCATATAAAGACTTCCGACTCAAAGCGTCCGCTACAACATTCGCTTTTCCTGGATGATAATTCAATTCAAAATCATAATCTTTCAGAAGTTCCATCCATCTCCTCTGACGCATATTCAATTCTTTCTGCTCAAAAAGATACTTCAAACTCTTATGGTCTGAGAAAACATGAAACTTAACACCATAGAGATAGTGCCTCCAAATCTTTAAAGCAAACACAACAGCAGCAAGTTCTAAATCATGTGTCGAGTAGTTCATCTCATGCGGCCTTAAC